>NC_136069.1:1178096652-1179561652 GCF_964261635.1 Lissotriton helveticus
TGACACTGGCTAACACCATCCCTGAGGTAAGTACTCGGCAGAGTAAGAATACAAATTTAGCCCCAAGACACTGGCCAACACCTTCCCTGAGGTAAGTTCCCAGTAGAGTAGGAATATAAATTCAGTACCCAGACACTGACCAACACCTTCCCTGAGGTAAGTACTAGGCAGAGTATGAATAGAAATTTAGCCCCAAGACACTGGCCAACACCTTTCCTAAGTTAAGCACCCGGCAGAGTAGGTGTAGATATTTAGCTCCAGTCACAGGGCAACACCATCCCTGAGGTAAGTATCCAGCAGAGTATGTTTAGAAGGTTAGCACCCAGACACTGGCCAACACCTTCCCTGAGGTACGTACTTGGTGCAGTAAGAATAGAAATTTAGCCCCCAGACACTGGCCAACACCTTCCCTGAGGTAAGTACTAGGCAGAGTATGAATAGACATTTAGCCTCAAGACACAATGCACAACACCTTTTCTAAGGTAAGCACCCAGCAGAGTAGGAGTAGATATTTAGCCCCAGACACTGGCCAACACCTTCCCTGAGGTACGTACCCGGCAGAGTAAGAATAGAAATTTAGACCCCGGATTTTGCTCAACACCTTCCCTGAAGTAAGTACCCAGAAGAGTATGAATAGAAATTTAGCCCCCAGTCACCGGCCAACACCTTCCCTGAGGTAAGTACACAGTGAATTAAGAATAGAAATTTAGCCCCATACACTGTCAAACACCTTTTCTGAGGTAAGTACCCAGCAGATTAGGAATAGAAATTTAGCCCCCGAGACTGGCCAACACCTGCCCTGAGGTAAGTAGACTGCAGAGTAAGAATTGGCATTTAGCCTCACACATTGGCCAAATCCTTCTCTGAGGTAAGTACCCGGCAGAGTAAGAAGAGAAATTTAGCCCCAGACACTGACCAACACTTTCCCTGAGGTAAGTTCCCAGTGGAGTAAGAACAGACATTTAGCCCCACACACTGGCCAACACCTTTCCTGAGGTAAGTACCTGGCGGAGTTAGAATAGAAATGTAGTCTCCAGTCACTGGCCAACACCTTCCCCAAGGTAAGTAGATGGCGGAGTAAGAATAGTCATTAAGCCCCACACACTGGCCAACACCTTCCCTGGGGTAAGAAGTATTCGGCAGAGTAAGAATAGAAATTCAGCCCCCAGTCACTGGCCAACACCTTCCCTGAGGTAAGTACATGGCAGAGTAAGAATAGAAATGTAGCCCCATACACTGGCCAACACCTTCCCTGAGGTAAGTACCAGGCAGAGTAGGAATAGAAATTTAGCCCTAGACAATGTCCAACACCTTTCCTGAGGTAAGTACCCAGAAAAGTAAGAATAGCAATTTAGCCCCCATACATTGGCCAACACCTTCCTTGAGGCAAGAACCCAGCAGAGTGAGAATAGAAATTTAGCCCCCAGTCACTGGCCAACACCTTCCCTGAGGTAAGTACACGGTAGAGTAACAATAGAAATTTAGCCCCAGACACTGGCCAACACCTTCCCTGAGGTAAGTACCCGGCAGAGTAAGAATGGAAGTTTAGCCCCAGACACAGGCCAACACCTTCCCTGAGGTAAGTACACAGTAGAGTAAGAATAGAAATTTAACCCCACACACTGGCCAACACATTCCCTGAGGTGCGTGCCCGGCAGAGTAGGAATAGAAATGTATCCGCAGAAACTGGCCAACACCTTCCCTGAGGTAAGTACTAGGCAGAGAAAGAATAGACATTTAGCCCCAAGACACTGGCCAACACCTTTTCTAAGGTAAGCACCCGGCAGAGTAGGAGTAGATATTTAGCCCCAGTCACTGGCCAACACCTTCCCTAAGGTTGGTACACAGTGGAGTAAGAATAGAAATCTAGCCCCACACACTGGCCAACACCTTCCCTGAGGTAAGTACCCGGCAGAGTAGGAATAGAAATGTAACCACAGACACTGGGCAACACCTTCCCTGAGGTAAGTACCGGGCAGAGTAAGAATAGAAATTTAGCCACCAGACATTGGCCAACACCTTCCCTGAGGTAAGTACCCGGCAGAGTAGGAATAGAAGTTTAGCCCCAGACACAGGCCAACACCTTCCCTGAGGTAAGTACACGGTAGAATAAGAATAGAAATTTAGCCCCAAGATACTGCCCATCACCTTTTCTAAGGTAAGCACCCAACAGAGTCGGAGTAGATATTTAGCCCCAGACACTAGCCAACACCTTCCCTGAGGTACATACCTGGCAGAGTAAGAATAGAAATTTAGACCCTGGACTTTGGCCAACACCTTCTCTGAGGTAAGTACCCAGAAGAGTAAAAATAGAAATTTAGTCACTGGCCAACCCCTTCCCCGAGGTAAGTATATTTCGGACTAAGAATAGACATTAAGCTTCAGACACTGGTCAACACCATCCCTGAGGTAAGTATCTGGTGGACTAAGAATAGAAATTCAGCCCCCAGTCACTGTCCAACACCTTCCCTGAGGTAAGTACATGGCAGAGTACGACTAGGAATGTAGCCCCAGACACTGGCCAACACCTTTCCTGAGGTAAGTATCTGGCAGAGTAGGAATAGAAATTTAGCACCCAGCCACTGACCAACGCCTTCCCTGAAGTAAGTACTCGGTGCAGTAAGAATAGAACTTTAGCCCCCAGACACTCGCCAACACCTTCCCAGAGATATGTATCTGGCAGAGTAGCAATATAAATTCAGCTCCCAGACACTGACCAACAAATTCCCTGAGGTAAGTACTAGGCAGAGTATGAATAGACGTTTAGCCCCAAGACACTGGCCAACACCGTTCCTAAGGTAAGCACCCAGCAGAGTAGGAGTAGATATTTAGCCCCAGTCACTGGCCAACACCTTCCCTGAGGTAGGTACACAGTGAAGTAAGAATAGAAATTTAGCCACACACACTGGCAACACCTTCCCTGAGGTAAGTACTGGGCAGAGTATGATTAGAAATTTAGCACCCAGACACTGGCCAACACCTTCCCTGAGGTAAGTACTTGGTGCAGTAAGAATAGAAATTTAGCCCCAGACACTGGCCAACACCTTCCCTGAGGTAAGTACTAGGCAGAGTATGATTAGACATTTAGCCCCAAGATACTGGCCAACACCTTTTCTTAGGTAAGCACCCAGCAGAGTAGGATTAGATATTTAGCCCCAGAGACTGGCCAACACCTTCCCCGAGGTAGGTACCTGACAGAGTAAGAATAGAAATTTAGACCCCGGACTTCGGCCAACAACTTCCCTGAGGTAAGTACCCAGAAGAGTAACAATATAAATGTAGTCCACAGTCACTGGCCAACATCTTCCCCGGGGTAAGTAGATGGCGGACTTAGAATAGACATTAGGCCCCACACACTGGCCAACACCTTCCCTGAGGTAAGTATCTGGTGGAGTAAGAATAGAAATTTAGCCCCCACACACTGACCAACACCTTTCCTGAGGTAAGTACCCGGCAGAGTAAGAATAGAAATTCAGCCCCCAGTCACTGTCCAACACCTTCCCTGAGTTAGGTACATGGCAGAGTAAGACTAGGAATGTAGCCCAGACACTGGCCAACACCTTCCCTCAGGTAAGTACCCAGCAGAGTAAGAATAGAAATGTATCCCCCAGACATTGGCTGACACCTTCCCTGAGGGAAGTACCCGGCAGAGTGAGAATAGAAATTTAGCCCCCAGTCGCTGGCCAAACCCTTTCCCTGAGATAAGTACACGGTGGATTAAGAATAGAAATTTAGCCCCATACACTGGCCAACACCTTCTCTGAGGTAAGTACCCAGCAGATTAGGAATAGAAATTTAGCCCCAGAGACTGGCCAACACCTGCCCTGAGGTAAGTAGACGACAGAGTAAGAATAGACATTTAGCCTCACACATTGCCCAACACCTTCCCTGAGGTAAGTACCTGGCAGAGTACAAATAGAAATTTAGCCCCAGACACTGACCAACAGTTTGTTTATGAAAGAACAGCAGCGGACCTAAAATCGCCGCACCTAAACTCCAGTTCCAAAAAAATCAGTTTTTCCAAATATCTTTTTTTTTTTTTTTTTTTTTTTCTGTGCTGCCAACCCCGACACCAGCTGCTGTTTGGCGTCGCTGTGTTCTCCAGATCAATCAAATCATTTTTTATGTTCTTGGGGGCGCACCAAAAATAGAAGTCCAAAATATAATAAGTAAGAAAGTGTCCTTTATTTATTTTTGTCCATTAAAATACATATTATCAATACGAAATACCACAAGTTCAGCCAACGCGTTTCACTCCTTACCAAGGAGTTTCTTCAGGGCACTGAAGTTCTTTTTTGGAATGTTGTATTGCAGGAATTTCCACTGTAGATACGTTAATTCTTTCTTTTGGTCTTTTTGGTCTTTGATTCTTTGATCACCCAGACATGATCCTTATAGAGCTCTATAAGGATCATGTCTGGGTGATCAAAGAATCAAAGACCAAAAAGACCAAAAGAAAGAATTAACGTATCTACAGTGGAAATTCCTGCAATACAACATTCCAAAAAAGAACTTCAGTGCCCTGAAGAAACTCCTTGGTAAGGAGTGAAACGCGTTGGCTGAACTTGTGGTATTTCGTATTGATAATATGTATTTTAATGGACAAAAATAAATAAAGGACACTTTCTTACTTATTATATTTTGGACTTCTATTTTTGGTGCGCCCCCAAGAACATAAAAAACTGACCAACAGTTTCCCTGAGGTAAGTTCCCAGTGGAGTAAGAAAAGAAATTTAGCCCCACACACTGGTCAACGCCTTTCCTGAGGTAAGTACCTGGCAGAGTTAGAAAAGAAATATAGCCCCCAGATACTGGGCAACAACTTCCCTAAGGTAAGTACCGGGCAGGGTACAAATAGAAATTCAGCCCCAAGTCACTGGCCCACTCCTTCCCTGAGGTAAGTACATGGAAGAGTAGGAATAGAAATTTAGACCCCAGTCACTGGCCAACACCTTCCCCGAGGTAAGTAGATGACGGAGTAAGAATACTCATTAAGCCTCACACACTGGCCAACACCTTCTCTGAGATAAGTACTAGGCAGAGTAACAATAGACATTTAGACCCTGGATATTGTCCAACACCTTCCCTGAGGTAAGTACCAAGAAGAATAAGAATAGAAATGTTGTCCCCAGTCACTGGACAACACCTTCCCCGAGGTAAGTAGATGGCGGAGTCCGAATAGATATTAAGCCCCACAAACTGGCCAACACCTCCCCTGAGGTAAGTATCTGGCAGAGTAAGAATTGAAATTTAGCCCCAGACACTGGCCAATACCTTCCCTCAAGTAAGTACCCTGTGGCATAAGAATAGAAATTTAGCCCAGAGACACTGGCCAACACCTTCCCTGAGGTAAGTACATGGCACAGTAAGAATAGAAATTTGGCCCCCGGATATTGGCGAACACCTTCCCTGAGGTAAGTACCTGATAGAGTAAGAATAGAAATTCAGCCCCTAGTCACTGGCCATCACCTTCCATGAGGTAAGTACATGGCAGAGTAAGAATAGAAATGTAGCCCCAGACACTGGCCAACACCTTCCCTGAGGCAAGTACCTGGCAGAGTGAGAATAGAAATTTAGCCCCCAGTCACTGGCCAACACCTTTCCTGAGGTAAGTACACGGTGTATTAAGAATATAAATTTTGCCTCACACACTGGCCAACACATTCTCTGAGGTAAGTCCCCAGCAGATTAGGAATAGAAATTTAGCCCCAGAGACTGGCCAACACCTGCCCTGAGGTAAGTAGACGACAGAGTAAGAATAGACATTTAGCCTCACACATTGCCCAATACCTTCCCTGAGGTAAGTACCTGGCAGAGTACAAATAGAAATTTAGCCCCAGACACTGACCAACAGTTTCCCTGAGGTAAGTTCCCAGTGGAGTAAGAAAATAAATTTAGCCCCACACACTGGTCAACGCCTTTCCTGAGGTAAGTACCTGGCAGAGTTAGAAAAGAAATATAGCCCCCAGATACTGGGCAACAACTTCCCTAAGGTAAGTACCCGGCAGGGTACAAATAGAAATTCAGCCCCCAGTCACTGGCCCACTCCTTCCCTGAGGTAAGTACATGGAAGAGTAGGAATAGAAATTTAGACCCCAGTCACTGGCCAACACCTTCCCCGAGGTAAGTAGATGACGGAGTAAGAATACTCATTAAGCCTCACACACTGGCCAACACCTTCCCTGAGGTAAGTACCCGGCAGAGTAACAATAGAAATTTAGACCCTGGATATTGTCCAACACCTTCCCTGAGGTAAGTACCAAGAAGAATAAGAATAGAAATGTTGTCCCCAGTCACTGGACAACACCTTCCCCGAGGTAAGTAGATGGCGAAGTCAGAATAGATATTAAGCCCCACAAACTGGCCAACACCTCCCCTGAGGTAAGTATCTGGCAGAATAAGAATCGAAATTTAGCCCAAGACACTGGCCAATACCTTCCCTCAAGTAAGTACCCAGTGGCATAAGAATAGAAATTTAGCCCAGAGACGCTGGCCAACACCTTCCCTGAGGTAAGTACATGGCACAGTAAAAATAGAAATTTGGCCCCCTGATATTGGATCACCTTCCCTGAGGTAGGTACCCGATAGAGTAAGAATAGAAATTCAGCCCCCAGTCACTGGCCATCACCTTCCCTGAGGTAAGTACATGGCAGAGTAAGAATAGAAATGTAGCCCCAGACACTGGCCAACACCTTCCCTGAGGCAAGTACCCGGCAGAGTGAGAATAGAAATTTAGCCCCCAGTCACTGGCCAACACCTTTCCTGAGGTAAGTACTAGGCAGGGTATGAATAGACATTTAGCCCCAAGATACTGGCCAACACCTTTTTTAAGGTAAGCACCCAGCAGAGTAGGAGTGAATATTTAGCCCCAGACACTGGCCAACACCTTCTCTGAGGTACGTACCCGGCAGAGTAAGAATAGAAATTTAGACCCCGGACTTTGGCCAACACCTTCCCTGAGGTAAGTACCCGGCAGAGTAGGAACAGAAGTTTAGCCCAAGACACAGGCCAACACCTTCCCTGAGGTAAGTACATGGCACAGTAAGAATAGAAATTTAGGCCACGGATATTGGCCAACACCTTCTCTGAGGTAAGTACCCAGCAGTGTAAGAATAGAAATCTAGCCCCCAGTCACTGTCCAACACCTTACCTGAGGTAAGTACCTGTGCAGAGTAAGACTAGAAATGTAGCCCCAGACACTGGACAACACCTTCCCTGAGGTAAGTACATGGCACAGTAAGAATAGAATTTTAGCCCACGGATATTGGCCAACACCTTCACTGAGGTAAGTACTCGGCACAGGAAGAATAGAAATTTAGGCCCCAGTCACTGGCCATCACCTTCCCTGAGGTAAGTACATGGCAGAGTAAGAATAGAAATGTAGCCCCAGACACTGGACAACACCTTCCCTGAGGTAAGTACATGGCACAGTAAGAATAGAATTTTAGCCCACGGATATTGGCCAACACCTTCACTGAGGTAAGTACTCGGCACAGGAAGAATAGAAATTTAGCCCCCAGACACTGGCCAACACCTTTCCTGAGGTAAGTTCCCAATAGAGTAGGAATAGAAATGTAGCCCCAGACACTGGCCAACACCTTCCCGGAGGTAAGTTCCCAGCAGAGTAAGAATAGAAATTTAGCCCCCAAACATTGGCCAACACCTTCCCTGAGGTAAGTACTCGGTGCAGTAAGAATAGAAATGTAGCCCCCAAACACTGGCCAACACTTTCCCTGAGGTATTTATCTGGTTAAGTAGGAGTATAAATTCAGTACCCAGACACTGACCAACACCTTCCCTGAGGTAAGTACTAGGCAGAGTATGAATAGACATTTAGCCCCAAGACACTGGCTAACACCTTTCCTAAGGTAAGCACCCGGCAGAGTAGGAGTAGATATTTAGCCCCAGTCACTGGCCAACACCTTCCCTGAGGTAGGTACACAGTGGAGTGAGAATAGAAATGGAGCCACACACACTGGCCAACACCTTCCCTGAGGTAAGTACTCGGTGCAGTAAGAATAGAAATTTAGCCCCCAGACAGTGGCCAACACCTTCCCTGCGGTAAGTATTCGGCGGAGTAGGAATAGAAATTTAGCCCCAAGACTCTGGCAAACACCTTCCTTGAAGTAAGTACCTGGCAGAGTAGGAACAGAAATTTAGCCCCCAGGTGCTAGCCAACACTATCCCTGAGGTAAGTACTCAGCTCAGTAAGATTATCAATTTAGCCCCCAGACACTGGCCAACACCTTCCCTAGATTTAGCACCCAGGCACTGACCAAAACCTTCCCTGAGGTAAGTACCCGTCAGAGTATGAATAGAAATTTAGCCCCAGACACTGGGCAACACCTTCCCTGAGGTAAGTACCGGGCAGAGTATGGTTAGAAATTTAGCACCCAGACACTGGCCAACACCTTCCCTGAGGTAAGTACTCTGTGCAGTAAGAATAGAAATTTAGCCCCCAGACACTGGCCAACACCTTCCCTGAGGTAAGTACTAGGCAGAGTAAGAATAGAAATTTAGACCCCGGATTTTGGCCAACACCTTCCCTGAAGTAAGTACCCAGAAGAGTAAGAATAGAAATTTAGTCCTCAGTCACTGGCCAATACCTTCCCCGAGGTAAGTAGATGGCGGTCTAAGAATAGACATTAAGCCCCACACACTGGCCAATACCTTCCCTAAGGTAAGTATCTGGCGGAGTAAGAATAGAAAGTGAACCCCATACGCTGGCTAATACCTTCCCTGAAGTAATTAAAAAAGTGGCAAAGAGTAGCAATTTAGCCCCCAGACACCGGCCAACACCTTCCCTGAGGTAAGTACATGGCACAGTAAATATAGAAATTCAGCCCCCAGTCACTGTTCATCACCTTCCCTGAGGTAAGTACATGTCAGAGTAAGACTAGGAATGTAGCCCCAGACACTGGCCAACACCTTCCTTGAGGTAAGTACCCAGCAGAGTATGAATAGAAATTTAGCCCCCAGACATTGGCCAAAACCTTCCCCGAGGGAAGTACCCGGCAGAGTGAGAATAGAAATTTAGCCCTAGAGACTGGCCAACACCTGCACTGAGGTAAGTACCTGGCAGAGTTAGAATAGAAATATAGCCTCCAGATATTGGGCAACAACTTTCCTAAGTTAAGTACCTGGCAGGGTAAAAATAGAAATTCAGCCCCCAGTCTCTGGCCCACACCTTCTCTGAGGTAAGTACATGGAAGAGTAAGAATAGAAATTTAGACCCCGGACTTTGGCCAACACCTTCCCTGAGGTAAGTACCCAGAAGAGTAAGAATAGAAATGTAGTCCCTAGTCACTGGCCAACACCTTCCCCGAGGTAAGTAGATGGCGGAGTAAGAATAGTCATTAAGCCCCACAAACTGGCCAACACCTACCCTGAGGTAAGTATCTGGCAGAGTAAGAATAGAAATTTAGCCCCAGACACTGGCCAATACCTTCCCTCAAGTAAGTACCAAGTGGCATAGGAATAGAAATGTAGCCCCCAGACACTGGCCAACACCTTCCCTGAGGTTTGTGCATGGCACAGTAAGAATAGAAATTTAGCACCCGGATATTGGCCAACACCTTCCCTGAGGTAAGTACCCAGCAGAGTAAGAATAGAAATTCAGCCCCCAGTCACTGGCCAACACCTTCCCTGAGGTAAGTACATGGCAGAGTAAGAATAGAAATGTAGTCCCAGGCACTGGCCAAAACCTTCCCTGAGGCAAGTACCCGGCAGAGTGAGAATAGAAATTTAGCCCCCAGTTACTGGCCAACACCTTTCCTGAGGTAAGTACACGGTGTATTAAGAATATAAATTTAGCCCCACACACTGGCCAACACCTTCTCTAAGGTAAGTACCCAGCAGAGTAGGAATAGAAATGTAGCCCCATACACTTGCCAACACCTGCCCTGAGTTAAGTACTCGGCACAGTAAGAATAGAAATGTATCCCGAGACACTGGCCAACACCTTACCTGAGGTAAGTATCCGGCAGAATAGGAATATATATTTAGCACCCTGACACTGACTAACACCATCCCTGAGGTAAGTACTAGGCAGAATATGAATAGAAACTTAGCTCCAAGACACTGGCTAACACCTTTCCTGAACTAAGCACCCGGCGGAGTAGGAATAGATATTTTGCCCCAGACAGTGGCCACCTCCTTCCCTGAGGTAAGTTAGCGGCAGAGTAAGACTAGAAATTTGGCCCCCAGACATTGGCAAACACTTTCCCTGATGTAAGGACTTGGAAGAGTAAGAATAGAAATGTAGCTTCCAGTCACCGGCCAACACCTTCCCCGAGAAAAGTAGATGGCGGAGTAAGAATAGACATTTAGCCCCACACACTGGCCAGTACCTTCCCTGAGGTAAGTACCCAGTGGAGTAAGAATTGAAATGTAGCTGCCAGACACTGGCCAACACCTTCCCTGAGGTAAGTACTAGGCAGAGTATGATTAGACATTTAGCCCAAGATACTGGCCAACACCTTTTCTAAGGTAAGCACCCAGCAGAGTAGGAGTGAATATTTAGCCACAGACATTGGCCAACACCTTTCCCTGAGGTACGTCTGGCAGAGTAAGAATAGAAATTTAGACCCCAGTCACCGGCCACCTTCCCCGAGGTCAGTAGATGTTGGAGTAAGAATAGACATTAAACCCAACACACTGGCCAACACGTTCCCTGAAGTAAGTATCTGGCGGAGTAAGAATAGAAATTTAGCCCCAGACACTGCCAATACCTTCCCTGCAGTAAGTAACCAGTGGTGTAAGAATAGAAATATGGCCGCCCCCAGACACTGGCCGACTCCTTCCCTGAGGTAAGTACATGGCACAGTAAGACTAGAAATGTAGCCCACAGATATTGGCCAACACCTTCCCTGAGGTAAGTACCTGTGCAGAGTAAGACTAGAAATGTAGCCCCAGACACTGGCCAACACCTTCCCTGAGGTAAGTACATGGCAGAGTAAGACTAGAAATGTGGCCCCAGACACTGGCCAACACCTTCCCTGAGATACGTATCTGGCAGAGTAGGAATAGAATTCTAGCACCCAGGCACTGACCAACACCTCCCTGAGGTAAGTACTAGGCAGAGTAAGAATACAAATTTAGCCCCACGACACTGGACAACACCTTCACTGAGGTAAGTACATGGCACAGTAAGAATAGAAATTTAGCCACCGGATATTGGCCAAAACCTTCCCTGAGGTAAGTACCCGGCAGAGTAAGAATGGAAATTCAGCCCCCAGTCACTGGCCAACACCTTCCCTGAGGTAAGTACATGGCAGAGTAAGAATAGAAATGTAGCCCCAGACACTGGCTAACACCTTTCCTGAGGTAAGTTCCCAATAGAGTAGGAATAGAAATGTAGCCCCAGACACTGGCCAACACCTTCCCGGAGGTAAGTTCCCAGCAGAGTAAGAATAGAAATTTAGCCCCCAAACATTGGCCAACACCTTCCCTGAGGTAAGTACTCGGTGCAGTAAGAATGGAAATGTAGCCCCCAAACACTGGCCAACACTTTCCCTGAGGTATTTATCTGGTTAAGTAGGAGTATAAATTCAGTACCCAGACACTGACCAACACCTTCCCTGAGGTAAGTACTAGGCAGAGTATGAATAGACATTTAGCCCCAAGACACTGGCTAACACCTTTCCTAAGGTAAGCACCCGGCAGAGTAGGAGTAGATATTTAGCCCCAGTCACTGGCCAACACCTTCCCTGAGGTAGGTACACAGTCGAGTGAGAATAGAAATGCAGCCACACACACTGGCCAACACCTTCCCTGAGGTAAGTACTCGGTGCAGTAAGAATAGAAATTTAGCCCCCAGACAGTGGCCAACACCTTCCCTGAGGTAAGTATTCGGCGGAGTAGGAATAGAAATTTAGCCCCAAGACTCTGGCAAACACCTTCCTTGAAGTAAGTACCTGGCAGAGTAGGAACAGAAATTTAGCCCCCAGGTGCTAGCCAACACTATCCCTGAGGTAAGTACTCAGCTCAGTAAGATTATCAATTTAGCCCCCAGACACTGGCCAACACCTTCCCTAGATTTAGCACCCAGACACTGACCAAAAGCTTCCCTGAGGTAAGTACCCGTCAGAGTATGAATAGAAATTTAGCCCCAGACACTGGGCAACACCTTCCCTGAGGTAAGTACCGGGCAGAGTATGGTTAGAAATTTAGCACCCAGACACTGGCCAACACCTTCCCTGAGGTAAGTACTCTGTGCAGTAAGAATAGAAATTTAGCCCCCAGACACTGGCCAACACCTTCCCTGAGGTAAGTACTAGGCAGAGTAAGAATAGAAATTTAGACCCCGGATTTTGGCCAACACCTTCCCTGAAGTAAGTACCCAGAAGAGTAAGAATAGAAATTTAGTCCTCAGTCACTGGCCAATACCTTCCCCGAGGTAAGTAGATGGCGGACTAAGAATAGACATTAAGCCCCACACACTGGCCAATACCTTCCCTAAGGTAAGTATCTGGCGGAGTAAGAATAGAAAGTGAACCCCATACGCTGGCTAATACCTTCCCTGAAGTAATTAAAAAAGTGGCAAAGAGTAGCAATTTAGCCCCCAGACACCGGCCAACACCTTCCCTGAGGTAAGTACATGGCACAGTAAAAATAGAAATTCAGCCCCCAGTCACTGTTCATCACCTTCCCTGAGGTAAGTACATGTCAGAGTAAGACTAGGAATGTAGCCCCAGACACTGGCCAACACCTTCCTTGAGGTAAGTACCCAGCAGAGTATGAATAGAAATTTAGCCCCCAGACATTGGCCAAAACCTTCCCCGAGGGAAGTACCCGGCAGAGTGAGAATAGAAATTTAGCCCTAGAGACTGGCCAACACCTGCACTGAGGTAAGTACCTGGCAGAGTTAGAATAGAAATATAGCCTCCAGATATTGGGCAACAACTTTCCTAAGTTAAGTACCTGGCAGGGTAAAAATAGAAATTCAGCCCCCAGTCTCTGGCCCACACCTTCTCTGAGGTAAGTACATGGAAGAGTAAGAATAGAAATTTAGACCCCGGACTTTGGCCAACACCTTCCCTGAGGTAAGTACCCAGAAGAGTAAGAATAGAAATGTAGTCCCTAGTCACTGGCCAACACCTTCCCCGAGGTAAGTAGATGGCGGAGTAAGAATAGTCATTAAGCCCCACAAACTGGCCAACACCTACCCTGAGGTAAGTATCTGGCAGAGTAAGAATAGAAATTTAGCCCCAGACACTGGCCAATACCTTCCCTCAAGTAAGTACCAAGTGGCATAAGAATAGAAATGTAGCCCCCAGACACTGGCCAACACCTTCCCTGAGGTAAGTGCATGGCACAGTAAGAATAGAAATTTAGCACCCGGATATTGGCCAACACCTTCCCTGAGGTAAGTACCCAGCAGAGTAAGAATAGAAATTCAGCCCCCAGTCACTGGCCAACACCTTCCCTGAGGTAAGTACATGGCAGAGTAAGAATAGAAATGTAGTCCCAGGCACTGGCCAAAACCTTCCCTGAGGCAAGTACCCGGCAGAGTGAGAATAGAAATTTAGCCCCCAGTTACTGGCCAACACCTTTCCTGAGGTAAGTACACGGTGTATTAAGAATAGAAATTTAGCCCCACACACTGGCCAACACCTTCTCTAAAGTAAGTACCCAGCAGAGTAGGAATAGAAATGTAGCCCCATACACTTGCCAACACCTGCCCTGAGTTAAGTACTCGGCACAGTAAGAATAGAAATGAATCCCCAGACACTGGCCAACACCTTACCTGAGGTAAGTATCCGGCAGAATAGGAATATATATTTAGCACCCTGACACTGACTAACACCATCCCTGAGGTAAGTACTAGGCAGAATATGAATAGAAACTTAGCTCCAAGACACTGGCTAACACCTTTCCTGAACTAAGCACCCGGCGGAGTATGAATAGATATTTTGCCCCAGACAGTGGCCACCTCCTTCCCTGAGGTAAGTTAGCGGCAGAGTAAGACTAGAAATTTGGCCCCCAGACATTGGCAAACACTTTCCCTGAGGTAAGGACTTGGAAGAGTAAGAATAGAAATGTAGCTTCCAGTCACCGGCCAACACCTTCCCCGAGAAAAGTAGATGGTGGAGTAAGAATAGACATTTAGCCCCACACACTGGCCAGTACCTTCCCTGAGGTAAGTACCCAGTGGAGTAAGAATTGAAATGTAGCTGCCAGACACTGGCCAACACCTTCCCTGAGGTAAGTACTAGGCAGAGTATGATTAGACATTTAGCCCAAGATACTGGCCAACACCTTTTCTAAGGTAAGCACCCAGCAGAGTAGGAGTGAATATTTAGCCCCAGACATTGGCCAACACCTTTCCCTGAGGTACGTCTGGCAGAGTAAGAATAGAAATTTAAACCCCAGTCACCGGCCACCTTCCCCGAGGTAAGTAGATGTTGGAGTAAGAATAGACATTAAACCCAACACACTGGCCAACACGTTCCCTGAAGTAAGTATCTGGCGGAGTAAGAATAGAAATTTAGCCCCAGACACTGCCAATACCTTCCCTGCAGTAAGTAACCAGTGGTGTAAGAATAGAAATATGGCCGCCCCCAGACACTGGCCGACGCCTTCCCTGAGGTAAGTACATGGCACAGTAAGACTAGAAATGTAGCCCACAGATATTGGCCAACACCTTCCCTGAGGTAAGTACCTGTGCAGAGTAAGACTAGAAATGTAGCCCCAGACACTGGCCAACACCTTCCCTGAGGTAAGTACATGGCACAGTAAGACTAGAAATGTAGCCCACAGATATTGGCCAACACCTTCCCTGAGGTAAGTACCTGTGCAGAGTAAGACTAGAAATGTGGCCCCAGACACTGGCCAACACCTTCCCTGAGATATGTATCTGGCAGAGTAGGAATAGAATTCTAGCACCCAGGCAATGACCAACACCTTCCCTGAGGTAAGTACTAGGCAGAGTAAGAATACAAATTCAGCCCCCAGTCACTGGCCAACACCTTCCCTGAGGTAAGTACATGGCAGAGTAAGAATAGAAATGTAGCCCCAGACACTGGCCAACACCTTACCTGAGGTAAGTATCCGGCAGAATAGGAATATATATTTAGCACCCTGACACTGACTAACACCATCCCTGAGGTAAGTACTAGGCAGAATATGAATAGAAACTTAGCTCCAAGACACTGGCTAACACCGTTCCTGAACTAAGCACCCGGCGGAGTAGGAATAGATATTTTGCCCCAGACAGTGGCCACCTCCTTCCCTGAGGTAAGTTAGCGGCAGAGTAAGACTAGAAATTTGGCCCCCAGACATTGGCAAACACTTTCCCTGAGGTAAGGACTTGGAAGAGTAAGAATAGAAAGGTAGCTTCCAGTCACCGGCCAACACCTTCCCCAAGAAAAGTAGATGGTGGAGTAAGAATAGACATTTAGCCTTACACACTGGCCAGTACCTTCCCTGAGGTAAGTACCCAGTGGAGTAAGAATTGAAATGTAGCTGCCAGACACTGGCCAACACCTTCCCTGAGGTAAGTACTAGGCAGAGTATGATTAGACATTTAGCCCAAGATACTGGCCAACACCTTTTCTAAGGTAAGCATCCAGCAGAGTAGGAGTGAATATTTAGCCCCAGACATTGGCCAACACCTTTCCCTGAGGTACGTCTGGCAGAGTAAGAATAGAAATTTAGACCCCAGTCACCGGCCACCTTCTCCGAGGTAAGTAGATGTTGGAGAAAGAATAGACATTAAACCCAACACACTGGCCAACACCTTCCCTGAAGTAACTATCTGGCGGAGTAAGAATAGAAATTTAGCCCCAGACACTGCCAATACCTTCCCTGCAGTAAGTAACCAGTGGTGTAAGAATAGAAATATGGCCGCCCCCATACACTGGCCGACGCCTTCCCTGAGGTAAGTACATGGCACAGTAAGACTAGAAATGTAGCCCACAGATATTGGCCAACACCTTCCCTGAGGTAAGTACCTGTGCAGAGTAAGACTAGAAATATAGCCCCAGACACTGGCCAACACCTTCCCTGAGGTAAGTACATGGCAGAGTAAGACTAGAAATGTGGCCCCAGACACTGGCCAACACCTTCCCTGAGATACATATCTGGCAGAGTAGGAATAGAATTCTAGCACCCAGGCACTGACCAACACCTTCCCTGAGGTATGTACTAGGCAGAGTAAGAATACAAATTTAGCCCCAAGACACTGGACAACACCTTCACTGAGGTAAGTACATGGCACAGTAAGAATAGAAATTTAGCCACCGGATATTGGCCAAAACCTTCCCTGAGGTAAGTACCCGGCAGAGTAAGAATGGAAATTCAGCCCCCAGTCACTGGCCAACACCTTCCCTGAGGTAAGTACATGGCAGAGTAAGAATAGAAATGTAGCCCCAGACACTGGCCAACACCTTCCCTGAGGCAAGTACCCGGCAGAGTGAGAATAGAAATTTAGCCCCCAGTCACTGGCCAACACCTTTCCTGAGGTAAGTACACGGTGCATTAAGAATAGAAATTTAGCCCCAGACACTGGCCAACACCTTCTCTGAGGTAAGTACCCAGCAGAGTAGGAATAGAACTTTAGCCCCATACACTTGCCAACACCTGCCCTGAGTTAAGTACTCGGCACAGTAAGAATAGAAATCTATCCCCAGACACTGGCCAACACCTTACCTGAGGTAAGTAATCCGCAGAATAGGAATATATATTTAGCACCCTGACACTGACTAACACCATCCCTGATGTATGTACTATCAGACTAAGAATACAAATTTAGCCCCAAGACACTGGACAACACCTTCACTGAGGTAAGTACTCGGCTCAGGTAGAATAGAAATTTAGCCCCCAGACACTGGCCAACACCTTCCCTAAGGTAAGTTCCCATTAGAGTAGGAATAGAAATTTAGCCCCAGACACTGGCCAACACCTTCCCCGAGGTAAGTAGATGGCGGAGTAAAAATAGTCATTAAGCTCCACACTCTGGCCAACACCTTCCCTGAGGTAAGTATCTGGCAGAGTAAGAATAGAAATTTAGCCCCAGACGCTGGCCAATACTACCCTCAAGTAAGTACCCAGTGGCATAAGAATAGAAATTTAGCCCCGAGACACTGGCCAACACCTTCCCTGAGGTAAGTACATGGCACAGTAAGAACAGAAATTTAGCCCCCGGATATTGGCCAACACCTTCCCTGAGGCAAGTACCCGGCAGAGTAAGAATAGAAATTCAGCCCCCAGTCAATGGCCAACACCTTCCCTGAGGTAAGTACATGGCAGAGTAAGAATAGAAATGTAGCCCCAGACACTGGCCAACACCTTCCCTGAGGCAAGTACCTGGCAGAGTGAGAATAGAAATTTAGCCCCAGTCACTGGCCAACACCTTTCCTGAGGTAAGTACACGGTATATTAAGAATATAAATTTTGCCTCACACACTGGCCAACACCTTCTCTGAGGTAAGTACCCAGCAGAGTAGGAATAGAAAGGTAGCCCCATACACTTTCCAACACCTGCCCTGAGTTAAGTACTCGGCACAGTAAGAATAGAAATGTATCCCCAGACACTGGCCAACACCTTACCTGAGGTAAGTATCCGGCAGAATAGGAATATATATTTAGCACCCTGACACTGACTAACACCATCCCTGAGGTAAGTACTAGGCAGAATATGAATAGAAACTAAGCTCCAAGACACTGGCTAACACCTTTCCTGAGGTAAGCACCCGGCGGAGTAGGAATAGATATTTTGCCCCAGACAGTGGCCACCTCCTTCCCTGAGGTAAGTTACCGGCAGAGTAAGACTAGAAATTTGGCCCCCAGACATTGGCAAACACTTTCCCTGAAGTAAGTACCTGGAAGAGTAAGAATAGAAATGTAGCTTCCAGTCACTGGCCAACACCGTCCCCGAGAAAAGTAGATGGCGGAGTAAGAATAGACATTTAGCCCCACACACTGGCCAGTACCTTCCCTGAGGTAAGTACCCAGTGGAGTAAGAATTGAAATGTAGCTGCCAGACACTGGCCAACACCTTCCCTGAGGTAAGTACTAGGCAGAGTATGATTAGACATTTAGCCCCAAGATACTGGCCAACACCTTTTCTAAGGTAAGCACCCAGCAGAGTAGGAGTGAATATTTAGCCCCAGTCATTGGCCAACACCTTTCCCTGAGGTACGTCTGGCAGAGTAAGAATAGAAATTTAGACCCCAGTCACCGGCCACCTTCCACGAGGTAAGTAGATGTTGGAGTAAGAATAGACATTAAACCCAACACACTGGCCAACACCTTCCCTGAAGTAAGTATCTGGCGGAGTAAGAATAGAAATTTAGCCACAGACACTGCCAATACCTTCCCTGCAGTAAGTAACCAGTGGTGTAAGAATAGAAATTTAGCCGCCCCCAGACACTGGCCGACACCTTCCCTGAGGTAAGTACATGGCACAGTAAGAATAGAAATGTAGCCCACGGATATTGGCCAACACCTTCCCTGAGGTAAGTACCCAGCAGAGTAAGAATAGAAATTCAGCCCCCAGTCACTGTCCAACACTTTCCCTGAGGTAAGTACCTGTGCAGAGTAAGACTAGAAATGTAGCCCCAGACACTGGCCAACACCTTCCCTGAGGTAAGTACATGGCACAGTAAGAATAGAAATTTAGCCCACGGATATTGGCCAACACATTCCCTGAGGTAAGTACCCGGCAGAGTAAGAATAGAAATGCAGCCCTTAGTCACTGTCCAACACCTTCCCTGAGGTAGGTACATGGCGAAGTAAGACTAGAAATGTGGCCCCAGACACTGGCCAACACCTTCCCTGAGATAAGTATCTGGCAGAGTAGGAATAGAATTCTAGCACCCAGACACTGACCAACACCTTCCCTGAGGTAAGTACTTGGCAGAATAAGAATACAAATTTAGCCCCAAGACACTGGACAACACCTTCACTGGGGTAAGTACATGGCACAGTAAGAATAGAAATTTAGCCACCGGATATTGGCCAAAACCTTCCCTGAGGTAAGTACCCGGCAGAGTAAGAAGATAAATTTAGCCCCAGACACTGGCCAACACCTTCCCTGAGGCAAGCACCCGGCAGAGTGAGAATAGAAATTTTGCCCCCAGTCACTGGCCAACACCTTTCCTGAGGTAAGTACACGGTATATTAAGAATAGAAATTTAGCCCCACACACTGGCCAACACCTTCTCTGAGGTAAGTACCCAGCAGAGTAGGAATAGAACTTTAGCCCCATACACTTGCCAACACCTGCCCTGAGTTAAGTACTCGGCACAGTAAGAATAGAAATGTATCCCCAGACACTGGCCAACACCTTACCTGAGGTAAGTATCCGGCAGAATAGGAATATATATTTAGCACCCTGACACTGGCCAATACCTTCCCTCAAGTAAGTACCCAGTGGCATAAGAATGGTAATTTAGCACCCAGACACTGGCCTACACCTTCCCTAGGTAAGTACATGGCACAGTAAGAATAGAAATTTAGCCCCCGGATATTGGCCAACACCTTCCCCGAGGTAAGTAGATGGCGGAGTAAGAATAGTCATTAAGCTCCACACTCTGGCCAACACCTTCCCTGAGGTAAGTATCTGGCAGAGTAAGAATAGAAATTTAGCCCCAGACACTGGCCAATACCTTCCCTCAAGTAAGTACCCAGTGGCATAAGAATGGTAATTTAACCCCCAGACACTGGCCAACACCTTCCCTAGGTAAGTACATGGCACAGTAAGAATAGAAATTTAGCCCCCGGATATTGGCCAACACCTTCCCTGAGGCAAGTACCCAGCAGAGTAAGAATAGAAATTCAGCCCCCAGTCACTGTCCAACACTTTCCCTGAGGTAAGTACCTGTGCAGAGTAAGACTAGAAATGTAGCCCCAGACACTGGCCAACACCTTCCCTGAGGTAAGTACATGGCACAGTAAGAATAGAAATTTAGCCCACGGATATTGGCCAACACATTCCCTGAGGTAAGTACCCGGCAGAGTAAGAATAGAAATGCAGCCCTCAGTCACTGTCCAACACCTTCCCTGAGGTAGGTACATGGCAGAGTAAGACTAGAAATGTGGCCCCAGACACTGGCCAACACCTTCCCTGAGATAAGTATCTGGCAGAGTAGGAATAGAATTCTAGCACCCAGACACTGACCAACACCTTCCCTGAGGTAAGTACTTGGCAGAATAAGAATACAAATTTAGCCCCAAGACACTGGACAACACCTTCACTGAGGTAAGTACATGGCACAGTAAGAATAGAAATTTAGCCACCGGATATTGGCCAAAACCTTCCCTGAGGTAAGTACCTGGCAGAGTAAGAAGATAAATGTAGCCCCAGACACTGGCCAACACCTTCCCTGAGGCAAGCACCCGGCAGAGTGAGAATAGAAAGTTTGCCCCCAGTCACTGGCCAACACCTTTCCTGAGGTAAGTACACGGTGTATTAAGAATAGAAATTTAGCCCCACACACTGGCCAACACCTTCTCTGAGGTAAGTACCCAGCAGAGTAGGAATTGAACTTTAGCCCCATACACTTGCCAACACCTGCCCTGAGTTAAGTACTCGGCACAGTAAGAATAGAAATGTATCCCCAGCCACTGGCCAACACCTTACCTGAGGTAAGTATCCGGCAGAATAGGAATATATATTTAGCACCCTGACACTGGCCAATACCTTCCCTCAAGTAAGTACCCAGTGGCATAAGAATGGTAATTTAGCCCCCAGACACTGGCCAACACCTTCCCTAGGTAAGTACATGGCACAGTAAGAATAGAAATTTAGCCCCCGGATATTGGCCAACACCTTCCCCAAGGTAAGTAGATGGCGGAGTAAGAATAGTCATTAAGCTCCACACTCTGGCCAACACCTTCCCTGAGGTAAGTATCTGGCAGAGTAAGAATAGAAATTTAGCCCCAGACACTGGCCAATACCTTCCCTCAAGTAAGTATCCAGTGGCATAAGAATGGTAATTTAGCCCCCAGACACTGGCCAACACCTTCCCTAGGTAAGTACATGGCACAGTAAGAATAGAAATTTAGCCCCCGGATATTGGCCAACACCTTCCCTGAGGCAAGTACCTGGCAGAGTAAGAATAGAAATTCAGCCCCCAGTCAATGGCCAACACCTTCCCTGAGGTAAGTACATGGCAGAGTAAGAATAGAAATGTAGCCCCAGACACTGGCCAACAGCTTCCCTGAGGCAAGTACCTGGCAGAGTGAGAATAGAAATTTAGCCCCAGTCCCTGGCCAACACCTTTCCTGAGGTAAGTACACGGTGTATTAAGAATATAAATTTTGCCTCACACACTGGCCAACACCTTCTCTGAGGTAAGTACCCAGCAGAGTAGGAATAGAAATTGAGCCCCATACACTTGCCAACACCTGCCCTGAGTTAAGTACTCGGCACAGTAAGAATAGAAATGTATCCCCAGACACTGGCCAACACCTTACCTGAGGTAAGTATCCGGCAGAATAGGAATTTATATTTAGCACCCTGACACTGACTAATACCAGCCATGAGGTAAGTACTAGGCAGAATATGAATAGAAACTTAGCTCCAAGACACTGGCTAACACCTTTCCTGAGGTAAGCACCCGGCGGAGTAGGAATAGATATTTTGCCCCAGACAGTGGCCACCTCCTTCCCTGAGGTAAGTTACCGGCAGAGTAAGACTAGAAATTTGGCCCCCAGACATTGGCAAACACTTTTCCTGAGGTAAGTACCTGGAAGAGTAAGAATAGAAATGTAGCTTCCAGTCACTGGCCAACACCTTCCCTGAGAAAAGTAGATGGCGGAGTAAAAATAAACATTTAGCCCCACACACTGGCCAGTACCTTCCCTGAGGTAAGTACCCAGTGGAGTAAGAATTGAAATGTAGCTGCCAGACACTGGCCAACACCTTCCCTGAGGTAAGTACTAGGCAGAGTATGATTAGACATTTAGCCCCAAGATACTGGCCAACACCTTTTCTAAGGTAAGCACCCAGCAGAGTAGGAGTGAATATTTAGCCCCAGACATTGGCCAACACCTTTCCCTGAGGTACGTCTGGCAGAGTAAGAATAGAAATTTAGACCCCAGTCACCGGCCACCTTCCCCGAGGTAAGTAGATGTTGGAGTAAGAATAGACATTAAGCGCAACACACTGGCCAACACCTTCCCTGAGGTAAGTATCTGTCGGAGTGAGAATATAAATTTAGCCCCAGACACTGGCCAATACCTTCCCTGCAGCAAGTAACCAGTGGCGTAAGAATAGAAATGTGGCCACCCCCAGACACTGGCCAACACCTTGCCTGAGGTAAGAACATGGCACAGTAAGAATAGAAATGTAGCCCATGGATATTGGCCAACACCTTCCCTAAGGTAAGTACCCAGCAGAGTAAGAATAGAAATGTAGCCCCAGACACTGGCCAACACCTTCCCTGAGGTAAGTACATGGCACAGTAAGAATTGAAATTTAGAACACGGATATTGGCCAACACTTTCCCTGAGGTAAGTACCTGGCAGAGTAAGAATAGAAATGCAGCCCTCAGTCACTGTCCAACACCTTCCCTGAGGTAAGTACATGGCAGAGTAAGACAAGAAATGTAGCCCCAGACACTGGCCAACATCTTCCCTGAGATAAGTATCTGGCAGAGTAGGAATAGAATTCTAGCACCCAGACACTGACCAACACCTTCCCTGAGGTAAGTACTAGGCAGAGTAAGAATACAAATTTAGCACCCAGACATTGGCCAACACCTTCCCTAGGTAAGTACATGGCACAGTAAGAATAGAAATTTAGCCCCCGGATATTGGCCAACACCTTCCCCGAGGTAAGTAGATGGCGGAGTAAGAATAGTCATTAAGCTCCACACTCTGGCCAACACCTTCCCTGAGGTAAGTATCTGGCAGAGTAAGAATAGAAATTTAGCCCCAGACACTGGCCAATACCTTCCCTCAAGTAAGTACCCAGTGGCATAAGAATGGTAATTTAGCCCCCAGACACTGGCCAACACCTTCCCTAGGTAAGTACATGGCACAGTAAGAATAGAAATTTAGCCCCCGGATATTGGCCAACACCTTCCCTGAGGCAAGTACCCAGCAGAGTAAGAATAGAAATTCAGCCCCCAGTCACTGTCCAACACTTTCCCTGAGGTAAGTACCTGTGCAGAGTAAGACTAGAAATGTAGCCCCAGACACTGGCCAACACCTTCCCTGAGGTAAGTACATGGCACAGTAAGAATAGAAATTTAGCCCACGGATATTGGCCAACACATTCCCTGAGGTAAGTACCCGGCAGAGTAAGAATAGAAATGCAGCCCTCAGTCACTGTCCAACACCTTCCCTGAGGTAGGTACATGGCAGAGTAAGACTAGAAATGTGGCCCCAGACACTGGCCAACACCTTCCCTGAGATAAGTATCTGGCAGAGTAGGAATAGAATTCTAGCACCCAGACACTGACCAACACCTTCCCTGAGGTAAGTACTTGGCAGAATAAGAATACAAATTTAGCCCCAAGACACTGGACAACACCTTCACTGAGGTAAGTACATGGCACAGTAAGAATAGAAATTTAGCCACCGGATATTGGCCAAAACCTTCCCTGAGGTAAGTACCTGGCAGAGTAAGAAGATAAATGTAGCCCCAGACACTGGCCAACACCTTCCCTGAGGCAAGCACCCGGCAGAGTGAGAATAGAAAGTTTGCCCCCAGTCACTGGCCAACACCTTTCCTGAGGTAAGTACACGGTGTATTAAGAATAGAAATTTAGCCCCACACACTGGCCAACACCTTCTCTGAGGTAAGTACCCAGCAGAGTAGGAATTGAACTTTAGCCCCATACACTTGCCAACACCTGCCCTGAGTTAAGTACTCGGCACAGTAAGAATAGAAATGTATCCCCAGCCACTGGCCAACACCTTACCTGAGGTAAGTATCCGGCAGAATAGGAATATATATTTAGCACCCTGACACTGGCCAATACCTTCCCTCAAGTAAGTACCCAGTGGCATAAGAATGGTAATTTAGCCCCCAGACACTGGCCAACACCTTCCCTAGGTAAGTACATGGCACAGTAAGAATAGAAATTTAGCCCCCGGATATTGGCCAACACCTTCCCCAAGGTAAGTAGATGGCGGAGTAAGAATAGTCATTAAGCTCCACACTCTGGCCAACACCTTCCCTGAGGTAAGTATCTGGCAGAGTAAGAATAGAAATTTAGCCCCAGACACTGGCCAATACCTTCCCTCAAGTAAGTACCCAGTGGCATAAGAATGGTAATTTAGCCCCCAGACACTGGCCAACACCTTCCCTAGGTAAGTACATGGCACAGTAAGAATAGAAATTTAGCCCCCGGATATTGGCCAACACCTTCCCTGAGGCAAGTACCTGGCAGAGTAAGAATAGAAATTCAGCCCCCAGTCAATGGCCAACACCTTCCCTGAGGTAAGTACATGGCAGAGTAAGAATAGAAATGTAGCCCCAGACACTGGCCAACAGCTTCCCTGAGGCAAGTACCTGGCAGAGTGAGAATAGAAATTTAGCCCCCAGTCCCTGGCCAACACCTTTCCTGAGGTAAGTACACGGTGTATTAAGAATATAAATTTTGCCTCACACACTGGCCAACACCTTCTCTGAGGTAAGTACCCAGCAGAGTAGGAATAGAAATTGAGCCCCATACACTTGCCAACACCTGCCCTGAGTCAAGTACTCGGCACAGTAAGAATAGAAATGTATCCCCAGACACTGGCCAACACCTTACCTGAGGTAAGTATCCGGCAGAATAGGAATTTATATTTAGCACCCTGACACTGACTAATACCAGCCATGAGGTAAGTACTAGGCATAATATGAATAGAAACTTAGCTCCAAGACACTGGCTAACACCTTTCCTGAGGTAAGCACCCGGCGGAGTAGGAATAGATATTTTGCCCCAGACAGTGGCCACCTCCTTCCCTGAGGTAAGTTACCGGCAGAGTAAGACTAGAAATTTGGCCCCCAGACATTGGCAAACACTTTTCCTGAGGTAAGTACCTGGAATAGTAAGAATAGAAATGTAGCTTCCAGTCACTGGCCAACACCTTCCCCGAGAAAAGTAGATGGCGGAGTAAAAATAAACATTTAGCCCCACACACTGGCCAGTACCTTCCCTGAGGTAAGTACCCAGTGGAGTAAGAATTGAAATGTAGCTGCCAGACACTGGCCAACACCTTCCCTGAGGTAAGTACTAGGCAGAGTATGATTAGACATTTAGCCCCAAGATACTGGCCAACACCTTTTCTAAGGTAAGCACCCAGCAGAGTAGGAGTGAATATTTAGCCCCAGACATTGGCCAACACCTTTCCCTGAGGTACGTCTGGCAGAGTAAGAATAGAAATTTAGACCCCAGTCACCGGCCACCTTCCCCGAGGTAAGTAGATGTTGGAGTAAGAATAGACATTAAGCGCAACACACTGGCCAACACCTTCCCTGAGGTAAGTATCTGTCGGAGTAAGAATATAAATTTAGCCCCAGACACTGGCCAATACCTTCCCTGCAGCAAGTAACCAGTGGCGTAAGAATAGAAATGTGGCCACCCCCAGACACTGGCCAACACCTTCCCTGAGGTAAGAACATGGCACAGTAAGAATAGAAATGTAGCCCATGGATATTGGCCAACACCTTCCCTAAGGTAAGTACCCAGCAGAGTAAGAATAGAAATTCAGCCCCCAGTCTCTGTCCAACACCTTCCCTGAGGTAAGTACCTGTGCAGAGTAAGACTAGAAATGTAGCCCCAGACACTGGCCAACACCTTCCCTGAGGTAAGTACATGGCACAGTAAGAATAGAAATTTAGCCCACGGATATTGGCCAACACATTCCCTGAGGTAAGTACCCGGCAGAGTAAGAATAGAAATGCAGCCCTCAGTCACTGTCCAACACCTTCCCTGAGGTAAGTACATGGCAGAGTAAGACTAGAAATGTAGCCCCAGACACTGGCCAACATCTTCCCTGAGATAAGTATCTGGCAGAGTAGGAATAGAATTCTAGCACCCAGACACTGACCAACACCTTCCCTGAGGTAAGTACTAGGCAGAGTAAGAATACAAATTTAGCCCCCAGTCAATGGCCAACACCTTCCCTGAGGTAAGTACATGGCAGAGTAAGAATAGAAATGTAGCCCCAGACACTGGCCAACACCTTTCCTGAGGCAAGTACCTGGCAGAGTGAGAATAGAAATTTAGCCCCCAGTCACTGGCCAACACCTTTCCTGAGGTAAGTACACAGTGTATTAAGAATATAAATATTGCCTCACACACTGGCCAACACCTTCTCTGAGGTAAGTACCCAGCAGAGTAGGAATAGAAATTTAGCCCCATACACTTGCCAACACCTGCCCTGAGTTAAGTACTCGGCACAGTAAGAATAGAAATGTATCCCCAGACACTGGCCAACACCTTACCTGAGGTAAGTATCCGGCAGAATAGGAATATATATTTAGCACCCTGACACTGACTAATACCATCCCGGAGGTAAGTACTAGGCAGAATATGAATAGAAACATAGCTCCAAGACACTGGCTAACACCTTTCCTGAGGTAAGCACCCGGCAGAGTAAGTATAGATATTTAGCCCCAGACACTGGCCAACACCTTCCCTGAGGTAAGTACCCGGCAGAGTATGAATAGAAATATAGGCCCCAGACATCGGCCAACACCTTCCCTACAGTAAGTACCCGACAGAGTAGGAATAGAAATTGAGCCCGAACACTGGCCAACTCCTTTCCTAAGGTAGTACCATCAAAAAAAGAATATAAATGTAGCCCCCACACATTGGCCAACACTTTCCCTGAGATAAGTACCCGGCAGAGTAAGAATAGAAATGTAGCCCCCAGTCACTGGTCAACACCTTCCCTGAGGTAAGTACCCTGCAGAGTAAGAATAGAAATGTAGCCCCCAGTCACTGGTCAACACCTTCCCTGAGATAAGTACACAGCGGAGTAAGAAGAGAAATTTAGCCCCAGGCACTGGCCAACACATTCCCTAAGGTAACTACCCAGCGGAGTATGATTAGAGATTCAGCACCCAGACGTTGGCCAACACCTTCCCTGAGGTAAGTACTAGGCAGAGTAAGAATAGAAATTTAGCCCCAAGACACTGGCGATCACCTTTTCTGAGGTAACTACCCAGCAGAGTAGGAATAGAAATGTAGCCCCAGACACTGGCCAGCACCTTCCCAGAGGTAAGCACCTAGCAGAGTATGAACAGAAATTTAGCACCCAGACGCTGGCCAACACCTACCCTGAGGTAAGTACTCAGCGCAGTAAGAATAGAAATTTAGCACCTACACACTGACATACACCTCCCCTGGTGCAAGTACTCGGAGAGTAGGAATTGAAATTTAGCACCAGACACTGGCCAACACCTTCCCTGAGGTACGTCCCCGGCGGATGACAAATAAAAAGTTAGCCCCCAGATATTGGCCAACACCTTCCCTGAGGTAAGTACACGGGGAGTATGAATAGAAATTTAGCACCCAAATGCTGGCCAACACCTTCAGTTAGGTAAGTACTCGGCACAGTAACAATAGAAATTTAGCCCCCAGACACTGGCCATCACCTTCCCTGAGGTAGGTATTAGGCAGAGTATGAAAATAAATGTTGCCCAAAGACACTGGCCAACACCTTCCCAAAGGGAAGTATCTGCCAGAGTAGGTATAGATATTTAGCCCCAGACACTGGCCAATACATTCCCTGAGGTAAATACCCAGCGGAGTATTATTAGAGATTTAGCACCCAGACGCTGGTCAACACTTTTCCTGAGGTAAGTACCCGGCAGAGTGGGAATAGAAATTTAGCCCAGACACTGGCCAACACCTTCCCTGAGGTAACTACCTCGCAGTGTAAGAATAGAAATTACGCCTCTGGCGCTGGCCAACACCTTCCCTGAGGTAAGTATACGGTGGAGTAAGAATAGAAATGTAGCCCCACACACTGGCCAAAACCTTCCTTGAGGTAAGTATCTGCCAGTGTAGGAATAGAAATTTAGCCCCAGACACTGGTCAACACCTTCCCTGAGGTAAGTACCCGGTGGATGACAAATAGAAAATTAGCCCCCCCCCCACATTGGCCAACACCATCTCCGAGGTAAGTACTAGGCAGAGTAGGAATAGAAATTTAGCCCCAGACACTGGCCAACACCTTTCCTGAGGTGAGTACTAGGCAGAGTGAGAATAGAAGTTTAGCCCTACACACTGACCAACACCTTTCCTGAGGTAAGTACTAGGCTCAGTAAGAATAGAAATTTAGCATTCAACAGAAAAAAATTGATATGTACCCCAGATACTGGCCAACACCCTGTCGTGTATTTCTATAGGTTCTGAATCGATCCCCCTATTCCTGACCCTATTCTGGTTAAACTACCTAGCTAGTTAACTAACAGTCAGCCCATGAGGCAAGAAAACCCCCATGATGCAGATACCGTTATCTGACGCAGTCACACTACGGCACAGGAACGTGTTATCTGATTAGGTCATAACGCTTGAGATCTAATTAGACAAGCGACATTCCTCCAGCCCCTGATAAGGCATACAACGTTCTCATAACAAATCAAACCTATGACAACCTGGATAATCCGTGCGGCCATTGTTTTGATTTCACAGAGAACTTTAGTAAAGAATGTGCTAACGAGCAAGTCGTATGACATCTTTATTGACGTACCTATGTCCATCCTTACGTCAATCCCGGCACCTTTAAGGTATAAATATTGCCGACCTTGCCCTATGCAAACACACGCGTGGTGACAAGACGGAGCAGCCATACTTGCCGAAGCCGAGAGCAGAAGCAGAGCCCGCAGGCAGCAGCCCCGCCTTCCTGACGCGCTGAGAGACGCGCTGCTATCTCAAGCCGAGAGACCCAGCACCGGCGCTTCTGGGCAGCCCTCGCAGGCAGCCTGGAATATCGAGAGCAGAGAAAGAGATACCATTCCTCATTTCATCCTAAATTCCAGGTACAGAACTGAATAACCCCTCACAGAGAATTCTTTAGTTATTCACTTGGCAAAAACAAACTTAACTTAAACTGTAACTTTCTATTCCCGCCCACGCATTAGACTTAGGTCAGGTACACGGGGTAGGCGTATTTAGAAACACCAGTTGAGTACGTTTAGTCAAATGTATATGTGTATGTAAATATATTTTAATCATTTTAAACATCATATGGCTCAGAAACCATATCAATGTTTTTACAGTATTATTTTATACTATTGCTTCTAATGTATGCACTTTACTTAACAATAAGTATTGCAATAATATCGATCCATTTCTCTTGTACGAGAAAAGAGACTGATCAATAAATAACATCTTTTATTGAACACGCCCGTCTCTTCCTTTTCTCTACATTCTGATGAGACTAAGAATGCACGTACTGACTGAGTAAAATAATTGCCTTGTGCTCACACGACTCTTGAGATTGACTCTTGATTAGGGGAGAGCAAAGTTGTCATGTTCTATGGTTGTCAGAAACTAAATCCCTTCTTGTCTAATCAGGGAAGTTAATCCTTCCTTGAACATTCGAGAAAGTTTCTAGCGAACTCTGAGCTTAGCTGGCAAACCCAAAAATTAAGTCTAGTATCGACAGTAGTAGACCTAGTTAACGTCTGGCCTAGGCCTTTACTGCTGTAGGTACTATTCCAATGCGCAGAGCCTATTGGGAAAATAGGAGCTACACTACATGGCGCCCAACGCGTTTGGAAAGGGCGATAAAACTAACGTAAGACATTTAGAGTAACTCAGTCGTGCTTTCTCACTCAGACCCCTTTTCCCAAATACTCCAAAGACGTCTGGAGTGGGTGAAAGGTTATTATATCCTCCAAAACCTCGCAGGAGGGAACTCCTATGTATGGTTCTTGGTCTAGTCAACGTTGAAGGATAAAACAGTTCCAGAATATTGTGCATCTAATCTCTGATTCCATAAGAAACCTGATCTGCAAATAAACATAATACCATCCTGTCAGTAAAATGGGAGACAGTGATGAAGAAAGAGAGGCAGTTAGATTAGCAACTGAACTCGCAGATGCTGATGCTACCATGCAAGCAGCAGACGCGGATATAATACTCATTCCGGTCATTAAAAGGAGATCTATAACCTTAAAACTTATAGAAAATGGACTGACACCTAGAGGTGGCACAGTCATATTCGTAATTGAGGCACACGAATATCGGCAGACAGAGGTATACTATACATGGATACATTTTCCAGCAGCAAATGCTGTAACAAAGTACTTCCACTATTACAAAATAGAGGAACCTCCTAATGAGTACACTCCTTTCGAGGAGGTGGAAGTACCACTCAAATTCCAAGAGCATTTGCTCTTATTTGATGGCGCCCTAAAACATAATAATCACATTACAAGGCTCGGTCCTTTAGGAAGACCAGGAGCAACGTGGCCGGTCTTAGCCGGATACACACCACATCCAGACATTGAAAGAATGCCTGCAGCAGAGCTGTTAATACAGCTAAAACAACTACTAAAAATTCACAGACAATTAGTTCAGTATGTAATGCGGACTTCAACAATTCAGCCAGCGATTAAACTTCCACAGCTGACCCCTCACCAGGGGAACACAAATAAAATTACACCACAGAACATCCAATCCTGCCTAGGTAAAGTTCCAGCTAAACGGGAACAGATACCATTCTGGTTGGCACAGAAAATCACCCAAATAGAGGCGGTGTTTCCTGACACCACCCCGCTGGAAAAACACAGGATTCTGACTATATGTCTCCCAATGGGAATCGCACCACACATTGAGGACTGTGACACTTGGGGTACAGTCTTTGCTTCCATCTATACAAAAACGCACGGTGTTCCATCCATTTCGGTAATACCAGATGTGCTAAAACAAATTCAAGATGAATACGGTCCAGAACCTGCTTTAACTCTTGGTATGAAATTACTGAAAGACTTCAAGCAGGTCTCGGCTATATTATTAGCCAACATAAAAGGTGAAGCAGCAAACGTGGCAATCCGCCAGAGGTTAAAAGAGACAGATATAGCAGACCAACCAGCTGAAATTGCCAGAATCATAGAAAAATCCTATGAAGAACTAGGCAGAGATAGTCTAGGTGGAATACCAGTAAAACCGCAACTGACTACAAGTCCAGAAAAAATGTTTTTTAATAATAATAATAATTCACCAAAAAAGAACTGGGATGGAAATAAACAGTCCAATCCTAAAGAAAAGAAATTCCAGTCCAGAGGAAGGTCTCCTAGGCGAAGAGAGAAATCTCCAAACCCGAGACAAAGGTCACCCCAGAGTGACCCCTCTGGGAATAGATATAACCTTAGAAATAGGGATAATATTAAAAAACCTGATAGATATCAAGACATTGATACACGTCCCTCTCAATCTTTTCAGAATTCCTCGCAGAAATCGGAAAGAAGAGGACGATCAGAAGAGCACGCCAAGTCCAAAGACAAGGAACTTGCTCAACTGAAAAAGAAATCACAATTTCCAAAAAAGAAGGTAGCCAGTATCAAGGTAGTTAAAAATGCCAAGAATACTGAGGACACAACTGAAAAACGGAGAGTGGGCTCAGACAATGCTAGACAGCGCAGCAGAGGTGAGCATAGCTCGCAAAGTCCTTATGAATCATCTGGAGACAGTGGACACGAATGAATACCTTCAAGTGGAAACTGCAGATACCAGAGTTAGCAAGCCCCACAAAATATACGAGATAACATTACGTATAGAGGGAGATAAGACTAGGAAAATTAGGGGACTATTTTGGGATAACCTCTCCAAAGGCTATGACATCCTTCTAGCTGAAAAAGACTGGCCACCAGAGTTTGTCAGGGAGTGCCCTCATGGCGAAGAAGTAATTATGCCTGCCTTCTCGAATCAAATACCGATTCATAAAAAATATACACTTGCTAGAAAGTGGGCAGTGGCCTTAGCACCTGCTTTATATAAAAATCATGTAGGATGGGATGAGGATTCTCCTCCTCACAAAGTCCAGTTAAAATCACAACCAACTGCACAAAGGCAGTACCCAATTAAGCAAGAAGCTAAAAAACAAGTAAATGAAATACTAGATCAGCTAGAATACCAGGGGGTGATTGAAACTTGCACCTCACAAATGAACAATCCTTTGTTTCCGGTCGCCAAACCAGACAACTCATATCGTCTAGTTTTGGATTACCGACACCTTAACACATGTTGCAAAACCTTTGCAGTGCAAAACTCACACAGTGCTGCACTAATGAATAACATAGTGCGCAAAAAATACAAAACAACCTTGGACATCTCCAATGGATTCTTTTGTCAAAACATAGCACCAGAGAGCAGATATTTAACAGCTTTCTCAGTAAATGGCACTCAAAAACAATTCTGTCGGTTAGCCCAGGGGTACAAGAACAGCCCGGGGGTATTCTCAGCGAGAGTAACAGAATTACTACAACTATATGATGATGAAGCATTATCTTATGTCGATGACATTTACTTAACAGATGATGACTTGGAGACTCACTTGAAAAGAGTGAACACCATAATACTTGGTTTCGCTGCAGAGGGTTACAAATTCAACTTCAAAAAGTCCAGAATTGCCCATCTGACGGTCCTATTCTTAGGATATGAGTTATCAAGTGAAGGTAAAAGCCTGGCAGACAATTTCCTAGAGAAATGTGCCGTTATCCAAGCTCCTAAAACACTAAAAAACCTACAGTCAATTCTAGGCTTCCTAAATTTCGGAAGAACATATATTGCAAATTACGCAGAAAGGGTCAAACCCCTTTATGATCTAATTAAACCAGACTTTAAAAGATCCAGTTGGACTCAAGCACACACAGAAATTTTGAGATCCTTACAAACAAACATGCTAATTAAAACAAAATTAGAAACCCGTGATAATACACGCAACCTTGTGATCCGAGTCATCCCAGGGAGATGCGGATTCACATACCTAACCTCTAATGAGGGAGAAAAGGTACCAATTGCATTCAAATCACATTTGTACACAAAAGCTGAACAGAGATTCAACAACAAAGGAAAAATTGTTCAAGCAGTTCAAACCGCAATAGCTAGAGAAAAAGACATAGCTGACGGTAGACATATCACAGTCAGAACAGCTGAATCAGCCTTTGAGGCATTAACAACACCGTGTAATTTACCAACAACAACATTGGATCCAGAATGGTTACAATGGGTAAATTCAATCACAACGGACAAAGTATATTACTTCTTTGATCCAGAACTAGAAGAATTAAAAAATCTAAAATATGAAAAAACGTATCCTCTGCCAATCGACATTCTGCCTCTACGACATTACGCCTGTGTAATATATACAGACGGACATGCTCAACCCTCAGTTTGGGGAGAACATGCATACAATCCCACATGTGAGATTACAAAAGAAGTGTGGCGCGGAGGTAAACTAAGACCTCTATTAACAAAGACACACTCAGTAGAAACCAATTCAGAACAACAAACTGAAATATTAGCTTTGAAAATGGCGCTAGATAATGCGGATCGCGAATTCCCGACACTTATAGTGTCAGATTCATATTACTGCGTCAAAGCATATAACAAGGATTTGCAGACATGGATTCAGAACGGTTACAAAGATGACACAGATGCACCAATAAAGCAGAGACTGCTCTGGGAACAAGTAGCTCTTTTGAAAAAAGAACTACCAAAGACTCACGTGACACACTCACTGAGTCACCAGCGTGATGGCGTTCACGTTGTAGGGAATTCATTGGCTGAAACAGCCGCAGCGGCAGCCAGTAAACCGGCTCCCGTAGATCGAAAAAAGCGTACATTAAAATACATTGACGGCGAAACATTGCTGGCGGTGAAAACGTCATCAAAAGGCGACTGCTCAGCGTTACCGATCAATTATCCACTCAATTATACATACATAATCGATGCAAACTCCGTCCCTTTTGCTCGAATCCCTGGAGTGGGGGATAGAGTGATTCCAAACATGGACAGGAGAAACTTGTTAATCGCAGACGCACACATGGGCGAGGGTCACAGACACCTTAAATTAAAAGATTCTCTGGAAGAATTACAATCACGGTACTGGTGGCCAGGCATGAGCCTGCACTACACCATGTTTGTAAAAAACTGCCCAAACTGCAACAGAGATCGCAGTGGGGAGAGAAGCAGTTTAATACCTCGTCGTATCAAGGCAGATAATATTACCAACAAAAAGAATGGCTTGCGATTAACATATACAGGCTAGTTTCCACTTATAATGTAGATCACCAGCACTCGGCTGACGTCCGGACTATTATACAAGATTTGCGAGTCTAAATGGCATATACGCTAAGAGCATGCTACGTTCGACCATTTCTTTCACTCAAGCAAACCAGCCTGGGGGGGAAACATGGCCAAATGAGCACAGCCCAGCGGGAATCTTCTCACTTCCTTCCTGAGGGTATGGGACGGTGTAAAGAAAAAACCAAGGCAGAAAGCAATCTATAATAGAAAGGATATTAGGTTCGGGAGCTGGGTGGGTCAAACATCTAATAAGTGTCCAACATAGTCTAAATAACTTGCCAAGAAATTCTCTGAAGGGATTCAGTCCGTACGAATTATTATTCGGAACTAGGATGTTGATCTCTGACCTTGATAGTCAGACTTCAGTGGTAATAGAAAAAACCTTTGATGTCAAAGACCGTTTGGCTATTTTGCAGGACTTAAACAAAACAAGAAAAGACCTGAGCAACATACAGTTGAAACAACAGCCAACAACCACTGAAGAATCACCACCTGTCCCAGCAAGACCTGTCTGGATTCCAAAAGTCGGGGATCTAGTCAGGGAGAAGATCGCGGTAAAGAAGGAATTTGGGCCTTCTTACAGAAAAGCAGTTCCTGTCTTGTCTGTCAACGGGACAAGATCAGTTGTACTACCGCCACTTGCTGGAAAAAAGGAGAACCGAGTTGTATCTATCGACCTGGTAAAACCACAACATGTGGCCGATAACAAACAGTAGGCCAAGTGGACTCCCAATAAGTAGCAGAACACCAAGGTTTGCTACCAGTACAGAGGTCCTATCAAAGAGGCTCATCACATTCGAAACGCCTACAGAAGAACAACAAGGACTATGCAACAATGCAATAGAACTAAGACCTCTGAAAACCCAAATAAAGACATTTAGCAGAGAGACACCAATCTATACTGAAGTACCAAGTGAAAATGCAAAAAACAAAAATCCTGAACCAATTGGAACAATTGACAGAACTGCATCCGGGTACTTCATCAACTTTGATGATTCCTCTGACGGCTTCAGTGAACAAAAGACACCGCCATCATCAAAATCCTTTAAAGACAAAGCTAAGGAACTTTTGAAACAACTAAAAGAAACATATCTGATTTCTCCATGGATTGAATTTTGGGTGGGTTTTGGTGCATTTATCCTCATACTTTGGCTCATCATGGTATTTACTTTGGGACGCTTCATTGAGGGAAAATATGCTAAAATGGACACAGCAAGTCAGAACATCAACTTGGTCCTCAAACCACACACATCTTCACACGTCGAGAAAAGAGAACTTTCTTCAGAACTTTCTTCAGCCAACTTCACAGCAATTCCAATACCTGGTGGGGTAGCCTGGGACAACACTGACTATGAAATTTATGGTCCGGTCGAGATCCTGAAATATCCACACCAAATCAAGATCTCCTTGAGTGATTTTGCAAAACCAAACTCATTTGCTGATGATTGGGACTTTGAAAGTATAAATAATATGATGTCTGACTTAGTAATGTCTGCTAAATTTACAAAACATGATTATTTGCAGGGTTCTACAAATTATGATAGTATGTATTGCTATAACCATTATGGTAACCATTTCTTGCATAAATCTGCACAACCTAGAAATGTTTTAAATTATAATCAATGGGAACATTGTGCTACACCTCCAAAAGGGAGCTCTAGAACCGTTTATGACAAATATTCATATTTTTCAGGTTTTAACATAACTAATGCTGAAACATTTTATTACAAATTGTCAAACAAGACAGGGATGAAAACCATGATAACCAACACAAAATTGATTTATTCTGATTCGTTCTTTGAAAAAATGAATACTTTTGGATTTGATTATTGGGACAAAAATGTTGATTTGAAAAGTGTTTGGGGTACAAAAGAATGGCAAGTACAGGGTTTAGAAGCTTTGTTTAGAGCCTGCATGATCCCAGAACAAATGATATTTTTAAATGACACTGTTCAACAAACCACCTGTCTTGGCTTAGCCAAAATCAAAGATTTAAATAACCTGTCTATTCCAAAGCCAACAATGTTTAGCAATAGCTCTGAAACAGATGAAGAAATAGACATAAACCATATACTTAACCAAAACAGAACACATCCTGATTGGAAACAATGGTTGATCTGGCCCACAGATACAAATAACTGTCAAGATAGATTCCTGAATAAAACACAGGGTTTCAAAATGACCAGGCCAGACCCTAGATATCCCCAAAGACATCACCCAGGGATAATAACAACCTACAGTGTGGGCAAATTATGCCTTCAATGGCTACAAACTTCCACACTGCCTGAAATTAAGCAACACCTAACTTTACTTACTGATGGTGCTGACTTGCGTGATTTCATACTGGGACCACGCAAACAGCGTCATAAGCGTTTCATAGCAGCCTCTGTATATGCAGCATACAATGAGGCCTGGAAGGTTACTCAAATTGAGACAGCAGAGAGAATACGTGAAATTGATCGTATTAATTTGGAAAAATCACTTTCTGTAGTGGACAATGGGTTAATGACTCTGTCCTCCAGAATTTTTTCATTGGACAGCATTGTGTCTTCAGCAATCGATATATTATCGCAAGACTTACTGTTATTACAACATGGACAGTCACAATTGCGTTCTATTGTACAGCTTGGCTGGACGTTACAAAATCTGCGTTCAGGCTACGTGCCTTGGCGTTTAATCAACACAACGTCACTATTCCAAATCTTTAACCTTACTGATAGACAAATCGGTATGGCGCAGAAGGGTGCTGATTATACAATCTTGAGCATTGAAAAACTAGAAAGATTACCAATGACAATGTCAGAACGACCTGTCAGTGAATGGATAATCCACGGAATCATAAATATTCCAATCTCAACCTTCAGGTTTCAATACTGCCAAAAATATATACAGGCTGGCATGTACGAGAAATTGGGAAAGGGGTACCTTAAAACAACTTGGAACCTGCCCTATTCACATGCATGTGTCAGTAACAAAGGACAGAAAGTGTTTCTTAGTGGCAACAATTGTGCTATGTCACTAAGCGGCACACTTCTGTGTAACGGTATTAGTTTGCACGGAGCCTGTGAAGGGAATTCATACAACCTTTCATGTCACCAGCAAGGCGCACCTGCAACTGAAATAGAACCATTCTTTCAAAGACTCTATAATGGGAGTTACATTCTTATTGTAGACCGCAGATGTTGTAGTCTTATGCCCGGGACTCCTTATCTCGTCACTACGACGGCGAAGGTCAAGTGCTGTGGACGTTCTTTGTTCCCCAGCTCCTTTCCAGACAGGGAGGCAAGGGCATGGCCCGGTTTGAAAATTACTTCTATTCGAATAGATACTTTAAGCAGAATGAAAACAGTGCTTCTTCAGACGCCTACAAGGCTCACGTCATCTAAAGAAACGTATGATCTACAAGTCGCAAGGACGACTGCAGAGATACATACATTATTATCAACTAATTCCCCCGTACATTTCGCGGAAATCCTGAGCGAAATCGTAAATATTTCTGATACCACTGGGGTCTCAAAGGTATTTAAGACAGTATTTTCGATGGCATTAACACCATTCAAAGCCATACTGGGTATTTTTCCAGATTTCGTCCATTCGATTTTTGGCGGACTTCCCCTGATCCTAGGACTAATTGCAGGAATCCTATTCCTAGTCCTTATTTTCCGTTATGGCAACCCATGTCACAGATCAAACTCTCGCGACAATGGAAGATACGATCCTAGCCATTGGATACCGGGACCGGATATCAAAAATCCTGGGACTCTCCCGGCTTAGAGACCTAAACATGACTTGGTTTCTATCATTTCGACCAATGTGGCAAAGGTGTGTTTTACCTGTACTAAGGTGTCTGCTATGCGGAGAAGAATGCGTGTTAGACGCCTGTCTGACGCTACAATCGGATGCGCCGGTGGATGCAGATACACTGTTGGTTCCTACCAAGGTTCACGCACTGTGCTGCCCTCAAAGGCTGCCAATTCTGATGACGGCATTCCTGGAATCTTCACCACTGCGATTGAAGAGTAGTGAAGTTCAAGATGAAAGCAGCATCGAACAGGTACGACCTTCTGTCAGCAATGTAAATCAGAATGTCAATGGAGACAATCATGCGCACGAATGCATGGTTACCCCTATTTCCGACTTAGAGGAACTTTCCCATGAAGCTGTTGACAGTTTTTTCGAAAGCCTGAATGATATGATGTTCTCTCCGGAACAGAAATAGAGACTTTTGAGTAAACTCGCACACGGCGTTCCCTGAATTCGGCCTTCAACTTTAAAAATAAAGTCACATGAACAATTGCAATCCAGTTCACGGACAGCAACCTTTTTCAGCAAGCCCTTAAAATATTTTTCTATATATTTTTTCCCCGGGACATTGATCTTCTGCTTAAAGTAAGAAACTATTCCTAGAGAACTAAGATTTCTATTTTTAGATACTTTATATAGACTTTAGCTGCCCGCTGGTATGTTCACAAAATATATTATGTGATGAAATGGTTTCGACTTTTCTTTCTGTATAGCCATATTAAGAGCCATTTCATGTGTATTTCTCATATACCAACAAGCAATAATGCATAAAATGCGTGCTTACTTTTGCATTTAATTCATAGCTTAAGTGCATACAATATATGACTGCAATTTTTCAGTATATTTGAAAATTTCAAAATGCATTTATGTATTTTGGGGTGGTAAGGTATACACTATACTCTATAGTATGTTGTACTATGTTATACTATGCATAGATTAGTAGATATGACCATAGTTAGCGTGGAGTGGGTGTCGTGTATTTCTATAGGTTCTGAATCGATCCCCCTATTCCTGACCCTATTCTGGTTAAACTACCTAGCTAGTTAACTAACAGTCAGCCCATGAGGCAAGAAAACCCCCATGATGCAGATACCGTTATCTGACGCAGTCACACTACGGCACAGGAACGTGTTATCTGATTAGGTCATAACGCTTGAGATCTAATTAGACAAGCGACATTCCTCCAGCCCCTGATAAGGCATACGACGTTCTCATAACAAATCAAACCTATGACAACCTGGATAATCCGTGCGGCCATTGTTTTGATTTCACAGAGAACTTTAGTAAAGAATGTGCTAACGAGCAAGTCGTATGACATCTTTATTGACGTACCTATGTCCATCCTTACGTCAATCCCGGCACCTTTAAGGTATAAATATTGCCGACCTTGCCCTATGCAAACACACGCGTGGTGACAAGACGGAGCAGCCATACTTGCCGAAGCCGAGAGCAGAAGCAGACCCCGCAGGCAGCAGCCCCGCCTTCCTGGCGCGCTGAGAGACGCGCTGCTATCTCAAGCCGAGAGACCCAGCACCGGCGCTTCTGGGCAGCCCTCGCAGGCAGCCTGGAATATCGAGAGCAGAGAAAGAGATACCATTCCTCATTTCATCCTAAATTCCAGGTACAGAACTGAATAACCCCTCACAGAGAATTCTTTAGTTATTCACTTGGCAAAAACAAACTTAACTTAAACTGTAACTTTCTATTCCCGCCCACGCATTAGACTTAGGTCAGGTACACGGGGTAGGCGTATTTAGAAACACCAGTTGAGTACGTTTAGTCAAATGTATATGTGTATGTAAATATATTTTAATCATTTTAAACATCATATGGCTCAGAAACCATATCAATGTTTTTACAGTATTATTTTATACTATTGCTTCTAATGTATGCACTTTACTTAACAATAAGTATTGCAATAATATCGATCCATTTCTCTTGTACGAGAAAAGAGACTGATCAATAAATAACATCTTTTATTGAACACGCCCGTCTCTTCCTTTTCTCTACATTCTGATGAGACTAAGAATGCACGTACTGACTGAGTAAAATAATTGCCTTGTGCTCACACGACTCTTGAGATTGACTCTTGATTAGGGGAGAGCAAAGTTGTCATGTTCTATGGTTGTCAGAAACTAAATCCCTTCTTGTCTAATCAGGGAAGTTAATCCTTCCTTGAACATTCGAGAAAGTTTCTAGCGAACTCTGAGCTTAGCTGGCAAACCCAAAAATTAAGTCTAGTATCGACAGTAGTAGACCTAGTTAACGTCTGGCCTAGGCCTTTACTGCTGTAGGTACTATTCCAATGCGCAGAGCCTATTGGGAAAATAGGAGCTACACTACAACCCCTGACGTAAGTACCCGGCTGAGTATGAATAGAAATTTAGCACCGGCATGCTGACCAACACCATCCCTGAGATAAGTACTCGACTCAGTAAGATGATACATTTAGCACCCAGACACTGGCCAATACCTTCCCTGAGGTAAGTATCTGGCAGAGTCGGAATAGAAATTTAGCACCTAGACACTGACCAACACCTTCCCTAAGGTAAGTACTAGGCAGAGTAAGAATAGAAGTTTAGCCCTACACACTGACCAACACCTTCCCTGAGGTAAGTACCTAGCAGAGTAAGAATAGAAATGTAGGCCTTGATTATTGGTCAACACCTTCCCTGAGGTAAGTACGGAGCGGAGTCTGAATAGGAATTTAGCACCCAGATGCTGGCCAACATCTTCCCTGAGGTAAGTACTTGGCGCAGTAAGAATTGATTTTAGCCCCCAGACACTGGCCAGAACATTCAATGAGGTAAGTATCTGGCAGACTAGTATTATAAATTTAGCACCCAGACACTGACTAACACCTACCCTGTTATAAGTACTAGGCAGATTATGAATAGAACTTTTGCCCCAAGTCACTGGCCAACACCTTCCCTGAGGTAAGTATCTGACAGAATATGAATAGAAATGTAGCCCCCGGACATTGGCCAACACGTTGCCTGATGTTAGTACCCGACAGAGTAGGAATAGAAATTTAGCCCCCAGTCACTGGTCAACACCTTCCCTGAGGGAAGTGCACGGCGGAGTAAGAATTGAAATTTAGCCCCACACACTGGCCAACACCTTCCCTGAGGGAAGTATCCAGCAAAGTAGGTATAGAAATTTAGCCCCAGACACAGGTCAACACCTTCCCTAAGGTAAGTACCCGGTGGATAATGAATCAAAAGTTTGCTCACAGACATTGGCCAACACCTTCCCTGAGGTAAGTACCTAGTGGAGTAAGAATAGAATTTTAGCCCCACACACTGACCCACACCTTACCTGAGGCAAGGACCCGGCAGAGTAGGAATAGATATTTAGCCAGAGACACTGGCCAACACCTTCCTTGAGGTAAGTACCCGACAAAGTATGAATAGAAATGTAGCATCCAGATGCTGGCGAACACCTTCCCCGATGTAAGTAAGTACTCAGTGCAGTAAGGACGCATTAGGACGCAAGACTGCAGAGCGGCTAGTGCATTCCTTAAACTTTAAGCAATACCTTTGTTTCCTGCATTACTTGTACATTTTAACCCGTGAATACTACGTTTTAACTTGCACTTGCACTGTTCTTTTTTAATGAGCACAATTGTTGAATATTGCAACCAGAGCTGCCTGCATACTTAATTTGCCTTCTCTGCACAATTGAATAACAAATTGTACCACTTACTTGACACCCCATTCCCAGTTCCGCCGTGGGAAGTCCCGTTTGTAGCGGAGGGAATATTGGGCTGTTTTCCACATCATCTGGCCACAAGCCGCCATCTTAGGTGTGGTGGTGGGGGTCGACGCGCTCTAGTTGCCACGACTTCCGTGACACGAGCCTATTTAGCCCTATGTACTTCCGGAAGCGCAGCGAACGAGCGCAGCGGGCGCGCCAGCGGCGCGCCAAAGGCAAGCCCGTATGCGCCCATCCGCGCCGGACCCGCGCCTAGGGCCCAAATCCCTGCCCCTCACTCTAAAATTACCTACTCAAGAGAGGGACTAATGATTTTAAGGCATAACGCCGGTCTGCACATGCCACCGTTCCATGAAAGGGGCCTGCTGGTACCCTCCAAACGTCCGGACGATGGTGTCATGAAAAATGATTGTCCATTTATTGAGGGTCACGCCGAGGACAAAACAAAGGGAGGAACCGGAGAGGCAACTCCGTACACTGGGAAACCGAAGAAGAAGGAACCCCGAGAGTGTCGACCAGGAGTATGACAGGGGCATCGAAGAACCAGAAATGAGTTTAGTTGTAAACCTAACAGGCACAGTACTATCGGCCTCACAGCAAAGTGTACTAGAAAAAGGTCTAGGATATGTTCCTACGGCCAACATGGACAAGTTCCACTTGTGTAAAGAAGTCCAGGAATTCATAAGAAGAATCAAATTGCAGGTCTTTTTTAAAGACAAACAAGACAACTATGAACAAGGTGACACAGGGTTAAGGCCACGATCCACCTTTACTCCCATGAACAACACTCTTCCCATCGAACTTCTGACTTTCGAAAAGGCGGTCATGAAGGATCTTGAAGCCCTTGACCCCATGCAGAAAAGAGTCTTTCAGAATGTTTCGAATGATGAACGACAAGCACTTCGTGAATTGAGTAACAAAAAAGAAGTGGTCATAAAACCAGCGGATAAGGGCGGGGCCACTGTGTTGTTGAAAAAAGAACAATATGACAGAGAATGCGCCAGGCTACTCCAAGATGAAAGGAACTACGAGATCCTACCAACAAACCCCACGGAGAGAATAGCTACTAAAATCAAAACTATGGTGGAAGAGGCACTGTCCCATAATTGGATTACCAACAAAGAAGGGGAGTTTTTATGTCAAAAGAACCCTAGAACCCCCTACCTATACATCTTACCGAAGATTCACAGGGACCTGGAGAATCCCCCAGGAAGACCTATCGTATCGGGGATCGGGTCGGTCCTTGAACCAGTCTCTAGATTTGCGGACGCATTTCTAAGACCCATGGTACAAAAAACATCAACTTACCTTAGAGATACCAAGGATGTGTTGAATCTACTTGAGGAAGTGTCTTTTGATCCCAACACACAGCTGTTAATCAGCTGTGATGTAGAAAGTCTGTATACCAGCTTGCCCCACAATGAAACGCTGGCAATCATTGAAGATGTTCTCTTCACGGATGACTGGGAGTACCATACCCCACGGAACGTGGTGATGGAGTGTTGTTCATTAGCACTAAAAGACAACTTTTTTGAACACAATGGCACCCTATATCTTCAAAAGCATGGGACCAGCATGGGAAGCACATTTGCTCCCAGCATAGCTGGTCTCTATGTTCACCATCTTGAGGAGACAAGAATCCTGAATGCCATCAACCCCTTCCGACCGAAGATCTTAACTTGGAAGAGGTACATTGACGACATCCTCATCATCTGGGATGGGGATGAGAGGACTGCCCAGCAGTTCCTCACGTAGTTAAACTATCAAGATGAGTTCCTCAAATTCACCAGTGTCACTACCAACACTAACTTGGTATTTATGGACTTGAATATTTTTCCAAAAAATGGCAGACTCATGACAACCACACATTTCAAGAGCACCTCGAAGAACTGCCTCTTAATGTATCAAAGCTTCCACCCGAGACATCTGAGGGATAATCTTCCCTATGGGCAGTTCCTGCGACTCCGTAGGAATTGCACCGAAATTGACAATTTCAAATCTCAATCCAATGATCTAAGGATGAAGCTACAAAAAAGGAACTATCCACTTAGGATCATCAATCAAGCATATAAAAGAGCCAGGAACAATTGTAGAGAGAGCCTACTCGAAGAGAAAGTAAAAAAAGCGGATATACAGAGACCAATATGTATTACAACATATAACACCAATTCTGATCAAGTCACCAAAATCATCAACAAGAATTGGAAAATTCTGAACAGTGGCGACCTCGATATTCCGAAACCCATGTTCTCTCACAAAAGAGCTCAAAGTGTTAGAGACATCCTGGTACATACTAGACCAAAAGAGGCTAAGACCCCAGGCAACTCCAGCTTTGCACAAGGACACTACCCCTGCGGTGGATGCAAGGTATGCTGTCTCACCAAAAAAAGCAAAAAATTGACTTTCAAGAATGGAACTACATGGGAGCAGAGAAGCTTCAGTAACTGTAACAGTTCGAATGTCGTCTATATGATCACCTGCCCTTGCAATCTCGAGTATATCGGCATGACAAGCAGGGCTGTGAAAATAAGAATAGGCGAACATAAAAGCACTATCAAGTGCAAAAAGTCAAGCACAAAACTAACTAACCATTTCCTCGAAAGCGGGCACAAACCCGAGGATATAACGTGGACAGTGATTGAGCAGATTGACCACGAGAAATATCTACTGGAGAAGGAACAAAGATGGGTTTTTCGGGTCCAGTCAAACAAACATGGGCTCAACGATGAAATCCCGTGGGGTCAGCTGTAGACCATCCTAATCCCCTGTCGCCCATCACCAGCCCCGACAAGGGACACACAAACAATCTTCACTCACCCTGTATAGACTATTGAAGGACTGATCAGTCTGACACTCACGTTATCTAAGCTGCTAATATATGAGCCCTATTTGAAAAATGGCTTGTCACCTGGCACAGTGCCACCCACGTGACTTAGTGGACACCAAAGAATTTCAAAATATTCAGGACGAATTCCATTAAGATATCCCTGTGCCCCTTCGGGACGAAAAGCAGTTATCAACATGACTGTGCTGGTCCCGGTGCGAGCTATCTCGCTTTATTAACATTAAGGGTCCATTAATTAAAACCATCAGGCGGGATCTCTGTGCTTGAATTTGTAATCAGTCCCGGTGCGAGCTATCTCGCTTTACTAGCATTAAGGGTCCTTCATTTAATACCATCAGGCAGGATCTCTATGCTTGAATTTGTAATTAATAAAAATAGTGCTAATCCAGGTAAAATACCTATGGGTCAACGGAATAGACATGGTAAACAGACTTCCGAAATTGCACACCCCGCGTTCCATCGGGGGCGGCCATCTTAGGTTAGCGCTCTAGTCTGCAAACGCGTGTCCGGCGCTCAGGGAAGCTTAAATCAGCACCGGTCCTCAAACGCGAGCACTCTTCAGAGCGGCAGGACGGATAGAAGTAAGGTAGTATCCTTACGCGGCTACTGTAAGTACTAGACTCTGCCAGACGTCTCTAAACACCTGGTCCAAGAGAAAGGAAATATTGCAGTATGTATGTGTGCTCTGACGCTAAGGGCGCGGCCCTTTCTCCTTACAGATTACCGCGTTGAGACACCTATCGACTGTCAGCTCATGAGGCACATCCAATCCGCCTAAGCAGTATGTATGACATTCTGTAACAACATTTTGTGTGTGCGTCATGGGTTTTTAATGAGTATCGATCATGATATCAGTACGGAAGACAATATTGCCGGTTGCTAATTGAAAAAACGGATTCCTCTTTTTAACCTTGTGTGTGTGCCGATGTGGGCATCGAGTTATGAATGTATGTGTGTGGTAATATGAATCCGCCCTCAATCATATGGGGCAACAATATGTTCGGGATATAAACGGACGCACAGGGGATGGCAGAATGTACCATCACTCTGTCCATAAAGCTTTAATTATATTCTTTATGAAATGGGCATAACATGAATGACCCGTGGGATTTGTGGCGCTACTTAAACGTCGTGTCTACAGATGAATCACAATTATAATGGTAAAGATTTGTCCTTTTTACCCCCCTTTTTTCCTTACAGAGACCTATTCAGGTTCCCTTTTTTGAGATTTTTCGCTTCCTTGGGCCAGCTCATGCCCTGAAGCATAAAACTATCAGTTGATTTTTACTGCTAGTTTTTAGGACGACAGGCTTACTATATTTAGCAACTGAGCTATTTCTTAGTAGGGGCCACTAGAAGGTCCTGATGAGTAAGCAGTAGGGGACTGCTTACGAAACATGTAGACCAGGTAGTGGCTATTTGCTCTACCCCAAAACCCCCTTCTTAACGTCCCCAGCTAGGGAAGTGAATAAATTGTTTTTTTCCACTAGCCAGAGGATTTTTAGCTTTTGTTTTTCCCACACATTATTAGGTCCCTACACTTCACTGACACAACTCACCTTGCACCATCACATAGCCTTGTCACATTATTAGTGCTCCCGCGTAGTTCGTCAGGTCGTAGCACGCCCCGCCCCGTAGAGGGACGGGAAGACCCCAATGATGAAGCATGACACTATTGGATTTTTTTAGTGTGTGAGGGGTATTTTAACAAGCACACTGTGCTCTCATCTTTACCACCCTAAGAGAGAGTGAATTATCCCACAATTCACAGAATTTAAATATTTTTCTAGCAACTACACATTGATAGAATCCTTTTGTTTGTGCCTACCCAACAAGCTGAGTCAGGGGACAATGGCAATTTGGCCTCATAACTTAAGCGATCCTCTTTGGAGCTGCTGCTTGCTCGTGCTGCTTTGGTTCACGGACATTGCGTTACAAGATCTACAAGGCAGCTGATTTCATTCCACTGCTCACGGCCCCCGCTCCGCGGGTGCCGTTCGTTGTCTCTTTCTGCGAGGGAGGTAGTTTGTAGGCAGAACTTTGAGCCCTAAAGACTACTCGGGACTGCGACGACCAGCAGCCACAGCGGCGCTGACAAGCCGCAGCTGGTCCTCTTCCCGACAGCGCCCCTCACCTGTGAAATACCGGAGTGGGATTTCATATCCTCCGATCCTCTTTGGAGCTGCTGCTTGCTCGTGCTGCTTTGGTTCACGGACATTGCGTTACAAGATCTACAAGGCAGCTGATTTCATTCCATTGCTCACGGCCCCCGCTCCGTGGGTGCCGTTCGTTGTCTCTTTCTGCGAGGGAGGTAGTTTGTAGGCAGAACTTTGAGCCCTAAAGACTACTCGGGACTGCGAGGACCAGCAGCCACAGCAGCGCTGACAAGCAGCAGCTGGTCCTCTTCCCGACAACGCCCGTTTCTATTTAAACTCTTGCCTGAACGCGCACGCGTAACGCGCGCGGGTCTAAGCCCGGGCAAAGGGCGGGCCCTCTAAGGCCCTCAGAGGCCGAAGTAGGCCGTGCTGTGCCCACTCCTCTGCGAAGCATAATATAAACATTACCGAGTTTTTGTTTGCGTTGAAATAGATAAATTGTGATTACTCCATTACTGTATCACGTTTTTTCACTCCCTAGACCTCTTGTTGTTTTATTAGAAAAAAATGACGGCCAAAAAGCTTAGGTCTGGCAGAATTTTGGTTGGTAAGTCCTGCTCTAAAACAAAATCTAATCCCCTTCGAAACAAGGACAATCAAGCAAAACAACTGAAAGGTACCTGTCAGCTATTTAATCTTTGGGAACGGGGGAAAACTAAAGTGCCCATGGGTGACTCTGTCCACACGCCTCTGGTAATATCCCCATCTGCTCCTATTGGTTTGAGTTTTACGGGTTCAGGGCTTGAAAACAACAAGGAGAAGGAAGAAATTATCGTAGTTGCAGGTTCTGAGCCTTCCCCCACCCCTCTCCTTACGCAAATTCCCTCTGAAGTTAGTTCACAAGAGGTGGGAGGTTGGGATCTAATTCCCTTGTCCAAAACGGGTGAGCCGTCTCTCGAAAAACATGAACCACTCCCTCCTCCTCCCAGAGATGTCTATAATAATGATTTTGCTCTTTCTGATTGATTTGGAGGTTTGTAAAAGATATATCGAAGTTGATATTGCTAAGAGCAGGGAGTTTGTAAAAACACCTTTAACCTCATTGCCACCGGTACTCCACCTATATAATAGTACACCTTCGAATACCTCCCAGTCACAAATCTCAATGAGCCCCACTCTTAATATATCAGGCATTGACTCTTTACTTCCGGTCAGGGGGGATAAATCGGATAAACCAGTCTCTGACTTTTTATCTTCCCTAGAACATCTGCTCTCCTCCATTTTAGTATTATTAGAGAAATTTGTTGGGGGATCAGATTGTGTAATGGATACAGTAACAAAAATATTAAAGGTCTTAGTACATGGTAAATTAGAGAGGGAGACTGGTTCCAACTTGGAGGTGGTTGCAGAAAATCTTTCAGAGCATAAAACGGTTGAGTTAAAGGCTGGGACCTCTAATACCTCCAATCTCCTTAATATTAGAGAACAATCAGTTCATAGTATGAAACCACTCACCTCTAATTGTGTAGTACATTTAGTCCCAATAGTGGAGGTAATACAAGAAGGGGTGTTAACGGAAGACATAGTTCCGCCCCCACCGAAAATGGATTCAGTATTTTTGGACCCAGTAATAGTGGCCCCATATGAAACGGACCCTAAGGAAGATATGGAACTTTTTCCTATATTTAATAAACAGCAGGGTGTGGGTGATAAGGAGGCCCCAGATTCTGACGGGGTCAGAAACAAGGAGAATCTAGGGAAAATTAAAAAACTCGGGGCAAAAAAGAGGCGACTAATCAGAAGAATTGAAAAAAATAGACGGCGGAAAATTCGTTGGAAGGAAAATTCGGAATTAGTAGGCGTTCAAGAATTTCAGCACTCCCCCCTGATGGCACAAAAAGATGAAATACAGACTTTAGTCTCCCAGCCTTTGAATTCATGCCCCCTTGAGGGGCCTACCTATACTAAAGGGGCCCAGTCAAATCTAAAGCCAAAGAAAAACGAAACTACAATTATAAGTTCTGGTTCCCCTAAGCTTAATCCACTGGCATGTTCCTTCTCGGTTTAAAGGGAAGCAACAGCAGTTAGTCTAACTTCTCCTGAAATCTTTATGGAGGAGAGTGTAGACACTCTTATATTAGACTTTTTACCTTTATTTGATGCAGACTGCATCTTAAATAGATCACTGCTACTTAAATATTTTCAAGATTGTGGAAATTTGAAACTTCTATATACCTCGGACATAGACTTAGTACGGAACTTGAAGATTGAGGGTGGTAGCCTAACGAGGGTAAGATTTTATTCAAAATTAGTGGTGAACCTCATTCTTCAACAGTCGGAATATTTTTAGAGCAGAGGGATTGATGTGATGCCCTTCTGGGGAAATTTCTCTATTGATAAACACTCTAAATCCTTAGGGCCTGTAAGATCCTCTATTCCCCTCCTGAAGGCAGTATCAGGAAATAAAGAACAAGATGGTAGGCTTAATGATCTTAAAATCCAACTATCAAAAGATCTTCGTTCTGTTTCTTACCCTAATTCATCAACATTTCATCTACAGGATAAAGCAGAAGAAGAATCTGCCCGTTGGGACTGGCTTCCTGGCATTCTTTCTAAGAATCTGACAATCGCCTATCCCTCTAAATCCCATCTTTAGCGAGAATATAACTCTATTATCCTGGAACTGTGCAGGGTTAAAGAACTGTCCGGAAAAAAACAATTTCCTTTTATCATTAAAAGCTAGTGTGATCTGTCTTCAAGGGATGTATGACGTTACAACGCATACTTTTACTCCGCGTACCATTACAACGCGGTATTTACAACGAATACCGTTACAACGCATAGCGCTTTGGGGTGCTGGATAGTGGTAAGTATAATTTACTATTCTAACTCCAGTCCCCGTGGACCCTAGGGAAGGTGTTGGATAGTAAATTAAACTTACCTCTTATCCTAGAGCGCCCCCCAGCGCAATGCGTTGTAATGCCATGCGTTGTAATGCCCGCGTTGTAATGGTAGTGCGGAGTAAAAGTTGCGTCGTAACGGGTGTATACCGTCTTCAAGAGACTTGGTGCTCGGAGAAATTCCAGTTAGGAAGGGATTATTTCGTTCTTGATGGTCAAGCTGTTTCCTCCAGGAGAGGACACGCTAAGGGGGGAATTGCCTGTCTTTTATCTACTGAGATCAAATGGAATTTCTCCCACTACATGGATTCTAGCAATCTCTTTCAAGCTATAACGCTGTTTAGTCACGAGAATGTTAAAATATCTAAACCTCTGGTATTGATTAACGCATACATTCCCCCTGAAGCTAGTTTTAATGGAATTTTAAGAAGAGTTTTCGTTTATATTCAGAGTTTAAAGGAGAAATTTTCTTCTCCTAATATCATCTTAGTAGGGGATTTGAATTGTAAAATTTCCAATTCAAGTATGTCTCTGTTCCAAGATAAAGACAAAGAAGATTCATATCACATCCCACAAGCTATTCTTCCCGAGAAAATTAAAACGAATAAGCGCTGGAAGATGCTTCTTAAAGAACTTTCTGAAACGGATGGGATTATAGTGAACGGAAGACTCCCCTCTGACTCTCCCGCTAATTTTACTCATGAGTCTTACCAGGGTGAATCAATATTAGATTATGTTATACCTGAGAACTCTTCATTTTTTCTATTTAAGGATCTTAGGGTTATTGATACGGTTTTTAGCGATCATAAACTACTTCTCTCTACTATGAATATAAATCCCCAGAGTTCTGATCAATGGTCTTTTGACAGTGATCATGTAAGTTTTGAAGTAAAATCTGGAAGGTGCCATTGGAACCCTCAAACTGAACAAAATTTGGAAAGCGTCCTTGATGTTGCAATCAATGATCTTGCCAATTGGCAGGGTTCAGAAATGATGTGCTTCCAAGATTTTATGACGCTAGTAACCTTACTCGCTAAAAAGCCGAATAGGAATAGGTGCTTTGCAACTACCTCATGGCCCCTACGTTCTATTAATATAGAAATAAATACGCTCGTAAGGAAACAATACTTGAATAAAACGGCAGAAAGAGCTAGTGTAGTAAGCCTATTAAAAAGAAGGAGGAAAAGGTTGAAGGAAAAATTACGGAAAGATGAGGAGGATGCAACTTGGATTAAATTAAGAGAGGCTGTTTTTAAAGGGGACATGAGAAAATTTTGGTCACTTATAGGCGATGGGTGTGGATCTAGAACCCGTCCACTCCCTATTCCCATAGACGAGCATATATGGGTGGACTATGTTACATCCCTTTATGCAATAAATGGAATGTTGTCCCCTCATGCAGCAGTTAATGATAAGGATCCGCCTCTGATTCCCCTATCTGAAACAGATATTAGAATAGCTATAAGGGAAAGGCGTTCATCCGGTGCAATGGGGCCAGATGAATTACCCATATCGGTTTTAAAGCATAATAGTAAAAAATGGAGCACGCTGTTATGCCCAGTGTTTAACGCCTGTTTCTGTAGCGGAAAGATAGTTCCCTCATGGAAAGGAAGTATTTTAGTTCCCCTTTTCAAAAAGGGTGATCGATTAGCCCCCCAAAACTATCGTCAAATAGCTCTGTTAGATGCTATCGGTAAGGTTTTCGCTAGATGTCTCTTAAAACAAATTAATGATTGGGTAGTCCAGGCAAAAGTTCTTCCCTTAGAACAAACTGGATTCCGAAGAAATGATGGTACCCTGGACAATTTAACTGCCCTCCAGGTGATAACGGATAAATACGTCAAGGTCAGAGGTGGGGGAGTCTATGCTGCCTTCATAGACTTCTCCACGGCCTTTGACAAAGTTGACCGCCTACTACTATGGAGGAAATTATCAGTCCTGGGTATGCCAGTCAAGCTACTAAATCTAGTTCGGGAACTCCACTCTGAGACCTGGTGTAGAGTATTGTTGGCGGGGGAGAGAGGCCTTTCCCAAATAATTCCGACAGCCAATGGTCTTAAACAGGGCTGTTTATTGGCTCCATTACTATTTTCCCTTTATGTTTGTGATCTTCCACAGATCCTTTCCCTGAGTGAAGGAATTGCCCCCTCTCTAGGAGATAAACAGGTAGCATGTTTAATGTATGCAGATGACATACTCCTTCTTGACCTTACACCTAAGGGTCTTAATAGTCGCCTGCATGCTTTGCACTCATTTTCTACAAATCATCATTTGAAAATTAATATGTCAAAAAGTAAAGTATTATGCTTCACGGGGAAGAAAAAACCTAAACTGTGTAATTATTGTTGGCTCTTAGGGAATGAGAAATTGGAGGTAGTAAAAACCTATGTTTTTTTGGGAAAAATAGTTTGTGGAAATTTGAGTGACAAGGCTCACATAGACGGTAACACCAGGAAAGCCATGTCCCAGGGAAAGGGATTGAGCGCTCTTTATAAAGCCACCGGTAGAAGACATTTTGCCATTCTTCTGGAGGCTTTCCGAGCAAAAATTCCCGCCTCCCTGCTCTATGGTACTGCACTAATAGATTTAAGACAATGGGGTTTTTTGGATACCATTGAGGGTAGACTCTTGCGTAGTTTATTGTCAGTCAATAATGCATGTACAGTAGAAACCCTTAGACTTGAATTAGGCTTACGAAGCAGTTGGGTTCAAGCCCTGGCAGGAGTAATACGTTGGGTTTTTCATCTAGCCAAAGGCAACCCTGATACACTAAGATGCCTAATCAAAAAAGAATTATTGGGTCCTATGAATGAATATTCTTTACTTATAAAGAATTTTAGAAGGGCAGTTACTTTATTAGAACTAGAGGAATCATCGCTCTTTCTATTATCCCTGCATCAGCTAAAGCTATTTCTAAAACGGGCTACATGGGAGCTGAGTTTTAAGAGGGATAGAGATGTTGTTTGTATAAAAAAAGGTGTCACCGAGGTTGTTAATTCTTATTTATTTAAAAAGATACAATCCTATGCATCTTGGTCCCTCCCTCACGGCTTACGCCGATTTTGGTTTCTCTTGAGATACGACCTCCTCCCTTTAAACAAACTATTAGCTAGATGGCATGGTTGTTCTGATAAATGTAACCTATGTAGTGTTGACTCCTCAACGCAGGATATTCCCCATATCCTCTTTATATGCCCTGCTTTAAGGGCCCATCGTCGAAAGTGGTTGAGACCAATATGCCTAAAGTTATGCATCTCTTCCTCAAAATCTCTACTGGACGCTATGCGCAATCCGCCCAATGAAATGTTCTGCTACAGAATTTTTAATTTTTTCAAATGCTTTTTGGATTTATATTAATTGTTATGATTGTATGTAACTTTTGCTAAAAAAATTAATTCTTATGTTTCGTATTCTTGTAAATATGTGGATCTCTGTTGAGTTCCAAATCATATACAAATAAATTGAAAATTAAGCTTGGATGCAAATAAACCGCGCAAATGTAACACTATGACCCTGAAAAATATCCTCATAAATGTTAGGTCGATACCAAAACACAAGCACGAAATAGAAGCACTCATCTCTGATAATGGGATAGACTTAGCCTTCCTAATGGAGACGTGGGCTACTGAAACTTCGGGGCCTGATTGGAGCACTGCAGTACCCACAAACTACTCCGTTGCTCATGCTGACAGACAGGGATCCATGGGAGGGTGCATAGCAATAATCTACCGTTCTCATTTTAAAATAAGCATTCTCCCACAAGTGGGGTTAGAAGCTGAGTCCTTATCCTTTACGGTCAAACACATTAACCAAATGATTTTCACTGGTCTTCTGCTTTACAGACCCCCGAGGCCAAAAGGTCCGTTCATTAATGCCTTTCAGACTTTTCTGGAATCCACGCTTGATCAATCAACTTTTACGGCATTGGGAGATTTTAATTTCCACCTAGAAGATAATAATTCGAGGGAAACCGCCACTCTTTTAGAGAACTGCTGCAGCTACGGGTTGCACCAATGGGTGGTAGGACCCACTCATACAGCAGGGCACACCCTGGATGCTATTTTCACTAATAACAATCACCTAAAGATCACGTCAATTACACAGGTTCCATGGTCTGACCATGCGGTCATCAATTTCAGTCTGAGCCTAGTACTGACGAATATCAGGCGGAAAGATGTATCTTTACCAAATAAAACTCTCCCATGGAAGAATCTCGAACCCACCTTACTCTCAAACACACTTGCCAGGGATTTTCCTTCCTTCTCAAGCTGCGACAGTAACAGTGGAGCTCTAAAATACCATACGTGGCTTACCAGTGCCATGGACAAGCTAGCTCCAGTAGAAACAAGAAAACCCAGGATCCGCTCAGCCACCTCACAATGGTATACTCCGGAAGTCAAACTGATCAAACAAAAATGCAGGCGCTATGATAGATTATGGCGGGCTGACTATAGTCCTCATACCAGAAAGGAATATACAGTTGTCCTACAAGAATACAAGCTTAAGATTGAACAAGCTAAGGACACCTTCTACTCAAAGAAAATTCTTGAATCCTCAAACTCCCCAAAAGAACTGTTCAAGACGGTAGCTTATCTAGCCAAAAGCCCCAGGGATGCTATATTTACGCTGGATCAGGACTTTGTGGAGAACCTAGCCCAATTCTTCCAGCAAAAATTCCAGACGGTCTATGACGACCTGCGCTCGCTATCCAGCAGCGAGGAAACCAGCCAGGCAATTGACCAGCCATCTATTATTTCCGAACTTTCCCAATTCTCATTGCTAAACGACACTCAGGTCACCACCCTGCTTCCACATACCAAATCTGGATCCCCAAATGACCCCTGCCCCCCGTATATACTACATGCGGTTCCTGAAACAATTAGTCTGGCTCTTACCCCGCTTCTTAATACTGTCTTAAGTTCGGGACTATTCCCCACTAGCTGGAGGAAAGCATGCATTAGACCTATCCTAAAAAAGGAGTCATTGGATCCGATGGAAACCAAACATTACCGGCCAATTTCCTGCCTACCCCTTCCAGCTAAAATGCTTGAGAGTGCCATGAATCAGGAGCTTACACAATACCTAGACAAAAATCATCTATTGGACCCTACACAACACGGCTTTAGGGCTAATTATTCCACCGAATCTGCGTTGATCATAGCCACTGAGGATATCCGTAGGACCATGGATGATGGTGGAAGGGCCGCACTGATCCTACTGGACTTAACGGCCGCATTTGACACCATTAACCATGGGGTCCTAGTGAACAGGCTGCGGATGCTGGGCATGCTCAAACCCACCAGATTCACTGGGGCGGCCTCCAATCCGATGAGTTCCATCTCCCATGTGGTGTCCCACAGGGATCATCACTTTCACCCACTCTTTTTAATCTTTATGTAACTCCCCTTGCTGCACTGATAAAATCCCATGGCCTGCACTTGGTATCATACGCAGATGATACACAACTAGTTGTCTCACTCACACAGTCGGTGGAGGCCACTGCAGCCAGTTTTAGGAACTGTCTGTCTGATGTAATGAAGTGGATGAACGTTCATTTCCTAAAGCTCAACACTGAAAAGACCGAGGTGATTGAGTTCGGTCGAAAATCATCCATATGGAGCCACCTATGGTGGCCCCCAGAGGCAGGCAGCTGCCCGGCTCCAGCCAACAAGGTTAGGAATCTAGGTTTAATAATGGATAAAGATCTCTCCTGTACAGCTCACATCAGCCAGGTCACCTCAGCCTGTTTTTTCAAACTGAAAATCCTCAGGAAAATTCTGCCCTACCTACCTTCTACCCTTAGGAAAACTGTGGTAGGAGCACTGGTTATGTCCAGGGTGGACTATTGTAATGCCCTGTACATCGGAGCCGGCGAAACACAGCTCGCCAGGCTCCAGTCAATCCAGAATACAGCGGCGAGAGTCTTACTTGACCTTCCCAAAAGACATCCTACTTCTAAAGCTACACGGGAACTTCATTGGCTACCGATCAGGCGCATAATCCAATTCAAGGCCATGTGCCTGGTCCATAAGTCTCTTTACGGAAACTCCTCCAAGCAACTTTCCGATCTTCTTCCCCGCTATGTGCCGGTGCGTGCACTCAGATCCAGTTCCCTTGATCTCATTCAAATTCCCAGAATAACAAACATTTACAATGCAACGGTTTCGCCTTTGCAAAAGTTAGAGCTATTGGCATTGTAAAGGACAAAATTTTTATTTATGTATTGGTTTTGAAAACAGATAAATAAATGGCATTGTCATTTACAATGCCAATAACTTAATCTCTCGCAAATGCCACACACCCATAGAGAGCCCCCCATACACAGCCCCACCCACACACACACAGAGCCCCCCACACAGAGCCACCCACACACACCCACACAGAGCCCCCCCACACAGAGCCCCCCACACACCCACACAGAGCCCCCCCACACCCACACAGAGCCGCCCCCGACACCCACACAGAGCCCCCCCCACACCCACACAGAGCCCCCCCCCCACACCCACACAGAGCCCCACCCACACACACGCCTCAACGGGGTGCAGCCAGAAAGGTAGACCCCCCTGGGAATCTCAGGGCAACCATTCAAGCACACAAGGAATACTTGCCTCAGAATGCCGCTCTGTGATTGCCTCACAGCGTGCGCTTGTTAGCAGCATGCGTCGCCCAGCGGGCATCTCGCTGGCGCAGTAATGTTTGTTTTTTAGTCCAATTATTCCGTTTTTTAACCCCCCGTTGCCATTTTAAAGTGACAGGTGATGTGCTTAAATATGGACAGTGAAATTTTTGTCCTATAATCAGTTTATAAATTGCGAACTAGAAAACAACACTTTTGCAGTTTTGTTTTTCCCATAGAAGTTTAAAAGCCTGTTTCACATTAGCGATTCTGATAGATAAATAAAAAAGACGAAGGAATTCAACTCGAGTCATGTGAATAGCTAGTTGTAGAAATCACATTGAAGCGCCCAGACACTTGATATATTTTCAGTGCTAAATATATTCGATGAATGCTCCGAGTATCGCAAAAGATTTCGAGATCTAATCCCGGCGGGGTGACCAATCAAAGAGCTCGGAACATGGCTGAGCTGGGTCGGAGCCCCTTGTGGTGGTTTATAAAACTAAAGGGGCATGCGAAGTTTGCAACGAAAAAACAACTTAAAAGGCGGTATTTAAACAAAACAACCTTAAAGGCTGTAAGAGTGGTTTTCTTGGTCAGGGACGAGAACACGTTCACATCCGACAATTTATATCACAACGAATAAATAAGGCGGGGCTCGTGTTTGAACAAAACAATTTGTCACACATGGTTTGTCAAACATGAGCAGCAAAAACAACGAACAAACAGGAAACCGCCCATGAAAGAGCGGGGTTCAGACACCCCGAGCACGTTCGCGCCACAAGATACATAAAGTCGGAATGGTGTTGCCTGCAAACTGAACAATTAAACAACTTGCGAGGGGGCAAATAAGACATCTTATAAAGGTAAACGAAATGGCGTTTGGGAAATGTATCATTTGCCAGTATTACCTTCTAAAGTTACTGTGCCCCGTATAATGGTTCAGCATATGCAACATTTTGACAGGTATCAATTTTTTAAGTTTAGGAAATAGAAGTTTATTAAAATGATATGCAGATAGGATACAAAGAGAAAAACACATCAACACAAAATATCCCTACAGATATGATATAGTGATCACTTTAAATATGTTCGTTTCTAATCTAGTTTGAATTCGTTTTTAAGCTATTTTAGATTTCAAACTACATTTAAAACTTCTTTTGCAACTGAATTGGTTTATTAATTAGTGACCTCATCGCTGGCATAATTAAACACTAACGGACCTCTGGGGTTAAGTGGCAGTTACTGTTTATTATGGTTCGTCAGGGGAGAGACGGACGTTTACATATAACGTGTGGCATTAACGCTCTCCACTAACGATAAAGGCACCCGTCAATAAGTAGGGTTATTTTAACATCGATTTATAGCGCTCCAGACCACGAAGTGGTTCTTTCGTATTCGAGGCACTATTAGCTCATAACGTGGGGCACAGCAGACCTGCCTGGCTGCGCAGAATGAGACATGGAGGTGCAGTGCAGGTAGCCGAGGGTGCTTCTTGGCGCAGTAAGAGTACAACCTTCCAGGTCGACACAAATCAACACCTAACACCATCAGAGAGGAGCAAATCTCACGTGCGGTGTAAACGCAACAATGATGACAGTAATCCTAATTTACTTTTCCAGGTGGTTTTGTTTAATGTTGCAATTGTTGCTCTGTGGGGCGTCTGTGGTGGGGAGGGCTGTCATGACACAGGAAGCAGCTTGCAAACACTGTGGGTGCGGTAAACAAGCCTTGGTGAAGGACACTGTCGCTCGCACACTTGCTTTCTTGCAGCCTCATCTGAGAGCCGTGCTGACACTCCAGGGGGTTGCGTTAGTGCACAGCATCAGGTCGGGTCTGGGCCTAGTTAAGGAGTCCCCCCGCCCCCCCTGCACTGTGTATCAAGTGATGTCCACAAACTATATTCGGGCCAGTTTTACCACTTGCTATTCCTCTTAACACGTGCACATGTAGTTTTATTTTCAGGAGGAAACTGCGAGTGCAAAAATCCACAGGCCGAGCACAATTCGGGGCAAACCTTGTTTGTGGCTGACTTTAAACTTAGCACTGCATTCTTAGGCGTGATTACGAGGTGGTCGCTATATCAGGGCACAAGTCCTAAACAAGTCAGGTCCCGGGCCGTGCTGTGATTGGCTGACGTCACGGGGGTGTCCCGGGCCGGCAGCCAATCACAGCGCGGCCCGGGAAATGACGTCACTGGGGTGTAACGCAACAATGATGACAGTAATCCTAATTTACTTTTCCAGGTGGTTTTGTTTAATGTTGCAATTGTTGCTCTGTGGGGCGTCTGTAGTGGGGAGGGCTGTCATGACACAGGAAGCAGCTTGCAAACACTGTGGGTGCGGTAAACAAGCCTTGGTGAAGGACACTGTCGCTCGCACACTTGCTTTCTTGCAGCCTCATCTGAGAGCCGTGCTGACACTCCAGGGGGTTGCGTTAGTGCACAGCATCAGGTCGGGTCTGGGCCTAGTTAAGGAGTCCCCCCGCCCCCCCTGCACTGTGTATCAAGCGATGTCCACAAACTATATTCGGGCCAGTTTTACCACTTGCTATTCCTCTTAACACGTGCACATGCAGTTTTATTTTCAGGAGGAAACTGCGAGTGCAAAAAACCACAGGCCGAGCACAATTCGGGGCAAACCTTGTTTGTGGCTGACTTTAAACTTAGCACTGCATTCTTAGGCGTGATTACGAGGTGGTCGCTATATCAGGGCACAAGTCCTAAACAAGTCAGGTCCCGGGCCGTGCTGTGATTGGCTGACGTCACGGGGGTGTCCCGGGCGGCAGCCAATCACAGCGCGGCCCAGGAAATGACGTCACTGGGGTGTCCCGGGCCTGCAGCCAATCACAGCACGGCCCGGGACACACGGCAACAAGGGGCGGGGCTTAAAAAAAGACCAAGAAACGCCCCCAAAACGCGTTTTCTCTGGAAAACGTGATTGACGGCCAATCTCTTCCAATGGCTAGCCTCCATTTATGGAGCTAGCCAATGGAAGAAGGGGCGGTTTCAAGTCGCCACTATAGAGCTAACATTAGATTTCGCCCTTGGGCGGAGCAACTGCTACGCAGTTGCAACGCCAGGACGAAACCTAAAAAGGGCTCGCTGGGGTGGCAGATCCTTTTCCTACCAAGCCTCTAAGCAATGAAACAGTCTGCCTAACACACTGCGCTCAGAAAAGAACTTAGCCAGGTTCAGAAGGGCCTTGAAGACCTGGCTATTGTTGCTACCGTAACCTCCCTTTGCCTCACTTGCGTCCTTACAGCGCCAAGACGCCTCGGCATAAGAGCGCTTTTCAGTGAGTCAGTCAGTAAGAATAGAAGTTTAACCCACACACTGGCCCACACCTTTCCTGAAGCGAGCACCCGGCAGAGTATGAATAGAAATTTAGCCCCAGACAATGGCCAACACCTTGCCTAAGGTAAGTACCTGGCAGAGTAAGAATACAAATTTAGCCCCCAGACATTGGCCAAACATTACCTGAGGTAAGTACACGGTGGGGTAAGAATAGAAATTTAGCTCCACACACTGGCCAACACCTTCCTGAGGTAAGTACACAGCGGAGTATGAATAGAAATTTTGCACCCAGTTGCTGGCCAACACCTTCCCTGAGGTAAGTGCTCAGTGCTGTAAGAACAGAAATGTAGCCCCTGACACTGGCCAATACCTTCCCTGAGGTAAGTATCTGTCAGAGTAGGAATATAAATTTAGCTCCCAGACATTGGCCAATTCCTTCCCGAATGTAAGTACACGGCGGGGTAAGAAAAGAAATGTAGTCCCACACACAGGCCAACACCTTCCCTGAGGTAAGTACTCAGCGCTGTAAGAATAGAAATTTAGCCCCCAGACACTGGCCAACACCTTCCCTGAGGTAAGTATCCGTCAGAGTAGGAATAGAAATTTAGCCCCAGACACTGGCTAACACCTACCCTGGGGTACGTGCCCTGCGGAGTATGGTTAGAAATTCAGCACCAGACGCTGGCCAACACCTTCCCTGAGGTAAGTATCTAGCAGAGTAAGAATAGAAATTTAGCACCAGTCTAAGTATGGGCGAAATTTGCGAATTCACGGTACGTGAATTTACGCGAAAGCGAATTTGCGGTCTGCAAAATCTGCGAATTTGTGTGAATTTGCAGATTCTGTTATTTTTACGTGTTTGTGGGGCGCTTTGCGTGTTCGCGGGTTTTTTTTCAGTGCGGCGACCGCGAACTGCAGTCGTACATGGGTGCGACCATCTTGTTTTCAGTGTTCGCATTGTGTATTTCCGTTTCCGGGCACCAGTTGCATGCTCAGGTTGTGCATTTCCTGCGTGCGGGCTGCAGTTGCGTGTTCGCGTCCCTTTATGCATGCTTGCGGGGGAAATATCGCGCAAACTTACCCACGTGGTCGCAATGGTTGTGGCCATCTTGTTTTTCATTCATTGCTATGGTTCTGGGCATGCTTTTTCAATCCTCCCTTAATCTTTGCAATCATTTGTTTCTTTGAACTTTTTTCCATTTTTTTTTACTCATTATCTATCTCTTTATTTTTCTACATCTATATTTTGTGTTTTTTTCTACTTTTGGCTACTTTAAAACTACTTTTTCTTAACTCTTTTCTTTTATTTACTTTTCCCTATTCCTTCTTTCCTATTTTATTTTCCTTTCCTGTCCAGGACCACGGCAAAGGGGGCCGGGAAGAACCTGAAGGGTAAGGGTCCCGCACCCCGTACCCGGCTCCCTTGCGGGCGCTTAAGGGGGGAGGCAGTAACTACCCGGGAGATCTTCAGCGCGGTGGAGGTGGCCGCACTGGTTTTCTTTGTCCAATGCCACCTCCCCAAGACCGTCGCAGCAGGCGGCAGGCCTGGTCCTGGGTACGGGCTCCAGGAGCGTCGCCAGCTATGAGGGAAGGTGTCCTGGGCCATGTATCGCGAGTCTGGAGTACGGCGCACCTACAACCAGGCGACGCACCAGTGGTACGACATTCTGGACCGGGAACAAGACCTGCTCGACCTGCTTGGTGTCGAGATCCCTGGGCTTGGTGAGTAGTAGTAGCTAGTATTTAATCACTACTTTGGTTTCTCCTGCTCTGTGTTATGATATTCCAATTTGTTTTTTCCGAAGAGCAAGAATGCTGCCGATTACATTGCAGGTAAATTATGTTTCAAGTCAAAAGATCTTTATTCGGAAAAATAAATCCATAAAAGTACACAACAAATGTTATGACATGCGATACAATACAAGAAATAAAGCAACTGGCAAAATATGGTAATCTGTCTGATGTACAAAAAGTTCAAAAACATTTTAAAAAGGGACAAGGCAATATATACAATTTTAAAAGATTCTTAAAAATGATGAGCAATTTTCCAAACAGATACATATAAATAATATATATACTCAGCTTAAAACATATGACAAACGAAGGTGAAATAAGGTGCAATATACAGATTGTAGATTCCTGTCAATCAATACTTAAAGTGGCTCGTGAGCGAACAGCAGCTTTTAGAAAACAACTAACTCTAAATATAATTTCATCGATACCTAACATTAACAAATTCCTCATAGCAATCTTAAAATCAACCAGATCGTATTTCCTGCAATAAGGCATTAAAAAGTGCATAGTAAACAATTTATAAAAATCACAGAAAAACATGAAATGCATGAGGCTTTGTTTCATACACGGGTTACAGGGACAACTTAAAGTTTCCAAGTGTTTATTATAACCCAGTGGAAAATTTAACAAATTTACTATACTGCCGTCCCGGAAACGGAACAGTAAACTTCTGTTCCACCTACCAAGACTTTAGCGTAGGTATTTCCGGGGTAGGGCAGTATGACTAGAAATGGGCTCTGTTTGGCCCAAATATTTGGCAACTGTACATTTAGGGAAGTGTATCCTTTCCCGTTTTTCTCTGTACAAGTTGTACAAAGCCCCTTTAATATACTTCTTATGGGAACGATCAATAAGGTTAGGAGATGAAAACAGATAGCCATGCCCAACATCTATTAAACTTTCTTTTACTGCTTTTAACCATGGTATATAATGTGCCCTATCACATTTTAAGCAGTCTAATATTATGTCTTGGGTCAATATGGCTGCCGGGTTCATCCATAACTTTAACCAAAAAAGGGCAGGCCTTGATCTAACAAAGTCCTCAATATAGGGGATGTTTAATTCGCTGTGACATATGTAACTTGAAGCACAGATAACTCCTCCCAACGATTTTCGACAGAATCTGTTTTCTTCCGTCTGGATATGGAGACAGTTTGTATATCCCCATACCTCGGCACCATAAGTACCTGTGGGGATGCATTGTGTTTGATAAATCTTAATTAATGGTGTTATCACATCCGCATGGTTGGGTTGACGTAAAGAAATTATGGAAATTATTAGCCTAACGGCTAAGGCTCTCGACCTCGGACCTGGGGATCTGGGTTCGAGTCTCGGTAACGACGCCAATAACCCCCTGTAATTCTGGGCAAATCATTTAATCTCCCCGTGCCTAGAAAAAAAAAAATAAAAAAAAAAAAATGAAAGTGTGTCCTCATGTAACGTAAGTGGTGATATGTAAAGCGCTCTGATAACTGATTCGGTTCGGTTCTAGTTCGCGCTATATAAAACTCCCCCCCAAAAAAAAAAAAAAAAATGGAGTTAATGGCTTTACCAAATTTGTTTCTGGCATATGAGACATGTGGTTGCCATGAACCACTGTTCGAAAACACCAGCCCCAAATATGGAAAAGTGCATGTGCTATGTAGAACATTCTCCCCTGAGGTTATCTTTGTGATTTTATGCTTCTTTGGGCCACAGGACATAATAAGGGATTTTTAAAAATTTGTACTTAGGCCCAGATCAGCCATAAAACTAACGAACCCTGAGATTAAAGTACGCAGGGCCTTTGGGGTGCGACCCATTAGGACCGCATCGTCAGCATAAAGAAGGGTAGGTAACGGCATGCCCTTAATATACGGTAAATCTTTAGTTAGGGTTCCTAATGAGCTGCTCAGTTCATTAATATATAAGATAAAAAGCAGCGGGGCCAGAACGCAACCCTGTCTGACCCCCCTGTCAATTAAAATATCATCTGAAACTTCTCCATAACAGTTAATGCGCACACGGGCTCTTAGGTTGCTATGAAGGTAAGATAGGAAATGCACCAAATTTTCATCTAAACCATAAGTAAGAAGGGCAGACCATAAACGGGAGCGGTTTACAAAATCAAAAGCAGAACTCAGGTCCATAAAACCAAAATATAAGGGGGATTTTTTGGCAATTGTATATTTAGCCATTATCAAATTTAAATTTAGGCACTGTTCTACCGTGCCCACCTTACTACGAAACCCTAACTGGCTTGGGTGTAGAATAGAGCTTCCCTCCGCCCAAGTTCTAATTCTTTTGAAAATTACCCTGCCCAATACTTTCAAGGTGTTATCAATCAATGATATTGGGCGGTAACACCCAGGGTCAAGCCTATTGCCTTTTTTAAAGATGGGGACGATAGTACTATTTGACCAAGTTTCAGGGATGGATTCATTTGTTAAATTGTTAAAAACATTGCATAGCAATGGGGCCCAGAAATTAATTTCACATTTTAATTGGTCGATGGAAAGACCATCCGGGCCGGGTGCTTTATTACTGGCGGATTCAGCAATAGCATCCTCAACCTCAAGCAATGTGATGTTTAGGGGAGTTGGGGGAGGAAGGTTTACTACAGGATGATTAGATACAGTGTAAATCATTGAAAAATGCTCCACCCACGCCGGTCCCAAAATATTACAATTAATCGGTGTTATATTGGAACCAAGTGATCTTAACCTCTTTACCTCCTTCCAGAAACCCTTTTAGGGATGCTGAAAGTGTTAAAGATTCCCAATGACCTTTTACTAGTTCATTTGATCTAGTGCGCAGCGTGGATTTGTATCTAGCTCTCAGAAGCCTTACCTGTGAAATATCCCGTGGTTCGGCCATGAGAGCAACCCTTAAGTCCCGGTTTGCCTTTGAGCAAGAGGCATCAAACCATTTTGGGGCTCCCTCAGCCTTCCTTGATGTTGGCTTGGAAATTTCGCTTTTTATAGCGAGACAGAGTTCCCCAAAGGATTTAATCAAATTGCCCCCGCAGTTATCGATATCTAGACAGTCCGAGATCAGTGCAGGATGTTTCCTAATTACATTTCCCAAAACACCTCTGTTATCCACTCCCCTCCAAACAACCCTTAATCCATCCGTTGACGCCGCCAAATCAGCTGCGCCAATTTCCCTATGTGATATTTTTCCCCTTGGTAATTTCACATGAATCACAATTGGGTAGTGGTCACTATATACATTGCACACTACCTCTGCCTTTGATAAAACATCGGCAAGGGAAGATGAAACAAATATATAATCTATAGTTGTTGCACTCCCATGACCGATGTAAGTAGGGACTGGTTTAGTACTTGTATCGTTACCAGCAAACTCCATAGAGTTTATGAGTTCTCTAGTTGCAAGGAGATCGGATAATTCTACGCCTCTCCTGCATGGGGGATTCTTTAAATGGATGTGAGCGTTAAAATCTCCTCCTAGGCAAATCCCATCAAACTTCCCGTATTTGCGCCCCTCTATAATATCATCGAAGAATTTAAACAAATCTAAAAAATTACGGTTCGGGTGAGATAAAAAGTCATTATTATAAAAGTTTATCAGACATAATTTTACCTCTCTTACATATACCAGTGCCATAAAACTTGGGTTATTAGTTTGTATTACTTCTATTTTTACCTCTGCTATTATTTTTATCCAAATTGATAAGCCCCCACTTGGACGGCCTAAGAGTGGGGATGGCACAATACTGTTGTGACAGCTATACCCTTCTAATAACAGATTAGTTGTACTCCAAGTTTCCTGGAACATTAAAACGTCATAACAATTTACCCAATCCTTCCAAGCTTTGTTTTCTAATTTCGCCCTTAGCCCAGCAATGTTCCAGCTTACAATAGACAAATTCTCATAAACACGTGGACAGACATCATAAGTGACGATAGTTGTTACATTAGACACTTGATCACTTTGAGGATTTAATGGCAAAGGAGAGTGGGGAAATGACAAGACCGTCCCAGGATCTACAGAATCTACAGTTTTTAAAGAGTCATCAGCAATGGGCAACACTGCAACAGAGTCTTCTAGAGTTGCAGGCAGTCAATCTAAAGTGCCCTGGTCTAATAATGCTGAGAATCTGTTAAATAAAGGAAATGTAGGTGGTGGTTGCAACAATCTGTTGGGGGGTCTGTAAAAGTAATTCAGAGGTAAGGGGGTCACCACGGTAGATGGACCATTCTGAGTATTCTTCCTGTTTAGTAAATATTTTACTACGCCCGGGTTCCTAAAGTTAATTGTGATACAATCCCCATTAATGTTTTTGAACAGGGGACCAACCCAGGTCACCCGGCGGGCAGAAAGAATTTCGTTAGTTATGTCGTAGTCGACCCCCTTATGCTTAGCTAACCAGTCAATACATTTGTTGTGTAACTGCACCCAAGATTCGCTTTGACCCTCCCTAAGTGGTGGTATACCAGCCAAGACCAGGACATAAGGGCACGACTCAGGGGGAAGATGTAAAGCTGGACCTTGATGTTTTATTGGTCTATTGTCCTCAGGTTGAGCCCTATATTGGCCAGGTCTGGTAGGTACTTTCTGCTTAGCTGTACCAGTGGGGGGGATACTCTTTTTGGTAGTGTTTGTGGGTTTAATCAGACCGGATGGCGGTGGTGGAGGAATAGAAGGCGAGATTTGTAAAATTTGTGGAGAATCTTTTTGCTTTGTATTAGCTTCCACTGGTGTCAAGGAGGAACTGTTAACAATCGGTACCCCTGTGACCCCTTGATCTTTAGTTAAATTGCAATTTTTATTGGGTTCACCATTGGATAGGGTACTAGTAATAGTCTCTAAATCTTTTAACAACCGATCGCCTCTAATTTGGTCTAAACAAACCATCCCTTTCCTCTTAGCCTCATCATTTTTCACAAGAGTCTCCAGTCTGTCAAACCTCTTAAAAATAATATTAAATTGTTTCATCATTTGACCTTCAAGTTGTTTAAAAATTGTATCTGCAATAGTCTCTATAAGGTTCCCCTGTGGTTTAAGGTGATGATCTTTTTCATTAGGGAAATCCGTCTGTGTGCAGATTGAGTTAGTACCATCATTTATTATTTCGGTATCACAGTGATCCTCTGTGTCCAAACAAACTGTTGGGACCTCTGTTTGGCGCTTCTTCCCCCTAGACCACATACTCTGTGGAGTTGGCTGATTAACACTCCTAGGGGGCTGCTTCCTCTTGTTTATGACAGTCTTTGCTGGGCCCCTTTTACGTTTCGCTGCTGCGATCTTGGTGCTTGCAGATGGAAGTGCTGATGGCAGTTCAAGATCAATAGCAGCGTCAGTTGCTGTGACACGGGTATTTACTTCCTGTGAAACATCAGAAGAACACACCGCAGAGGTAGATTTGACTATAATTACCTCTGGCAATAGGGGTGTATTATGAGTAGAGCTCATAGTAACGGTCGACTGGCCGTTGGTTTGAAAAGCCAGGGACAACCTCCTTTCAGTCTCTGCGATCTCGTTGAAGGCGTTATCCAACAAACTCTCAAACGAGAGTTGAAGAGATGCAGGGACTTCAATGGCCTGGGTGACTATGTTAATTGTACTGGTGTCAATGTTGATACTTTCCCCCATGATAGACAATAAGGCTCACCTTCACTGGGGGTCAGATGTTAGATGGGTGGCCCGCCCGACCACTGCTGACCTCTGAGGGCCTCAGAGGGCCCGCCCTTTGCCCGGGCTTAGCCCGGCGCACGCCCGCGCGCGTCCCGCGACGCGGACGAAGCCTACGCCTTTTGAAGCGCCTCCGGGCGCGCTGGCAGGCGGAAGTGGGCGGAAGTGGTCACCGAGCACTCTGGGAGCTGTAGTCTCCCCGCGGCGTCCACAGGCTTCGCTGGACTGCTACGGCGGGAGAGAACTGCAGCGTGAGCACCCCAGAGGCGGCGAGGCAGCAGGCAGGTACGTGGTCCTGGGTCCAGTGTCAGCCGTCCGCTGATTGAAAAATGTTTCAAAAGCTTCTGTGATTGCAGGTGCTCGCTAACCCTGGGCGGAGAACTACGCTCCGTTCGCGGAGTTTGCGAATTTTCGGCAACTTCGCATTTCGTGGCGAGCGCGAAGTTGTCGACTACTTCGCAATCAACAGCGTAGCGTAGTAGTTTTTCTTCCTCGCGCGCTCAATAGCATTTTCGCGTGCGCTGTAATGACTTACCGTGGTTCTGCGTTCGCTTTCTCGCTTTTCTCTCCCGGTCGCGTTCTCTAGGATGTTTGGAATCCGGCCGCACAATCCCATGCGACTTTGAGAACGCGAATACGTCATTCAGACGCGCGAACATGTCATTGGGACGTGCGATCCTCCTTGCAGCGCCATGTTGGTAAGATCGCGTTTCCGAACACGCAGAAACTGCAATCTGGCACAGAATATCTCCCGAGCACGTTAAAATCTTCTAAAAAATGTTCATTTAACCCCTCAGATTGTGATTTGGTTGTATTTTTTGGGCTAGGAGTCCTCTTTTTGTTTCTACTCTTTTTTTTTCAAGAGAAAGGAAGTGCCCCTGAGTCTCCAACTTCCTGTTCCTGTCCACCAAGCTCCTCCCAGTGCTTTGTCCATGTGGTGTTGTTCACTTTCATTTGGATTTAGAGCTGGAAGGATCACTCTTTGTGTATCTCTGCTGCATCATAGCATTTAATTGGATTTATTGAGGAATTTTGGATTTGAACTTTTCTTTTACAAGTAAGTTTGAGAATTGAGAATTGGTGTACTGTAAATGTTTGTTTGGTTTGGGGTTTTTTTTAACGACATTTTTCTGTGCTTCTCAATCTTTCTTAAAAATTATTATTGAGGGAGGCCTGTACTTTCATGTGGGGCCAAGTTGTATGTGTTTGAAATTTCCTCCAGTACGCCTAGAGGTACCCAAGGGTCCACCCATGTTTCTGTTGTGTCTGTGGTATTGGATTTAATTGCATACTCTGTTGTAGTGGAATTTAATTTTTTTCTAAAATTAGGTAACCCTAGTAGTTCATGTAGTTAGTGTAGGCCTGCTTGAGTTCATTTACTTTCTGTGGGTGGCTTGGCCAGGTGGTGGTTGCCATTTTGTGTTTGGAGCCACTGTGTTTTTTTGCCGTAGGCCTCCAAGCTTGTGGCCTACTCTGCCAGTAGGCCCAAGGGTACTACTAGAGTCCTCATGTGGGTGCATGAAAGTTGTTCAACTGATTTTGGGTGTTTAAGTTGTAAGTGTTACATCATAGGTCATGGATGGCTTTGGATTGATTAGCAAAATGTTTTCTTGTTGTTGAATTGCAGGTTTTGGGTGTGTGTTGGATAATATGCGCACTAGGTAACCCAAGAATTCAGCTCGCGTAGTTTTGGTAACTTTGCACAGTGCTACAACGCGACCATACAGTTTTTGTCTTCTTCGCGCGCTCAATGTGCGTGCTTGGGCACGCGATAACGACGTTTTGTACAGCTCGCGCTGCCGAACACGCCGAATTTGCATTCTCGCGAGCTATATCTCCCGAGTTGCCTAAAACGTTCCCAAAAATGTAGATGCTGTTCATTTTGCTAAAAGAAACTCCTCAGGTTGTCATTTGCTTGTAGTTTTTGGAGCATGGACCACTTACTGTTTCTGTCCTCTATGTACTTTGTTATTATTTGAGGGTGGTCTGACCATGTGGGCGGCTTGGCGGCCATTTTGTCAAGCAGCCAACTATTGTCCTTTTGCCATAGGAATGTGTTGTCTGTCTTCTCTTTCTTTTCATGTTTTTGTGGGTGGCCAGGCCATGTGGGGGTGGCCATTTCGTGTTTGGAGCCACTGTGTTTTTTTGCCATAGGCCTCCAAGCTTGTGGCCTACTCTGCCAGTAGGCCCAAGGGTACTACTAGAGTCCTCATCATGTGGGTGCATGAAAGTTGTTCAACTGATTTTGGGTGTTTAAGTTGTAAGTGTTACATCATAGGTCATGGATGGCTTTGGATTGATTAGCAAAATGTTTTCTTGTTGTTGAATTGCAGGTTTTGGGTGTGTGTTGGATAATATGCGCACTAGGTAACCCAAGAATTCAGCTCGCGTAGTTTTGGTAACTTTGCACAGTGCTACAACGCGACCATACAGTTTTTGTCTTCTTCGCGCGCTCAATGTGCGTGCTTGGGCACGCGATAACGACGTTTTGTACAGCTCGCGCTGCCGAACACGCCGAATTTGCATTCTCGCGAGCTATATCTCCCGAGTTGCCTAAAACGTTCCCAAAAATGTAGATGCTGTTCATTTTGCTAAAAGAAACTCCTCAGGTTGTCATTTGCTTGTAGTTTTTGGAGCATGGACCACTTACTGTTTCTGTCCTCTATGTACTTTGTTATTATTTGAGGGTGGTCTGACCATGTGGGCGGCTTGGCGGCCATTTTGTCAAGCAGCCAACTATTGTCCTTTTGCCATAGGAATGTGTTGTCTGTCTTCTCTTTCTTTTCATGTTTTTGTGGGTGGCCAGGCCATGTGGGGGTGGCCATTTCGTGTTTGGAGCCACTGTGTTTTTTTGCCATAGGCCTCCAAGCTTGTGGCCTACTCTGCCAGTAGGCCCAAGGGTACTACTAGAGTCCTCATCATGTGGGTGCATGAAAGTTGTTCAACTGATTTTGGGTGTTTAAGTTGTAAGTGTTACATCATAGGTCATGGATGGCTTTGGATTGATTAGCAAAATGTTTTTTGGGTGTTGAATTGCAGGTTTTGGGTGTGTGTTGGATAATATGCGCACTAGGTAACCCTAGAATTCAGCTCGTGTAGTTTTGGTAACTTTGCACAGTGCTACAACGCGACCATACAGTTTTTGTCTTCTTCGCGCGCTCAATGGGCGTGCTCGGGCACGCGATAACGACGTTTTGTACAGTTCGCGCTGCCGAACACGCCGAATTTGCATTCTCGCGAGCTATATCTCCCGAGTTGCCTAAAACGTTCCCGAAAATGTAGATGCTGTTCATTTTGCTAAAAGAAACTCCTCAGGTTGTCATTTGCTTGTAGTTTGTGGAGCATGGACCACTTACTGTTTCTGTCCTCTATGTACTTTGTTATTATTTGAGGGTGGCCTGACCATGTGGGTGGCTTGGTGGCCATTTTGTCAAGCAGCCAACCATTGTCCTTTTGTCATAGGAATGTATTGTCTGTCTTCTCTTTCTTTTCATGTTTTTGTGGGTGGCCAGGCCATGTGGGGGCGGCCATTTTGTGTGACCTTCCATCGTGGTTTAGTTTTTTTGCCACAGGCCTACAAACTTGTGTGATTTTTTTCTGCCAGTAGGCCTAGAGTCCCAGAGATAGTCAGCAGGATGATTGATGTAGTGTTGTCCATTTTGTCTGTTGAATTTAACATCATTTAGGGCATGGGTGGCAATGCATTGAATTTTCAAATGTGGTGTTTGGGGTGGTATTTGTTTGGGTGAAAAAAACTCTAAATGCCTTTGTTGTTTGTGTTGTTGTGTAACTTTCAAACCTTGTAGCCATGGGGATTTTCTTTTTTGCATTAAGCTGTGATGCAGGCATCCTCCTTTTTTTGGCCATATAGGGAGGGATATAGGCCTGCTTGACTTTATTGTTTTCTGGCCTTTGCCCTTTACCCATGTACCTGTGATGAGAGTGCCCATGTGGAGCTGGGGTGGTAGTAGTAGTGTGCTGTTTTGTTTTTGACAAATTGGCCTGTGTCTTGACATTGTTCCTGTTGGCTTACTACTGTTCACATCCCCATTGCTATCTGCTGCAGATCACTGATGCTGCATCCATCCGAAATGATGCACAAATTAAGGATAAACAAGTTCCACTTCCACTACATTAGCTTTTTAGTTCTTTGCTATTCTTACTCTTACTGGTTGTACTAATACTTCTAGTAGTAATTAAAATTAAAGCTAAAAAAATCCATATTCGACTGATGTTGTTAACTAACTTCTGCCTTCTTTGCTTGTAGGTGCTGAAGAGGAGGTGTCATCATTCATCACCTGTTCTACTGCCAGACGGACGTCCTTCTGTACTACGTCATGTGTGGTGTGACTAACCTGACCAGACATCATTCTCAGCAACTTGTGCAACTGAGTGCTGCTGCTGACATCTGAAGAAGATGGGCCCAAAGAAAGCAGGTACCAGGTCCTCCAAGACCAAGAAAGTAGCTGAGAAGAAGGAAGAACAGAAGAAGGAAGTGACACTTAAGTCTGGTGTTGACCCAGAAACCTTTTTTGGGCAAAAAAAAAGTACGCCTGCAGCAGCAGTGACCGGGGTCCAAGCTGGGGCCAGCACCTCCGCATCAGTGGGCCTAAGCCACCAACCCAGGCCCAAGCAGATGAGTGGGGAAGAGGTAGCCAGCCTAATGGTGGAAAGCAGTGATACTGAGCCTGATACTGAACTTATCGCTATCTCAAAGTAGTACACATTCCACGCAAGAGGGAACACAGCAGAAAAGTGGTGAACAACAACCAGTGCCCGCAATAGTACATGTTCAACATGAGCAACCACCCGCAATAGTAGTTGTTCAACAACAACCACCGCCCGCAATAGTAGTTGTTCAACAACCACCTCCCGCAATAGTAGATGCTCAACTAAAAGAACAACCACAACCACCGCCTGCAATAGTTGTTGTTCAAGAACCACCACCGGCAATAGTAGTTGTTGTTCCTACCAAAGTCGGGGCAGTTCAGGAAATTGAGCCTGATGCTGAGCAAGAAGACGGGGCAGCACCTCATGCAGGAGATCTATTGTTTTCCAAATCCCCACCAAGGGAAAGGAGGGTTAGTCCATTGAGTTCTTCGCCAAGCATCCCTTCTGATGATCTTGATCTCAATTGGTAGCCACAACAATCTCAGCATGAGAGGGAGAGACATCCCAAGAAGACCAGGCTAGGGAAAAGGAAGGTTCCAGGAAGCCTACCACTTATGGAGTGCGATGTTGAGCAGCCGGATAACGATGGTGATGATGAGTCAGACCCAGTCATCACAAGCATTACTCCTGGCCCTGAGGACATGGAGACCAACATTTTAGCCCTATCAAGAATGGCTGCGACTAGGGATGCAGCACGCATACCACCAACACAGGCCACACCAAAACTACCTCCAGCTTCCATTTTTACATTTGCACACAGCCGGCAGCGTCCTACATCCAGCACAAGTTCCACCTCAGCAGAAGTAGGTAGTGGTACTACTGCGCAGCCACATAGTGAAATTCACCACACAACAACCTCCAGTTCCATCCGGCATTGGAAGTGGCACCTCTAGCAGGAGACAAAAGTTAAGCTCCCCAGTGTGGGACTATTTTACAGTTAGCGCAAATGAGGAGAACATTGCTATATGCTCCATTTGTCATTCCTCTGTTAGTCGTGGTAAGCTTGGTACAAACTATGGTACCGGAGGCCAAATGACCCATATGAAAAAACACCACGCAATCAAGTGGGAGGACCACCTACGTCTCATAAAAGCAGGAACCATTAATGTTGGTGGGGAAGCAGTAGAAGGTCCACAGGTCGAACCGGAAGAAGAGGGAGACATTCTATCTGGTAGTGGTACACTAAGTACCCCTGTCTGACTCCCCAGCACTGCAGTGGTAGATCCCACATCCTCCGCATCAGCAACATCTCTGTGGCACCAGAGTAAGAGTAACCCGGAGACACCAAGGAGTACGGGTGCAAAGTCTGCGACGCGAATGACAGCATCGGGCACAACAGAAAGAAATACCAAGCAGCGTACTATTAATTGCATGTTTAGGCAGGAGGGAAAGTACGAGCGCAACCACCCAATAGCACGTTTGTACAATGCTAAGCTTGCTAAAATGTTAGCTCTGGACCTTCTCCCTTTTTCTTTTGTTGAAGGGGTGAGTTTCCTGGAATTTGTGTCAACCCTCTGCCCAAAATTGAATGTTCCCAGTCGCTACTATTTTGCTAGAGTTGCTGTTCCAGCACTACACCACGACGTGCTGGAATTGCTTGGAAAAGCCTTGCAGCAGAGTGCTGTGCATAGTATCCACCTGACAACAGACATGTGGACCAGTAGCCAAGCCACTGATTACATGTGCATCACTGCACACTGGATCTCTTTTACAGGTGTTAGAGACAAGATATCTACAGGCATTGACACTACTGAGATTTTTAATTATACTCGCAAACATGCGACTGTAGCCATGTTTGCTATGGAGACATCGCATACTGCTGCAAACATTTTGGACGAGTTGAACAGCAAGGTCTTTGAATGGCTGCGACCAAGAGGCCTCAATATTGGTTTTGTTGCCACCGACAATGGCAATAATGTAGTTAAGGCCATGGAAGATGGTGGCTATTTTAGGGTCCCGTGTTTGGCACACTGCATTAACATTGTGGTTCAAGACTTTCTGAAAAGTGAAAGCAAAGTCAGCAGCTTACTGACCATTTGCAGAAGAATCTGCACGCATTTCAATCATTCTTTTAAAGCCCGGAAGCAGCTACGGGTCATTCAACGTGAGTATAGAATGCCAGTGAAAGCACTCATCCAGGAGGTACCAACACTTTGGAACTCTACTTATTACATGCTTGATCGGCTGTTTGAGCAGTACATACCACTTAATGCTTATGTCATGACAAGAAGATCAGGGGATCCAACTGGTGTTATTAAATCCATGACAGTTGAGATGTTGCAATGGGACCTCATTAAATGCCTGACAGAGATGCTACTTCCTTTTGAGGTCTTCACACGTGCAGTCAGCAGGGAGGACTGTAATATGAGCCAAGCTATCCCATTGTTGTACATGCTGGAGCAAGAGCTGAAGGAGGTGTCTGAAACATACGAAGGTGTTGAAGGAAAACTTGAAGCATGTAATTTGGCGAAGTCCTTAGCCGGCCGCTTATCTCAGAATACAAGGATTCAAAATAAGATTGTGTCGCATCAACATTACATTACTGCCACAATTTTGGATCCACAGTACAAATTGTTTGTGAACAGTAATCCAGTAATTCCTTTTTCAGAAGGGGATGTTTCCAAGTACAAAACTGTAATAGCCGCGGAAGCCACTGATTTAGAAAACAAACGGCTCTCAATTAGAGGCCTGCCAGTGCCAGCCCAGGACAGTGCAAGTACTACTGAGCATCCTACAGAGTCAAGTTCTTCTTCACAGCATGCGAGCAGTGTGTTTGCTTCCCAGCAGTCACCAACACAAATAATAACAACAACCGCACCAACAGGATCTGATTCATCAGACACAAGCAAAAAAATTGCTGCTTGGTTTCTACAGAAAGAGATGGGTAAGTCCGTTGCTGTTGCAAAGCAAAAAGAGGACGAGCAAACCCGAGCACCAATGAACATTGAGCGGTTGGTCCAGGCCTATCTGGATGACACAACAGAGGTGTTCATGGAGCAAAGCCCATTGGTGTATTGGTATAGGACAAGAAGCCAATGGCCACTGCTCAGCCGGCTGGCGATAAAGTATCTAGCTTGCCCTGTTGCAAGTGTCTCTTCTGAGCGTGTTTTCAGTGCTGCTGGTGCCATTGTGACTGTGAAAAGGACCAGTCTCTCGCCCAAAAGCGTGGAGAGGTTAACCATTATAAAAATGAATCAGCACTTGATACCACCAGACTACAAAGTACGTGAATCAGAGTTGGAAGAGGAGAGCGAGTCGGAAGAAATAATTAGTGGGTTACAGGACCTACTTCTGTCGGAAGAACCACTAGGGTTTGAGGACGAGCTCCTCTTCCCTGACAACTAGGCTTTGCTTGCAGTGTCAAACTTAATCATCATCAATCACAGGTAAGAAGAGAAGTTTGCTAGGAGGTATAATGGAGGAGAGACTGGTAGTACAAATAGGACAAATATGACTCAGTGAGGGGTAGCGCATCTATCTGTTGGCATGATGTTGTTACATGTGGTCAATTAATAATTATTTCAATCAAACACTGGCCGCAGCCCTGCATGTAGAGTAAACCTTGTGACGTACAACAGTAACCCCACCACAAAACAGCATCATATGTGTACGTTGAAAATAAATAACATTTATTGATGTACATAAAAAAATATCCTCCTAGTCCTCTCCTATCCGACCCCTATCCCCGCCCTAACCCCAACCAATGTCCAAGTCCAAAGAATGTCCCACAAGAATAAGTTAACCCCAACACCCAATTCCCACCCACCAACAAAAGTATTAAAAAAGGGGCAAATTAACAGGGTCCATCACAATCGGCGGGCTTTAAGGTGTTTGTCCACCAATATCTTCACACACTCCTCTAATTGATCCTCCAACTTTGACACCCGGAGGAGAATCTTTTGCCGAAATGCGCGGCACCTACATTTGCATCCATGTGGGGGGGCGGCAGATGTTGTTACATGCCGGCGGTGAGCGGATGCCTGACCACGGCGCCGTACTCCTGCAGGTGGGGCCTGGCTGGGGCCTGGGGCATTGGTAGAAGCAGCAGCTGCTGCCTCTTCCTCCTCCTCGGCCTCAGCCACCAGCCGGCGGTACTCCTCAACAATGGCCTGCAGTTTCCTTTGCCGGGCCCTGGCTGCCAACTCCTTCCTCAATGGTTTGTGGGAAGGAGTATGAGTATCTATAAAAAAAGGAATAGAATTGTAACTGAAACTCTTCCAAATTAATTCAACACATAGTGGCATAGTAGCACTACCAAGCGCAGTACATACAAATGGTGGCAACTTTTAGTATCTATCTAATCTATCCTCCTGCTTCCCCTGCCTGTAACTTTTGTTGAAGTTTTTTCTGGCATTATACTGGCCCTAGTACTATGGGTGGACTTGAGTACACAGAAGAACACCAGTCTTTTTTGTATCTCCTTTTATATTTTCAAAGTAAGACTCTGCTTCCAGTGACAGTCTCCACCTATGATGAATACAATACATTTAGGGGGAAAACAACCAATAAAAATAAATGTCTATCATTCTTTATTATCGCCTTAGCTGGTTTCACTTTCACCAACAACCACCCATGCGTCCACTCCTTCCTTGCCTTGGGTTTCATTGTCACAAACTCCGCTCATGATTCTTGCTATCCACTATATCCATGCACCCATATTGTTTTGCCCAACCAGGCATGCATCTTCTCTTTCACCTTCCAGTTCTACCCATCCTTCAACAACCCATGCATCGGATTCATATCAGCCACGTGCATGAACCTTCCAAAGTATCCTTCTATGGTCTTTCGTCCTTCCTCCTTCCTCCCTAGTTCACTTCTTTCCCTTTTTGTTCAACACATCCCTCAAGGTCATCTGATCTGATTTTTAGTCTTCTCCATAACTTTCACAGCTGAGTTGGAGTCTGATAGAAGAGGCCTTGGTTTACTCAACTCACGCTGGTAATGCTGCAAAGGGTGTCTTCTTCAACCATTGTATATTGTCCAGTACAATTTCAAATTCATACTTTCTTAATAAGTCTCATAGCACAGTGAGGGAAATGTTCCCCTTCCACCTAGTAATGCAAATAAGTAATGAATATAACTTACCACCGCCCACCACCGCTGAAGTTTCCTCCCCCACTGTTGCTACTGCAGGTGCCGCAGCCACTGTCCCCTCCTGGGTGGCATTAGTATCGCCGCTGCCCCCGTCGGCAGTGGCACTGGTCGTTGGTAGTGACTATGCACCTATAAAAGCAAGTACACCTTTTGAGATGCCTGTACAACTTCCCCTATTTTACTAGTTGTACTTCACCAGGAAGGAAGATTGAAAATACAGTTACGTACAACATAAAGCATTGTAAGTGCGACTAGTCCAAATTGCGTACTACTGTACAGCAGTTATTAGATAGAGTTTAGTTTTACTTTATTAGATGGTCCCTAGGGTCATCTAATCTCTACTCCTACTCTAGTCTTTGGAACGTTAGCCTGAGCCATGTAACCATTTTAGAATGATCCGGGTCTACTGTTTTGCCCATGTTGTTACCTTGCAGCTTGTTGCAGTACGAAAGACACCTTTGAGGCCACATGAATGTTGCATACAACTAAAGAGGTTGACTTACTTACTTACAGTATTGGTAATCCCTTTTGCTTATCCATAATGTTACACTTTTTGGCATGACTGCTATAAACTGGCATAGTTATTCACTGTCTAACGTGCAACATTTTTCTCCTAGGCAGATGAGAAGATTGTCTTCTATGAACCAGAGATTAGCAGAGCTTTCGAAAGATGCATGTGTAACCAGTATACGTTCAACGGTGAGGGGTCTCCCACAATTCCCAAAGTTCTCTATCGTGCACTAGTTGTACAAAAATGTATAGTATTTAATCTTCTTTATTGTGCATGGTGGAGCTGGATGTTTTTCATGGAACAACTTACAAGTTACAACAATACAAAGCTTGTTGGTAAAAAAATAAAGTTTTTGAACTTGCACATAGACTCTGTGGTATATTTTGAGTGTCTGGGGTGTTGTGCACTTAAACGAGTGAGTGAGTGAAAGGGTGTTCTTCTGTTCTGGGTTGTGTAAGAAAATCATTGGGTATATCTAACTATCTTCTTGTGGGGGTCGGGCGGAGTGGGACAAATGACTATGACTGAGACACTTAGGTAGGTAGACTGTCGTTGAATTGTGGGTTCTTCTGACTGAGTTCTGTGTAAGTAAGGTCCAACCTCCCTATCACCAACATCCTATGTTCTTGTGCATAGTTCTGTATGTGCCTGTGCAGAGAATAACCGCAACAGTAGTAGTAGTATAATAACCTAACAGAAATTAGTAGGCAAACATCTGGTTGCGCATTTTTGGGGTGGGAATTGACAAAGACTAGAGATTACAGATGACAACGCAAAACACAGGAGTGGACCCAGTGGCTACAGCTATTCTATCACAGCTTTATTCCAAAGAAAAGAATACCTTAACTAAAGAGTGGCCAACAGGGCAAGCTAAGCTAAAGACAGTCTAATAGTAGTAGCACAAAGAGTCATCGGGCAGAGACAGTTTGAAGGAATTTAAACTAGTCAGGGATGGCATTAGATACCCAAAATTTGGAAAACAAATTTAAGACCAAAGAAGGTTTAGCTAACATTTAATTAGGAAGGACGCTTAATAGGTTTGAAACAATAAGGTGCGTTAAAAAGTTAGGGAAATATGATTCATAATAATATAAGCACTGGAGGACTTACTGGGGCCAGCAGCAGGATCCTCGGTAGAGGAGCGCTCCTCTGGTAGTTGTCCCGCCGACTCGGACCCCGTCTTCGTGCCCCTGGGTGGTGCTGATAATGTAAGAAATAATAAAGAAAGAGAAACATTGAGTGCTGTGAAACAAATACATCATTCAAAAATCCTCTTAAACATTTTAGGAAACAACAATTGCAATAACATTTTATTCGAAGTCTAAATGACTACTGGCTTGCAGGATTCACATACCGTCTACTTATAGAACACTAATCAAATGTTCCATAAACATTCTGATTGCAGAATATACTAACGAAGCCAGTACTTCCTGACCTACACCACCTATTCCAGAATCCAGCCGGGCCAATTGTTCAGTAAGTCGGCATTTCCATTTTATTTTTGCCCGCAAACATGCATAGATGAGATGGAGGAGTAGGACACATGCATAAATTTGTACATACACGAAATTGTTGGTTGCTTGCGTCATATGAAGTGCTACTGACTGACGTGACAATGCTATTGCTGCTAAGCCTACCACTCAGTAAACAAACTGCAAACCGGTTCTATGGAGGGGTGGGATAAATAAGAACTAACTAAGCATTCAGTGACAGAGGAGGCGCCGCGTCATGCAGACCGTTAAGAAAATATGAACTAATACTATCCATCCACCACTATTTCACTAAAGGACAATGTAAGGACTAGACTCTAGCAATAGCATTAACTAACTTCAGTTCTCTAAAGTTAACTCTAACATCAATAATCACCAGCCCAAGCTAGCGCACAGTTACAAACCAGTAAGAGAAGTGGCGAGCGAGCAGCACCTGTGTCATACGGTAACAGAAGATTTTGAGACAGAATTGATCTGCAATGTAACTAAGCGCACAAGTAATCGTGTTACTTATTCGTCCAAGAATTATACACAATACTTATACTACTATATATACATATATTAATATTACTAGCTACTCACCAAGCCCAACGACCTCGACACCTAGCAGGTCCAACAGGTCCTGCTCCCTGTCCAGAATGTCTGCCCACCGGTGGGCCAGCTGCTGGTGGGTGCGCCGGATATCTGTGCGGCGGAAGACTGCCCGGCGCACCTTCGCCCACCGGCGGTGACGCTCCTCTGGGAGGTAACCAGAGCCTGGCCTGCCGCCTGCTGCCAAGGTCAAGGGGAGGTGGCGCTGGATAAAAAAAACAAGGGCGGCCACCTCCGCTTCCCCGAAAAGATTCCGGGCCTTCACCCCTTAAGGTCGCATTCTGCCGCAAGGCAGCCGGCTCTTGGGCGCAGGCGCCTTGCCCTTCGAGCCGGTTCTACTGCTCCCCTTTGCCATGGTTCTGGGATGGAGGTGTAAAAGAAAAGTTAGAACAAAAGGAAAAAAAGTTAGGGGGAAAAAGTAGGAGTAAAATAAAAAAGTAGAAAAGTTTAAAAAAAGGTGAAAAAGTAGAAATAAAATGCAAAATATAAACTTAGGGACAGAGAGAGATAGATGATAGATGATAAGTAAAAAAAGTAAGAAAAACTGTTAAAATAGGTAAAGATTGCACAGATATAAGGTGGATAGAAAACTAGGCCCAGAACCATAGCATAGAGTGTGAAAAACAAGATGGCCGCGCCCATCGCGACCACGTGGGTAAGTTCGCGCGCAATTTCACGCGAACACGCACTTTGTCAGCGTGAACAAGTAGTTGTGTTCCCGAACAAGACGTGCACCGCGCGAACACATTATACGCGACCCGGAAGAGGAAATAGGGGACGCGAGCGGGCGGGACAATTGAAAAAACAAGATGGCCGCGCCCATAGCCCACCACATGGGTAAGGTCGCACGCTACAATCCCCCGAACACGCAGACAGCGCCCCGAACACGCACAATGCGCTCCCGAGCAAGAAAAACGGCTCGCGAACGGGACCAGCAAGCTACTACGCATGCTCGCGAAGCTACGCGTCTTCACGTAGCTTCGCGTACTACGCCCAGGGTTAGTGCTCGCCTGCTTACTGGCGGTGCTACAATGCTTATTTGTTTTCAATTTTGTGCTCATTTGGCCTGGGTGATTAATTATGTATGAGTGTACTTTACAGAAGTGCGAAATGCTAGACACTAGAGATTACATAACATTGCAGGTAAATTATGTTTCAAAAGCTTCTGTGATTGCAGGTGCTCGCCTGCTCACTGGGGGTGCTACTATGCTTGTTTTCAATTTTGTGCTCATTTGGCCTGAGTGATTATGTATGAGTGTACTTTACAGACCTGCGTAATGCTAGACACTAGAGACTCAAGTCCAGTCCCTCCTTTGTACTCCTGCCACTAAGAAGAGATAGTGGTGGTGGATTCATAGTTTGAGTATATTATGGTTATTTAGTAGAAAACTTTTTAGTGGTCTGCAATCATGACGGACTGTGTCTGTCAGTTCGCGTGCTGCGGAGTGCTGCCTGCCAGTCCTAGTAGAACCTTTTTGTAGTTGGTTTAGTGAGTTACATAACTTTCCAAGTAGACAGTCCGCGAATCCAGCAATACTAATATCCTAGTAGACCACATCAGATAGGTCAATATATTTAGTGCAATTGCTGTCTATTCCCCGAAATAATTTGTTATTGTTTTTTTTTAAATATTTGATTTGGTTGACAACAATCATCCATGTTTTTGTCTTTCTTTCATGTTGTACATCAGCTCCCCCCAGGGGCAAGAGGACAGAGGAGGAGGTAGCAGCGCCGGCGGAGCAGGAACAACAGGGAGGCCAGGATAGGTCCGCCGAGGGCTCCTCTGATGGCCCCAGTAAGTTTTCCTGTTAATATTATTAATTATACTTCCCTATCTTTTACAGCACCTATTTATTCCAAACGTTCCTCATAATTCTATTTTTTTCTAAATCGTCTTTGATCTTCTTGTAGATTGTTTCTAAATTGTTATCTTGCCTCTACTATGACTCTCTGTGCTACCACTAGATTATAATTAGTCTGTCTGTGTAGCTAGTTAAGCTTGCACAGTTGGCAAAAGGTGCACTGTTAAACAAAACTCCTATTCAGCAATAGGTCTAGGCACTGAGTGAAGTCGTCTGGGTTGTCCATAATGTCTGTTTAAATCCTCTAAATGTTTATGCTTTGACAATTCCCAACAATAAAATGTCAATGGCCACCAAGAATAAGATACTAGTTTACTTTTTGATTGGATATCAGGACATACTACTACTGTTGCAGGGACTATTCTGCACATACAGAACCATGGATAAGAAATAGGGCATTGGTTATAAATTATAATAGGGGCAGTTAGACTTTCCACATACCTCAGTCATAACAGAAGTTGAACCCCCCAATCTCCTTACTGACTAGCTAGTGTGTCAGAGAGTCATTATTTAGCTACCGAATGCAGCGATGATCCCCAATGATTATACAACCTAGAACATAAGACTATGGAGTCAGAGTCCCGACGTCTTAGAGTCACTGACTCATGCTTGCAAATTGCAAACCCTTTCGCTCACTGACTCATGACCAAAAACCATAGAGTCTATGTAAGTTTTAAAGCTTTATTAAATGTAAAACAACTAGCTCTGTGTGTACTCTGTAAAAATTCAAATTGTGCATTATATATAAACATGTATTAAAATCAATGTCATATAACAAACGGTGAACGACTGAAAAGTGGCTGATTTCACACATAATTGTGGGAGAGCCCTCACCTGGTTGGAATTTAAAGTCTTGGTGGGGATGAATCGTTGACGACTCCGCCTAACATATGATGATGAGCTTGCTCTTGTTCATAGAAGGCAAGCTTCTGTCTGTTATGAGAAAAATGGTGCGTGTTAAAAAGCAAGCATTCATCAGTTGTGTCAAAAAGTGTAGCATCACATGTTATGGCTAAGCATAAATAAAAAACACCCTTCCCTGAAGAAAGGAATATTTTTAGTTTAGACTAGAGAGTCACAAATTATTACATTTGTTTATGTAGTACTAGTAACTTTTTTCATTCCTAGGCAAAATAGGGAGTGGTGTATATGGCATCTAAAAATATTAAATGTTTTTTCTAGGCGTAACACCATTGGCACTGCTAACCTCCAGTGCCGGGGCCAGCGCGGAGCTGGGCACTCCAGGGTCGGATGTGGTGCCACAGCCAGCAGGAACTGCTGTGGGGGATGCCACAGTAGTGGCGGGCAGTGGTAAGCTATTATATTACTTACTTATTGAGATTGCAGATTGGGCTCTCTGCAGCGGTGTATATGTTGTACAGTACAAGTACACTTTACTGTTAAGAAGACTTTCAAATTTAGAATTAAGTTTTTGTCAACCAGGTAGAAGCAAAAGCGGCGGGAGATGACGTGTAACCAATGGCCTCCTCTAAATTTGACTTCAACTCAGCCGTGAAAGCTTTATCGAGAAGCCAAGTCAGATCAGAGATGAACTTGATGGATGGGATGAACGAAAAGGGAAAGAAGGGTGTAAGGAAGGACGAGCGAGTGAAAATTAATGACTGGCAAAGAATGATGCTTGTTTTTGAATGCTGCCCGGGGTGGCTGGGAATCTGATGCATGGCCGGTTGAAGGCTGAAGCAAGGATGGATGGAAGGAGAAAGAAAAGAGGACTGCCTGGGTGGGTGAAACAGAAACTGTATGTGTGCGCAATAGATCCTTTGGTTCAAATTCAAATGCAAGTCAAGCACGGATGCATGGCTGGCGTTTTACAGAATAAAATAAAAAGGTTGTTTTTCGGTGGGAAAAAGTAAGGTATGTCTAGTTGAGAGTCAGACATTAAGAAGAATAATTGACATTTACTTTGAATGTATGGATGCCTGCCTGGATGGTATCTTCCTCATAGTTAGCATAGGTGTATGTAGACAGAGTAGACGGTCACTGGATGAAGAGTGTTACTTTGAAGAGCATGTAACACCGCACATCCGTGCCAGAGTAGCAAAGCCGAGGAAAGTAGAAGTTGTCATTTTTCAGAATACTACCATGACTAGTAACAGTAGTTTGCAAGCACAGCATATATCCGGCGATTACGTTGACCACTCACTCACTACCTCTGTTATTAATCTTTTTACAACTCTGTCATTCATGTGTGGCCTATCGGTGTTCACTCAATAAAAAAAAAGCACCTAAATGTCATCCCATATGTAAGCAAATATCCTGTGAAGGGATAGATGATCATATTATTTATCTTCTTTATTTTCCTTTTGTAGTAGTCAAGGGCAGGGCAGGGGGAAAGTTAAATTAATTAAGCAGTAGCCCTTGTAACAAAGTATGGCCAGTGCCACCTGTAATAGAAAAGTAAGAGCTTCACCACCTGCATGTACTGGACTGGTAACAGTAATGCAAGTCTGTGTCATTATGGCTTGCATCTGTTTTTTTTCGGGTGCAAGTTGACTGCGCTGGCATTATGCCGGCTTCCACAAGTTTACGTACCAATTTCGCTAAACAAGAGAGAAGAAGAAAACTGGTGTACTACCTGAGTCTAATGTAGTGTGTTCATATAGTGCTAGTAGAATTCCTGAAACTCCCACTAATGTTAGAGCTGAGGGCGACGAAGTTGGAGGTTAGATAGGTACGTGCCACAAATGTTATGTACTGTTCTTGAAAGTTGCTAGTGCTACTGTGACACAACTTTCTGCTGAATTATTTTGTGTTAATCTTAAAGAGCATTGGTTACAGTATGTTTTTCTTTCTTCATATAGATACTCCTTCCAAACTAACAAGGAAGGAGTTGGCTAGACGAGCCCGGCAACGGAAGCTGGAGGCAATTCTCGCCGAATATCGGCAGCTGGTGGCCCAGGAGGAACAGGAATCGCAGTCGACATCGAAAACAGCTGCATCCTCCTCCGCTGCCCCTACGATCAGCGCAATCCTCCAGCGGTATGGAGCCACGGTCTGGCAGCCACCCGCCACCGCCGAGCAGCAAAAACAACAGCTGCCCCCCACAGTACCTGCAAGTGCAAGGGTCGTGTGTATCGCTTGACCCTCAGAGTGTCCAACCTTGAGCAGGAGGTGGTGAGGCTGAAAACCCTGCTCAAGGACCTCTGGAGAGAGCACCATGACCACCTGGCCAAAGGACACCACAGGCGGAAGTAGAGAGACTGTCCTTTGCCCCTTTTTTAAAGACTTTTGGGGTGGGTGGGATTTGGGCGTTGGGGTTTTTGGACTGGGGACATTGATTTCATGGACATTGGTTGGGGTTAGGGAGGGGGGTGGGTCGGGTCGTCTTGTGGGATAGTTTATTTTTGTTAGGGTTCAAATAATTATTTATTTCAACTTAAACATAGCATCCGCATTTTTTTACTGTTTTGTGGGGGAGTCAGGGGTGGGTTAACTGTACGTTTATTTTCCTGAAACTTAACTGGCTGTTTGATTCAAATTGTCTAATCGCCCAAATTTGTACAAAAGTGCCACTGATAGAGTTAGTGAATTCAATTGACCTAGTACTTTACTAGTACTACTGTTAGTCTCTCCTCTCCTCCTACTCCATTATTCTTCCTCCTCCAAAATGCTTATCTTATCTGTGATTCGTATTTGAGAATACGGCTAGGCACAGGGCTGGCTGCATGGCAAATGGCGATTAAGGTTCGCTATGGAATCCTGGACGGATGAAATGTCATTGTTGTGGTGGTAGTAGTAGTGGTACACACTGGCAGTAGCAGCATATGAAAAAAAGGAAATGAAACATTGAGTGGCCTGAGCGTAGCATTAGAACAGTACGATAGGTAGTACAGTACACAAGAACAGTGTCATAAATTGTAGCCTAAGCAATGCTAAAGTATTCAAAATATAAGTACTAGTTGCGTGGAGTATGGCTACTACAAGAAATAGTACTGAAGGTGAAGGACACAGCAGCGTAAGCATTCGATTTGTCACGTGTAGCTAGGAGGAGGATGTTGTTGATGATCAATCCAATTGATGGCGCACATGAAATTCTGATTTGATTTGCAAATACTCATGGGTGTGTGTCAAGCAGAATAAGAATAAGAATATATCCTCGGATTCCTTCACCAGCATTGAAATTGATTTTCTGTTGCTTTGACCTTATCCTCCCCAGCAAGTTTGTGGAATTATTGTTGTCATTTAGTCACACCTCAATGAAAACCACACAGCCCGGGGTAAGAAGGTTAGGGTTTGAAAATTGGATGGGAATGGGGGGTTTTTGGGAAAGTTTTGTGGAGAGGGGAAAAAAAACACAGCATGGACAAACAACAAATGAAGAAAAACAAATCTTTGGATACGAAGATATCCATAAATCTTTTAAGGGACATAAAGGAAGTGCACTACTGCATGCATGAAGTTGTTTGCTAAATGTATGGTTAGGTTACTAAAAAGCAGTACTTACTACAACTTACTAACTATGAAGAAACAATTTGACAGTACAGGGCTGCAGTAATTACGCAATTTCACTTGCCTATCTGCCCTCAGAGAGAATAAACACTTATTAGTACATTAAATTAGTTTTAAAAATAGAAAATAAACTTATCAAATAGCTGGAGGGATGAATTTGAAGCAGAGAGCAAACAAACACACAGAGTCACACTCATAGAGGTTCACAACAATAACACTATTTAAAAGATAAGGAGAAGTGAAGAGGATACTGTAACTGTATGTTGTAGTTGTCCTGTTCAATTTGGGAAGTTGCATGCATCCAGCCATTCCTCTTATTCGCGGTACTCCTTCATTCCATCTGACGCTCCGTCGATCAATCTTGGTTACCAGACACACTGTCCACTGCCTACCTGGCGAATGCAGAACTGCAGATCTCTAATGGTAAGCCTGAGTTAATCGTTTTCCCCATCGCACAGGGTAAAAGCCGGCCTGTAATTGTTGATGGAAAAACTGGAAGTGATATTAAAACACCACAGAGAAAAAAAAATACGGTACGGTGTGTAGTGCAAAAATAACACTTTCAGTTTCAGAGGCGACAGTATTACATATAAGTATAATTTCTAAAGTGCGTACTCTGAGTCTCCTTTTCAAGGATAGTAATTAGCACACAGCAGGCCAGGGCCATTCAGACGGTCAAGGCAGGCACCACTAAGTGAAGCAACCTGATGTAGCATACCTCTTTGACACAGACAGACAAAGCATATCTAATTGTATGCAGCAAGCCACATAGCTGCAATTTTACATGAACTGCTGTCTGGACTCTGACATAACAACACTGGCTCGACCACTCCATACCATGACTAGACAGACATGTAGTTCTGCTGTAGTTGTTGTTGACTGGTTTACCTGTTTGCCACTCACAAAATGGCCATAGTTCTTACGTAAACTGACGATGATGATCCGTCCATCCCTGTGAGTGACTGTAAAGAAAAAAGATATTATGTAACTTTGATCATCAAGACTCATCATCATCATGGTATATTGGCAAACTCAATGTTGTTCATGCTGTCGCAGTCTACACAGTAAGTCCAAGGACATTTTGATTATTAAAAAATGCAACGTAGTACCCCCTGCAGTAGAAGTACAATTTGAATTAAACATGGTAAAAAAAACAGAGTAGACTTGAGTTACATTTAGAGTGTAAAAGATTAAATAATAACAGAAGACATCTGATTTATTTCATGCACAACAAACAAACAGCAATTGCTTTCATCAGAGCCAGACAGCCAGTGCTGTCTACTGAATGCCATCTCATTATTCATTACCTGTTCCACTTTTTGTCCGCATCTTGTTTTTTTTTATTTATTTATTTATTTTTTTGTCCTCATTTGCCTTTCCTTCAAAAAAAGGGCGATACCAACCACCTTGCATGACTTGAAGGCGTGATTTGATATTTTGGTAGTAGAGATGTCCCAAAAGAAGCAAGGGTGCTTTCTTTTAACTCCATCTAGGTATATTTCAACCTGCAGGACCTTTATCGAAACTGGGCTGGCCCTGGTCCAGGAGTGTTTATGGCATAATCATTGGACCCGGGGGAAAAAAAAAAAAAAAAAACCCGGAATCATCTCCAATTGATTAAGAAATCCCAGAAGGCCAAGTTACGCTTACTAGCTGTTCTTTTAAGGTTCATTTTGGATGTTTCATATAAGGATGAAAGCCACCAAGAGTGTAATGGGGGTGTTTTCTCTACCCAGTGTATACAGATTTGTCTTCTCGCCAATAAAACTGCGTAGAAAAGAAAAGATTTCGCCTTGCCTTTGATATTATCTTCCAACCCAAAGATGACAAGTGGGAGGGTTATTGCCAAAGATGTATTTAAGATAGAGTTTAAAGTATTCTTCACTTCTTCCCAAAAATGTAAAATGTGAGGACATTCTAAGAACATGTGTATATCACAAGCACCTACCAAGTTGCATTTGTTACATTTTTTATGTGGTAGAAGTTTAGAAAGTTTCAACGCTGTTATGTATGCATGGTGTACAGAGAAGAGATGGTTTTGTCTTAGCCATGAAGGCTTTAGAGTTTTATATAATAGTCCGAAAGAATTTCGCCACCTCTCCTCACATGGACTACCAGTCACCGTTCCCCATAGCTCATCTGGAAGTTGGAACTCGCCGTCATTTTCCTCCAACAACTGCCAGTACCATGTAGCTACTTCTTTTCCTCCTATAGATCGTTCTACCAACTTTTGTTCCGTAATGCTTATTTTCCCAATATTAGCATCAATGCGAATCTGAGATCTCACCCAGCTGTCTAATTGAATATATTTGAATCTGGACAGCCCTGAGCCAACTAGTTCGTACAACTCGTCCCAAGCTATTAGTTTTCCATCTTTAAGTAGTTGGCCCCATCTTGTAATACCTGCTTGTTCTATTATGGTAGAAAGACTATCTCTCAAGCATGGTGGTAAACCGGGTGAGTCCCAGATTGGGGAGTAGTTGGAGTAATATGACAGGCCCAGTTTCTTTCTGATATTAGCCCAGTTTTTGGCCCATGATTGTGCCATTTTAAGTTTGATATTTTTAAAGAATTGCTGACATCCAAATTTAAACATGAAGCCATCTGGTGCTAGATTCGCCCCCGTTAACATAGCCCTATACATAGAATCAGTTGTAAGATTAGATGGCATTTTTAGGAGCATCTGGAAGGCCCATGAGTAATACAACAAATCCGGCAATGCACGGCCCCCTTTTTCTCTTCTTCTTCTTAGCTTTTTCCATGCTATTCTTGTGGTCTTATAGTTCCATATGAAAGAGTTAATTTCTCTTTGACTGTTTTTCAATCATTTTCGGATCAAAGGCAATTGGGATAGTATTAAAAATAAAGGTGAATTTTGGAAGGATACACTAAATTTACTCTACCCATTATAGAGAGTGGTAGATGTGTCCAAGATTTTAAAAGTCTTTTGCTCTCAGTGAGTATTCTATCCAAATTAGTTTGCCCAATGCTGCCCACTTCTTGGGTTATTCTTATTCCTAGGTATCGCATTGATGTTGATATATTTACCCCAAGCTGTATATTTGGTAAATTCCATGCTATTATCTCACTTTTACTAGAGTTAATGTCATAGCCCGAGATATGACCAAATTCTTCAGCCCGTTGAATAACGACTGGGTATGCCTTAACTGGGTCAGATGTAAAGACCAGGATATCATCTGTATATAATGCTACCCGCCTTTCCCACTCTCCAAAGCTAAAAGATGGAATATTAGCCTCGTCCCTTAAAAGCTGAGCGAACGGTTCGATGTATAGATTATATAGGAGAGGGGAAGGCGGGCAGCCCTGCCTTGTGCCTCTAGATATATTAAAGGCTTCGGTCAAGAACCCGTTGACCAGCAACCTGACTGAGGGTGCACTGTATAGGCGTTTAATAGTCCTACAAAACCCCTCCCCACAATTTAATTTTTTTAATACGTCGTTTAGATAGAGCCAATTGACTCTATCGAACGCTTTGGTTGCGTCTAGAGTCAGAGTAGCCAAGGGTACAGAGAAGGCAGTAGCAATGTCTATAGCCCCTACAACTTCATGTGTTAGCTCCGCTAGTTGTCTGTCCTTAATAAATCCTTTTTGATCTGAATGGACTATATTGCCGATAACGCTAGCCAATCTTGTAGAAATGATAGTTGTGAATGTTTTGTTGTTGAGTAGTGATATTGGTCTGTATGACCCACACTCTAATGGAGATTTTCCTGGTTTCGGAATAAGTACGATTGTGGCCTCCCCCCAGGATTTAGGCAGCGGATCTCCATCTATTAAGATACCGTTAAAAAGTGCCGTGAGCACAGGGGCAATAATATTCTTGAGGGATCTATAAATTTCTCCCGGCAGACCATCTGGACCTGCCGCCTTTCCTTTTTTTGATCGGCGAATTGCTTTTTTTACCTCGTCCTCTGTAATCTTATTCTCTAAGGATTTACTCTGACTTATTGATAGGGTTGGAAAGGTAATGGCATCCAGCCAACTGTCCCTTGCTTGCTGGTCATTGGGAAGGTCTTCTTTATAAATCTCCTCAAGAAATTCAAAGAAGGCTCTCCCTGTTTCTAAGTTAGTAGATCTTGCCTCTGACTCTCCTACTATCTTAATTTCCCTGATATAGTTAAGGGCTTTGTCAGCTTTTATTTTCCATGCAAGTACTTTCCCTGCAGCTTCACCGAATTCAAATTGGAAAGATTTGCTCACTTCCCATGTTTTGTTTATTCTCTCTTGTAGAGTATTTTCCAGTTGGGTTTTTAACTCAGCCAATTTTTCATGTTCTTCTGATGTTGCTAAAGATGGGTCGATCTTTGATTCTAAGATTTTCATATCTAGTTCTAGTCTCTTTACTTTTTCAGTATATAATTTCCGCCTATAAGAGGCTCTGCTAGTGATCTGTCCTCTGAGGAAGGCCTTAAAAGCCTCCCAAACAACTGTTGGGCCTGCAGAGTTTCTATTTATATCGAAAAAGGCTAAAGACTCGTCTGACAGAAATTTGACCTCTTCCTCTTCAAGCAGAAGTGTCCGGTCAAAGGACCAAGATGGGTGTTTAACAAGATTATCGGATTTTAGAGTAAATTTTAATGCAGAGTGGTCTGATAGATGTGATGGTAAGTAATCTATTGAAACCAGAGTATCCTTTAGACAGTAACTGAAAAAAGCGTAATCGATTCTGGATTTATTTTAAAACGACTGTTCCTAAAGGACACCCCTGGCTTATTGCCGACTCTTTCTCTCTCGAGAAATCCGCCAATCCCAGATGTGTTATGATTGTTTTAAGGGTTTCTCTGGACTTAGTGGAGCTACAAATTCTAGATTTTGTTGATTTATCTAATCTGGGATCGAGAACAATGTTAAAATCTCCCATCCAGATTATTGGCTCCTGGACTGATATTAATTGATTTCTTACAGCGTCCAGGTGTGATGGATCATTTGAATTGGGACCGTAGTAGCCTACCAATGTCCTGATTTGACCGTCGAGAGAGACTCTAACTATTAACCATCTCCCTGTATTGTCTTCCTTACATTCCAGTATTTGCGCTTTTACAGATTTTTTAAAGATGAATATTACCCCTCTTATGTTCGCGTTATGATCTGTGGAACAGAATTTATCTATCCACCTTTGTTTTTTTAATATAATGATAGCCTCTGATTTAAGAAGATGAGTTTCCTGCAACGCAATGATCTGCGCCTGTTAGTCTCTCAGATATTGTAAGATGTGATCTCTTCTTCCTCTCACCCGCAGACCATTCACGTTCCAGGACATGTAATTTATAGTTGTCATGTTTTGGCTTCATTCCCTAACATCTTCATTCTTTTACTTATATTTTTTATTTGATGACTTTTTGATTTTGTCATGTCGAAAATTTGATTTTGAGAAAAGAAGAAGGCTGGAACACTAAATTGAACTGACAAATGAGGATTTTTTGCTTTTTTGCGGCCTCACCCTCCCACTAGGAAACCCCCCCTTATTTATTCTGGCTTGGTGTTGAGCCAGGTGAACGCCCACCAGCAGCCTATCTTTTGACCCTCTACTGGTATATTTTCCTTGAGTAAAAAAGTAGCTGTAACTGAGCCAGTAAAGGTGAAAAGATCACCATTGGCTATCATACCAAGAGGGGATATTTGGGAGTTATCTGATTTTTTTTTTTTACCTCTTCTACGTTTTTAAGTATATGTATGTGTCCCTATTATGTTTTAAATGAATACCATTTTTTTTAATTGTATATATTGTTTTGCTTATTGAGTTATTTATAGCTTATTTATTTATTTATTTATTTATTTTCCTTTCTCTGTCCCCTCTCTTTTTATTTATGTAATTCTTTTTTTTTTTCTTTTCTGTCCCTCTACAAGATCTGTGTACCTTCAGTGATACCTAAATTAACTTGTTTTATGAGCCTGAGCTTGGGCATGATCTCTGATGGAACCTAATAGGTCGTCGGCATCATGTATAGAACGAACATTATGCATCTTATTATTATACATGATTCGGAGAAATGCAGGAAATCTCATCTGTACCGTCACACCAAATGATCTAAATTTGTCCATGCGCTGCCCGAGCTCCCACTGCCTATCCAGTGAAGTTTTCAAGAGATCTGAACATCTCTAAAGGAGAAATCAGGGCCCTTTATTGTACTAGCTTTCAGAGCAAGATTTAATATTTTTTCTTTGAGAGCATAAGTCAGAAAGTTGATTAGCACCTTCCTTGGTTTGGTCCTTGCCGGATTCATACGAAACGGGTCTCTGTGTATTCGCTGAATGTCTTTGTCTAGTTCTTCAGCGGTCTCTTCCAGGTTAAATGAACCATTTATTAATTGTACTATAAAACCTTTAAGATCCCCACCTTCTTTCCCTTTTGGAATTTTTAGGAGTCGAATGTTGTTACGTCTAGAATAATTTTCTAAGATTTCGATTCTCTCTCTCATGTTGTCACCCTCACTTTGGAGAGTATGTATTTTTGATCTGACTGACTCCAGATTTGTGGTCAATAGACCTACCGAGCTTTCTAGTACTTCCGTTCTCCCACAAAGGCCATCAACCTTTTCACCCAGTTCCTCACAAGTTACTCTAATCTCTGCCTGGTTAGTTTTAGAGACTACAAAGTCTTGTCTTATCTCCTCTCTAATTGCTGCAATAGAGGAGACTATGGCCTCGAGTGCGTTACCGAAACCTAAGTCTAAATTTTGATCCGTTGCATTTTTCTTCTTCCCCACTTCGGTTGCCGGAGTCTCATTTTCTAAAGTTTCCTTTTGTCGGGCAGTTATCGGTGAAACTCTTTGTATGTATTTCTGAATCAGGCAGGGTAGACTGGATAGATATTTCAGGAGCTTCAGGCGATGCCCCCTCTGATGAAGGAGCCAGGGATGAGTCTGATCTCGGGGTGGATAAGCCGTGCCCTATTTGTTTGTCCTGGTTATCCTGTTTGCCCTGCTGTAAATTTTTGTTTTCCATAGCTGCGGCCATATCCTGTGTGATCTGCAGTACTTGTGGCAGAGCTCTAAAATATGAGCGCAGCGATGGGGTTATGTCACCTGGGGCTTTTAATTTTTTACTCTTATTTTTACTTTTAAGCTGTTTTTGAGGAATATGTCTGTCTTTCGCTAATTCTGACTTTTTTCTTTGTATCTGGACTTTCTTTTGAATCTAACCCAAGGTGCCCTCTGGGAACTGTAGTCCGTTCTCCTCTAGCCCAATCTCCTTCCCTCTGTTTTTTGTTTTACTCCTTGTTATTCTTACTTGTAAGTCTTTATTTAAATCGCTCTCTGTCTTTGCCCCCTCCTTGAATAATTCAAAGACCTTACTTGGTTTATGAGAAGAAATGTTTTGGTCACCCAAATCATCCAAACCAGCCTCCGCTGCAGTTGCTGTTGTGCCGTTCGTCTCCTCCACGGCCGAGCTGATCAATGCCACAACTCTTCGCGACTCCTTTCCTCTCCCTCCGCTGAACGCTGCCGCTGTGTGTGTGCTTCGAGCAGTGGCCGCTCGGCCGCGCCTGATCTTCACGGCTGCCCGCCCCAGCACAGGAGAGAGGCAGAGACAGGTGAGACGAACGGCGGGCACATTCGTGGAAGCCCGTCGTTTGAACCGCGGTTACTAAATGGCACAAAAATCACCGCGGAATCCCCTTAATCGATACTCCAAGGCCCCCCTGTAGGCTCAACAAACAGGTACACTCAAAATTCGGTAACACCAATCATCCGCGGCAGTAGCAGCGAGGGTCTCAGGAGACTGCTTCTGAGCGTGCAAGCCGCTCTAGCCTACGGCCGCCATGTTTCCCCCAAAATGTTCTTGTTTTTAAAGTGAAGGTCCACAGGGCAGCCTCTCGTGTCAATTTCAGAAGTAACTGTCAGCAATCAGCATATAGTCAGTAATTCCAGTCCCACTTCTTTTGAGGGGACTCGTCTATGAAGCGACAGTTTCTTGATTCTGCCTAATCCAGCCATCTGCTTTGAGGGAAATGGATAGGGGGAGTCTGGAGGAGGAGGACAGAGGAGCATGACTGAGTTGTGAGCTTGTGAACTTAAGGAATGCAGACAGCGGCACCTTCAATAAGGAAATAAGACAAAGACCGTGCTGCTGATGGATTTGTTGTGATTAGAGTTTTGTTGTGGTAAAAGTTGCAAAACAAAGAAAGTCACACAGGAATAAAAGTGAATAAGGACGAAAAAAAAAGGAAATCAGTTTCAGGCCTAGGTGTCAGGGAAGTAGAGCTCGTCCTCAAACTCTGTGAATTGAGACGGGAGTAGGTCAGCTAACAGAGAAGAACTTCCGTCACCTAAGTCGGTGTCTTCTTCTTCCTGCGTGGATTCACGTATTTTGTAATCTGGTGATATGAAGTTCTGATTCATCTTGATCATTGTTAAGCTCTCCACATTTTTGGGCGAGAGGCGGGTCATTTTTGAAGTTACAATGGCACCAGCAGCACTGAAAACACGTTCAGAAGACACACTTGCGAGTGGGCAAGACAAATAATTTAGAACCAGCTTGGTGATAAGTGGCCATTGACCCCTTTTCCCATACCAATACAGCAATGGGTTGTGATCAATAAAGACCTCTGTTGGGTCATCCAGATAGGCCTGCACCATCCACTCAAGGTCATCCAGGGGTGCTGAACTTTGCGTACCATCTGAGGCCTTTGCATCAACATTGGAACGAGCAAACCCTTGATGAGTTATCCAATCCGCTTCCGACTATATTATGGCTGGACCTGGTGCAGGTGAGGATGATGATACAGTTGCTGTTGTCGGTAACGGCTGTGAGGGAAAGTGACTGCCTTCGGCCACAGAAGTGGACCTTGATGCCGGATGGCCTGTTGATTCAGTAGTACTTCTGCCAGTTCCTTCAATTTCCTGCCGCTCTTTTTCGAACCGAGTGGCTGACAGAGCTAGCCAATGTTTGTACTTTGAAACATCTGCTTCAGTAAAAGGAATGAATGCATTGCTGGCCAGTGCCTTTTTGTACCGTGGATCCAGAATATTGGCACAAATGTAATGTTGTTCTGTATGTATTTTTTAAGCCTTTCATTGTCAACTAGGCGGGTTAATAGGCTCTCCGCCAACTGATATGCATCTTGCTTGTCTGTATCATCTTTGAACGTTGAAGACACCGCCTTCAGTTTGTGCTCTAGCATGCGCAACAATGGGATAGCTTTGCCCAAAGTACAGTCCTCCCTGCTGATGTCACGTGAGAAGACCTCAAAAGGACAAAGCATGTCTGTCAGGCTTTTAACTAGGTCCAATTCCTCCACCTCTAGCCTCATGTCTTTCATAGAAGAACCCCGTGCAAAGACATACTCATTGATTACCAAGCATTGCTCAAACAGACGCTCCAACATGTAGAAGGTTGAGTTCCAACGTGTTGCCACCTCCTGGATGAGTCCTTTGACTGGCACTCTACGGTCACGTTGAATGATCCTCAGCTGCTTCCGGGCCTTAAAAGAATGGCTGAAATGTGTGCAGATTCTTTGGCAGGTGGTCAGTAACTTGCTGACTTTGTTTTCTTTTTTCAAGAAACCTTGAACAACAATGTTAATACTGTGCGCCAAAAACGGCACTCTGAAATAGCCACCATCATTCATGGCCCTAACTATATTACTGCCATTATCCGTGGAAACATAACCAATCATGCGATTTCTTGGATGCAGCCATTCATAGACCTTCCTGTCAAACTCCTCCAAAAGGTTAGGTGCAGTATGAGATTTCTCCATGGCAAACATGGTTACTGTTGCATGTTTGCGACTAGCTTGAAAAATTGTGTCACTGTCAACACCTCATATATCTTGTCTCTAACCCCTGCAAAAGAGACCCAGTGTGCAGTGATGCACATGTAATCAAGGGCTTGGCAACTGGTCCACATGTCGGTTGTCAGGTGGATAGTGTGAACAGCACTGTTCTGCAAAGCTGCCCCAATCACCTCCAGCCCATCTTGATGTAGTGCTGGAACCGCAACTCTGGCAAAATAGGACCGGCTAGGAACCTTCCATTTAGGGCAGACTGTTGCCACAAATTCTAGAAACCCACCCCTTCCATGAAAGAAAAAGGGAGAAGATCCAGCGCTAACATTTTAGCCAGCATTGCATTATATAAAGACGTGCCGTTGAGTGGTTGCGTTCAAATGGCGCCTCCCACCAAAACATGCCTTTAATGATGGTCTGGACCGTTTTCATACGTGATGATGATGATCCAGACTTCTTAAACCCAGTTAGGCTCATTAATGTACTTTTTCGCATTGATGTCTCTCCCAGACTCTTAGTGTGCCTCATAGATGTTGCTGGGGTAGAGGGTGTGGGCGCTACCACTGCAGTGCTGCTGCCAGGGGTACTGTGTGTACCAGAAAAAATGTCTGTTGCTTCTTCACCTCCCCCTGCACGATCATCAGCCCCTCGTCATCATCAGATGCAATATCAATGGATACATTTGGATTTGTTGTACTTTTGGCTTCCTGGATCTTACTTAGGTTTGCCTCCCACTGGATAGTGTGGTGTTTTTGGAGATGACCTCTCTGGCCTCCGGTACCATAGTTGGTACCAAGCTTACCCCAACTAACTACAGTTTTACAAATCAAACAAATAACTAGGTTTTCTGCCTTTTTGCTCATACTAAAGAAGTCCCAAACTGGGGAGTTGAGATTTCTGGTGGTGGTGGTGGAGGTGCTACTTTCAATGCCAGATGAAGTGGAGGATGGGCGTGGCCGAATTTGACTCTGTTGTGCACTTACATTTACAGCACCACTACTTGAGGTAACGGATGTTGAGCTGGATGGAGGTCCCTGCTGGCCCTTCGGGAGAGAAAATATGGCAGCTGTAGGTCGTGTTGGTGTAGTAGTTACCAGTGTTGGTGGTGGTACCAGTGTCACGCCACCCACATCCCGCTCAGCAGCAATTCGGGATAGGGTAAAAAAAAATTGTCTGTTGCATGCCCGCTGGGGCTGGAGTGACGACTGTGATGACTGGGTCATCATCATCAGACTGTTCATCAGCAGCAGAATACACCACTTCTACTTCTTGTTCGTCGTCATCACGCATAAGTGAAAGCCTTGCGTGAACCTTCCTTTTAGGCTTAGCTACCTTTGTCGGCTCATGGCGTCCCTCCCTCTCAGACTGCATTGGTGTGTTCCAATCAATATCTAGATCATCAGAAGGAAGGGGGCTTGAAGAAGAACTTGTACTAGCCCTCCTTGACCTTTTTTTTGCTGGGGATCTGGAAGACAATGGATCATCAGGAGGAGTGGCTTGCTCAGATGATACCTCTGCTTCAATCTCGATTTCCTGATGTACCCCTACTTCTGGAGGAACAAGCATTGTGGGCAGTTGTGCCTCTCCATGCACCTCTCCATGCGCCTCTACTTGCGCCTCTCCATGCGCCTCTCCATGCGCCTCTACTTGCGCCTCTACTTGCGCCACTCCTTGCGCCACTCCTTGCGCCTCTACTTGCGCCTCTACTTGCGCCACTCCTTGCGCCTCCCCTTGTTGCACCTGTGGTTGTCATTGCGGCTGTGGTTGAAAACTGGTCAGATGAGTTACACCCTGCGTTGATTGGATGCTACTTTCTTGAGATGAGTCAACGCCAACATCACTGGTCGATGGTGATTGCGCAATTAAAGTGTCTGCCTCTGAGGCACTCATGGCCTTGGGCCTAACTTGGCGTGGTGGCACTGAGACCAATGAAGCTGAAGTGCTGCTCCCAGCTTGGTCCCCGGCGGACACCGCTGCTGCAGGCGTAGTTTTTTTTCCCCAAATGAGTGTCTGTGCACGCCAGTCTCCTTGGTAAGTGGCGCCACTTGCTTCTTCTGCTCCTTCTTACTGGCAGTGGCACTGGCAACATTCTTGGTAGAGGAGCTACGGCCACCTTTCTTTGGGCCCATCTTCTTCAGATGTCAGAACAGCAGGCCGCAGTTGCACAAGTTGCAGAGTTGTCTGTGGCCACACGTGACGTCACGTGACGTTGTGCTGCACACACCGCAGCAGGACTTCTTCCTGGCACTGATGATGAACAATGAGGATGATTCGTGGTTCTCTTTGTGCACCTAAAAGCAAAGGAAGCCAGAGGAACATCAGTTAAATAAATGTTGCATATGTCGTGCTTCAATTAATATTTGCAACTAGGCATTTATTATTATTACAACACACCCAAAAACGGAAAGACCAAAAATAAAAATTGCAAATATTTCTAATCAAACATGGATTTTTACATTAATAGAAGAGAGACCACAATTATAGAGTTGTTTCATGCACCACTGAAGAATAATCACCACCTTGTGTCCACAGGCAAGACCCAGGGCGAGCTGCATCCAGCAGGCGGGACCCGCAGCTTCTGTCACCGCTCTCCCCCCGCTGCAGCACTCTCAACATCCTTGTTGCTGCCGCTGAGTGGGGGTGAGCGAGGGGGTCTCTGAACCACAAAGCCCAAGAGCCCCTGCGACCGGAAGTCGCCCGACAGGAGATTGCGCCAGGCGGCGCATTTAAACCGCGCGTTACTCCCGGTGGAGCGGGAAAGAATAATCACCACCTTGTGTCCACAGGCAAGACCCAGGGCGAGCTGCATCCAGCAGGCGGGACCCGCAGCTTCTGTCACCGCTCTCCCCCCGCTGCAGCACTCTCAACATCCTTGTTGCTGCCGCCAAGTGGGGGTGAGCGAGGGGGTCTCTGAACCACAAAGCCCAAGAGCCCCTGCGACCGGAAGTCGCCCGACAGGAGATTGCGCCAGGCGGCGCATTTAAACCGCGCGTTACTCCCGGTGGAGTGGGGAAGAATAATCACCACCTTGTGTCCACAGGCAAGACCCAGGGCGAGCTGCATCCAGCAGGCGGGACCCGCAGCTTCTGTCACCGCTCTCCCCCCGCTGCAGCACTCTCAACATCCTTGTTGCTGCCGCCGAGTGGGGGTGAGCGAGGGGGTCTCTGAACCACAAAGCCCAAGAGCCCCTGCGACCGGAAGTCGCCCGACAGGAGATTGCGCCAGGCGGCGCATTTAAACAGCGCGTTACTCCCGGTGGAGCGGGGAAGAATAATCACCACCTTGTGTCCACAGGCAAGACCCAGGGCGAGCTGCATCCAGCAGGCGGGACCCGCAGCTTCTGTCACCGCTCTTCCCCCGCTGCAGCACTCTCAACATCCTTGTTGCTGCCGCCGAGTGGGGGTGAGCGAGGGGGTCTCTGAACCACAAAGCCCAAGAGCCCCTGCGACCGGAAGTCGCCCGACAGGAGATTGCGCCAGGCGGCGCATTTAAACCGCGCGTTACTCCCCGCATCGAGGGACGCCGGGCCCTCTACGGCCCTCCAAGGCCGGATAAGGCTGGGCTGGGACACCCCACTAACATCTGGTCTGAAGCGATAAGACCCGGCACTCTCACAGGTACTGTACCATCTATCCCCAGACTGTGTTAATCCCTATTAAAGATCCAAGTTCCGACCTCGGTAACCACGGATATCGCTTAAGGGGATTTTTTTGATAACCGTCAGTAGACAAAGAAGCATTGACTGTTTAGGCATGAGGAACGGGGCCAAAACGAACAGGATGCCCACCTTAAGGTCTAACACAAGACAGAAAGTCAATACGCCACAGCCTTTACCGACCCTAACCTCAATTGACAGGATGCTGCAGCAGACTATAGGGGTATTGGCATCTGCTATTGTAAATACTGAAAGACGGCTCTCACTATCACCATCTATAGAGATCCAGGACACAGAGGAGGGCACCGTGGTAGTATTAGCTGACGAACCCGATACTAGTTTTTCCTTAACCTCTTCTTATGTAGAGCTCCCATGTGCTCAGGCAGTCACAAATACACCCAGAGATCTACAGATGCTTAGTTCAGAAGTGTCCTCGCCTCCCAATTTAGTAAAGTCGAATCCAGGCAACTCTATCACAAGAGGAAGGAACGAAGCCCATAGAAATAAGCCCAAAAAGGGGGGGGCTCATCATAAAACTAATCACAATTTGGTCACACCAATAGCTGACACCGCACCTGGCATACCCTGTTGGATAGCTAATATGGTTGCAGACCTTAAGGCAGGCTTAGAGGAGTCAATTATTACCCATATCAAACCCCTGACCTCAAAAATTGACAGACTAACCTCATTAATAAATAGTAGAGGGACTGGATTAGCTAAATCGGCAACTACCCCAGCCCCACAAACTAAAACAAAGGGAAGTGCAAATACATCAAGCACAATAATTATTAGCAAGGTAGCACCAGACACTAACTCAACAAAACAAAAAAAAGTTCAGTATCTCAAGTAACAACTATCCCTAAACAAATAGCTTCCCCTCAGTCAAATACCAGTAGCAGCAATATCATACTGACACAAGCAGCTCATGGACAAGAAAAGAACAGTGTGACTGCACGCAAAGATACCACATGTAATATTCAGAAGGAGAACTCCACCGTAGCAAAGAATAGCCTCCCCAAAAAACTAGAAGGGAAAAAAGGTCCAATAAGTTTTCACACAATCAACCTACCACTGCAGGCACTACCTTATGTAGCAATTTTAACAGGGGTACCCACGCTAAAGGAAGGGAAAAAGGAAAATGATACAGAACTAAGAAATAAATGCGTGCAATGGCTAAGATTAAACAGACCCTTACCGCCCCATATTTCTGGGGAAATACTCTCTGTAAGAAGAGGGGAATGGATAGGGAAGGGAATTAAAACGATAGCTGGTGATATCATAGCTATAAATGTCAGGTACACCGCAGCAGTGAACCATGTCTGTAATGCTCCAACGCATGGCTCACCTACTAACATCTACCCACTACATCTATCATATTTTTACCCCGCGGCACTACAGAGACCAATACACACAAATAGGGGCCAGTTGAGTAGAGCCCCCACTTTGGGCAACAAATTAGACAGGATCAGTGGCAAGCACCATGGCAGGCCCTTCCTTTATACGGCTCAACTATGGCAATGCACGCACACTGGAACAGGTTCTGCGCACTGGACGAGGTGGATTGACTCGTCCAGGACCAAAAAAGTCCATCCCAACCCGTTAGTGCGCCCTTAGAGAAAGGATACCATCAACCAGCGAGTATTACGCCTACTGTTGTTTTAGAGATCAGTAGTGCCAGGGATCTTACCTTAAACGTGATCTCAGATGAAACGGGAGACACAAAGGGGAAAGAAAACCGGGCAAAGCCAAAGGAAGGAAACACTCAGACCACATCCGATAGCCCAATAACATCGGGAATGGCTAGGGCTCCTAGGACATCAGGGGCTGACAGAAATAGGTCTGGTAACCAGGAGGGACTGAAAGTTATTTCTTGGAACATAGCTGGGGTGGTGGCCAAATTCAAATGCCAGGAATGGAGGGACTACATAAACAGCTTTCAAATTATATGCCTCCAGGAGACCTGGGCAACCGAGCCTGCCAAGTATTTATTGGATGGGTTCAAATGTTTTGCGGTACCAGCTGTAAAGGGGACATCAGGGAGAGCAACTGGTGGGCTACTCACTTACGTAGATCTCCGGATACAAGGGACATGGTCCAATTTAAAATGGGAATCAGCGAACATGCAGGCAATAGGCTTCCGCACTAAAGGGCTAAACATTATGGTGGTAAACTGGTACAATGCTGTGGGAACAAACACCAGAACTAACACCATAAAAGAACTGGATGGCCATCTCCAGGCACAGTTAGTACCCAACAAGTCTGCCAGGAACCCATACATCATCCTTGCAGGAGACTTCAACTGTCATTTGTGCGAGAGATTAAGACCAATCAATAAGGAATGGTCAAGATGTACAGTTGTAAGTGGTCCACATTTCGCTCACTCTGTAGAAGGGTGGGAAATGGATAATCTGGCTAACAAGCATAACCTTACACATGTAATGGACCTAATAAAGGTAGAAAATGCTGGGGAACCTAATCCAACATTCAAAGGCAGAGGCTGTCATTCCTACATAGATTTTATTATGGTTTCCCCCACAATTAGAAATTGGACTTGCCACTTCAATATTGAAGTCAGCCCCTTTAGCGACCACAATCCTTTGGTTGTGGACCTAAGTTGTTTTAATTTTGAAAAACCAGTGGGTAGAATTGGTACAATAGAAAAAGTCACAGACCAGGGGAGGAGATTAAGATGGGCTAAGGTAAATGGAGATGAATTCTACCGTAATCTCGTAACAAAAGGCCAAAAACCAATAGACGTCTGTCTTGATGAAAGTATGATAGGAGAAAGTGTGGTCAGGGCATTCAAAGAAATAGCCTGCCTCGTGGATGGACTATTAAAGTCAACAAAAGGATCAAAATTAATCCAGAACCCACGATGGTTCGACCATGACTGCACCAAGACACTGAAAGACCTAAAAAAATGCCTGAGCCAGAGACCAAGGGATAATCAGAAAATAGCTTTTAGCAGACTTAATTATAAAAAAGCCCTGAAAACCCGCAAATTATCCCTGCAAAGTCAGGCATGGGAGGACCTAAGGGAGGCGGCAGAAAGGAGAGACACTGCCGCTTTCTGGAAAGTTATCAACGAGCCATGCTTCAGAGACCCGAGTGGGCCACAGATGGCGAATACAATATTACCCGAACAATGGTATACCCACTACCATAACCTGTATAGTCATACGGGATCGTCACAGCAAGAGGGAGGAAGAGGCCCCTCAGTACCCGCTAGCATAGACTTCTCCCTGACAGAAGTGAAATTTGCAATCTCAGGACTTACAAAAAACAAAGTGCCAGGCCCTGACGGTATCCCACCGGATCTTTACTTGAGTAACATTGACTTGTGGGCCCCCATTCTCACGAGGGTCCTGAATGAGGCAGTAGTGGCAGGACTGCCCCGTTCCTGGTCCTCGGCAACCATTGTGCCAATTTATAAAAAGGGGAATCGGGAGGACCCACAATGTTACCGACCTATATCACTAATAGATGTGACGGCTAAGGTCCTGGGGAGTGTCATCCTAACCCGGTTACAAACATGGGCAGAGGACTATGATATTCTAACTGACACGCAATACGGGTTTAGAGAAGGGAGATCAACAACAGACCAGTGTCTGAACTTATACCTCCTGACGGCTAAGTACACCATCGCCAGCAAAGGGGTAATCCATATGGGGTTCATGGACCTTTCGGTGGCCTTTGATCGCGTCAATAGACAAAAATTATGGGCCCTGATGACAAGTTTAGGGGTGGACCAGGGACGAGTTAACATACTAAAAGCCCTACATTGGGAGACCACGGCCTCAGTGAGATACACGCAAGAGGGAAAGAAGACAGAACCATTCTTATGCACAAGTGGGGTGCGCCAGGGCTGCATATTAGCACCATTCCTTTTTTCACTATACATTAACAACCTGTAAAAAGAGCTAGTGAAGTTGAGCGTGGACTGCCCGCAAATAGGGCCGCGCCCGGTGCCTGTCCTCTTATACGCGGACGACGCTGTGTTGTTGGCCCGCACCTCACTGCGACTCCAAAAACTGATTGATGGTTTTGTAAACTTCATGAACTCACTGGACCTTGCAGCAAATTTGGAGAAATCATATGTGATGTCAATTGGCACAAGTACCAAAAGGCCCTTTGTACACAAGATAGGATCCCATAGACTGAGAAGGGTGAAGTCATTTTCCTATCTAGGAGTCTTCTTTGACGAGAAATTGGATTTTAGAGGTCTGATTGAAAACCATGCAGCCAAACTAGTGGCATCAACGGGTGCCATAATGGCCTATGGGAAGAGACTTGGAAGATGGTCGCCGGGGCAGATTCTTAACCTGTACCGATCAATCGTTTGTTCCAAAGTATCTTATGGGGCGGAAGTATGGGGTTTTAAGACCAACCATGTGTGCCAGATCCAAACAGAGGAAAACAAGTTCTTCAAAAGGCTATTAAAGGTTCCCCAGAGTACCCCATCGTACATCACACACAATGAACTGGGGGAACCATTCATTGAAGACAGAATAATGATCAGACCACTTTTGGCCTGGATCAAAATTTGGATGAACCCTGAGGCAAATTTTAGCCGACAACTCATCAAAGACTGCATGATTCGGGACAAAGGGGGTCAGATCCCGTGGCTAAAGTATGTAAAAGACTCCTTGGAAACAATAGGTTGTAAGAACGCCTCTTTGGACCCTGAGGCCATGACTAACCAGAATAAGGCTGAGGTCAAAAAACTTTTTTCTGACTGGACATCATCAAAAAGGTTCTGCAAGGAAAAGGGGAAATCATCTGTCATGGCGTATTCCTCGCGGACAAAATTATGCTGAATGGAACCATACTTGGCGGTGATGTATAACGCGCAGGAAAGATTTTACATGACTCACTTCAGATTAAATCTTCTACATCACCTACTTGCCGTCCCCTCAGGCTTTACAAAATCAGTGGAGATGAAGGGTACCTGCGGCTGCGACACTAGGTCTCCGCAGGATACCCTTCATTTTGTTTTATTATGTCCCTTTTATTCAGTCCCTAGGCGTAAGTTTTTAGTAGGGATTTTGAAAAAAAAGAAGTTGGGACAGGCGAAAGCAGCTTTACTTTTTCTGCAAGAAGCTGCAGACCCCCACACCCTATTATCTATAATAAGTTTCATCAAGATGGCAATGAGAATAAGGAACACTCGAGAAGCAATGGACTTTTAACAACCTGTAAAATCTAGCTCTAGATTCTAGTTAAACCCCACTAAATGAAAATGTCGCCCCTTTTTAGGATACTTTGGGATATTTTATACCTCTTTTTTAACTTGTCTCTTTTTTATAATAATGTTTTTATAAAGAATGTATGTTTATATTTTATGCTCTTTTATGGTACTCTTTGAAGTGCCGAATAAAGGTATTTGAAAAGTGAAAAAAGAGTACCCCTTGGCATAATGGATGAAAGGAGGCAGACTGGGTGCAGGCCTATGGCACAAAGCAGACTGTCTGGCTTCAAAATGGCCCCTTGACCCCCACCCACATGGCCAGGCCCTGCCTGGACCAGGCCTCAAAATGGCCCCCACCCACATGGCCAGGCCCCAACAACACCCCAAAAAATCGAAAAACACACAAAAATCACCACAATCCAATGCCATCCATGCCCTAAATGATGTTTAAATTCAACAGACCCCACAGAAAGCCTTGGTCCATGTACCACTGACTACCCCTGGGCATAATGGATGAAAGCAAGGCAGACTGGGTGCAGGCCTATGGCACAAAGCACACTGCCTGGCTTCAAAATGGCCCCTTGACCCCCACCCACATGACCAGGCCCCAACAACGCCGCAAATAAGCGAAAAATACACAAAAATCACCCCAAACCCTTGCCATCCATGCGCTAAATGGTGTTTAAATTCAAGAGACCCCACAGAAAGCCTTGGTCCATGCACCACTGAGTAACCCTGGGCATAATGGATGAAAGCAAGGCAGACTGGGTGCAGGCCTATGGCACAAAGCACACTGCCTGGCTTCAAAATGGGGAGAGGAGTTGGCCTAACGGCTAGGGTGCTCGACCTCGGACCTGGGGATCTGGGTTCGAGTCTCGGTAACGACGCCAAAACCTCCTGTGATTCTGGGCAAAATCAGTTAATCTCCCCGTGCCTAAAATGAATGTGTGTCTGTCCTCATGTAACGTAACTGGTGCTATGTAAAGCGCTCTGATACCCGATTCGGTTCGGGTCTAGTTCGCGCTATATAAAACTCTGCAAAAAAAAAAAAAGCCTGGCTTCAAAATGGCCCCTAGACCCCCACCCACATGGCCAGGCCCTGGACCATGGCTCCCACCCACATGGCCAGGCCCTGAACCAGGCCCCAACAACACCCCAAAAATCAAAATACACACAAAGATCACCCAAATCCAATTCCATCCATGCCCTAAATGATGTTTAAATTCAAGAGACCCCACAGAAAGATATGGCCCATGCACCACTGAGTACCCCTGGTAATAATGGATGAAAGCAAGGCAGACTGGGTGCAGGCCTATGGCACAAAGTACACTGCCTGGCTTCAAAATGATCCCTAGACCCCCACCCACATGGCCAGGCCCTGGACCATGCCTCAAAATGCCCCCCACCCACATGGCCAGGCCTTGAACCAGGCCCCAACAACACCCCAAAAATCAAAATACACACAAAAATCACACCAATCCAATGCCATCCATGCCCTAAAGGATATTTAAATTCAAGAGACCCCACAGAAAGCCTTGGTCCATGCACCACTGTGTACCCCTGGGCATAATGGGTGAAAGCAAGGCAGACTGGGTACAGGTCTATGGCACAAAACACACTGCCTGGCTTCAAAATGGCCCCTTGACCCCCACCCACATGGCCAGGCCCCAACAACACCCCAACAAATCGATAAACACACAAAAATCACCACAATCCAATGCCATTCATGCCCTAAATGATGTTTAAATTCAAGACACCCCACTGAAAGACTTGGTCAATGCACCACTGAGTACCCCTTGGCATAATAGGCGAAAGCAAGGCAGACTGGGTGCAGGCCTATGGCACAAAGCACACTGCCTGGCTTTAAAATGGCCCCTTGACCCGCACCCACATGGCCAGGCCCTACCTGGACCAGGCCTCAAAATGGCCCCCACCCACATGGCCAGGCCCCAACAACACCCCAAAAAATAAAAAAATACACAAAAAGCACCACAATCCAATGCCATCCATGCCCTAAATGATGTTTAAATTCAAGACACCCCACAGACTACCCCTGGGCCTACTGGCTTGTGTGGCTTTACTCGCATCCCAAAATAAAAAAAAAATCCACATATAAGAGTGAGCTATTCAATTCCATGACATAAATGATACTTACGTTCAACAAAACTCACAGAAACAGTTGTATCATGCACCCATGACTAACCCTGGGCCTACTGGATACTGTGCCTACCCACAATATATATTTTTTTAAGTTGTGAAAAAGTTTTAAAAAAATAGTTGCAGCAACTACAATGCCCCAAACAAACAACATCAACTTACTTGAAAAATCTCAAATCCAAAAGTATTCAAAAGTGATCCAAACAAAAAGTCCTCAAATACAAATATCCAGCAGCATCCACAAAAAGTAATCCTTCTAGCTCCAGATCCAAATGAAAAGTGACCAGGACAAGGACAGAGCACTGGGAGGAGCCTGCTGGACAGGAACAGGAAGTTGGAGACTCTGGGGCACTTCCTTCCTCCCACCCCCCCCCCCCCAAAAAATGGACTCCTTGCACAAAAAAAGTGCAGCCAAATGTCAATCTGAGGAGTTATTCTGATTAAATCACCATTTTCAGAAGGTTTATGCTGCCTGTGGTAGATTTCTTGTGCAGAATTGCAATTTTTGCAAGTTCGGGAAAGCGAGCTGTTCAAGTCTCCTGCCGGAAGTCAGCTGTGCGTCGCATCTACGTGTTCGCAATTGTTTACTTCCGCGATGCGTGATCGCGGGCCCTTATGATGTAGTCGCATTCGCAAACTCTCGCAGTGCAAGATGGCGGGCCGCTATGACGTACTCGCAGTCGAAAAGTCTTGCGCGATCATGCAGCCAGATCCAAAATGGCGCAGGGTATGCAAACCGGGAAAAACAACTCAGCGAACTCAGAATCACGGTAAGTCAACGCCACGCGCGCAAGATTGTATTTTTGAAGCGCGACCAAGCAAAAAAATCTGCCAGCTTGCGAATTGCGAATTTTTTGACAATTTTGCGCGATTCGCGGACCGTGAAATTGCCAAAAATTCGCAAATTCCGCGAGTGGAACGGATTTTCAGCCCATACTTACTACTGACTATTCTATGTATACTACTGGTGATACTATTTATATGCTGTACTTGTATACAATGTGGTCCTATGCTTTTCTCTATGTGCATCACTGCTTGTACACCTGCCAAAAAAAGTATTGCAGAAGTAAAAGGACAACAAATGTTGAATAAAGAAATAGCTGAGATTATGAGCATCAATATACAGGATGCATATCTAGATTACTCCAGATAAACAAATGTCTCCGGCTAATGCTGAAAGGGTCGTCTGTTGTAATTTAGCAGCGATTAGTTTAAGCATTAGCAGAAGACATCCTGTATTTAGAGACTATCTTGTCCGTTTTGCGGAATCCATTTTGTATTTCTGTCAGCCATTTTGTTTGCCATGTGCTCACCATGTGCTCTGTCCTACCTTCCTGTTAACGGCTCTTGAAATCTGCCTAGAAACAAGATATATTTAGCCTCTTCTGCTTCGCACATGCTCAGTTGAGCTTTCAGCTGTCCTCAACTTGTAACTGTCAGGATGTGTCCACCAGAATTAGCTAACTGTTAGCTCCTCCCACTTGTTGCTATCACACTCTCTGTATGACCTTACATGTATTTGAAACCAGCATTCTGTACCTTGTACTGCCTTCATTTGAGCCGCTGTGTGGGTATAAAAGGACCAAGCTCCTTCCAGTCGGTGTGCTACTTCATGCATTACCGAAGGGTGCTGTGTGATTGTAGTTCCACCTCATGAGGTTTAATAAACTCCGTCTTTACTATTCCAGTTTCTGTGCCAACTTCTTCCTATTGGTCTGAGGACTCTGTGCAGAGAAGGGCGAATCCCTTGCACTGGTAGGCCTTGCTGAGGCTCACGACCACACTGGTCAACAAATTCCCTGAAGTAAGTACCGGGCGGAATAGGCATTGAAAATCTGTCCCCTGACACTGGCCAACCCCATTCCTGAGGTAAGTACCCTGCTAGTTAAGAATAGAATTTTAGCCCCCAGATACTGGCCAACACCTTCAATGAGGTAAGTATCCAGCAGGGTAAGAGTAAAACGTTATCCCCAGACACCGACTAACACCTTCCCTGAGGTAAGTACCTGGCAAAGTAAGAATATACATTTTGTCCCCGACACTGGACAACACCTTTCCTGTGGTTAGTACCATGTAGAGTAAGGATAGAAGTTTAGCCCCAGACACTGGCCAACACCTTCCCTGAGGTAACCACCAGCTGAGTAAGAATAAAAATGTGGGCCCCAGTCACTGGCCCACACCTTCCCTGAGGTAAGTACCATGCAGAGTAAGAACAGAAATTTAGCACTCAGACACTAGTCACACCTTCCCTGAGGTAAGTACCTGGCAGAGTAAGAATAGAAATGTAGCCCCTGGACACTGGCCAACACCTTCCCTGAGGTAAATAACCAGCAGAAAAAGAATAGAAAATCTGGCTCCCAGACACTGGCCAAAACCTTCCCTGAGGTAAGTACCCAGTGCAATAAGAATAAAATAGAATAGCCCCTGATACTGGCCAATACCTTCCTGAGGTAAGTACCTGGTAGTGTAAGAATAGACTTTTCACCCTGGACACTGGCCAACACCTTCCATGATTAAAGTACCCACAAGAGTAGGAATAGAAACTTAGCCTTCAGACATTGGCCAACACCTTCCCTGAGGTAAGTACAGGGTGGAGTAAGAACATAAAATCTGGCACCCACACACTGGACAACACCTTCCCTGAAGTAAGTACCCAGCAGAGGAAGAATAGAAATTTAGCCCCCAGACACTGGCCAACACCTTCCCTGATGTAAGTACTCGCCAGAGTAGGAATAGAAAATTAGGCCCCCACACAATGGCCAACACCTTCTCTGAGGTAAGTACCCAGCAGATTATGATTTGAAAATCCGGCCCCCAGACAACGGCCAACACCTTCCCTGAGGTAAGTGCTCAGCAGAGTAAGAATAAAGAATCTGGCCCCCAGACACTGGCCAACACCTTCCCAGAGGTGAGTACCCAGTGCAATAAGAATAGAAATGTAGCCCCCAGATACTGGCCAACATCTTCCTTAGGTAAGTACCTGGTGGAGTAAGAATAGACATTTTGCCCCAGACACTGGCAAAAATCTTCCCTGAATTAAGTACCCGGCAGAGTAGGAATAGAAATTTAGCCCCAAGACACTCGCCAACGCATTTCCTGAGGTAAGTACCGGCGGAGAAAGAATGGAAAGTCTGGCTCCCAAGACTGGCCAACACCATCCCTAAGGTAAGTACCCAGCGGGTTAAGAATAGAAATTTAGCACCAGATACTGGCCAATACCTTCACTGAGGTAAGTACCTGCAGAGTAAGTATTGAAATTTACCCCCAGACACTGGCCAACACCTTCCCTGAGGAAAGTGCATGGCGAAGTTTGAATAGAAATTTAGCCCCCAGAAACTAGCCAACACTTTCCCTGAGGTAAAATCCCACCAGAGAAAGAATAGAAATGTAGCCCCCATACACTGGCCAACACCTTCAATGAGGTAAGTATACAGCAGAGTAAGAATAGAAATGTATCCCACAGACACTGGCCAACACCTTCCCTGACTTAAGTACCTGGTGGAGTAAGAATATACATTTTGCCCCAAGACACTGGGCAACACCTTTTCTGCGGTTAGTACCCGGTGGAGTGAGGATAGAAGTTTTACCCCAGACACTGGACAACACTTTCCCTGAGGTAACCACCTACAGAGTAAGAACAAAAATATTGCCTCAGTCACTGGTCAACACTTTCTCTAAGCTAAGTACCTGGCAGAGTAAGAATAGCAATTTAGCCCTCGGATACTGGCCAACACCTCCCTGAGGAAAGTACCTAGTGCAATAAGAGTAGAAATTTAGCCCCCAGACACTGGCCAACACCTTCCTGAGGTAACTACCTGGTAGAGTAACTATTGACATTTTGCCCCAGACACTGGCCAACACCTTCCCTGATTTAAGTGCCCGGCAGAGTAGGAATTGAAAGTTAGCCTCCTGACATTGGCCAACACCTTCCCGGAGGTAAGTACAGGGTGGAGTAAGAACAGAAAATCTGGCGCTGACACAATGTCCAACACCTTCCCTGAGGTAAGTACCCAGCAGAGGAAAAATAGAAATGTAGCCCCCAAACACTGGCCAACACCTTCCCTGAGATAAGTACCTGGCAGAGTAAGAATTAAAATTTAGCCCTCAGACACTGGCCAACACCTTCCCTTAGGTAATTACCCAGCGAAGTTAGAATAGAAATTTAGCCCCCAGAAACTAGCCAACACCTTCTCTGAGGTAAAAACACGACAGAGAAAGAATAGAAATTTAGCCCCCAGACACTGGCCAACACCTTCAATGAGGTAAGTACCCGGTGGTTTAAGAATTAAAATCTAGCCCCCAGACACTGGCCAACACCTACCCTGAGGAAAGTACACTGAGAAGTTATAATAGAAATTTAGCCCCCAGAAACTAGCCAACACTTTCCCTGAGGTAAAATCCCGCCAGAGAAAGAATAGAAATGTAGCCCCATACACTGGCCAACACCTTCAATGAGGTAAGTATACAGCAGAGTAAGAATAGAAATGTATCCCCCAGACACTGGCCAACACCTTCCCTGAGGTACGTACCCGGTGGAGTAAGAATATACATTTTGCCCCAAGACACTGGGCAACACCTTTTATGCGGTTAGTACCCGGTAGAGTAAGGATAGAAGTTTTACCCCAGACACTGGACAACACCTTCCCTGAGGTAACCCCCTACAGAGTAAGAACAAAAATGTTGCCCCAGTCACTGGTCAACACCTTCTCTAAGCTAAGTACCTGGCAGAGTAAGAATAGCAATTTAGCCCTCAGACACTGGCCAACACCTCCCTGAGGTAAGTACCCAGTGCAATAAGAGTAGAAATGTAGCCCCCAGACACTGGCCAACACCATCCTGAGGTAAGTACCTGGTAGAGTAACTATTGCCATTTTGCCCCAGACACTGGCCAACACCTTCCCTGATTTAAGTGCCCGGCAGATAGGAATAGAAAGTTAGCCTCCTGACATTGGCCAACACCTTCCCAGAGGTAAGTACAGGGTGGAGTAAGAACAGAAAATCTGGCGCTGACACAATGTCCAACACCTTCCCTGAGGTAAGTACCCAGCAGAGGAAAAATAGAAATGTAGCCCCCAAACACTGGCCAACACCTTCCCTGAGGTAAGTACCTGGCAGAGTAAGAATTGAAATTTAGCCCTCAGACACTGGCCAACACCTTCACTTAGGTAAAAACCCAGCAAAGTTAGAATAGAAATTTAGCCCCCAGAAACTAGCCAACACCTTCCCTGGGGTAAAAACATGGCAGAGAAAGAATAGAAATTTAGCCCCCAGACACTGGCCAACACCTTCAATGAGGTAAGTGCCCAGTAGTTTAAGAATTAAAATCCAGCCCCCAAACACTGGCCAACACCTACCCTGAGGTAAGTACCTGGCGAGGTAAGAATATACATTTTGCCCCGAACAGGGCAACACCTTTCCTACGGTTACAACCATGTAGAGTAAGGATACAAGTTTAGCCCCCAGACACTGGCCAATACTTTCCCCGAGGTAAAAACCCGGCAGAGAAAGAATTGAAATTTAGCCCGCAGACACTGGCCAACACCTTCAATGAGGTAAGTTTCCAGCTGAGTAAGAGCAGAAATGTATCTCCCAGACACTGACCAACACCTTCCCTGAGGTAAGTACCTGGCGGAGTAAAAATATAAATGTTGCCGCCGACACTGGGCACACCTTTGCTGCGGTTACTACCATGTATAGTAAGGATAGAAGTTTAGCCCTCAGACACTGGCCAACACCTTCCGTGAGGTAAACCCCAGCCTAGTAAGAATAAAAATGTAGACCCCAGTCACTGGCCAACACCTTCCATGAGGTAAGTACCCTGCACAGTAAAAACAAAATTTAGCCCTCAGTCACTTGTCAACACCATCCCTGAGGTAAGTAACCAGCAGAGAAAGAATAATACATCTGGCTCCCAGACACTGGTCAACACATTCCCTGAGGTAAGAACCCAGTGCAATATGAACAGAAAGTTAGCCCCAGATACCGGCCAACACCTTCCTGAGGTAAGTACCTGGTGGAGGAAAAATAGACATTTTGTCCCATACACTGGCCAATACATTCCTTGATTTAAGTACCGGGCAGAGTATCAATAGAAATTTAGCCTTCAGTCACTTTCCAAAACCTTCACTGCTGTAAGTACAGAGTGGAGTAAGAACAAAAAATCTGGCCCCCACACAATGGCCAACACCTTCCCTGAGGTAAGTACCCGACAGAGTATGAATCAAAAATCTGTCCCCTAGACACCGGCCAACATATTCCCTGAGGTGAGTGCCCAGCAGAGTAAGAATAAAGAATCTGGGGCCAGATGTAGGTAGCCAAATACCGTTCGGTAACGGACGAATTCGTCCGTTACCGACCGGTATTTGGCTTTTGAGATGTAGGTGGGTCTGAATTTACAGAATCGGTATATTTACCGATTCGGTAAATTTACCACTTCGGTATTTTACCGAATCGGTAAATATACCGATTCTGTAAATCCATATGTAGGTGGGACTCTTCAGAGTCCCAAAGTCCCTACAAATTCGGTATTTTAACACCCAATCCAATTGGGTGTTAAAATACCGAATTCAGGTGTGCATGCACATGTGTGCATGCACACCTAGCCATGTGACAGACAGACATGCCTTTAGGGCATGTCTGTGTGCCACATGGAGCACATGCCTATTTTTGGGGTGCCAGAGGGTGTCAAAGTGACACCCCCTGCACCCTTGCTAAAATCGGTATTTACCGATTCTGTAATTACAGAATCGGTATTGCCCATTGATTCCTATGGGCTTCACAGCCCATAGGAATCAATAGGAAATACCGATTCGGTATTTCCAGATTCGGTAAATACCGAATCTTAACGATTCGGTATTTCCACATCTGGAAATACCTACATCTCCCCCCTTCATATTTACCACTTCTTAAATACCGAATCGGTAAAATTCGGTATTTAAGAAGTGGTAAATAAGAATTACCTACATCTGGCCCCTGGCCCCCAGACACTGGCCAACACCTTCTCTGAGGTAAGTACCCAGTGCAATAAGAATATAAATTTAGCCACCAGATACTGGCCAACACCTTCCTGAGGTAGGTACCTGGTGGAGTAAGAATAGACATTTTGCCCCAGACACTTGCCAACACCGTCACTGATTTAAGTATTTGGCAGAGTAGGAATAGAAACTTAGGGACCCATTAGGCTGTCAGGCGCATCGCACCGCCATGCGGGCGGTGGCGATCCGCCCGACATCCTGGTCCGCCCGTAACCCATTTCCCTCCGCCATATTACCATGGCGGGGAGGACTGCGGCGGATGGAAAGTCCGTCCGCCGCTTTTCCGCCCCGGTCGCCTTGCGACCGGGGAGGAAAAGGTTTAATATGTTGGCGGTGTCTATCAGACACCGCCAGCCATACTAGTATGGGCTAAAACAATGCTGCTATGGAAAGGCAGGCGGTCTTCACTTCAGGGGCCCCCTGCGGGCCCCCATGGTGAAGGCGAGGTGGGGGGGTGCACATAGGGGGTACCTGTGGTACCCCCTGCATTTGCATACGCAATGCGGCAGGCACCGCACGGTGCCGCCGCTTTGTGTATCAAAATGCATACATGCATTTTTAGCATTGTGGAGGGCGGTGCTGAGAGCACCGCCCACCACAATGTTAAAAATGCAGGATGCGCCCGCCACTGTGGCGGGCGCATCCTAATACCCCCCACGGGACCCCCGCCCTTATAGCGGGCGGTCCCGAAATTCGATAAGATGGCGGGCGGACTAAGTCCGCGCGTCATCCTAAAGACCCCCTTAGCCTCCAGACATTGGCCAACACCTTCCCTGAGGTAAGTACAGGGTGGAGTAAGAACATAAAATCAGGTGCCCACGCACTGGACAACATCTTCTCTGAGGTAAGTACCCAGCAGATTAAGAATTGAAAATCTGGCCCCCAGACACCGGCTAACACCTTCCCTAAGGTAAGTGCCCAGCAGAGTAAGAATGAAGAATCTGGCCCCCAGACACCGACCAATACCTTCCTTGAGGTAAGTACCCAGTGCAATAAGAATAGAAATTTAGCCCCCAGATACTGGTCAACACCTTCTTTAGGTAAGTACCCGGTAGAGTAAGAACAGAAAATTTGGTGCCCAGACAATGGCCAACACCTTCCCTGAGGTAAGTACCCAGCAGATTATTTGTAGATAATCTGGCCCCCAGACACCGGCCAACACCTTCCCTGAGGTAAGTGCCCAGCAGAGTAAGAATAAAAAATCTGATCCCAAGACACTAGCCAACAACTTCTCTGAGGTAAGTATCCAGCAGAGTAATAATAGAAATTCAGCACGCAGACACCAGCCAACTTCTTCCCTTAGGTAAGTAAATGGCAGAATAATAATAGAAAATGTGACCCCAGACAATGGCCAACAACTTCGCTGAGGTAAGTACCAGGCAGAGTAAGAATAGAAATGTAGCCCACAAACACTGGCCAACACATTCCCTGTGGTAAGTACTGGGCGGAGAAAGAATAGAAAATCTGGCCCTTGACACTGGCCAAGCCCATCCCTGAGGTAAGTACCCAGCTGGTTAAGAATAGAAATTTAGCCTCCAGATATTGGCCAACACCTTCAATGAGGTAAATATTCAGCAGAGTAGGAATTGAAATACAGCCTCCAGACATTGGTGGAGTAAGAACATAAAATCTGGTGCCCACACACTGGACAACAACTTCCCTGAGGTAAGTACCCAGCAGAGGAAGAATAGAAATGTAGCCCACAGACACTGGCCAACACCTTCCCTGATGTAAGAACTCGGCGAAGTAGGAATAGATAATTCGTCCCCCACACAATGGCCAACACCTTCCCTGAGGTAAGTACCCAGCAGATTATGAATTGAAAATCTGGCCCCCAGACACCGACCAACACCTTCCCTGAGGCAACTGCCCAGCAGAGTAAGAATAACTAATCTGGCATCCAGACACTGGCCAAAAACTTCCCTGAGGTAAGTATCTGGTGGAGTAACAATAGACATTTCTCCCCAGACACTGGCCAACACCTTCCCTGAGGTAAGTACAGGGTGGAGTAAGAACAGAAAATCTGGCACCCAGACACCGGCCAACACCTTCCCTGAGGTAAGTACCGGGCGGAGTAGGAATAGAAAATCTGGCCGCTGACACTGGCCAACCCCATCCCTGAGGTAAGTACCCAGCTGGTCAAGAATATAATTCTAGCCCCCAGATACAGGCCAACACCTTCAATGAGGTAAGTATCCAGCAGGGTAAGATTAGAAAGTTATCCCCCAGACACTGACCAACACCTTCCCTAAGGTAAGTGCCTGCCGAAGAAAGAATATACATTTTGCCCCCCGACACTGGGCAACACCTTTCCTGCGGTTAGTACCATGTAGAGTAAGGTTGGAAGTTTAGCCCAGACACTGGCCAACACCTTCCCTGAGGTAACCCCCAGCTGAATAAGAATAAAAATGTAGGCCCCAGTCAATGCCCCACACCTTCCCTGAGGAACGTTCCCTGCAGAGTAAGAACAGAAATTTAGCACTCAGACACTAGTCAAACCATCCCTGAGGTAAGTACCCGGCAGAGTAATAATAGAAATGTAGCCCCTGAACACTGGCCAACACCTTCCCTGTCCCTGAGGTAAGTAACCAGCAGAGAAAGAATAGAAAATCTGGCCCCAGACACTGGCCAAAACCCTCCCTGAGGTAAGTACCCAGTGCAATAAGAATAGAGTAGAATAGCCACAGATACTGGCCAATACCTTCCTCAGGTAAGTACCTGGTAGTGTAAGAATCGACTTTTCACCCCGGACACTGGCCAACACCTTCCCTGATTAAAGTACCAAGCAGAGTAGGAATAGAAACTTAGGGGCCCATTAGGATGTCGGGCGGATCGCCACCGCCATGCGGGCGGTGGCGATCCGTCCGACATCCTGGTCCGCCCGTAACCCATTTCCCTCCGCCATATTACCATGGCGGGGAGGACTGCGGCGGATGGAAAGTCCGTCCGCCGCTTTTCCGCCCCGGTCGCCTTGAGACCGGGGCGGAAAAGGTTTAATATGGTGGCGGTGTCTATCAGACACCGCCAGCCATACTAGTATGGGCTAAAACAATGCCGCCACGGAAAGGCAGGCAGTCTTCACTTCAGGGGCCCCCTGCGGGACCCCATGGTGAAGGTGAGGTGGTGGGGTGCACATAGTGGGTACCTGTGGTACCCCCTGCATTTGCATACGCAATGCGGCAGGCACCGCACGGTGCCTGCCGCTTTGTGTATCAAAATGCATACATGCATTTTTAGCATTGTGGAGGGCGGTGCTGTGAGCACCGCCCGCCACAATGTTAAAAATGCAGGATGCGCCCGCCACTGTGGCGGGCGCATCCTAATACCCCCCACGGGACCCCCGTCCTTATGGCGGGCAGTCCCGAAATCCGATAAGATGGCGGGCGGACTAAGTCCGCCCGTCATCCTAAAGACCCCCTTAGCCTCCAGACATTGGCCAACACCTTCCCCGAGGCAAGTACAGGGTGGAGTAAGAACATAAAATCTGGTGCCCACGCACTGGACAACATCTTCTCTGAGGTAAGTACCCAGCAGATTAAGAATTGAAAATCTGGCCCCCAGACACCGGCCAACACCTTCCCTAAGGTAAGTGCCCAGCAGAGTAAGAATAAAGAATCTGGCCCCCAGACACAGGCCAATACCTTCCTTGAGGTAAGTACCCAGTGCAATAAGAATAGAAATTTTGCCCCCAGATACTGGTCAACACCTTCTTTAGGTAAGTACCCGGTAGAGTAAGAACAAAAAATCTGGTGCCCAGACAATGGCCAACACCTTCCTTGAGGTAAGTACCCAGCAAAAGAAGAATAGAAATTTAGCCCCCAGACACGGGCCAACCCCATCCCTGAGGTAAGTACCCAGCTGGATAAGAATAGAATTTTAGCCCCCTGATACTGGCCAACACCTTCAATGATGTAAGTATCCAGCAGGGTAAGAGTAGAAAGTTATCCCCCAGACACTGACCAACACCTTCCCTGAGGTAAGTACCTGGCAAAGTAAGAATATACATTTCGCCCCCTGACACTGGGCAACACCTTTCCTGCGGTTAGTACCATGTAGAGTAAGGATAGAAGTTTAGCCCCAGACACTGGCCAACACCTTCCCTGATTTAAGTACCAGGTCAGAGTAGGAATAGAAATTTAGCCTCCAGAAATTGCCAACACCTTCCCGGAGGTAAGTACAGGGTGGAGTAAGAACAGAAAATCGGGCACTGATACACTGGCCAACACCTTCCCTGAGGTAAGTACCAGGCAGAGTAAGAATTGAAATTTAGCCCTCAGACACTGGCCAAAACATTCCCTGCGGTAAGTACCCGGCGAAGTTAGAATAGAAATGTAGCCCCCAGAAACTAGCCAACACCTTCCTTGAGTTAAAAACCAGGCAGAGAAAGAATATAAATGTATCCCCCAGTCACTGGCTAACACCTTCCATGAGGTAAACCTTGCGGAGTAAGAATATACATTTTGCCCCCAGACACTGGGCAACACCTTTCCTGAGGCTAGTACCCGTTAGTGTAATGATAAAAGTTTAACCACCAGACACTGGGCAACATCTTCCCTGAGGTAACCCCCTTTGGAGTAAGAATACAAATTTAGGCCCAAGTCACTCGCCAACCCCTTCCTTGAGGTAAGTACGCAGCAGAGTAAGAATAGAAATTTGGTCAGTCACTGGCCAAAACATTCCCTAAGCTAAGTACCTTGCAGAGTAAGAATAGAAATGTTGCCCTCAGACACTGGCCAACACCTTCCCTGAGGTAAGTACCCAGTGCAATAAGAATGGAAATTTAGCCCCCAGACACTGGCCAAAACCTTCCTGAGGTAAGTACCTGGTCGAGTAAGAATTGACATTTCGTCCCATACACTGTCCAACACCTTCCCCGAGGTAAGTGCCCAGCAGAGGAATGAAGTTCTAAAAAATATACCATAGAGCTATACTTACCAATAGCCCATATACAATAGTTACCAAGAATAAGTCAGCCGGCAATAGAGAACGTTCAATCGTTTATTTTGCAAAAGCGCCCTATATAGGGGAGCCTCCCTCTTGCCACAGCTCTCAAAGGTGTGCAGAGGAGACTACTGGATTACATTCAAAACAGTGCATATATACTTTCAGCATACCTCATAGAAACCCCGTACATGGAAAAGTACCCATATAAGGCACAACTGATTGATTCGAAACTCAGCTCAAGTTATTCCGGGGGTAGGTCAGTAAAGTTGCCTCCCGTCCATTCTGGTGCACGGGACTATAAGCATGGCGCCTACAAGAATGTGCTCCTCCGTTAAGAAAGACAGATATGACCTTGAATTCCCTAAGTTAGAATCAATGGTCTGTTCATAGCCCAGGCCGACCTTTCAAGCTTTTCTATCAGCAGCATGTCACGTGTTTTCCCGCTTAAGGAAAGAGGCCTCGGGAAATGAAACCGAGATGGCGTTCGTTCAGTTCAGGCCCGATTCTTAGAAACTAAATGGGTTGAGTGTATTTACAAAGGGGTTCTATCGAAGTAGCAGATATATATATTGGATATATTATGACAATATTATATAGTATAAACTTTATATTCCTTCAGACCGCCTTTTTGGCGTGATTTAGCCAATATGTACTACAATATACCGGATTATCTAATCTAAAAATACTCCTTCGTCTATTTGCACGAGGTCTGCGACTTCTTTCTGCACAAACTGTTTTTCAATTTTAGCCTGTCGTGATATGGTCAGTGAAGAAGTGAGTTTGGCAGCACAGAAAGAGCAACATGCTGGCCAGCAATGAAGGCGCAGACAACAAACAAATACCACTCCAAGTGCTCCAGCTAGAATCATGAAAATCTTCCACCCGGTCAAAGACCAAGTACCAGTGTCCGCATGGACTTCTGCAGCAAAGCGGTGTAATTTCTGTATGGCCAAATGTATGGTTGAAACAGAATCAGGAATATATACACAGCAGGAGCTGCCGATCACGCGACATGCTCCTCCTCGGTCCGCTAGGATGACGTTGAGCACCATCCGATTTTGGAGCGAAACAAGCCTCGTAGCCTGAAGCTCCACTGTCAAGTTAGTCAAAATCCCTGTAGTGGTCTGAACTACATTTTCCACCACTCTGGAGAGGCATGTTACATCTCTACTAGTAAAAATAGGACTCCATATCGGAAAAAGACCTTTTGCTATGTCTACAAACTGCTGAGAGGCTGAGTCAGTCTGATCAGTGCCTTCTGTATCAATACTTCTACTAATTCGGTAAGGTTCTGAACTTCATTTAGTCAGCTGGTGTGTCTTGTGATAATTAGAAGGGGCTATGTACACCGGGGGATAAAGGAAGGACAGGTAGCATCGCCCTGCTCACTGCTCCATCAGGTTTCAAGCAAGCCGGGCCGACGACGCCTGAAATGGCAGAAACCGGTCCCCGGAAGCTTGTCTCCTTTCTGGTGAAGAATTGGAAAAAACTTGGTAGTTTGGTCTGCCCTGTTCCCATGATGCACTGGGCCAGGGACAGACTAATTTGCATATAGCTAGGTTCTGAGCTGGGATGGGGCAGTGAGCTAAATAACGGTGATGGATCAAGCCCTGATCTTTGGACTGGGTAAGAGTGGTCTGCTTAATTCAGACACTCTGTTCATCACCACTCCCTTTTCTGAATCAACCTCTGGGGAGCCAAGTATAAGCATTCTTGCCACATACAAAATATACATTAGGCTGATTTATTAAAGGCGGGGTGCTACTGGTATGCAAAGTGTAGGTGTAGTTGCATCTACTATCTCCTACTTTAACATGACCTTGTCCTTGTATACAAAAGGAAGCAGTACTATTCAATATAGGAACTGGGATTGCCTTATCATCAGTAACATTGCGATCCTGGAAATGTTGAAAATATTGCGTAGAGTTAAATTGTTCAACATCAAGCATTTCTTCTTTTAACCAAGTAGCATTTTCATAAGCGGTATACATATTCATACAGGCCTCTGGATCTAAAGATCCTTCCCCTTGGTTCCCCTGAGCATCAAATCCCTGGTGTTTTTCTATATACTTTAAAACGGCTTCATAATCTTTTGCAGTGTATCTTTTGTGATCAGATACATAATGCAAATACATAAAAAATAACAACTGAAACCAGGCTTCACAGCTTGCTAAGTGCGATAATGGCAAAGAAATGAATAAATCATGGCGATGCGTTACAGATGGCAAAAGACCACATACCCAACAATTCGTCTTATTCGTAGTGCTATGAGCTTCATGCAACATTTCTATAAATACATTTTTAGCATACGTTTCTCGGTGTCGTTCCTTGTGGGGAGGCAACGTATAAAACAAATGCTCAGGTGGGGCTGTGTTGGTACCTAATACCCTATGCATGGGTATTGAAATTCCAAATATTTGAACACACTCATTAATATTATCAATATTACTGCAACAGTTATAACAAAGGCTACCTTCACTCTGATAGCCCAACCAGAAAACATGGGAACATTCTCGAGAAAAGGTCTGGGAGCAAGAGGTCTTTCGTCTTCAAGGGCAAATCGGGCAAAGGGATACATTCTATCTAAAAGTCCAAACTAAACTCGGGAAAAGGGGGTGCAAGCCAACTGCCAGAGGGTTTCTTCTTCCTGTGTCCGTCTAGAGCCTCACAGGCAGGCTCTTATTATCCATCCACAAAAGTAGTCTTCACCGTACCTTTTGACGTTGCAATTTAGGCCCTTAACATAACACAGTCTTTCTTTCTGAACAGAGCAATATGACAGTTCCGTGCTCTCAACGAGTTCAGTCCAGTGTCTTGCTCAATACCCCAGCAAAACTATTTTCAGCCCTACAGCTCAAGTCTTTCCCTATCTCCTGTAATCCGAGACTGGGGCATCGCGCTGTTTTTGGGGCCGTAAATTGTATCGAAGATGGCCAGGTTGTTCTTGGTCATTGAACAACACAGCAGCAGCGACATTTGGTGCAACACGTTTTTTCAAAACCTCAGGGGGATCAGCCTTATCACGAGTTTCAGAAACTGGGGCTGATGAAGTATCCTTGCGGCATCAACAACCCTTCCTCTTGCCCAATTTCAATGGCATCCGAGAAAGGCACAAAGCTCAGCCTCTGCTCTCCTTCTTGCGTCAGAACTCCGTCTCGATTCTGTTGGTCAGAAGGAAGCGGCAGGGGCAGTTTCTTTACATGTGACACATGAATCCAATGTTTCTTCCCATCCACTTTCAGTGCTGTTCGAGTGGCCAAGAGGATTTGAAAAGGACGGCTCCACCTGGGCTCCAGACTCAATTTCCGTTAGTAATTCCGCACAGGGACCCACTATCCTGGTTCCAAGCGGTGTCCGGGACCCTCCGGCAGCGGCTGCAGTACTGCTGATACCTGTTGATGAATGGAACGCAGATCTTTAGTTAAGGCGTACACATAGTCAGTCATCATAGGATAATCAAGATCTCGAAAGGATCTAGGCCTTGGGACACCCCACACATTAGCTGGTCGGCCAAAAACAACCTCATAGGGTGACAGCCCAGCCCGAGAATGATGGGTTACTCTTATGGACATTAATGCTAGGGGCAGCGCATCAGGCCAACTCAAACCCGTGCTTTCCTGTATCTTTCCCATCTTTAATTTTAATATGCCATTATATTTCTCAACCAGTCCTGCAGATTTTGGGTGATGTGCTGGATGAAATTTTTGTTTTATCTGTAATCCTTTACAGACATATTTAACGAGTTCTGCATTGAAATGCACCCCATTGTCCGTCCATATAATTCGGGGCAAACCAAATTTAGGCAGAAACTCCTTAATCAGGGCTTTAGCAGTGGCCAAGGCAGTATTGTCTTTAGTGGGGTAGGCTTCTACCCATTTGCTAAATGCACAGACCACCACCAGCACATACTTCAGGTTGTTCACCCTATCAAATTGAATATAATCCATTTGTAGCACTTCAAACGGCAAGGATGGGGGCGCACAATTTCCACTGAGAACAGTCTCTCTTGCACCGGGATTATGCTGTAAACAGTCCATGCAGTATTTAACCACATGAGCAGCAGTCTTGGAGATATCCGGTTTATTCCATACTGGGTCCAGTAATGCACAAATACCTTTAGCTCCGATATGGGCAGTACCATGGGCCATAATAACTACTGCGTACACCAGGGCATTAGGCAATAGCCATCTCTTTCTGTCAGTCAAGTCAATCCAGCAAACATTGTTGTCTAACCGCCCTGTTTCCTGCTCCCATTTTAAAAATTCATCAGGGGTGGCTTCTTTCTGCAATTCTCTAACAGTTTCAATAGTATTATCAAATACTGTAGTCTCTGCCACCCATCGGGTTGCTACACTGGGGAACATTGTGGACGTTTTAGTTTGTGCTGTTTCTTTCGCTACTTGATCGGCAAAGGCATTTCCCTCTCCTGTAGTGTCAATAATTTTCTTGTGGGCGCTACACTTGATGATAGCCACCTTCTCTGACAAGGTTAGAGCATTTAACAATCTTTCGATCAAAGGGCCATGCTGTATTCTTGGACCATGGGAGGTAAGGAATACTCGTTCCCTCCACAGCCGCCCAAAACTATGGGCTACGCCAAAGGCGTACTGGCTGTCTGTAAAAATATTTACTTTTAAACCTTCGCTCAGTTCACATGCTCTTAGCAATGCTATTAGTTCAACTGCTTGCGCTGAATGCTGAGAAACCCGAGCGGTCTCTACTACTGTTCTAAGGGTAGTTATAGCATAAGCAGCTGTTGTCGTGCCATCTGGTAACTTAAAACAAGAGCCATCCACATACAACTCTCCTTGTGGGTCAGATAAGGGGGAGTCAGTGAGGTCTACATGTCCCTTCGTTTCTTCCTCAGTCCGAAATATACAATCATGGACATCGTCCTTCTAATCATTCGAAGGGAGGGGTAGTAACGTGGCTGGATTCAGAGTGGCACATCTTTTAATTTTAATGTGAGGTGCAAATAAAGTCAATTCATAACCAGTCAATCGTGCACTTGTGAGGTGCTGAGTTTTTGTGCGATTCAACAATATGTCCACAGCGTGCGGTACCATCACTGTGAGATCAGTATTTAACACAATTCCCTCCGACTGTCTAATGGCCACCGCCACAGCAGCAGTGGCCCTTAAACAGCTAGGAAGGGCTCCGGAAACATTATCCAATGCTGCCGAAAAATATGCACAAGGCCGTTGCTTTCCGCCAAAACCCTGGGTTAACACTGAAAGAGAACAACCGTCCACTTCATGCCCATAGAGTGCAAAAGGTTTTCGGTAGTCCGGAGTACTCAAGACGGGTGCAGAACAAAGAGCAGATTTCAGAGAAGTAAAAGCATTGTGGCACTCATCCGTCCAGGGCAAGGGTTCATGCACATCTTTGGTAACCAAATGCAACAAGGGTTAACCAGAAGAAAAAAATTAGGAATCAATTGGCGACAGTAGGAGGTTATGCCTAGAAAATCACGAACATCACGTTGAATACGGGGCACAGACATGTTAGTAATAACAGTTATTCGTTCAGGAGTTAGTCTTATCCCCTCTTTCAACAGTAAATGACCAAGGTAGGTCACTTCCTGTCTACAATACTGAAATTTGGATAAGGACACTTTATTACCATTCGCTGCCAAGTGGTGCAACAGTTTAACTGTGGCCTCTGTACAACCCTCTGCCGGATCTGATGCCACTAAGATGTCATCAACATACTGGACAAGAACATTACCAGGAGGCAGGACTAATTAATCTACTACTGCTTTTAGAGCTTGGCTGTAAATACTAGGGCTCTCAGTATAGCCTTGAGGTGCGCGGCTTAATCTGAAGCTGCGGCCAGATAATAAAAATCCGAAAATATGACGGCTGTCAGGATGGATCGGAATACTAAAGAAAGCGTTCTTCAAATCGATTACTGAAAAGTAGTGGGCAGTAGGGGGAATCATAGTCAAGACTGCAGTGATATCCGGGACTACAGGGTATTGAGGAATCACTATTTTATTAACCTCTCTAAGGTCAATTACAAAACGATAAGTGTCTTTATAATCAGGGTCACCATCTAAAGCGGCCTTTTTCAAAATCGGTAAAATGGGGCTGTTACAAATGTTTGCAGCCGTTTCCTCCACCACTCCTTTGTTAATTAGATCACGAATGACATGCAATAAAGCCTGTTCACCTTCTGGCGAAATTCAATATTGGGGAATACGTGGTAGATGCACATTAGGTTTTAACTTGATAGACACGGGGTATTTTCAACAATCCTACATCCGTGTCCCCTTTGGCCCACAGAGTGTAGGGTATACCCAAAAACTCAGGAGGGAGAGGTGCATCTTTAACTAAACATTGGGACTGACGTTCAATAGGGGGCTGCAATGTTAGATACACACCATAGGGAGAACAATAAATACGAGCATGCAACTTCTTTTAGTATATCTAATCCGAGAAAATTTTCACCACGACTAGAGGTAAGCAAAAATGGTGAGTCCACAGTAACAGGGCCAATAGTAAAGGGAAGTGGCTTTGAAACGGGGCTTACCACGGGGATTCCTGAAAAACCCACCGATACATTATTATGCCCAGACAGAGCAGCCCCTGGGACCAATGTATGAGCAACAGAACTATTCATTGCTCCAGTATCCACTAAAAACTTCTCAGATGTCCCCATCAATTGCCCCTGTACATAAGGCCCCTGCTGGTCAACTGGTACTGATATATGGCCCCTGCTCTGTCCGTGGCTGTCTCATGCATAGTTATGTCCATCATATCCGTCTTCTCGATAGTCCTCATTATAGTATTGCCTTCCTTGAGAATCATCAAAATAGTTCTTTCCTGACTCTTCACCGGACCTATCACTACGTCTCATACTATTCTGATCAGTACCTCCTCTTCCTCGTCCTCTATTAAAACCACCCCGTTCATATAGTAACGGACACTGGGCTCGCCAGTGTCCTTCCTGCCTGCAATTGGAACACTGGTTAATTCTTATAGGAGGACCCTGACCTCCTCCTCCTCTCATCATTACTCCCCTAGGGAAGGAGCCCCTTCCTCCCCTTCTACTGTTTTGCCCTCTGCTGACCTGCTGTAGCAGTACTCGAGTTTTCAATTCCTTAACCTTTTTATCCGATTTATCCTTACTCTCATTTTCTCGATGTTCATAGTGCTGATTCATGCTGTGAATGACAGAAGGAGTTGAAGCGGTCCAAGTGCTTTCGGCAGCCTATAGACGTGTCTTTATTTCTGGTAACAAATTGGTGACAACCCTGTTCACAAATAGCCGTATGCCACCTTCTGTAGACAAATCTTGTCCACTGAAATAAAGAAACACTTTCTCAAACCGAGTAAAGAAATCAGAGACATTTTCATCCTTCTTTTGGATGCAGGCCGTTAGCTTATCCCAGTCCACCTTTCGTGGAGGAATGAGAGTTTGCATGTAAGTAATAATTTGAGTAGGTATAGCTAATATCTCGTCTTTAGGCTTGTCCCCCGGTTTTCGATCTTTGTCCCATGTCTTTATCTGATCCCATGTTCCTCCTAGTTCGGCAGCTTGATCAGAATCATGCACCTGTCTCCATATATCTACTGGGACTAAAAGACCGAAAAATAACTTGATGTCAGCTAAGGTCATTACGGCTGAATTTGTGGCTTCTGTCAATTCTTTATAATAAGCCGTGGGGTTTTTTCGTGGGTCAGGAAGTTGGGATTTTAAAGTAAGAACCTCACTTCGCTTCCAAGGGGTATAGACCCACTGCTCTTGGAACCGTGCTTCTACACATGCTCTGGTTTTTTTGGCCCCCTCCATCTAACACTTCGGGAACCTCTGGAAGGAAAATAGGGTGCACTTCTCTCATAGGGTACTGGGTCCCTACATCTGGGCACCTTCTATTCATTCGATCCCGATATTGTATTAGAACTTCAACATTTTGAAATACTTCTTCAACTTGCAATTCGAACTTATAAGCTTGATCTTTGATATGACACAATATCTTGGGGGCCAGTCCTTCCTGAAAACATTGCTCCCATAAAGAGATCAGTCTAATTGCCATATGTTCTAATGCTAGTTGTTGTGCAACTGGTTCAAAATCTTTCGTAGTACTCCAAATGTCTTCCAGAGTATAAATTGGATTCCGTATCCATTGGGACACCTGAACCACTATAGCCCGTCTTTCGTCTTCTCCTAGGGACGATCAAGTAAAAACTCGTCGAGCATCCATCCCTCCCATAGGGCATGACATCCGATGAGACAGCGGTCAGCCCCATAGGGATGGCCGTTGCCCCTCTAGTTGGGGGCGTTAAAAATACTGGGGACAGGGGAGAGGCAACACCTGCCCCAGGCATCAAAGTGATTAAATCTGAGGTTGTTGGACGGAGGGTAGGAGGAGCGGGTAACGGGGCCGGGGATGTATAGCCACCGGTGCGGTGGCAACAGTAGGTACTGGTGCTCCCGTCCTTCCGGTCAGGTCCACTGGGACCGACGGGTACAAACCTTGGGGGGCATATGGAGGCGGAGGGCGAACCTCCAATAATTACTCTATCTCATCTTCTGCCTCGGGTCGGGACACAACTGTTATCGTTTTGTAATCGAAAATGTCTAGCTAATTGCTCAATATTCTTTTCTACTTTCTCTTTTTTATACGCCACCGCTTTTTGGGTTACAGTCTGTCCTGCTTTAATCTTTCCTAGTTTTTCCTCTTGTATTCGCCGTCTCTTTGCCTCCTTTAACCATAAGGTCAAGGAGTCAAACATAGTCTGATGGCTCCTTCTCAAAAACAATTTATTCTGTAAGTAATTAATTTTTCTTTCATCAAAAGACCCAGTTAAAGGCCATTGCAATTCTGCATTATCTTTAGTATATTTATTCCACAATGTATTAAACAAAATGGGAGAAATGCCATGTTTGACATACATGTCAAAACTAGGACTGCCTTCCGGAGGAGCAGGCTGTCTTTCTTCCAGCCATCCACTTCTCTGGCGGCAGCATCCAAAACACAATTTACTGAAACACGACATTTTTAAGAATTTCAACAAATCATACCATTCCAACTGAAGTCACACTCATGGATGCGTCCACTTACGACACACTCTTTCACTTGTTCGAATATAAACAATTCTATTCGTATTACATACCTAAAGTGCATAAGTATAAATCGATAAGATTACTATGGTCATGAACTCATAATTCCAAATGTCATGTCTCATACTCGAACAGAGCCCGTCGACTCCTGTTCTGGGAATCGATCACCCCGGATTCCAGACCACTAAAACAATTCACAAAAGAGACAATCCCCAACGACTGCCCTGGGATCATCAGACAGATGAACCACGAGCCCTCTTACAGACTATCCCGCAGTCCTGTGCTGGTTGGGCCGGGCGCTATGGGCGCAACCCCAGACCCCGCGCTTACCCAGTTGCTCCTGCGGGTCTTTCCGAAGAGGATTCGGCCGAGTGAGCACCCACCGTGCAACAAAAAGGCGTCCGATGTTGTCCCAATTTAATAACCAAACAAGTCGGTGGAGCGTCTGCCCGTGCAGGTACACCTCTGCCATGTCAGAACCCCAGATTCCCTGTGGTTCACCAACCACTACATACCATACTCAGTTAACTGTTCTTCTGAGCCACTTCTCAAAAGTGCTCATTCCATAATCCATAAAGAATTATCATACAATTTAACTCACCTGGTGCACTTAGGTCTGATTGAGCGTTCTCCACTGTCGACTCCTTTTATAGACCAACACGGTCAGCTGTTCCCGGGTTAAGCCCGTAGGACTCCAGTGAAGGGTTATTTTAGCAGCTGGGAAGGTCACTGGGCCGGAGAGTGGAATTTTCCTTTTCTATCACAAACTGGTTTCTCAATTAGGATCCTTTTTCAGTCCACCCCCTCGACCAGAACCCCTCCCTGTCCCTCTTCTCCTACTTACAGGAGGGGACAACCCTATCGTGGAGTCCCTGCGGAGTCGCCAACTGAAGTACTAAACAATATACCATAGAGCTATACTTACCAATAGCCCATATACAATAGTTACCAAGAATAAGTCAGCCGGCAATGGAGAAGGTTCAATCGTCAATTTTGCAAAAGCGCCCTATAAAGGGGAGCCTCCCTCTCGCCACAGCTCTCAAAGGTGTGCAGTGGAGACTACTGGATTACATTCAAAACAGTGCATATATACTTTCAGCATACCTCATAAAAACCCCGTACATGGAAAAGTACCAGTTCATGAGAAACCAACAGGAAAACCCATATAAGGCACAACTGATTGATTCGAAACTCAGCTCAAGTTATTCCGGGGGTAGGTTAATAAAGGTGCCTCATGTCCATTCTGGTGCACGGGAGTATAAGCATGGCGCCTACAAGAATGTGCTCCTCCCTTAAGAAAGACAGATGTGACCTTGAGTTCCCTAAGTTAGAATCAATGGTCTGTTCATAGCCCAGGCCGACCTTTCAAGCTTTTCTATCAGCAGCATGTCACGTGTTTTCCCGCCTAACGAAAGAGGCCTCGGGAAATGAAACCGAGATGGCGTTCTGTGGAAAAGTAAATTTTGCCATGTTCTGTGTCCCTACGCCTCATCCATCATATGTTATGTGTGCATGATTAAATATGCATATGTATTTCCCCATGTCCGATTAATGACGCAATTACAGTTGTGTCCACCTCTAGTATGCCAGTTTCCAGTCCTCGTGAATACTACGAATATCAGGCCTATGTAAAGCTACGTTGCCACGTTTCTCAGTGTGCACGTTATTCTATTATAAAGTCCCCGTTTCTAGGCCTCAAAAGGGCCCGGACACCAGATTCAGCTCCTGTCTCCAGAAACCTCGCTGAGGAGCGATACAGCCCCCACCTGTATCCTCGACCCTTCACTTACTTCCTGCCTCGCAGTGCCCGGCCCAGCCTGGCTCAGTCTCTGAGTCTGCCAAGAATATGTTATGATTCCAGTTATCAGTTCAGTCCTCCTTCTCTGCATTCCTAAGCTACTGAACTGCATCGATAGTTTCCGTCATTGTCTAGCCTTCACGTCTCCACGTTAGAGAAATACTGCATTTAATGGTCATTCCATATTCTTCATCACGCACTACATGTAGAATAATGCATGGTCCAGTCTTAGAATCAAGTTAGCCTTTCCTCTCCTAACTTCTAGTTTATATCAACATGTTCTCTAAACATCAGATACTAGATACTGTTTAGGTACATGTCGCCCTGACTCTCCAGACTTCAGTCTCTGCTCCTAGCACAGAGTTCGAAGCCCCCAGCTTCTCCTAGTGATACGTCATTGCCAGTTTGCGCGCACCATCAGGTTAGAGGTCCCGGCTCCTCAGGTAGCCCCCTCCATGGTTTCCGCCCTATTCATGACATATTCTGTTACGTTTGCATCACATGTCTATGTATACGCCCAGTTACACCTCTTTTCGCCCTTATCTTTCGCGACTGCTACGCGTCACGCCTTCTGCTCCACCCACTGCTACGCCTACTGCAATGTAATGCTATGTGTTTGCGTTATGTATATATGCTCATGTATTGTTATTAAAAGTCAGCGCGCTCATCCCAGATCCAGCCCCAGCAGCTGCTGGGCCCTGTCATTCTATTCCTATGCAGGTTGTCCTGTTCCTGTCCTTATGCTGTATTAAACCTGCAGAAACTCCTACTACCTCGAATCTTGACTCTTATTTATTGAGCTATCTGTTATGATATATGTCTAGTCAAAAAGAGAGGTATTATTTATTTATTTACCACATAATGGCGCCCGAATAGGGACTTGCCCTTTCCCCACGCGTCGGTGAAGCCACGCCGACCCCCTGACCCTCTGCAGCCGTGACGGAACCATACCGTGCACATGCAGATATTTCTGCTTCAAGTATCCCTCAGGCCCACGGAGGAGACGGAGGAGGCGGTCCAGCATCCAAACGAGACGGTGGAGGAACGCGGCGAGTCCCGACCAGAGTCAAGCCAAGAGTCCAAGGTCCGAGGTATCCGGAGGTCCACCCGTAACTGAAGTCCGAAGTCCGTCGTCGTCGTAGCAGTCCAGTCCAGTCCGAGGCCTCCCGTTCTTGCTGCCCGGTGAGTACCATTACTGGGGTAGTATCTAGACAGGGTCAATCTAAATTGACTCTGGTCCGTGGGTTGGTGGTACACAGACTCACAAACGAAGTGTTCACCTAGGTGGATACGGGTCTTGATGCGTCCCTTTATGGGACCGTTATGTTCCGTACTGTTTCAGCAGTGCATCCAGTAACTTTAGTCTGTTCCGTTCTCGAGAAATTCTTGTGTTTCTGTTTTTCAGTATTCCAGGTAATATTCTGTCCGAACTGTTATGTTATGATGTTGTTCAATGTATTTCCAATGTCGTGGTATGCCTGAATTGTTCTCCCAATTGTTATTGTTCCTCGTGTATTGTATTGTGTTCCGATTCAAGTTTACAATGTCTCTCTTTTCGAGATTACGTCAGCTAAAAACTAGAAAGGGTTTGTTAGAAGAAGCAGTTCCTGTTCCGCCGAGGGACAGTCCAGGTCATTTTATGTATCAGAAGCATGGCATAAGCGCCATATTGTATCTAGATTTATGGGTAGAGTATACCAAACGATTAGAAGAAAAGTATAGGTGGCCCGTATCGGGTACATGGGATGCCGAATGCATCATGCGAGTAGAAGAAGCATTATGGAAAAAGAAAGCCAGACAGTCACAGAAAGATGCCATCGAGTTATGGCGTAAAGAATCTCATAAAAGAACTGAAAAGGAAATCAGAAAGTCAGAATTAAGTAGAGAATCCTTAGAACGAGCACAAGAAAAAGAACTAATCGAGATTGGTGAACAAGTCAAAGCCGAACAGTCAGACAGACAGAGACATGCCCTTAATAGGGGTATGTATCCTCTCCTTGCCGAGGGCTTGCCAAAAGCGACCCCAGAGGCATCCAGTAATTTCCCGCCACCATTAGTTCCGACCAAGCTACGTCACAAACAGACCGCAGCTGATATTTTTATTTCGTCCTATTTGGACGACACAGTCCCAGAATATGCAAATCCTGTTCGCGCTCCGCCAGTCCCTGTAAATCAGGCACTTCCCGCTTCTCCAGACACCGGAGTACCTGTCACGGTACCCCCGGTCCAGCCCGCCATACAAGTCCAGCCTGCATTTCCATTTCCCACTCTGCCAGGACGAAGAGCCTCAGTAGACCTAGACTCCAGTTTAGGGGCCGCAGGGGGAGGTACTCCTCAAACCCCGCCGCCACACAAGCGTTTAACGACAGCCGAATTACATGCACAAGCGTCACAGCGTACGCCCAGACATCAGACTGTAGCAGAAATAAGAAAATCCCTTGCCGAATGCGGCTATGATCCAGTCCCAGGCGAGGATAATATGGTTTTATATTCATTCCGCGTAAGAAAGGTGGCCGAGTATCTAGTCACCTTACCGAATATGAAAGAAGATCTAGACAGAATATATCGTTTCATCCGTACAGGGGATGATCCAGAAAGTATTAGCGAGGCCATGTTTCAAAGGAAAGCCGAGATCCAGCTCATGATATTAAAGTTTCTGATCAATTGTCTAATAAGAGAACAAGATTACCCGTCTAAAGATCCGGCCGAAATGAAAACCCTGACAAGGTGGAGTGATAATATAGCCGAGGGTAAGCACAAGACCGTCGGTGCTATGGAGAGTATGTACAAGAAAATCCGTAGAGAAATAATAAAGATACACGAACAACGTAAAGCAGCACAAGTAAGCGAGAAAGAAAGTAACTCTGATACTGAAGAGGTAGAGGACGAGAATCCCGTCAGAATAGCGTATGTAGGAAAATCTAGATTGCCAGATCGCCATTTACGTCTAGAACACAAGTCTATTTTCCATCATCCAGCACCAGAACAAGGTTCACTAGAACAAGTGTTTCAAGCTACCGATCACATTCTGAAATCACGAATCGGTTACAGTGAGTTAAGTACCATGCATGAACAAGAACTAGCCCGATCAGCAGTCCGATGGATTACTGATTCTACCACTTTTCCAGACGAAATAGTGGCACAAATGTTTCTGAAAATGCCCCCAGCCGAACAACGACTGGTGGGTATGTATATGATTCAGCACCTAATTACTTTGTATGAGGGTCAACACTCTGATCCAGGCCCGTTACATGATGTCCTGAACGAGTTACTCCAGTATAGATGGAAAGGTCTAGGTACCGATTTAATTAGTGTCATTCTAGAACAGCGTCACAAATATAGAACGTTTTTGAACCCGCATTTTGTTCATGCCTCACCCCCAGAAAGTAAACCATTTTACATGGAGAGACAGAATCCGTTACGAGAAGTCCACCCAGTTAAAGGAACGGGTGGCGAAATGCAACGAGTGTTTGTATACACTCCAATAACAAAGATGGAACTCCTCGAGATGAAGAAATTAATTCCCTGTCATGACAAAGATCCAGCAGGGTTCCATAGAGAATTAAAAGACATGCTCCGTATGGGAGAATACACGTATCCAGATATAATTAAAATGTTAAAGGTTCTGCTGCCCGCAGGGGTGTATGAAAAGCTCAAGGAAAAGGAATGGGAGGTGGGAGAGAAAAAGATCGATTGGGCAGTTCTAGAAGCTGAAGACAAGGCACGAGTACCAGGTACCGGTCTTGGAGATAAATGTAAAGAATTACCAGAATTATTGATTCAAGTTTTACCTAGATTATTAACAACTAGAAAAGAAGACTGGGATGCAATCTCAGCCTGTAAACAGAAGCAAGATGAGGATATTAGTGATTTTTATTCTAGATTTGAAAAATGTTTTAGCATCAACAGTGGCCTCAAGACAAGTAGTGAGTCATACCCTCACCTTTTTGTTACTAAATTAGTCGAGAATTCAAGCCCACAAATTAAAAATCGAGTTTTGAAAGTCGAAAGTACCTGGCAAGCTAATACCCCGTCCCAGATGTTGCAGATGCTTCAATACCACCAGAATAGAATCAGAGAAGAACAAGAACACGAGAGAAAACGTATGAAAGACACGAAAATGAAAGTACTAGTTGCACAATCTGTCCCTCAAGACAGTCAGAAGAGGGGTCCGAATCAAGCCAGTCATCCTGCAGCTCCCGTTAAAGGGAATTGCAATTATTGTAAACAGCCAGGTCATTTTATAAATGAGTGTGCAGTTCTGAAACACAACATAGCTACTGGTAAGACTAAAGAAAGACCACGTCCGCCTAGACAAGAACAAGTTTCACAGACTCCTCAGTCACAGAATGCACCACAGACAGTTACAGCACCGCAGCCTATTGCTGCAACACAGCACGTTACACAGCAGATGTACCAGTATGCACAGTCTGAGTATCCAGAGTACCAGCAGTATTCATGAAACAGCCTAGAGAGGGAGGTAGGCTTGCCTCTCATCGAGATACCTGTAGATCAAGAAGGTCCCTATGTTCACAGTCAAGTATTAGGGAAAGACAGAAAGTTTTTGATTGATACAGGGGCAAGTAGGACCACAATTAGTCACGCCGAAGTTCCAGGGGCTCCGCTCTCAGGCTCAAGAAATGTTTCCCTTGGATTTTCAGGAAAACCTATCGTAAATGAGATTTCAAAGCCAGTTACTCTAGAAGTAGGTCCATTGTCCCGCACTACTGATCTGTTACTTACTAAGTCATGTCCAGAAAATCTATTAGGCATTAAAACACTGAAAGAGTTAGGTGCAGTTATATGCTGTTCCCCAGAGGGAATACGATTGTTCCTACGTGACTTCAAGGGTCACTATGTATTACGAGATTTTGATTCAAGACTGTCTAATGTTCCGCAGCACTTATGGGCGCAAGGTCCAACTGATGTAGGTTACATGCAAATCACACCCTATCGTGTGACTCTCAAGCCAGGTGTAGTGTTACCCCGAATCAGACAGTACAGATTGCCACCAGAGGCTGTAGCAGCCTTATCCAAAATTATTGACGAGCTTATGGCTCAAGGAGTGGTTGTAGAAACTGACTCCAATGTATGTAATTCTCCGATCATTCCAGTCATGAAACGTACTGATCCAAATGCACCCCCAGTATATCGATTAGTGATTGACCTACGAGAGCTTAATAAGTGTATTATTCCGCAGTACCCAGTTGTCCCAGATATCTCTTCCCTATTAACGGCCATTGATTCCGAAGCCACGTTCTTCACTGTCATAGACCTCAAGAACGCATTTTTCAGTGTTCCTATTCATCCAGACAGCCAGTTCCTTTTCGGATTTTGTTTAAATGGAAGGAGCTATATGTTTACACGAGCTCCTCAAGGTTTCACAGAAAGTCCTAGTATTTACAGTCAAGCACTCAAGAGACAACTAGACAACATTCACATGCCAACTGACACTGCCCTGCTCCAGTATGTCGACGATCTACTGATCACAGCCCGTTCTGAACGTGCTTGCGAGCGAGCATCCCTTACAGTTCTGTATTTCCTGGCCGAGATGGGGCACAAGGTGTCCCCTTCTAAGCTTCAATTCTGTGTCCAGCAAGTGGTATACTTGGGACACTTGCTGTCCAAGGGGGGTAGGCAGTTGACACCAGACCGTATCCAGTTAATAGCGAGTCTTCCTCAGCCCAAGACCCAGAAGGAGGTACGTGCTTTTATCGGCCTCACTTCTTACTGCAGACAATGGATTCCCCAGTATGCATTTCTAGCCAAGCCACTGATACAGTTAACGACACAGGAGGCAGCCGTATCGACTGTCCTCCCTTGGACATCTGAACATACACTTAGTTTCAATGAGTTAAAGAAAGCCCTATGCCAAGCTCCAGTTCTAGCAACACCGAACTACAGTAAGCCTTTTACACTTTTCGTTACTGAACGTGAAGGTACAGCATTATCTGTTCTCACACAAGATCAAGCAGGACAATACAAGCCCTGTGCTTATTTTTCGAGCACATTAGATCCTGTAGCCCAGGCTCTACCTGCGTGCCTCAAGTCAGTTGCAGCCACAGCCCTAGCTATCAGACAAAGTGATTCCATAGTCTTAGGACATACCTTGACAGTACAAGTTCCACATTCTGTGGAAGTTCTTTTAAACCGAACACAGACTCAGCACTTGACAATTGCACGTTTAACAGGTTATGAATTGACACTGTTCCAGCCACACATAGAAATCAGACGCTGCAACATCCTGAATCCTGCTACATTGTTACCATCAGTTAATTCAAATCCAGCCACACATGATTGCGTGGAAGTAGTTAACATTACGACAAAGCCAAGACAAGATCTGACAGATATTCCGTTACCAGACCCCGACCTGACACTTTATGTGGATGGTTCATGTATGAGAACAAGTACAGGAGAACTAGTCGCCGCGTATGCAGTGACTACTGACACTGAAGTTATTGAAACACACCGCATTGATACCCTGTCCGCTCAAGCAGCAGAGCTAGTTGCTCTGACACAAGCCTGCATACACGCCAAGAACTTGAAAGTTAATGTTTACACAGATTCACGTTACGCATTTGGAGTTGTACACGACTTCGGAGTGCTCTGGCAGGAGAGAGGTTTCATGACTTCTCATGGAACCAAGATTCAGCATGGTCTCCTTATTCAAGCTCTGTTAGATGCCATACACTTACCGACATCTATCGCTATTATGAAGTGCAAAGCACATACGAAAGTTACTGACATTATTTCCCAAGGTAATGATCTAGCAGATCGCACAGCCAAGCTTACAGCACAGACTCCAGACTTTCAAGTTAATCCGACACAGACACATACTCCAGATCCGACTACATGTATGACAGTTAAGGACCCTACACAAGATGTCATAGACATACAGTTACATGCTACTCCCGAGGAAATCAAGAAATGGTCCGAACAAGGAGGGGTCCAGACAGATCAAGGATGGTTAACGAAGGGTAGAGCCACATGGTTTCTCCCCGACTCCATGGTTCAAGTCATTATTAATACCGCACATAGTCCAGCACATTTAGGAGAAGAAGCTATGTTAGACAGTATCCAGAACATTTGGTTCAACAAGCACTTACGAGCTGCAGCCAAGCAGAAAGTCCGTACCTGTATGATATGTTGTCAGTTTAATCCAGGTAAAAGTGTCCCGGTGGAACAAGGTGGATTCCAGCCCCCTGACCACCCTTTTGAAGTCCTCCAGATGGATTATATTCAGATGGAGCGATGTCGAGGTTTCAAGTATGTCCTTGTAGTTGTATGCGCTTTGTCCAGGTGGACAGAAGCATATCCAGTCCCAGATTACACAGCCACGACCACTGCCAAGCAGTTGGTTCGTGAGTTCTTCCCCCGTTATGGACTCCCTAGAGTCGTATATTCTGACAACGGCCAGCCATTCTCATCTGAACTCATGAAGCATGTTTCCCTTTTGCTAGGGTACCAGTGGAAGTTCCATTGTGTACGCCATCCTGAAGCAGCCGGTCTCGTAGAGAGACATAACCAGACCCTGAAAATCCGTATTGCAAAAGTGTGTAAAGAAAAAGGTGTGGACTGGCTAGTAGCTCTACCAGTCGCTTTATTTTATATGCGCATGGTCGCACATTCCAGATCAGGTCTGTCCCCGTATGAGGTCGTTTTCGGCCGCCCCCCAAATATGTGGGGTACTCCTAGACCCCGAAGTATTACCGATGTTTCAAGTAATATGCTGACAGATTACCTAGCTTCCTTGATGTCTGCCCTCAACTCATGTCGTTCACAGGTTGCCGCCGCATTTCCAGACAATACCGAGGTGGCACCGCACGAAATCGTTCCAGGATCCATGGTGATGGTCCGCAACTTTGACAGATCAAGTCCGCTGGAGCCTCGTTGGAAAGAGCCCCGACAGGTCCTCCTCACCACCCGTACAGCCGTGAAGTTGGAAGGACGCAAAGGCTGGGTGCACCTTTCTCATATTAAACTTTTTAATGGACTGAAACCCGTCTTAAAGAACATTTCCCAGGATTTGAAGGATTGCCAAAGCATTGTTCTCAAGGACTGTCCCGCAAAAGACATTGCTACAACCCCTCCCCTGTTAGAGAAAACTCCGCAACAGGAGTACAAGCTAAAACTCCGGTCTAGTAAAATAAGTCAGTCAGTTTGATTGTCTAAGTCCTCCCCTAGGTGAAACGGTTAGACTGTTTCTGACATGTATAAAATAGACCCCCATAGTGAGAGAGTTAGTCAAAACTCAATCCGATGTATCGTAGTAAATGAGACTGCCTCTGCTCTAGGTAACTTAACCGAAGAGCAATCTGCTATGAGATTTGTCGTTTTACAGAATCGTCTCGTCCTTGACGTCATACTGGCCGATAGGGGCGGGGCCTGTAGAGTCATCGGATCTAGTTGCTGCATTTTCATTCCAAATAACGCGCCGTCTGTTTATTCAGCTATAACCAGACTCCATAAAATTGCCCATCTGATACACCAAGACCCAGGCACCTGGACATGGTCCGGTTGGTTCTGGAATATAATTTCCGCATGGGGATGGAAAATATTGTCCTTCCTAGGTATTGCAGTAGCGATCATATTCAGCTGCTGTCTCTGTATACAATGTGGCCCTGCGATTTGCGGCATTTGTGCTACCTCTTGTATTCCTAGTCCCAAGTCCCGTTCTAAATCCCGTTCCAGGATAATTCGAGACGAGCAAATGATACTGTATGAAATGATAGACGGTATCATGAAAATTGATGTTTCCTGATGGAAACGTAGTGACAAGGAGGGAATGTGGAAAAGTAAATTTTGCCATGTTCTGTGTCCCTACGCCTCATCCATCATATGTTATGTGTGCATGATTAAATATGCATATGTATTTCCCCATGTCCGATTAATGACGCAATTACAGTTGTGTCCACCTCTAGTATGCCAGTTTCCAGTCCTCGTGAATACTACGAATATCAGGCCTATGTAAAGCTACGTTGCCACGTTTCTCAGTGTGCACGTTATTCTATTATAAAGTCCCCGTTTCTAGGCCTCAAAAGGGCCCGGACACCAGATTCAGCTCCTGTCTCCAGAAACCTCGCTGAGGAGCGATACAGCCCCCACCTGTATCCTCGACCCTTCACTTACTTCCTGCCTCGCAGTGCCCGGCCCAGCCTGGCTCAGTCTCTGAGTCTGCCAAGAATATGTTATGATTCCAGTTATCAGTTCAGTCCTCCTTCTCTGCATTCCTAAGCTACTGAACTGCATCGATAGTTTCCGTCATTGTCTAGCCTTCACGTCTCCACGTTAGAGAAATACTGCATTTAATGGTCATTCCATATTCTTCATCACGCACTACATGTAGAATAATGCATGGTCCAGTCTTAGAATCAAGTTAGCCTTTCCTCTCCTAACTTCTAGTTTATATCAACATGTTCTCTAAACATCAGATACTAGATACTGTTTAGGTACATGTCGCCCTGACTCTCCAGACTTCAGTCTCTGCTCCTAGCACAGAGTTCGAAGCCCCCAGCTTCTCCTAGTGATACGTCATTGCCAGTTTGCGCGCACCATCAGGTTAGAGGTCCCGGCTCCTCAGGTAGCCCCCTCCATGGTTTCCGCCCTATTCATGACATATTCTGTTACGTTTGCATCACATGTCTATGTATACGCCCAGTTACACCTCTTTTCGCCCTTATCTTTCGCGACTGCTACGCGTCACGCCTTCTGCTCCACCCACTGCTACGCCTACTGCAATGTAATGCTATGTGTTTGCGTTATGTATATATGCTCATGTATTGTTATTAAAAGTCAGCGCGCTCATCCCAGATCCAGCCCCAGCAGCTGCTGGGCCCTGTCATTCTATTCCTATGCAGGTTGTCCTGTTCCTGTCCTTATGCTGTATTAAACCTGCAGAAACTCCTACTACCTCGAATCTTGACTCTTATTTATTGAGCTATCTGTTATGATATATGTCTAGTCAAAAAGAGAGGTATTATTTATTTATTTACCACAGTTCGTTCAGTTCAGGCCCGATTCTGAGAAACTAAATGGGTTGAGTGTATTTACAAAGGGGTTCTATCGAAGTAGCAGATATATATATTGGATATATTACAACAATATTATATAGTATAAACTTTATATTCCTTCAGGAAGAATAGAAATTCAGCCCCCAAACACTGGCCACGACCTTCCCTGAGGTAAGTACCTGGCAGAGTAAGAATTGAAATGTAGCCCTCAGACACAGGCCAACACCTTCCCTTAGGTAAAAACCCGGCGAAGTTAGAACAGAAATTTAGCCCCCAGAAGCTAGCCAACACCTTCCCTGAGGTAAAAACCCAACAGAGAAAGAATAGAAATTTAGCCCCCAGACATTGGCCAACACCTACCCTGAGTTAAGTACCTGGCAGAGTAAGAATTGAAATTTAGCCCCCAGTCACTGGCCAAAACCTTCCCTGCCTTAAGTACCCAGGTAAGTTAGAATAGAAATGTCGCCCCCAGAAACTAGCAAACACCTTTCCTGAGGTAAAAACCGCGCAGAGAAAGAATATACATTTTCCCCAGACACTGGCCAACACCTTCCCTGAGGTAAACCTGGTGGAGTAAAAATATACATTTTGCCCCCAGACACTGGGCAACACCTTTCCTATGGTTAGTATCCGGTAGAGTAAGGATAGAAGTTTAGCCCCCATTCACTGGCCAACATCTTCCCTGAGGTAAACCCCTTCGGAGTAAGAATAGAAATTCAGCCCCTAGACACTGGCCAACACCTTCCCTGAGGTAAGTAACCAGCAGAGAAAGAATAGGAAATCTGGCACCCAGACACTGGCCAACACCTTCCCTGATGTAAGTACCTGGTAGAGTAAGAATAGACATTTCAACCCAGACACTGGCCAACACCTTCCCTGAGGTAAGTACCCATCAGAGAAAGAATAGAAAATCCGGCCCCCAGACACTGGCCAACACCTTTCCTGAGGTAAGTACCCAGTGCACTAAGAATAGAAATTTAGCCCCCAGACACTGGCTAACACCTTTCCTTCTTTAAGTACCCAGCAGAGAAAGAATAGAAAATCTGCCGCCAGACACTGGCCAGCACCTTCAATGAGGTAAGTATCCAGCAGAGTAAGAATAGAAATGTATCCCCAGACACTGGCCAACACCTTCCCCGAGGTCAAAACCCTGCAGAGAAAGAATAGAAAAGTAGCCCCCACACACTGGCCAACACCTTCAATGAGGTAAGTATCCAGCAGAGTAATAAAAGAAATGTATCCCCCAGACACTTGCTAACACCTTCCCTGAGGTAAGTACCTGGCGGAGTAAGAATACACATTTTGCCCCCAGATACTGGGCAACACCTTTCCTGCGGTTAGTACCCGGTAGAGTAAGGATAGAAGTAAAGCCCCCAGAAACTGGACAACACCTACCTTGAGGTTATCCCCTTCCGAGTAAGAGTAAAAATGTAGGCCCAAGTCACTGGCCAACACCTTTCTTGAGGTTATTACCCTGCAGAATAAGAATAGAAATGTAGCCCTCAGACACTGCTCAACACCTTGCCTAAGGTAAGTACCCGGCAGAGTAAGAATTAATATTTAGCCCCTAGGCACTGGCCAACACCTTCCCTGAGTTAAGTAAACAGCAGAGAAAGAATAGAAAATCTGGCCACTAGACACTGGCCGGCATCTTTCCTCAGGTAAGTACCCAGTTCAATAAGAATAGAAATTTAGCCCCCAGACGCTGGTCAACACCTTCCTTGAGGTAAGTACCCTGCAGAGAAAGAAGAGATAATCGGGCCCTCAGACACTGGCCAACACTTCCCTGAGGGAAGTACCCAGTAGACTAAGACTAGAAATTGAGCCCCGAGACAATGGCCAAAGTCTTCCCTTATGTAAGTACCCAGCAGAGTGAGAATAGAAAACCGGCACACCAGACACTGGCCAACACCTTCCCTGAGGTAAGTATTTGGCAAAGTAAGAATAGAAATTTAGTCCCCAGACACTGGCCAATACCTTCCCTGACTTATGTACAGGGCAGAGTAAGAAAAAGAAAATTAGGTCCACCAGATACTGGCCAACACCTTCCCTGAGATAAGTACCCAGGAGAGAAATCATAAAAATGTAGCCCCAGACACTGGCCAACACCTTCCCTGAGGTACCTACTCGCCAGAGCAGGAATATTAAATCTGTCCCACAGTCAATGGTCAACACCTCACCTTAAGGAAGAATCCAGTGGTTTATGAATAGAAAATCTGGCTCCCAGACAACAACCAACACATTCCCTGAGGTAAGTACCCAGTGCACTAAGCCTAAAAACAAAGGATCCCTTTGGGTTCTCTTTGGGTTCTCTTTAATATGCACGCTACAAACAAGTCACATTACCAAACACCCCACACTCAAATAGCATCAGTAGGAACTCAAGAATACAATGTCAAAAAATTCATAAACTTTTTATTATTCTATATTAAAAAATAAGCTTCTTCAGAAGTTTCATAACATAAATAAAAATTATATATATATATATACACACACTTATTTGTCAGGGGACAACAAATAAAATGCATAAAGGGGAAACACATATAATATAAGTACAAGAAATACACAACTAAAACAAATGTTTAAAAGAGAATAATTTGATTAGAGAATGTACACACTTTAGACACCAATCTCATATAGGTACTTTACAAGGTATATATTGTACAGGTTAATACTTATATTCAGCACCAGTGTACTAAGAACAGAAATGTAACCCCCAGACACTGGCCAACACCTTCTCTTATTTGGGCACACAGCAGAGAAAGAATAGAAAATCTGCCCCCAGACACTGGCCAACACTTTCCCTGATTTAAGTACCCGGCAGAGTAAGAATATACATTTTGCCTCCAGATGCTGGCCAACACCTTCCCTGAGGAAATCACAGGGCGGAGTAAGAATAGAAAATCTTGCCCCCAGGCACTGGCCAACACCTTCCCTGAGTGTAGTACCCAGCAAAGGAAGAATAGAAATTAAGCCCATAGACACTGGCCAACACCTTCCCTGAAGTAAGTACTCAGCGGAGTAGGAATAGAAAATCTGGCCCCACCCAATGGCCAACACCTTCCCTGAGTTAAGTACCCAGCGGGATATGAATAGAAAATCTGCCACCTAGACACCGGCCAACAACGTCCCTGAGGTAAGTGCCCAGCACAGTAAGAATAGAAAATCTGGCCCCCAGACACTAGCCAAGACCTTCCTTGATGTAAGTACCCAGCAGAGTAATAATAGAAATTCAGCCCACAGACACTATCCAACTTCTTCCCTTAGGTAAGTAAATAGCAGAATAATAATATAAAATTCGACCCCCAGACAATGGACAACACCTTCGCTGACATAATTAGTTAGCGCAGTAAGAATAGAAATTTAGCCCCTAGACACTGGCCAACACATTCCCTGAGGTAAGTACTGGGCGGAGTAAGAATTGAACATCAGGCCCCGACACTGGCCAACACCTTCCATGAGGAAAGTACTAGGTATTCGCGAAATTTGCGAATTCGCGTTCCGCGAATTCGTGCGAAAACGAATTTGCAATCCGCAAAATCCACGAATTCGTGCGAATTTGCGGATTTTTGTCTTTTTGCGCGTTCGCTGGGTTTTTTGCGTGTTCGTGGGGTTTTTTGCATGTTCGCGGGGCTTTTTGCGTGTTCACGGGCCGCTTGCATGGTGAAGTTACCCCTGCAGTCGTATATGGGCACAGCACCCTCTGGTTCACCACTGCCACCCTCTGGTTCATCACTGCCACCCTCTGGTTCACCCCTGCCACCCTCTGGTTCACCCCTGCCACCCTCTGGTTCACCACTGCCACCCTCTGGTTCACCACTGCCACCCTCTGGTTCAGCACTGCCACTCTCTGGTTCAACCCTGCCACCCTCTGGTTCAACACTGTCACCCTCTGTTTCACCACTGCCACCCTCTGGTTCACGACTGCCACCCTCTGGTTCATCACAGCACCTCTGGTTCACCACTGCCACCCTCTAGTTAACCACTGTCACCCTAAGGTTCAGCACTGCCACCCTCTGGTTCACCAGTGCCACCCTCTGGTTCACCCCTGTCACCCTCTGGTTCACCGCTGCCACCCTCTGGTTCATCACAGCACCCTCTGGATCAGCACTGTCACCCTCAGGTTCACCACTGCTTCCTCTGGTTCACGATTGCCACCCTCTGGTTCACGATTGCCACCCTCTGGTTCACCACTGCCACCCTCTGGTTAACCACTGTCACCCTCTGGTTCAGCACTGCCACCCTCTGGTTTATCACTGCCATTCTCTGGTTCACCACTGCCACACTCTGGTTCACCCATGCCACCCTCTGGTTCCCCACTGCCACCCTCTGATTCACCCCTGCCACCCTCTGGTTCACCCCTGCCACCCTCTGGTTCACCCCTGCCACCCTCTGGTTCAGCACTGCCACCCTCTGGTTCACCACTGCCACCCTCTGATTCACCCCTGCCACCCTCTGGTTCACCCCTGCCACCCTCTGGTTCAGCACTGTCACCCTCTGGTTCACCACTGCCACCCTCGGGTTCATGACTGCCACCCTCTGGTTCATCACAGCACCTCTGGCTCAACACTGCCACCCTCTGGTTAACCACTGTCACCCTCTGGTTCAGCACTGCCACCCTCTGGTTCACCACTGCCACCCTCTGATTCACCCCTGCCATCCTCTGGTTCACCACAGCCACCCTCTGGTTCATCACAGCACCCTCTGGTTCACCACTGCCACCCTCTGGTTCAGCACTGTCAACCTCTGGTTCACCACTGCCACCCTCTGGTTCACGACTGCCACCCTCTGGTTCATCACAGCACCTCTGGTTCACCACTGCCACCCTCTGGTTAACCACTGCCACCCTCTGGTTAACCACTGTCACCCTCTGGTTCAGCACTGCCACCCTCTGGTTCACCACTGTCACCCTCTGGTTCAGCACTGCCACCCTCTGGTTCACCACTGCCATTCTCTGGTTCACCACTGCCACCCTCTGGTTCACCCATGCCACCCTCTGGTTCCCCACTGCCACCCTCTGGTTCACCCCTGCCACCCTCTGGTTCACCCCTGCCACCCTCTGGTTCACCACTGCCACCCTCTGGTTCATCACAGCACCCTCTGGTTCACCCCTGCCACCCTCTGGTTCAGCACTGTCACCTTCTGGTTCACCACTGCCACCCTCTGGTTCACACCTGCCACTCTCTGGTTCATCACAGCACCTCTGGTTCACCACTGCCACACTCTGGTTAACCACTGTCACCCTCTGGTTCAGCACTGCCACCCTCTGGTTCACCACTGCCACACTCAGGTTCACCACTGCCACTGTCTGGTTCACCCATGCCACCCTCTGGTTCCCCACTGCCACCCTCTGGTTCACCCCTGCCACCATTTGGTTCATCACTGCCACCCTCTGGTTCACCCCTGCCACCCTCTTGTTCACCCCTGCCACCCTCTGGTTTAGCACTGCCACCCTCTGGTTCAGCACTGTCACCCTCTGATTCACCCCTGCCACCCTCTGGTTCACCCCTGCCACCCTCTGGTTCAGTACTGCCACCCTCTGGTTCAGCATTGTCACCCTCTGGTTTACCCCTGCCACCCTCTGGTTCATCACTGTCACCCTCTGGTTCATCACTGCCACCCTCTGGTTCACCACTGCCACCCTCTACCGAGACCTTTTGTGACGCAGCGGCAGCACAAAAGATGCACCATTGTGCTGGGTATTAACAACGTGACGCATCTCTCTGTGAGATGCGTCATGTTGTAAAGCCCTGCGCCATCAGGAGGCGCTCCGACTCAGCCTCCTAAAAGTGGCTGAGTGAAATCTATAAGATTTCACTCAGTCACTTTTAGGCCAATGCTGCGTCAAAACCCTTCGCCTGCTTGAAGCAGGCGCAAGGCTTGATGCAGCATTGGGGAGATAGGGCACCCCCAGAGCATTGCTGGAGCTGCGTCGCAAGCGCGACGCAGCTCCAGCAATGCGCTGCTTTTACGGCACAGATGCGTTTTTGCCACATGGTGCGCCGCATTGTAAATGCGGCGCACCATGGGTGGCGAAGCTGCGGCGCACAATAACTGGCGCATCCCTGGGGATGCGCCAGTTATTGTAAATCTGCCCCTATACATTTAGCCAACGAGGGAGCACTTACTGATTAGACAGTAGAAAGTACTCCAGTTGAGTAGAGGTATTGCACAAAAAGGTGGCATCTTCGTGGACAAACATGCAGGGCAGGATTCATTCTGCCCCCTGTTAGACTTGTTTTTTTGTGCCCTTCTGCCCTCTGTTATTCCCTTGTTTTTGTACCCTTCTGCCCTCTGTTAGACTCATTTTTTGTGCCCTTCTGTCCTCTGTTAGACTCGTTTTTGTGCCTTTCTGCCCCGTTAGACTCGTTTTTTGTGCCCTTCTGCCCTCTGTTAGACTCGTTTTTCCCTTGTTTTTCTGCCCTTCTGTCCTCTGTTAGACTGGTTTTTTGTGCCCTTCTGCCCTCTGTTAGACTCGTTTTTCCCTTGTTTTTCCGCCCTTCTGCCCTTTGTTAGACTGCTTTTTGTGCCTTTCTGCCCTCTGCATCACCACATCATCACTCAGCGCTACCCCAGCATCACTCAGCTCCACCACATTATCACTCAGCACCACCACATTAACACTCAGCACCACCACAGCACCACTCAGCACCACCACAGCATCACTCAGCACCACCACAGCATCACTCAGCACCACCACATCATCACTCAGCACCACCACAGCATCACTCAGCACCACCACAGCATCACTCAGCACCGCCACAGCACCACTCAGCACCACCACAGCATCACTCAGCACCACCACAGCACCACTCAGCATCACCACAGCACCACTCAGTGCCACCACAGCATCACTCAGCTCCACCACAGTATTACTCAGCACCACCACATTATCACTCAGCACCACCACAGCACCGCTCAGCACCACCACAGCATCACTCAGCACCACCACAGCATCACTCGACACCACCACAGCACCACTCAGCACCACCCCAGCATCACTCAGCACCATCCCAGTATCACTCAGCACCACCACAGCACCACTCAGCATCACCACAGCACCACTCAGCACCACCACAGCACCACTCAGCACCACCCCAGCATCAATCTGCGCAACCATTCAACAACAACTGGTTCAAATATGTTCTCTCAATGTTTCAAACTTCATTACAAATGTCACAAAAAGATGTTAATATATCACTTCTGTTCTTGGATTTTCGTCACAATAAAATACACTGAACATAATCTTCACAAAAGTTATTTACAAAAGTTTAAGCTATTGCCATTATAAATTAAAATCACTTTTATTTAAGTATTAATTATTTAAAAATTAAAAGCCATTGTAATTTGTAATATCAATACAGCTAAGTCACGGAAATACAAAACATGTGAGACCTATTGCATTGCTTATGCTTGTTTGTACTTTGTCATCTACGAGATCTTTGCAATGTTTCAAAAAAGAGAAAGAGAGAGAGATAGAGAGAGAGAGGGAGCGAGAGAGAGAGTGAAAGAAAGAAAGAAAGAATGAAAGAAAGAAAGAATGAAAGAAAGAAAGAAAAAAGAAAGAAAAGAGAGAGAGAAAGAAATAAAGAGAGAGACAGACCGAGAAAGAGCAAGAAAGTGAAAGTGAAAGGGAGAGTGGGAAAGAGAGGGAGAGAAAGAGAGAGTAAGAGAGAGAGGGGAGAGAAAGAAAGAAAGAAAGAAAGAAAGAAAGAAAGAAAGAAAGAAAGAAAGAAAGAGGGAGAGAGAGAGAATGAGAGAGAAAGAAAGAGAGACAGCGAAAGAGAGAGACAGCGAAAGAGCAAGAAAGTGTAAGAGAGAGAGAAAGAGAGAGAGAGACATGGAAAGAGAGAGAAAAGAGAGAAAGAGAGAAAGACACACAGAGAGGGAGAGAGAGAGAGACATGGAAAGAGAGAGAAAAGAGAGAAAGAGAGAGAGAAAGAGGGAGAGTGAGAGAGAAAGAAAGAGAGAGAAAGAGAGAGCGGGAAAGAGAGGATGTGAGAGAGAGAAAGGGAGAGAAAGAGAGGGATAGAGAAGAGGAGAGAGGGAGAGAGAAAGAGAGAACGAGAGAGAACGAAAGAAAGAGACAGAGAAAGAGCAAGAAAGTAAAAGAGAGAGAGAAAGAGAGAGAGACATGGAAAGAGAGAGAGAAAGAGAGAAAGACACACAGAGAGGGAGAGAGAAAGAGAGGATGAGAGAGAGAAAGAGAAAGAGAGAGAGAAAGAGGGAGAGTGAGAGAGAAAGAAAGAGAGAGAAAGAGAGAGCGAGAAAGAGAGGATGTGAGAGGGAGAAAGAAAGAGAGGGAGTTAGAGAGAACAACGGAGAAAGAAAGAGATAAGCAGAGAAAGAGGAAGAACTTGAAAGAAAGAGAGAAAGAGATAAATAGAGCAAGAAAGGAGAGGAAGAGAGAGATAGAGTGAAAGAGAGAGAAAGAGAGGGGGAGAGTAGAACGAGAGAAAGAAAGAGAGGCCGGATCTCTGAAGGGCCAGATTCCTGAGTTGCCCCTACAGAACATACAGCTTTTTATTTTTAGCAAAATGCATATGAAAATTGTGTTGTAAAGGTCTCTTTTAGTTTAACCCCTCCTGACAACTCAAAATGGGTGTACTTGCCATCCTCTCCCTTCTTCCTGTTTTTTTATATCTGTAAGTGCTTCCTGATGAGGTTTAATTCCTGGGACAGGTGCCTTGTTGCCTACTTGTAACTATTCTCTGACCCTTCTTCAAGGGTCAGAGCAGGGTCAGAGAATTGTTGCAAGTAGGCAACGAGGCGCCAGGAAGCACTTAGCAGCAGGTGCCCAAGTTGAAGTTAATTTCTTTGTAACCCTTTTGTAAAAGGTCACAAAGAAATTAGGTTCAACTTTTGCACCTGCTGCTGTAACCATTGCTTGGCTGAAAATTCATCCCCGCTGATTCTCGGATTTTACCGCGATTTCGCGAGATTCGCGGATCGCGAAATTGCGGAAAATCCACAAATTCGCCCGCGAAACGGATTTTACGCCCACCCTTAATGTGTAGTGCCTTGGTGAATGGGTAGTATGTGAGGGATTGGTGTCACTACATCGCGGATTATTACAACGCATTCCGTTACATCGGAATTTTTACAACGCAGGATCCATTACATCGGATGCCATTACAACGCATGGCATTACATCGCAGATGCTATTACAACGCATGGCACTACATCGTAAGTATAGGTAAGTATATCTTTTTAAAAAAAATGTAATTAAGTTAATTTAATTAATTTAATTAATTTAAATAAAATACATTTTAAAATAGTAATTAATTTAATTTAATAGATTTAAATCTAATATAATGAAATTAATTTAATTTAAAATATTTTTTAAATTGTAATTAAATTAAATTAATTAAAAAATATGTATTTAATTTAATTAATTTAATTAAAAAATGTAATTAATATAATATAATTAATTTTATTTAATAAATATATTTTAATTAATTTATAAATGGTAAATATAATTTAATTAGCCCTAAGCACAAACCCAACCCTGAACCCTAAAACACCCCTGTACCCCAAAACCCAAATCCAACCCTAAAACCTAAAAACACCCCTGTACCCCAAAACCCAAACCCTACCCTGAAACCTAAAAACACCCCTGTACCCCAAAACCCAAACCCAGCCCTGAAACCTAAAAACACCCCTGTACCCCAAAACCCAAACCCTGCCCTGAAACCTAAAAACACCCCTGTACCCCAAAACCCAAACCCTACCCTGAAACCTAAAAACACCCCTGTACCCCAAAACCCAAACCCTACCCTGAAACCTAAAAACACCCCTGTATCCCAAAACCCAAACCCTGCCCTGAAACCTAAAAACACCCCTGTACCCCAAAACCCAAACCCTACCCTGAAACCTAAAAACACCCCTGTACCCCAAAACCCAAACCCTATCCTGAAACCTAAAAACACCCCTGTATCCCAAAACACAAACCCTACCCTGAAACCTAAAAACACCCCTGTACCCCAAAACACAAACCCTACCCTGAAACCTAAAAACACCCCTGTACCCCAAAACCCAAACCCTACCCTGACACCTAAAAACACCCCTGTATCCCAAAACACAAACCCTACCCTGAAACCTAAAAACATCCCTGTACCCCAAAACCCAAACCCTACCCTGAAACCTAAAAACACCCCTGTACCCCAAAACACAAAACCTACCCTGAAACCTAAAAACACCCTTGTACCCCAAAACCCAAACCCTACCCTGAAACCTAAAAACACCCCTGTACCCCAAAACCCAAACCCTACCCTGAAACCTAAAAACACCCCTGTACCCCAAAACACAAACCCTACCCTGAAACCTAAAAACACCCCTGTACCCCAAAACCCAAACCCTACCCTGACACCTAAAAACACCCCTGTATCCCAAAACACAAACCCTACCCTGAAACCTAAAAACATCCCTGTACCCCAAAACCCAAACCCTACCCTGAAACCTAAAAACACCCCTGTACCCCAAAACACAAAACCTACCCTGAAACCTAAAAACACCCTTGTACCCCAAAACCCAAACCCTACCCTGAAACCTAAAAACACCCCTGTACCCCAAAACCCAAACCCTACCCTGAAACCTAAAAACACCCCTGTACCCCAAAACCCAAACCCTACCCTGAAACCTAAAAACACCCCTGTACCCCAAAACCCAAACCCTACCCTGAAACCTAAAAACACCCCTGTACCCCAAAACCCAAACCCTATCTTGAAACCTAAAAACACCCCTGTACCCCAAAACCCAAACCCTACCCTGAAACCTAAAAACACCCCTGTATCCCAAAACCCAAACCCTACCCTGAAACCTAAAAACACCCATGTACACCTGTATTTATTTTAAAAATTACTTTAATTAATATAATAAATAATAAATTAATAATATTAAAAAACATAAATAAATATATTTAATTATAATTAATATTAATAAAATTAAAAAAAAAAAAATACTTACCTATACTTACGATGTAATGCCATGCGTTGTAATAGCATCTGCTATGTAATGCCATGCGTTGTAATGGCATCCGATGTAATGGATCCTGCGTTGTAAAAGTTCCGTTGTAAAAGCCTCCCGATGTAAAAGTTGCGATGTAACGGTGCATCACCGTATGTGAGTGAATGCATAGGTGCAATGGTAGTGCCAGGGTGAAAGGATGAGTGCATTGGTAGTGCATGAGTGAATGGAGGGATGCAACAGTAGAGCCTGGTTCAACGGATGACTTCATGAGTATTGCCTGAGTGAATGAAAGTTTGCATAGATACACCCTGAGTGAATGGATGAGTGCAAAGGTAGTGACTGGATGATTGGATGTATGCAGGGGTAGAGCTTCGCGAAACAGATGAATGCATAGGTAGTGCCTGTCAAACTCTTACCTATGTTTCCACAGGAACAACAAGCAAGATGCAAACGCCAATTTATCCTTGTCACCTTGTGCCCAACAGTGTCAAAACGCCATTAGTGAACCTAGGAAAAGAGGATAAAAAATGTTTAAACAAAAGAATCATTCCACGAAGTCTCTACTCAAACTTAAGGTTAGTCATTCAGGAAGTTTACTAAATGTAAAAACAAAAGTACATTGAGTATATTATACAATAAAGAAAAGGAATCAGTAGTGTTTTAACAATGTTTGGTTTTCCCCTGAGGTTACGTAGTTTTCGGCCTCGCTTCGCTACAGCCGCCATTTTGCGTTTAGTCGCCATTTTATGTTGCCTCACTCAAGCAGCACGGCTAATGCGGAAAAATGGTCTTTCTGCCACTTTCAGCTGCTCGATGTTTTTCTCGTCAAGGAACAACCTTTGTCCTTGTGTACGACACTGATGTCAGGGTCCGGCCGAGTTCGCAAAGCCATGTCTAGACTGATTAATCCATGACTTACTCCCCTGTTTGGGTCCCACCATTCTTCTCTACCTTATCTTATTTAACTGGCCTTCACTATTCTCTCTGTGTCTTCTCTTGTTACATAGCTCTTCTTTTGAAGCATTCTACACATGTTTTGCCACCTGCAAATTGAATTACGGGCACCAGTGTTGATTAACCTGATGGGAGGAGAGCACACGGGGTCTGAAAGGAGGGTGTGTTTTAGACATCTGATAGCTTGTTTTCAAACTATTCCTATTTGTCAGTTTTGTGTATATTGGGAGTTGTCATTGTAAACTTGTGTTGTATAATAGACTGTGCGCCACAGATTGAAGTGGCAGTCTCTTGAGAACCTACCTGTGTGGTACTTCTTAGATAACTGTGCTTAGCTGCAGCTAATAAAACTACTTTTCTACGCCAAACAGAGTGTCCCATCTCTCTGTCGGTCGAGGCAGGTGAACTCGGAGATCTCAGGCATGCCCTGCGCCGCTCGGCCCATAAGGCCGGGTTCTCCAATTGGCGGCCCAACGTGTGGGCGACTTCAGCGGTAGTAGTTTTGCCCGAGAGTCGTGAGGAGCTTCGCAGGAAAATTCCGGAGGATTTCGCGAACCACGTGAGCGACCCCTGCATGTCAAAGTAGACCGAAGGTCTTTTGAAGCGTGGCTACTCCTTCCCGATGGCTGCTGACGACTGCTGCCCTGACTGTCGCCCTGCCTTGGCCCTTTGGTGATGATTGATATCGCGAGACAATAGACGGACATCTGTTGGCGTGAGAAAAGCATTTAGTTAAGTATTTGTGGGTAGCGCCCACTCTCTTTGTTTTTGTATTTTGTTATTCGATTAGCGCGCTAACCGAAGCCAAGGGGTAAGTACGTTTGTGCTGTGACACTATTGTCCGAAAATCCCTTGACGTTTGTAAGGAAGTCCAGTTTGTTACGAAATGCCTGGATTTAGTAAGTTTAAGAAATTTTGTTGTTGTGGTTGTTTTGCGGATTCCCGACTAGAGGATTCTTGTCCAATTCCTCCAGTTGGAACTCCTACTTACGAACTTTACTCAAAGCACGGTGTGGGTCCTATAGTTTTTAATGAAACATGGACCCGTTACACTAAAAAGGACGGTGTTTTGCGATGGCCACAACATGGGTCTTTTGAGTCAGATATATTAGATAATTTGGAAGCGATTTTATTCAAGAGAAAAGCCCGGCCGGCAATGTACGACTCCTTTCGCCTATGGCGCAAGGAAGCCAAACAGAAAGAAATTAAGCAAATGAAGAAAGATAAGAAAGAACAGAGTATGTCGATTCTACAAGCTGCCCAACAGTTTAAAAATGACGAAGCTGATCAGGCGATTGAGGTGTCAGAAAGACAACATCGTATGGCAATAGATAGATGCTATCCTGTGTTACCTACTGTATCAAAGAGTAAAACGCCTGATGATGATTCTTTCATGTCCCATTTATTGACATTACCTCCGCCTTATGTGTTAGGTGCTAATGCACCGCCATTACAGCCCGTTGTCAATCCAGCAGCTGTAATTCCTGCACAGTTGCCTGTCCCTGTGATTTCGCCTCAACCTCCTTTGCCAGCAATACCGGTACCCCAATCTCCTGTGCCTCAGCCTTCTCCATCTGTCGTTTCTTTTGCTACAGATTCCTCTTCTGTCTTGCAGAATACATTGTCCCCCATTTTAGTGTCAGATTCCCCTGCAGCTCGACGGCGTTTAGTCGACACTGTCTCGGGTTTTTTGTCGCCTTTTCTTGGACCTCTTTTCTTTTCTCCTGCCTCGTCTAGGAGGCAATCTCGTAATCAGTTTCCAGATTTGGAAGAACGGACTAAATTAGATTCCCTTGCTTATAATTGGATCATGAGTCATGTACAGTATAGTACACGTGATATCTTAGATACTTTCCTACAATGGAACGCGCCCACACAGAGATACGTATTTGATGTCATGTGTAATACTCTGATTAAAGAATGGGGAGACGTAGATCTAGACTCACCTCCTCAGGATTTATTCGAAATACAGGATACATTTGATAAGGGACTTATTGTGGGTCCTGCTGTAGAGCATGCTGTTCAGAAACTTGTTGCTTTTTGATCTACCCTTTTCTCTCAAAATTCTCTTGAGCCTGATCCCGCGGTTCGTCGTAAAACGGCACAATATCCTATGCGAGAGGTTCCTCCGATATGGAGAGATGAGGTTCCTCAAGCAGGTGCTAATCCTGGTGTTCCTGCTCATTTTCAGCATATATGGGTACACGATCCTTGGAAAAGGTCAGAAGTATTGGCACTCAAACAGTCTTTACCGGACCCTCGTAAGAATCCTGCGGGATACTATAAAGAGCTGTCTCAGACTGTTGACGCTTGTATTATGAATTTGGCAGATATTGACTTACTCATGGGGAATGTAGTCCCACAAGCAATATGGGCCAAGATTCGTAGGGAGGATCATGCGGCAGCTTTAGGTGGTGATTGGGCTGCCATTACAGCTGCGGATACAGGTCAAGTAGGTGGGGCCAAACCAGATGTCCTGATCACAGAATTGCCTGGAAAAATAATAGATTTGATGAAAACTTTAATGCCTGCGATGCGCGTTAATTGGGATAAGTTAGTGGCGTGTAAGCAAAAGACGGATGAAAGTGTCTCTGACTTCTTTACTCGGTTTGAGGAGACCTTCATCGACCATAGTGGGCAAGATATGAGTACTGAAGGTGGACAACGATTGTTTGTGGACAAATTTGTTTTTAATTTACTTCCAGAATTATCGAATAAATTAAAACAATCGGAGAGTTCTTGGGCTGTCTCTTCCACTGCTCAGATACTGGCTACTGCTCAATATTATGAGAATAGGGATAAGGAAGATAAGGAGAAAGCGGAGAAAAAGACTAAAGACTTGAAAACAAAAGTCCTTCTGCAACAGGCTTATCCCCCTCGTTCTGCTCAACCCTCATTTTTACAGCCCCCACAGTTCCAGAGGTTGTTGCAGAAGCCAGTTCCCTCAGTTCCACAAGCTCCATTGGGTCCTAATCAGTGTGCTTACTGTAAGGAAGATGGTCATTTTAAGAATACTTGTCCAATTTTATTACAACGGTATGGTGGATCATTGGCGCCACGGGGTCGTGGTGATTCTCGATCCATATCCAGAGGTAGGGGTCGTGGTGCGCCAACTCAGGAACGACGTCCCTCTCCCTCTCAGGACTCTATGAATTATTTTGATCAGCAGAATTCTCAATCTGCACAACACTACAATGATGATTATTGTTTCGATAATGAGGACGTTACTTTCCATACTAGCTAGGACAGCCATAGGCATAGTAAGGGAGTCATATCAGTTCCAGTAGATCAGGAAGGACCTTATGTGTAATGTTATGGCATTAGGTGTTACAGAACCATTTCTCTTGGATACTGGTTCTATGAGAAGTTCCATAATGCATTCTAAATTCCCTGGGGCACCTTTGTCTGGCTTAACGAATGTTTCTGTAGGATTCTCTGGCGCCCCAGTTTCAAATCCTATCTCTTGTCCTTTGCCCATTTCTATTGGTCCATACGATTTGGAAGCTCGACTCCTTTTAACGACAGGATGCGGAGAAAATTTATTGGGTTTGGACCTACTGAAACGTTTACATGCTACACTGTATTGTTCACCCTCTGGTGTGCACCTCACTTTGGGTGATAAGTTGATTTCTCCAATGTATGTATCTAAAGAACAGCTACCACCCGAGTTGCGTTCACTTCCCGTTACACTTTGGGCTGAGGGTCCAAATGATGTTGGCTTGTTGCAAATTCCACCTTATGTAATTACTGTTAAAGACAATGTTAAGATGCCACGTGTTCCACAATATAAAATATCCAGTGATGGTGAGAGAGCCTTGATGGCCATTGTTCATGATTTGGTTCAAAAGGGTGTGGTTGAAGAGACTAGAGGAAACGTTTGCAATAGTCCTGTTTTGCCTATTCTTAAACGTACTGATCCCTCTCAGCCACCTGTGTACCGTTTTGTAATTGATATTCGAGAGGTCAACAAAATTGTTGTCCCTCAATTCCCTGTTGTGCCAGATATCACAGCTTTGCTTACCATGATTCCTGCTTCAGCTGTTTGGTTCTCAGTGATCGATCTTAAAAATGCTTTCTTTAGCATTCCCATTGCTGAAAAAGTAGGGATCTCTTTGGCTTCTCTCTCGGAGGTCGAAGCTTCCGGTTTAAGCACGCACCCCAAGGCTATTGTGAAAGTCCTTCAATATACAGTCAAGCTTTGAAATCTCAACTTGATACCTTTTCTTTGCCCTCAGGTGCCACTCTTATTCAATATGCGGATGATTTGTTGATCGCTGCTGATTCTGAAAATGTTTGTAAAGCAGCAACTGTATCGCTCTACAGCATTTGTCTGATTCACATCATAAAGTATCGTCTTCCAAGGTACAATATTGCCGAAAAGAAGTTACCTATTTAGGTCATCTCTTGTCGAAGGAGGGAAGGCGATTGACTCCAGAACGTATTCATGCAATTGCACGAATGCCTGTATCGTCCACGCAAAGAGAAGTACGTGCATTACCTCTTACTTTAGACAGTGGATTCCAAATGTTTCCCTACTTGCTAAACCTCTGTTGGCACTTACACTTAAAGATACGCCCCAGCCTTTGCCTTGGACTGATGAATGCCAGAAGAGTTTTACAGATTTACGTACTGCCTTGTGTTCTGCTCCTGTGTTGGGTACTCCAGATTACAGTAAACCATTCACACTCTATGTGCATGAAAGGGAAGGTTGCGCATTATCAGTATTGACGCAACAATTCGGCGATAAACAAAAGCCGTGTGCCTATTTTTCTGCAACATTAGATCCAGTAGCTAAGGCATTACCTAGTTGCCTTAGAGCAACAGCAGCAGCGGCAATTTCTATTCATCAATCTGCTGGACTAGTGCTAGATCATACTCTTAATGTTATGGTGTCACATGCAGTCAGGGCCGACTGGGAACCAAAACCGGCCCTGGCAAAGTGCTCGGCCGGCCCCCCCTACTCCCCCTGGGGGAGGGGGGGGTGCCACCAAGCTCTTTACCAGGGCCGCTTTTCCGCCGAATTTGTTACAGGGCCGATTTTGCAGCTTTGCTGCAAAAACGGCCCTGTCACAAAAACGGCCCCCACCCTTGCGGCCGACCGGGGAATTGCCCGGTGCCCACAACGGCCAGTCCAGGCCTGCATGCAGTAGACACTCTTCTTAACAGGACGAAAACTCAGCATTTAACGAGTGCTCGCTTGTCTGGATATGAGTTGACACTTCTAGCTAGTCACATACACATAAAAAGATGTAATGTTCTGAATCCAGCAACATTGTTGCCTGCTTTGGATGTTAACCATGTACAAGATCAGCATGATTGTTTTCCTCGCACTGAAGAAGAAACGAAGGGTCGAATAGACCTCAAGGATACACCACTTGTGGATCCGGATGGGATCCTATGGGTAGATGGGTCATGTTTTAAGCTTCCTAATGGTGAAACGACAGCTGCTTATGCAGTAACGACGTTGTACACAGTGGTAGAAACTGCACGCATTCCGCATAATTCAGCACAAGCTGCAGAATTGATTGCGTTGACAAGAGCATGTGTGTTGGTAAAAGGGAAAAGAGTGACTGTCTATACCGACAGCCAGTATGCATTCGGCGTTGCCCATAGTTTTGGTCGTTTGTGGAGGGAAAGAGGATTCTTTACCTCCCACGGCACCAAGATACAGCATGGTCAATTGGTAACTGACCTTCTCGAATCACTTGCCCTGCCTACTCAAATAGCGATTGTGAAGTGCAGTGCGCATAAAAAGATTACTGATGACGTGGGTCGAGGACATGTATGTTGCAGGTCCTGCTAGATGGGTTGCAGAAGCTGGTATGTGTGAAGACACAGTGGAAAGTGTGAAAGCGATCCAGAAGGAGGCCACTGAGAAAGAATTAAGTATGTGGAGAGAAAGTACGGGAATGTTGGATAGTACGGGATGTTGGACGGAATTGTCAGAGCATCAACAATGGTTGTTACCTGATGCGTATGTACTGACTGTAGTTACTATGGCCCATGGACCAGCCCATATTAATGCACGGGGTATATGTAAGCTTTTAGCTCCAGTATGGCAGAACGATGGTATTCCTAAATGTGCAGAAAATGTGGTGAAACATTGCATTGTTTGTTTGATGCACAATCCAGGAAAGGGAACTCCAACTCCAGCAGGTCACTTTGCACCCCCTACGTACCCATTCGAGGTACTGCAAATAGACTACATACATATGGAACGCTTCAATAATCTCAAGTATGTCCTGGTGGTGGTTTGTGCCTTTTCCAGATGGATAGAGGCTACCCCCTAAAGGACAACACTGCCTTGTCCACTGCAAAAATACTCTTGAAAGAATTCTTCCCGAGGTTTGGTTTGCCGCGCATTGTCTGGAGTGACAATGGAAGTGAATTTGTAGGGCAAATTATGCAAAAGGTGTGTGTAGGTCTAGGCATTAGACAAAAATTCCATGCGGCAAACCATCCTCAGTCAGCAGGTCTGGTAGAGTGCTACAATGGCACTCTCAAACTTAAGCTAGCAAAGATTCAGGGCAGCACGGGCCTTTCTTGGCCTGATGCTTTGCCCTTGGCACTCCTTTCTACTAGACCAACTGTTCATTCTCGTTTGGGGCTTAGCCCATACGAGATTGTGTTCGGACGCCCAGCTAATGTCTGGGGAGTCCCCAGACCCAAAAAGTACTCAGATATTCCCTACCCACTGTTGGTTGACTACTTGCATGATCTCACCACTAAATTGCATGTTATTCGTCAACAGGTACAAAACGCTTTACTAGAGGCCTCTTCAGATCCCGGACACACCATCCAGCCTGGGTGTTGGGTGTGCCTGAAAAATTTCCAGAGAAAAAGGAACTTGGAACCTCGCTGGGGGCCTCCGAGACAAGTCCTGCTTACGACTCGTACAGCCGTGAAGGTCCTGGGGAAAAGACACTGGATCCACGGTGTGCACTGCAAAAGGGTACCATTGCCTTTGCCTTATGACCAGTGGGTCCGAGAAGGTATCGGTGACAGTGAGTGTGAGCGGGTACCCCGTTTTGTTCCGTTCAGCAGTGCACACCTGGATTGGACTAGCTCAGAGAAAGAGGACAATGATGTTCTACAGGAAGCTGTACCTGTTCATCTGAGACTTGATACAACAGATCCCGAACATTTGTTCCAGGACCAGACAACGCCTGGAAAGAGACGATATAATTTGAGGAAAAGATCCCCTATAGACAATTAATTTTGACTTTCTTTTTAATTCTGTCAATAAAGAAAAGTTTTCCCTTCCCTTATCCATCAAGTTGCAGGGTCACGGTAGGAGTCTTGAGCTGTGACCTGAATAGTGACTAGGTCAACAGGACTTGCAGTGTCATAGGACGGCTGACAATCACAGCCAAGTGATTAAGGAAGATTATCGTGAGCAACACCTTTAGAGTAATGGATAGTGCAGGGAAAGGAAGTAATATTAAAATGATGAAGAGAGCTCATTATAAGAAATTATTATTTGGTCGTTGTGGCGTAGCACTATGTGTTTTAGTAGGTTTAAGTAGTTTATTAGCATGCATAGGATGGCTTATTCATGTCCTGCAGTTAGCACCCGTTCCTGTTTCTGTCCCTCTAACTCCCTTTACTATTGTTTCGCCACATAAATTTTACTCACTCCCAGATCACGAGCAAATGAGAAGAATGGAATATCTTAACAATTTGTTTATTCAACTGTTACACCAGCATCAATTGATAGTAAATGTTACTGACTGTTGGGTATGTGGCCTCATACCACATAATACACAAAGAGGAATGCCGTATCTAGTCCTCCCCTTTACATATGAAGGTTCTGCTTGGGCCTATCTGGCTATGTTTTCCAATGCATACCAGAATTTACTTCGATACCCTTCTGGTGGATTCTATAATGGTGGAGTGGATTTCAGTCACAGTTCTTTGATAAAAGGCATTGTAACTATGGCAAAGATTGCTGATATCATCAAGATTCCCAAAGACGAAAAGAGAGCGTATGATGGGTGGAATATAACTCGCTATACTCTTAGCCTTACTGACAAGCTCAAGCAACAGAGTTCTGCACCGATTTGGATACTACCCCAACGAGGTCGTTTGTGCTTGCAAATAAATGGCCAGTACACCAAACCTAAGCAAGAGAGGAGCAACTGCTCCCACACTTATGTCTATACTCCTTCTACACCCGCACCATTAGTGGCATCACAAGGTACATATTTCATCTGTCATGATAAAGCTTATACATGGCTTCCCACACACTTCTCGGGAACATGTTACATAGCTTTTCTCCTCCCTCCTACATACACCGCTCCTGCTGATTATCACAAGAAGAGAGTTGCTAGAGGAGTAGTAGATTCAGAAGATACAGCAGGGCAAGAAGGAGGGGATTTTCCGAAAGGGTTTCTTCCCTTTTGGGGTCCGATGGCAAATAGCAAACATATTAGACAGTTGATCCGTGTGGTTGATGCCACAATCAATGTAACTTCTGGAGCATTGAAAAATTTGACTGCTGAGCTTCAGGCGGATCGATTTATGACTTTACAGAATAGAATGGTTTTAGACATAATACTTGCAGATAAAGGAGGAGTTTGTAAACTGATTGGGTCTAGTTGTTGCATTTATATTCCTGACAACGCCCCTACAGTATACCAAGCCATCTCTAAGCTACATGTCATCTCTGAGTCTATCCACCAAGATACTGGAGATTGGTCTGTGATGGAATGGTTTGGGGACTACTGTCCACTTGGGGTTGGAAGGTGCTAACTTTCCTTGGAATGATTCTAGCACTCGTCTTTTCTTGTTGTCTTTGTCTACAGTGTGGTCCAGCCATTTGTGTACTCTGTGCCACAATCTGTGTCTCCAAACCAGTAGCACAACAGACAGAACACATTAAGATGATGGTGCAACAACATCTTAGTGACCTCATGCCCATTGATATCGACTCAGATTGAAATGGGTTCCTTTGTGCATTGCCTGAGTATGGCAAAAGGAGGGTCTGAGGTTACGTAGTTTTCGGCCTCGCTTCGCTACAGCCGCCATTTTGCGTTTAGTCGCCATTTTATGTTGCCTCACTCAGGCAGCACGGCTAACGCGGAAAAATGGTCTTTCTGCCACTTTCAGCTGCTCAATGTTTTTCTCGTCAAGGAACAACCTTTGTCCTTGTGTACGACACTGATGTCAGGGTCCGGCCGAGTTCGCAAACCCATGTCTAGACTGATTAATCCATGACTTACTCCCCTGTTTGGGTCCCACCATTCTTCTCTACCTTATCTTATTTAACTGGCCTTCACTATTCTCTCCGTGTGTTCTCTTGTTACATAGCTCTTCTTTTGAAGCATTCTACACATGTTTTGCCAACTCCAAATTGAATTACGGGCACCAGTGTTGATTAACCTGATGGGAGGAGAGCACACGGGGTCTGAAAGGAGGGTGTGTTTTAGACATCTGATAGCTTGTTTTCAAACTATTCCTATTTGTCAGTTTTGTGTATATTGGGAGTTGTCATTGTAAACTTGTGTTGTATAATAGACTGTGCGCCACAGATTGAAGTGGCAGTCTCTTGAGAACCTACCTGTGTGGTACTTCTTAGATAACTGTGCTTAGCTGCAGCTAATAAAACTACTTTTCTACGCCAAACAGAGTGTCCCGTGTCACTGTCAGTCGAGGCAGGTGAACTCGGAGATCTCAGGCGTGCCCTGCGCCGCTCGGCCCATAAGGCCACCCCCCCTACCTGAATTAATCCTCTCTTCCTATCTGTAGCAAATTAAGCCATCTTGTAAAACAATTGCTATAATTAGCTAAGGTTAAAGAACAAAGAGCAATGAAATCTGGGCCCCAAAAGAAAATGACAATGATATGTCTTGAGGCTGTGAAATGATACCCACCTAAATTAAGCAGGGAGGCACTCTCTGTGACCAGGTAAGCAAAATTCTCCAGCAACTAATTATATTAAAAGAATATCTTGTTATCCTAAATGTTGTCAGATTAGTACCTGAAATTTCCTGATATCCGCGGGAATGCCAGGCCGAAGATGATGCGTGCTCCCAACTCCCCCACACCACTGCGCCAGATTTCTCTTGCCTCAATGACGCGAGGGAAAGGGGAAGTGGAAGAGAAAAACAGAGAGACTGCCCACACAAGAATCTTCACCTCGATAGTTCAGATGAGATGAATGTTCTTCCTACAAGATTTAACAAAACGTTACTAAGTTCATGCACATAGTTAAACAATTAAATCTAAATTAACTCTCTCTCTCTCTCTTGTCTTTTACCTGACTTAGTGTGGGAGTTAGCCTCTCTCTAGTAAATCTCTAGATGGAATACTACTGCAATGTACATCAGCCAAAATGGAATACTTGGTAGATTAGGAGTCTGAAAATAAAGGTGGTACACAAGAATATACATATATATTTGTATCTACTTGAAGAGACTGTCTTAGAAGAAGAGTTCTCTGGTAACTGTACTCCAACTATATTCCAAATGCCAATGACAAAATGTTCAGATCCAAAGGTGGCGCCAATTTAGGTCAGCAGAGGGCGCTCTAGGCTAACAAGTTTCTGCTTCAACTCCTTGTAAGTAAATTCTGCGAGTTCATAATAGTGAAGGACTTCTCTGGATACTCATTACTTCATGAGCGAAAAAACCTTTATGACTGAGACTTTAATAATGGGGTTCGCAGTCTTTAACTGATGTGAAACAAAAACAATTAACAAGACTCTAAAAGGAAATGTCTCTGAACACTATGTAGAAATAAGGCAGAAAACACCTTATTCATATCGTGTACTCAAACAAGGAAAGGCCTCACCAATAGACGGTGAATGCAGCCTCTGGAAAATGGAGCCGGAGATGGAATGAGCTGTCACTGCTGCTGGGCTCACTTTGACGAGACTCTCTGCCGGGAAACTCAGGAAGGCTGAAGAGGAACACAGCGCGAGTCAGACGCCTGTTCAGTGACTCCCTGAAGCGAGCTGACAAAACTGAAGGCTCACGGAAGAAGCCGCCTCAGGAGCTCGGAGTCGAAGAAACTAGAAATGCCAGATATTAAATGGGGTTTTAAGTCCTCTGGCCTAACAAGAGCTGGAGAGCGCGAACAAAACATCTGCCTCCCGAAAATGGACGGTTGAAGTGCGACGTTAGGTAAACGCTCGCGCTTCACATTCAGCTGTGCCAACAATCACTGGGGCCACTAGAACGCTAACCGTTTGCACAAACAGTGGCAACAGGGAAGTGCCTGACCTGCCTCCAGCGATATTTAGAAACCAAAGCGCCCCAACCTATTAAGGAGCAAGGGGTCTTTGCCAACAAAGAAAACTTATTTATGGGGGAAACTATCTGTGAATGCCCTACCGAGAAGCCATTCCTGACAGTACCCCCCACCAAAACCCCCTCCCTAGGTTTTTGGGGATAAGTCTTGTGAAACTCCCTCACCAATGGGGGAGAGGCACTCGACTTACAGAGGTGCTGAGGAAGGAGGAGAACGCGCAACACGCTACCTGACACCAGCTTCAAGGCTCCTGGGTTCCTACCGCTGCAGTCTCGCCGCGCCGCATTGCTCCATCTGGCGGCCTGCGGCTGGAGACTACAGCTCCCAGGGAGCCTAGCGGGGACTTCCGGTATTGCCGCTACTTCAGCGGGAGGCTTCCTCGGTGGAGCGGGGGAGAGGCACTCGACTTACAGAGGTGCTGAGGAAGGAGGAGAACGCGCAACACGCTACCTGACACCAGCTTCAAGGCTCCTAGGTTCCTACCGCTGCAGTCTCGCCGCGCCGCATTGCTCCATCTGGCGGCCTGCGGCTGGAGACTACAGCTCCCAGGGAGCCTAGCGGGGACTTCCAGTATTGCCGCTACTTCAGCGGGAGGCTTCCTCGGTGGAGCGGGGGAGAGGCACTCGACTTACAGAGGTGCTGAGGAAGGAGGAGAACGCGCAACACGCTACCTGACACCAGCTTCAAGGCTCCTGGGTTCCTACCGCTGCAGTCTCGCCGCGCCGCATTGCTCCATCTGTACAAAAGGGGGTGGTGATGGACGGAGCATCTGAACCAATCAAACACTCACACCCAGTCAAAAGATCTGGGTTTAATCCATCACCGTTCTTTAGCCCACTCTGCCACCCCAGTTCAAACATGGCCATATGCAAATCAGTCTGACCCTGTGCCTCATGGGAACAGTCCAGCCCGAACTGCCAAGCCATGCCTTCCCTGGACCGGAAACAAGCTTCCGAGGACCGGTTTCTGGCATTACAGCCGTCTTCAGCCCGGCTTGTATGAATCCAGTGGCAAAGTGAGCAAGGGACTCACATCTGAGCATACCCTGCCACACTTATGGCGGCCAAAAGCGGTACAAAAGGGGGTGGTGATGGACGGAGCATCTGAACCAATCAAACACTCACACCCAGTCAAAAGATCTGGGTTTAATCCATCACCGTTCTTTAGCCCACTCTGCCACCCCAGTTCAAACATGGCCATATGCAAATCAGTCTGACCCTGTGCCTCATGGGAACAGTCCAGCCCGAACTGCCAAGCCATGCCTTCCCTGGACCGGAAACAAGCTTCCGAGGACCGGTTTCTGGCATTACAGCCGTCTTCAGCCCGGCTTGCATGAATCCAGTGGCAAAGTGAGCAAGGGACTTCCGGTATTGCCGCTACTTCAGCGGGAGGCTTCCTCGGTGGAGCGGGGGAGAGGCACTCGACTTACAGAGGTGCTGAGGAAGGAGGAGAACGCGCAACACGCTACCTGACACCAGCTTCAAGGCTCCTGGGTTCCTACCGCTGCAGTCTCGCCGCGCCGCATTGCTCCATCTGGCGGCCTGCGGCTGGAGACTACAGCTCCCAGGGAGCCTAGCGGGGACTTCCGGTATTGCCGCTACTTCAGCGGGAGGCTTCCTCCGCGTCGCGGGACGCGCGCGGGTGGCGCCGGGCGGAGCCCGGGCAGAGGGCGGGCCGTCTGTGGCCGTCAGGGGACGCCAGAGGACAGGACAGGCCGGACCCCTAACATCTACAGCACAAAAATGGGTAAGAGAAAACTACAGACCTCGATCACAGGGGGCACAAGCAAAGTTAAAATTGCACGTAAAACTAATGCACCAGGAAGTATTTTGACTTACCTAACATCTGCTATGGGGAAGCTTAATAAAGAAATCGCCGAGAAAGAACGTGAACTCGGCCTGGAGGGGGTATCCATTGAGCACAACGAGTCACGGATACCCCTAGAACCTAACATTGTCATCACTAGTCCCCATGATACTCTACCCGAGGGCCACAACTCAGTACACTATGAGCCTCCAATAGTGGTATCTGACATCCCTGTGTGTGCCCAAACATTGGGGGGGATCCTAAAAGATCTAAAAGCAGAAAAAGAGCAAGATCTCACAAAACACAATCCTCTCAACATAGAGCCAATATTACATCACGACAATCATCAACTAAGCTCGAAGGCTCAATTAAAGTTATGATAGAAAGGGTCTTAACTGACACCATCGAATCAACACTGATCAAGATCTCAAGTGATATAGTAGAAACCCTAAAAGATTGTGTATCAGGTATTATGAGCCGATGTGAGAGGATGAACTCTTTGTTGCTTCAAAAGGTAACAGAGCGCCTTGCTCTAGATCCACTACAGACCATAGAACAACATAGTCAACCTATGGAGGAGACCAATAGCGCTGACACCATGCCCAACCCAGTACATTTGCCACTTATTCCAAAAGTGGGTTCGTCAATTAAATCTAAAACTGTCGATAAAACATTGCATTCTATCCGACAGAACACCTCGGACTCTAAAACTAAACACACTTATGAAGCAAATGATGAGGTTGCTGATAAAACTTCTAACAACAGAACGGGTAATGGACAATATCCTAAACCTATGGTAAATCTACCCCCAGAGGCAACCCCGTTTGTGGCAGTACTGGTTAACGTTCCAAGGCTAACTCCGGGAGTACCTGAAACTCAGCTAACACTTATCGAAAACGTTAAGAGCTGGTGCGATACAAACTGTTCAGGCCCTAGTGATGTTTCCGCACATATTAGCCTGGCGAGAAGAGTTACCTGGCTGGGGCCGACAGCCAAACGCTTCTCTGATGATTGTGTTATTATCAACTTTAGAAATCCACATGTCTGCACAAGACTTTTCTGGGATGCCACCAACATTACCCAAGGACAAATACGTGCGGTCCCACTGGGCTTTTTCTACCCCAGTTCAACACAATTAATTACTCACGATACAACATACAGGAAAAATACCCCAAGACACAAAGTACAACTAGCTAACTGGGCAACCCAACCACTAAGCTTCCAACTGACCCAAGATAACAAACACCCAGTGGCCTTGACCCCTGGCTTGGAGCTAAGAAACCGCTTTGATGTCTTAACAAATTTTGACACTAACATCTGACTGACCAACCAGGAGGGGGTGGAGGAACAGCCAGGAAATAATGTGGTCAACAGAACTGTGAATCTAATGACATGGAATATCTCCGGTCTACAAGCCAAAAGGAGAGATGCACAATGGCTGGAAATTATTAAACAACAGGATGTGGTTGCATTACAAGAAACCTGGGACACTGATTGTAACTTTTGGGTAGAAGGATATGTATCCTTCTTTGTAGCAGCACAAAAGTCAAATAGGGGCAGAAGTAAGGGAGGCTTAGCACTCTTAATCTCGGTAAGTCACATGGGGGCGATGAAAATTATAAATGTTAACTCTCCTAACTGTTTAATCCTAGAGGTTTTGATGAATACGGGGGGAAAAATCCTCTATGTTAATTTTTATAATTCAACAGAAGGGTCACAAGGAAGTGAAAATATCCTAATGTTGGCAGAATTTTTAAATAATTATAAAAAGAGTCAATCTACTTTTTTTCACTATATACTTTTTGGTGATTTTAACACACACCTTTGTCATCTAAATTGTTATAATGGTGGTCCTCAGGAAGATGAATATTTGACTCACCCGCACTTCGAACACTCTACAAAAGGGGGTGCTCTAGAAGAATTGCTGATAAATTTGGATATGTCAGAACCCGCTTTTGCAAATCCAAAAGACAGAGTGGTAACTTACAGTGCTAGAGGTAGTAATACTATCATTGATTTTATCTTTGGGTCACCTAGTATTCTCAAAAATGTCATCACATATAACGCCATTTTGTCAGCATTTAGTGACCATAATCCAGTCATTATGGAACTGACTAATATTAATCCTACCATAATAAATACTGGTCAGCAGTCAATCTACCCCACCGCAATCCGGGCTCATGACCAAGGTAGACGAGTTAAATGGTCCAGGATTAACGTTGAGGACTTTTTTAATGACTTGTGTGATAAACTAAGTGTTGAACTAAATATATGCAGAGATCCATTGACCACAGGAGGGAATGTCATCAAAGCCTTTGAAACCATATGTAAAAATGTGGCAGTGATTCTTACATGCAAATCCTTTAATAAGTCATGCAAAGCACAGGGATGGTTTAATGCTAAATGTACCAAGGCACATAAAAACCTTCTAGAAGCCCTAAAATGCAAGCCACGCAATCCAATAGAAGTGTCCCAATTAAGGAAAGAATATAAAAGTACGACCGAGGCTCGAAAAAGAGAAATAAAAGATAAAGCTTGGGAAGCACTATATGACAATCTAACATTAAAGGATAGTGCCAAATTTTGGTCTATAGTGAACTCTCCTTTGTTTAATGGTAGAGAGAATGAACCACTAGAGGTGAATATCACCGAGAAACAATGGCTAGACCATTTTGAAACCATCTATGGAAGTAAGATCACCACTATTCCTTTTACCTCTATAGATTCCTTAACCACAGACACCCCACTAAGGGTAACGGTCAAAGAAGTACTTAATGCCATAGAAAATACTGCTGGCGGGAAAGCCCCTGGCCTGGATGGGGTTCCCGCCGATATGTACAAAGCACACCCTTATATTTGGTCCTTAGTACTTGCAAATGTTTTTAATTTAGCATGTATGAACACGTCTGACATTCCGATTTCTTGGTCACACTCGGTCATCATCCCAATTTTTAAAAAGGGGCAAAGGGGTGACCCTAGGTGTTATAGACCGATATCGTTACTTGATTCGTCATTTAAGATTCTTGGCAAGGTCATTTTAAATAAAATTAACATGTGGGAAAAGGAAAATGAAATTTTATGCAACACCCAATATGGATTCAGAATGGGGAGGGGCACTGAGGAACAGTGTCTTAATTTACACATGACCATTTGTAAATATACTGTCGCTGCTAGGCGGTCGGTCCATCTGGCTTTTATGGACTTGTCCACAGCGTTCGACCTAGTAAATAGGTCGAAGCTGTGGACGATTCTCTCAGAGTTGGGTTTGGACCCTGCACTGGTAAACTTTTTAGCCTACCTGCACAGTGACTTGACTGCATCAGTGCGTATGACAATGGATGGTAAATGCACCGCTGGTTTTAGATCAGCAAGAGGGGTTAGACAGGGGTGCATTTTGGCCCCCATGTTATTTTCATTGTATATCAACTCCCTGTATTCAGTTTTATCAACAGCTACTCCAGATATACCTAACATGGGTGGGTCACCTCTGCCTGTACTGATGTATGCCGATGACACGGTCCTCATTGCCAGAACCCCTAATGGTTTACAGTCGCTTCTTGATTCTTTTGGGGCTTTTATGTTAAAACTAGATTTGATTGTAAATATGGAAAAGTCGCACGTTATGTCTATAGGGAAAGGAAAGAAAACTACAAAAACCCTGCGATGTAATGGAGTGATATTGACCAAAGTTAAAACATTTACATATCTTGGTGTCATTTTTGATGATTTTGGCACCTGGACCCCACAGATTGTAAATAAAGCGATGGCTATACGAAGGTCATTTGCAGCCATATTGGGCTTTGCAAAGAGATTGGGGGGGAAACCTACTGAAGCCATACTCACCCTGTATAGAGCCAAAACCCTGGCTCTGGCTAGATACGGGGCTGGGATTTGGGGATATAGGGACCTAGTCCCGATACAGAAAGAAGAGAATAGGTCCATGCGCTCTTTATTGGGTCTACCACAGTCTACACCCACTTTCTCCGTTCTGTCGGAATTAGGGCAAGGATACATCGAGGACACCCTTAACCTGGCCCCACTACTTCTTTGGGTGAAACTATGGCTGAACCCCAGCTTGACTCTAAACCGCCAAATCATCAGGGACTGCATGGGGAGAGACAGAGTTAAAGATATAAAATGGCTGAACTATATCAAATCTGTTGCTACTCAATTGGGCCGTACTGAATTGTATAGTAATCCGGAAAAGCTATGTAAAGATGATGTTACATGGATTAAAGCTCACTTTCCAAAATATAGAAACATGCAACGTGAAGCCCAGGAAATTGAGAAAAACACTGTAAGGGCTCACTACATTTTACTCTCAACTATGTCCATTCAGCCTTATTTGATGGTAGTAAACAGGCCATATCACCGGTGGCTTCTCACGAAATTCCGTTTCAATCAGATGCATCTCCTTCTGGGTGAATACCCGAAATGGAATAAGCCAAGGGATCACGCTCCATGCAAATGTGATGCTTTTACAGACCAAGACCTGACTCATTTTGTGTTTTTCTGTCCTTTTTTCGTGGAGGGAAGAGAAAAATATATTCTACCACTTTTGAGGCACAGGGGATTTATGCAAGTGAAACCCGCCCTGTTGTTTCTACAACTTATGGAGACCCCTATTGTAATGTTTGGGGTTTCCAATTTTTTGGTAGCAGCAATGAGAGCCAAACGGCTTAGATTATTGAATACTTCATTCACTGAATGTACTCTGTAAATAGCAAGGTTTAGATCAACCTTTTCCCTTATGTGTCGTACATTTTTGTTCCCTGAAGAATCAAAGTAACAGGGGAATGACAATGAAATTATCTACAGAACCAAAAGTGATGGATTAAATAAGGTACATGATCTATTGTTTACAAGGAAAAAAAAGTAATAATCGAACCTGACTTTTTCCCTGCATAAATGTTCTTAACCGTTTTTAATGTTTTTAAAATAGCGTGTTTTTGTATTGAATAGTATTGTCTTATAAATGTATGCATGTTTTTTATTTTTTATTTTTTGTGCCTGTAGTATACTTTTATGATTTTAATTAATCGAATAAAGTATTTTTGACTCTGACTCACTCTCCCTCACCAATCTTGGAGCGTGGATATTAGAGCGAGGCTCCCAAGATCGTTCTTCAGGACCATAACCCTTCCAGTCAACCAAGTAGAAAACTTGACCCTTCCTGACTTTGGAGTCTTGAATTCTCTTTACTTCAAATTCCTCAACTGAATCTACTAGCAAAGGTGCGGGTGGAAGTACCTTACGAAGATTAGGAGGATGTTTCCTGATTAACGAGACATGGAAGGTTGGGTGAATCTTTAAGGTTTTAGGTAAAAGTAATCTCACACTCACTGGATTTACCATTCTGACCACAGGGAAAGGACCCACAAACCTGGGTTGAAACTTTCGATTTCCACGCAAACGCATATGACGCGTGGAGACCCAAACTTGATCCCCAGGTTCAAAAACTGGACTCTCCTTACGACCCTTATCAGCCTGTCTCTTGAAAGCTGCCTTAGCCTTTACCAAATTAGAAGAGGCAACTTGGTAAGCCAGTTGCAACTTCTGAATGACCTCCCCAGCTGCTGGAACGTCCACAACTACTCTGCCCACCAACATGTTGGGATGCCTACCAGAATTCAAAAAGAAAGGGGAAAATCCTGTGGCTAAATGTACTGAGTTATTGTATGCAAATTCTGCTGGGCTAAGCAATGAAGGCCAATCTCCCTCCTGTTCCATAAGATACAACCGAAGGTACTGCTCAAGATCCTGATTTACTCTCTCTGTCTGTCCGTCGGTTTCTAGGTGATAACCGGTGGACAGACGAGAGTCAACCCCCAAACCTTTAAGAAAGGATCGCCAGAATCGAGACACAAATTGGGGGCCTCTATCTGAAATGACAACCTTTGGAATTCTATGCAGTTTAACTACATGTTGCACAAACAAAGAGGCTAATTCTGTAGCATTAGGAAGATTTTTGAGAGGAACAAAATGACTCATATTGGAAAATTGATCAACCACCACCCAAATGACCGAATTCCCCTGACAAGATGGTAACTCAACAATGAAATCCATCTACACGGTGTGCCAAGGATAGGGAGGTACTGGTAACGGCATAAGGAGGCCCTGTGGAGATTGTCTGAGACTTTTCCCTTTCAAACACTGTTCGCAAGTGGCAACATGCTGTCGAACCTGAGCTTCCATGCCAGGCCAAAGAAAATTCCGCTTCACCAACTCCAAGGTCTTTACCACTCCCTTGTGTCCAGCCAATGGCTGATCATGGAACATTCGAATGGTTTCTACTTGAAGCTTTTCCCCAGGAACGAACCTCTTGTCTTTAAAAAACGTTTTCCCATCTTTCACGGAACGATTAGGACCTTCAGATTCCCAATTCAAATAGTCTTCTTTCTGAAATTCCAGTACAATCTTTTCTTCCAACTCATCTACTACAGAGACTGCCACTATCTTCTCCTTAGGAATGAGGTATTCTTCATGTCTTGTATTTGGATTTTCTCCCACATTTAAACGAGAAAGAGCGTCAGCTTTCCCATTTATCACTCCTGGTTTGTAAGTGAGTACAAAATCAAAATCAGCAAAAAACAGTGACCACCGAAGTTGTCGCGGTGTCAAGGTCCGAGCAGATTTAAGGAATTGCAAATTCCTATGGTCGGTAAACATTGTGACCACATGTCTGGCCCCCAGTAAATAATGTTGCCACTCCAGGAAAGCATCCTTGACTGCCAACAATTCCTTGTCTACAATGGCATAGTTGAGCTCTGCGGAGGACAGTTTTCGAGAATAATAAGCAACTGGATGAAGCTGCCCTGTCTTCTTATTGCGTTGAGACAATACTCCTCCAATAGCCAAATTGGAAGCATCAGCCTCCACAAAAAATGGTTCCAAAGGGTCAGGGTGTTGCAAAATTGGAGCTGTGATGAAAGATTCTTTGAGAAATTGAAAAGCCTTCTCTGCCTCAAGTCCCCACACAAACTTTTCATTTTTTCGAAGCAAACGGGTGATTGGACTCACCTTCTCAGAGAAATTCTGGATGAAACGCCGATAAAAATTGGCGAATCCCAAAAAACTTTGGATTTCTTTCACAGTACTTGGAGCAGGCCAATCATGGATTGCCTTAAGCTTAGATTCATCCATTGACACACCATCTGGGGAAAGAATGAACCCCAAAAATTCGACCTTGGTTGTATGAAACACACATTTTTCCAATTTTACGTAGAGTTGATTTTTCAAAAGACATTCCAAAATGGTTCGAACATGCAAAACATGCTCCTCAATATTCTTGGAAAAAATAAGAATATCATCTATATAGACGACTGCAAATCGATCCAAAAACTCCCGAAGGATATAATTTACAAAGTGCTGAAAGGCCGCAGGAGCATTGCACAACCCAAAGGGCATCACTTGGTACTCAAAAAGCCCGAATCGGGTTCAAAACGCCGTTTTCCACTCATCCCCCTCTGCCATCCGAACCAGGTGATAAGCCCCCCTTAGATCTAATTTAGTGTAGACATGGGCTTCCTTGACCTGGTCCAAAAGTTCAGAGATGAGTGGCAACGGGTATCGATTTTTCCTAGTCACCAAGTTCAAGGCCCTATAGTCTATGCAAGTCCTCAAGCTCTTGTCCTTCTTGGGAAGAAAATAAAGAGGGGAGGAAACTGGAGACTGAGAAGGTCTAATGAATCCGTTTGCCAAGTTCTTGTCAAGGTACTCTTTTAAATGGAAATTTTCTGATTCGGAAAGAGCATAAATGCGACTGCAAGGTAGTGATGCTCCAGGCTCTAATTCAATCGTACAGTCATACTCCCGATGGGGAGGAAGCTTTTGCGCTTCTTGTTCGTCAAAAACGGATTTCAAGTCTTGGTACTGCGCAGGGACATCTGGAAGTTCCACCAAACAAATCATCTGCGGTTGAATAGCCAAACAATAAGATTCACTTGATTCCTTCTCCTGAAGAAGAGGATGAAAACAATGTTCCAAGCAATATTCAGAATTCAAATCTACAGTTCTCTTGGCCCAATCAATCTTCGGATTGTGTTCGGTTAACCAGGGCAAGCCCAAAATTAGCTGGAATTGAGGGGCGTCAATTAAACTGAAGCAAATAAAACTGCAATGTTTCCCAGGACCAAAAAACGAAATTACTTCGGTATCAAATGCAATCGGACCGGAGGATAGCGGAGTACCATCAACTGCTCGCACAGGCTCTGGTTTGATCTTTCTTACAAAATTAATTCCCAAACTTTTTGCAAATAAAATATCGCAAAAATTTCCGGTAGCTCCAGAGTCAATCATTATTGCCACAGTTGCACGTTGATCTTTTCCAAAATGAATTTGACAAGAAAGAATGAGATGCGGAGCGGAGAACTGCATCGTATTGGACAAGGACTGCACAAGAGGAGTTGACTTAGATTCTGCGTCCACCAGAGCAACTCCGTCTACTGGTCGAGCTTCTCTTTTACCCATGACGACGTCTTTGGTCTTCGGGGACACTCCTTGACAAAATGGCCTGAACCACCACAATACATACATAGTTTCCCGACTCTTCTCTTTTCACGTTCTTCCTTACTCAATGGACCTCGGACCGTTCCTATTTGCATCGGTTCTTCAACGATAGCTTCTTCCTTGGGTTTTATTCCTTCAGAGAGAATCCGATCAAACCTGGGAGGAATAGGTCGATTTTCCTTACGCCGCTCTGAACGCCTCTCAGATTGTCTCTGGTCAATCTGAAGAACCAGGTCAATCAATTCAGAAACATCTGTGGGCCTTTTAGGAATCTGAGCTAGGCCATCCTTTAGTTCGTCTCTCAGACCTCTGTAGAAAATCGCTGCTCTTTTTTCTGATGGCCACTTTGTCTCCACAATAAGTTTGTTGAACTGTGCTAAGTATGCCACTAATTCTCGATTCCCCTGTTTCAAATCAAGAAGCTCATTGTCTGTAGTTTGAGAGATTGGTCTCCGATCAAAAATTCGTAAAAATTCCGACTTGAACTCTTCAAAGTTGTATAACATGGGATCATTGGTAGACACAAGTGGTAAAGACCAAGCCGCTGCATCCCCACTCAGGTACGACAGCATGAACGCCACCTTGGATTGATCCTCCTTGAAAATTATAGGTTTGCAAAGAAAATGCAACGAACACTGCGTGACAAATACCTGTGCCTTATTTGGATCTCCCATAAACCTTTCTGGTGGAGCTAGCGGGATGGTAGGGGACATGGCATGCACCACCTGAGTAGTAAGCTCAGAGGAAGATGGAGATGGATTAAAGGTTTGAGATTTCGGACCCCCAAAATCTGGTCTAGGGCTAACTGTGAGTTCATTTAAACGTTGACGAAGGAAACTAGTCTCTTGATTGGATTTCCTAACTTCTTCTCTGGTCTCTATCAACTGCTTCTGTAAACCTTCCAAAATAGACCCCAGGGCCTTTACATCAAATCCTTCAGCCATGGCACCCAGGCGGAAAGCAATTGCGGGCACTTCAATCTCTCAGATTAGTACCTGAAATTTCCTGATATCCGCGGGAATGCCAGGCCGAAGATGATGCGTGCTCCCAACTCCCCCACACCACTGTGCCAGATTTCTCTTGCCTCAGTGACGCGGGGGAAAGGGGAAGTGGAAGAGAAAAACAGAGAGACTGCCCACACAAGAATCTTCACCTCGATAGTTCAGATGAGATGAATGTTCTTCCTACAAGATTTAACAAAACATTACTAAGTTCATGCACATAGTTAAACAATTAAATCTAAATTAACTCTCTCTCTCTCTCTTGTCTTTTACCTGACTTAGTGTGGGAGTTAGCCTCTCTCTAGTAAATCTCTAGATGGAATACTACTGCAATGTACTTCAGCCAAAATGGAATACTTGGTAGATTAGGAGTCTGAATATAAAGGTGGTACACAAGAATATATATATATTTTTTTATCTACTTGAAGAGACTGTCTTAGAAGAAGAGTTCTCTGGTAACTGTACTCCAACTATATTCCAAATGCCAATGACAAAATGTTCAGATCCAAAGGTGGCGCCAATTTAGGTCAGCAGAGGGCGGTCTAGGCTAACAAGTTTCTGCTTCAACTCCTTGTAAGTAAATTCTGCGAGTTCATAATAGTGAAGGACTTCTCTGGATACTCATTACTTCATGAGCGAAAAAACCTTCATGACTGAGACTTTAATAATGGAGTTCGCAGTCTTTAACTGATGTGAAACAAAAACAATTAACAAGACTCTAAAAGGAAATGTCTCTGAACACTATGTAGTAATAAGGCAGAAAACACCTTATTCATATCGTGTACTTAAACAAGGAAAGGTCTCACCAATACACGGTGAATGCAGCCTCTGGAAAATGGAGCCGGAGAGGGAATGAGCTGTCACTGCTGCTGGGCTCACTTTGACGAGACTCTCTGCCGGGAAACTCAGGAAGGCTGAAGAGGAACACAGCGCGAGTCAGACGCCTGTTCAGTGACTCCCTGAAGCGAGCTGACAAAACTGAAGGCTCACGGAAGAAGCCGTTTCAGGAGCTCGGAGTCGAAGAAACTAGAAATGCCAGATATTAAACGGGGTTTTAAGTCCTCTGGCCTAACAAGAGCTGGAGAGCGCGAACAAAACATCCCCCTCCCGAAAATGGACAGTTGAAGTGCGACGTTCGGTAAACGCTTGCGCTTCACATTCAGCTGTGCCAACAATCACTGGGGCCACTAGAACGCTAACCGTTTGCACAAACAGTGGCAACAGGGAAGTGCCTGACCTGCCTCCAGCGATATTTAGAAACCAAAGCGCCCCAACCTTTTAAGGAGCAAGGGGTCTTTGCCAACAAAGAAAACTTATTTATGGGGGAAACTATCTGTGAATGCCCTACCGAGAAGCCATTCCTGACAAATGTCAGGAATACTAACTAAAGTCTTCTATATTTATATTTACAGGAACTTACCATTCAGGTACCCAAACACAGAAAAAGGCAGATCCTCAGAGACGACAGAACATTACTAAGGTAGATGCTCCTTACCTCATAATTAAATAATTATCTTTAGGTGCAAAAGCACAGTTAACGTACTAATGGCGGATTTTCTTTATTTTTTTCTCTTTAGGTGAACTATAGGAAAACTGGAGCAGGAGCTGTCTCCAAAACAAGATGCGGAGTGGAGTCCAGAGGGCAGGAACACTATCAAGGACACTGCCTAGCTCAAATCAGAAGAAAAAGGAGACCAGGAAGCAGGAGCCAAGCCGAAGACACAGGCGAGCTTGCGACAGAAGAAGGAGGAGAGCAGAAAGAATGAGCCACGCCAAAGACTATGCCGAGTACGCAACGGAAGAAGGAGAGGACACTGAGAGCCTGCGAGGGAACAAAACAACCCCACAAGAGAACTTGTAGGAAACCCGGAAGCAGAATAGCAAACCCCCAGAATGCTAGAATGCGAAGTTCTCTATTGGGGGAGCGGGTGAGTCCTAAACTCCTCCCCTGCCTATTCCTGCCCATTACTGAAGGTGGGATCAACAGGCTCGACAGTGCCTGGGTAAATGGATGAGTGCAAGGGTAGTACCAGAGTGATTGAATGTGTGCATGTGTAGTGCCTTGGTGAATGGGTAGTATGTGAGTGAATGCATGGGTGCAATGGTAGTTCCAGGGAGAAAGGATGAGTGCATTGGTAGTGCATGAGTGAATGGAGGGATGCAACAGTAGAGCCTGGTTCAACGGATGACTTCATGAGTAGTGCCTGAGTGAATGAAAGTTTGCATAGATACACCCTGAGTGAATGGATGAGTGCAAAGGTAGTGACTGGATAATTGGATATATGCAGGGGTAGTGCTTGGCTAAACAGATGAATGCATATCTAGTGCCTGTCAAACTCTTACCTATGTTTCCACAGGAACGACAAGCAAGATGCAAACGCCCAACTTATCCTTGTGACCTTGTGCCCAACAGTATCAAAACGCCATTAGTGAACCGAGGAAGAGGGGATAAAAAATGATTAAACAAAAGAATCATTCCACGAAGTCTCCTCTCAAAATTAAGGTTAGTCATTCAGGAAGTTTACTAAATGTAAAAACAAAAGTACATTGAGTATATTATACAATAAAGAAAAGGAATCAGTAGTGTTTTAACGATGTTTGGTTTCCCCCCCTACCTGAATTAATCCTCTCTTCCTATCTGTAGCAAATTAAGCCATCTTGTAAAACAATTGCTATAATTAGTTAAGGTTAAAGAACAAAGAGCAATGAAATCTGGGCACCAAAAGAAAATGACAATGATATGTCTTGAGGCTGTGAAATGGTACCCACCTAAATTAAGCGGGGAGGCACTCTCTGTGACCAGGTAAGCAAAATTCTCCAGCAACTAATTATATTAAAAGAATATCTTGTTATCCTTAATGTCGGGAATACTAACTAAAGTCTTCTATATTTATATTTACAGGAACTTACCATTCAGGTACCCAAACACAGAAAAAGGCAGATCCTCAGAGATGACAGAACATTGCTAAGGTAGATGCTCCTTACCTCATAATTAAATAATTATCTTTAGGTGCAAAAGCACAGTTAACGTACTGATGGCGGATTTTCTTTAGTTTTTTCTCTTTAGGTGAACTATAGGAAAACTGGAGCAGGAGCGGTCTCCAAAACAAGAAGCGGAGTGGAGTCCAGAGGGCAGGAGCACTGTCAAGGACACTGCCTAGCTCAAGTCAGAAGAAAAAGGAGACCAGGAAGCAGGAGCCAAGCCGAAGACACAGGCGAGCTTGCGACAGAAGAAGGAGGAGAGCAGGAAGAATGAGCCACGCCAAAGACTATGCCGAGTACGCGGCAGAAGGAGGAGAGGAAACTGAGAGCCTGCGAGGGAACAGAACAACCCCACAGGAGAACTTGTAGGAAACCCGGAAGCAGAATAGCAAACCCCCAGAATGCTAGAATGCGAAGTTCTCTATTGGGGGAGCAGGTGAGTCCTATACTCCTCCCCTGCCTATTCCCGCCTATTACTGAAGGTGGAATCAACAGGCTCGACAGTGCCTGGGTAAATGGATGAGTGCAAGGGTAGTACCAGAGTGATTGAATGTATCCATGTGTAGTGCCTTGGTGAATGGGTAGTATGTGAGTGAATGCATGGGTGAAATGGTAGTGCCAGGGTGAAAGGATGAGTGTATTGGTAGTGCATGAGTGAATGGAGGAATGCAACAGTAGAGCCTGGTTCAACGGATGACTTCATGAGTAGTGCCTCAGTGAATGAAAGTTTGCATAGATACACCCTGAGTGAATGGATGAGTGCAAAGGTAGTGACTGGATGATTGGATGTATGCAGGGGTAGTGCTTGGCTAAACAGATGAATGTATAGGTAGTGCCTGTCAAACTCTTACCTATGTTTCCACAGGAATGACAAGCAAGATGCAAACGCCCAATTTATCCTTGTCACCTTGTGCCCAACAGTATCAAAACGTCATTAGTGAACCGAGGAAGAGGGGATAAAAAATGATTAAACAAAAGAATCATTCCACGAAGTCTCTTCTCAAACTTAAGGTTAGTCATTCAGGAAGTTTACTAAATGTAAAAACAAAAGTACATTGAGTATATTATACAATAAAGAAAAGGAATCAGTAGTGTTTTAACGATGTTTGGTTTTCCCCCTACCTGAATTAATCCTCTCTTCCTATCTGTAGCAAATTAAGCCATCTTGTAAAACAATTGCTATAATTAGCTAAGGTTAAAGAACAAAGAGCAATGAAATCTGGGCCACAAAAGAAAATGACAATGATATGTCTTGAGGCTGTGAAATGGTACCCACCTAAATTAAGCGGGGAGGCACTCTCTGTGACCAGGTAAGCAAAATTCTCCAGCAACTAATTATATTAAAAGAATATCTTGTTATCCTTAGTGTCAGGAATACTAACTAAAGTCTTCTATATTTATATTTACAGGAACTTACCATTCAGGTACCCAAACACAGAAAAAGGCAGATCCTCAGAGATGACAGAACATTACTAAGGTAGCTGCTCCTTACCTCATAATTAAATAATTATCTTTAGGTGCAAAAGCACAGTTAACGTACTGATGGAGGATTTTCTTTAGTTTTTTCTCTTTAGGTGAACTATAGGAAAACTCGAGCAGGAGCTGTCTCCAAAACAAGAAGCGGAGTGGAGTCCAGAGGGCAGGAGCACTGTCAAGGAAACTGCCTAGCTCAAGTCAGAAGAAAAAGGAGACCAGGAAGCAGGAGCCAAGCCGAAGACACAGGGGCGCTTGCGACAGAAGAAGGAGGAGAGCAGGAAGAATGAGCCACGCCAAAGAGTATGCCGAGTACGCGGCGGAAGGAGGAGAGGACACTGAGAGCCTGCGAGGGAACAGAACAACCCCAATCCCCACAGGAGAACTTGTAGGAACCCGGAAGCAGAATAGCAAACCCCCAGAATGCTAGAATGCGAAGTTCTCTATTGGGGGAGCACGTGAGTCCTATACTCCTCCCCTGCCTATTCCCGCCCATTACTGAAGGTGGAATAAACAGGCTCGACAGTGCCTGGGTAAATGGATGAGTGCAAGGGTAGTACCAGAGTGATTGAATGTGTGCATGTGTAGTGCCTTAGTGAATGGGTAGTATGTGAATGAATGCATTGGTGCAATGGTAGTGCCAGGGTGAAAGGATGAGTGCATTGGTAGTGCATTAGTGAATGGAGGGATGCAACAGTAGAGCCTGGTTCAACGGATGACTTCATGAGTAGTGCCTGAGTGAATGAAAGTTTGCATAGATACACCCTATGTGAATGGATGAGTGCAAAGGTAGTGACTGGATGATTGGATGTATGCAGGGGTAGTGCTTGGCTAAACAGATGAATGCATAGGTAGTGCCTGTCAAACTCTTACCTATGTTTCCACAGGAACGACAAGCAAGATGCAAACGCCCAACTTATCCTTGTCACCTTGTGCCCAACAGTATCAAAACGCCATTAGTGAACCGAGGATGAGGGGATAAAAAATGATTAAACAAAAGAATCATTCCACGAAGTCTCTTCTCAAACTTAAGGTTAATCATTCAGGAAGTTTACTAAATGTAAAAACAAAAGTACATTGAGTATATTATACAATAAAGAAAAGGAATCAGTAGTGTTTTAACGATGTTTGGTTTTCCCCCTACCTGAATTAATCCTCTCTTCCTATCTGTAGCAAATTAAGCCATCTTGTAAAACAATTGCTATAATTAGCTAAGGTTAAAGAACAAAGAGCAATGAAATCTGGGCCACAAAAGAAAATGACAATGATATGTCTTGAGGCTGTGAAATGGTACCCACCTAAATTAAGCGGGGAGGCACTCTCTGTGACCAGGTAAGCAAAATTCTCCAGCAACTAATTATATTAAAAGAATATCTTGTTATCCTTAGTGTCAGGAATACTAACTAAAGTCTTCTATATTTATATTTACAGGAACTTACCATTCAGGTACCCAAATACAGAAAAAGGCAGATCCTCAGAGATGACAGAACATTACTAAGGTAGCTGCTCCTTACCTCATAATTAAATAATTATCTTTAGGTGCAAAAGCACAGTTAACGTACTGATGGAGGATTTTCTTTAGTTTTTTCTCTTTAGGTGAACTATAGGAAAACTCGAGCAGGAGCTGTCTCCAAAACAAGAAGCGGAGTGGAGTCCAGAGGGCAGGAGCACTGTCAAGGACACTGCCTAGCTCAAGTCAGAAGAAAAAGGAGACCAGGAAGCAGGAGCCAAGCCGAAGACACAGGCGAGCTTGCGACAGAAGAAGGAGGAGAGCAGGAAGAATGAGCCACGCCAAAGACTATGCCGAGTACGCGACGGAAGGAGGAGAGGACACTGAGAGCCCGCGACGGAACAGAACAACCCCACAAGAGAACTTGTAGGAAACCCGGAATCAGAATATCAAACCCCCAGAATGCTAGAATGCAAAGTTCTCTATTGGGGGAGCAGGTGAGTCCTATAGTCCTCCCCTGCCTATTCCCGCCCATTACTGAAGGTGGGATCAACAGGCTCGACAGTGCCTGGGTAAATGGATGAGTGCAAGGGTAGTACCAGAGTGATTGAATGTGTGCATGTGTAGTGCCTTGGTGAATGGGTAGTATGTGAGTGAATGCATGGGTGCAATGGTTGTTCCACGGTAAAAGGATGAGTGCATTGGTAGTGCATGAGTGAATGGAGAGATGCAAGAGTAGAGCCTGGTTCAACGGATGACTTCATGAGTAGTGCCTGAGTGAATGAAAGTTTGCATAGATACACCCTGAGTGAATGGATGAGTGCAAAGTTAGTGACTGGATGATTGGATGTATGCAGGGGTAGCGCTTGGCTAAACAGATGAATGCATAGCTAGTGCCTGTCAAACTCTTACCTATGTTTCCACAGGAACGACAAGCAAGATGCAAACGCCCAACTTATCCTTGTCACCTTGTGCCCAACAGTATCAAAACGCCATTAGTGAACCGAGGAAGAGGGGATAAAAAATGATTAAACAAAAGAATCATTCCACGAAGTCTCTTCTCAAACTTAAGGTTAGTCATTCAGGAAGTTTACTAAATGTAAAAACAAAAGTACATTGAGCATAATATACAATAAAGAAAAGGAATCAGTAGTGTTTAAATGATGTTTGGTTTTCCCCCCTACCTGAATTAATCCTCTCTTTCTATCTGTAGCAAATTAAGCCATCTTGTAAAACAATTGCTATAATTAGCTAAGGTTAAAGAACAAAGAGCAATGAAATCTGGGCACCAAAAGAAAATGACAATGATATGTCTTGAGGCTGTGAAATGGTACACACCTAAATTAAGCGGGGAGGCACTCTCTGTGACCAGGTAAGCAAAATTCTCCAGCAACTAATTATATTAAAAGAATATCTTGTTATCCTTAATGTCGGGAATACTAACTAAAGTCTTCTATATTTATATTTACAGGAACTTACCATTCAGGTACCCAAACACAGAAAAAGGCAGATCCTCAGAGATGACAGAACATTGCTAAGGTAGATGCTCCTTACCTCATAATTAAATATTTATCTTTAGGTGCAAAAGCACAGTTAACGTACTGATGGCGGATTTTCTTTAGTTTTTTCTCTTTAGGTGAACTATAGGAAAACTGGAGCAGGAGCTGTCTCCAAAACAAGAAGCGGAGTGGAGTCCAGAGGGCAGGAGCACTGACAAGGACACTGCCTAGCTCAAGTCAGAAGAAAAAGGAGACCAGGAAGCAGGAGCCAAGCCGAAGACACAGGGGAGCTTGCGACAGAAGAAGGAGGAGAGCAGGAAGAATGAGCCACGCCATAGACTATGCCGAGTACGCGGCGGAAGGAGGAGAGGACACTGAGAGCCTGTGAGGGAACAGAACAACCCCACAAGAGAACTTGTAGGAAACCCGGAAGCAGAATAGCAAACCCCCAGAATGCTAGAATGCGAAGTTCTCTATTGGGGGAGCCGGTGAGTCCTATACTCCTCCCCTGCCTATTCCCGCCCATTACTGAAGGTGGAATCAACAGGCTCCACAGTGCCTGGGTAAATGGATGAGTGCAAGGGTAGTACCAGAGTGATTGAATGTGTGCATGTGTAGTGCCTTAGTGAATGGGTAGTATGTGAGTGAATGCATGGGTGCAATGGTAGTGCCAGGGTGAAAGGATGAGTGCATTGGTAGTGCATGAGTAAATGGAGGGATGCAACAGTAGAGCCTGGTTCAACGGATGACTTCATGAGTAGTGCCTGAGTGAATGAAAGTTTGCATAGATACACCCTATGTGAATGGATGAGTGCAAAGGTAGTGACTGGATGATTGGATGTATGCAGGGGTAGTGCTTGGCTAAACAGATGAATGCATAGGTAGTGCCTGTCAAACTCTTACCTATGCTTCCACAGGAACGACAAGCAAGATGCAAACGCCCAACTTATCCTTGTCACCTTGTGCCCAACAGTATCAAAACGCCATTAGAGAACCAAGGAAGAGGGGATAAAAAACGATTAAACAAAAGAATCATTCCACGAAGTCTCTTCTCAAACTTAAGGTTAGTCATTCAGGAAGTTTACTAAATGTAAAAACAAAAGTACATTGAGTATACAATAAAGAAAAGGAATCAGTAGTGTTTTAACGATGTTTGGTTTTCCCCCCTACCTGAATTAATCCTCTCTTCCTATCTGTAGCAAATTAAGCCATCTTGTAAAACAATTGCTATAATTAGCTAAGGTTAAAGAACAAAGAGCAATGAAATCTGGGCCACAAAAGAAAATGACAATGATATGTCTTGAGGCTGTGAAATGGTACCCACCTAAATTAAGCGGGGAGGCACTCTCTGTGACCAGGTAAGCAAAATTCTCCAGCAACTAATTATATTAAAAGAATATCTTGTTATCCTTAGTGTCAGGAATACTAAATAAAGTCTTCTATATTTATATTTACAGTAACTTACCATTCAGGTACCCAAACACAGAAAAAGGCAGATCCTCAGAGATGACAGAACATTACTAAGGTAGATACTCCTTACCTCATAATTAAATAATTATCTTTAGGTGCAAAAGCACAGTTAACGTACTGATGGCGGATTTTCTTTAGTTTTTTCTCTTTAGGTGAACTATAGGAAAACTCGAGCAGGAGCTGTCTCCAAAACAAGAAGCGGAGTGGAGTCCAGAGGGCAGGAGCACTGTCAAGGACACTTGACAGTGCTCCTGCTTCCTAGTCACTGAAGAAAAAGGAGACCAGGAAGCAGGAGCCAAGCCGAAGACACAGGCGAGCTTGCGACAGAAGAAGGAGGAGAGCAGGAAGAATGAGCCACGCCAAAGACTATGCCGAGTACGCGACGGAAGGAGGAGAGGACACTGAGAGCCTGCGAGGGAACAGAACAACCCCACAAGAGAACTTGTAGGAAACCCGGAATCAGAATAGCAAACCCCCAGAATGCTAGAATGCGATGTTCTCTATTGGGGGAGCAGGTGAGTCCTATAGTCCTCCCCTGCCTATTCCCGCCCATTACTGACGGTGGGATCAACAGGCTCGACAGTGCCTGGGTAAATGGATGAGTGCAAGGGTAGTACCAGAGTGATTGAATGTGTGCATGTGTAGTGCCTTGGTGAATGGGTAGTATGTGAGTGAATGCATGGGTGCAATGGTAGTTCCAGGGTGAAAGGATGAGTGCATTGGTAGTGCATGAGTGAATGGAGGGATGCAACAGTAGAGCCTGGTTCAACGGATGACTTCATGAGTAGTGCCTGAGTGAATGAAATTTTGCATAGATAAACCCGGGGGGATGGATGAGTGCAGAGGTAGTGACTGGATGATTGGATGTATGCAGGGGTAGTGCTTGGCTAAACAGATGAATGTATAGGTAGTGCCTATCAAACTCTTACCTATGTTTCCACAGGAACGACAAGCAAGATGCAAACGCCCAACTTATCCTTGTCACCTTGTGCCCAACAGTATCAAAACGCCATTAGTGAACCGAGGAAGAGGGGATAAAAATGATTAAACAAAAGAATCATTCCACGAAGTCTCTTCTCAAACTTAAGGTTAGTCAGTCAGGAAGTTTACTAAATGTAAAAACAAAAGTACATTGAGTATATTATACAATACAGAAAAAGAATCAGTAGTGTTTTAACGATGTTTGGTTTTCCCCCCTACCTGAATTAATCCTCTCTTCCTATCTGTAGCAAATTAAGCCATCTTGTAAAACAATTGCTATAATTAGCTAAGGTTAAAGAACAAAGAGCAATGAAATCTGGGCCCCAAAAGAAAATGACAATGATATGTCTTGAGGCTGTGAAATGGTACCCACCTAAATTAAGCGGGGAGGCACTCTCTGTGACCAGGTAAGCAAAATTCTCCAGGAGCTAATTATATTAACAGAATTTCTTGTTATCCTTAATGTCAGGAATACTAACTAAAGTCTTTTATATTTATATTTACAGGAACTTACCATTCAGGTACCCAAACACAGAAAAAGGTAGATCCTCAGAGATGACGGAACATTACTAAGGTAGATGCTCCTTACCTCATAATTAAATATTTATCTTTAGGTGCAAAAGCACAGTTAACGTACTGATGGCGGATTTTCTTTAGTTTTTTCTCTTTAGGTGAACTATCGGAAAACGGGAGCAGGAGCTGTCTCCAAAACAAGAAGCGGAGTGGAGTCCAGAGGGCAGGAGCACTGTCAAGGACACTGCCTAGCTCAAGTCAGAAGAAAAAGGAGACCAGGAAGCAGGAGCCAAGCCAAAGACACAGGGGAGCTTGCGACAGAAGAAGGAGGAGAGCAGGAAGAATGAGCCACGCCAAAGACTATGCCGAGTACGCGGCGGAAGGAGGAGAGGACACTGAGAGCCTGCGAGGGAACAGAACAACCCCACAAGAGAACTTGTAGGAAACCCGGAAGCAGAATAGCAAACCCCCAGAATGCTAGAATGCGAAGTTCTCTATTGGGGGAGCCGGTGAGTCCTATACTCCTCCCCTGCCTATTCCCGCCCATTACTGAAGGTGGAATCAACAGGCTTGACAGTGCCTGGGTAAATGGATGAGTGCAAGGGTAGTACCAGAGTGATTGAATGTGTGCATGTGTAGTGCCTTAGTGAATGGGTAGTATGTGAGTGAATGCATGGGTTCAATGGTAGTGCCAGGGTGAAAGGATGAGTGCATTGGTAGTGCATGAGTGAATGGAGGGATGCAACAGTAGAGCATGATTCAACGGATGACTTCATGAGTAGTGCCTGAGTGAATGAAAGTTTGCATAGATACACCCTATGTGAATGGATGAGTGCAAAGGTAGTGACTGGATGATTGGATGTATGCAGGGGTAGTGCTTGGCTAAACAGATGAATGCATAGGTAGTGCCTGTCAAACTCTTACTTATGTTTCCACAGGAACAACAAGCAAGATGCAAACGCCCAACTTATCCTTGTCACCTTGTGCCCAACAGTATCAAAACGCCATTAGTGAACCGAGGAAGAGGGGATAAAAAACGATTAAACAAAAGAATCATTCCACGAAGTCTCTTCTCAAACTTAAGGTTAGTCATTCAGGAAGTTTACTAAATGTAAAAACAAAAGTACATTGAGTATACAATAAAGAAAAGGAATCAGTAGTGTTTTAACGATGTTCAGTTTTCCCCCCTACCTGAATTAATCCTCTCTTCCTATCTGTAGCAAATTAAGCCATCTTGTAAAACAATTGCTATAATTAGCTAAGGTTAAAGAACAAAGAGCAATGAAATCTGGGCCACAAAAGAAAATGACAATGATATGTCTTGAGGCTGTGAAATGGTACCCACCTAAATTAAGCGGGGAGGCACTCTCTGTGACCAGGTAAGCAAAATTCTCCAGCAACTAATTATATTAAAAGAATATCTTGTTATCCTTAGTGTCAGGAATACTAACTAAAGTCTTCTATATTTATCTTTACAGTAACTTACCATTCAGGTACCCAAACACAGAAAAAGGCAGATCCTCAGAGATGACAGAACATTACTAAGGTAGATGCTCCTTACCTCATAATTAAATAATTATCTTTAGGTGCAAAAGCACAGTTAACGTACTGATGGCGGATTTTCTTTAGTTTTTTCTCTTTAGGTGAACTATAGGAAAACTCGAGCAGGAGCTGTCTCCAAAACAAGAAGTGGAGTGGAGTCCAGAGGGCAGGAGCACTGTCAAGGACACTGCCTAGCTCAAGTCCGAAGAAAAAGGAGACCAGGAAGCAGGAGCCAAGCCGAAGACACAGGCGAGCTTGCGACAGAAGAAGGAGGAGAGCAGGAAGAATGAGCCACGCCAAAGACTATGCCGAGTACGCGACGGAAAGAGGAGAGGACACTGAGAGCCTGCGAGGGAACAGAACAACCCCACAAGAGAACTTGTAGGAAACCCGGAATCAGAATAGCAAACCCCCAGAATGCTAGAATGCGATGTTATCTATTGGGGTAGCAGGTGAGTCCTATAGTCCTCCCCTGCCTATTCCCGCCCAATACTGAAGGTGGGATCAACAGGCTCGACAGTGCCTGGGTAAATGGATGAGTGCAAGGGTAGTACCAGAGTGATTGAATGTGTGCATGTGTAGTGCCTGGGTGAATGGGTAGTATGTGAGTGAATGCATGGGTGCAATGGTAGTTCCAGGGTGAAAGGATGAGTGCATTGGTAGTGCATGAGTGAATGGAGAGATGCAAGAGTAGAGCCTGGTTCAACGGATGACTTCATGAGTAGTGCCTGAGTGAATGAAAGTTTCCATAGATACACCCTGAGTGAATGGATGAGTGCAAAGGTAGTGACTGGATGATTGGATGTATGCAGGGGTAGTGCTTGGCTACACAGATGAATGCATAGGTAGTGCCTGTCAAACTCTTACCTATGTATCCACAGGAACGACAAGCAAGATGCAAACGCCCAACTTATCCTTGTCACCTTGTGCCCAACAGCATAAAAACGCCATTAGTGAACCGAGGAAGAGGGGATAAAAAATTATTAAACAAAAGAATCATTCCACGAAGTCTCTTCTCAAACTTAAGGTTAGTCATTCAGGAAGTTTACTAAATGTAAAAACAAAAGTACATTGAGTATATTATACAATAAAGAAAAGGAATCAGTAGTGTTTTAACGATGTTTGGTTTTCCCCCCTACCTGAATTAATCCTCTCTTCCTATCTGTAGCAAATTAAGCCATCTTGTAAAACAATTGCTATAATTAGCTAAGGTTAAAGAACAAAGAGCAATGAAATCTGGGCCACAAAAGAAAATGACAATGATATGTCTTGAGGCTGTGAAATGGTACCCACCTAAATTAAGCAGGGAGGCACTCTCTGTGACCAGGTAAGCAAAATTCTCCAGCAACTAATTATATTAAAAGAATATCTTGTTATCCTTAGTGTCAGGAATACTAAATAAAGTCTTCTATATTTATATTTACAGTAACTTACCATTCAGGTACCCAAACACAGAAAAAGGCAGATCCTCAGAGATGACAGAACATTACTAAGGTAGATGCTCCTTACCTCATAATTAAATAATTATCTTTAGGTGCAAAAGCACAGTTAACGTACTGATGGCGGATTTTCTTTAGTTTTTTCTCTTTAGGTGAACTATAGGAAAACTCGAGCAGGAGCTGTCTCCAAAACAAGAAGCGGAGTGGAGTCCAGAGGGCAGGAGCACTGTCAAGGACACTTGACAGTGCTCCTGCTTCCTAGTCACTGAAGAAAAAGGAGACCAGGAAGCAGGAGCCAAGCCGAAGACACAGGCGAGCTTGCGACAGAAGAAGGAGGAGAGCAGGAAGAATGAGCCACGCCAAAGACTATGCCGAGTACGCGACGGAAGGAGGAGAGGACACTGAGAGCCTGCGAGGGAACAGAACAACCCCACAAGAGAACTTGTAGGAAACCCGGAATCAGAATAGCAAACCCCCAGAATGCTAGAATGCGATGTTATCTATTGGGGTAGCAGGTGAGTCCTATAGTCCTCCCCTGCCTATTCCCGCCCATTACTGAAGGTGGGATCAACAGGCTCGACAGTGCCTGGGTAAATGGATGAGTGCAAGGGTAGTACCAGAGTGATTGAATGTGTGCATGTGTAGTGCCTGGGTGAATGGGTAGTATGTGAGTGAATGCATGGGTGCAATGGTAGTTCCAGGGTGAAAGGATGAGTGCATTGGTAGTGCATGAGTGAATGGAGAGATGCAAGAGTAGAGCCTGGTTCAACGGATGACTTCATGAGTAGTGCCTGAGTGAATGAAAGTTTCCATAGATACACCCTGAGTGAATGGATGAGTGCAAAGGTAGTGACTGGATGATTGGATGTATGCAGGGGTAGTGCTTGGCTACACAGATGAATGCATAGGTAGTGCCTGTCAAACTCTTACCTATGTATCCACAGGAACGACAAGCAAGATGCAAACGCCCAACTTATCCTTGTCACCTTGTGCCCAACAGCATAAAAACGCCATTAGTGAACCGAGGAAGAGGGGATAAAAAATTATTAAACAAAAGAATCATTCCACGAAGTCTCTTCTCAAACTTAAGGTTAGTCATTCAGGAAGTTTACTAAATGTAAAAACAAAAGTACATTGAGTATATTATACAATAAAGAAAAGGAATCAGTAGTGTTTTAACGATGTTTGGTTTTCCCCCCTACCTGAATTAATCCTCTCTTCCTATCTGTAGCAAATTAAGCCATCTTGTAAAACAATTGCTATAATTAGCTAAGGTTAAAGAACAAAGAGCAATGAAATCTGGGCCACAAAAGAAAATGACAATGATATGTCTTGAGGCTGTGAAATGGTACCCACCTAAATTAAGCAGGGAGGCACTCTCTGTGACCAGGTAAGCAAAATTCTCCAGCAACTAATTATATTAAAAGAATATCTTGTTATCCTTAGTGTCAGGAATACTAAATAAAGTCTTCTATATTTATATTTACAGTAACTTACCATTCAGGTACCCAAACACAGAAAAAGGCAGATCCTCAGAGATGACAGAACATTACTAAGGTAGATGCTCCTTACCTCATAATTAAATAATTATCTTTAGGTGCAAAAGCACAGTTAACGTACTGATGGCGGATTTTCTTTAGTTTTTTCTCTTTAGGTGAACTATAGGAAAACTCGAGCAGGAGCTGTCTCCAAAACAAGAAGCGGAGTGGAGTCCAGAGGGCAGGAGCACTGTCAAGGACACTTGACAGTGCTCCTGCTTCCTAGTCACTGAAGAAAAAGGAGACCAGGAAGCAGGAGCCAAGCCGAAGACACAGGCGAGCTTGCGACAGAAGAAGGAGGAGAGCAGGAAGAATGAGCCACGCCAAAGACTATGCCGAGTACGCGACGGAAGGAGGAGAGGACACTGAGAGCCTGCGAGGGAACAGAACAACCCCACAAGAGAACTTGTAGGAAACCCGGAATCAGAATAGCAAACCCCCAGAATGCTAGAATGCGATGTTCTCTATTGGGGGAGCAGGTGAGTCCTATAGTCCTCCCCTGCCTATTCCCGCCCATTACTGACAGTGGGATCAACAGGCTCGACAGTGCCTGGGTAAATGGATGAGTGCAAGGGTAGTACCAGAGTGATTGAATGTGTGCATGTGTAGTGCCTTGGTGAATGGGTAGTATGTGAGTGAATGCATGGGTGCAATGGTAGTTCCAGGGTGAAAGGAAGAGTGCATTGGTAGTGCATGAGTGAATGGAGAGATGCAACAGTAAAGCCTGGTTCAACGGAAGACTTCATGAGTAGTGCCTGAGTGAATGAAAGTTTGCATAGATACACCCTGAGGGAATGGATGAGTGCAGAGGTAGTGACTGGATGATTGGATGTATGCAGGGGTAGTGCTTGGCTAAACAGATGAATGTATAGGTAGTGCCTGTCAAACTCTTACCTATGTTTCCACAGGAACGACAAGCAAGATGCAAACGCCCAATTTATCCTTGTCACCTTGTGCCCAACAGTGTCAAAACGCCATTAGTGATCCTAGGAAGAGGGGATAAAAATGATTAAACAAAAGAATCATTCCACGAAGTCTCTTCTCAAACTTAAGGTTAGTCAGTCAGGAAGTTTACTAAATGTAAAAACAAAAGTACATTGAGTATATTATACAATACAGAAAAAGAATCAGTAGTGTTTTAACGATGTTTGGTTTTCCCCCCTACCTGAATTAATCCTCTCTTCCTATCTGTAGCAAATTAAGCCATCTTGTAAAACAATTGCTATAATTAGCTAAGGTTAAAGAACAAAGAGCAATGAAATCTGGGCCCCAAAAGAAAATGACAGTGATATGTCTTGAGGCTGTCAAATGGTACCCACCTAAATTAAGCGGGGAGGCACTCTCTGTGACCAGGTAAGCAAAATTCTCCAGGAGCTAATTATATTAACAGAATTTCTTGTTATCCTTAATGTCAGGAATACTAACTAAAGTCTTTTATATTTATATTTACAGGAACTTACCATTCAGGTACCCAAACACAGAAAAAGGTAGATCCTCAGAGATGACGGAACATTACTAAGGTAGATGCTCCTTACCTCATAATTAAATATTTATCTTTAGGTGCAAAAGCACAGTTAACGTACTGATGGCGGATTTTCTTTCGTTTTTTCTCTTTAGGTGAACTATCGGAAAACGGGAGCAGGAGCTGTCTCCAAAACAAGAAGCGGAGTGGAGTCCAGAGGGCAGGAGCACTGTCAAGGACACTGCCTAGCTCAAGTCAGAAGAAAAAGGAGACCAGGAAGCAGGAGCCAAGCCAAAGACACAGGGGAGCTTGCGACAGAAGAAGGAGGAGAGCAGGAAGAATGAGCCACGCCAAAGACTATGCCGAGTACGCGGCGGAAGGAGGAGAGGACACTGAGAGCCTGCGAGGGAACAGAACAACCCCACAAGAGAACTTGTAGGAAACCCGGAAGCAGAATAGCAAACCCCCAGAATGCTAGAATGCGAAGTTCTCTATTGGGGGAGCAGGTGAGTCCTATACTCCTCCCCTGCCTATTCCCGCCCATTACTGAAGGTGGGATCAACAAGCTCGACAGTGCCTGGATAAATTGATGAGTGCAAAGGTAGTACCAGAGTGATTGAATGTGTGCATGTGTAGTGCCTTGGTGAATGGGTAGTATGTGAGTGAATGCATGGGTGCAATGGTAGTTCCAGGGTGAAAGGAAGAGTGCATTGGTAGTGCATGAGTGAATGGAGAGATGCAACAGTAAAGCCTGGTTCAACGGAAGACTTCATGAGTAGTGCCTGAGTGAATGAAAGTTTGCATAGATACACCCTGAGGGAATGGATGAGTGCAGAGGTAGTGACTGGATGATTGGATGTATGCAGGGGTAGTGCTTGGCTAAACAGATGAATGTATAGGTAGTGCCTGTCAAACTCTTACCTATGTTTCCACAGGAACGACAAGCAAGATGCAAACGCCCAATTTATCCTTGTCACCTTGTGCCCAACAGTGTCAAAACGCCATTAGTGATCCTAGGAAGAGGGGATAAAAATGATTAAACAAAAGAATCATTCCACGAAGTCTCTTCTCAAACTTAAGGTTAGTCAGTCAGGAAGTTTACTAAATGTAAAAACAAAAGTACATTGAGTATATTATACAATACAGAAAAAGAATCAGTAGTGTTTTAACGATGTTTGGTTTTCCCCCCTACCTGAATTAATCCTCTCTTCCTATCTGTAGCAAATTAAGCCATCTTGTAAAACAATTGCTATAATTAGCTAAGGTTAAAGAACAAAGAGCAATGAAATCTGGGCCCCAAAAGAAAATGACAGTGATATGTCTTGAGGCTGTGAAATGGTACCCACCTAAATTAAGCGGGGAGGCACTCTCTGTGACCAGGTAAGCAAAATTCTCCAGGAGCTAATTATATTAACAGATTTTTTTGTTATCCTTAATGTCAGGAATACTAACTAAAGTCTTTTATATTTATATTTACAGGAACTTACCATTCAGGTACCCAAACACAGAAAAAGGTAGATCCTCAGAGATGACGGAACATTACTAAGGTAGATGCTCCTTACCTCATAATTAAATATTTATCTTTAGGTGCAAAAGCACAGTTAACGTACTGATGGCGGATTTTCTTTCGTTTTTTCTCTTTAGGTGAACTATCGGAAAACGGGAGCAGGAGCTGTCTCCAAAACAAGAAGCGGAGTGGAGTCCAGAGGGCAGGAGCACTGTCAAGGACACTGCCTAGCTCAAGTCAGAAGAAAAAGGAGACCAGGAAGCAGGAGCCAAGCCAAAGACACAGGGGAGCTTGCGACAGAAGAAGGAGGAGAGCAGGAAGAATGAGCCACGCCAAAGACTATGCCGAGTACGCGGCGGAAGGAGGAGAGGACACTGAGAGCCTGCGAGGGAACAGAACAACCCCACAAGAGAACTTGTAGGAAACCCGGAAGCAGAATAGCAAACCCCCAGAATGCTAGAATGCGAAGTTCTCTATTGGGGGAGCAGGTGAGTCCTATACTCCTCCCCTGCCTATTCCCGCCCATTACTGAAGGTGGAATCAACAGGCTCGACAGTGCCTGGGTAAATGGATGAGTGCAAGGGTAGTACCAGAGTGATTGAATGTGTGCATGTGTAGTGCCTTAGTGAATGGGTAGTATGTGAGTGAATGCATGGGTTCAATGGTAGTGCCAGGGTGAAAGGATGAGTGCATTGGTAGTGCATGAGTGAATGGAGGGATGCAACAGTAGAGCCTGATTCAACGGATGACTTCATGAGTAGTGCCTGAGTGAATGAAAGTTTGCATAGATACACCCTGAGTGAATGGATGAGTGCAAAGGTAGTGACTGGATGATTGGATGTATGCAGGGGTAGTACTTGGCTAAACAGATGAATGCATAGGTAGTGCCTGTCAAACTCTTACTTATGTTTCCACAGGAACGACAAGCAAGATGCAAACGCCCAACTTATCCTTGTCACCTTGTGCCCAACAGTATCAAAACGCCATTAGTGAACCGAGGAAGAGGGGATAAAAAATGATTAAACAAAAGAATCATTCCACGAAGTCTCTTCTCAAACTTAAGGTTAGTCATTCAGGAAGTTTACTAAATGTAAAAACAAAAGTACATTAAGTATATTATACAATAAAGAAAAGGAATCAGTAGTGTTTTAACGATGTTTGGTTTTCCCCCCTACCTGAATTAATCCTCTCTTCCTATCTGTAGCAAATTAAGCCATCTTGTAAAACAATTGCTATAATTAGCTAAGGTTAAAGAACAAAGAGCAATGAAATCTGGGCCACAAAAGAAAATGACAATGATATGTCTTGAGGCTGTGAAATGGTACCCACCTAAATTAAGCGGGGAGGCACTCTCTGTGACCAGGTATGCAAAATTCTCCAGCAACTAATTATATTAAAAGAATATCTTGTTATCCTTAGTGTCAGGAATACTAACTAAAGTCTTCTATATTTATATTTACAGGAACTTACCATTCAGGTACCCAAACACAGAAAAAGGCAGATCCTCAGAGATGACAGAACATTACTAAGGTAGCTGCTCCTTACCTCATAATTAAATAATTATCTTTAGGTGCAAAAGCACAGTTAACGTACTGATGGCGGATTTTCTTTAGTTTTTTCTCTTTAGGTGAACTATAGGAAAACTGGAGCAGGAGCTGTCTCCAAAACAAGAAGCGGAGTGGAGTCCAGAGGGCAGGAGCACTGTCAAGGACACTGCCTAGCTCAAGTCAGAAGAAAAAGGAGACCAGGAAGCAGGAGCCAAGCCGAAGACACAGGCGAGCTTGCGACAGAAGAAGGAGGAGAGCAGGAAGAATGAGCCACGCCAAAGACTATGCCGAGTACGCGACGGAAGGAGGAGAGGACACTGAGAGCCTGCGAGGGAACAGAACAACCCCACAGGAGAACTTGTAGGAAACCCGGAAGCAGAATAGCAAACCCCCAGAATGCTAGAATGCGAAGTTCTCTATTGGGGGAGCAGGTGAGTCCTATACTCCTCCCTTGCCTATTCCCGCCCATTACTGAAGGTGGAAACAACAGGCTCGACAGTGCCTTGGTAAATGGATGAGTGCAAGGGTAGTACCAGAGTGATTGAATGTGTGCATGTGTAGTGCCTTGGTGAATGGGTAGTAAGTGAGTGAATGCATGGGTGCAATAGTAGTTCCAGGGTGAAAGGATGAATGCATTGGTAGTGCATGAGTGAATGGAGGGATGCAACAGTAGAGCCTGGTTCAACGGATGACTTCATGAGTAGTGCCTGAGTAAATGAAAGTTTGCATAGCTACACCCTGAGTGAATGGATGAGTGCAAAGGTAGTGACTGGATGATTGGATGTATGCAGGGGTAGTGCTTGGCTAAACAGATGAATGTATAGGTAGTGCCTGTCAAACTCTTACCTATGTTTCCACAGGAACGACAAGCAAGATGCAAACGCCCAATTTATCCTTGTCACCTTGTGCCCAACAGTGTCAAAACGCCATTAGTGAACCTAGGAAGAGGGGATACAAATTATTAAACAAAAGAATCATTCCACAAAGTTTCTTCTCAAACCTAAGATTAGTCATTCAGAAAGTTTACTGCATGTAAAAACAAAAGTACATTGAGTATATTATACAATACAGAAAAGGAATCAGTAGTGTTTTAACGATGTTTGTTTTTCCTCCTACCTGAATTAATCCTCTCTTCCTATCTGTAGCAAATTAAGCCATCTTCTAAAACAATTCCTATAATTAGCTAAGGTTAAAGAACAAAGAGCAATGAAATCTGGGCCCCAAAAGAAAATGACAATGATATGTCTTGAGGCTGTGAAATGGTACCCACCTAAATTAAGCGGGGAGGCACTCTCTGTGACCAGGTAAGCAAAATTCTCCAGGAAATAATTATATTAACAGAATATCTTGTTATCCTTAATGTCAGGAATACTAACTAAACTCTTCTATATTTATATTTACAGGAACTTACCATTCATGTACCCAAACACAGAAAAAGGTAGATCCTCAGAGATGACAGAACATTACTAAGGTAGATGCTCCTTACCTCATAATTAAATAATTATCTTTAGGTGCAAAAGCACAGTTAACGTACTGATGGCGGATTTTCTTTAGTTTTTTCTCTTTAGGTGAACTATAGGAAAACTGGAGCAGGAGCTGTCTCCAAAACAAGAAGCGGAGTGGAGTCCAGAGGGCAGGAGCACTGTCAAGGACACTGCCTAGCTCAAGTCAGAAGAAAAAGGAGACCAGGAAGCAGGAGCCAAGCCGAAGACACAGGCGAGCTTGCGACAGAAGAAGGAGGCGAGCAGGAAGAATGAGCCACGCCAAAGACTATGCCGAGTACGCGACGGAAGGAGGAGAGGACACTGAGAGCCTGCGAGGGAACAGAACAACCCCCAAGAGAACTTGTAGGAAACCCGGAATCAGAATAGCAAACCCCCAGAATGCTAGAATGCGAAGTTCTCTATTGGGGGAGCAGGTGAGTCCTATACTCCTCCCCTGCCTATTCCCACCCATTACTGAAGGTGGGATCAACAGGCTCGACAGTGCCTGGGTAAATGGATGAGTGCAAGGGTAGTACCAGAGTGATTGAATGTGTGCATGTGTAGTGCCTGGGTGAATGGGTAGTATGTGAGTGAATGCATGGGTGCAATGGTAGTGCCAGGGTGAAAGGATGAGTGCATTGGTAGTGCATGAGTGAATGGAGAGATGCAAGAGTAGAGCCTGGTTCAACGGATGACTTCATGAGTAGTACCTGAGTGAATGAAAGTTTGCATAGATACACCCTGAGTGAAAGGATGAGTGCAAAGGTAGTTACTGGATGATTGGATGTATGCAGGGGTAGTGCTTGGCTAAACAGATGAATGCATAGCTAGTGCCTGTCAAACTCTTACCTATGTTTCCAAAGGAACGACAAGCAAGATGCAAACGCCCAACTTATCCTTGTCACCTTGTGCCCAACAGTATCAAAACGCCATTAGCGAACCGAGGAAGAGGGGATAAAAAATGATTAAACAAAAGAATCATTCCACGAAGTCTCTTCTCAAACTTAAGGTTAGTCATTCAGGAAGTTTACTAAATGTAAAAACAAAAGTACATTGAGTATATTATACAATAACGAAAAGGAATCAGTAGTGTTTTAACGATGTTTGGTTCGCCCCCCTACCTGAATTAATCCTCTCTTCCTATCTGTAGCAAATTAAGCCATCTTGTAACACAATTGCTATAATTAGCTAAGGTTAAAGAACAAAGAGCCATGAAATCTGGGCCCCAAAAGAAAATGACAATGATATGTCTTTTTTTTGAGTAAAAACTTTTATTGTGCAGTGAGGTATAGAAGTACAAGTATGGGCCTACAACCACTCGGGCCGGCCGCCAAAACATGAGGCATAGTGTACAAACAGCAGGAAAAGGCGGTCAAGCACCAAGAGGCCAGGTGAAACAGGATCCAAGTCAAGGCACACAGGATATGAGCAGGATAACATACTTTTCTAATTTTTAGAAAAACACTAAGGAAACAAACAAACACATAAAACTTCAAGGCGAATGGCGTAATGAACAAAGTCGAGCCCTAATGGGGGGGGAACTCACTCGCAAAAAGGATAAAACAAATTTGCAAGCAATGGAGCCAGTCAGGGTGGGGGAGAAACTGTGGGGAGGTCAGGAAAAATCCAGAAAAGGAGTATTGTCATTCGGGAATGTCAGCTCAAGGGGACAGGGGAACATCAGAGATCTCCTCAAGCGGGGGCGTACAGACGTTCCCGCGATAGGAATTCCACTGACTCCAGATCTTCGTCCATGCCCTCGGTCTGCCCCTAGCCAAATACACCGTCTTCTCCCTAAACATAGACCAGTCCATTTTCTCCTTCCATACTGACACAGTGGGGGACCGTTGGGAACCCCACAGCTGCGCTATATCCCGTTTTGCAACCTTATACCCAAGGGCCGCCCATCGGGTCTGGGCTACGTTGTAATCGTTGGGCTCCCACACATTCAACAGACATCTGCGAGCCTCAGGCAGCAAGGCGACCCCAGTGACATCCACCATCACCGCATGCACCCTCTTCCAATATGCAGCCACCTCTCGACATTCCCAGATGATATGGAGGAATGTAGCACTCAGACCACACCCACGCTTGCACAACCCATCCAAGGAAAATCCCATTGCAACCAAACGAGGGCCAGTAATGTACACTCGATGTAAAATCTTAAGCTGGACTAGGCGGAGACGGGCGGGAATGGCGACCTCCTTCGGAGAAGACAACGCTGATTGCCAATCTTCGCCGTCCAACTCCAGCCCATCTCCGGTCCAGACCTCTCTAAGACCAACGAGGAGATCCGTCCGACTGTTGATCGATTTCTTATAGATTAAAGAAATCGTACTGTCGGGTAGATGACCGTCAAGTATGCGGTCCTCAAGGGGAGAGGATTCAGGGACAGTAGTGTCGGGAACGAGGACTGACGTCAGGGTGTGACGGACCTGTGCATATCTGAAAAACTCCCTTTCACTCAGTTCATACTCATTCTGAAGCACCTCAAAAGACTTCACAGCTCCTTTGATCCAGAGGTCACCCACTCTACTGATACCAATCATATCCCACCTTTCAAACCCCTTTGTCGTCCAGAGACATCCCAATCGTTCAGACGCGTAGAGTGGGGTTGCCAGCATCACCCGTTCATCCCAACCCATGCTCACATTCGCCGCCCGCCACACACTCACGGCGATCTTGGTGGGTCCCGTGAGGTTCCGCCCAGCCGCCCTGGAATAGAGCGCTCTATTATAATCTCCACCCGGCAACTGGAATTTATCCATCTCAAAAGCAGGATTCGGGCCGGGTGAGTACATTGCATGGTTAATCGCGGACAACTGGGAGGCCCAGTAATACCGTCTGATATCCGGAAGTGCCATGCCCCCGTCATACCAGGGGATAGTGAGTTTCGCGAGGGCGATGCGTGCACGCCCGTCCCAAACGAGTTGTCTCTGCAGACCCTCCACCTCCCGAAAATAGCTAGCAGGGATAGTGTCAAAAGAATTCTGGAGTGCATAAAGAAACCGGGGTAGGGACATCATTTTAAAGAGAGCGGCCCTGCCAAGCAGAGACAAAGGCAATCTACGCCATCTAGCCGCGTCCAACCGTAATCTACGGAGAGGAGGAAGAAGATTTCGTTCATAGCGGGCTACCGGGTCCAGCGTAATAAAAATCCCCAAGTATTTGAAGCCCGACTGAGTAATCTTGATGGGAAATCTACGAGGTAGCGGAGGCAGGCCTCCGGAAATGACATACACACAGGATTTTGCCCAGTTTATAACCAGGCCAGAGTTCTTGCCGAATGAGGTGAGGACATCGAACAGGACATTTAAAGATTTACGCGGGGAAGTAAGATACAGAAGAATGTCGTCAGCGTACAGCGAGACACGATCCTCGAAATCAGGGGACCACCTAATACCCTTGATGGACGGTTCCCACCGGAGCCACGCAGCGAGCGGCTCCAGCGCGAGAGCAAAAAGCAATGGGGACAGCGGACACCCCTGTCTAGTACCCCTACCGAGGACAAAAGGTTCGGATACTCGACCATTAACCACCACCTGGGCCAGTGGATTCTTATAGAGCAATTTCACACATCCGATAAATTCCGGGCCGAAACCAAACTTCGCGAGAGCCGCCCAGAAATAGGGCCACTCCATCGTGTCAAAGGCCATCGAGGCGTCCAACGAGGCCAAGATGGCCGGCTCCGAAAGAGACCCCGCCCTCGCGAGGACCCCATGCAGGCGCCGCAAGTTGAGGGCTGTGTTTCGGTGCGGAATGAATCCGGATTGATCCGGATGAATCAGGTCACCGATCACGGTAAGCAGACGAGTGGCTAGACCCTTGGCAAGGATCTTAGGCTCAGCATTCAGCAGGGCCTGTAGGATGCACAAAGATCCCGAGGCTTACCTTCCTTAGGAATGACCACAATCGTGGCCAGGCGCTGATCGTAAGGGAGGGCGCCCAGAGCACGCGATTCCCTAAACATATCGCGGAGATAAGGCGCGACCCTATCCGGTCGCAGTTTATACAGCTCGATAGGCAGGCCGTTCGGGCCCATAGCTTTGCCCGAACGGAGAGATCGAATTGCAGTCGCAATCTCGTCAGTGGAGAACGGGGCCTCCATACACACCCGCTCCACCTCGGAGAGGCAGGGCAGATCAATGTCGCGTAACAGGAAGTGGGAGTCCTCCTCATCCCTTTCAGACACTGGAGAGTATACGGTACGGAAATAAGCCTCAAAACATTCCACAATCTCAACAGGGTCAGTCACACTCACACCATCCGAAGTCTGTACCACAGGGACAACACGATTTGCTCTTTCCTTCTTGTCCAGCCAGGCAATCAATTTTCCCGCCTTATCCCCTACATCGTAAAGTCTGCCCTGCTGTTCCCTGTACATCGTCTTGGCAGCATCCGTGACAAGGGACTTATAGTCAAACTGTTTCAGACCAAGGGTATGGAGTCTCTCACGGGTAACACCCAAGTCCAATTCGGCCTCCAGATCCAATATTTCGGCCTCCAGACCCACCACCTCCTGATTCCTGGCTTTCTTAGTTTCAGCGATAAGGGACAGCCCCCGGATAACAGTCTTGAAGGCCTCCCACAGAGACACAGAGGAGGAAACTGACCCCTCGTTGCCCAGGAAGTAGTGGTCCAGATATTTAATCAACTGGCTACGAGTCTTAGGAGCACGCAGGTACCAAGGATTGATAGGGGCAACCCGCGCCATAGCGTCTATCCCCACGTCAAAACAGAGCCAAAGCGGAGAATGGTCGGAAATGCCCTGGGCCAAGTGTCTAATCTCCCGGACCAAGGAAGTCTGAACAGCGGGCATGAGGAAATAGTCAAGTCGAGATAGACTCCCATGTGCCCCAGAGTGAAAGGTATATTGGCGCTGGGTGGGATGCATGAGTCTCCAGCAGTCCACCAGACCAAAGGTGTCCAAGAAACCACCAAGCCATGACTGGGACGGAGGAATATCTCTGGGGGGGTGACGGTCAACCAGGCCCGAAAACACAGAGTTAAAATCACCACCCATGAGAAGGACACAATCAGGAAGCTCCAGCAACACACGGCCAACATCTGAAAAGGTGGAGGTTTGAAGGCCCGGGGGGACATAAACAGTTAGGAGTGAAAGGGTCTTACCCTCATATCTGCCCGTGAGGGCGGCGTAGCGCCCCCTATCATCAAGGAGTACGTCATCAATCTCAAGGGGGAGGGAAGACCGTATCAGGATACCAACCCCTCTGGAACCCGTAGTAAACCCAGAGTGTGCAACTAGACGATAACCCCACCTATTCATAGCATGACAAGTGTTACCCACCAGATGCGTCTCTTGCAAAAACACCATGTCAGGAGACAATCGTCGCAGATATCGCAACACCACCCCCCGCTTTATACGATCCCCCAAGCCATTGACATTCCAAGATATGAACCTCAACCCACTACCCCCATCCCAACAAGTAACGCAAGAGCCACCCCACAAAGAGCAAGACATTTGAAACGGAAATGCAAACAATACGTCACCTCGAGAAAAAGGAAACACAACCACAAACACCCCACCCACCCTCCCACCAACACCCGTTACAACTCCCCCCTCCCTGCACCCCTGCAGTAGACTAAATAGCCACCCCAAAATGCAGTGTGCCTGTCGCCCAAACACCCCCATTCTACAAAAAGACCCCGGAGGAGGAAAGGGCCCCGTCCCACCCGCCACCCTGAAAGGAACATCAGGAAAACATCGTAGACACAGTTATGGAACCCCGGCAAACAATGTCCTGTATCCGGAGCTCAGGGGCCGATGCGCAGCTCACATCAAGACACGCCACCCTCAGCACCACCAGGGTGCCCGGTGCGATCAGTCCGGTCGGTCCGGTCCGGCAAGGAGTCCAGCCAGTCACTCACGTTTTCAGGCCGATCGAAGAAGAATGTCCGCTCCTCGTACTCCACACGCAGCCTAGTAGGAAAAAGCATGGCGTACTTCAGACCCAAGTCCCGAAGATGTTTTTTAACTCCGCGGAAGCCCATCCTTTGTCTCTGAACAAGCTGGGTGAAGTCCGGGTAGAAATTCACAGTAGCATTCTCAGAGGCGACCGGGCCATTTACCCTCGAGGCCTGCAGGATAGCGTCTCGATCCCTGTAGTGGAAAAGTTTGGCTACAATGGGCCTCAGCAAGGCACCCGGTTTGTACTTTCCACCCGGTACACGATGGGCACGCTCCACCGCGAAGAACTTGCTCAGTCCGGACGGAGCAAGGTAGTTCTGGACCAGGTCCTCGACAAGGAGATCAACAGAGTGGGCCTCAGGATTTTCTGGAACACCTATGACACGAACATTACAGCGTCTCGCCCTGTTCTCGAAATCCTCCAGACGATGGGACATAAGATCGTTAGCTGATCTAAGATTGCCAAGCTCCGTCTGGAGCTCCGACACGTCGGTCGTGAGACTCGTCGTCTTGAGATCCAACAACTTCACCTTCTCGTTGGTCTTAGACAGATCGGCTCGAATCAGGTTCACATCAATGGCCACTGTGTCGATTTTGTGAGCCAGAGCTTCGTAATGTTGGCCGATAGTCTCTTTCATGTTGGAAATGGCGCCCATGACGTCCTGCAGGGACAAATCAGCAGGAGCGGCCGGAGGGTCCCCTGCTTCACCCGGGGTGTGACCTACAGCTCCAGGGGACGGTTTAGACTGGGTATACCGGTCCATAATGTTAGACTGTACCGGACCCCCACGAAGGGGAGTCTTGGTCTTCCGTCTCTCTGTATCTCCCCTGGCAGCCATGCTGGAAGATGAGCCTCAGAGGGACCCTCGCGACCTGGTGAAAATGGCCGCAGGCAAATAGGGCACCACCGAACAAAAGTCACTCGTAAGGGCGATTCAAGATGAGACACGGCCCAAACTAATCCAAGTGGATGCGAAGGTCTCTCTCACATCTCTCAGTGACTGGACAAAACTCCGGCCAGACGTGGCCGTCCCACGACGTTGCCAGAGGCAGAAACGAAACCGAAAGTTAGAGTGAGGCGCCTGGGACGAACCCCGCTGCCGTTGTTGTTCAACTCGGCCTCACACGCCACCAAGCCCCCGGCTCGCCCCGGAGTGGGCCTCGAAATTTCGAGTTGACGTAGTTTCGGTTCCCCTGGTCCAAATCAAAATCTGAAACGAGTTATGAGTTCAGCCCGGGTTCCTATTCAATAATCCGTCCACGAATTCAGGATATTTTCAGGATATTATGCCGGGAGCAGCGGGGGTCCGGAGAGCTCTGTGCTCACGCGGCCATCTCGGTTGCCCGCGTAGCTCCTCCTCCGACAATGATATGTCTTGAGGCTGTGAAATGGTACCCACCTAAATTAAGCGGGGAGGCACTCTCTGTGACCAGGTAAGCAAACTTCTCCAGCAACTAATTATATTAAAAGAATATCTTGTTATCATTAATGTCAGGAATACTAACTAAAGTCTTCTATATTTATATTTACAGGAACTTACCATTCAGGTACCCAAACACAGAAAAAGGCAGATCCTCAGAGACAACAGAACATTACTAAGGTAGATGCTCCTTACCTCATAATTAAATAATTATCTTTAGGTGCAAAAGCACAGTTAACGTACTGATGGCGGATTTTCTTTAGTTTTTTCTCTTTAGGTGAACTATAGGAAAACTGGAGCAGGAGCTGTCTCCAAAACAAGAAGCGGAGTGGAGTCCAGAGGGCAGGAGCACTGTCAAGGACACTGCCTAGCTCAAGTCAGAAGAAAAAGGAGACCAGGAAGCAGGAGCCAAGCCGAAGACACAGGCGAGCTTGCGACAGAAGAAGGAGGAGAGCAGGAAGAATGAGCCACACCAAAGACTATGCCGAGTACGCGACGGAAGGAGGAGAGGACACTGAGAGCCTGCGAGGGAACAGAACAACCCCACAGGAGAACTTGTAGGAAACCCGGAAGCAGAATAGCAAACCCCCAGAATGCTAGAATGCGAAGTTCTCTATTGGGGGAGCAGGTGAGTCCTATACTCCTCCCCTGCCTATTCCCGCCCATTACTCTAGGTGGAATCAACAGGCTCAACAGTGCCTGGGTAAATGGATGAGTGCAATGGTAGTACCAGAGTGATTGAATGTGTGCATGTGTAGTGCCTTGGTGAATGGGTAGTATGTGAGTGAATGCATGGGTGCAATGGTGGTGCCAGGGTGAAAGGATGAGTGCATTGGTAGTGCATGAGTGAATGGAGAGATGCAACAGTAAAGCCTGGTTCAACGGAAGACTTCATGAGTAGTGCCTGAGTGAATGAAAGTTTGCATAGATACACCCTGAGTGAATGGATGAGTGCAAAGTTAGTGACTGGATGATTGGATGTATGCAGAGGTAGTGCTTGGCTAAACAGATGAATGCATAGGTAGTGCCTGTCAAACTCTTACCTATGTTTCCACAGGAACGACAAGCAAGATGAAAACGCCCAACTCATTCTTGTCACCTTGTGCCCAACAGTATCAAAGCGCCATTAGTGAACCGAGGAAGAGGGGATAAAAAATGATTAAAGAAAAGAATCATTCCACAAAGTCTCTTCTCAAACTTAAGGTTAGTCATTCAGGACGTTTACTAAATGTAAAAATAAAAGTACATTGAGTATATTATACAATAAAGAAAAGGAATCAGTAGTGTTTTAACGATGTTTGGTTTTCCCCCCTACCTGAATTAATCCTCTCTTCCTATCTGTAGCAAATTAAGCCATCTTGTAAAACAATTGCTATAATTAGCTAAGGTTAAAGAACAAAGAGCAATGAAATCTGGGCCCCAAAAGAAAATGACAATGATATGTCTTGAGGCTGTGAAATGATACCCACCTAAATTAAGCGGGGAGGCACTCTCTGTGACCAGGTAAGCAAAATTCTCCAGCAACTAATTATATTAAAAGAATATCTTGTTATCCTTAGTGTCAGAAATACTAACTAAAGTCTTTTATATTTATATTTACAGGAACTTACCATTCAGGTACCCAAACACAGAAAAAGGCAGATCCTCAGAGACGACAGAACATTTCTAAGGTAGATGCTCCTTACCTCATAATGAAATAATTATCTTTAGGTGCAAAAGCACAGTTAACGTACTGATGGCGGATTTTCTTTAGTTTTTTCTCTTTAGGTGAACTATAGGAAAACTGGAGCAGGAGCTGTCTCCAAAACAAGAAGCGGAGTGGAGTCCAGAGGGCAGGAGCACTGTCAAGGACACTGCCTAGCTCAAGTCAGAAGAAAAAGGAGACCAGGAAGCAAGAGCCAAGCCAAAGACACAGGCGAGCTTGCGACAGAAGAAGGAGGAGAGCAGGAAGAATGAGCCACGCCAAAGACTATGCCGAGTACGCGACGGAAGGAGGAGAGGACACTGAGAGCCTGCGAGGGAACAGAACAACCCCACAAGAGAACTTGTAGGAAACCCGGAATCAGAATAGCAAACCCCCAGAATGCTAGAATGCGAAGTTCTCTATTGGGGGAGCAGGGGAGTCCTATACTCCTCCCTTGCCAATTCCAGCCCATTACTGAAGGTGGGATCAACAGGCTCGACAGTGCCTGGGTAAATGGATGAGTGCAAGGGTAGTACCAGAGTGATTGAATGTGTGCATGTGTAGTGCCTTGGAGAATGGGTAGTATGTGAGTGAATGCATGGGTGCAATGGTAGTTCCATGGTGAAAGGATGAGTGCATTGCTAGTGGATGAGTGAATGGAGAGATGCAACAGTAGAGCCTGGTTCAACGGATGACTTCATGAGTAGTGCCTAAGTGAATGAAAGTTTGCAGAGATACACCCTGAGTGAATGGATGAGTGCAAAGGTAGTGACTGGATGATTGGATGTATGCAGGGGTAGTGCTTGGCTAAACAGATGAATGCATAGGTAGTGCCTGTCAAACTCTTACCTATGTTTCCACAGGAACGACAAGCAAGATGCAAACGCCCAACTTATCCTTGCAACCTTGTGCCCAACAGTATCAAAAAGCCATTAGTGAACCGAGGAAGAGGGGATAAAAAATGATTAAAGAAAAGAATCATTCCACAAAGTCTCTTCTCAAACTTAAGGTTAGTCATTCAGGACGTTTACTAAATGTAAAAATAAAAGTACATTGAGTATATTATACAATAAAGAAAAGGAATCAGTAGTGTTTTAACGATGTTTGGTTTTACCCCCCCACCTGAATTAATCCTCTCTTCCTATCTGTAGCAAATTAAGCCATCTTGTAAAACAATTGCTATAATTAGCTAAGGTTAAAGAACAAAGAGCAATGAAATCTGGGCCCCAAAAGAAAATGACAATGATATGTCTTGAAGCTGTGAAATGATACCCACCTAAATTAAGCGAGGAGGCACTCTCTGCGACCAGGTAAGCAAAATTCTCCAGCAACTAATTATGTTAAAAGAATATCTTGTTATCCTTAGTGTCAGGAATACTAACTAAAGTCTTCTATATTTATATTTACAGGAACTTACCATTCTGGTACCCAAACACAGAAAAAGGCAGATCCTCTGAGACGACAGAACATTACTAAGGTAGATGCTCCTTACCTCATAATGAAATAATTATCGTTAGGTGCAAAAGCACAGTTAACGTACTGATGGCAGATTTTCTTTAGTTTTTTTCTCTTTAGGTGAACTATAGGAAAACTGGAGCAGAAGCTGTCTCCAAAACAAGAAGCGGAGTGGAGTCCAGAGGGCAGGAGCACTGTCAAGGACACTGCCTAGCTCAAGTCAGAAGAAAAAGGAGACCAGGAAGCAGGTGCCAAGCCGAAGACACAGGCAAGCTTGCGACAGAAGAAGGAGGAGAGCAGGAAGAACTAGCCACGCCAAAGACTATGCCGAGTACGCGACGGAGGGAGGAGAGGACACTGAGAGCCTGCGAGGGAACAGAACAACCCCACAAGAGAACTTGTAGGAAACCCGGAAGTAGAATAGCAAACCTCCAGAATGCTAGAATGTGAAGTTCTCTATTGGGGGAGCAGGTGAGTCCTATACTCCTCCCCTGCCTATTCCCGCCCATTACTGAAGGTGGGATCAACAAGCTCGACAGTGCCTGGATAAATTGATGAGTGCAAAGGTAGTACCAGAGTGATTGAATGTGTGCATGTGTAGTGCCTTGGTGAATGGGTAGTATGTGAGTGAATGCATGGGTGCAATGGTAGTTCCAGGGTGAAAGGATGAGTGCATTGGTAGTGCATGAGTGAATGGAGGGATGCAACAGTAGAGCCTGGTTCAACGGATGACTTCATGAGTAGTGCCTAAGTGAATGAAAGTTTGCAGAGATACACCCTGAGTGAATGGATGAGTGCAAAGGTAGTGACTGGATGATTGGATGTATGCAGGGGTAGTGCTTGGCTAAACAGATGAATGCATATCTAGTGCCTGTCAAACTCTTACCTATGTTTCCACAGGAACGACAAGCAAGATGCAAACGCCCAACTTATCCTTGTGACCTTGTGCCCAACAGTATCAAAACACCATTAGTGAACCGAGGAAGAGGGGATAAAAAATGATTAAACAAAAGAATCATTCCACGAAGTCTCTTCTCAAACTTAAGGTTAGTCATTCAGGATGTTTACTAAATGTAAAAATAAAAGTACATTGAGTATATTATACAATAAAGAAAAGGAATCAGTAGTGTTTTAACGATGTTTGGTTTTCCCCCCTACCTGAATTAATCCTCTCTTCCTATCTGTAGCAAATTAAGCCATCTTGTAAAACAATTGCTATAATTAGCTAAGGTTAAAGAACAAAGAGCAATGAAATCTGGGCCCCAAAAGAAAATGACAATGATATGTCTTGAGGCTGTGAAATGATACCCACCTAAATTAAGCGGGGAGGCACTCTCTGTGACCAGGTAAGCAAAATTCTCCAGCAACTAATTATATTAAAAGAATATCTTGTTATCCTTAGTGTCAGAAATACTAACTAAAGTCTTTTATATTTATATTTACAGGAACTTACCATTCAGGTACCCAAACACAGAAAAAGGCAGATCCTCAGAGACGACAGAACATTTCTAAGGTAGATGCTCCTTACCTCATAATGAAATAATTATCTTTAGGTGCAAAAGCACAGTTAACGTACTGATGGCGGATTTTCTTTAGTTTTTTCTCTTTAGGTGTACTATAGGAAAACTGGAGCAGGAGCTGTCTCCAAAACAAGAAGCGGAGTGGAGTCCAGAGGGCAGGAGCACTGTCAAGGACACTGCCTAGCTCAAGTCAGAAGACAAAGGAGACCAGGAAGCAGGAGTCAAGCCGAAGACACAGGCGAGCTTGCGACAGAAGAAGGAGGAGAGCAGGAAGAACTAGCCACGCCAAAGACTATGCCGAGTACGCGACGGAGGGAGGAGAGGACACTGAGAGCCTGCGAGGGAACAGAACAACCCCACAAGAGAACTTGTAGGAAACCCGGAAGTAGAATAGCAAACCTCCAGAATGCTAGAATGTGAAGTTCTCTAATGGGGGAGCAGGTGAGTCCTATACTCCTCCCCTGCCTATTCCCGCCCATTACTGAAGGTGGGATCAACAAGCTGGACAGTGCCTGGATAAATGGATGAGTGCAAAGGTAGTACCAGAGTGATTGAATGTGTGCATGTGTAGTGCCTTGGAGAATGGGTAGTATGTGAGTGAATGCATAGGTGCAATGGTAGTTCCATGGTGAAAGGATGAGTGCATTGCTAGTGGATGAGTGAATGGAGAGATGCAACAGTAGAGCCTGGTTCAACGGATGACTTCATGAGTAGTGCCTAAGTGAATGAAAGTTTGCAGAGATACACCCTGAGTGAATGGATGAGTGCAAAGGTAGTGACTGGATGATTGGATGTATGCAGGGGTAGTGCTTGGCTAAACAGATGAATGCATATCTAGTGCCTGTCAAACTCTTACCTATGTTTCCACAGGAACGACAAGCAAGATGCAAACGCCCAACTTATCCTTGTCACCTTGTGCCCAACAGTATCAAAACGCCATTAGTGAACCGAGGAAGAGGGGATAAAAAATGATTAAACAAAAGAATATTCCAGGAAGTCTCTTCTCAAACTTAAGGTTAGTCATTCAGGAAGTTTAGTAAATGTAAAAACAAAAGTACATTGAGTATATTATACAATAAAGAAAAGGAATCAGTAGTGTTTTAACGATGTTTGGTTTTCCCCCCTACCTGAATTAATCCTCTCTTCCTATCTGTAGCAAATTAAGCCATCTTGTAAAACAATTGCTATAATTAGCTAAGGTTAAAGAACAAAGAGCAACGAAATCTGGGCCCCAAAAGAAAATGACAATGATATGTCTTGAAGCTGTGTAATGATACCCACCTAAATTAAGCGAGGAGGCACTCTCTGCGACCAGGTAAGCAAAATTCTCCAGCAACTAATTATGTTAAAAGAATATCTTGTTATCCTTAGTGTCAGGAATACTAACTAAAGTCTTCTATATTTATATTTACAGGAACTTACCATTCTGGTACCCAAACACAGAAAAAGGCAGATCCTCTGAGACGACAGAACATTACTAAGGTAGATGCTCCTTACCTCATAATGAAATAATTATCGTTAGGTGCAAAAGCACAGTTAACGTACTGATGGCGGATTTTCTTTAGTTTTTTCTCTTTAGGTGAACTATAGGAAAACTGGAGCAGAAGCTGTCTCCAAAACAAGAAGCGGAGTGGAGTCCAGAGGGCAGGAGCACTGTCAAGGACACTGCCTAGCTCAAGTCAGAAGAAAAAGGAGACCAGGAAGCAGGTGCCAAGCCGAAGACACAGGCGAGCTTGCGACAGAAGAAGGAGGAGAGCAGGAAGAACTAGCCACGCCAAAGACTATGCCGAGTACGCGACGGAGGGAGGAGAGGACACTGAGAGCCTGCGAGGGAACAGAACAACCCCACAAGAGAACTTGTAGGAAACCCGGAATCAGAATAGCAAACCCCCAGAATGCTAGAATGCGAAGTTCTCTATTGGGGGAGCAGGGGAGTCCTATACTCCTCCCTTGCCAATTCCAGCCCATTACTGAAGGTGGGATCAACAGGCTCGACAGTGCCTGGGTAAATGGATGAGTGCAAGGGTAGTACCAGAGTGATTGAATGTGTGCATGTGTAGTGCCTTGGAGAATGGGTAGTATGTGAGTGAATGCATGGGTGCAATGGTAGTTCCATGGTGAAAGGATGAGTGCATTGCTAGTGGATGAGTGAATGGAGAGATGCAACAGTAGAGCCTGGTTCAACGGATGACTTCATGAGTAGTGCCTAAGTGAATGAAAGTTTGCAGAGATACACCCTGAGTGAATGGATGAGTGCAAAGGTAGTGACTGGATGATTGGATGTATGCAGGGGTAGTGCTTGGCTAAACAGATGAATGCATAGGTAGTGCCTGTCAAACTCTTACCTATGTTTCCACAGGAACGACAAGCAAGATGCAAACGCCCAACTTATCCTTGCAACCTTGTGCCCAACAGTATCAAAAAGCCATTAGTGAACCGAGGAAGAGGGGATAAAAAATGATTAAAGAAAAGAATCATTCCACAAAGTCTCTTCTCAAACTTAAGGTTAGTCATTCAGGACGTTTACTAAATGTAAAAATAAAAGTACATTGAGTATATTATACAATAAAGAAAAGGAATCAGTAGTGTTTTAACGATGTTTGGTTTTACCCCCCCACCTGAATTAATCCTCTCTTCCTATCTGTAGCAAATTAAGCCATCTTGTAAAACAATTGCTATAATTAGCTAAGGTTAAAGAACAAAGAGCAATGAAATCTGGGCCCCAAAAGAAAATGACAATGATATGTCTTGAAGCTGTGAAATGATACCCACCTAAATTAAGCGAGGAGGCACTCTCTGCGACCAGGTAAGCAAAATTCTCCAGCAACTAATTATGTTAAAAGAATATCTTGTTATCCTTAGTGTCAGGAATACTAACTAAAGTCTTTTATATTTATATTTACAGGAACTTACCATTCTGGTACCCAAACACAGAAAAAGGCAGATCCTCTGAGACGACAGAACATTACTAAGGTAGATGCTCCTTACCTCATAATGAAATAATTATCGTTAGGTGCAAAAGCACAGTTAACGTACTGATGGCAGATTTTCTTTAGTTTTTTTCTCTTTAGGTGAACTATAGGAAAACTGGAGCAGAAGCTGTCTCCAAAACAAGAAGCGGAGTGGAGTCCAGAGGGCAGGAGCACTGTCAAGGACACTGCCTAGCTCAAGTCAGAAGAAAAAGGAGACCAGGAAGCAGGTGCCAAGCCGAAGACACAGGCAAGCTTGCGACAGAAGAAGGAGGAGAGCAGGAAGAACTAGCCACGCCAAAGACTATGCCGAGTACGCGACGGAGGGAGGAGAGGACACTGAGAGCCTGCGAGGGAACAGAACAACCCCACAAGAGAACTTGTAGGAAACCCGGAAGTAGAATAGCAAACCTCCAGAATGCTAGAATGTGAAGTTCTCTATTGGGGGAGCAGGTGAGTCCTATACTCCTCCCCTGCCTATTCCCGCCCATTACTGAAGGTGGGATCAACAAGCTCGACAGTGCCTGGATAAATTGATGAGTGCAAAGGTAGTACCAGAGTGATTGAATGTGTGCATGTGTAGTGCCTTGGTGAATGGGTAGTATGTGAGTGAATGCATGGGTGCAATGGTAGTTCCAGGGTGAAAGGATGAGTGCATTGGTAGTGCATGAGTGAATGGAGGGATGCAACAGTAGAGCCTGGTTCAACGGATGACTTCATGAGTAGTGCCTAAGTGAATGAAAGTTTGCAGAGATACACCCTGAGTGAATGGATGAGTGCAAAGGTAGTGACTGGATGATTGGATGTATGCAGGGGTAGTGCTTGGCTAAACAGATGAATGCATATCTAGTGCCTGTCAAACTCTTACCTATGTTTCCACAGGAACGACAAGCAAGATGCAAACGCCCAACTTATCCTTGTGACCTTGTGCCCAACAGTATCAAAACACCATTAGTGAACCGAGGAAGAGGGGATAAAAAATGATTAAACAAAAGAATCATTCCACGAAGTCTCTTCTCAAACTTAAGGTTAGTCATTCAGGATGTTTACTAAATGTAAAAATAAAAGTACATTGAGTATATTATACAATAAAGAAAAGGAATCAGTAGTGTTTTAACGATGTTTGGTTTTCCCCCCTACCTGAATTAATCCTCTCTTCCTATCTGTAGCAAATTAAGCCATCTTGTAAAACAATTGCTATAATTAGCTAAGGTTAAAGAACAAAGAGCAATGAAATCTGGGCCCCAAAAGAAAATGACAATGATATGTCTTGAGGCTGTGAAATGATACCCACCTAAATTAAGCGGGGAGGCACTCTCTGTGACCAGGTAAGCAAAATTCTCCAGCAACTAATTATATTAAAAGAATATCTTGTTATCCTTAGTGTCAGAAATACTAACTAAAGTCTTTTATATTTATATTTACAGGAACTTACCATTCAGGTACCCAAACACAGAAAAAGGCAGATCCTCAGAGACGACAGAACATTTCTAAGGTAGATGCTCCTTACCTCATAATGAAATAATTATCTTTAGGTGCAAAAGCACAGTTAACGTACTGATGGCGGATTTTCTTTAGTTTTTTCTCTTTAGGTGTACTATAGGAAAACTGGAGCAGGAGCTGTCTCCAAAACAAGAAGCGGAGTGGAGTCCAGAGGGCAGGAGCACTGTCAAGGACACTGCCTAGCTCAAGTCAGAAGACAAAGGAGACCAGGAAGCAGGAGTCAAGCCGAAGACACAGGCGAGCTTGCGACAGAAGAAGGAGGAGAGCAGGAAGAACTAGCCACGCCAAAGACTATGCCGAGTACGCGACGGAGGGAGGAGAGGACACTGAGAGCCTGCGAGGGAACAGAACAACCCCACAAGAGAACTTGTAGGAAACCCGGAAGTAGAATAGCAAACCTCCAGAATGCTAGAATGTGAAGTTCTCTAATGGGGGAGCAGGTGAGTCCTATACTCCTCCCCTGCCTATTCCCGCCCATTACTGAAGGTGGGATCAACAAGCTGGACAGTGCCTGGATAAATGGATGAGTGCAAAGGTAGTACCAGAGTGATTGAATGTGTGCATGTGTAGTGCCTTGGAGAATGGGTAGTATGTGAGTGAATGCATAGGTGCAATGGTAGTTCCATGGTGAAAGGATGAGTGCATTGCTAGTGGATGAGTGAATGGAGAGATGCAACAGTAGAGCCTGGTTCAACGGATGACTTCATGAGTAGTGCCTAAGTGAATGAAAGTTTGCAGAGATACACCCTGAGTGAATGGATGAGTGCAAAGGTAGTGACTGGATGATTGGATGTATGCAGGGGTAGTGCTTGGCTAAACAGATGAATGCATATCTAGTGCCTGTCAAACTCTTACCTATGTTTCCACAGGAACGACAAGCAAGATGCAAACGCCCAACTTATCCTTGTCACCTTGTGCCCAACAGTATCAAAACGCCATTAGTGAACCGAGGAAGAGGGGATAAAAAATGATTAAACAAAAGAATATTCCAGGAAGTCTCTTCTCAAACTTAAGGTTAGTCATTCAGGAAGTTTAGTAAATGTAAAAACAAAAGTACATTGAGTATATTATACAATAAAGAAAAGGAATCAGTAGTGTTTTAACGATGTTTGGTTTTCCCCCCTACCTGAATTAATCCTCTCTTCCTATCTGTAGCAAATTAAGCCATCTTGTAAAACAATTGCTATAATTAGCTAAGGTTAAAGAACAAAGAGCAACGAAATCTGGGCCCCAAAAGAAAATGACAATGATATGTCTTGAAGCTGTGTAATGATACCCACCTAAATTAAGCGAGGAGGCACTCTCTGCGACCAGGTAAGCAAAATTCTCCAGCAACTAATTATGTTAAAAGAATATCTTGTTATCCTTAGTGTCAGGAATACTAACTAAAGTCTTCTATATTTATATTTACAGGAACTTACCATTCTGGTACCCAAACACAGAAAAAGGCAGATCCTCTGAGACGACAGAACATTACTAAGGTAGATGCTCCTTACCTCATAATGAAATAATTATCGTTAGGTGCAAAAGCACAGTTAACGTACTGATGGCGGATTTTCTTTAGTTTTTTCTCTTTAGGTGAACTATAGGAAAACTGGAGCAGAAGCTGTCTCCAAAACAAGAAGCGGAGTGGAGTCCAGAGGGCAGGAGCACTGTCAAGGACACTGCCTAGCTCAAGTCAGAAGAAAAAGGAGACCAGGAAGCAGGTGCCAAGCCGAAGACACAGGCGAGCTTGCGACAGAAGAAGGAGGAGAGCAGGAAGAACTAGCCACGCCAAAGACTATGCCGAGTACGCGACGGAGGGAGGAGAGGACACTGAGAGCCTGCGAGGGAACAGAACAACCCCACAAGAGAACTTGTAGGAAACCCGGAAGTAGAATAGCAAACCTCCAGAATGCTAGAATGTGAAGTTCTCTATTGGGGGAGCAGGTGAGTCCTATACTCCTCCCCTGCCTATTCCCGCCCATTACTGAAGGTGGGATCAACAAGCTCGACAGTGCCTGGATAAATGGATGAGTGCAAAGGTAGTACCAGAGTGATTGAATGTGTGCATGTGTAGTGCCTTGGAGAATGGGTAGTATGTGAGTGAATGCATGGGTGCAATAGTAGTTCCATGGTGAAAGGATGAGTGCATTGCTAGTGGATGAGTGAATGGAGAGATGCAACAGTAGAGCCTGGTTCAACGGATGACTTCATGAGTAGTGCCTAAGTGAATGAAAGTTTACAGAGATACACCCTGAGTGAATGGATGAGTGCAAAGGTAGTGACTGGATGATTGGATGTATGCAGGGGTAGTGCTTGGCTAAACAGATGAATGCATATCTAGTGCCTGTCAAACTCTTACCTATGTTTCCACAGGAACGACAAGCAAGATGCAAACGCCCAACTTATCCTTGTGACCTTGTGCCCAACAGTATCAAAACACCATTAGTGAACCGAGGAAGAGGGGATAAAAAATGATTAAACAAAAGAATCATTCCACGAAGTCTCCTCTCAAAATTAAGGTTAGTCATTCAGGAAGTTTACTAAATGTAAAAACAAAAGTACATTGAGTATATTATACAATAAAGAAAAGGAATCAGTAGTGTTTTAACGATGTTTGGTTTCCCCCCCTACCTGAATTAATCCTCTCTTCCTATCTGTAGTAAATTAAGCCATCTTGTAAAACAATTGCTATAATTAGTTAAGGTTAAAGAACAAAGAGCAATGAAATCTGGGCACCAAAAGAAAATGACAATGATATGTCTTGAGGCTGTGAAATGGTACCCACCTAAATTAAGCGGGGAGGCACTCTCTGTGACCAGGTAAGCAAAATTCTCCAGCAAACTAATTATATTAAAAGAATATCTTGTTATCCTTAATGTCAGGAATACTAACTAAAGTCTTCTATATTTATATTTACAGGAACTTACCATTCAGGTACCCAAACACAGAAAAAGGCAGATCCTCAGAGACGACAGAACATTACTAAGGTAGATGCTCCTTACCTCATAATTAAATATTTATCTTTAGGTGCAAAAGCACAGTTAACGTACTGATGGCGGATTTTCTTTATTTTTTTCTCTTTAGGTGAACTATAGGAAAACTGGAGCAGGAGCTGTCTCCAAAACAAGTAGCGGAGTGGAGTCCGGAGGGCAGGAGCACTGTCAAGGACACTGCCTAGCTCAAGTCAGAAGAAAAAGGAGACCAGGAAGCAGGAGCCAAGCCGAAGACACAGGCGAGCTTGCGACAGAAGAAGGAGGAGAGCAGGAAGAATGAGCCACGCCAAAGACTATGCCGAGTACGCGACGGAAGGAGGAGAGGACACTGAGAGCCTGCGAGGGAACAGAACAACCCCACAGGAGAACTTGTAGGAAACCCGGAAGCAGAATAGCAAACCCCCAGAATGCTAGAATGCGAAGTTCTCTATTGGGGGAGCAGGTGAGTCCTATACTCCTCCCCTGCCTATTCCCGCCCATTACTCTAGGTGGAATCAACAGGCTCAACAGTGCCTGGGTAAATGGATGAGTGCAAGGGTAGTACCAGAGTAATTGAATGTGTGCATGTGTAGTGCCTTGGTGAATGGGTAGTATGTGAGTGAATGCATGGGTGCAATGGTAGTGCCAGGGTGAAAGGATGAGTGCATTGGTAGTGCATGAGTGAATGGAGAGATGCAACAGTAGAGCCTGGTTCAACGGATGACTTCATGAGTAGTGCCTAAGTGAATGAAAGTTTGCATAGATACACCCTGAGTGAATGGATGCGTGCAAAGGTAGTGACTGGATGATTGGATGTATGCAGGGGTAGTGCTTGGCTAAACAGATGAATGCATAGGCAGTGCCTGTCAAACTCTTACCTATGTTTCCACAGGAACGACAAGCAAGATGCAAACGCCCAACTTATCCTTGTCACCTTGTGCCCAACAGTATCAAAACGCCATTAGTGAACCGAGGAAGAGGGGATAAAAAATGATTATAGAAAAGAATCATTCCACGAAGTCTCTGCTCAAACTTAAGGTTAGTCATTCAGGAAGTTTACTAAATGTAAAAATAAAAGTACATTGAGTATATTATACAATAAAGAAAAGGAATCAGTAGTGTTTTAACGATGTTTGGTTTTCCCCCCTACCTGAATTAATCCTCTCTTCCTATCTGTAGCAAATTAAGCCATCTTGTAAAACAATTGCTATAATTAGCTAAGGTTAAAGAAAAAAGAGCAATGAAATCTGGGCCCCAAAAGAAAATGACAATGATATGTCTTGAGGCTGTGAAATGATACCCACCTAAATTAAGCGGGGAGGCACTCTCTGTGACCAGGTAAGAAAAATTCTCCAGCAACTAATTATGTTAAAAGAAGATCTTGTTATCCTTAGTGTCAGGAATACTAACTAAAGTCTTCTATATTTATAGTTACAGGAGCTTACCATTCAGGTACCCAAACACAGAAAAAGGCATATCCTCTGAGACGACAGAACATTACTAAGGTAGATGCTCCTTACCTCATAATTAAATAATTATCTTTAGGTGCAAAAGCACAGTAAACGTACTGATGGCGGATTTTCTTTAGTTTTTTCTCTTTAGGTGAACTATAGGAAAACTGGAGCAGGAGCTGTCTCCAAAACAAGAAGCGGAGTGGAGTCCAGAGGGTAGGAGCACTGACAAGGATACTGCCTAGCTCAAGTCAGAAGAAAAAGGAGACCAGGAAGCAGGAGCCAAGCCGACGACACAGGCGATCTTGTGACAGAAGAAGGAGGAGAGCAGGAAGAATGAGCCACGCCAAAGACTATGCCGAAACGCGACGGAAGGAGGAGAGGACACTGAGAGCCTGCGAGGGAACAGAACAACCCCACAAGAGAACTTGTAGGAAACCCAGAAGAAGAATAGCAAACCCCCAGAATGCTAGAATGCGAAGTTCTCTATTGGGGGAGCAGGTGAGTCCTATACTCCTCCCCTGCCTATTCCCGCCCATTACTGAAGGTGGGATCAAATCAACAGGCTCGACAGTGCCTGGGTAAATGGATGAGTGCAAGGGTAGTACCAGAGTGATTGAATGTGTGCATGTGTAGTGCCTTGGTGAATGGGTAGTACGTGAGTGAATGCATGGCTGCAATGGTAGTTCCAGGGTGAAAGGATGAGTGCATTGGTAGTGCATGAGTGAATGGAGAGATGCAACAGTAGAGCCTGGTTCAACGGATGACTTCATGAGTAGTGCCTGAGTGAATGAAAGTTTGCATAGATACACCCTGAGTGAATGGATGAGTGCAAAGGTAGTGACTGGATGATTGGATGTATGCAGGGGTAGTGCTTGGCTAAACTGATTAATGCATAGGCAGTGCCTGTCAAACTTTTACCTATTTTTCCACAGGAACGACAAGCAAGATGCAAATGCCCAACTTATCCTTGTCACCTTGTGCCCAACAGTATCAAAACGCCATTAGTGAACCGAGGAAGATGGGATAAAAATGATTAAACAAAAGAATCATTCCACGAAGTCTCTTCTCAAACTTAAGGTTAGTCATTCAGGATGTTTACTAAATGTAAAAATAAAAGTACATTGAGTATATTATACAATAAAGAAAAGGAATCAGTAGTGTTTTAACGATGTTTGGTTTTCCCCCCTACCTGAATGAATCCTCTCTTCCTATCTGTAGCAAATCAAGCCATCTTGTAAAACAATTGCTATAATTATCTAAGGTTAAAGAACAAAGAGCAATGAAATCTGGGCCCCAAAAGAAAATGACAATGATATGTCTTGAGGCTGTGAAATGATACCCACCTAAATTAAGCGGGAGGCACTCTCTGTGACCAGGTAACCAAAATTCTCCAGCAACTAATTATATTAAAAGAATATCTTGTTATCCTTAGTGTCAGAAATACTAACTAAAGTTTTTTATATTTATATTTACAGGAACTTACTATTCAGGTACCCAAACACAGAAAAAGGCAGATCCTCAGAGACGACAGAACATTACTAAGGTAGATGCTCCTTACCTCATAATGAAATAATTATCTTTAGGTGCAAAAGCACAGTTAACGTACTGATGGCGGATTTTCTTTAGTTTTTTCTCTTTAGGTGTACTATAGGAAAACTGGAGCAGGAGCTGTCTCCAAAACAAGAAGCGGAGTGGAGTCCAGAGGGCAGGAGCACTGTCAGGGACACTGCAGGGCAGGAGCACTGTCAGGGACACTGCCTAGCTCAAGTCAGAAGAAAAATGAGACCAGGAAGCAGGAGTCAAGCCGAAGACACAGGCGAGCTTGCGACAGAAGGAGGAGAGCAGGAAGAACTAGCCACGCCAAAGACTATGCCGAGTACGCGACGGAGGGAGGAGAGGACACTGAGAGCCTGCGAGGGAACAGAACAACCCCACAAGAGAACTTGTAGGAAACCCGGAAGTAGAATAGCAAACCTCCAGAATGCTAGAATGCGAAGTTCTCTATTGGGGGAGCAGGTGAGTCCTATACTCCTCCCCTGCCTATTCCCGCCCATTACTGAAGGTGGGATCAACAAGCTCGACAGTGCCTGGGTAAATGGATGAGTGCAAAGGTAGTACCAGAGTGATTGAATGTGTGCATGTGTAGTGCCTTGGTGAATGGGTAGTATGTGAGTGAATGCATGGGTGCAATGGTAGTTCCAGGGTGAAAGGATGAGTGCATTGCTAGTGCATGAGTGAATGGAGAGATGCAACAGTAGAGCCTGGTTCAACGGATGACTTCATGAGTAGTGCCTAAGTGAATGAAAGTTTGCATAGATACACCCTGAGTGAATGGATGAGTGCAAAGGTAGTGACTGTATGATTGGATGTATGCAGGGGTAGTGCTTGGCTAAACAGATGAATGCATAGGTAGTGCCTGTCAAACTCTTACCTATGTTTTCACAGGAACGATTAGCAAGATGCAAATGCCCAACTTATCCTTGTCACCTTGTGCCCAACAGTATCAAAACGCCATTAGTGAACCGAGGAAGAGGGGATAAAAAATGATTAAACAAAAGAATCATTCCACGAAGTCTCTTCTCAAACTTAAGGTTAGTCATTCAGGTAGTTTACTAAATGTAAAAACAAAAGTACATAGAGTATATTATACAATAAAGAAAAGGAATCAGTAGTGTTTTAACGATGTTTGGTTTCCCCCCTACCTGAATTAATCCTCTCTTCCTCTCTGTAGCAAATTAAGCCATCTTGTAAAACAATTGCTATAATTAGCTGAGGTCAAAGAACAAAGAGCAATGAAATTTGGGCCCCAAATGAAAATGACAATGATATGTCTTGAGGCTGTGAAATGGTACCCACCTAAATTAAGCGGGGAGGCACCCTCTGTGACCAGGTAAGCCAAATTCTCCAGCAACTAATTATATTAAAAGAATATCTTGTTATCCTTAGTGTCAGCAATACTAACTAAAGTCTTCTATATTTATATTTACAGGAACTTACCATTCAGGTACCCAAACACAGAAAAAGGCAGACCCTCAGAGACGACAGAACATTACTAAGGTAGATGCTCCTTACCTCATAATTAAATAATTATCTTTAGGTGCAAAAGCGCAGTTAACGTACTGATGGCGGATTTTCTTTAGTTTTTTCTCTTTAGGTGAACTATAGGAAAACTGGAGCAGGAGCTGTCTCCAAAACAAGAAGCAGAGTGGAGTCCAGAGGGCAGGAGCACGGTCAAGGACACTGCCTAGCTCAAGTCAGAAGAAAAATGAGACCAGGAAGCAGGAGCCAAGCCGAAGACACAGGCGAGCTTGCGACAGAAGTAGGAGGAGAGCAGGAAGAATGAGCCACGCCAAAGACTATGCCGAGTACGTGACGGGGGGAGGAGAGGACACTGAGAGCCTGCGAGGGAACAGAACAACCCCACAAGAGAACTTGTAGGAAACCCGGAAGCAGAATAGCAAACCCCCAGAATGCTAGAATGCGAAGTTCTCTATTGGGGGAACAGGTGAGTCCTATACTCCTCCTCTGCCTATTCCCGCCCATTACTGAAGGTGGGATCAACAGGCTCGACAGTGCCTGGGTAAATGGATGAGTGCAAGGGTAGTACCAGAGTGATTGAATGTGTGCATGTGTAGTGCCTTGGTGAATGGGTAGTATGTGAGTGAATGCATGGGTGCAATGGTAGTTCCAGGGTGAAAGGAAGAGTGCATTGGTAGTGCATGAGTGAATGGAGAGATGCAACAGTAAAGCCTGGTTCAACGGATGACTTCATGAGTAGTGCCTGAGTGAATGAAAGTTTGCATAGATACACCCTGAGTGAATGGATGAGTGCAGAGGTAGTGACTGGATGATTGGATGTATGCAGGGGTAGTGCTTGGCTAAACGGATGAATGCATAGGTAGTGCCTGTCAAACTCTTACCTATGTTTCCACAGGAACGACAAGCAAGATGCAAACGCCCAACTTATCCTTGTCACCTTGTGCCCAACAGTATCAAAACGCCATTAGTGAACCGAGGAAGAGGGGATAAAAAATGATTAAACAAAAGAATCATTCCACGAAGTCTCTTCTCAAACTTAAGGTTAGTCATTCAGGAAGTTTACTAAATGTAAAAACAAAAGTACATTGAGTATATTATACATAGGCTGTGGGGTTTTAGGTTTAAACCTATAATAACTGATAAAACCCCACTGAAAGAAAAATAGCCCTCACCGGTGAAAACATGCGAGGGAACAGAACAACCCCACAAGAGAACTTGTAGGAAACCCGGAAGCAGAATAGCAAACCCCCAGAATGCTAGAATGCGAAGTTCTCTATTGGGGGAACAGGTGAGTCCTATACTCCTCCTCTGCCTATTCCCGCCCATTACTGAAGGTGGGATCAACAGGCTCGACAGTGCCTGGGTAAATGGATGAGTGCAAGGGTAGTACCAGAGTGATTGAATGTGTGCATGTGTAGTGCCTTGGTGAATGGGTAGTATGTGAGTGAATGCATGGGTCAATGGTAGTTCCCGGGTGAAAGGATGAGTGCATTGTTAGTGCATGAGTGAATGGAGAGCTGCAACAGTAGAGCCTGGTTCAACGGATAAATTCATGAGTAGTGCCTGAGTCAATGAAAGTTTGCATAGATACATCCTGAATGACTGGATGAGTGCAAAGGTAGTGACTGGATGATTGGATGTATGCAGGGGTAGTGCTTGGCTAAACAGATGAATGCATAGGTAGTGCCTGTCAAACACTTACCTATGTTTCCAGAGGAACGACAAGCAAGATGCAAACGCCCAACTTATCCTTGTCACCTTGTGCCCAACAGTATCAAAACGCCATTAGTGAAGCGAGGAAGAGGGTATAAAAAATGATTAAACAAAAGAATCATTCCACGAAGTCTCTTATCAAACTTATGGTTAGTCATTCAGGAAGTTTACTAAATGTAAAAACAAAAGTACATTGAGTATATTATACAATAAAGAAAAGGAATCAGTAGTGTTTTAACGATGTTTGGTTTTCCCCCCTACCTGAATTAATCCTCTCTTCCTATCTGTAGCAAATTAAGCCATCTTGTAAAACAATTGCTATAATTAGCTAAGATTAAAGAACAAAGAGCAATGAAATCTGGGCCCCAAAAGAAAATGACAATGATATGTCTTGAGGCTGTGAAATGGTACCCACCTAAATTAAGCGGGGAGGCACTCTGTGGTACTGAAAATTCTGGACCCGTGTTATATACATCGTCATATCATAACGATTTTGATATCAGAAGACCGAGAATGGCTAGTACACTATGCACAAACATTTTCGTCATATTCGATTGACGATTTCACCTTGAAATCGTAGTTTTCGTCCTGAACCCTCGGGTTCCATTTTGTGTACGGCAGCCATTTTGTGAGTTGCCCTCACATAGGCCAATGACTAAGGCCAAACCGGACTCTGAAGGACACGTACATCTTTGCTGACTTCTCTATGACCTGGGCAAGCTGACTCCACTGCCCATGGCCAAACTTGTTCGGTCAGTTCCTCTCCCAGTGGCCGGGCAAGATAGTATCAGGGCACAACATTCTTTAAACCTTTCATCGCACACGGACCCCACCTAATCTTGCACGCACCTGTCCCTGTTTCCTACTTTATGACCTGCTTTACGAGGAGGAGGTGCCCGTTTTTATTGGGGTCCGTCGATATCTGTTGAAAATACTGGGCCTTGCCGAATAATTGATTGTGGGCTGAACAAACTAAAATGTGGGCTTGTCATCATGACTCTGCTTTTCCTTTGTAGTGAAAATATGTGAATGGTCAATTGTAAACTAAAGAATGTTTGCCTGAAGCATAATATTTTGTATAAAAAGAGAAGGCTGGTTTTGTAAGATTGAGCAGTCTCCTGAGAATATACACCGTGTTGTACTTCTAGGACGCCTGTTACTTGGTTGCAGCCAATAAACTCGATCTTTGACTTCACCTAGAAGACTCTGTGTTTCTGAAGTCTGAAACAGGAAGGACCCGAAGTCTTAGGGTGTTGTCCCTGGCACCGCTGGGTTACCGGTTCAGTACCGGTTCCGAAAAACCCAGTACTTCAGGTGGCGCCCAACGTGGGGCGATTTCAGCGGTACCGGTCCAAGCCAGAGGTTCGTGAGGAGCTTCGTGTGAAAATTCTGGAGGAAGGCCGCCACTTCATCGACCCCTGCATGTCGACGTGGTCTGAAAGTCTTTGCTGTGAGGTTCCCCGCTTCCCGACGGCTACGAAGGACTGCTGCCCTGACTATCGCCCTGTTGGACCCTCGATGTTTGGTAGAGCGAAACGATAGACGAGTCTTCTGGTGCAGTCATCGATACCTCAGTTAAGTATAAGTGGAGCGTCTTCCAGTCCTTAGTTTGGGTATCCCCTTGGCATCTTTGATTTGGAACTTGCAAGTACTAAAGCTGAGGGACTCGTGTATTCATGAGAATATCGTATTCGATAATCCTTCGAAGTTTGAAGCTAGACTAGAGAGCGAAGATGCCTGGTCTTAGCAGACTTGGAAATTTGTTTTGCCTTGGTTGTAATAGGGATTCCCGATTGGAGGACTCGTGTCCGGTTCCTCCGATTGGAACTCCAACTTATGAACTTTATGTGAAACATGGCGTAGGCCCAATCACATATAATGAAGTATGGATCCGATACACCAGAAAAGATGGTGTTTTAAAATGGCCCCAGTATGGTAGCTTTGACACGGAAATCTTAGATAATCTGGAGGTTAGACTTTTTAAGAAGAAAGCCCGGCCGGCGATGTTTGACTCTTTCCGCCTATGGCGTAAGGAAGCCAAACAGAAGGAAATTAAATTAGAGAAGAAAAATAAAAGAGAAAAGGGTATCTCGATAATGCAAGCTACTATGCAGTATAAAGATAATGAAGAAGAACAGGCAAGTGAGCAGTTGCACAGGCAACGTAAAATGGTGATTGATAAATGTTATCCAGTTTTGCCGCCTCTTCAGCAAGATGCAGCAAAGGACTTGAAAAAGACGACATAATGTCGCATTTGTTGAGTTCGCCACACCATTATGCACAGAGTGCTACCGCACCTCCGCAACCTTTAGCTGCGCAACGTTTGGTTTTATTGCCTCCTGCTCCTCCACAACAACCAGCTGCTCTTCAGTTGGTTCCTATTCCTCCGGTGCAGCCTCCTCAAGGGCCACCGACTTTGACATCTGCTCTGCCTTTACTTCCTACAACTTTGACCACTATATGGACTACCACTCCTGATATTCCTCCTGACACTGTCTCTACGTCTGCCTTCACTCACTCTGCTTTTCCGCCTGTCTTTTCATCGACTTCTCCTTCTGTCCGCCAGAGAATGACTAGCACTGTTGCTAGCCTCCTGTATCCTCTCTTTGGAGCAACAAGTGTAACTCGTGTCTCAGAGCATACACAGTTGCGTAGTCAACTGCCCGATTCTAGGGAGAAGGAAACATTGAATTATTTGGCACATAAATGGGTTACCGAACGGATGAGATATGAGCTAGAGTCTGTTATGGATGTCTTCTATCAGTGGGAAGCACCAAAGCAGAGATACGTTTTTGATAAAATGTGTACTTTCCTGAGTGAAGATTTAGAGGAGAATGATTTGGAGCCTAATCCACCTGAGTTATGTCATCTACGGTTCGAGTTTGGGAAAGGCGCAATTGTGGGTTCCGATGTTGAAAAAGCAGTTGCGACATTGTTATCATTCAGGAGTGAGGGTGTTTCTTGGTCGTTGTTTGAGTCTGATTCCTCTGTTAAAAGGAAGGTGAGACAATATCCCATGAGAGAAGTTCCCCCACAATGGAGGGAAGGTAACCTAGCAGCTAACCCACCTATTCAGCCACACTTTCAGCGTGTTTGGGTACATGTCCCATGGAAGCGAGCTGAAGTTTTGGCCCTTAAACAGACATTGCCTGATCCCCGTAAAAATCCTGCTGGTTATTACAAGGAATTGTCACAGACTGCAGGCTCTTGCATTATGAATTTAGCCGACATAGACATGTTGTTTGGAAATGTTGTTCCACAGCCTTTATGGGGAAAGATTCGTCAAGCGGATCATGATCAAGAGTTAGGTGACTCATGGGCTAATATTAGTGCTGCAAACGATCGACAAGTTGGTGGTGCCAAACCTGAGCCTTTAGTAGCAGAACTCCCTGGTAGAATAATTACTTACATGAAGACTTTGATGCCTGTGATGCGAGTGAATTGGGATAAATTGTCTGCGTGTAAGCAGAAGAAGGATGAGACCGTGTCTGATTTCTTCACAAGGTTTGAGGAAACGTTTATCGACCACAGTGGTCAAGATATGAGTACAGAAGGTGGTCAACGGTTATTCGTTGTCAAGTTCGTACACAATTTGCTTCCCAAGTTGTGTAAGAAATTAAAAGATTCAGAAAGTTCTTGGGCAGTTTCCTCTTCAGCACAGATATTGGCTACTGCACAGTATTACGAAAATAGAGACAAAGATGAAAAAGATAGAGCAGACAAGAAAACGAAAGAGTTAAAAACAAAGGTTCTTTTACAACAAGCGTATCCGCCATGCGGTGGTCAGAGTAACTATCAGCAACCTCAACAGTTTCAGAGGAATTCGCAAAAGTTCGAGTATCCTCAACAGCGTGTTCCTGTAGGTCCCAATCAGTGTTCATATTGTAAAGAAGAGGGTCATTTCAAGTACAGTTGCCCTATTTTGTTCCAGCGTATGAATGGCGCTTCTAGTGCAAGAGGTCGAGGTGTTCAACAAGGGCCTAGAGGTAGAGGACATGGACATTTTCCCCAGAACGCGCGTTCCTTCCCGCCTCAGAATTCAATGAATAGGTTTGATCAGCAGAATAAGGTGTCTGTTAGAACAACTCAGTACTATGCTGATGACTACTATGCAGAAGATGAGAATATGGAAGGTAATGATTGCTAGGACAGCCGTAGACAAAGAGAGGGAGTTGTTTCAGTTCCAGTAGATCAGAGTGGGCCTTACGTTGAGGTGATTACATCAGGTGTGTCAGAGCCTTTTCTGTTGGATACTGGTGCTACAAAGAGTTCTATTATGCACTCTAAACTCCCTGGCGCACCTTTGTCTGGCGAAACGAATGTTTCAGTAGGTTTTTCTGGCGCCCCGGTTAGAAACCCGGTTTCTAGCCCTATGTCCCTTTCCGTTGGACTTTGCGAATTCGAAGCACCCCTTATTCTGACAACAGGTTGTGGTGAAAATTTGTTAGGATTGGATCTGTTGAAAAGATTGTATGCAACCTTGTACTGTTCTCCTTCAGGAGTACAACTTACACTGGGTAAGAAAGTGGTTTCTCCGATGTATTTATCAAAGGATAAACTTCCGACAGAATTGTCATCTCTTTCTGAAGTTCTTTGGGCTACTGGTCCTAATGATGTGGGTCTTTTGGAAATACCACCATATGTTGTGACATTGAAAGCCAATGTTAAAATGCCACGCATTCCCCAATACAAAATCTCTAGTGAAGGTGAAAAAGCGTTGCTAGCGATCATTTATGATTTGATTGAAAAGGATGTAATTGAAGAGACACGAGGCAACGTTTGCAATAGTCCTGTTTTGCCTGTTTTAAAGCGTACCGATCCTTCTCAGCCACCTATTTACAGATTTGTGATTGATCTTAGAGAAGTGAATAAAATAGTTGTGCCACAATTTCCAGTTGTCCCTGATATCACTGCCCTATTGACTATGATTCCAGCTTCCGCGACTTGGTTTTCGGTGATTGACTTGAAGAATGCGTTCTTCAGCATCCCGATTGCCGAAGAGAGTAGGGATATTTTCGGCTTCAGTTTAGGAGGTCGAAGCTTCCGCTTCAAACGCGCTCCCCAGGGCTACTATGAAAGTCCATCGATATATAGTCAAGCTTTAAAAGCACAGCTTCATACAATTGTTTTACCTGATGGCGCTACCCTTATTCAGTACGTTGATGATTTGCTCGTCGCTGCAGATACTGAGGAAATATGTAAAAACGCAACATTGTCATTGTTGCATCATTTGTCTGATTTGCATCACAAAGTGTCCCTTTCCAAATTGCAATATTGTCGACAAGAAGTGACCTACCTAGGTCATCTCTTATCGAAGGAGGGAAGGAAACTGACCTCAGAAAGAATTCGGGCAATTGCAAAATTGGGTGTGCCAAGAACACAGAGAGAAGTGCGTGCTTTCTTGGGTATTACATCATATTGCAGACAATGGATACCGAATTTTTCTTTGCTGGTCAAACCGTTGGTAGCTTTAACTTGTAAAGATACACCGAATCCCCTTCCATGGTCTGAAGATTGTCAGAAAAGTTTTTCCGAATTGCGCAATGCATTATGTTCGGCTCCTGTGTTGGGTACCCCCGACTACAGTAAGCCCTTTACATTGTATGTCCACGAGAAAGAAGGTTGTGCACTGTCAGTGTTGACACAGTTGTTCAGAGACAAACAGCGATCATGCGCATATTTTTCGTCGACTTTGGACCCGGTAGCTAAAGCATTGCCGAGTTGCTTGAGAGCGACTGCGGAAGCAGCTGTTTCTATTCGACAGTCTGCTGGTCTAGTGATGAATAATACATTGATTGTGATGGTTCCACATGCAGTAGACACGTTGTTAAACAGGACCAAGACACAACACTTAACTAGTGCTCGATTGTCAGGTTACGAGTTGACACTGTTAGCGAGTCATGTACACATAAAAAGATGCAACACGCTTAACCCAGCTACGTTGTTGCCGATTGAAACAGAGTTAGATACTTCTGACAGCATGATTGTTTCCTCAGAACAGAAGAAGAAACGAAAGGGAGAATAGATCTTAAAGACACTCCTCTTGTGAAGTGTGATGGTACCTTATGGGTGGATGGTTCATGCTTCAAGCTTCCCAATGGAGATACGACTGCGGCATATGCTGTTACGACTTTGCATACGATTGTTGAAGCTGCACGTATCCCACATAATTCAGCTCAAGCAGCAGAATTGATTGCACTTACACGAGCGTGTGTGTTGTCGAAAGGAATGAAAGTGACCATCTATACTGACAGTCAGTATGCATTCGGTGTGGCCCATAGTTTTGGACGATTGTGGAAGAACGTGGGTTCCTGACTTCGCATGGAGCTAAGATTCAACATGGACAGTTGGTGAATGAACTTCTCGAGTCACTTACTTTGCCCTTGCAAGTTGCGATTGTGAAATGCAGTGCACACAAGAAAGTGACTGATGATGTTGGTCGTGGAAATGCATTTGCTGACGAAGTCTCAAAAGAAACAGCAAGGGATGTGATGAGTCGAATGTATGTTGCAGGCCTAGCAAGATGGATTGGTGACGTTGGAATGTGTGAAGACGCGATAGAGAGTGTAAAGTCTATTCAAGCTGAAGCTACAGAGAAAGAGTTGAGTGTGTGAAGAGAAAGTACAGGTAAAATGGATGCAAATGATTGTTGGGTTGAATTGTCAGAGCATCAGCGATGGTTGTTACCCGATGCGTATGTGCTTGCAGTGGTTACGATGGCCCATGGAATGGCTCATATCAGTGTGAAAGGGATTTGTAAGTTGTTGGCTCCAGTATGGCAAAATGCTGGAATTCCTAAGTGTGCAGAGAATGTGGTCAAGAATTGTATGGTGTGTCTGAAATACAATCCTGGTAGGGGAACCCCAACTCCAGCTGGTCATTTTGCGCCTCCAACGTATCCGTTCGAGGTTTTGCAGCTAGATTTTATCCACATGGAAAGGTGCAACAACTTGAAATACGTACTCGTTGTTGTATGTGCCTTTTCAAAATGGATAGAAGCATATCCCCTGAAGGACAACACTGCCTTATGCACAGCTAAAGCCCTTGTCAAAGAATTCTTCCCTAGATTTGGAATGCCGAGAATGGTCTGGAGTGACAATGGGAGTGAATTTGTGGGTCGAGTGATGAAGAAAGTATGCGAAGGGCTAGGCATCCAACAAAAATTCCACGCTGCAAATCACCCCAAATCAGCTGGACTAGTAGAATGTTACAATGGCACGTTGAAGCTAAAATTGGCCAAAATTCAAGCGAGCTCTGGTCTTAAATGGCCTGACGCTCTGCCTTTAGCACTCCTATCAACCAGAATGACTGTGCATTCGCGAGTGAGATTTAGTCCGTATGAAATTGTGTTCGGCCGCCCGGCCAACATATGGGGAGTGCCAAGGCCGAAAAATTTAGTGAGATCGAACACCCTGTACTGCTTGACTATTTGTACGAATTGACGGCTAAATTGCGTCTTTTACACCAACAGGTTCACGATACTCTGCCTCAGGTCTCTGACGCTCCAGGACATCTGATCGATCCTGGATCCTGGGTGCTGGTCAAGAATTTCCAGCGAACAAAGAATGACCAGCCCCGGTGGACCGGCCCTCATCTAGTTCTTCTCTCAACAAGATCAGCTGTTCGAGTGGAGGGGAAGAAAAACTGGATCCACGGCGTACATTGCAAGAGGGTTCCTTTGCCTCTGCCGTACGACCGGTGGGTCCAGGAGGGTATTGCTGACTCAGGAACTGAAACTGTGCTGCGATTTCTGCCTTTCAGTGATGCACGTGTAAAAGGAACAATTACTGAAAAAGAAAGTGACAATCTCTTGCAAGAAGCTGTGCCACCATCAAATCGATTGGACACTACAGAGCCTGAACTCCTGTTTCAAAACCAGACAGTATCTGGGAAACAACGCTATAATCTGAGGCCGAGAACTATGGACAAATACATTTTTTTCCTTTTCTTTGATACATTTTGAAAGTGCAGCTCTCTCATCTGAAAAACTTTTTTATTTTTGTTTTTCGAACCACCATCCGGGTTCCGCTGTAGGGTCGCGGTTGCCCAAGTCTTTGGGGTGCAGCTGAAGACGTTAGGTCGACAGTTCTGGTTGGTCTAAGGGAGTTGCCCTGGACTGACAGAAGCATTCCTTAGCATAGAACACCCTACCATCGCGAGCAGCATTTTAGAGAGGATGGAGTTTTTCGAGATGGAGAGACCTGCCAAAACAATGAACTTTAAAGCCAGAATGTGTAAAATGATGACCACGAAACGCTTTTTGATACTATGCATTTTTATGTTGTTCAGTGTTATGATGTTTTTTATAGGATATGTTTTATCCTTTTTTTGAGTGACATTTGCACCCACTTCATCGCCCATACCTCCTCCTACCACTATTTCCTCACATTCTTTTCAACCTCTCCCTGAACATGAATCCGCTAGAAGATTAGAGTTTATTAATAACTCCTTCGTTCAACTTTTGCACCATCACCAACTAGTAGTGAACACGACTAACTGTTGGGTGTGCGGTCTTATGCCTCACACAACGGATAAAGGTATCCCTTATCTGGTTCTGCCTTTCAGCCACAATGGTTCCGTGTGGGCATACAGAACAATGTTCATCTACGCACATGAGACCTACACCCTACGTTCTGTGACAGACAATCCTAAGAATAGTGCTCTAGTCAAGGGCATAGCAGATATGATTAAGAAAGATATCTCCTATGAGACTATCCCGAGAGATGAGACACTAGTATATGTAGGATGGAACGTGACCGGATATGGAGCTACTCTGAGCGAGAAACAGCAAGCTAAGAGATCCCAGAGCTAAGTTAGGGAAGAGTATCTGCACTGAGACATATGTTTTTGCGTCTCAGACTTCACCTCCGTTCTTAGCAGCTAAGGGTACCTATTTCATCTGCCATGATAGAGCCTATACATGGTTGCCCCCTGACTTTTCGGGCATATGCTTTGTTTCGTTACTGCTGCCTCCCACCTACACAGCGGCGGCAGATTACCATAAGACAAGGATAGTTAGAGGTGTCTTCAGTGAAGAGGACACTGCAGAACAAGAATTTGGAGACTTCGTGAGGGGTTTTATGCCGTTCTGGGGACCCATGGTTAACAGCAGGAACATAAGGCAATTGACAAGGGTGGTTGAATCCACCGTGGTTGAAACTGCCGGTGCCCTTAGTAACTTGACTGCTGAACTCCAGTCGGATCGTCTTATGACCCTTCAGAACAGGGTCGCGCTAGACGTCATACTTGCAGACCGAGGTGGGGTATGTAGGGTGATCCAATCGAGTTGCTGTGTTTTCATTCCAGATAACGCTCCAACAGTGTACCAGGCCATCTCCAAACTGCATAAGATTTCCGAATCTATTCATGTAGACAAAGGAGATTGGTCGTTAATGGGATGGTTCTGGGAACTGGTATCCGGCTGGGGATGGAAAATTCTGATGGTCATTGGGATGGTCTTAGCAGTCCTTTTCCTGTTCTGTCTGTGCGTACAATGTGCTCCTGCTATATGTGGCCTCTGTGCTACATCATGTGTAAGGAAACCTGTATCGAGGGACGAGCTAAGTAATAGGATGATGCTACAGCAACATCTCAATGACTTTACGAATATAGACCTGGACTCAGATTAGCATGAGTATAGGTTATTTGCCTATGTAAGGGCAAAAGGAGGGTCTGTGGTACTGAAAATTCTGGACCCGTGTTATAAACATCGTCATATCATAACGATTTTGATATCAGAAGACCGAGAATGGCTAGTACACTATGCACAAACATTTTCGTCATATTCGAGTGACGATTTCACCTTGAAATCGTAGTTTTCGTCCTGAACCCTCGGGTTCCATTTTGTGTACGGCAGCCATTTTGTGAGTTGCCCTCACATAGGCCAATGACTAAGGCCAAACCGGACTCTGAAGGACACGTACACCTTTGCTGACTTCTCTATGACCTGGGCAAGCTGACTCCACTGCCCAAGGCCAAAATTGTTCGGTCAGTTCCTCTCCCAGTGGCCGGGGGAGATAGTATCAGGGCACAACATTCTTTAAAGCTTTCATCACACACGGACCACACCTAATCTTGCACGCACCTGTCCCTGTTTCCTACTTTATGACCTGCTTTACGAGGAGGAGGTGCCCGTTTTTATTGCGGTCCGTCGATATCTGATGAAAATACTGGGCCTTGCCGGATAATTGATTGTGGGCTGAACAAACTAAAATGTGGGCTTGTCATCATGACTCTGCTTTTCCTTTGTAGTGAAAATATGTGAATGGTCAATTGTAAACTAAAGAATGTTTGCCTGAAGCATAATATTTTGTATAAAAAGAGAAGGCTGGTTTTGTAAGATTGAGCAGTCTCCTGAGAATATACACCGTGTTGTACTTCTAGGACGCCTGTTACTTGGTTGCTGCCAATAAACTCGATCTTTGACTTCACCTAGAAGACTCTGTGTTTCTGTAGTCTGAAACAGGAAGGACCCGAAGTATTAGGGTGTTGTCCCTGGCACCGCTGGGTTACCGGTTCAGTACCGGTTCCGAAAAAACCCAGTACTTCAACTCTCTGTGACCAGGTAAGCAAAATTCTCCAGCAACTAATTATATTAAAAGAATATCTTGTTATCCTTAGTGTCAGGAATACTAACTAAAGTCTTCTATATTTATGTTTACAGGAACTTACCATTCAGGTACCCAAACACAGAAAAAGGCAGATCCTCAGAGACGACAGAACATTACTAAGGTAGATGCTCCTTACCTCATAATTAAATAATTATCTTTAGGTGCAAAAGCACAGTTAACGTACTGATGGCGGATTTTCTTTAGTTTAGTCTCTTTAGGTGAACTATAGGAAAACTGGAGCAGGAGCTGTCTCCAAAACAAGAAGCGGAGTGGAGTCCAGAGGGCAGGAGCACTGTCAAGGACACTGCCTAGCTCAAGTCAGAAGAAAAAGGAGAGCAGGAAGCAGGAGCCAAGCCGAAGACACAGGCGAGCTTGTGACAGAAGAAGGAGGAGAGCAGGAAGAATGAGCCACGCCAAAGACTGTGCCGAGTACGCGACGGAAGGAGGAGAGGACACTGAGAGCCTGCGAGGGAACAGAACAACCCCACAAGAGAACTTGTAGGAAACCCAAAATCAGAATTTCAAACCCCCAGAATGGTAGAATGCGAAGTTCTCTATTGGGGGAGCAGGTGAGTCCTATACTCCTCCCCTGCCTATTCCCGCCCATTACTGAAGGTGGGATCAACAGGCTCGACAGTGCCTTGGTAAATGGATGAGTGCAAGGGTAGTACTAGAGTGATTGAATGTGTGCATGTGTAGGGCATTGGTGAATGGGTAGTATGTGAGTGAATGCATGGGTGCAATGGTAGTTCCAGGGTGAAAGGATGAGTGCATTGGTAGTGCATGAGTGAATGGAGAATGCAACAGTAGAGCCTGGTTCAACAGATGACTTCATGAGAAGTGCCTGAGTGAATGAAAGTTTGCATAGATACAACCTGAGTGAATGGATGAGTGCAAAGGTAGTGACTGGATGATTGGATGTATGCAGGGGTAGTGCTTGGCTAAACAGATGAATGCATAGGTAGTGCCTGTCAAACTCTTACCTATGTTTCCACAGGAACGACAAGCAAGATGCAAACGCCCAACTTATCCTTGTCACCTTGTGCCCAACAGTATCAAAACGCCATTAGTGAACCGAGGAAGAGGGGATAAAAAATGATTAAACAAAAGAATCATTCCACGAAGTCTCTTCTCAAACTTAAGGTTAGTCATTCAGGAAGTTTACTAAATTTAAAAACAAAAGTACATTGAGTATATTATACAATAAAGAAAAGGAATCAGTAGTGTTTTAACGATGTTTGGTTTCCCCCCTAACTGAATTAATGCTCTCTTCCTATCTGTAGCAAATTAAGCCATCTTGTAAAACAATTGCTATAATTAGCTAAGGTTAAAGAACAAAGAGCAATGAAATCTGGGCCCCAAAAGAAAATGACAATGATATGTCTTGAGGCTGTGAAATGGTACCCACCTAAATTAAGCGGGGAGGCACTCTCTGTGACCAGGTAAGCAAAATTCTCCAGCAACTAATTATATTAAAAGAATATCTTGTTATCCTTAGTGTCAGGAATACTAACTAAAGTCTTCTATATTTATATTTACAGGAACTTACCATTCTGGTACCCAAACACAGAAAAAGGCAGATCCTCAGAGACGACAGAACATTACTAAGGTAGATGCTCCTTACCTCATAATTAAATAATTATCTTTAGGTGCAAAAGCACAGTTAACGTACTGATGGCGGATTTTCTTTAGTTTTTTCTCTTTAGATGAATTATAGGAAAACTGGAGCAGGAGTCTCCAAAACAAGAAGCGGAGTGGAGTCCACAGGGCAAGAGCACTGTCAAGGACACTGCCTAGCTGAAGTCAGAAGAAAAAGGAGACCAGGAAGCAGGAGCAAAGCCGAAGACACAGGCGAGCTTGTGACAGAAGAAGGAGGAGAGCAGGAAGAATGAGCCACGCCAAAGACTATGCCGAAAAGTGACGAAAGTAGGAGAGGACACTGAGAGCCTGCGAGGGAACAGAACAACCCCACAAGAGAACTTGTAGGAAACCCGGAAGCAGAATAGCAAACCCCCAGAATGCTAGAATGTGAAATTCTCTATTGGGGGAGCAGGTGAGTCCTATACTCCTCCCCTGCCTATTCCCGCCCATTACTGAAGGTGGGATCAACAGGCTCGACAGTGCCTTGGTAAATGGATGAGTGCAAGGGTAGTACCAGAGTGATTGAATGTGTGCCTTGGTTAATGGGTAGTATGTGAGTGAATGCATGGGTGCAATGGTAGTTCCAGGGTGAAAGGATTAGTGCATTGGTAGTGCATGAGTGAATGGAGAGATGCAACACTAGAGCCTGGTTCAACGGATGACTTCATGAGTAGTGCCTGAGTGAATGAAAGTTTGCATAGATACACCCTGAGTGAATGGATGAGTGCAAAGGTAGTGACTGGATGATTGGATGTATGCCGGGGTAGTGCTTGGCTAAACAGATGAATGCATAGGCAGTGCCTGTCAAACTCTTACCTATGTTTCCACAGGAACGACAAGCAAGATGCAAACGCCCAACTTATCCTTGTCACCTTGTGCCCAACAGTATCAAAACGCCATTAGTGAACCGAGGAAGAGGGGATAAAAAATGATTAAACAAAAGAATCATTCCACGAAGTCTCTTCTCAAACTTAAGGTTAGTCATTCAGGAAGTTTACTAAATGTAAAAACAAAAGTACATTGAGTATATTATACAATAAAGAAAAGGAATCAGTAGTGTTTTAACGATGTTTGGTTTTCCCCCCTACCTGAATTAATGCTCTCTTCCTATCTGTAGCAAATTAAAACAATTTCTATAATTAGCTAAGGTTAAAGAACAAAGAGCAATGAAATCTGGGCCCCAAAAGAAAATTACAATGATATGTCTTGAGGCTGTGAAATGGTACCCACCTAAATTAAGTGGGGAGGCACTCTCTGTGACCAGGTAAGCAAAATTCTCCAGCAACTAATTATATTAAAAGAATATCTTGTTATCCTTAGTGTCAGGAATACTAACTAAAGTCTTCTATATTTATATTTACAGGAACTTACAATTCAGGTACCCAAAAAACAGAAAAAGGCAGATCCTCGGAGACAACAGAACATTACTAAGGTAGATGCTCCTTACCTCATAATTAAATAATTATCTTTAGGTGCAAAAGCACAGTTAACGTACTGATGGCGGGTTTTCTTTAGTTTTTTCTCTTTAGATGAACTATAGGAAAACTGGAGCAGGAGCTGTCTCCAAAACAAGAAGCGGAGTGGAGTCCAGAGGGCAGGAGCACTGTCAAGGACACTGCCTAGCTCAAGTCAGAAGAAAAAGGAGAACAGGAAGCAGGAGCCAAGCCGAAGACACAGGCGAGCTTGCGACAGAAGAAAAAGGAGAGCAGGAAGAATGAGCCACGCCAAAGACTATGCCGAGTACGCAACGGAAGGAGGAGAGGACACTGAGAGCCTGCGATGGAACAGAACAACCCCACAAGAGAACTTGTAGGAAACCCCAAAGCAGAATAGCAAACCCCCAGAATGCTAGAATGCGAAGTTCTCTACTGGGGGAACAGGTGAGTCCTATACTCCTCCCCTGCCTATTCCCGCCCATTACTGAAGGTGGAATCAACAGGCTCGACAGTGCCTGGGTAAATGGATGAGTGCAAGGGTAGTACCAGAGTGATTGAATGTGTGCATGTATAGTGCCTTGGTGATGGGTAGTATGTGAGTGAATGCATTGGTGCAATGGTAGTGCCAGGGTGAAAGGATGAGTGCATTGGTAGTGCATGAGTGAATGGAGGGATGCAACAGTAGAGCCTGGTTCAATGGGTGACTTCATGAGTAGTGCCTGAGTGAATGAAAGTTTGCATTGATACACCCTGAGTGAATGGATGAGTGCAAAGGTAGTGACTGGATGATTGGATGTATGCAGGGGTAGTGCTTGGCTAAACAGATGAATGCACAGGTAGTGCCTGTCAAACTATTACCTATGTTTCCACAGGAACGACAAGCAAGATGTAAACGCCCAACTTATCCTTGTCACCTTGTGCCCAACAGTATCAAAACTCAATTAGTGAACCGAGGAAGAGGGGATAAAAAATGATTAAACAAAAGAATCATTCCACGAAGTCTCTTCTCAAACTTAAGGTTAGTCATTCAGGAAGTTTACTACATTTAAAAACAAAAGTACATTGAGTATATTATACAATAAAGAAAAGGAATCAGTAGTGTTTTAACGATGTTTGGTTTTCCCCCCTGAATTAATGCTCTCTTCCTATCTGTAGCAAATTAAGCCATCTTGTAAAACAATTGCTATAATTAGCTAAGGTTAAAGAACAAAGAGCAATGAAATCTGGGCCCCAAAAGAAAATGACAATGATATGTCTTGAGGCTGTAAAATGGTACCCACCTAAATTAAGCGGGGAGGCACTCTCTGCGACCAGGTAAGCAAAATTCTCCAGCAACTAATTATATTAAAAGAATATCTTGTTATCCTTAGTGTCAGGAATACTAACTAAAGTCTTCTATATTTATATTTACAGGAACTTACCATTCAGGTACCCAAACACAAAAAAAGGCAGATCCTCAGAGACGACAGAACATTACTAAGGTAGATGCTCCTTACCTCATAATTAAATAATTATCTTTAGGTGCAAAAGCACAGTTAACATACTGATGGCGGATTTTCTTTAGTTTTTTCTCTTTAGATGAATTATAGGAAAACTGGAGCAGGAGTCTCCAAAACAAGAAGCGGAGTGGAGTCCAGAGGGCAGGAGCACTGTCAAGGACACTGCCTAGCTGAAGTCAGAAGAAAAAGGAGACCAGGAAGCAGGAGCAAAGCCGAAGACACAGGCGAGCTTGTGACAGAAGAAGGAGGAGAGCAGGAAGAATGAGCCACGCCAAAGACTATGCCGAAAAGTGACGAAAGTAGGAGAGGACACTGAGAGCCTGCGAGGGAACAGAACAACCCCACAAGAGAAGTTGTAGGAAACCCGGAAGCAGAATAGCAAACCCCCAGAATGCTAGAATGCGAAGTTCTCTATTGGGGGAGCAGGTGAGTCCTATACTCCTCCCCTGCCTATTCCCGCCCATTACTGAAGGTGGGATCAACAGGCTCGACAGTGCCTTGGTAAATGGATGAGTGCAAGGGTAGTACCAGAGTGATTGAATGTGTGCCTTGGTTAATGGGTAGTATGCGAGTGAATGCATGGGTGCAATGGTAGTTCCAGGGTGAAAGGATTAGTGCATTGGTAGTGCATGAGTGAATGGAGAGATGCAACACTAGAGCCTGGTTCAACGGATGACTTCATGAGTAGTGCCTGAGTGAATGAAAGTTTGCATAGATACACCCTGAGTGAATGGATGAGTGCAAAGGTAGTGACTGGATGATTGGATACATGCCGGGGTAGTGCTTGGCTAAACAGATGAATGCATAGGCAGTGCCTGTCAAACTCTTACCTATGTTTCCACAGGAACGACAAGCAAGATGCAAACGCCCAACTTATCCTTGTCACCTTGTGCCCAACAGTATCAAAACGCCATTAGTGAACCGAGGAAGAGGGGATAAAAAATGATTAAACAAAAGAATCATTCCACGAAGTCTCTTCTCAAACTTAAGGTTAGTCATTAAGGAAGTTTACTAAATGTAAAAACAAAAGTACATTGAGTATATTATACAATAAAGAAAAGGAATCAGTAGTGTTTTAACGATGTTTGGTTTTCCCCCCTACCTGAATTAATGCTCTCTTCCTATCTGTAGCAAATTAAAACAATTTCTATAATTAGCTAAGGTTAAAGAACAAAGAGCAATGAAATCTGGGCCCCAAAAGAAAATTACAATGATATGTCTTGAGGCTGTGAAATGGTACCCACCTAAATTAAGTGGGGAGGCACTCTCTGTGACCAGGTAAGCAAAATTCTCCAGCAACTAATTATATTAAAAGAATATCTTGTTATCCTTAGTGTCAGGAATACTAACTAAAGTCTTCTATATTTATATTTACAGGAACTTACCATTCAGGTACCCAAAAAACAGAAAAAGGCAGATCCTCAGAGACAACAGAACATTACTAAGGTAGATGCTCCTTACCTCATAATTAAATAATTATCTTTAGGTGCAAAAGCACAGTTAACGTACTGATGGCGGGTTTTCTTTAGTTTTTTCTCTTTAGATGAACTATAGGAAAACTGGAGCAGGAGCTGTCTCCAAAACAAGAAGCGGAGTGGAGTCCAGAGGGCAGGAGCACTGTCAAGGACACTGCCTAGCTCAAGTCAGAAGAAAAAGGAGAACAGGAAGCAGGAGCCAAGCCGAAGATACAGGCGAGCTTGCGACAGAAGAAAAAGGAGAGCAGGAAGAATGAGCCACGCCAAAGACTATGCCGAGTACGCAACGGAAGGAGGAGAGGACACTGAGAGCCTGCGATGGAACAGAACAACCCCACAAGAGAACTTGTAGGAAACCCCGAAGCAGAATAGCAAACCCCCAGAATGCTAGAATGCGAAGTTCTCTACTGGGGGAACAGGTGAGTCCTATACTCCTCCCCTGCCTATTCCCGCCCATTACTGAAGGTGGGATCAACAGGCTCGACAGTGCCTGGGTAAATGGATGAGTGCAAGGGTAGTACCAGAGTGATTGAATGTGTGCATGTATAGTGCCTTGGTGATGGGTAGTATGTGAGTGAATGCATTGGTGCAATGGTAGTGCCAGGGTGAAAGGATGAGTGCATTGGTAGTGCATGAGTGAATGGAGGGATGCAATAGTAGAGCCTGGTTCAACGGATGACTTCATGAGTAGTGCCTGTGTGAATGAAAGTTTGCATTGAAACACCCTGAGTGAATGGATGAGTGCAAAGGTAGTGACTGGATTATTGGATGTATGCAGGGGTAGTGCTTGGCTAAACAGATGAATGCATAGGTAGTGCCTGTCAAACTATTACCTATGTTTCCACAGGAATGACAAGCAAGATGTAAACGCCCAACTTATCCTTGTCACCTTGTGCCCAACAGTATCAAAACTCAATTAGTGAACCGAGGAAGAGGGGATAAAAAATGATTAAACAAAAGAATCATTCCAAGAAGTCTCTTCTCAAACTTAAGGTTAGTCATTCAGGAAGTTTACTAAATGTAAAAACAAAAGTACATTGAGTATATTACACAATAAAGGAAAGGAATCAGTAGTGTTTTAACGATGTTTGGTTTCCCCCCCTACCTGAATTAATCCTCTCTTTCCTATCTGTAGCAAATTAAGTCATCTTGTAAAACAATTGCTATAATTAGCTAAGGTTAAAGAACAAAGAGCTATGAAATCTGGGCCCCAAAAGAAAATGACAATGATATGTCTTGAGGCTGTGAAATGGTACCCACCTAAATTAAGCGGGGAGGCACTCTCTGTGACCAGGTAAGCAAAATTCTCCAGCAACTAATTATATTAAAAGAATATCTTGTTATCCTTAGTGTCAGGAATACTAACTAAAGTCTTCTATATTTATATTTACAGGAACTTACCATTCAGGTACTCAAACACAGAAAAAGGCAGATCCTCAGAGATGACAGAACATTACTAAGGTAGATGCTTCTTACCTCATAATTAAATAATTATCTTTAGGTGCAAAAGCACAAATAACGTACTGATGGCGGATTTTCTTTAGGTTTTTGTCTTTAGGTGAACTATAGGAAAACTGGAGCAGGAGCTGTCTCCAAAAAAAGAAGCGGAGTGGAGTCCAGAGGGCAGGAGCACTATCAAGGACACTGCCTAGCTCAAGTCAGAAGAAAAAGGAGACCAGGAAGCAGGAGCCAAGCCGAAGACACAGGCCAGCTTGTGACAGAAGAAGGAGGAGAGCAGGAAGAATGAGCCACGCCAAAGACTATGCCGAGTACGCGACGGAAGGAGGAGAGGAAACTGAGAGCCTGCGAGGGAACAGAACAGCCCCACAAGAGAACTTGTAGGAAACCCGGAAGCACAATAGCAAACCCCCCAGAATGCAAGAATGCGAAGTTTTCTATTGGGGGAGCAGGTGAGTCCTATACTCCTCCCCTGCCTATTCCCGCCCATTACTGAAGGTGGAATCAACCAGCTCGACAGTGCCTGGGTAAATGGATGAGTGCAAGGGTAGTACCAGAGTGATTGAATGTGTGCATGTGTAGTGCCTTGGTGAATGGGTAGTATGTGAGTGAATGCATTGGTGCAATGGTAGTGCCAGGGTGAAAGGATGAGTGCATTGGTAGTGCATGAGTGAATGGAGGGATGCAACAGTAGAGCCTGGTTCAACGGATGACTTCATGAGTAGTGCCTGAGTGAATGAAAGTTTGCATAGATACACCCTGAGTGAATGGATGAGTGCAAAGGTAGTGACTGGATGATTGGATGTATGCAGGGGTAGTGCTTGGCTAAACAGATGAATGCATAGGGAGTGCCTGTCAAACTCTTACCTATGTTTCCACAGGAACGACAAGCAAGATGCAAACGCCCAACTTATCCTTGTCACCTTGTGTCCAACAGTATCAAAACGCCATTAGTGAATCGAGGAAGAGGGGATAAAAAATGATTAAACAAAAGAATCATTCCACGAAGTCTCTTTTCAAACTTAAGGTTAGTCATTCAGGAAGTTTACTAAATGTAAAAACAAAAGTACATTGAGTATATTATACAATAAAGAAAAGGAATCAGTAGTGTTTTAACGATGTTTGGTTTTCCCCCCTGAATTAATCCTCTCTTCCTATCTGTAGCAAATTAAGCCATCTTGTAAAACAATTTCTATAATTATCTAGGGTTAAAGAACAAAGAGCAATGAAATCTGGGCCCTAAAAGAAAATGAAAATGATATGTCTTGAGGCTGTGAAATGGAACCCACATAAATTAAGCGGGGAGGCACTCTCTGTGACCAGGTAAGCAAAATTTTCCAGCAACTAATTATCTTAAAAGAATATCTTGTTATCCTTAGTGTCAGGAATACTAACTAAAGTCTTCTATATTTATATTTACAGGAACTTACCATTCAGGTACCCAAACACAGAAAAAGGCAGATCCTCAGAGACGACAGAACATTACTAAGGTAGATGCTCCTTACCTCATAATTAAATAATTATCTTTAGGTGCAAAAGCACAGTTAACGTACTGCTGGCGGATTTTCTTTAGTTTTTTCTCTTTAGGTGAACTATAGGAAAACTGGAGCAGGAGCTGTCTCCAAAACAAGAAGCGGAGTGGAGTCCAGAGGGCAGGAGCACTGTCAAGGACAGTGCCTAGCTCAAGTCAGAAGAAAAAGGAGACCAGGAAGCAGGAGCCAAGCCGAAGACACAGGCGAGCTTGCGACAGAATTAGGAGGAGAGCAGGAAGAATGAGCCTCGCCAAAGACTATGCCGAGTACGTGACGGAAGGAGGAGAGGACACTGAGATCCTGCGAGGGAACAGAACAACCGCACAAGAGAACTTGTAGGAAACCCGGAAGCAGAATAGCAAACCTCCAGAATGCTAGAATGCGAAGTTCTCTATTGGGGGAGCAGGTGAGTCCTATACTCCTCCCATGCCTATTCCCGCCCATTACTGAAGGTGGGATCAACAGGCTCGACAGTGCCTGGGTAAATGGATGAGTGCAAGGGTAGTACCAGAGTGATTGAATGTGTGCATGTGTAGTGCCTTGGTGAATGGGTAGTATGTGAGTGAATGCATGGGTGCAATGGTAGTGCCAGGGTGAAAGGATGAGTGCATTGGTAGTGCATGAGTGAATGGAGGGATGCAACAGTAGAGCCTGGTTCAACGGATAACTTCATGAGTAGTGCCTGAGTGAATGAAAGTTTTCATAGATACACCCTGAGTGAATGGATGAGTGCAAAGGTAGTGACTGGATGATTGGATGTGTGCAGGGGTAGTGCTTGGCTAAACAGATGAATGCATAGGCAGTGCCTGTCAAACTCTTACCTATGTTTCCACAGGAACGACAAGCAAGATGCAAACGCCCAACTTATCCTTGTCACCTTGTGCCCAACAGTATCAAAACGCCATTAGTGAACCGAGGAAGAGGGGATAAAAAATTGATTAAACAAAAGAATCATTCCACAAAGTCTCTTCTCAAACTTAAGGTTAGTCATTCAGGAAGTTTACTAAATGTAAAAAGAAAAGTACACTGAGTATATTATACAATAAAGAAGAGGAATCAGTAGTGTTTTAACGATGTTTGGTTCCCCCCCCCTACCTGAATTAATGCTCTCTTCCTATCTGTAGCAAATTAAGCCATCTTGTAAAACAATTGCTATAATTAGCTAAGGTTAAAGAACAAAGAGCAATGAAATCTGGGCCCCAAAAGAAAATGACAATGATATGTCTTGAGGCTGTGAAATGGTACCCACCTAAATTAAGCGGGGAGGCACTCTCTGTGACCAGGTAAGCAAAATTCTCCAGCAACTAATTATATTAAAAGAATATCTTGTTATCCTTAGTGTCAGGAATAATAACTAAAGTCTTCTATATTCATATTTACAGGAACTTACCATTCAGGTATCCAAACACGGAAAAAGGCAGATCCTCAGAGACGACAGAACATTACTAAGGTAGATGCTCCTTCACTCGTACTTAAATAATTCTCTTTAGGTGCAAAAGCACAGTTAACGTACTGGTGGCGGATTTTCTTTCGTTTTTTCTCTTTAGGTGAACTATAGGAAAATTGGAGCAGGAGCCGTCTCCAAAACAAGAAGCGGAGTGGAGTCCAGAGGGCAGGAGCACTGTCAAGGACACTGCCTAGCTCAAGTCAGAAGAAAAAGGAGACCAGGAAGCAGGAGCCAAGCCGAAGACACAGGCGAGCTTGCGACAGAAGAAGGAGGAGAGCAGGAAGAATGAGCCATGCCAAAGACTATGCCGAGTACGAGACAGAAGGAGGAGAGGACACTGAGAGCCTGCGAGGGAACAGAACAACCCCACAAGAGAACTTGTAGGAAACCCGGAAGCAGAATAGCAAACCCCCAGAATGCTAGAATGCGAAGTTCTCTATTGGGGGAGCAGGTGAGTCCTATACTCCTCCCCTGCCTATTCCCGCCCATTACTGAAGGTGGGATCAACAGGCTCAACAGTGCCTGGGAAAATGGATGAGTGCAAGGTTAGTAACAGAGTGATTGAATGTGTGCATGTGTAGTGCCTTGGTGAATGGGTAGTATGTGAGTGAATGCATTGGTGCAATGGTAGTGCCAGGGTGAAAGGATGAGTGCATTGGTAGTGCATGAGTGAATGGAGGGATGCAACAGTAGAGCCTGGTTCAACTGATGACTTCATGAGTAGTGCCTGAGTGAATGAAAGTTTGCATAGATACACCCTGAGTGAATGGATGAGTGCAAAGGTAGTGACTGGATAATTGGATGTATGCAGGGGTAGTGCTTGGCTAAACAGATGAATGCATAGGGAGTACCTGTCAAACTCTTACCTATGTTTCCACAGGAACGACAAGCAAGATGCAAACGCCCAACTTATCCTTGTCACCTTGTGTCCAACAGTATCAAAACGCCATTAGTGAATCGAGGAAGAGGGGATAAAAAATGATTAAACAAAAGAATCATTCGACGAAGTCTCTTCTCAAAATTAAGGTTAGTCATTCAGGAAGTTTACTAAATGTAAAAACAAAAGTACATTGAGTATATTATACAATAAAGGAAAGGAATCAGTAGTGCTTTAACGATGTTTGGTTTTCCCCCCTGAATTAATCCTCTCTTCCTATCTGTAGCAAATTAAGCCATCTTGTAAACCAATTTCTATAATTATCTAGGGTTAAAGAACAAAGAGCAATAAAATCTGGGCCCTAAAAGAAAATGAAAATGATATGTCTTGAGGCTGTGAAATGGTACCCACCTAAATTAAGCGGGGAGGCACTCTCCGTGACCAGGTAAGCAAAATTCTCCAGCAACTAATTATCTTAAAAGAATATCTTGTTATCCTTAGTGTCAGGAATACTACCTAAAGTCTTCTATATTTATATTTACAGGAACTTACCATTCAGGTACCCAAACACAGAAAAAGGCAGATCCTCAGAGACGACAGAACATTACTAAGGTAGATGCTCCTTACCTCATAATTAAATAATTATCTTTAGGTGCAAAAGCACAGTTAGTGTACTGCTGGCGGATTTTCTTTCGTTTTTTCTCTTTAGGTGAACTGTAAGAAAACTGGAGCAGGAGCTGTCTCCAAAACAAGAAGCGGAGTGGAGTCCAGAGGGCAGGAGCACTGTCAAGGACACTGCCTAGCTCAAGTCAGAAGAAAAAGGAGACCAGGAAGCAGGAGCCAAGCCGAAGACACAGGCGAGCTTGCGACAGAAGAAGGAGGAGAGCAGGAAGAATGAGCCTCGCCAAAGACTATGCCGAGTAAGTGACGGAAGGAGGAGAGGACACTGAGAGCCTGCGAGGGAACAGAACAACCGCACAAGAGAACTTGTAGGAAACCCGGAAGCAGAATAGCAAACCCCCAGAATGCTAGAATGCGAAGTTCTCTATTGGGGGAGCAGGTGAGTCCTATACTCCTCCCCTGCCTATTCCCGCCCATTACTGAAGGTGGGATCAACAGGCTCGACAGTGCCTGGGTAAATGGATGAGTGCAAGGGTAGTACCAGAGTGATTGAATGTGTGCATGTGTAGTGCCTTGGTGAATGGTCAGTATGTGAGTGAATGCATGGGTGCAATGGTAGTTCCTGGGTGAAAGGATGAGTGCATTGGTAGTGCATGAGTGAATGGAGAGATGCAACAGTAGAGCCTGGTTCAACGGATGACTTCATGAGTAGTGCCTGAGTGAATGAAAGTTTGCATAGATACACCCTGAGTGAATGGATGAGTGCAAAGGTAGTGACTGGATGATTGGATGTATGCAGGGGTAGTGCTTGGCTAAACAGATGAATGCATAGGCAGTGCCTGTCAAACTCTTACCTATGTTTCCACAGGAACGACAAGCAAGATGCAAACACCCAACTTATCCTTGTCACCTTGTGCCCAACAGTATCAAAACGCCATTAGTGAACCGAGGAAGAGGGGATAAAAAATGATTAAACAAAAGAATCATTCCACAAAGTCTCTTCTCAAACTTAAGGTTAGTCATTCAGGAAGTTTACTAAATGTAAAAACAAAAGTACATTGAATATATTATACAATAAAGAAGAGGAATCAGTAGTGTTTTAACGATGTTTGGTTCCCCCCTACCTGAATTAATGCTCTCTTCCTATCTGTAGCAAATTAAGCCATCTTGTAAAACAATTGCTATAATTAGCTAAGGTTAAAGAACAAAGAGCAATGAAATCTGGGCCCCAAAAGAAAATGACAATGATATGTCTTGAGGCTGTGAAATGGTACCCACCTAAATTAAGCGGGGAGGCACTCTCTGTGACCAGGTAAGCAAAATTCTCCAGCAACTAATTATATTAAAAGAATATCTTGTTATCCTTAGTGTCAGGAATACGAACTAAAGTCTTCTATATTCATATTTACAGGAACTTACCATTCAGGTATCCAAACACGGAAAAAGGCAGATCCTCAGAGACAACAGAACATTACTAAGGTAGATGCTCCTTAACTCGTACTTAAATAATTCTCTTTAGGTGCAAAAGCACAGTTAACGTACTGGTGGCGGATTTTCTTTAGTTTTTTCTCTTTAGGTGAACTATAGGAAAACTGGAGCAGGAGCTGTCTCCAAAACAAGAAGCGGAGTGGAGTCCAGAGGGCAGGAGCACTGTCAAGGACACTGCCTAGCTCAAGTCAGAAGAAAAAGGAGACCAGGAAGCAGGAGCCAAGCCGAAGACACAGGCGAGCTTGCGACAGAAGAAGGAGGAGAGCAGGAAGAATGAGCCACGCCAAAGACTATGCCGAGTACGAGACAGAAGGAGGAGAGGACACTGAGAGCCTGCGAGGGAACAGAACAACCCCACAAGAGAACTTGTAGGAAACCCGGAAGCAGAATAGCAAACCCCCAGAATGCTAGAATGCGAAGTTCTCTATTGGGGGAGCAGGTGAGTCCTATACTCCTCCCCTGCCTATTCCCGCCCATTACTGAAGGTGGGATCAACAGGCTCAACAGTGCCTGGGAAAATGGATGAGTGCAAGGTTAGTAACAGAGTGATTGAATGTGTGCATGTGTAGTGCCTTGGTGAATGGGTAGTATGTGAGTGAATGCATGGGTGCAATGGTAGTGCCAGGGTGAAAGGATGAGTGCATTGGTAGTGCATGAGTGAATGGAGGGATGCAACAGTAGAGCCTGGTTCAACGGATGACTTCATGAGTAGTGCCTGAGTGAATGAAAGTTTGCATAGATACACCCTGAGTGAATGGATGAGTGCAAAGGTAGTGACTGGATAATTGGATGTATGCAGGGGTAGTGCTTGGCTAAACAGATGAATGCATAGGGAGTGCCTGTCAAACTCTTACCTATGTTTCCACAGGAACGACAAGCAAGATGCAAACGCCCAACTTATCCTTGTCACCTTGTGTCCAACAGTATCAAAACGCCATTAGTGAATCGAGGAAGAGGGGATAAAAATTGATTAAACAAAAGAATCATTCCACGAAGTCTCTTCTCAAAATTAAGGTTAGTCATTCAGGAAGTTTACTAAATGTAAAAACAAAAGTACATTGAGTATATTATACAATAAAGGAAAGGAATCAGTAGTGCTTTAACGATGTTTGGTTTTCCCCCCTGAATTAATCCTCTCTGCCTATCTGTAGCAAATTAAGCCATCTTGTAAAAACATTTCTATAATTATCTAGGGTTAAAAAACAAAGAGCAATGAAATCTGGGCCCTAAAAGAAAATGAAAATGATATGTCTTGAGGCTGTGAAATGGTACCCACCTAAATTAAGTGGGGAGGCACTCTCTGTGACCAGGTAAGCAAAATTCTCCAGCAACTAATTATCTTAAAAGAATATCTTGTTATCCGTAGTGTCAGGAATACTACCTAAAGTCTTCTATATTTATATTTACAGGAACTTACCATTCAGGTACCCAAACACAGAAAAAGGCAGATCCTCAGAGACGACAGAACATTACTAAGGTAGATGCTCCTTACCTCATACTTAAATAATTATCTTTAGGTGCAAAAGCACAGTTAACGTACTGGTGGCGGATTTTCTTTAGTTTTTTCTCTTTAGGTGAACTATAGGAAAACTGGAGCAGGAGCTGTCTCCAAAACAAGAAGCGGAGTGGAGTCCAGAGGGCAGGAGCACTGTCAAGGACACTGCCTAGCTCAAGTCAGAAGAAAAAGGAGACCAGGAAGCAGGAGCCAAGCCGAAGACACAGGCGAGCTTGCGACAGAAGAAGGAGGAGAGCAGGAAGAATGAGCCTTGCCAAAGACTATGCCGAGTACGTGACGGAAGGAGGAGAGGACACTGAGAGCCTGCGAGGGAACAGAACAACCGCGCAAGAGAACTTGTAGGAAACCCGGAAGCAGAATAGCAAACCCCCAGAATGCTAGAATGCGAAGTTCTCTATTGGGGGAGCAGGTGAGTCCTATACTCCTCCCCTGCCTATTACCGCCCATTACTGAAGGTGGGATCAACAGGCTCGACAGTGCCTGGGTAAATGGATGAGTGCAAGGGTAGTACCAGAGTGATTGAATGTGTGCATGTGTAGTGCCTTGGTGAATGGTCAGTATGTGAGTGAATGCATGGGTGCAATGGTAGTTCCAGGGTAAGAGGATGAGTGCATTGGTAGTGCATGAGTGAATGGAGAGATGCAACAGTAGAGCCTGGTTTAACGGATGACTTCATGAGTAGTGCCTGAGTGAATGAAAGTTTGCATAGATACACCCTGAGTGAATGGATGAGTGCAAAGGTAGTGACTGGATGATTGGATGTATGCAGGGGTAGTGCTTGGCTAAACAGATGAATGCATAGGCAGTGCCTGTCAAACTCTTACCTATGTTTCTACAGGAACGACAAGCAAGATGCAAACGCCCAACTTATCCTTGTCACCTTGTGCCCAACAGTATCAAAACGCCATTAGTGAACCGAGGAAGAGGGGATAAAAAATGATTAAACAAAAGAATCATTCCACAAAGTCTCTTCTCAAACTTAAGGTTAGTCATTCAGGAAGTTTACTAAATGTAAAAACAAAAGTACATTGAATATATTATACAATAAAGAAGAGGAATCAGTAGTGTTTTAACAATGTTTGGTTCCCCCCTACCTGAATTAATCCTCTCTTCCTATCTGTAGCAAATTAAGCCATCTTGTAAAACAATTGCTATAATTAGCTAAGGTTAAAGAACAAAGAGCAATGAAATCTGGGCCCCAAAAGAAAATGACAATGATATGTCTTGAGGCTGTGAAATGGTACCCACCTAAATTAAGCGGAGAGGCACTCTCTGTGACCAGGTAAGCAAAATTCTCCAGCAACTAATTATATTAAAAGAATATCTTGTTATCCTTAGTGTCAGGAATACGAACTAAAGTCTTCTATATTCATATTTACAGGAACTTACCATTCAGGTACCCAAATACAGAAAAAGGCAGATCCTCAGAGACGACAGAACATTACTAAGGTAGATGCTCCTTACCTCGTACTTAAATAATTCTCTTTAGGTGCAAAAGCACAGTTAACGTACTGGTGGCGGATTTTCTTTAGTTTTTTCTCTTTAGGTGAACTATAGGAAAACTGGAGCAGGAGCTGTCTCCAAAACAAGAAGCGGAGTGGAGTCCAGAGGGCAGGAGCACTGTCAAGGACACTGCCTAGCTCAAGTCAGAAGAACAAGGAGACCAGGAAGCAGGAGCCAAGCCGAAGACACAGGCGAGCTTGCGACAGACGAAGGAGGAGAGCAGGAAGAATGAGCCACGCCAAAGACTATGCCGAGTACGCGACGGAAGGAGGAGAGGACACTGAGAGCCTGCGAGGGAACAGAACAACCCCACAAGAGAACTTGTAGGAAACCCGGAAGCAGAATAGCAAACCCCCAGAATGCTAGAATGCGAAGTTCTCTATTGGGGGAGCAGGTGAGTCCTATACTCCTCCCCTGCCTATTCCCGCCCATTACTGAAAGTGGGATCAACAGGCTCAACAGTGCCTGGGTAAATGGATGAGTGCAAGGGTAGTACCAGAGTGATTGAATGTGTGCATGTGTAGTGCCTTGGTGAATGGTCAGTATGTGAGTGAATGCATGGGTGCAATGGTAGTTCCAGGGTGAAAGGATGAGTGCATTGGTAGTGCATGAGTGAATGGAGAGATGCAACAGTAGAGCCTGGTTCAACGGATGACTTCATGAGTAGTGCCTGAGTGAATAATTGTTTGCATAGATACACCCTGAGTGAATGGATGAGTGCAAAGGTAGTGACTGGATGATTGGATGTATGCAGGGGTAGTGCTTGGCTAAACAGATGAATGCATAGGTAGTGCCTGTCAAACTCTTACCTATGTTTCCACAGGAACAACAAGCAAGATGCAAACGCCCAACTTATCCTTGTCACCTTGTGCCCAAGAGTATTAAAACGCCATTAGTGAACCGAGAAAGAGGGGATAAAAAATGATTAAACAAAAGAATCATTCCACGAAGTCTCTTCTAAAACTTAAGGTTAGTCATTCAGGAAGTTTACTAAATGTAAAAACAAAAGTACATTGAGTATATTATACAATAAAGAAAAGGAATCAGTAGTGTTTTAACGATGTTTGGTTTTCCCCCCTGCCTGAATAAATCCTCTCTTCCTATCTGTAGCAAATTAAGCCATCTTGTAAAACAATTGCTATAATTAGCTAAGGTTAAAGAACAAAGAGCAATGAAATCTGGGCCCCAAAAGAAAATGACAATGATATATCTTGAGGCTGTGAAATGGTACCCACCTAAATTAAACGGGGAGACACTCTCTGTGACCAGGTAAGCAAAATTCTCCAGCAACTAATTATATTAAAAGAATATCTTGTTATCCTTAATGTCAGGAATACTAACTAAAGTCTTCTATATTTATATTTACAGGAACTTTCCATTCAGGTACCCAAACACAGAAAAAAGCAGATCCTCAGAGACGACAGAACATTACTAAGGTAGATGCTTCTTACCTCATAATTAAATAATTATCTTTAGGTGCAAAAGCACAGTTAACGTACTGATGGTGGATTTTCTTTAGTTTTTTCTCTTTAGGTGAACTATAGGAAAACTGGAGCAGAAGCTGTCTCCAAAAAAAGAAGCGGAGTGGAGTCCAGAGGGCAGGAGCACTATCAAGGACACTGCCTAGCTCAAGTCAGAAGAAAAAGGAGACCAGGAAGCAGGAGCCAAGCCGAAGACACAGGCGAGCTTGCGACAGAAGAAGGAGGAGAGCAGGAAGAATGAGCCACGCAGGAGACTATGCCGAGTACGCGACGGAAGGAGGAGAGGAAACTGAGAGCCTGCGAGGGAACAGAACAGCCCCACAAGAGAACTTGTAGGAAACCCGGAAGCAGAATAGCAAACCCCCAGAATGCTAGAATGCAAAGTTCTCTATTGGGGGAGCAGGTGAGTCCTATACTCCTCCCCTGCCTATTCCCGCCCATTACTGAAGGTGGAATCAACAGGCTCGACAGTGCCTGGGTAAATGGATGAGTGCAAGGGTAGTACCAGAGTGATTGAATGTGTGCATGTGTAGTGCCTTGGTGAATGGGTAGTATGTGAGTAGATGCATTGGTGCAATGGTAGTGCCAGGGTGAAAGGATGAGTGCATTGGTAGTGCATGAGTGAATGGAGGGATGCAACAGTAGAGCCTGGTTCAACGGATGACTTCATGAGTAGTGCCTGAGTGAATGAAAGTTTGCATAGATACACCCTGAGTGAATGGATGAGTGAAAAGGTAGTGACTGGATGATTGGATGTATGCAGGGGTAGTGCTTGGCTAAACAGATGAATGCATAGGCAGTGCCTGTCAAACTCTTACCTATGTTTCCACAGGAACGACAAGCAAGATGCAAACGCCCAACTTATCCTTGTCACCTTGTGCCCAACAGTATCAAAACGCCATTAGTGAACCGAGAAAGAGGGGATAAAAAATGATTAAACAAAAGAATCATTCCACAAAGTCTCTTCTCAAACTTAAGGTTAGTCATTCAGGAAGTTTACTAAATGTAAAAACAAAAGTACATTGAGTATATTATACAATAAAGAAGAGGAATCAGTAGTGTTTTAACGATGTTTGGTTCCCCCCCCTACCTGAATTAATGCTCTCTTCCTATCTGTAGCAAATTAAGCCATCTTGTAAAACAATTGCTATAATTAGCTAAGGTTAAAGAACAAAGAGCAATGAAATCTGGGCCCCAAAAGAAAATGACGATGATATGTCTTGAGGCTGTGAAATGGTACCCACCTAAATTAAGCGGGGAGGCACTCTCTGTGACCAGGTAAGCAAAATTCTCCAGCAACTAATTATATTAAAAGAATATCTTGTTATCCTTAGTGTCAGGAATACTAACTAAAGTCTTCTATACTCATATTTACAGGAACTTACCATTCAGGTATCCAAACACGGAAAAAGGCAGATCCTCAGAGACAACAGAACATTACTAAGGTAGATGCTCCTTAACTCGTACTTAAATAATTCTCTTTAGGTGCAAAAGCACAGTTAACGTACTGGTGGCGGATTTTCTTTAGTTTTTTCTCTTTAGGTGAACTATAGGAAAACTGGAGCAGGAGCTGTCTCCAAAACAAGAAGCGGAGTGGAGTCCAGAGGGCAGGAGCACTGTCAAGGACACTGCCTAGCTCAAGTCAGAAGAAAAAGGAGACCAGGAAGCAGGAGCCAAGCCGAAGACACAGGCGAGCTTGCGACAGAAGAAGGAGGAGAGCAGGAAGAATGAGCCACGCAGGAGACTATGCCGAGTACGCGACGGAAGGAGGAGAGGAAACTGAGAGCCTGCGAGGGAACAGAACAGCCCCACAAGAGAACTTGTAGGAAACCCGGAAGCAGAATAGCAAACCCCCAGAATGCTAGAATGCAAAGTTCTCTATTGGGGGAGCAGGTGAGTCCTATACTCCTCCCCTGCCTATTCCCGCCCATTACTGAAGGTGGAATCAACAGGCTCGACAGTGCCTGGGTAAATGGATGAGTGCAAGGGTAGTACCAGAGTGATTGAATGTGTGCATGTGTAGTGCCTTGGTGAATGGGTAGTATGTGAGTAGATGCATTGGTGCAATGGTAGTGCCAGGGTGAAAGGATGAGTGCATTGGTAGTGCATGAGTGAATGGAGGGATGCAACAGTAGAGCCTGGTTCAACGGATGACTTCATGAGTAGTGCCTGAGTGAATGAAAGTTTGCATAGATACACCCTGAGTGAATGGATGAGTGAAAAGGTAGTGACTGGATGATTGGATGTATGCAGGGGTAGTGCTTGGCTAAACAGATGAATGCATAGGCAGTGCCTGTCAAACTCTTACCTATGTTTCCACAGGAACGACAAGCAAGATGCAAACGCCCAACTTATCCTTGTCACCTTGTGCCCAACAGTATCAAAACGCCATTAGTGAACCGAGAAAGAGGGGATAAAAAATGATTAAACAAAAGAATCATTCCACAAAGTCTCTTCTCAAACTTAAGGTTAGTCATTCAGGAAGTTTACTAAATGTAAAAACAAAAGTACATTGAGTATATTATTCAATAAAGAAGAGGAATCAGTAGTGTTTTAACGATGTTTGGTTCCCCCCCCTACCTGAATTAATGCTCTCTTCCTATCTGTAGCAAATTAAGCCATCTTGTAAAACAATTGCTATAATTAGCTAAGGTTAAAGAACAAAGAGCAATGAAATCTGGGCCCCAAAAGAAAATGACGATGATATGTCTTGAGGCTGTGAAATGGTACCCACCTAAATTAAGCGGGGAGGCACTCTCTGTGACCAGGTAAGCAAAATTCTCCAGCAACTAATTATATTAAAAGAATATCTTGTTATCCTTAGTGTCAGGAATACTAACTAAAGTCTTCTATACTCATATTTACAGGAACTTACCATTCAGGTATCCAAACACGGAAAAAGGCAGATCCTCAGAGACAACAGAACATTACTAAGGTAGATGCTCCTTAACTCGTACTTAAATAATTCTCTTTAGGTGCAAAAGCACAGTTAACGTACTGGTGGCGGATTTTCTTTAGTTTTTTCTCTTTAGGTGAACTATAGGAAAACTGGAGCAGGAGCTGTCTCCAAAACAAGAAGCGGAGTGGAGTCCAGAGGGCAGGAGCACTGTCAAGGACACTGCCTAGCTCAAGTCAGAAGAAAAAGGAGACCAGGAAGCAGGAGCCAAGCCGAAGACACAGGCGAGCTTGCGACAGAAGAAGGAGGAGAGCAGGAAGAATGAGCCACGCCAAAGACTATGCCGAGTACGAGACAGAAGGAGGAGAGGACACTGAGAGCCTGCGAGGGAACAGAACAACCCCACAAGAGAACTTGTAGGAAACCCGGAAGCAGAATAGCAAACCCCCAGAATGCTAGAATGCGAAGTTCTCTATTGGGGGAGCAGGTGAGTCCTATACTCCTCCCCTGCCTATTCCCGCCCATTACTGAAGGTGGGATCAACAGGCTCAACAGTGCCTGGGTAAATGGATGAGTGCAAGGGTAGTACCAGAGTGATTGAATGTGTGCATGTGTAGTGCCTTGGTGAATGGGTAGTATGTGAGTGAATGCATTGGTGAAATGGTAGTGCCAGGGTGAAAGGATGAGTGCATTGGTAGTGCATGAGTGAATGGAGGGATGCAACAGTAGAGCCTGGTTCAACGGATGACTTCATGAGTAGTGCCTGAGTGAATGAACGTTTGCATAGATACACCCTGAGTGAATGGATGAGTGCAAAGGTAGTGACTGGATGATTGGATGTATGCAGGGGTAGTGCTTGGCTAAACAGATGAATGCATAGGCAGTGCCTGTCAAACTCTTACCTATGTTTCCACAGGAACGACAAGCAAGATGCAAACGCCCAACTTATCCTTGTCACCTTGTGCCCAACAGTATCAAAACGCCATTAGTGAACCGAGAAAGAGGGGATAATAAATGATTAAACAAAAGAATCATTCCACAAAGTCTCTTCTCAAACTTAAGGTTAGTCATTCAGGAAGTTTACTAAATGTAAAAACAAAAGTACATTGAGTATATTATACAATAAAGAAGAGGAATCAGTAGTGTTTTAACGATGTTTGGTTCCCCCCCCTACCTGAATTAATGCTCTCTTCCTATCTGTAGCAAATTAAGCCATCTTGTAAAACAATTGCTATAATTAGCTAAGGTTAAAGAACAAAGAGCAATGAAATCTGGGCCCCAAAAGAAAATGACAATGATATGTCTTGAGGCTGTGAAATGGTACCCACCTAAATTAAGCGGAGAGGCACTCTCTGTGACCAGGTAAGCAAAATTCTCCAGCAACTAATTATATTAAAAGAATATCTTGTTATCCTTAGTGTCAGGAATACGAACTAAAGTCTTCTATATTCATATTTACAGGAACTTACCATTCAGGTACCCAAACACAGAAAAAGGCAGATCCTCAGAGACGACAGAACATTACTAAGGTAGATGCTCCTTACCTCGTACTTAAATAATTCTCTTTAGGTGCAAAAGCACAGTTAACGTACTGGTGGCGGATTTTCTTTAGTTTTTTCTCTTTAGGTGAACTATAGGAAAACTGGAGCAGGAGCTGTCTCCAAAACAAGAAGCGGAGTGGAGTCCAGAGGGCAGGAGCACTGTCAAGGACACTGCCTAGCTCAAGTCAGAAGAAAAAGGAGACCAGGAAGCAGGAGCCAAGCCGAAGACACAGGCGAGCTTGCGACAGACGAAGGAGGAGAGCAGGAAGAATGAGCCACGCCAAAGACTATGCGAGTACGCGACGGAAGGAGGAGAGGACACTGAGAGCCTGCGAGGGAACAGAACAACCCCACAAGAGAACTTGTAGGAAACCCGGAAGCAGAATAGCAAACCCCCAGAATGCTAGAATGCGAAGTTCTCTATTGGGGGAGCAGGTGAGTCCTATACTCCTCCCCTGCCTATTCCCACCCATTACTGAAGGTGGGATCAACAGGCTCAACAGTGCCTGGGTAAATGGATGAGTGCAAGGGTAGTACCAGAGTGATTGAATGTGTGCATGTGTAGTGCCTTGGTGAATGGTCAGTATGTGAGTGAATGCATGGGTGCAATGGTAGTTCCAGGGTGAAAGGATGAGTGCATTGGTAGTGCATGAGTGAATGGAGAGATGCAACAGTAGAGCCTGGTTCAACGGATGACTTCATGAGTAGTGCCTGAGTGAATAATTGTTTGCATAGATACACCCTGAGTGAATGGATGAGTGGAAAGGTAGTGACTGGATGATTGGATGTATGCAGGTGTAGTGCTTGGCTACACAGATGAATGCATAGGTAGTGCCTGTCAAACTCTTACCTATGTTTCCACAGGAACAACAAGCAAGATGCAAACGCCCAACTTATCCTTGTCACCTTGTGCCCAAGAGTATTAAAACGCCATTAGTGAACCGAGAAAGAGGGGATAAAAAATGATTAAACAAAAGAATCATTCCACGAAGTCTCTTCTCAAACTTAAGGTTAGTCATTCAGGAAGTTTACTAAATGTAAAAACAAAAGTACATTGAGTATATTATACAATAAAGAAAAGGAATCAGTAGTGTTTTAAGGATGTTTGGTTTTCCCCCCTGCCTGAATAAATCCTCTCTTCCTATCTGTAGCAAATTAAGCCATCTTGTAAAACAATTGCTATAATTAGCTAAGGTTAAAGAACAAAGAGCAATGAAATCTGGGCCCCAAAAGAAAATGACAATGATATATCTTGAGGCTGTGAAATGGTACCCACCTAAATTAAACGGGGAGGCACTCTCTGTGACCAGGTAAGCAAAATTCTCCAGCAACTAATTATATTAAAAGAATATCTTGTTATCCTTAATGTCAGGAATACTAACTAAAGTCTTCTATATTTATATTTACAGGAACTTTCCATTCAGGTACCCAAACACAGAAAAAAGCAGATCCTCAGAGACGACAGAACATTACTAAGGTAGATGCTTCTTACCTCATAATTAAATAATTATCTTTAGGTGCAAAAGCACAGTTAACGTACTGATGGTGGATTTTCTTTAGTTTTTTCTCTTTAGGTGAACTATAGGAAAACTGGAGCAGGAGCTGTCTCCAAAAAAAGAAGCGGAGTGGAGTCCAGAGGGCAGGAGCACTATCAAGGACACTGCCTAGCTCAAGTCAGAAGAAAAAGGAGACCAGGAAGCAGGAGCCAAGCCGAAGACACAGGCGAGCTTGCGACAGAAGAAGGAGGAGAGCAGGAAGAATGAGCCACGCCAGAGACTATGCCGAGTACGCGACGGAAGGAGGAGAGGAAACTGAGAGCCTGCGAGGGAACAGAACAGCCCCACAAGAGAACTTGTAGGAAACCCGGAAGCAGAATAGCAAACCCCCAGAATGCTAGAATGCAAAGTTCTCTATTGGGGGAGCAGGTGAGTCCTATACTCCTCCCCTGCCTATTCCCGCCCATTACTGAAGGTGGAATCAACAGGCTCGACAGTGCCTGGGTAAATGGATGAGTGCAAGGGTAGTACCAGAGTGATTGAATGTGTGCATGTGTAGTGCCTTGGTGAATGGGTAGTATGTGAGTAAATGCATTGGTGCAATGGTAGTGCCAGGGTGAAAGGATGAGTGCATTGGTAGTGCATGAGTGAATGGAGGGATGCAACAGTAGAGCCTGGTTCAACGGATGACTTCATGAGTAGTGCCTGAGTGAATGAAAGTTTGCATAGATACACCCTGAGTGAATGGATGAGTGCAAAGGTAGTGACTGGATGATTGGATGTATGCAGGGGTAGTGCTTGGCTAAACAGATGAATGCATAGGCAGTGCCTGTCAAACTCTTACCTATGTTTCCACAGGAACGACAAGCAAGATGCAAACGCCCAACTTATCCTTGTCACCTTGTGCCCAACAGTATCAAAACGCCATTAGTGAACCGAGGAAGAGGGGATAAAAAATGATTAAACAAAAGAATCATTCCACGAAGTCTCTTCTCAAACTTAAGGTTAGTCATTCAGGAAGTTTACTAAATGTAAAAACAAAAGTACATTGAGTATATTATACAATAAAGGAAAGGAATCAGTAGTGCTTTAACGATGTTTGGTTTTCCCCCCTGAATTAATCCTCTCTTCCTATCTGTAGCAAATTAAGCCATCTTGTAAAACTATTTCTATAATTATCTAGGGTTAAAAAACAAAGAGCAATGAAATCTGGGCCCTAAAAGAAAATGAAAATGATATGTCTTGAGGCTGTGAAATGGTACCCACCTAAATTAAGCGGGGAGGCACTCTCTGTGACCAGGTAAGCAAAATTCTCCAGCAACTAATTATCTTAAAAGAATATCTTGTTATCCTTAGTGTCAGGAATACTACCTAAAGTCTTCTATATTTATATTTACAGGAACTTACCATTCAGGTACCCAAACACAGAAAAAGGCAGATCCTCAGAGACGACAGAACATTACTAAGGTAGATGCTCCTTACCTCATAATTAAATAATTATCTTTAGGTGCAAAAGCACAGTTAACGTACTGATGGCGGATTTTCTTTAGTTTTTTCTCTTTAGGTGAACTGTAGGAAAACTGGAGCAGGAGCTGTCTCCAAAACAAGAAGCGGAGTGGAGTCCAGAGGGCAGGAGCACTGTCAAGGACACTGCCTAGCTCAAGTCAGAAGAAAAAGGAGACCAGGAAGCAGGAGCCAAGCCGAAGACACAGGCGAGCTTGCGACAGAAGAAGGAGGAGAGCAGGAAGAATGAGCCTCGCCAAAGACTATGCCGAGTACGTGACGGAAGGAGGAGAGGACACTGAGAGCCTGCGAGGGAACAGAACAACCGCACAAGAGAACTTGTAGGAAACCCGGAAGCAGAATAGCAAACCCCCAGAATGCTAGAATGCGAAGTTCTCTATTGGGGGAGCAGTTGAGTCCTATACTCCTCCCCTGCCTATTCCCGCCCATTACTGAAGGTGGGATCAGCAGGCTCGACAGTGCCTGGGTAAATGGATGAGTGCAAGGGTAGTACCAGAGTGATTGAATGTGTGCATGTGTAGTGCCTTGGTGAATGGTCAGTATGTGAGTGAATGCATGGGTGCAATGGTAGTTCCAGGGTAAGAGGATGAGTGCATTGGTAGTGCATGAGTGAATGGAGAGATGCAACAGTAGAGCCTGGTTCAACGGATGACTTCATGAGTAGTGCCTGAGTGAATGAAAGTTTGCATAGATACACCCTGAGTGAATGGATGAGTGCAAAGGTAGTGACTGGATGATTGGATGTATGCAGGGGTAGTGCTTGGCTAAACAGATGAATGCATAGGCAGTGCCTGTCAAACTCTTACCTATGTTTCCACAGGAACGACAAGCAAGATGCAAACGCCCAACTTATCCTTGTCACCTTGTGCCCAACAGTATCAAAACGCCATTAGTGAACCGAGGAAGAGGGGATAAAAAATGATTAAACAAAAGAATCATTCCACAAAGTCTCTTCTCAAACTTAAGGTTAGTCATTCAGGAAGTTTACTAAATGTAAAAACAAAAGTACATTGAATATATTATACAATAAAGAAGAGGAATCAGTAGTGTTTTAACGATGTTTGGTCCCCCCCCAACCTGAATTAATGCTCTCTTCCTATCTGTAGCAAATTAAGCCATCTTGTAAAACAATTGCTATAATTAGCTAAGGTTAAAGAACAAAGAGCAATGAAATTTGGGCCCCAAAAGAAAATGACAATGATATGTCTTGAGGCTGTGAAATGGTACCCACCTAAATTAAGCGGGGAGGCACTCTCTGTGACCAGGTAAGCAAAATTCTCCAGCAACTAATTATATTAAAAGAATATCTTGTTATCCTTAGTGTCAGGAATACGAACTAAAGTCTTCTATATTCATATTTACAGGAACTTACCATTCAGGTACCCAAACACAGAAAAAGGCAGATCCTCAGAGACGACAGAACATTACTAAGGTAGATGCTCCTTACCTCGTACTTAAATAATTCTCTTTAGGTGCAAAAGCACAGTTAACGTACTGATGGCGGATTTTCTTTAGTTTTTTCTCTTTAGGTGAACTATAGGAAAACTGGAGCAGGAGCTGTCTCCAAAACAAGAAGCGGAGTGGAGTCCAGAGGGCAGGAGCACTGTCAAGGACACTGCCTAGCTCAAGTCAGAAGAAAAAGGAGACCAGGAAGCAGGAGCCAAGCCGAAGACACAGGCGAGCTTGCGACAGACGAAGGAGGAGAGCAGGAAGAATGAGCCACGCCAAAGACTATGCCGAGTACGCGACGGAAGGAGGAGAGGACACTGAGAGCCTGCGAGGGAACAGAACAACCCCACAAGAGAACTTGTAGGAAACCCCGAAGCAGAATAGCAAACCCCCAGAATGCTAGAATGCGAAGTTCTCTACTGGGGGAACAGGTGAGTCCTATACTCCTCCCCTGCCTATTCCCACACATTACTGAAGGTGGAATCAACAGGCTCGACAGTGCCTGGGTAAATGGATGAGTGCAAGGGTAGTACCAGAGTGATTGAATGTGTGCATGTATAGTGCCTTGGTGATGGGTAGTATGTGAGTGAATGCATTGGTGCAATGGTAGTGCCAGGGTGAATGGATGAGTGCATTGGTAGTGCATGAGTGAATGGAGGGATGCAATAGTAGAGCCTGGTTCAACGGATGACTTCATGAGTAGTGCCTGAGTGAATGAAAGTTTGCATAGATACACCCTGAATGAATGGATGAATGCAAAGGTAGTGACTGGATGATTGGATGTATGCAGGGGTAGTGCTTGGCTAAACAGATGAATGCATAGGTAGTGCCTGTCAAACTATTACCTATGTTTCCACAGGAACGACAAGCAAGATGTAAACGCCCAACTTATCCTTGTCACCTTGTGCCCAACAGTATCAAAACTCAATTAGTGAACCGAGGAAGAGGGGATAAAAAATGATTAAACAAAAGAATCATTCCACGAAGTCTCTTCTCAAACTTAAGGTTAGTCATTCAGGAAGTTTACTAAATGTAAAAACAAAAGTACATTGAGTATATTATACAATAAAGAAAAGGAATCAGTAGTGTTTTAACGATGTTTGGTTTTCCCCCCTGAATTAATCCTCTCTTCCTATCTGTAGCAAATTAAGCCATCTTGTAAAACAATTTCTATAATTATCTAGGGTTAAAGAACAAAGAGCAATGAAATCTGGGCCCTAAAAGAAAATGAAAATGATATGTCTTGAGGCTGTGAAATGGAACCCACCTAAATTAAGCGGGGAGGCACTCTCTGTGACCAGGTAAGCAAAATTCTCCAGCAACTAATTATCTTAAAAGAATATCTTGTTATCCTTAGTGTCAGGAATACTAACTAAAGTCTTCTATATTTATATTTACAGGAACTTACCATTCAGGTACCCAAACACAGAAAAAGGCAGATCCTCAGAGACGACAGAACATTACTAAGGTAGATGCTCCTTACCTCATAATTAAATAATTATCTTTAGGTGCAAAAGCACAGTTAACGTACTGCTGGCGGATTTTCTTTAGTTTTTTCTCTTTAGGTGAACTATAGGAAAACTGGAGCAGGAGCTGTCTCCAAAACAAGAAGCGGAGTGGAGTCCAGAGGGCAGGAGCACTGTCAAGGACACTGCCTAGCTCAAGTCAGAAGAAAAAGGAGACCAGGAAGCAGGAGCCAAGCCGAAGACACAGGCGAGCTTGCGACAGAATTAGGAGGAGAGCAGGAAGAATGAGCCTCGCCAAAGACTATGCCGAGTACGTGACGGAAAGAGGAGAGGACACTGAGAGCCTGCGAGGGAACAGAACAACCGCACAAGAGTACTTGTAGGAAACCCGGAAGCAGAATAGCAAACCCCCAGAATGCTAGAATGCGAAGTTCTCTATTGGGGGAGCAGGTGAGTCCTATACTCCTCCCATGCCTATTCCCGCCCATTACTGAAGGTGGGATCAACAGGCTCGACAGTGCCTGGGTAAATGGATGAGTGCAAGGGTAGTACCAGAGTGATTGAATGTGTGCATGTGTAGTGCCTTGGTGAATGGGTAGTATGTGAGTGAATGTATGGGTGCAATGGTAGTTCCAGGGTGAAAGGATGAGTGCATTGGTAGTGCATGAGTGAATGGAGAGATGCAACAGTAGAGCCTGGTTCAACGGATGACTTCATGAGTAGTGCCTGAGTGAATGAAAGTTTGCATAGATGCACCCTGAGTGAATGGATGAGTGCAAAGGTAGTGACTGGATGATTGGATGTATGCAGGGGTAGTGCTTGGCTAAACAGATGAATGCATAGGCAGTGCCTGTCAAACTCTTACCTATGTTTCCACAGGAACGACAAGCAAGATGCAAACTCCCAACTTATCCTTGTCACCTTGTGCCCAACAGTATCAAAACGCCATTAGTGAACCGAGGAAGAGGGGATAAAAAATGATTAAACAAAAGAATCATTCCACAAAGTCTCTTCTCAAACTTAAGGTTAGTCATTCAGGAAGTTTACTAAATGTAAAAACAAAAGTACATTGAGTATATTATACAGTAAAGAAAAGGAATCAGTAGTGTTTTAACGGTGTTTGGTTTTTCCCCCTACCTGAATTAATCCTCTCTTCCTATCTGTAGCAAATTAAGCCATCTTGTAAAACAATTGCTATAATTAGCTAAGGTTAAAGAACAAAGAGCAATGAAATCTGGGCCCCAAAAGAAAATGACAATGATATGTCTTGAGGCTGTGAAATGGTAGCCACCTAAATTAAGCGGGGAGGCACTCTCTGTGACCAGGTAAGCAAAATTTTACTGCAACTAATTATATTAAAATAATATCTTGTTATCCTTAATGTCAGGAATACTAACTAAAGTCTTCTATATTTATATTTACAGGAACTTACCATTCAGGTACCCAAACACAGAAAAAGGCAGATCCTCAGAGACGACAGAACATTACTAAGGTAGATGCTCCTTACCTCATAATTAAATTATTATCTTTAGGTGCAAAAGCACAGTTAACGTACTGATGGCGGATTTTCTTTAGTTTTTTCTCTTTAGGTGAACTATAGGAAAACTGGAGCAGGACCTGTCTCCAAAACAAGAGTCAGAGTGGAGTCCAGAGGGCAGGAGCACTGTCAAGGACACTGCCTAGCTCAAGTCAGAAGAAAAAGGAGACCAGGAGCCAAGCCGAAGACACAGGCGAGCTTGCGACAGAAGAAGGAGGAGAGCAGGATGAATGATCCACGCCAAAGACTATGCCGAGTACGCGACGGAAGGAGGAGAGGACACTGAGAGCCTGCGAGGGAAAAGAACATCCCCACAAGAGAACTTGTAGGAGACCCGGAAGAAGAATAGCAAACCCCCAGAATGCTAGAATGCCAAGTTCTCTATTGGGGGAGCAGGTGAGTCCTATACTCCTCCCCTGCCTATTCCCGCCCATTACTGAAGGTGGGATCAACAGGCTCGACAGTGCCTGGGTAAATGGATGAGTGCAAGGGTAGTACCAAGTGATTGAATGTGTGCATGTGTTGTGCCTTGGTGAATGGGTAGTATGTGAGTGAATGCATGGGTGCAATGGTAGTGCCAGGGTGAAAGGATGAGTGCATTGGTAGTGCATGAGTGAATGGAGGGATGCAACAGTAGAGCCTGGTTCAACGGATGACTTCATGAGTAGTGCCTGAGTGAATGAAAGTTTGCATAGATACACCCTGAGTGAATGGATGAGTGCAAAGGTAGTGACTGGATGATTGGATGTATGCAGGGGTAGTGCTTGGCTAAACAGATGAATGCATAGGTAGTGCCTGTCAAACTCTTACCTATCTTTCCACAGGAACGACAAGCAAGATGCAAACGCCCAACTTATCCTTGTCACCTTGTGCCCAACAGTATCAAAAGTACCCGGCGGGTTAAGAATAGAAATTGATCCACCAGACACTGGCCAACACCTTCCCTGAGGTAAGTAACAGCCAGTGTAAGAATTGAAATGTAGCCCCCAGACACTGGCCAACACCTTACATGAGGTAAGTATGCAGCGAAGTTAGAATAGAAATTTAGTCCCCAGAAACTAGCCAACAACTTCCCTGAGGTAAAAACCTGACATAGTAAGAATAGAAATGTAGCCTCAGACATTGGCCACCATCTTCCCTGTGGTAAGTTCCCATCAGAATAGGAACACTAGACAACACCTTCCCTGAGGTAACTACCTGGCAGAGTAAGAATAGAAATGTATCCCCTAGACACTGGCGAACACATTCCCTGAGGTAAGTACTGGGCGGAGTAAGAATTGAACATCTGGCCAACACCTTCCATGAGGTAAGTACCCAGCGAAGTTAGAATAGAAATTTGGTCCCCAGAAACTAGCCAACAACTTCCCTGAGGTAAAAACCTGGCATAGTAAAAATAGAAATTTAGCCCCAGACATTGGCCAACACCTTCTCTGTGGTAAGTACCTATCAGAATAAGAATAGAAATTTAACCCTCTGACACTAGACAACATCTTCCCGGAGGTAACTTCCTGGTGTAGTAAGAATAGAAATGTAGCCCCCAGAAACTGGCCAACACCTTCCCTCAGGTAAGAATTCAGCAGAGTAAGAATAGAAATATAGCCCTAGACACTGGCCAAAACCTTTCCTGAGGTAAGTGCATGGCCGATTAAGAATAGAAATTTAGCCGTCAGACAATGGCCAATACCTTCCTTCAGGTAAGTACCCATTGGATTAAGAATAGAAATTTAGCCTCCAGAAACTGTCCAACACCTTCCCTGAGGTATGTACCTGGCAGGGTAAGAATAGAAATGTATCCCCATATACTGGCCAACACCTTTCCTGAGGTAAGTACCCGGCAGAGTAGGTATAGAAAATCGGGCCCCCAGACACTGGTCAACATCTCCCTTGACGTAGGTACCCAGCAGAGTAAGAATAGAAATTTGTCCCCCAGACACAGGCCAACATCTTCCCTGAGGTAAGTACCCATTAGAGTAGGAATAGGAAGTCTGGCCCCAGACACTGGCCAACACCTTCCCTGAGGTAAGTACTCAGCAGAGTAAGAATAGTAATTTAGTCAATGGCCAACACCTTCCCTGAGGTAAAAACCCTGTGGAGTAAGAAGAGAAATTAAGCCCCCAGACACTGGCCAACTCCTTACCTGAGGTAACTACTTGATGGAGTAAGAATAGAAAATCTGGCCCAGGACACTGGCCAACATCTTCCCTTAGTTAAGTTCCTAGAAGAGTAAGAATAGAAAGTCTGGCTCCCAGACACTGGCCAACACCTTCTCTGAGTTAAGTACCCAGCGGAGTAAGAATAGTAATTTAGCCCAAAAGACACTGGCAAACATCTTCCCTGATGTAAGTACCCAGTGGATTAAGAATAGAAATTTAGACCCCAACCACTGGCCAACACCTTCCCTGAGGTAAGTACCCGGCGGAGTAAGAATAGAAATTTAGCACTGAGACACTGGCCAACTCCTAAACTGAGGTAAGTACTCTGTGGCATATGAATAGAAAATCTGCCTCCAGACACTGGCCAATACCTTCCCTGAGGTAAGTTCCTGTCAGTGTATGAATAGAAAGTCTGGCACCCTGACATTGGCCAACACCTTCAATGAAGTAACTACCCAGAATAGTAATAGGAATTTAGCCGCCAAACACTGACCAACAACTTCCCTGAGGTAAGTACTTAATGGATTAAGAAAATACATTTAGCTCATGGACACTGACCAACACCTTCCCTGAGGTAAGTACCCAGAAGAGTAAGAATAGAAATTTAGACACTAGGCACTGGCCAACACCTTCTCTGAGGTATGTACCCAGCAGAATAAGAATAGAAATTTAGTCCCCATACACTGGTGAACACCTTCCCTGATGTAAGCAATCAGCAGAGTAGGAATAGAAAATCTGCCCCCAGACACTGGCCAACACCTTCCCTGAGGCAAGAACCCAGCAGAGTAAGAATAGAAAATCTGGCCACAGACACTGGCCAACAACTTCCTGAGGTAAGTACAAAGCAGAGTAAGAATACAAAATCTGGCCCCAGACACTGTCAAACACCTTCCCTGAGGTAAGTGGCAGTGCCCAGTTGAATAAGAGTAAACATTTAGCCCCCACGCACTGGCCAAAACGTTCCCTTAGGTAAGAACTCGGCTGAGTAAAAATAGAAAATCTGACCTCAAACACTGGCCAACACCTTCCTTGAGGTAAGTACCCGGCAGAGTAAGAAAATTAATGTAGCCCTTACGCTCTAGCAAACTTCCTCCCTATAGGTAATTACCCTTTCAGAGTAAGAATAGAAAATCTGACCACCAGACAAAGGCCAACACCTCCACTGAGGTAAGTACCTGACAAAGTAAGGATAGAAATGTAGCCCCCAGACACCGGCCAACACCTTCCCTGAGGTAAGTACCCAGCAGAGAATGAATAGAAAATCTGGCCCCCCGACACTGGCCAACACCTTCCCTGAAGTAAGTACACAGCAGAGTAGAAATAGCAAATCTGGCCCCCAGACAGTGGCCAACACCTTCTCTGAGGTAAGTACCAGGCAGAGAAAGAATAGAAATGTTGCCCCCCAAATATTACCCAACTTCTTCACTTAGGTAAGTACCCGACAGAGTAATTATAGAAAATCTGACCTGAGGTAAGTACCCGGTGGCGTAAGAATCAAAATTTAGCCCCCAGACACTAGCCACCACCTTACCTGAGGTAAGTACCTGGCAGAGTAAGAATAGGAATTTAGCCTCCAGATACTGGAAAAAACCTTCCCTCAGGTAAGTACCCAGCAGAGTAAGAATAGAAATGTAGCCCACAGACACTAGAGAACATCTGCCCTGAGTTAATTACCCGGCAGAATAAGAATAGAAATGTAATACCTAGACATTGCCCAGTCAGCCTCGAGAGGATTTGCGGGGAGGACATGATGGCCGGAAGCTAACGGCCGTGACGGAGCCCCTCCTTCTTCTGTGTATGGCGTCCGCGGAGTGCTAGCGTCTAACACGTCTAACTCGAAGAAATAAACGGCACTGAACGTTTGTTTTGTGCATTTAAGCGAGCTTAGAGGGAAAAGCTTACTAAAGTTTGCGCCCGAGATTCCTTTTCTTCACCAGTTGCGACGGTCGTAGGCATCCCCCTGCAGTAGAGCGGATGGTCCCGGGTGGATGCAGCGGTGAGTCGGTGGTGCTGGCGTGGTGTAAGGAACTTGGAGCCGCTAGATCTTGGCGACAGGCTCACAGGAGATTGACTTCCAGGACTGGAGGGTCTGGGTCTGCTGGACGGGAAGTTTACCAGGCTGTCGGAACTGTCAGGTTTGTCTTCACCACCGGTAAGCCTCTTAATACAACCAAATATTCAAATAGATGCACGCGGTTGGAAGACAAGCTATGCATCCTCGGTGCAAGTAACTGTGGGGGGCTTTGGGCTCAGACCTCTACAAATCCACACAAATTGGTATAAAACAGGTTTCTTATAGCCAGCACTGGTACCTGGATCGGGTCTCCTGCATGGAGGAGGGAGACCACGGTGCTGCTAGTGTCAGTATTCAGCCAAAAAACTGTTTGGGTGATCGTGGCTGTGAGTTTGATACTACTGCTTCCCGGGTTGGGGTTACTTGCTACACATTACGAAATCGCGCTGCGAACACGAATACCAACGCTGTAACAATCTCTTCAAAATCATCAATTTCCCCACCGGTGATACAATTGAAGGCTAGAGTCAGGAGAGGCAAGATAAGTCTTGGCGGGGCGGATACTCCCCCAGGTAAGGGGAAAAATAAGAAAGTGAGAGCTGGTACATTGGGAGGGTTTTCTAGCCTGCCTAAGGTTACACCATCATTGCCCAAGGTTACACCATCATTAAAATCGTACCATAAGGTCTTATCCACTAGTAGTACAGATCAGGGAGAAAAGATGGCAGCAACTGGTCCCACAACCACCACAGGCACTGTAACCACTACTAGCACCGTGAACACCGCAAGTTGCGCCGCAAGTAATGCCACAAGCAATATGCCTAAAAGTATTATAAGTGCTAAAAACACTATTAGTGCTACAAGAACGACAGGCAAGGTAGCAGTGGAGGGCCTTGCGAGGGGGGACATAATTAGTGCCTCCACGCTTCCTGTACTTCCCATACCTCCCACACCCAGCCCATCTAGCTCAATAGACCCTATAGACTCACCATCTCACTTTACTTCTTCCCCAATACAGGATATAGTACATCCAACAATAGAACTGTCAAATAGTTTCTCAGCTCTGGCTATTCAAGACGTGGCACAAGATGGTGAGGCTGAGCAGGCGTTGCAAGACAGTAGGAAAGCTGGGGAGGACAATTTAGGAGAGGAAGATCTATCTGCAGCCATAGCAATACCTAAGGATGACATACCTGTAGTCAATCGCACAGATAATATTCCCATAACGCCAGTTGCAATGACAGTTCCTGGAACATTGGCGGATATATTACTAGGGCTAAAAGAGGATATATCTCAGAAGCAAACCAGAATGCGATTCAGGCTTCCTGTGAGACACTTGCTCGGAAGGTGGAGGAGGTGGCATCGAGGACGGATGCATTAGAGATGGAGCTGACAAAAATTAAGGAGGCCATAGGTGCCACCACAATGGCTTTTGATAAACTTGCCCAACAGAACCGGGAGATGAGGGATGACATAGATAGGTTAGAAAACCATATGAAAAAGAACAAATTAACATTTTTGAATGTTCCTGAGGACATTGAGGGCAGTGATATTAAGGCATTCATAGTAGCGCTCTTAAAAACAACAGTGCTAAAGGAATCCCCCGAAGTGGATTTGGATTTATTAGCCGATATTCAGCGGGTCCATTGTGATCCATATAGGAGGAAACCAGGCAAAGAGCATCTCAGGAAAATACTGGTAAACTTCCTAACTTATGCCATTAAAGAAAAGATTCTATCACTGGCCCTCAAAACAGGCCACATAAAATCATCATCCTTCTCCAGTCCATTCACATTTATGATCCGTTCGGATGTCTCATCTATAACAGCTACTAAACAATGGGAGTTGGGCAAGAGGGCGGCAATATTTAATTCATTGGGGGCCCATGCCCAGCTGAAGTTCCCCGCTTCACTCCGTGTAATGTGGAGTAATCATATGCACATTATACGTCATGTGGAGGAAGCAGATGCTCTGATTGAGAAAATAAGGTCTGGCAGTGAAGGGGGGAAGTAGAGTATTGGTAAGCAGCTGGATAGGGGTAAGATATAGGGTATAGCTTAAGAGTACCATTGAATTCTCTGCTAGAAATATGCTATAGGCCCTATATCTGCCATATCCTACCTTCCTCTTAGCATGTATCCCACAAAAAATGTCCACACTTTAGAGCATAATCACCAAGGTTTTGAAAATCTAAATTCAATCAGCACAAATTTTTCTTTTTCTTTTTCAACTATACACGGGGGGGGGGGCACCGCCAAAGGGCATATGCCAAGGAAGAAAGGGAGGGTTCTCCAGGGTAGGATGGGGGTTCTGGGGTCATGGAGGCAGGGGGTGGGTGGAGGGGGGTGCGGGGGGGGGTGTCCGGTGGGGTAAAAAACAAAAATTAAGTTCTCATCACACTCACCACTCACCACTCACCAGATTCTAGCTGGGAGGGCTACCCCATTAACCATTTGTGGTTTTGGGCGCTGGGTAAGGGGAAAATTTAATGACTAATAATAAGGTTTCCTACATCTCCTGGAATGTTAACGGGCTCCGCTGTCCCAGAAGACGAAGGCTAGTCTTGAAGTATATAGAACAATCGCAGGCCAAAATAGTTCTTCTCCAAGAAACCCATTTAAGTTGTATTGAGGGTAATGAGATTTTTGGTAAACTAAGATGGGTGAGGGCCTTTTGTTGCTCTGGGCAGACGGTTGTAAATAAGGGGGTTGCAATCTTGATAAAGGTTGGGACAGGAGGTTCCATTAGATCAACATCAACGGATCACACAGGAAGATGGGTCATGGCTCAGTTAGATTTTAGCGGAAATTTGCAGACTATTATTTCTTATTATGGTCCTAACATAGACTATCCTACCCACCTACTTAAAGTTCAATTTAATCTGGTGGAGCTTAGATCACCCATTATTATTGGGGGGGACTTTAACGTCCTGCTTGACCCCAGGCAGGATCGTTCCAATTATTGTAAGCATGTGACCGCACCGTGATCTAGGCGTGCCATGGCCAATATGATGAACGAGCTTGGGCTAATTGACGCTTGGAAGGTCAAGGGTGGGTCAGCACCAGGATATACCTATTTCAGTAAAAAGCATGGTCACGCGTCAAGGTTGGATTATATCTTAGTAAATAGGCAATGTTTAGAGATCTTGGAGAATATAAGAATCTTACCTACTATTATATCTGATCACGCACCCATCAAGTTCTCGGTTTTGACTAATAGGGTTCCAATTACGGTATCACCTAGATGGACCCTAAAAAGGTCCGCACTGTACAGTCAAGATATAGTTACATCTGTTAAATTATCTATAGAGAATTATTTTACTGATAATGTTCGCTCTACTCTTCCCGAGTACGTTTGGGATGCCTGGAAAGCACATATAAGAGGTCATCTTCATAGTCTAATTTGTTCGGAAAATAGGGAGGAGGCAGGAAATTTAAAACTTTAGAGAATAAAATAACTGCGCTAGAGAACGCTTGACTGGGTACACAACAACCAAACTTAACACGGTTACTAGACGAGTTGGAACTCCTCAGATCAGAATATAGAGGGCTACTAGATCAAAAAATAAAGGCTCAATGGGCCGTTCATGCTATGGATAATTATGAGTATGGGGAGAGAGCCGGTGCAGTCCTGGCAAGTAAGATTAGAATGGACCGGGTGCGGAACAATATAGACAGGTTAATGATTGATGACCAGGGGAATATATCCTGCAAACAGAAAGATATGGAAGATCATTTGCTCTCTATGTTCTCTAAACTCTATGAGGAAGAACCATCTTCAACACATGAGAACTCCGCACAATGGTTGGAGAGTAAGGCCCTGCCTAGCTTGACCGATGAAGGTAGAACCATTTTTAATGCACAAGTTACTACTTGTGTAACGATATATCTGTAAGAGACATTAGTTAGTGATAGATTCCTTACCTTAGAATATCCCCAGGCATCAGACTGGATCCGGAAAATTTTGCGTAGCAATACCCCTGCGCGCCGGCAGGCGTCGTCCGCGGCTCTGCGTCCGTTGTCGGCGTCGTTAGCGTCGGAATGACGTCATCGGAGTACTTAGACGCCACCCATGCACGCTGACGTCAGTTCTGATACACAGCTTTTCCGTGCCAGATACGCAGAGCCATGATAGAACCAACACTGGTGCCATGAAACTAGGGCCCTGAAAGGGGATGACCTTAACCCTAGATATCGGTTCGCAGAATGGGGAGGATGGGTGAGTCGGTAAGGAATCTATCACTAACTAATGTCTCTTACAGATATATCATTATACAAGTAGTAACTTGTGCATCTGAAAGAGACACGTTAGTGATAGATTCCTTACCTTAGAATAGATACCCCAGCAATACCAACCCCGGTGGTGGGTCTGCGAACCAATAATCACACCAGAAAGTCCTGGAGGACGGAACGGCCAAAGAAGCCATCCCTCCAGACTTGGCTGTCCAGGCAGTAGTGTCTTGCAAACGTGTATAGTGAGGCCCATGTAGCTGCCTGGCAAATGTCCTGTAAGGGCACTCCTCGGCCCAGGGCAGTGGTAGTCGCCGTGGCCCGAGTGGAATGAGCCCTCAGTCCAACAGGGGGCTCCTTCTTAGCCAAGGAGTAATACGCCTGGATACACAAGATGATCCACCGAGAGATGGTCCTCTTGTGCACCGCCTTTCCCTTCTTAGCGGCCACGTAACCAACAAATATTTGGTCATCCACCCGGAACTGGCATGTGCGATCCAGATAGAAAGAGAGCGCACGTTTTGGGTCCAGACGGTGGAGCCTCTCTTCCTCCTTCAAGGGATGCGGAGGCGGAAAGAAGGTGGGCAATGTAATGGACTGCCCGATGTGGAAGGCCGTGACAACCTTGGGCAAGAAAGAGGGTCTTGTCCACAACACAACCTTGTCTGAATGGACAGAGAGGAAAGGAGGAGTGGAAGAAAGAGCCTGGAGCTCACTCACTCTCCTGGCAGAGGTGATGGCAACCAGGAAAGCAGTCTTCAAAGTAAGAAGACGGAGAGGACAGTTATGGAGCGGCTCAAAGGGAGCACACATTAGGTAAGTAAGAACAAGGTTCAAGTCCCACTGGGGCATCACGAAAGGAACAGGAGGGAACATGTGTGTGATGCCCTTCAAAAACCTATTTACAATAGGGGACTTGAACAAAGAAGGCTGATCAGGTAGCCTTAAGAAGGAGGAAAGGGCAGAAAGGTAGCCCTTGATAGTGCCCAGAGCAGAGCCCTGCTGGGCAAGAGAAAGAAGGAAGAGGAGTACCTCAGAAAGGGGTGCAGAGAGTGGATCCACAGCCTTTGCTGTGCACCATGCCACAAATCTGTTCCACCTGCAGGCGTATACCGACTTTGTGAAGGGACGCCTGGCTGCCAGAAAGACATTACAGATTTCAGGAGGCAAGTCAAATGGCCTCAACTGTCGCCGCTCAATCTCCAAGCTTGTAGGTGGAGACTGGACAGGTTCGGGTGGAGGACCGTCCCCTGCTGCTGCGACCGAAGGTCCTCCCGAAGAGGCAGACGAATCAGGGGATCGACTGACATGCTGAGTAGCTCGGGATACCAGTATCTTCGTGCCCAGTCCGGAGCCACAAGGATAACCTGGGCCCGGTCGCGCCTGATCTTCTTCAGCACTCTGGGCAGAAGTGGTATAGGCGGAAAGGTGTACAATAGACCGTAACTCCACTCGCGACGAAAAGCGTCTCCGAGCGAGTGCCGCCTTGGAAATTCCAACGCGCAGAACTGATGACATTGCGCGTTCTCTTCTGTGGCGAATAGATCTAACCAAGGCTCTCCCCACTGCTGAAAGAGGCCTTGCGCCACGTCCGAATTCAGACGCCATTCGTGATCCATCATGCACCGAGGGCTGAGTTCGTCCGCCCTGGCGTTCAGAGAACCAGCCAGGTGTTGAATCACCAGGGTCACGCCCTGATGTTCCAGCCACTGCCAGAGGCGCAGAGCCTCCTGGCAAAGGGTCCACGACCCCACCCGACCTGTTTGTTGCAGTACCACATGGCGGTGGTGTTGTCCGTGAACACCTGCAATACACTCCCCCGGACCGAGGGGAGGAATGCCTTCAGTGCAAGCCGGATCGCCTGCAGCTCCAGAAGGTTGATATGGAGCCGGTACTCCGCCGGAGACCAGAGGCCTCTTAACTCCGCCTCTCCAATGTGGCCCCTCAGCCCAGGAGGGACGCGTCCGTCACAACTACGTGCTCCGGCTGGGGTAGGGAGAGGGATCTGCCGCAGACCCAGTCGCGGTCCGTGAGCCACCACTGCAACTGTCTTGCAGTGCCCTCCGAGATCAAGACATGGTCTGACAAGTTGCCCTGATGCTGGGCCCACTGAAACTTCAGGTCCCACTGCAGAGCCCTCATCCGCCACCTGGCGTGATGCACCAGAAGGATGCAGGAGGCCACCAGCCCCAGGAGCCACAGCGTCAACCTGACCAAGACTCGGGATAAAGGCTGAAAGATCGGAATCAGAGCCTGAATATCCCGAACCCGTTGTTCCGGAGGATAAACCCGAAACTGCACCGAGTCCAGAACCGCTCCGATGAAGAGGAGCTTTTGAGAGGGACACAGGTGTGACTTCTGCACGTTGATGGAGAACCCCAGCAATTGCAGGAGGTTGGCCGTAGTCTGGCTGTGGCTGACGACTGTCTGGGGCGAGCCCGCCTTCAACAACCAGTCATCGAGGTAGGGGAAGACTGACACCCCTAACCTGCGCAGATGAGCTGCGACCACCGCCATCACTCTCGTGAACACCCGTGGGGCGCTGGTAAGGACGAAGGGGAGCACGATAAACTGAAAGTGCTCGTGTCCTACCGTGAACCGCAGGTAACGCCGGTGGGCCTGCAGGACGGGGATGTGAAAATAAGCATCCTGCAAGTCCAACGCTACCATCCAGTCTCCAGGGTCCAGGGCAGCTAAGACCTGAGCCAAAGTCAGCATCTTGAACTTCTCCTTCCGGAGGACGTTCTGGAGGTCCAAAATAGGGCGGAGGCCCCCTTTGCCCTTCTTGGGTACCAGAAAGTAGTGGGAGTAACAACCACACCCTACTTCTGGCCCAGGAACGCGCTCGATGGCCCCCTTGGCCAAGAGGGCCATGACTTCCTCTTGCAGAAGTTGCAAGTGATCCCCCGACACGCGGTGGAATTGCGGTGGCATGGCTGGAGGGGTCGCCTCGAAGGGGAGGGAGTAGCCCCTTCGGACGATTTGCAACACCCACCTGTCCAATGTGACAGTGCGCCAGTGGAAGAGGTGATGGCGAACCCTGCCTCCCATTGGCGTCACATGGGCCTGAAAACACAGACTAGGAAGGTTTTGAGGCAGGCGCTGCGGGGGTAGGTGTAGACTGGCCTCGCCGTTGTCCCCGACTGCCGCCACGGCGGTTTCCACGGCCGCCACCATGCTGTGGAACATTCTGCGGTTATGTGGCTGGCAGCACGTGTGGGGGCGCCTCTTCCGTGGCCACAAAAGGAGCGAAAGGCACCCGATTGCTGGCGTGTGGCCGAGAGGCCCAAGGACTTGGCCTTAGCCCTGGAGTCCTTAAAACGCTCAAGCGCATGGTCTGCCTTGTTGCCAAAGAGGTGACGGCCATCGAACGGCATGTCCAGGAGAGTGGCCTGGACATCGGCCGAAAATTTGGTGGACCTCAACCAGGTGTGGCCTCGAACCGCCACCGTCGTTGCCATCGCCCTGCCCAGTGAGTCCGTGGTATCCAGCCCACACCAGATGGAATATCGTGCTGCATCTCGACCCTCCGCAAGGGCTTGGGCGAGTTTAGTCTGGACCTCCTCCGGACATTGTGGCAGCACGTCCGCGACCGTGTCCCACTGGGTGTGGGTGTAGCAGTCCCAAACTCAGGGACGAGAACACCTTCTTCCCGAACTGTTCATACTTCTTGGATTCCCGATCGGGCGGAGCCGTCAGGAATGCGGTCTGGGAAGTAGAGGCCTACTCGGGGTGGGATGGGTAGACAAAAAGCAAGGGTCGCCCGGGGCCGGGCGGTAGCGTCTGGCCACGTTCCTATCCACAGGTGGACTTGGCGGGCTTGGACAGGGTGCCCACAAGAACGTCACACAAGGCCTCATTAAACGGCAGCAGAGGCTCAGTGGAGCTTGCCTGCGGTTTAAGGACCTCAGTGAGGAGGTTAGTCCTCACGGCCACGACGGGGAGCTCAAGGTGTAAGGCCTTGGCCTCCTGCGTCAACACTACACTGTAAGCAGCCCCCTCCTCCGTAGTCATGGTGGGAGGGGAGACAAATCCAGTGTCTGGCGAAGTGTCAAGTCCACTGGCCTCCCCAAGCTCATATGTCCACTCCTCTTGAGACTGGCACTCTTGTGCCAGAGGGTCCGCAGACCCCTACCAATTACCCTCATCACCCATCTCCTGCAGATCAGGGTCAACAGATGGGGCCGGCTCGTGGAAATAGAAATCTCTAAAGGCCGTCGGGAGCGGCGCCAAGCGGCGCCGCTCCGTCGCAAGAGCCGGACCGAGGGGAGGATTGGGGACGGCGTCCACAGTGGGCGCCGGGGGCCACACCCGCTAAGCCGGCGCCGGTGAGGTCGATCGGCGACGACCCGGATCCGGAAGCGGCTCCAGTGAGGTCCTGCGGCGCCGGGACCAAATCGCCAGCGGTGCCGGGGCCGAAGCACCCGACGGCGTCGGAGCCGAAGCACCTGACCCGGTAGGGCCTCAAGCCGGGGCCGTTGGGCCCGGAGGCGCCACGGGACCCGGCTGAGAAGGGAGGGACCTCATGGCCATGAGGTACCGCTTGACCTCCTCTGGCGTCGCGTCATGCCCAGGGACCCGAAGGTGTGGGGCAGGCGGCGATGCCTGCGACTCCGTCGGAGCCGCGTGGGTGGTGTCACCCGAACCCCTGGCCGCATCGTGCGAGCGTCAGGGTGGGTCGGAGGAACGATGACATCTCTCTGACCTCTCATGCCTCTTACCTGAGGACTTGGATCCTGATGACCGATGTCCACTCCCGGAGCTGCGAGGACTCGACCCCGCGACAGGTCCCTCGACCTCCTGTGGGACCGGGACCTGGAGCGACGCAGGGCCGACTGCCGGAACTCGAGCCGCTTGCGGGATCGCTCCCGCCTAGCTTTAGACTTCAGGGCCCGGCAGTTGGAGCAGGTGCGGTCGTCGTGGTCGAGGCCTAAACACTTGAGGCACCGGCGATGGGGGTCGGTAACAGACATCAGTCGGTCGCACTTGGAGCAGGGTTTAAACCGGGCATCCCTACCGTCAGCGTCGGAGTGGAAGACTCGAGTAAAGAAATGGTCAAAAGATCAAAAAAGTTTAGTAAAAAAATGACTAAGGGGTAGAGCTTCTCCGGATCTGCGCTAGCTGGCGCGGAAAAAAGAAGAACTGGCGTCAGCGCGCATGGGCGGCGTCTAAGTACTCCGATGACGTTATTCCGGCACTAACGACGCGGACGACGGATGCGGAGCCGCGGACGATGCCTGCCGGCGCGCAGGGGTATTGCTACGCATAATTTTCCGGATCCAGTCTGACGCCTGGGGATATTCTAAGGTAAGGAATCTATCACTAACGTGTCTTTTTCAGATAGTCCCTTCACTGAGGAAGAGGTTAGGAATCATATAAAAAAAATTTAAAAATAACAAAGCAGCAGGGCCTGATGCCCTCCCTGGCGAAGTTTATAACATTTTTCATGAGAGTCTGGTACCAAGACTATGTGAATCATTCAATTACGTTTATAGTCAAAGGGGCAGGATACCAGCATCCTGGAAGAAGTCCATCATTGTACTCATCTTAAAGCCAGGGAAGGACCCCCTTAATGCAGACTCATATAGACCCATCTCCCTGCTAAACGCTGACTACAAAATCTTTACCAGTGTTTTGGCAGGGAGATTGGCTAAATGTGTTCCACAACTCATCAGTTCGGACCAGAAAGGTTTTGTGCCCGGAAGATACATTCATGAGTTGAATCTGCAGTTGATTGGAAGCATAGATCTAGCGGTGGCACGGTCGGAGCCCTTGGCGGTAGCTGCATATGATGCCGTGAAGGCCTTCGACCGCGTCAACTGGCGATTTTTGTGGAATGTACTTAGGGTAATGGGTTTTGGCGAGACCTTTATCCAAACCATGAGAGGGTGCAATGAGGGTGCCTCAGCGGAAATTCTATTGAATGGTCTTTTAACATCAAGCTTCAATATTGGGAGGGGTACCAGGCAGGGGTGCCCCATCTCGCCCCTTCTTTTTGGCATTTATATTGAGCCGTTGGCACAAGCATTGAGGAATGACGAGACAATTACACCCTTTAAATACAAGGATTTGAGTTGTAAGCTTGCCTTATATGCTGATGATCGTTTGATTTATACCTCCAACCCTGCGGAAGTATTCCCTAGGGTGGAGATGATAATGGCTGATTTCGGCCTCCATTCGGGATATCAAATAAACAACTTGAAAACAGAAATCATGTGTTGGGGGATAGATAATTGGGAAGGTCCTTGTAGCAGCCAGTTCAGATATCTGGGAATTATTATCACTTCAGATATTAATAACATAGTTCAAACCAACACAAAGAAACTATGTAAGGATATTGACCAGCTCTTCTCCAGATGGCAGAACCTTCCCCTTACAATATATGGCCGAGTCAACCTGGTCAAGATGATAATTCTGCCTAAGTTAACCTATTTGTTTAACTCAATACCCCTCATTTTTTCAGATAAAATCTTAGCGAATATTCAGGGAAAGATCGGCAGTTTTATTTGGGCTAAAAAAAATCCAGGTTATCTTGGAAAAAGCTGAAAAGAAGATTATTAAAGGGGGGGCTAGCACTCCCAGATATAAATTGGTATGCTTTATCTTTCCAGTTGAAAATTATCCGATGTCTTCTTTCATGCCCTGACGATTCTAATTGGGGGAGGATTCAGAATATAATGGTAGGTCAAGAGGGAGGCGAGTCCGGGTATCTATATAAATTTGAAGCAGTAAAATTCTACAAAAAAGTACGCCTAAAGGTTTTAAAATCAGCTCTTTTTGTATGGAACAAAGTTAAAGCAATATGGAGCATCAAATATTATTCTGAGTGTGCTCCAATCTGGGAATCTCCAGGTTTACCCCCATGCCTTAGGGATAGCCTGTCCCTTCCTATTAGGAGAGCAGGAATAAGTATCTGGTCTGATTTAATAACATCAGAAGGGGTTCTTCCGTGGGAGGTACTGAGATCTAGGATAGGGGACTCTCTCTCTAGATTTAAATACACCCAACTCTGCTCCTGGTTCATGGCCGAGAAAGAGAACATCGGTGGTAACTGGGAAATCGAGCGTGCTCTCCTATCTCCAGGGCCTAGGAAGAAGGAAGTCGGGCTCTGGTATAGGAAAATGCTGGAATTGGAGGATTTGCAGTCCCCCCCATTATAAGGGGTTTGGAACTCTACTAGGCTGGAGGCAGACTCAGCTACTTTGTATGATAACTCTCTTAAAGTACTTTATAAATATGTCAGGACAGTCTCTCTCAAAAAAAATCACTTCTACACTATAAACAGGCTCTATTATTCACCGAAAAAGCTGGCGAAGTTTGTAAACCCATCTCCTCTCTGTCCAAGATGTGGACTCATAGAAGCGGATGATATTCACATCTTTTATGACTGTCCGGTAGTGGGACCCTTCTGGGGTAGAGTGGAGAGGGCTATTGGGAGTATTTTTAAAACAAAATTATACTTGAACTTAGCCAGAGTCATGTTTGGTCTGGATGCAGAGCTCATTGCTGGATTGAGGGAGACACAAGTTGTTTTATTCTTTTCTTTCATTTTTATTGCTCGAAGAGAAATTTGTAAGATCTGGAAGGATGCCAGCCCTCCATTATATGAAAATTGGCTTTGAGCTACACGTAGAATTGCACGTTTAGAATTACAATCAACTCACAATGTAAATATCACGGTGTGGAAAGCTTTTATGGAATGGGGGAAAGCAATGAGGCTGTTATAGTATATGCAAGGTCCAATGATTACACCATGCCTCGGTATAAAAAGGCAGGCCGGGTTGGCCCCAGGCGAATATAAGAACTCCGGCCCGGGGCGCCCAGGATAAGATTGCGCCATGGGAGACAATTTGCACTCGTTAGTGGTGAGATGAGGACTTTAAAAAAATTAATTAGAAAAAGAAATGTAATACCTAGACAGTGGCCAACACCATCCCTCAGGTAAGTGCACAGTCGATTGAGAATATAAATTCAGCCACAAACACTGGCCAACACCTTCACTGGGGTAAGTACCCGGCAGAGAAAGAATAGAAAATCTGGCCCCCATACACTGGCCAACACCATCCTTGAGGTAAGTACCCGGCAGAGTAAGCAAATACATTTAGCCCCTAGACTCTAGCAAACTTCCTCCCTATAGGTAATTACCCTTTCAGAGTAAGAATAGAAAATCTGACCACCAGACAATGGCCAACACCTCCGCTGAGGTAAGTACCTGACAAAGTAAGGATAGAAATGTAGCCCCCAGACACTGGCCAACACCGTCCCTGTGGTAAGTACCCAGCAGAGAATGAATAGAAAATCTGTCCCCAGACACTGGCCAACACCTTCCCTAGGTAAGTACATGGCAGAGTAGAAATAGCAAATCTGGCCCCCAGACAGTGGCCAACACCTTCTCTGAGGTAAGTACCAGGCTGAGAAAGAATAGAAATGCTGCCCCCAAATATTACCCAACTTCTTCACTTAGGTAAGTACCCAACAGAGCAATTATAGAAAATCTGACCTGAGGTAAGTACCCGGTGGCGTAAGAATCAAAATTTAGCCCCCAGACACTGGCCACCACCTTCCCTGAGGTAAGTACCTGGCAGAGTAAGAAAAGAAATTAACCTCCAGATACTGGAAAAAACCTTCCCTCAGGTAAGTACCCAGCAGAGTAAGAATAGAAATGTAGCCCCCAGACACTAGAGAACATCTGCCCTGAGTTAAGTACCCGGCAGAATAAGAATAGAAATGTAATCCCTAGACAGTGGCCAACACCATCCCTCAGGTAAGTGCACGTTCGATTAAGAATATACATTTAGCCACAAACACTGGCCAACACCTTCACTGAGGTAAGTACCAGGCAGAGAAAGAATAGAAAGTTGTCCCCAGACACTACCCAACTTCTTCCCTTAGGCTAGTACCAGGCAGAGTAAGAATAGAAAGTCTTACCCCAGACACTGGCTAACACCTTCATTGACGTAAGTACAGAGCAGAGTAAGAATAGAAATGTATTCCCCAGACACTGGCCAACACATTCCCTGAGGTAAGTACCGGGCGGAGTAAGAATGGAAAATCTTGCCCCAGGCACTGGCCAACAGCTTCCCCGAGGTAAGCATACAGTGGTGTAAGAATTGAAATGCAACCCCCATACACTGGCAAGCACCTTCCCTCACGTAAGTACCTGGCAGAGTAAGAATAGAAATTTAGCCTCCAGATACTGAAAAATACCTTCCCTCTGGTAAGTATTCATCAGAGTAACAAAATAAATGTATCCCCCAGATACTGGCCAACACCTTCCCTGAGGTAAGTATCCAGCAGGATAAGAATAGAAATGTACACCCATATATTGGCCAACACCTTCCCTGATGTAAGTACCCGGCAGAGTACGAATAGAAAATCTGGCCCTACAATCTAGACAATACCTTTTCTGGGGTAAGTACCGGCTTAGTAAATATAGAAATTTCAGCACCCTGTGGTAAGTACCCAGCAGAGTAAGAATAAAAATTTAGCCCCCAGACACTGGCCAACACCTTCCCTGAGTTCAGTACCCGGCGGAGTAAGAATAGAAATGTAATCTCTAGAAACTGGCCAACACCATCCCTGAGGTAAGTGCCCGGTCACTGGGAATATAAATTTAGCCACCGACACAGGCAATCACCTTCACTTAGGTAAGTACCCAGCAGAGTAAAAATAAAAAATCTGGCCCCAGACACTGGCCAACATCATCCCTGAGTTAAGTACCCGGCAGAGTAAGAATAGAAATCTAGCCACCAGATACTGGCCAACACCTTCCCAGACATAAGTACCCGGCGGAGTAAGAATAGATATTTAGCCCCCAGAAACTGGACAACACCTTACATGAGGTAAGTACGCAGCAGAGTAAGAATAGAAACTCTGCCCCCTAGTCACAGGCCTACACCTTCCCTGAGGTAAGTACCCAGCTGAGTAGGAATTTGAAGTCTGGCCCCCAGACACTGGCCAACACCTTCTCAGAGGTAAGCACTCAGGACAGTAGGAATATTGATTTAGACCCCAGCCACTGGCCAACACCTTTATTGTGGAAAGTACCCAGCGGAGTAAGATTAGAAATTTGGCCCCCAGACCCTGGCCAACTCCTTACCTGAGGTAACTACTCGGTGCAGTAAGTATAGAAAATCTGATCCCCAGACCCTGGCCAACACCTTCCCTGAGTTAAGTTCCCAGTGGAGTAAGAATAGAAAGTCTGGCGACCAGACGCTGGCCAACATCTTCCCTGAAGTAAGTACCTTGTGGAATTGGAATAGAAATTAAGCCCCCAGACACTGGCGAACACCTTCCCTGAGGTAAGAACCCAGCACAGTAGGAATAGAAAATCTTGCCCCAGACACTGGCCAACACCTCCCATGAGTTAAGTACCCGGCATAGTATGAATAGAAACTTAGCCCCAGACACTGGCCAACACCTTCCCTGAGGTAAGTACTCGGTAGAGTAAGACTAGAAAATCTGGCCCCTGGATACTGGCCAATTCCTTCCCTGAGGTAAGTACCTGGCAGAGTAAGCTTAGAAAGTCTGGCCACCTGACACTGGCCAACACCTTCACTTAGGCAAGTAACTAGGAGAATAAGAATAGAAAATCTTGCCCCAGACACGGGCCAACACCTACTCTGAGGTAAGTACCCAGCAGGATAAGAATAGAAATTTTGCCCAAAGACACCATCCAACACCTTCTCTAAGGTAGATACCTGGCATAATACGAACAGAAATTCAGACCCAGAAACTGGCAAACACCTTCCCTGAGGTAAGTAACCAGCAGAGTAATAATAGAAAGTCTGGCCCTCGGACATTGATTAATATCTTCCCTGAGGTAAGTACCCAGTGGAGTAAGAATAGAAATGTTGCCCCAGACACTGTCAAACACCTTAAATGACGTAAGCACTTGGCAGAGTACGCATTGAAACTTAGACTCCAGACACTGGCTGACACCTTCCATGAGGTAAGTACCCAGCAGAGTAAGAATAGAATTTTGGCCCCAGACACTGGCCAACACCTTCCCTGAGGTAAGTACCCGGTGAATTAAGAATAGAACATTAGCACCCAGAAACTGACCAACACCTTCTCTATAGTAAGTACCTGGCAGTGTAAGAATAGAAATTTTCCCCCATGCACTGGCCACCACCTTCCCTGAAGTAAGTACCTAGTGGAATTAGAATAGAAATTTAGCCCACAGACCCTGGCGAACACCTTTCCTGAGGTAAGAACCCAGTGGAGTATAAATAGAAAATCTGGCCCCCAGACACTGGCCAACAACTTCCATGAGGTAAGTACCCAGCATAGTAAGAATATAATTTAAGCCCCAGACACTGGCCAACACCTTCCCTGAGGTAAGTACCTGGCGGAAGAAGAATAGAAATGTAGCCCCCAGACACTGGTCAACACCTTCACTCAGGTAAGAGTTCAGCAGAGTAAGAATTGAAATGTAGCCCCGGACACTGGCCAACACTTTCCCTGAGGTAAGGACATGACAGAGTAGGAATGGAAATTTAGCCCCTAGACACTGGCCAACACCTTCCCTGATGTAATTACCCAGTTGATTAAGAATAGAATTTAGCCCCCAGACACTGAACAACACCTTCCCTGAAGAAAGTTACTGGCAGGGTAAGAATAGAAATTTGCTCCCAATATACTGGCTAACACCTTCCCTTAGGTAAGTACCAGGCAGAGTAAGAACAGAAAATCTGTCCCCCAGATGCTGGTCAACAACATCCCTGATGTAGGTTGCCGGCAGAGTAAGAATAGAAATTTAGCCCCCAGACACTGGACAACACCGTCCCTGAGGTAAGTATTCGGCAGAGTAAGAATACAAATTTAGCCCAGAGACACTTGCCAACAACTTCCCTGAGGTAAGTACTCAGTTGAGTAAGAATGGAAATTTAGCCTCAGACACTGGCAAACACCTTAACTGAGGTAAGTTCCCTTGTGGAGTAAGAATAGAAAATCTGACCCCCAGACACTGGCCAACACCTTTCCTGAGGTAAGTACCCGGTGGAGTAAAAAGAGAATTTTCACCCCAGACACAGGCCATCACCTTCCCTGGGGTAGGTACCCAGCAGTATAAGAATAGAAATTTTAGCCGCCAGACTCTGGCTAGCACCTTCCCTGTGGTAAGTACCCGGCGGAGTAAGCATATAAATTTAGCCCCCAGACACTCGCCAACACCTTCCCTCAGGCAAGTAAAAAACATCAAAAAGTATCCACCAGAGTAAGAATAGGAATTAGCCCTCAGACACTGGCCAACACATTGTCCTGAATGTTTTGTTTAGGAGATTTGAGAGGCTGCTCCCATCCTTCCTTAACTAGACACAAGGGATCTCTTACTGGATGCCCAAACAAAAGTTAAAATGTACCATATGGAGTAAGAAGATACATTTCACCCCAGACACTGGCCAACACCTTCCCTGAGGTAGGTACCCAGCAGTATAAGAATAGAAATTTTAGCTGCCAGACTCTGGCCAGCACCTTCCCTGTGGTAAGTACCTGGCGGAGTAAGAATATAAATTTAGCCCCCAGACACTGGCCAACACCTTCCCTCAGGCAAGTAAAAAAAAAAAGTATCCAGCAGATTAAGAATAGGAATTTAGCCCTCAGACGCTGGCCAACACATTGTCCTGAATGTTTTGTTCAGGAGATTTGAGAGGCTGCTCCCATCCTTCCTTAACTAGACACAAGGGATCCCTTACTGGATGCCCAAACAAAAGTTAAAATGAGCTGTAACCAACCCCTTCCTGTGGGTCCTCTATGTAGGGAAATAAAAGACAGGGTAACAAGGCATTCCATTTTCACCTAATCTTTTCTGGGAGTCCCATGCTCATACTCTGAGGGTTTTGTTGTTGAACCTTTCAACAAGCCAATTGCATTGTGAATTGTACGGTGTGGTAAACTTATAGTTTACTCCACACTCTTTCCACATTGCAGTGATGTAACTTCGACATGAAGTTGTTATCTTTGTCAGTTAAGACCTCCTTCGGGAAACAAACCCTGGAAAAGAATGCCAGGAGGGTCCTAGCCACCACAGGATCTGTGTTGATCCTAAGGGGAATTGCTTCTGGATATCTAGTGGCATTGTCCATCACACTAGTGTGTAACTGTGTTCAGATGCTGTTAGAGGGTTTAAGGGACCATCAATGTCTATCCCTACCCTCTCAAAGGGAACCCCAACTACTGGAAGTGGAATGAAGGGCAGATTTGTAGTGCCACCTGAATTACCACTCGCTTGACGGTTGACACAGGAGCGACAGAACTCCTTGGTGTCTTCAGAAGGAAAACAACCATTACAACGCGGGCATTACATCGCAATGCCTTAATAAGGCAACTTTTACAACGCAAATGCATTCACAACACATGTTTTTACTACGCATGCTATTACAATGCAGAGGATTTTACTTCGCATGCTTTTACAACGCATATATGGGTAAGTATCCGTAAGTATTTTTATATTAAAAATAATAGCGGGCTATTTAAAAAGAATAGTAGCCATTATTTTAAGTGTGGTTTTTATATTTTAAAACTAGAAAATATTTAAAATGTTTAAAAAAATGAATACTCAAGTATTAATGATGTAATAATTACAGATTTATGAAGGTGTATTCATGTTAATAAAAAATAATTTACATTTGCAAAAAATATTTTTTATTTTAAAAGTAGACATTAATTTCATATTAAAATATTAGTGTGGTATTTATATATTAAAAGTAGCAAAAATAAAAAATATATATTTTTAAAAGTAGAAGCTTTATTAATAATGAGAAAATGAATACTCAAGTATTAATTATTTAATTATTACAGATTTATGAAGGTGTATTCATGTTAATAAAAAAGAATTTAAGTTTGCAAAAAGTATTTTTTATTTCAAAAGTAGACATTAATGTATTATTAAAATATTAGTGTGGTATTTATATTTTAAAAGTAGCGAAAAATAAAAAAATGCAATTTGTATATTAAAATCAGACAATGTATTACTAATGAGGAAATTCATACTCAATATTAATAATAAAATTATCACAGATTTAAGAATAATTTTCTGTTGAAAAAGTCGTTATTAAAAAAGATTTAAATTATGATAAAAAAATATATTTTTAAAAGTAGGCAATATTTTATTATTATAATGTTAGTGTAATATTTAATTTTTAAAAGTAGCAAAAATTAGACATTAATGTATTATTAAAATATTAGTGTGGTAATTATATTTTAAAAGTAGCGAAAAATAAAAAAATGCAATTTGTATATTAAAATTAGACAATGTATTAATAATGAGGAAATTCATACTCAGTATTAATTATAACATTATCACAGATTTAAGAAGAATTTTCTGTTGAAAAAAGTCGTTATTAAAAAAGATTTAAATTATGATGAAAAATATATTTTTAAAAGTAGGCAATATTTTATTATTATAATAATAGTGTAATTAATTTTTAAAAGTAGCAAAAATGTAAAAATATATTTGTTTGGTATTTATATTTCAAAAGAAGACAATATTTAAAAACTAGGAAAATTAAAATTTAAGTATTAATGATTTAATTATTAATACTTCAGGAAGGTGTTTTTAACAAAAATACTCTTGTTAATTTAAAAAGAATTAAAATGTGCTAAAAATATTTTTACATTATAAATAATAAATATTTGAATATTAAAAACATGCATATTTGTAATAGAAAAATACAAAGAAGAAATTGTAATAAATATACATTTGTAAATAATATTTAAAAAAAGAGAAAGACACAAAGAGGTTTTTTTTAATTATTTTATTAGGAGTAAAGCAGTAAATTGTTTATTAAAAATATTTTAGAATTTTTTAATGTACAGTGTATATTTTTAAAAAAATAGAAACATAGGGGCCCATTAGGATGACGGGCGGACTTTGTCCGCTTGTCATCCTACCGGTAAAAGGGACGGACCGCCATAAGGGCAAGGGTCCCGTGGCCAGCATTGGGATGCGCCCGCCACAGTGGCGGGCGCATCCAGCATTCCTACCATTGTGGCGGGCAGTTCACTCCGCAGGAAGGCATGGAAGGCATGTTGTGCGCTTCCATGCACTGCATGGCAGGCACCGTGTGGTGCCTGCCATGCTGTGCATGGAACTACTGGGGGTACCATAGGTACCCCCAATGTGCACCCCCCAAAACAGACTCTGCATGCCTTTCCGGCATCTGTCAAAGCCCATTGTAATATGGCTGGCGGTGTCTGATAGACACCGCCACTATATGAACTCTTTTCCACCCCGGTCGCAAGGCGACGGTCTTTCCGTCCGTCACAGATCCCCCAACCATACTAATATGCCGGCACGGATGGTGGGCAGAACGCCAGAACGCCCCCGCCAGGCCGGCGGTGGCTACCGATCCGCCCGCCATCCTAATGGGCCCCATAAACTTTCCTATGCTTTAACATTGCAGTCAATGAGAGATAATGTCCTTTTTTAATTTTTACAGTTTACGATGACGTAGAGGCGTATACGTGATTCACGCCATAACGAAGATCGTTGCGAGCCAGAACAGAAGCAAGGGAGAGCTGCGCTAAGGTAAGACAATTTATCTTATTTTAAAAGTAAATAGTAGGAGAAATATTTATTGTAAGAAGGAAGGGAGTTAAGTATAGGCAATGGGCCTGATTAGGATGGTGGGCCGGACTTCCATCCGCCCGCCAACCTAGCGGTGCTGGGACCGGCCGCCAGTGGTGCAGCGGTCCCGCACCGGGAATTAGGATGCCACCACGGCTGTGGCATCCACTATTCCCAGCATTGTGGTGGGTGGTGCTCACAGCACCACCCGTCACAATGCACTGTGTGCATTGTCATGCACAAGGTGACAGGCACCACGCGGTGACGGTCATCTTGTCCATGACAATGTAGGGGGCTAATATGGATGGCGGTGTCTAGCAGACTCGTCGGCCAGGCGGAAAAGCGGCGGACGGTCTTTCCGTCTGCCGGGGTCCCCCTGCCATACAAATATAGCGGGGGAAATGTGTGGTGAGAGGTGTAGGATTTAGGGCGGATCGCCGCCACCATGCGGGTGGTGGCGATCCGCCCTACATCCTAATGGACCACTATGTGTTTTATGTGTTACGTCACTGTTTAAAACAATATACACATTCAAATACATGTTGCAAGAATAGGCCCACGTCGGGTCACGTGTTTCTAAAAGTATTTTATGTTTAGTTTAGTTAATAAATGGTAGTATGTTTTCAATGTTAGAAAACAGTTGTATTGTGAAATGTAAAGTTTTCTGATATTGCGACTTTGAAAAAGAAAAATGCAAAAGATCGAAGCGTGATGGATTTTGGACTTTTGGATTTTAAAAAAGATTGAGGGATTACATTTGTTGCGTTTTTAGGAAAAAAACATATTTGTTTTTGTTTTTTTTGGAAACTTCACTACAACGGATCAAGAAAAAGACTGGATTGCAACGTTGGATTTTGTTGCGTTTTTTTAAACAAAAAAAACAATTTTGGGGATTTTTTTGGGTGCGTTTTTTTTAAATAGGCACAACTTTTGTATTTGAAAGTTTGTGCACACTGAAAAAATTAAAAAACAGAAAACGGATTTCCAAAATAGATTGAGAGTTATTAGTTTGGATTGGAATTACAAAAAAAAGAATCTTGGTGAACAGATGACATGAAGAAAAGATCAACATTTGAAAAGAGAAAACAACATAAGGTAAGTGACCCGACTTTTAAATTTAAAATGTAAAAAATTTCAAATTGTTTATGATTTTTTTTTAGGGCAAACAGGCAAGTAAATGTGCAATTTGAGTTAGAAATGGAGGATGTGTGCAAGATTATCAAGGTAGTCGGAAGCCACACACGACGAAAACTGTTGTAATGTAACCAATAGTCTCTGACATTTCTTTTGATTTTTTAGAAATGCGTGGGTTCAGATCACCTGTTAATGCTTGTGATAATCTAATTTCTTGGAAACTTTGTTCCTTCCTCAAAATTTCCAAAACATTTAAGAAAGTAGGGTGTGGTTTGCCAATTGAATGATTGAAGGAATTGTACCATCCCTCTATAGCATTGTTTGTTTTTGCTCCTCCTCCTAAGCAGGTCAAGTAGCAGTTCCACCACTCCACATGGAAACGTGGCTTCGTCCTGTGACCCGACCTGCTTAGATGGCCAATCCATGTGAATTCAAAATAATTTAGAAGTGATGCCAGTTTTTCCTCATTTGTTGTAAAGTAATCAGATTCAGTAATGGAAGTGTAGTACTCATCTACACTGTCAGGAGGAACAAAGCAAAGGGCAGTTTGTTTTTTAAGTTCAAACTGTAGTTTGCTATCAGAAAAATAATCCACAACAAAGGAGGTTTTTTGTATTTTATGCCACTACGCCTGAGAAAAGTGAAAAGAAATCCTTGAATTTGGGTATCCGTGTACATTTTGGTAATAGTATTAATCATTTCGAATTCAAAATCAATAATGACTTTTCTAGGACTTTTGTTGGATGTTTTGGATCTAACCACTAATAAAAGCTCAGTGTAAGTTGAAGATTGTGTATCTGGTAGCACCCTGTAAACTAAGGGGACTACTGTGTTGTTAATGTGTGCATGAATGGTGTATATTTGAGTGAATAGATGGGGCGTGCTTTTAAACGTACCATCCATCATGTTATGTTATGTTATGTTATGATAAACTTATCAAGCGCACTTACACCATAGGTTTCTTGGCGCTAATCATACACCAGTGACTGCAGAGAACCATTTTTGCGTGATTGCTCAAAAAGCCAAGTTTTCAAGGCCTTTCGGAAGCCCAAGAGACTGTCGCAGTTCCTAACTGAGAGTGGAAGTGAATTCCAGAGCTTAGGGGCCAGATAAAAAAACCTACGACCACCTTGTCGTTTTAGTTTGATTGATGGCGTGGAAAGAAGGTGAAGATGGGCGGAGCGGAGATTGCGTGTAGGGACATGTCTAGTGATTAGGCAGTTGATAAATTTAGGACTCGTGCAACGTAGTGCCTTAAAGATTATGCATCCCGTCTTGAAAGCAGTGCGCTGCACTATAGGCAGCCAATGGAGGTCACACAACTGCCTAGCTGACTGCCATCTCGGCAGTTTGTAAATCAGTCTCGCCGCCTGATTTTGAATTCTTTGAAGGCGATTAAGCAGCCCTAAGGGAAGGCCAGTGTAAAGGGAGTTGGAAAAATCAAGACGAGAAAGCACCAACTCTATTACTACCTGGATCAAAGCTTGGTGCGACAGCAGGTACGCAATTTTCCTTATTTTACGTAGTTGGAAAAGACAAGAGGAAACCACCGTACCCACATGTCCCTTCAAAGAGAGATCAGAGTCTATAGTCACCCCGAGACTTTTCACTGATGAAGGCGGGACAGGGGGGGACCTAGTTCGCCCGGCCAGAAATGGGGTCCCCAAAAAGTCGGGCTCTTCCCAGGCAACACCAATTCTGTTTTGCCGGGGTTGAGCTTCAATTGGTTAAGATCCATCCAACGTTGGATATGCAGCATTGTAGCTTGAAATTCAGCGGCTGCATTTTGGGAGTCCAACTTAAAAACCAGCTGAAGATCATCAGCATGGTTAAAAACAGTTGTTTTCCTGATTTTAAGTGAATGAATCAAGGGGTGGATGTACAGATTAAACAATAGTGGGGACAGGGACGAACCTTGCGGGACTCCACATGAGGTAGACAGATTAGGGGCAGTATAATTCCCAAGACACACTGACTAGGTTCTGCCTGTTAAAAAAGACTTTATCCACCTATAGGCTATGCCCCGGATCCCTGCTTGTTCAACACGGTACAACAAGATCATCCAAATATCACTGTTCTCCAACCTAACAAGATTATGTGGTGTGCTAAAGATTAGGATTCTCTTTTGAGGGTTTTTATTGTCATTCAAAAGGAAAGGTTCTTTAGAAACAGTAAGAGACAGTTCAGGAGGAATTATGATATCAGAAAAAGTTTGGGGAGTTACTCTTTGTGGGTTACGTGCCTGTTTTTTACGTTGAACAATACGTCACAGATTAGGAATAATGAGCATACTGCTGGCAACATGTGTTGGAATGTGTTGGGCTACCTCCCTCAAAATTGCACCACAAGGTTCACTGGCGGTGGATGCAATTTCTGAAAGAGAAGAAAGTATGGAATTTACAAATACCTTCAAAAAGAATGTTTGTTTCTAAGAAGAAAAATAAGTTATGTGTATAATATAACATGATGTCAAAATTACATATTTTTTAAAAAGTAAGCAATATTTTGTTAATAACAAGACATAGCCATATCATATTTATTGTATAGTCATTTTAACCCCACCACTATTCAGCATTTTCACAGATGCAGGCACCCTTTGGAATAGGAATATAATTTACAACCCCACCACTGTCCAGCATTTTCCCAGAGGCAGGCACCATTTGGAGTTGGAATAGTAATTTACAACCCTACCACTATCCAATGTTTTCCCTGAGGCAGGCGCCATTTGGAGTTGGAATAGTAATTTTAACCCTACCACTATCCAGCGTTTTCCCTGAGGCAGGTACCTTTTGGAGTATGAATAGTAATTTACAACCCCACTACTATCCAGCGTTTTCCCTGAGGCAGGCACTCTTTAGGAATAGTAATTTTAACCCTACCACTATCCAGAGTTTTTCCTGAGGCAGTCACCCTTTGGAGTAGGAATAGTCATTTTAACCCTACCACTATCCAGCATTTTCCCTGAGGCCGGCATCCTTTGGAGTAGGAATGGTAATTGACAAACCCACTACTATCCAGCATTTTATTTGAGGCAAGCACCCTTTGGAGTAGGAATAGTAATGTAAATGATCCTACTTTCCAGCGTTTTCCCAGAGGCAGTCACTCTTTTGAGTAACTAAAGTAAATATTAATTTATATTTTGTAAATTTTTAATAAAAGTTAATTCAAAAATATTTTTAATATCGTTTTTTTCGGGGATTATGTTAAATAGGGTTATAAACATATTAATTAAAATTCACTTACTTTGCTAATTTGACTGCAAAAACAATGTTAGGCACTAAATCCAACTTCACTATATGTTAGTAAATTTTCTGTAAAATAATATATATTTTAGTATTTTTTTTTTAACCCCTTCGATGCTTGTGACGGAACCGTTCCGTCATCAGTCACGGCTGAGCTGTGCTGATGACGGAACGGTTCCGTCACGACCGCGCCCTGTTCTGGAATGTCCAGCACAGGGGCGGAATCGGCGCCACACGGAAGCGGTTAAAAACGTAATATATAGTTTAGTTTTCTTACAAATGATACTTACTTAGTATAGTGTTTGGAATCATTTTTGAAGTCACAATGTCGGGCAGCAGAACGCGTGTGGTGTCTCTGATAGTCAGGTAACCACTGAATTTAAAATGGTGGCTCTTTTATATGATTTTTGTGGTACAACAATAATTATATAGAACATATGTTTTGTGCTTAGTTTTTTTCGTCTATTATATGCCGGGTAAAAGAATAATTTAATTTTTAATTATGTTAATGTCCGTTATTATTTTCTAGTGTATTTTAAGTCCTCCATTTTGTCGACCTGGGTGTCAACTCCATTTCTTTGACAGTGTTGTAGGACTAAAGCATCTGTACTTTTCAAAATGGTAGTTTGTTTGTTTACTTTTAGAAAGTATATATATTTTTTCACATCAGAAATTTTCTAAACTCGAATTAGATTACTTAGGGGCCTATTCCGATGTCGGACGGACGCAGGTCTGTCCGACATCGGTCAGGAGCAGTAACCCACCAACCTGCTGTCGTGGGTTACGGCCCTGCTAATACGATGCGACCGAACAGGGTTCGGTCGCACTCATATACTTCACAATGCAGACATGTGTTCCGAGTGGAATGCATGCTTGCATTGAGAAAAGCAGGGGTGCAGTTCATCCCTGCACCCTGTGGCCGGCACCCCAAGGTGCCTGCCACCGGGTACAGGGAGCCACGGAGGGGCACCATAGGTGCCCCAGCCTTGCACCCATGGGGGCCCTGCTGGGGGCCCCCAAAGACAGTTTCCTACTGCCTTTTTGTGCCGGACAGACCAGCATGAAAAGGCAGCGATAAACTGCCTTCGTACTCCCTCTGTCATGAAGAGGCGACCGGGGGTGTACTGAAGGATTTCCGAGCCCGTTGTAGGCCATCCGGAAATCCGAGTCGGATTCCATTCCGACCGAGCCCATCGGAAGGGCTCAGTCGTGATGGAATCCGGCCGACACTGACCGATTCGGTCAGAAGGGCTCCGAACATGGGGCCCCATTAGGATGACGGGCGGACATTGTCCGCCCGCCACCCTATGGTAGAACGGGACCGCCCGCCATAAGGGCGGGGGTCCCGTGGGGGTAATTAGGATGTGCCCGCCACTGTGGCGGGCACATCCTGTAGTTTTAGCATTGTGGCGGGCGGTGCACTCTGCACCGCCCGCCACAATGCTAACAATGCTTTGACGCATTAGCATATGCAAAGCGGCAGGCACCGCGCGGTGCCTGCCGCTTTGCATATGCAAATGTGGGGAGGTACCATAGGTACCCCCCTGTCCTCCCCCACCTCTGCCTACACCAGGAGGGACCGCAGGGGGCCCACCACAGCACACACCGCCTGCCTTTCCGTGGCGGCATTGCCACCGCGGAAAGGCACCTGTAGCTCAGAATCGTAATATGGCTGGCGGTGTCCATTGGACACCGCCACCATATTATTCCCTTTCCGCCACGGTTGCAAGGCGACCGGGGCGGAAAAGCCGCAGTCCCCCCCTCCTTACTAATATGGCGGGGGGAATCCCGGTAAGGGTGTCGGGCGGAGTGCCCCCGCCAGGCCGGCGGTGGCCACCGCCAGCCTGGTGGGGGCAATCCGCCCAAAATCATAATGGGCCCCATGGTTCGGAGCCCTTCCAACTCGAATCAGAATCGGCCCCTTAGTACCTGGGTATTTATTTTAGTACCCAAGTATTAATTTATACTCACGTGTGTAGTTATTTTTTTGTAACATTCAAATACACTTCCCCATCCAAAACCCCTATTTTCCGTGCATCCCGTTCCAGGGATTTATTATACATAGAAAAAAAAATAGGCAATGTAATATCATGCATTGTTTTTGTATTTCATTGTAATGGTAATTTTAATGTATTTCTATACTATTGCGTTGTAAAGGTATGCTTTGTCAAAACATGCGAAATAATTGAGTTTGCAATGTAAAAATTGTGTTGTAAAAGCATGCTTTGTAATAGTATGCGTTGTAACGTCATACATCCCTTCAGACATATGGGGTCTGTGAAAGTAAGTAAGTATGGGCAAATTTTGCGGATCTGCGATTCGCAAATTTGTGCGAAATCGGCAGTACTTTCTGGCTAATCAGTAAGTGCTACCTCATTGGGTAAATGTATAGTGCTTTTCCTACCACTACAGCTGCGTAAAGCGCCAGAAGAGTTGTCTCCAGTGACCATGTGTGTGTTACTATGCCATCACGCCGAAAGGTGTAGGGGTCCCTTGAGTGAGCTGTCCATCATAGTGGGTAAATGGCGGGAAGACGGTGACACCGCGAGTGTGTGGGCGGGCCTTCTATGCGAGTTCACATGCCTCTTGTGTGTAAAAAAGGTCAGAGACAGAGCAGAGCAGCAGATGAGGAGAAAGAAGCTCCTGGACACAGGAACTACACGGAGATTGCGCTTGTGAAAGTGAAGGATGCAGAGGCCTCTACCCAGCATCACAGCTAATTTTCGACAGTAGATATGGGGAGAAAGCACACCTGCCCAGCGCTGGTGTCCCTTGAGTGAGCTGTCCATCATAGTAGGTCATGGCGGGAAAACGGTGCACACCACTAGTGCTTCTATGCGAGTTCACATGCTTCTTGTGTGTAAAAAAGGTCAGAGACCGATCTGAGCAGCAGATGAGGAGAAAGAAGCTACTGGACACAGGAACTGCACGGGGATTGCGCTCGTGAAAGTGAAGGATGCAGAGGCCTCTACCCAGCATCACAGCTAACTTTTGACGGTAGATATGGGGAGAAAGCACACCTGCCCTGCCTCGATAAAGCTCACAATTGTTTTAGGGCTGATGAATGCGTTACTGAACTTGATCTTCAACTCGGGCACCTGCTGTAAGTGCTTCCTGTTGAGGTTTCATTTTTGTGACAGGAGCATCGTGCCAGAATGAACCCTGCCCTTCATATTGATCCAAGAAGACGCCACCGTTTTGTGCGATACCTCTACTCACCTGGAGTACTTTTTACTGGCTAATCAGTAAGTGCTACCTTGTTGGGTAAATGTATAGTGCTTTTCCTACACTACAGCAGCGTAAATTGCCGGAAGAGTTGTCTCCAGTGACCATGTGTGTGTTACTATGCCATCGCGCCGAAGGGGCAGGGGTCCCTTGAGTGAGCTGGCCATAAAAAAAAATAATCCGCCCGCTTGCGAATTTGCAAACTTTTGGCAATTTCGCGAGACTCGCGGATTGCAAAATTGCCACAAATCCATGGATTTTTGGTAAACATTAATAGAAATGGGGTAGCCCAATAGGTCCAGGACCTGGGAAATGAACATTCTCACTATTGGTTGTAGAGACACAATGTCGATAATTTTGATCTGGTTGTTTTACACCTTTAATAAGACAATTGTTTCCCTATGTATCCTCATGTATGATTTATCTATTTTTTCTAGAATCGATATCCCTGATGAAGGCTCATTTAGCCGAAATGCATTGGATATAAGTATATTTCTTTTGGACATGTAGTTGAATGCCCAATATTTTGCATTGAGATTGCAAAACATCAAATATACAAATCATGGATATATATTGATCAAGATTGACGAAGAAGAAAATCTTGGAACATTTATATTGAATTTTATTTGAAATTTACAACCCCATATGGGAAGCGGCTGTGACTAGCGGACGTCACCCAATTAGGGTCACGCTATTCCTGGATAATCAGAGTAGAACCACAATTGTTTGGTAACCTGGTCCAACAGACGCCATTAGCCACCAGAACACAAATGTTGGAAAGGATAGTCAACAAAATAAATTCAGTAGGGACCACCCCATGCTCTAAGAAGGAGATCATGAAGTGGTGGCATGACCTCAAGAGACAGGTGAAAGAGAGGAACAACAAGAAGTGTCAGCTGGCTGATATGACTGGCGGTGGCCTTCCCATTCCACTAAGAACATTGACTGCATGGAAGGAGAAGGTGCTTGCCATACTGCATCCAGAGAGTCTCACAGGAATAGCTGGGGAAATGAAGGCCTGTAAGTTCAATCAAATATCTACCATCACACTGCTATGTACTGTCTTGCACAACTACAAAGCTGCACCTCCTAGGCCCTATTCCATTCATGTGCACCACACACTCCCCAACACATGTCTCACAGATCCAACATTCACTCTCTCTCATTCTCCCCAAAGGTAGCTAGCAACATTCCCTGGGTTGCATGTATATAGGCAGCAAGCACTGCAACTCCCACCAGGCCCCCTGTCCCACAGCTGAGCAGGATGGAACACTCCCCCCACCCAAGAGCCATGTGTAACCATTCCCTCCCTCTGCTCCACAGGGAGCCAGGAATCTTGAAAGGGAGGGGTGTCTGTGGATAGGCAGCCAGCACCATAACCCTTACCAGGCATCCCTGTCCCACAGCTGAACAGGATGGAGCACTTCCACCCCACCCAAAAGCATCTGGCAGCCATTGTATTTCAACAACCAAACTCACGGGTAGGTAGCCATCTTAACAGGAAGGGGTGTTGGTGGGTGGGAAGTCTGTACTACCACTCCCACCAGGCCCCCTTGTCCCACAGCTCAGCTGGATGGAGCACTCCCACCCCCCAGCCAGAAGCATGTGTCAGCCATTGCATTGCTCACTTCAAAGTAACAGGTAGGTAGCCATCTTAACAGGGAGGGGTGTTGGTGGTAGGGAAGACTGCACTACAACTAACACCAGGCCCCCTTGTCCCACAGCTCAGAAGAATGGAGCACTCCCCCCACACCCAGAAACATTTGTCAGCAATTCCCCTCAACCGTGCCACAGAACTGGTAGGTAGACAATGCATGCACCCTGTCATTCCTCTCAAAAAGCATGGAGCTATATGACCTCACCAGCCCTCTCATCCCACCAACCTTGGCATAGATCCAATAGTTAATTCTAGTGTGCAGACAGCTAAGCGTACGTAACTGTCACAGAAACCAAAGTGTGACTCATCAAATCACATGTTTAAGAAATTCAGGGCACAATCATGGCTAGCACGGAATGCCATCTATAAGTGCCATGGGCAGAGTGTCAAGGCCCATATGGAAACCAAACAAGCATGGTCAGTGGTAAAAAGAAAGCAAAGCACGTGATATGACAAAAGTATGCATGAGATTACAATGACTAGTTCATGTTCAGATGTAATGTCTTCCATGTAGAGTAAAAAGATGCTTCACATGAAGTTGGATGTGCTGCTAGTCGTTAGATGAAGACATGTCCTTGTAACCACACAATCTGTACGTGGAGTAAGGTATCTATTGACATGTCACACCATGGACAAGTAATGTATGTACCTCCACATCATTCATGATGCTCAGTACCGTGCAGCCATACAAAGTGATATCTATGTAAACTGTGTGGTGTATAACATGTAACATCCAAACATCTAACAGTAAGCATGTGGGGTGCACTTCAATGACCATTTCCCCTCTGTTCCACAGGTGACCAAGAACTGAAAGCTGAACATGAGAACACCAACCTGCAGAGCCAGTCTCTCCTCACACCCCCAGAGCATGGACTCTCTGGTGCTGACTCTCTAGATTCCTTGGATGCGGAGCAAGAAGCCAGACCATCAGGCATGCCAGGGCACAACCGGTCTCAGGAGCCCACTGTCCCCACCGCCTCAGCAACAACAACTGTGCTGACCCCTGCTTGTAACGGCCGGTGTCGCCTCCATCACCATCACCAGTGCTGCCTGCAACACTGTCCCTGCCTCAGAGGATGCCAACATCACCCACAATCTGGGGAGGGCAGGGTGCGTAGAGAGGTGATGTCACAGGTCCGGGACAGCAGGGCAGGTGGGAGGGCAACTGGGCACCTAAATTTACTGGACACTGGGACCGAAGCCCTGGCCAACTTCACCAGAGTCCTTGGGGCTTATGAACGAGCTCAGGGACACACGCGCCAGGCTCTGGAATATTCACTTGAGCTCCGCCTGCTGCTGAGGTCCATAGACACATGAATGGGAGGAACACATGCAAAGCACCAGCCAAACGCCAGTCAATAACAGCCATGATGGCACCCCTCTTCACCTTCTCATTGACTTTGTTGGCTGTCATTATCCACACTGCCATGTTGATGGCAGACGTCTGTTGGACTGTGTCACCACATCAATGTGGTAACTACTCTATTGTCTCATCTACCAGTACTGACAACTCATTGATTCCCTTTTCACCTTTTTGTAAATATTCACTTCCCTGTCATATATACCCATTGTAAATAAACATACCTTACACACCTATGTTTTCGTGTCAGATCTATGTTTTTCACAGGATGTACAATGTTGACTCTGCTTATGCTGTACCAGGAGCACTGATTGTTAGGTGGCATTGAGAGGCTGAAGGGACCTAGGAAAACACAAGAGAACAATATTCACTTCTCAGGTAATGGCATCACAGCCATTACACAACACTTGTCATCAAGGTACTCAAATCTGAACACATTACAATGAGCAACAGTACCGACATAGACATCCTTTAGCTGCGCATAACTACCCTGTCTCAGAAACATTGGCAGCCAGCACAGAGCCATCAACAGGCAGCAGTCACAAAGCTCTTCTAGGACTTTTCACCAAAAACAAAATCAGCAGACAATGACACAGTTGTACCTTTTCACTCACCTTCAAAGGAAGTAGCGGTTGATGCCTGTTGACGCAGGCCGACACCCTCCTCCTCTCCACTATCCATGTCACTGGACATGTGTGGGTTTGCAGGCGGGGGCCTCGACTGCTCATCATCATCCAGGAGCAGGGGGATCTCTTTGTGCAAGGTCAGGTTGTGGAGCATGCAGCATGCAACTATGATCTGACACACCTTTTGGGGAGAGTACATCAGTTCACCTCCGTTCTTGTCCAGGCAGCGAAATTGTGACTTAAGTATACCAAAAGTACGCTCCACCACACGATGTGTCCTGCCATGGGCATCATTGTAACAGACATCACCCGGGTCCTGGGATTCCTTAGTGGGCTGAGCAACCAAGGCCGATTTGGATATTCAGAGTCACCTAGGTGTGAGATACACAGAGCTATTGTGTAATATAAACAGTAGTTGAGAACAGCATGTCACACATACAGCACACTACTTGACTCTGGGTACTCACACAAAATCCAAGCACACTCTGGATGCAGATTTGCCATCAGCTGTGGTACGATGCTGTTACGCAGGATGTAGGAGTCATGGGCTGATCCAGGAAATATGGCACAGACATGTGAGATTATCATATCCGCCTGGCATACCATTTGCACATTGATGGAATGGAAATGCTTCCTATTCCTGTAGATATGCTCACGTGCCTGTGGTGGAACCAGGCCAACATGTTTGCAGTCAATGGCACCAACATTAGGGATGTGGCCAAGGTCATAAAAATAACCCTTCACTGCCGCCAATTCATGCCTCCTGGGGAAATGGATGTATCTGTCCTTGTAGTTCATCATAGTGGACAGGACATCATGTAGCACCATGCTGAACATAGGTTGCGACATCCCACCTGCGCTGGACACCGTGTAGTGGAATGAACCAGTAGCAAAGAAATGCAAGGCCGCCATCACCTTACACATTGGTGTCAAAGCAGTCGGATAAGTTCTGCAAGGCCTCAAATTGGACTCCAACAGAGCACATAGGTCTTGAAGGTTAGGTCGATCAAGACGGAATTTCCGTATAATGTCCTCATCCTCCATGTCCGCCAGCACTGTGAATGGATGATGCACATTTGGTCACATCCTAGGTGAGATGAAAGGGGACACATGTCAATTCAATCCCCCTATGAGATGTGTCCAACATATTACATGTCGACTGACACAGCGCCAACAATGACTGGCATCAAACTTCAGCTTACAGCAGAACTGACGTGTAGGGGCACCTTGATCTAAACTAGTCATACACTTGTCCAGTATTCACACAGTGAGTACCGCCAAAACAGATTCAGACTATGTGAATGCCAAAAGGTACATTTCAACATCTTGTGCCACCAGCCCTGAGAGTAGTTGACAGAGCACATGTGTGAGACAGCACCACTGCTAGCTTCTACTGAGCTGCTGTACCTGCCACATCTTCTTGCGTAAATCGGACAGGGCACACATTACCAACACAATGAGCACAGTGTGTGCATTAAGAGCAAGTATTAACAGAAGTTCAGCATTCTACTCAGTGAAATGGGCATATTATGTGGTCAGAGCTTCATGACTGTGGGTTGCTTAGCCATCTCACACATTGAAATGTGTACATATGTGAGAGTCCATCACACCACAGATCTGTGTACATGCACAACAATATCATAAGTGACATGTGACGGAGTCCATGCCCATGCATGTAATCCTGTTCACTGACATGGCATATGTAGTCATCAGTGGGCTAAATGTCACACTAGCTTTGGTTAGCACTATCTGGTGGCATGATTAATGTGTCTACTGTACAATGTTTAGAACTGGCCATTGCCACTGCCACTGCATGCTGTGTCCATAGGTGCCATAAGTGTGCTCCGCCACCAGAATCACGCCCATAGGCACCAATGTCAGTGGCCAACTGGCGGTAGCGACCACCTGGCCCCTGCGGTATGTCACCGCCAATGCCCATGCCCATATAGCCAATGGGAACCGCAATCGCGGTAGTGATTTAAACATTGTAAAATGGCGGTTGGCGTGTTCTGTCACCAGAATCATTGGCATAGGCACCAATTTCAGGCGGCCAAATCATGGTAGTGACCACCTGGCCCCTGTGGTGTGTCACCACCAATTCCCATGCCCATATAGCTAATGGGAACCGCAATCGTGGTAGTGATATACACATTGTAAAATGGCTGTTGGCGTGCTCCACCACCAGAATCACGGCCATAGGCACCAATGTCAGGCAGCCAAATCAATTTTAAAAATCGCAGTAGGCGTGCTCTGCAACCGCGGGGCCGGTCATTGGTCGCATTTGAAAAATGCTGACATGGAACACCAATTGCAGCAGCTTAGTACCACTGAAAGAACCCCAGGTGGCTATATATGAGTGGGAGAGAGCCACATATGTCCACTGCTTCCAGACACTGCTGACTGACACTCTTCACTGCCACCTGCTGCTGTTCCTGGCTCATGGACCCAAGGATCGTGAGGACTGAGAACATCAGGGCCCGTCCCTTCACCACAGAGGAGCTGGAGGTCCTGGTGGACGAGGTGCACTCCTATTATGTGAGGCTGTATGGTGCTCCTGATGTCATGGTAAGTGTTTCAGAGTGAAAGTAGGGGAGTGCAGGGAGTGCACACATGAAGTTGATCTGCTGCGGTATCTGCCTGAGAGTGTGTGTTTGTGTGATACACAGCCTAGCATGATGACTTCAGAGGACAGGGGTTTGGAGCCTATTTTACATATTTCCCGGGCTGCATATCAGGATGGGAGGGACATGCAGTATTTTTGCAGACATACAGTGACACTGCAATTTTTAGAAAGTGGGAGTCAGGACAGAAATTGCCTGTGGTAATGGATGTTTAAGTCCATGAGGTTTTCACAGGCTCATTTGTGACATTACAAAGACTTTTCATCCAGAGGTTACAGGTGGAAGTGGGTTTAACTTCATATTGCCACCATGGATATGTAAGCATTATGCACAAGAGGGAAATGCTTTAGGGTGACACTCTTGGTGGAAATTCAAATATGACACAGCAGATTGTTGAAACATCCCCCTTCTATTTTCCTCATAATGTGTATTGAGTCGCATGTGTAGGCACTGTTTGTCCTCCCATATTGTACATGCATGTGACAGTTCTGATGGCCCACGTTAGATCGCAGTGTGAGCCCCCCTGACCTGCACAATTACTGCCCAATTTGACACGGGTATGCCCAGACGTGGGTCCCTTGCTCACTTTGCTCCTGGATTCAAGCTAGCCTGGCTGATGACGGCTGATTAGCCAGAAACCGGTCCCAAGATGCTTGTTTCCGATCCAGGAAGACATGGTTTGGCGGTTTGGACTGGACTGTTCCCATGAGTAGGGGTTGGTGGAATGTGCGTATTCGCGTTACGCAAATCTCGGCAAAACGGTAAAAAATCTCAGTGAACGCGCGGAATTGCTTGTTCGCGGTGATTTTTTTACTGTTTGCAATCGCTGATTGCGTGCTCGGGGTGAAATATCTCTCGAACATGCAGTCAAGAACACGAACAAGCAAAAAACTTCATGAAGTCGCGGAATGCAGAATTTTGGGCAAACGCAAAATTACCCAAATTCCGCAAATTACGCGAGCGGAATGAAATTTACTGCCCAGGCCTACCCATGAGGCACAGGATGAGACTGATTTGCATATGTCCATGTCTGAACTGGGGTGGCAGAGTGAGCTAAAGAATGATGAACAAACAGACCATCAATGAGATTAAAGAGACACACCTTCTTCTGTCCATAACTGACACAGATGATCCCCCACAAAGCATAAATATGCTGTTGCAAGACTTAGAAATTGACCCAAGCTCCACAATCCCTAGTGGTCTAAAGACAAAGTCCAAATGGACACCTACCCTCTCAGGTGGAAATCCCATTGATATTTTCCACAACCAGGTGTTGGGTGATCTGGATAAGTACGACAACAGAAGCTACTCTAACTCACACCGAATAAAAGACAATCTAACAAGAGGTGAAAGACTGGCACTGAATACACTTAGCAAAGAGAGCAACATTATCATAAAAGAGGCAGATAAAGGGGGAAACGTGATTATCATGAACCATTCTGATTATCACAATGAGATAATGAGCCAATTACAGGATGACTCTTGTTATGAACTACAGAGTAGTAACTCTCGGGCCCTTTGACCCTTATGATCAATAAGAATCTCCAAAACTGGCAAACCGAGGGTCTGTTAGATGAAGAAGAAGCACTGTACATGAAAGTGGTTAGACCAACCTACCCCTGGCTATACACATTACCCATCATCTCTGGCATAAGTGGTCCCACTGAAAGATTATCCCAATATGTGGACCTATTCCTCAACCCGATGGTTAAAAACTTACCCTCCCACATCCAGGATGCAAAGCACATATTAGGGATACTGGCAGATGTTCAGTGACAACCCAACATGATCATGGCCACTTTGGACGTGGTATCACTTTATACTTCGATCAAACCTGACTTAGGACTCAAGGTAATCAAAAAGTCTCTACGCAATAGACCTGTCACACTTTGGTTACACACAAACATGGTCATTTCCATGATGAAAATCATACTGAATAACAATTGTTTCATGTATAACCAGCAATGGTATAGACAAATAAGGGGAGTAGCCATGGGCTCTAGGTTCTCACCTTCTTTTGCAAACTTGTATATGGGTGCACTGGAAACTGAATGGATATGGGGTAAGAAGGGAGCACAATGGACAGAATATATAATCTACTGGGGGAGATACATCGACGAGTGTCTTTTCCTCTGGTCCGGACCCCAGGACAAACTTGATTCTTTCTGTCAATACCTTAAGTCAAATGATATGGACATGAAATTCACCTGTCACTCCAGCCCTTCCTGTGTCTCCTTTTTAGATATCAAACTATATATCAAAGACAACACTCTACACAGCAAACTCTACAGCAAGGAGACTTTGTGCAATGCCATTCTCCATGCAGAAAGCTTGCATTCCCTGCATCAGATACAGACAATCTCATATGGGGAATTCACTAGAGCGAGGAGGAATTGCAGCGAGGACACAGAATTTGTCAAATGTCTGACAGACAGGAAATACAGATTTGCCAGACGTGGTTACAAACAACAGACGATAAGCAAAGCAGCAACAAGAATTGGCAAAACAAAAAGAGAGAGAACATTGCAAACCAAGACCAAAGACAAAGAAAACAAACAACCTGTGCGGCTCATTACAGATTACAATGAGATAAGTGTTATAATGAGACAGAGCTTCAACAAGCACTGGGGATCCTTACTAGCCGATAAGACACTAAGCGAATGCATAACTACCCGACCACCGATTACGTTCTGGAGATGAAGGACGTTGAGAAACAGACTATGCCTGACGGTTCCACGCTCTAGCACAGTACCCTCCTGGCTCACCACCCATACAATAGGCTTTCACAAATGTGGTTGCTGTGGAATCTTTAAATGGGCACTCAATGGAACTAAATAATTAAAAGACTGGAAAGGACACAAGTACAACATTACCCGTAACATCAACTGTAACACCAAATATGTTGTGTATATACTGGAATGCACATGCAAGAAATACTATGTGGGCAGCACCATCAGGGCTCTGAAGGAACCCATCCTGGAACATGTCAGGGCCATGCGGCAATGGTGATGCCAGGTTCCCAATGTCCTCTCATATAGCCACATGTGCAACACAAGGACCCAACAAGACTCTGGCCTTCTTTGGAATGGATGTCACCGACCCTAGTGTTAGAGGTGGCAATCGCGAATTGAGACTTAGAAGACTGGAAGCGACTTGGATTATGCATCCCCAGTCTGTGAAACGTGGTCTGAACATTGACCACAAACTTCAATATTTATTGGGTTCCTAACATCTTTCATTTTCGCTTTTCATGTCTCAACATTTCTGAATGTCTGGATAATACATAATCTAAACAGGACAAGGGCGTCCCCACATAAAGAAACACACAAATTGAGTATATTACTCAAAAGTCAGCATGCCGTAATTTCGGCGGGAAAGGTAAAGTTACAAGATTTAAAATCCAATTTCTTGTAGCGTACTTCAACTCAAGGGGCAGAGTTTTTTTATTAACGTTCCTGTGTAGCTATAATTCCCAAGACTTTAACGAACACAATATTAAAAACAGTATTTAAACTATGTGTTTAATTCAACGATAAACATAAGACTCATAAGGATTTTTCAAATTAATTCAAAATAGTTAGATTTGACCAATAATTTTTTAAAACTTGTGATTCTAAGTTTTAAAATTGTTTTTATGAAATGTATAATCATGTTTTTTTTTAAAAATGTTGTAAATTGTATTATGATCAATCGTGTTTTGAAATGCAATAAATGTACAACAGAAACTCAATTTGTGGGTAACATCCTTTTCTTTTAAAAATTATTGGTCAAATCTAACTATTTTGAATTAATTTGAAAAATCCTTTTTGAATTACTTTGAATTGATTCCTTTTTGGTGTCATTTAGTCTCGTAGAGTCTTATGTTTATCGTTGAATTAAACACATAGTTTAAATACTGTTTTTAATATTGTGTTCGTTAAAGTCTTGGGAATTATAGCTACACAGGAACGTTAATAAACAAACTCTGCCCCTTGAGTTGAAGTACGCTACAAGAAATTGGATTTTAAATCTTGTAACTTTACCTTTCCCGCCGAAATTACGGCATGCTGACTTTTGAGTAATATACTCAATTTGTGTGTTTCTTTATGTGGGGACGCCCTTGTCCTGTTTAGATTTACTATTCCCCCCAGTCCCCAATTAGTCTGTGCGGGGTCCTCCTTGAATTTCTTAACTGGATAATACATAAACAATGAACTATGAGATCCTAATCTAAACTTTAAGTTTCTGTCAAGCACCTAATTATTACTAGCTTTTAGTTACCCTTAAGGCACTACATTGCCATGAAATAGGATTTCTCCCTTTTTGCTGCATGATATAATTTTGTATGCATTGCCGGGTTTCTTGTATTTCCTCCATTGCACTGTCATTTGAGCTGTTGGTCCAATGACCTATTATCTTTCTTGTGTAGTCTTTCTTTATGCATCTCCCTGCTTTATGGGGATGCGCTATTCACCTTGTCTTTTTCTTTTCTTATTTCCTCTTTCAGGATCCTTTTTTTTAGGCCCACAATATAATTTTTCCAATCCTGACTATGTCAGTTGTTTAGTGTTTTATTTCAGCACAATCCGTTCCCACAAGCCTCCTTTTACTATGAGCACATTGCATTCACGTTTCGGCTGTGTTTATATACATTACGATAAACCTTCCTCCTTTCACATTTCTGCAGTGTACCTTCACTCACTGTGTCTTCGATTTTTTATACTCACTTCCGCTCGAAGATACAATTAGAGTGTTTATGCTCTAGTGTTCCATCCACTGTCTGTGTCTTCGATTTTTTTATACTCACTTCCGCTTGAAGATACAATTAGAGTGTTTACTTCCACTTCCTGTGTTGCTTCCATCACCCGGAACAACAGAACAGATCGCACTATACCCTGAAGCTGGAGCTCAGGTAAGCCTTGTTAGAACCTTTTGATCACCACAAAATGCCCTGTTAAAGGTCAGTCTTAACAGACTTTTCCTTTGCCATTTTTTCCTGTAAATCTACTTAACGCCACAGTCGCACCCGTTCTACGCCATCATGTCTCTACAATCAGAGACATGAAGAGATGTTAATTCGTATCTCTCCCAATCCTAATCCTTGATCGTCTACCCGTGTGGCCGCAACCGGGTCGGAATTATCACCGGTTCGCCGGTAAGCGCACACATTCCTGTGTGTATTGTATGGTAATTATCGTGTTACATTTTTTAGTGAGTCCCTAGACTTTCACTAAAACGGACCCGTTTTACTCTTTTTCCCACACTTTTACAGACTCTACTCAAACCTACAGGTATTTTCATTTTCACAATTATTTTTTAAATAATCTTTACTGGTGATCTAGATAGACTTTTTCTTTCTTGAAGATCGTGCAAGTCATTTACCTCCTCAATCACCTTTTTGTTTCTCGTTAGATTGAGCACGGCACACACACCACATTTCTCCATTAATTCGGGATCGTGTGGTTACCACTTTTTATTAATTCCCGCCAATTAAGTCCTTTGGCCTTCCGTGTCTCTAAATTTCTTCTACTATGACTTGTATAAGCCTTGCTAAACTATCCATTTTAGAATACTATACTATAACATTATGTACGATTGCCATTTTACATTTACTACCTTTTTAAAGCATGCACCTTTGCACATGTGCAATTTTAACTCTCAGTTTAAATAATGTTTTGTTTCGTTTGGGGGCTTCTGATATTTCGTTCTTCTCCTTTAAGCGTTTAGTTTGCGGCTTTTTTGAAATTCAAAAATCCTCCTCATGCATATGATATCATGCTCTCAATAGCTCAATTTTGTGACAAAAAACGTGGCCACGCACCTTTCCTTCCAATGCCTTATGTGTTCTTGGTTTTGCCTTTTTACTTGGGTGGCCATTCTTCAAACATGTGTAAACTCTGTTATTATCGTTTTCAAGCTTGCCGCTATGTAAATGTTTTGGTCTTCTCTTAGATTGCTGATAATTTGAGCTATTATCAAACAAAGCATTCTGATATTGTCGTTTTTAATCTAGCCGCTATTTAAATGTTTGCTGATATAATAAGCTATTTTCAAATAAAGCACCATTTTTTTTCAGGCATGCATGGTGCAGATAATATTGTGTATCTTCTTCTAGATTGCTTAATTTTGTTGCGCAACCATCAAAAAGTTTTTTAATTTTATTGCAATTGTTACACCACTATCCCACAGTTTTGGGTTTTCTATGAAGTAAGAAGTCACTAAACCAATTTACCTTTACACCATACGGTTTCCTTGGTCAGCAGGGTGGTTCTATTACGATCATTCTTGTTTTTCATTTGCTTTTGCTTTGGTCAAACGATGTAAATTTAGCATTTTGTTTCTTTTATTTTTCTGTTTTATTTTATGTCCTTCCCAGCCCTGAAGATTCATAGCTCACCACGTTGGGACGAAACACGTGTCGGCTGGTTTCTCTTTCTGTACTGATCTGGATTGACTTATAAATCCATCTACTTGAAACTCGAGATGTCAACCTTCATTATTTCTTCAACAACATTGTTTTATAAAATTCTGTTTTTACACTAAAATCTACTACACTCATATGTGTGCACAGGTCTTTGTTCATATTGGTCTTGACCCATACTCATGCAGGGGTTGTTTTTTGTTTGGGTTTGTTCCCCCTGACCTGCTTGCACCATGTATTCATTAGCTACAATATAGAATTTTACACGCACATGCTGGAGCGCCATCACTTCCTGTAAATAATCTAAACCTGTCACTGATACAGAAGCTAAAGAATGATGATGGAGTCGACTGGGGGTGAGTACTTGCAATGTTCAACACTCCGTCCATCATCCCCTTTGGTTTTGCTTTGTTTGCCCTAAGTTGGCAGGGTATGCCCAGACGTGGGTCCCTTACTCACTTTGCCACTGGATTCAAGCTAGTATGCCTGATGACGGCTGATTAGCCAGAAACCAGTACCAGGATGCTTGTTTCCGGTCCAGGGAAGACATGGCTTGGGGATTGGGGCTGGACTGTTCCCATGAGGCACAGGATCAGACTGATTGCATATGGCCATGTCTGAACTGGGGTGACAGAGTGAGCTAAAGAATGATGATGGATTAACCCCAGATCAGATGACTGGGGGTGAGTGCTTGCGATGTTCAACACTCTGTCCATCATCCACTTTGGTTTTGCTTTACCCATCCCTGAATGGACAGAGTGAGACATATGGGTTGTCTGCTAACCTATTCATCAATGAACTATCTTAGGTCTGTGGATTGCACCAGACAGACCTTATGAGAAGGATGTGAGATTGTAAGATCATGTCCCTAAATGTGACCTCCATGATACAGTGAGCCATTCACAGGTCAAAGACATTGAGGGGTGTGCATTGGTGGACACAGTGAGTCTTCCCCGACACATCATTTACAATGTAATGTATGTCTTGCTCCCTCACATACTACATCGCAGATGTGGGCCTTCTTCACATTGCTTTCTGTGCTGGCATTCTGCATGTATACGAGATGGCCAGGTACGAAGTCCTTCCTCATACCTGCATGCATTTAGGTATGATTATCTCAATCTAATGTATACGGGTCATGCTGTATTGTCTCTGCTAAACATATCTGAATGGCTTTGCTGTGTGTGTGCATGCTCCTGTACTGAGACACATTGGTACATAACCCAGTGTCACTGAAATTTCCCCCTCTTGTATCCCATGCCTACAGCTCAAAATCCATCAGCGTGAGACCGTATGGAGGGCCATTGCACGCAAGGTACAGGCTCTGGGTGTCTCCAACCGACGGCACACACACTGTTACAAGTGGTGGGATGACATCTGCCGGCTGAGCAAAAACGTGGCAGAGATGATGCTGGGGCTGCTCCCTTGGACTGGCAGTTTGGCGCGCAGGAGCATGACACCACTATTGGCCCGCATCTTGGCAGTGACACAGCCAGAGTGGGATGGACATTTGAGGGCACATCAGCAGCAAGTTGGGGGTATGAGTGACTGCATGTATTCCACCCCTGAGCCAGTGTGTAGTTCTTTGATGTTTCTAGTGTGATGCAATGGCTTGTAAGTGGCCTCAGTGTTGGGTGCAGCTGTCATGCATTTTTGCCACATGTACTTTTTCATGTCTTTAATGTTATGGCCCTTGACATTGCATGCAAAGTTGTGGCCTTATGCCATCGGCTGCATTAGGGGAGTCATGGACATCCCCTGGCAGTGAACGGCAGTGTGCCTCAGCTGAGTGTACTTTTGTCGATGTTTGCAGTGCCTGATCTCAAAAGTGTGAGAACTACACATCTGACACCAATGTGCAACTGTAGTTGTGCACCAAAGCACAACATGGTGGATGGCAGGAGTTCATGGCCATTGCAAAATGACATTTAGGAGTCTGTATCTGTGTTGTCCCCTTATGGTGACTCCATATGTGACTTTGACAACATAGTGAGATGTCCATCTTTTTCACCTACAGGGACCTAGGTATGCTCACAGGGATCTGTATTCCAAGTTACACAGAGGCAAGGGCAAGCTATTTGGCCGTGTCAACGTCACATGGGTCATTCCTGTAAAGTATGCATGTTTCCATGCATCTTCTGAGGATTGCATAAAGGTTGCACATGCAGAATGCACAGGGTGGTGTGCAACATGGGGGTATCGTCATCTTGTTTTGTGCTTTGCTTGCATATGATGTTTGTGTGTATGGCACTAAACTTAACCTACGTCTCTGTCTCTTGCAGCATCTACCGAGGGCACAGAAGGACATGGGTACTGACACCAGTGGTGAAGCTTTGGGCACGACTACAACACATAAGCTCACTGACACTGATGTGACCAGCACCTCGGAGGGGGACAGGAGTGCCCTTGAGGAATCATTCCCAGAAACACCAACCTCAACGTCATTTGACGCCAGAGATGACTCCTCTTCTACCCCACATCATCCAGTGCCCACCCTCCCAGCTACTTCCACCAGTGCAGCCTGTGCTCACACCAGTAGGAAGGGAAGAGTGTCCTTCCCCCCCAGGCCCCGCTACCCCTTCCCCTGTCTTCCCTGCTGCCCTCAGTGTTGAGGCTGTGGGCCTTTTGCACCAGCTGTGTTTGGGTCAGACAACTCTCCTGAATGCCTTCCAGGACAATGACAAGATGTTGGCACAGGTAGTTGCCTTCATGGAGGGCATTCATTATGACATGGGTGGGCTACACAGGACTGTCCAGTCTTTGTCCTCCACAGTGATGGCAGCCATTCAGCTGTCACAGGCTCAGTGTCCAGCTCCAGTCCCTTCGGCAACTCCCCTGCCAGTGGCTACATCTGGCGAGAGTGACCACACACCACTGCCCACAGGCTCCAGGTACACCACACACATCACACAACAGCAGCACCCCAAGCGGGCCAGAGCACAGACACATCCCCCAAAGAAACAAAAGTCAGACAGGAGCGCAAAGGCAAAAGCCCTTCAGGTGACACTCAGGGGCATTAAGCCAAGAAGCAGGCCTCAGACTCACATGCCTCAAAATCAGTTCCATTCAAGGACACTCCCAGCCCAAAAGTGTCTCCCAAAGACAGGCAAACAGTTGCTGTGCCTACTGTGAAGCTGGTGCCTGCTAAGAGTCCGCAGAAAAAAACCCAAGGCAGATTCACCCACAACCTCCACTCCCACCCACACCCCTGTGAACCTGGGACAGGAGGGCCCTGTAGAGGGTTCACCTGGTCAACAGGGGACGGAGGAGAAAAGACAAGGCCTGGCCAAGCGTACCACCAGATCTAGCAGATCCCCAGAGTGTGGGCCACCACCTGCACATGATGCACCTTTGGTGGAGAGTGTGCCTGTTATGCCCGTCCCACTTCCCACTCCACCCAAGATGGTTCTGGGCTATTGAATCCCCAAGAAGTGGAAAGGCAGCCCTCCACATTCACCCTCACACACTGTGTCTCACAGCAACATGTTTCCACCACCACGCCACCCGGTCCAAGCAGCCCTCTGACTACCAAAGCCACTGACTCCTCTACCTCTGCTGGTCCTCTCTTTCCCTGGTCCAGTCCTCCAACAGGGCCTGACAATCAGCCATCTCCCAGTTCGACTGACAGCCAAGTCTGAGGCAAAGTCCCCCTTCGAAACATCTCTTCCACAGGGCAAGATCTAATGCACACTTGTCCCTCCTTTGCAGTATAGACTGGCCACTGGCCTTGCTGTTTGTAATTTGGATGCCCATTCCCTGTGCAGGTTCTCATGCACACATGTCCCTCCTTTGCACAATGGACTGGCCACTGGCCTTGCTGTTTGTAATTTGGATACCCATTCCCTGTGCAGGTTCTAAGCACACATGTCCCTCCTTTGCACTATTGGACCGGCCACTGGCCTTGCTGTTTGTAATTTGGATGCCCATTACCTATGCAGAGTCTAATGCACACATGTCCCTCCTTTGCACTGGGGACTGGCCACTGTCCTTGCTGTTTGTAAATTGGATGCCCATTCCCTGTGCAGGTTCTCATGCACACATATACTTCCTTTGAACTGTGGATTGGCCACTGGCCTTGCTGTTTGTAATTTGGATGCCCATTCCCTGTGCAGGTTCTCATGCACACATGTACCTTCATTGAACTATGGACTGGTCACTGGTCTTGCTATTTGTAATTTGAATGCACATTCCCTGTGCAGGTTCTCATGCACACATGTACCTACTTTGAACTATGGACTGGCCACTGGCCTGCTGTTTGTAATTTGGATGCCCATTCCCTATGCACGTTCTCATGCACACATGTACCTCCTTTTAACTATGGACTGGCCACTGGCCTTGCTATTTGTAATTTGAATGCACATTCCCTGTGCAGGTTCTCATGCACACATGTACCTACTTTGAATTATGGACTGGCCACTGGCCTTGCTCTTGTGTCATTTTGATGCCTATCTGTATAATATATATTAAAGACAGTTATTGCTGTTGTCTGCTTTGTCAGTGTCCTTGCTAAATAAAAAGTTTTCTGTATGGGTTCTGGTTTCATGTGACACAAGCTCTGTATGCCACTTTAACATTGCCAATTGCTTGTTTTACTTGTTCTGAGTTTTCCAGAGGTGACAGGTACTTTAGTTCTTCTGGACTCTGAGGCTTGAGGGTGCAATGATGGTTGTTTGTGATGATATACTGTTATCCTAATCACTCTATGGTCAAGTTCGCAAAATTGTACATGTCATGTTAGGATGCACTACCAGCACAGAGGGGAATAATATCCACAGGATTACATGCGGGCTTGCTAGGGACCATCATGTCTGTGTGATCTTTCTTAGTGTGTGAACAGCAGTGTTGATGTATGTTCATCTTGTGATGGCCTGTCTTCCTAGTCACATGGGTACATTTGAATGTGTGAACTTGAGTGGTCATGAAGTGTGAAGGGGTGACTTTGTCAGTAGTGTTGATGTGTGTGTGTGTCCCTGCAATGCCAACTGCACACATGTATGACCCAGAAGCTGAGTATCTGTTTGTTTGAATTGTCAGCCATGTGCTTCAGATTGTGGGAACATGTAGGAGTTGTAGGTTATGCACTGTGCAGTGTGTTGGTGTGTCCTTGCAGCCCTGGGGGACACCTACTTGTTGTTGCTGTCAGTTGTGAGTATGCAGAGTGAGTGACTGTCAAGTCTGTGTTGTGTTTTGTTGATCAGCTGTGTGTCTTGTTGCTGTTTGTGCTCACTGTGCAGACCTGCTCAGCCACACTGACATTGTAGATGAGTTTTCTCATGCATTGCTGTCACTTGACCCATTTTTGGCTCCAGTATGGTATGTTGGATGTGGAGTCATACCATCCCCTATCTGTGTTTCTGATGCCTACCCATTGTGAGTGACTCCTCTATGTGTTTGTGTACAGTACACTCCTGATCTGTCCACTACTGACGTACACACCACTTCAATTTCTTGTCACCTGCCCCTTGGGTTGCCAGTGTGTAAACCTCCCCACCACTTCATTTGTTACACTATGCTTTGTAGTACTGATCTGTGCATAGGACCAATGTGCCACTCAGTCAGTTTCACAATAAGTTATATGTGATTTGCTTGTACTGGTTTCCAGTCATGGTTGCTCATGTACAGTGCAATTGTTTGTGCTGCACAGTCCTCTGGTCATGTTATTTTCACCTGGGTGTCCCTGAGTTGTACATCTGTGGGTGTTGGATAAGCTGTATGTGTGTTTGCTGAGGTACTGCTGCCCTTCCTGAGTGTGATGTTGTCTGTGTGATGTGCTGGAGTGCACACACTGCTTGTACTGCATGCAGTGCTGTGAGTGTATGTTGCTTTTTACTTGCCTGGTGTGCATCCCCATGATGTCCAGCTGAGTTTGCAATGTGATGGATTGGTTTGTGCATCTGTTGTGGGTGTATGCAGTGTTTGGGCTATGTTGGCTCTTTCTGCTGACGGATACTCTCTGTGTGTGATGCTCTATTTGCATGAGATTGTGTATGGGTAGTTTATGCATTGTGATACATTCTGATGTATGTTGAAAGTGTAGTGTGCATTATTTGTGTGTCTGGCACATGCAACAAAGTGTATGCTTGTTACTGGGCTTTTTTTGGGTGCATAGTAGGGCTATGTCCTCCTATATTTGACCTGTCACGTGTCTGTATTGTGCATGTGCATGCTTGTGGTACACTATGACACTGTGACGGTTCGGTCCGTGCAAGGATGGACACTACGGACCGTGGGGCTCTTTTAACTGTTTTTATTGACAGTTTGTCAAAAATAGTTCAAGAAAGCAGAGAAGCAAATGAATAGAAATGAGTCCCGTAACCAGGTTTTCCTCCGGATGTAGTGCTTCGTTCTCTGATGGTTCTTGGGTAGTCCTATGGCCTTTTCCTCCCGCTCCTCTCCGGTCCGGGATGCACTCAGAAAGAAAGGAAACAAACAGCCCCGTTACTGGCTGATACGAGGACAAGAAATGGGAGGGGGAAAGGGAGTGAGGGTTCACCAGGGTTCCGCCACCTTTGTGGAGTAGGGTCTTTTCTACAAAGTGATGCCGGGAACGTGATGTGCCTGTGACCACCCTCACGCTAGCCTGTACCACCCCGTGTCCCCAACAACCCTTGCAAACGCCCTCGTACCTTGTGAAGCCACACTTCTCCCCTGGAAGTGTGGCAGGGCGGCTCGTGGTCCCGTTGGCCTCCTGGCTTGTCGAGTCGTGACACCGGCAGTCTGGGATGAGGGTCTTCGGTTCTCTCGTCTTCTTCGATGTTGGCGTGTTCCTCACGGCGCGGCTGCTCTCCTGGAGGTTCCGCGGTAGCAGACGCACACGGGGTTTCCTTAAACGCCCCAGTGTCCGGTGATTGGCCCGGGTCTCCTGACGTCTCAAGCTCCAATTGGTCGAATGCTGGAAACGCCAGGGTCCTCCCGGACGTCACGGAAGGCAGGGCCTGAGGCGGCGTTCTGGAAGGCAGCGTAGGGAAACACCAGGATATGTCCAAAGGTTCCTGCGGACGGGGCGGAAACGGACAACAGTGAGTAGGCACACCCCGTCCGTCCATGACAGGGACCCTGTCCTCGTGACCGACACCACGATGACTTGATGGTTGGTGTGGTGTCTCTGTCTGTGCTGGCTCATTGTCCCATTGGTCCCAGTTTGTGTTCATGATTGTTTTGAGATGATGCAATTCTTGTTGGTGTATGGTGTCTGTGCATTGGCAGTGAGTGACAATGGGGTGTACTCCTGTTCTGTCTAGGGTCACATTGCCTTTCAACTGTTTGGATGCACATGACTGGGCTTGTTGGACTTCTGTGTATGCTGTTTGTGAGATTTGTGTTTGGATATTGTTTTTGTGTCAGCATTAGTTCAGGTATCCCTGAGTGTCAGTCTGACATCTGTAGATGTACCCCAGGGTGTGTGATTGGTTGTCAGTGAACTCACCGGACATCATTTGCACCATTCTGTTTGTTTAAAACTGGTGTTGATTTCTGCACGTGTGAGTTGGGTAGAGGAAGGGTATGTGTGAAGGTCCAACTTGGGTTTGACAGTCAGGGAGTGTGACAATGATCCATGTGTGTTGTGTTGCTGACATAAACATGTCAAGTAGATTGACACAGATGGATGGCTGATCACTGTTTGATTTCATACACTTCCTATCATTCCTGTGCCTATGCATGGCTTGCCTTGATGTCTCCCAGAGTTGTTGCACAAAGGTCACTTTGATTTAATTTCACTCACTGGGTCACCCATGTCTGGTTGATGGCCTAAGGGTGGGGTGATATGTTCATTCTCTTGCATGTGATGTACACATGCTTTGTGGCTTGCTCCATGGCTTTCCAGCACTGTCCACTTCACTTTTGCTAGCCCATTTCTTGTCCTCCATTGATGCTGACATCTGGTATGTGTATGTGATTGTGTGTCGGTGTGGGGTGTGTCTGAGTGACTTGGCATGCAGTGTGGACAGTTTAGTGGATGTTCATATGCTGTGTGAGTCTTCATTTTGTGATTTGACTCAGTTTGCTTGACATGAGTGGGAGGTAGGTGTGAAGAGGAGGGATGCCCTGCCCCTGAGCCTCTGTGCAGGGTGTTCCTCTTCACCTCCACCTTCTAAGACAGGCTCCCTGGTTCTTTGGTATGTGAGGTGCAGGGTTTGGTTACACCTGGAAGATGAAATGTGCAAGGGGGCACAGGAGGAGCACACAGTATATCCCCATATGGGTGTGGGGGCATAGTGTGTGAAGGGTGGAGGTGGGGCCCTGTAAATCTTTGTGGACAGCCCATGCCTGGCGCTGGTCCTGCCTACTACATTGTGCGCAGGTTTTCCCGCATCTCCACAGCTGTGGTGAGGTGACCGGGACATTGCGGTGCTTTCGCAGTTGATGGGTGACCCAGATGCAGAGGGGTGATTTTCTGTCAGGTAGGACATGTGTGGGTACACTTGGGCATGTGTTCTCTGATGTGGACAAGAACCGTATGTCAGTACAGGAATTGTGTGTTGTGTTTGTGTGCGGATTTGTGTGATTGCGTACCTGCGGCATTGTCCCCGACGGTCAATTGTTTGCTGGTAGTGGATCAGGTACAGCACATGAAAAGGCTTGTAGAGCTGGATCCATTGCAGTCGGGACTGGGTGGAAGGGACCGGGAGTTTGGTTTGGCACTCCGCTGTCGTGCTTCCGCCATCTCTGGTTGGGTGGTTTCTCCGCTGCAGTGTGACGTGCTGTGTGGGGCATCCTGATTTGTACAGCAGATGGGACGTCATTCCACACGGCGGTGGGTCTCTATTGCCTCCAACCGCCGCAGTGGTAGGCGCATTTTTATGGTGGTTCACGTCTCACTGCGGCGGACGGGAAATGGGCTATGTTTGCCCATTGTAATATGGTGGCCGCGAGGACCGCTGCAGGCGTGCGGAAAAAGACATTTTCCGCTAGCAGCACGATTGTTCCTCCGCCCGCCGTCTTAATGAGCCCTTAAATATTCAAAGTAATCAAATTAACTAAAACTATAACGTTTTCACTATAACTCCAACAGAAAAGCTCAGAACAAGTATAAACTTCAAAAATGAGGACAAAAACAACATTAATGAAAATTCTAAAACTAAGTAAGTATATAAACTAACCAACAAACAAAGCAAACTAATAAAAAGCGATAAAATAAATTAAAAACCAAAGATAACAAACAAATACTTTTCTATTCACAGCTTCTACAAACTTCAACATACAAAATCTATGAAATAAACTTCATTAACTAAAAACAGTAAGGGGTCCATTAGGATGCCACCGCGGTGGTGGCTGGGCGGAAAAACAGCATTTACCGCCCGCAAGCAGCGGAACTCACGTCCGCTACATCAGGATAGGTAAACACAGGTCATTTCCCGTCCCCCGCGCACCGCCATCAAAGTGCGCCCGCCACCGCGGCGGTGGGAGCCAATCGAGACCCTCCGCCACGCCCGATGACGTCCGCCCCGCTCGACAAATTAGGATGACCCAAACAAGCAGACACACTGCAGCGGAGACACCGCACAGCTGAAGCAGGCGGAAAGTCGACAGCGGAGCACGAACGCCGAGACCCGACATGAACCCCATGGACCCAGCCCTCCATATGCATCAGGTCATGTACCTGCTGCAACACTATCGCCAGATGGGCCGCCGCGGACGCCGCCGCAGGTACGCCACTACACATATGCACCACACAACGCACATGCCGACACAGGGCCCAAGCACCACACAGGCATCCTGCTGGGGAGCACAACACATCCACATGGGCACCCACACATCACCCACCTCACAACAAGGCACCCCACAGCATCCGGAACACACATCGTCCTCCAACCAGCAGCAACGTCCCGGTCACGTCACCGCCGTGGTCAACACATGTGCACTATGCAGAAGGCAGGGCCACACCAAGGCATGGGCAGGGCACAAACATCACAGGGACACACCACCCCTAACCACACTCTACCCCACCCGAGCTAGTCACAGGCCAGGTGCTTATCCCGTGCACCCCCATGCACACCAACAAGCACTGTAACAACAAGCACAATACACACACACTGCAACACACAACACACAACCAGGGACACAGGCACTGCAGGATTGGCTGACAAGGAACACACAACACCAGGGCACTCTCCACAGCCCACACAATTGCATACAACCATCCACACAGGGCAAGACAAAACAAACAACAGGCATACAACTCCTGGCTGACACATGTGTGTCTCACACTATACAGGGGCACACATACATACACTACAAACTTACACCCTTCACACTGCACACCTCTGCTACACCCCACACCACACGTCATGTAAGCCATGCCACCAGGACTAAGGGCCAACACAAGATAACCATACACATACACGACTGGGCACACAGAAAGGAAAACACACACATACCTCATGACATCACAGCCAGCTACAAAACCTCTGAACAGCAGCACACCCTGTGCTGCCAGTGTCCCCCAACATGACCTGTGAACAGTGTATGCAACAATAGCAAATCACCAACAAGATAACTGCATGGCCTGTAAAATAGCCATCACAGAGTGCAACATCAGCAGGGCCAGAATAACTGAAGACCCTGTCACCCCTGTCTAAGAATCAGATGGCTACAAAGAGCCTTGCAATGTTGAACAGAAAAATAGAGCATGGTACACAGTCAAGCAAATGCAAACAAGAAAAGGACTTTAATCAGCAAGGAGACTGATAAAACACACACCAGAAGTAACTGTATTTATTCACATATTGCACAGATGTAGCAATACAACATTAGTAGACAACAGCAAGCCACAAAATCATGTACAGATGGTAGAGACTATGCACAGGTGAAACACAAACAGGAAGGCCAGAGTCCATGGCACAGGGGAGAGTACAGCACAGTGACAGGGTCAGAGTCCATGGCAGGTGACACAGCAAGTACATGAGAGGCTGCACAGGGGAGCGCACAGCGACAGGGCCAGAGTCCATGGCAGGTGACACAGCAAGTACATGAGAGGCTGCACAGGGGAGAGCACAGCACAGCGACAGGGCCAGAGTCCATGGCAGGGGAGAGTACAGCACAGCAGAGCAACAGGCCCAGAGTCTTTGGCCGGGGAGAGTACAGTACAGCAGAGCAACAGGGCCAGCAACACACCCAGGTCGCAAACAATGGTCTTGACTAGCACACTTGTGTGGGGCACAGGCGCATGAGGGTGTTGATAACTCACTCCTGGCTGTCATGCGGACCAGGACCTGGCTGTGTTTTGTGGACAGCAGGCCCACTTGACTGGAATGACAGAGGCCCATGTGATGTGGTAATAACAGAGGGCCTGCAAGGTGGAGGGGTGTGTGGACCAGGTGGAGTCATGCACACCCCTGACACAGTGTGGGTGGGAGGGGTTTGAGGGGTGCCCTTCCACTTTTTTGGCACATGCAATGGCTTCCCTGTCTTGGGGTTGATGGGAAGTGGTGTTGACACAACAGGCACACACACCAACTGTCCCACATCAGGGGCAGACACTGGTACTCCCTCTGGTGATGTGCTTGATCCTGCAGAACGCTTGGGCTGGCTATGCCTCTGGACCACCTTACCCTCTCTGGAAGGTGTACCCCCTACAGTGCCCACCTTCCCACTTCCCCCAGGGGTGGTGTCTACAGTGCCCTCCTGTGCCATCTTGCCAGGGGTGGTCACAACACTGCCCTCCTTTTCCAGAATCACTGGGGTGGACACAACACTGCCCTCCTTTGCCTTAATCACTGGCCTGGACACAACACTGCCCCCCTTTGCCTTAACCACTGGCCTGGACACAACACTGCCCTCCTTTGCCTTAATCACTGGGCTGGTCACAACAGGGCTCTCCTCTGCCTCAATGACTGGGCTGGTCACAACAGGGCTCTCCTCTGCCTCAATGACTGGGCTGGTCACAACAGGGCTCTCCTCTGCCTCAATGACTGGGCTGGTCACAACAGGGCTCTCTGCCTCAATGACTGGGCTGGTCACAACAGGGCTCTCCTCCACCTGCCTCAATGTACTTTGTTTTGGGGTTGATGTGGTGGGTGGTTGTGTCCCATGACATGCCACACATCCTCTGTGGGCATAGGAGAGTCAATTTCTGGTGATGCCTCTGCAGCATGTGAGCCTGATGTCTGTCACAATGATCTTCTGGCCTTGCTCTTCTGTGACTTTCCCTTGTCTGTGCATATTGGGGGGGCCCTGCTCTTCTTTGGGGGTGGAGTCTGTGGACGGGATTGTTTGGTTTGGGTCTGACGTGTGCTCCTAGTGTTGTATCGTTTAGGTGACGTAGGTGCCAAGTGGTCATTGTCATCTGATGTGGCCACTGGATGGGTGGTCGTCACAGGCACCTGAGCTGCAATGGGACCATGTGCCTGTTGGAGGGCTGCCGTGACTGTGGCTGACAATGCCTGGACTGTACGGTGTAGCCCACCCACGTCAGAGTGTATGCCCTCCATGAATACAATCACCTGCCTAATTTGTTCTCGTGGGCACTGAAGGCATTGAGCAGGGCGGTCTGGCCCATGCAAAGTTGGCGCAGGAGCTCTACGCACTCTGCACTTAGGGCAGCAGGGGGGACAGGTGCAGGGGCAGCGGTGCCCTGTGTGAATGACACTCGTCCCCTCTTAGTAACACGGATACGGCCAGCACCAGAGGAAGTGGATGGGAGGCTGGGCACTGGCCGCTGGGTGTGAGATGCTGCAGCAGACTCCCCATCCCCTGTGCATGCTAACATGGATGCATCCCCGCTGGCATCAGATGAAGTGGTACTCTGTGTCTCAGCCACAGATTCCTAATGCATACTCCTGTCACCCTCCGATGCGCTGGTGTGCTCAGTGTCACTTGGCTCAGTGTCACTTGCCTCCGCTGCCGCTGTAGTGCTGGTCTCGCCACCACTTGTTTCTGGATCATGTTCCGCCGTGGTGTCTTGCGATTCGGCATTAGTGAGAGAAACAGGGTTGTGCAAGTGTCATCATCTGGTCACACGATTTCAGATCAATGCAGCACAGTAGAGGCCTAGAGCTACATGGTAACCACTACACCCTGCAATCACTGTGCAGCTACACACTATATAGACCACAACAGTGCCTGTCATGCAGACAAACTGCCAGGAGTGAGGCATGTCGATACCACACAGCATTACACCCTGCCCGTGGATGGAGTGCCCCCACCCCACATTGACCTGCCCCATGGACATGATGTGGCCACTACACTCATCACCACTGACAGCCATACAGGGAACCAGAGGGGACCACACACACCTGTTTTGACTACACATGCCACAATGCCAACTAGGCCATAGCAGGCACCATGTGCCAATCTGGGTTCACATTGTCATCTGATGTGTCCGCCTCAACCATCATGGTGCATGCAAAGTAGACAGACATGGTGTCACACTCATTAAGTGGACACTGCAGTTCACCACAATATGGACTCCCCACACCATCCCAATGAAGAGTGACCAGGTGGCCACAATAAATCTGTCAAGGATTGAGAACTGCAGGCAGAAGCAGCACAGTGAGGCCATGGTGGGCCAATGCCTCATACAGGCACACATCACAGTCGCCACTCACATCACATATCACAGCATGGGAACACACGCACATCACATGTTTCACCGCTGGCACAGGCCCTGTACACATGCATCCACTCCCAGACAAACTCTCCCTCCCCAGATACTCACCATCTCTGTCTTGCTGCTGATGCCCCTTCAGACGTGCATCCAGGTCTGGATTGGTCACTGCCAGTATGCGTCCCATCAGCGGAGTCATGGTGCGCCGTGCCAAACGCCCTGTGCGTGGTAGCATCCCCAAGGTCATCTCTGCCACTTGCTTAGCCAGCCGGCTGATGTCGTCCCACCTCTTGTGACAGTGTGTGCGTCATCTGTTTGATACCCCCAGGGCTCGCACCTTTGCTGCTATGGCCCTCCACACGGCCTTACGTTGGTGTACCTTGAGCTGCAGGTATGAGAGTAAAGAAGGGCAAATGAACAGTTACACAATGTCAGATGTCAGCATCTATCAGTACAGCAGCCAGACACTGACTCAGGACTCACAGTAACCTCCCTCCCTCCAGAACTGGGGGTACCCTCACAAGGCCACTGTGCATGGCATAAACATTAGTGACTGCATGCACACATTGTGGTTCCTAGTCTCCATGATATTCACACAAATGCATGATGCCTCAACACAAATGCATCAACAGCAGTGTGTAAGTCAGAAATTGTACAGGGCACTGATGGGGCATATCTACTATTCAGTGTGAAGCAACTGTAGCAAGTAAGTCGGCTGATGTTCAATGTTTGGCTGTGCAGCCACTGAACCTACTCTGTGGGTCACACTGACTCTGACTACAGGGGCACCCTGAAATGTCCTCACAAGCATTCACTGTCCTGGCATCCAAATGGCTAACAACCGCTGGGTCTGTATGCCTGACAATGTGACACACCCCACTCAGACATACGAGTACAGGCCTAGGAAAGAGTCACATTGCAACACACACACTCCTTCGACCTGGAGACAGCTTGTCTGTCAGTGTTTGTCATTACCCCACATCCCCAGGCATATACTGCAGCATCGCGACTACACGTCTGACACAACCCTGCCCTACAGCTCCATTCATGGTGACTTACCACAACATTGGGACCACCGAACAGCCGTGGGTACTGTGCCAGCACCTCGTCCACAAGAACCTCCAGCTCCTCACTCGTGAATGGACTGGCATGGATCTTCTCTGTCCTTGACATCCCTGTGGATATGGCAGACTTTTGGTGGAAGTGAGTTGTGAGGGGTCCCAGGCAGCAGGCTCTTGAGGCAGCAGCAGGACAGGGTCCCAGGCAGCAGGCTCTTGAGGCAGCAGCAGGACATGGTCCCAGGCTCTTGAGGCAGCAGCAGGACAGGGTCCCAGGCAGCAAGCTCTTGAGGCAGCAGCAGGACAGGGTCCAAGGCAGCAGGCTCTTGAGGCAGCAGCAGGAGATGGTCCCAGGCAGCAGGCTCTTGAGGCAGCAGCGGGACAGGGTCCCAGGCAGCAGGCTCTTGAGGCAGCAGCAGGACATGGTCCCAGGCAGCAGGCTCTTGAGGCAGCAGCAGGAGATGGTCCCAGGCAGCAGGCTCTTGAGGCAGCAGCAGGAGATGTTCCCAGGCAACAGGCTCTGTGAGCAGTGGAAATGTGAGGCTCACTCCCATAGATTTATAGCCCCCTGGGGTCGTTTGGAAGCTTAAAAGCTGCTACAATTGGTTGTCCAGGTCTGCCTTATTCAAAAGCATCCAATGACCGCCTTCGCGATAGCGGAGCACACCTTCCGCGATTTTCAAATCTGCATCATGCCACCGCGATCATCGCTGCCATTTGCTGTATGCAATGCTCCACGGCGGTGACGCACCGCGGGTGCCCGGGGTGCGCTACCGCGATGGTGCATCATTCAAAAGCATCCAATGACCGCCTCCGCGGTAGCGGAGCACACCTTCTGCGATTTTCAAATCTGCATCATGCCACCGCGATCATCGCTGCCATTGGCTGTATGCAATGATCCACGGCGGTGACGTACCGCCGAGGCCAGGCGGTAGGTACCGCGACTCATGCTGCGGAGCATACCCACCACCATAATCACATGTCCATATGCCAATGGCTACCGCACTTGTGAAGGGGGTGGTGCTGGGGTCACACTGCTGGGGACCGGCGGTAGGTACCGCGACTCATGCGGCGGAGCATACCCACCGCCACATACACATGTCCATATGCCAATGGCTATCGCACTTGTGAAGGGGGTGGTGCTGGGGTCAGGCAGTAGGTACCGCGGCTTATGCGGCGGAGCATACCCACCGCCATATACACATGTCCATATGCCAATGGCTACCGCACTTGTGAAGGGGGTGGTGCTGGGGTCACACCGCCGGGGACCGGCGGTAGGTACCGCAACTCATGCGGCGGAGCATACCCACCACCATATACACATGTCCATATGCCAATGGCTACCGCACTTGTGAAGGGGGTGGTGCTGGGGTCACACCGCCGGGGACCGGCGCTAGGTACCGCGACTCATGCGGCGGAGCATACCCACCGCCATATACACATGTCCATATGCCAATGGCTACCGCACTTGTGAAGGGGGTGGTGCTGGGGTCACACCGCCGGGGCCAGGTGGTAGGTACTGCTATTTTCGTACCCATTGCTGTGTATGTCAATCCAGAACACTGTATCATGTATCAGCACCCTGCAGCAACATGGTGAAGGGCACATCATTGTACACACGATGCCACACAGCCATGTCATCCACAGGTGGACGCACGTTCAGTGTGAGACACTTTGGCCTGTGGTTCAGCCATTTTAGTAAGAAATTTGATGGCTGATGATGATTGACAGACTTCAGCTGGTGTAAATGATGTTGTGACGTTTAATGTGTTGTGGGTCAGTGCAGACCTTGACCTGGCTGGTGTCACTGCATTGTATCGTACCAGACTTGTGCATTCACAACTGCTCATGCACACAACCGGAAGTGTCCCTGCTACTGTGATCATTGTGTTGATGAATGTGTGCCGACTTTACATGATGCATTGAGGTGTGGCAGGTACAGCAGATGGATATGATAGACATGGTAAGTCACAAATACATTGGCGGTTCTTGCTGCACCTTGTCTGCACATGTGAATCGTTCATCCATTATATCCGCATTCACAGTCCCCGATGTGTTTGTGGCACTTGTGTTTTGTCACTGGAGTGGCGTGCCCTCTGTGTGAAGCTATTGGCAGCCATGTAACCTGATGTGCCATGCATCTCTCTGGCACTCGTTGTTTTCCCATGACATCATTGATGCTTTGTGCTATGCCCATCTCATGATGCTTGTCACTGACATATTCATTTTACTCCTCAACTAGGAGGAGGCCGAATCTCCTACGTCACCTGACAGTGCTGGAGGACATGGAGAATGAGGCAATCATCAGGAAATTCAGGCTGGACAGACCAACATTGAAGATCCTGTGTGATCTATTCGAGCCCCACCTGCAACCTCGCCGTCACTATCCTACGGCATTCACACCCACCTACAAGGTGCTGGCAGCACTCCACTTTTTTGCGACTGGTTCCTTCCAGGAGACCGTGGCTAACGCTGGGGGCATGTCGCAGCCCATGTTCAGCATGGTGCTGAGGGATGTTCTTGCGGCCATGATGCTATATCGCAATCACTACATACATTTCTCTCTGGACGACATTACATCAGCACGTATTGATAGATTGGGATTGACTCCTCCATTCATTCGCCCCCTCTCCCCCTCTCTATCGTTTCCACCTACCAACCGTTCCTGCTCTGCTCCGCCACCGCGCCCATCCACCACCACTTTATCTGCTATCTATCTTAACACTAGGTCAGCTGTTAAGCATTATCATGAACTTTTCACCTTACTGGACCTGCACAAACCCGACCTCCTTTTTCTTACGGAGACTTGGTTCTGTGACAGTTCCCTTCCCCCCTTATTAGCCACGCTTCCTGCATCATATTACGTTCTTCACGCCGATCGCCCCCCCGGTAAACCGGGTGGTGGCGTTGCCCTGATTGCCCGCAAAGATATCGTTTTTCAACCTTTAGTTTTCTCCCCTATTGGCTCATTAGATTTTCTAGTTGCCCGCACACTCTCTTTCAGTACTCCGCCCACTTGTGTGCTGATGTACCGTCCTCCCTCTTCTCTTCAACTTTTCCTGCCGAGCTTCCAAGACTTGGTGGCAACCCTGGTTGTAAACAACTCAGCCATTTTGGTATTAGGAGACTTCAACTTTTGGCCTTCAGATCCGGCCGAATGTTCAACATCGAAGGAATTCTCAGAGTCTCTACGCTTTCTCAACTTTTCCCCAGCTGTGCACTCCCCAACCCACTGTCAGGGCCACATCTTAGACCAGATTTGGTCCCTCAACTGCCCAGTGTCGTATTTGACCATTTCCCCTTGCACTTGGTCTGATCATTTCCTCATCTCTTTTTCGTTACCCCTCAGTTCAGCCCGTAAGCCCTCCCTCCCTAAAAACATCTGGGCGCGCTCCTGGAACCACGTAGATGTGACTTCCCTGTCTGCCACACTCTCCGCCTCCCGCCCGGATCTTCACGGGCTGTCATCTCTCGAACAAGCTGACTCCATCAATTCATGGCTTGGTTCAGGCTGCAACTTAGTCGCTCCCTTAAGGCGTGTATCATCCAGATGCACCAATGACGCAAATCGCTGGTTCAACCAGGAACTCAAAGCTCTAAAACTTAATGTCCGTCGGGCTGAACGCTCTTGGAGGCGGGACTATTGTCCAATACTTAGAAATCAGTACATCACTCTCTTGGCCCAGTACAAAAAATCCATCCTGGCGACCAATAACGCCTACTTTTCCTCTAAAATTTTAGCCGCCGAAAACCAGTCCAAAGAAATTTTCACTATTGTGCACGACCTTGCATACTCTGACAGGGCCTCCCTCAAACCTTCCCCTTCCCAGTATCTTTGTGACTCCCTCAATTCTTTTTTCTTTGATAAAATTTCCACCATCAAAGCTAATATCCCCCCCCTTCCCCTTCCTTTGTCATTCCCCACTGTCCCCCCAACACAGCTTGCCTCGACTTCATCCCCCTCCTTACAGAAGAATCCTTCCTTTCTCTTCTGCCGCTGGTCCAATCCGGTTCCCCTCTAGACCCTTGCCCTGCACATATTCTGAAACAGATTTATTCTGTTTGTGCCTCGCCCCCTCTCACCCTCCTCAACAGCTCGCTATCACAGGGCATCGTCATCCCACCCCTCAAATCGTCCGTCTTTCTACCCATCTTAAAAAACCCCGGAGCGGACCCCTCTGTACTTGTCAACTATCGCCCCATCTCACTCCTGCCCTTTTTGGCGAAGGTGCTGGAGAGTCATGTAACCAGAACGCTCAGCACCTTCTTGGAGGAGAATAGGGTATTAGCCCCTCGGCAGGCGGGGTTCCGTCCCTCACACTCCACGGAGTCCGTTGTATTATCGGTTCTTGACAACCTCAGAGAGGGTTTGGACACTAACCATCCCCAGGCCCTGGTCCTCCTCGATCTCTCCGCCGCTTTTGACACGGTTGATCATTCCATCTTATTGTCCCGTGTCAGAGCGGCGGGAATCGGAGGATCGGCCTAGGTCTGGCTGTCCTCCTTTCTGAGTGACCGCACCCATGCTGTGCGCTTGGGTGATTTTTCAGCGGACTTCCAGCCGGTTAAATGTGGGGTCCCCCAGGGTTCATCCCTTTCCCCGCTGTTATTTAACCTGTAAATTGCTCCCCTTATCTTTGCCCTCCAACAGCTGGAGGTCTCCGTTTATAACTACGCGGATGACCTCCAGCTAATTTTTTCCTTATCTTCCTCCCCAGAGTCCATCTCTAACTTTCAGTCTGTCATGACTTTCATCCGGGACTGGATGAATTACAACCACCTGAAGCTCAACCCCGACAAAACGGAGTTGGTGCTGACAGGTGGTTGCTCCAGTCCCTGGTCCTCTTCCTTTTGGCCCCCCTCGTTGGGTTCTCCCCCAATTCCATCCCCCTCTGTAAAAACTCTTGGGTTTAAACTGGATCACCAACTTTCACTTCACTCTCAAGTTAGCACTGTTGTGTCTTCGTCTTTCCTCTCACTTCGCACTATTCGCAAAGTCTCTCGGTTCTTCTCTCTCCCCGCCCTCAAACTTATAGTCCTGGCAATGGTTATCTCCCGCCTGGATTACGGCAACGCCCTTTATTGTGGTATGCCCGCGACGCCTCCAGCTGGTCCAGAACCAGGCGGTTCGCCTGGTCTTCAACCTATCTAAGTCACATCACGTCACTCCCCTCCTTAAGACCTTGCACTGGCTCCCCATTCGTGAACAAGTCCAGTTTAAACTAGGATGCATCATCTTCAACGCCCGGTCCGGCTCAGCCCCTGCCTTTATCATGTCTGAAATTCATTCCTATGTCCCTCCCAGGGAGCTGCGCTCTTCCACCCAACAATTGGTTGTAGTCCCCCGTTTCAAACGTAAAAAGTGGGGAGGCTCCAAATTTTCCACACTCGCCCCTGCCTTCTGGAATTCCCTTCCGGTCCACCTGAGATCCTGTCCCCAGTATACACTCTTTCGCAAGGCACTGAAAACTTTCCTTTTCACACAAGACTTCTCCCCTTAAACCTCCTTTCCCATGCTCTGGTTTTCGATTCCTCCGGAGTTCAGTACTGTACAGTGCCATGAAACCGCTAGGTGTACGTGCGCTTAAGAAATATTTTAAACTCAAACTCATTTCTAGGGGACGTGAATTGGCTGCCGTTAAGGGTGACTTCTATCCCCTTGGGCGTATCCCACATGTAGTCGGTGCCATAGATTGCACCCATGTAGGTCTGGTGCCACCGCAGGCGACGGAGCACATTTATCGGAACCGCAAACACTACCACTCCATAAATGTGCAGGTGGTGTGCCTTGCGGACATGACCATATCACATGTGTGTGCAAAGTATATCGGTTCGGCCCATGATTCGTACATCATGAGGAACAGCATGGTGCCACGGATGATGGAGAATCTGCATCCCGATCGTGCCTGGATTGTGGGTGAGTATCACTACTCCTATGGCGTGCTGTGTGTCACTTGCTGCACTCTGGCTGTACAACATTGCAATGTGTGTTTGTCATTCACAGGTAACTCAGCATATCCCAGTAGGCCATGGCTGTTGAGCCCACTCCGTAATCCCCGAATACCAGCAGACATCCGCTACAATGAGGCCCATGGCAGGACCCGACGGGTAATCAAGCGGACTTTCGGCCTGCTGAAGTCAAGGTTCCGGTGCCTGGACAGGACCGGAGGTGCACTGGCATACTCGCCGGGGAAGGAGTGCAAGATCGTTGTGGCATGCTGTATGCTGCACAACCTGGCCATCCACAAGGTGGTCCCCCTGCTCCTGGACGATGGTGAGGAACCAAGGCAACCACCTGCTCAAGGACCTGAGTCCAGTGATGAGGACAGTGGTGAGGAGGAAGGAGTAGACCTGCGCCAGCAGCTCATCGACCGCTACTTCACCTGATGGTGGCTGACGTGGTACACCTTGTACATTGTCTGGTGTGGTTGCTGTTGTTGTGAATGGCTATGCGCGGATGTAACCGAGAGGCACATGTTCTGTCACCTATGTGTGGTATTGGTGAGATTGGCGTTCCATACGGAGATGTATGCTGGACCGTATTTGTGCACACCTGCTAGATATTGTGTAGTATGCCTGTGATGTCTTGTGTATATTTTGTGCAGTGATCTGTGTGTGTTGCCACAATGAGACCAGTGACTGTTGTTCTGTTGTGTCTCCCTAGGTGCTACAGAGGGTTCCTGCCCTCCATATCGTACATCATTTGTACACATCATGGACATTATCCACAATGTAAATACTGCACTAAAGAATTCACTACACAAAATCTGGAGCGTCAGGTATTTTATTTTGGGAGTGGACATGTGATTGGTGTGGTAATATTTACATGAAGTTGTGGAATGGGCAGTGAGTTGACAGTCCTGTTCGATGAGATGCAAGAGTAGACATCACATGGATGTGGTGACCCAGTCCAACAGAGAGGTGCCATTGCCAAGGCAATATGGGGATAGACAATCCAAACAGTGAATACAGCTGGGAAGAGGGTTGTCTTCACGGCTGGCTCCGTGACTGGCGTGTGGCAGGTGCTTTGCCTCCAGAGACTCCCAGGCTCTTCTTTGGATGCCCCCTAGATCTTTTTCTCGGTGGGGGGCCTGCTGAATGGCCAGCGGCGTCAGAGGACATGTTCCTCTCTGTTGGCGCTAGGGAGGATGGAGCACTGTCATCCTGCGGAGCAACAGAAGGGGACGGAGGTGGTGCTTGGGACACAGGCCTGTCCCTCTGCAACGCCACTTGCTGGCCCATGAGGTCCACCATCTGTCCCAGGCGGTTATCGATGGACCTTATCAGCAGGATGAGCTCACTTAATAGTTCATCGGACCGGCCACTTTGTCCCTGGACCTCTTGGTAGGCCTACACAACTCTGGTGAAGTGTTCCAGGGATGGTGTCCACTCCTCCCGAGGTCTGGTGGTGACCCTGGCCCTCCCACCTGCTCTGCTGCCACGGACCTCTTCCCTCGCCACTGGGGTGCCACGCACTCTCTCCCTGCCCTCCACAGGTGTTGCTGTGGGATGGTCATCCCTAGGGACAGGGAGGGTGCTGCAGGTGGTACTGGTGGTACTGGTGGTGTTGGTGGCAGTGGCGGTGGTGGTTGCGGTGGAGGCAAAGGCTGTGACAGCAGGGGTCTGCTGCGTTGTTGCAGCAGAGGTGGTGGTGGGGAGGATGGGGGCCTGGGACCTCTGGGTCTGTGGCACACCAGATGGGCCGGCCAGGAGCTCATCGTCCAAACTGTCATGGGAGTCTGCATCTGAGAGTCCATGTGCTGGGGGTGGAGACTGGCTCTGCTGGTCGTTGGTGTGGTCCTCAGCAGTGAGTTCTTCATCACCTGTGGAGTAGATGGGGAGTGGTCAGTGTTTGTGTCATCTGTGTATCATCATCTGTCTGTACACTAGTTATATATGCAGTCATCAGTAGTACAATTCATGGCAACACCGTGTAACATTTCATAGTGCAGAGGGACATCATGGAGTCATACATGTTGAATGTCAATGCATTGCATGTAATTGTTGTTGGTTTTCTGGATGCAGGTCCCCCACACACACTTCATGAAGAATTACGGTAGGTACGTACCTGTTAGGTGAGGGTGCAGGGTGTAATGGCTGACAGTTGTTCCTGAGTGGGGGAGGCCTCCATGCTGCTGGGGTGTGGGACAGGGGGTATGCTGGGAGCAGTGAGACTGGCCTCCCACGACAAACAGTGCTCCAATACAAGATGGCTACCTACCTGTGAGTCTGTTTGTTAGACGGTGCAATGGCTGACACATGCTCCTGGGTAGTGGAGGCCTCCATGCTGCTGGGTTGTGGGCCAGGGGGAATGGTGGTAGTAGTAGTGCAGGCCTCCCTCCCCCCACACCCTCCCAGTGAAGATGGCTACCTACCTGTGAGTCTGTTTGTTAGACAGTGCAATGGCTGACACATGCTCCTGGGTGGGGGAGGCCTCCATGCTGCTGGGGTGTGGGACAGGGGGTATGCTGGGAGCAGTGAGACTGGCCTCCCACCCCAAACAGTGCTTCAATACAAGATGGCTACCTACCTGTGAGCCTGTTTGTTAGACAGTGCAATGGCTGACACATGCTCCTTGATGGGGGAGGCCTCCATGCTACTGGGGTGTGGGACAGGGGGTATGCTGGGAGTTGTGATACAACCCTCCCACCCCCAAACAGTGCTCCAATACAAGATGGCTACCTACCTGTAAGTCTGTTTGTTGAACAGTGCACTGGCTGACACCTGCTCCTGGATGGGGGAGGCCTCCATGCCGCTGGTGTGTGGGCCAGGGGGAATGGTGGGAGCAGTAAGACTGGCCTCCCACCCCGAAACAGTGCTCCAATACAAGATGGCTACCAACCTGTAAGTCTGTTTGTTAAACAGTGCAATGGCTGACACATGCTCCTGGGTGGGGGAGCACTCCATGCTGCTCAACTGTGGTACAGGGGCTATGGCGTGAGTTGCTGTACAGACCTCCCTCCCCCATACAGGCCTCCTAAGCAGGATGGCTGGCTACATGTTGGGTGGGGATGGACAGTGTAATGGTGTTTGGGTATTGCAAGGAGGTAATTCTCATTGTGGTGGTTGTCATTTGTCTGTACTTACCAGCCTCCGCTCCCCCGGCTACTCCTGTGAGACTCTCAGGAAGCAGGATGGCAAGCACCTTCTCCTCCCATGGTGTGAATGTCTTCGGTGGGATGGGAGGGCCACTGCCAGTCGTGTTTGTCAGCGTCCAGTTCTTGCTCCTCCTCTCCTTGACAACCCTCTTGAGATCATGCCACCGCTTCATGATCTCCTTCTTGGATCTTGGGGTGGCCCCTACTGCATTCACCCTTTGGACTATCCTTTCCCACATTTGTGTCCTGGTGGCTAATGGACCAGGCTACCAAATAGTTGTGGCTCTACTCTCACAATCTCGTTGACCATGACTGTCAACTCACTCTCGGTGAATTTGGGCATTTTTTGTGATGTCATGGTGTGTGGGGGTTGAGGTGTTTGTGGGTGCAGAGGTGTGTGGGTGCAGTGGTGTGGTGATGATGTGTGAGGTGTGTTGTGTGCTGGGGGTTTGTTTGTGATGGTGTGATGGTGGTGTTGATGGTGGTGGTGGGTGGGTGTGTGTGCTGTGCTCTTTTGCCTCTCCTGTCAGATGGGGTGTATGGCCTTCTCTTCTGGAGTGATGCAAAGGATTGTGGTCAGTGAAGGGGGTGGCTTTGTACTCAGCTGTGTGGGTGTGTCCAATTGGATTTTGGTTGTGGGAGTAGTTCTGTGGTTTTGTATATTTATTTTCGTTATTTATGTTTCTGTGTATGTGTGTTGTATATTTTGGGGGCAGTGCTACTTTGTTTATGGAATGTTAGGCATCACTGCGGTGTTTTCACATCGACCGCCATGTTTTTCATGTTCGTCCGCTGCGGTGGCTTTGCTGCTGCTTGACCGCCATTTCTCCCATTCACTCCTGGGTGCAACCGTAGTGGTCGGTGTCGGCGGTTCCGGCCGCCACACCCTCGGGGATATCGTAATTTCCCATGCGGTGTGTCCGCTTTCCCTGCGGTGGGTTGTACCTTTTCCGCTGCTTATCCGACCACCGCGGTCAGTTTTTTGCCGTCTCCGCCGGCGTCGGACGGCTTTGCTTGGCCCGCTACCGCCGCGGTCGGTCTTTTGTGGCGGTTGTTCCTAATGTGGCGGATGGTATTTCCGCAGTCCTGGCGGGCGGTTGGTTTCCGCCTCCATGGCGGTCAGGGTGGTTTTCCGCCCCCTATCCTAATGGGCCCCTAAGTATTATTTTTTCTCAACTAAATAAAAATAGAAATGAAATAAACAAAATAATAAAATTAAATGTAAAACTTTAATAAAAATAACATTTTGCTTTTAAACCAACAGAAAAAAACACAGTGAATATACCACAACCATCGATAAAATATACATCAATAAAATTAAAGCAAGATAAATGTACGTTTATTTTCAAATATAATAATTATACAAACATGTTTACTGTTCAAAATTGTATAATTAACATATATAGATATATATCTATATCTATATATACATACACATACATATATTCACAGATAAACAAAGATATGGCAGAAGGATCGAAATTCATAACTTCACAAAAGGGAAAACTACTTCTGTGCTACATGGGCTACACTTATACACAAGAAAAAGTAACTGGAAACAACCCACTGGAAATGTAGTAAATATTACTCTATTTCTTGCTACGGGAGAGCTACTACAGTAGAAAGAAATGTAGTTAATGTCAAAGAACACAACCATCCCCCCAATGTGACTGAAATTGAGGTCAAAGACGCTCTAGAAACAATCCGAGCAGCAAGTACCAGCTCCCAACAGACCAGTACCCAAATTCTAAAAAATGTTTTAACTAGGATTCTTGAACACGTCACAGGACAACTACCGTCCATCTCCACTCTAAAAAGATCAATTGCCAAAACTAAAAGAGCTACAGCTCAAACACCACCCATCCCTCAAACCTTTGCAGAAATACAAATGTTACCAGAATACACCATCTCTCACAAAAATAAAAAAATCCTTCTTTATGACAATAACAGTCATGAAAAACGATTTATCATCTTTGCCACCAACAACAACTTACAAAAACATAAAAACAACAACATAAAAACTGTGAAAGGTGGATGATGGTTGGCACATTCAAAGTTTTCCCCAAGCCTTTTTACCTACTATATACCATACACGGCGAATATATAGACACTAACATCCCCTTCATATACGCACTACTCCCTAATAAGCAAAACACCACCTACATAGAGCTCCTTACAATACAAAAACAATACACCAACAACTACTTTCCACAAAAAATAATAATTGAATTTGAACAAGCAATATATTCAGTCAATTTTAAAAATATACCCACACACTGCAATACAATGTTGCTATTGCTACTTCAACCAAAGTGTCTGGAGACACCTACAAAAATCTACTTTAAGTATAGATTACGCCGCCAATAGCAACTTTGCCTTTGTACCAACAACTGAAGTAGCCAACCATTATAACATACTTCTTGAAAGCCCTTTTTATCAAGCAAACAAAACTAAACTAACTCCCTTCCTAGACTACTTTGAAGACACTTGGGTGGGAAGGCTACATAGATCAGGGCACCGGAGACAAAGTTTCCAATCCCCTGGTGGAACGTGTACAATAGCTCTCTAACTCAAAAAGCTAAAACTAAAAACGTGCTGGAAAGATGGTATAATGCTTTCCAAGCCACAATAGGAAGAGGACAAACAACCCTACACAAACTAATATAAGCCATTAAAAAAAGAACAGAGCTATCAAGAGCTAAGGCTAGAGAAATCCCTAACGTAGGGCTTCATTACGATGTCTGCCCGCCACTGCAACGGCAAAATGGACTGCCCGCCATAGGTGCGGCAGTCCCGCCATGCCAATCAGGATGCGATCACCACCATGGCAGTCGCATCCCACATTTGTTACATTGCGGCGGTCAGTGCTGTAAGCAACACCCGTTGCAATGTAAAAAATGCTTGTTGTGCATTTGCATGCACAACATGACAGGCATTCCGCGGTGCCTGCCACCTTGTGCATGCAAATGAAGGGGGGTGCCATGTGTGTCCCCGAAGTGCACCCCCAACACCCCAGTGGCCCGCAACAGGCCCCCAATACAAAAGACCATGCCTTTCCATGTCCGGCAACGTGATATGGATGGCGGTATCTTCCAGACACCGCCACCATATTAGGACCAAGATCCGCCCGGCAGACAATCAAAGGGATTGCCTGCCGGCTGAGATGCAATGGACGGTCTTTCTGTCTGCTGCTGTGACCCCTGCCATTGTAATATGGCGGGGGTAATTGGAGGGCGTGTGGGGATAGATGTCGGGTGGATAATGGACTGCTAAGGGGCCGATTACAATGCGCCTGCCATCGTTGTGGTAACTGGGACTGCCCGCCTGTAAGGCAGCGGTCCAGCACATTGTACTACGATACGGCAGCCCGCCACCTTGGCTGTCGCATCCAGGCCGTTCAACATTACGGCGAGTGCTGCTGGCTGCAGCAGCCGCCGCAATGCTAAGCAGCCATGTCGTGCATTTCCCTGCAATATGTGGCAGCACCACGCGATGCCTTTCACTTAGTGTAGGGAAATGTAGGGAGTACCCATCCCAGTGCACCACTACCCCACAACACAAGGGGGGAGCAACAGGACCCAAATCCAATCCCTGCCAGCCTTTCCATGGCAGTTTCACTGCCATGGAAAGGCTGGCTTCAGCCAGCATTGTAATTTGGAGGTCGGTGCCTGCTGGACACCGCCACCATTCAAACCATGCTGATCGCTCTGCCAGGCAATCGGTACGATTGCCATGGCGGGCCTTCCGCCATCGTAATGACACCCTAAAATAGGGCCTAAACTCAGTAAACAAAAAAATACACTGTATGAATACCTACAACACAAAACTCGACTATTTCCAAACACCAAAGGGCTAGAATACCTAGACATAATTACTAAATCTATACTTTAAAAAAAAATCAATGCTAACCATCATAAGCATTTTAAAAACACAAAACATTTAAACAACATAACTACTCTTTTTTAATTAATAATTATAATTATGTCAGTTAAAATTTGTAAACGATCACAAAAATGTATGACATAATATAATTATTCAAATAAAAAAATAAAAAAAACAATGTAACCAAAAACATTTCCCACTCATGATAATAAAAAATAACTTACAGTTCTGTCGCAGCAGACAATCCTCAAAAACAAAAAAATCCATAGTAGGTAAATCCAAACACGAATCCATTAAAAAAGAAAGCCCCCCCCCCAAAAAATGCAAAAATTAAACTGTTGAAAAAAGGCTCCAATGACGCAATCCTCTCAATAATGAAACCCTCAAAAATGCAAAAATTAGTTTTAGAAAAAGCAAACATTTAGGGGCCGAATCCGATACGGGTCTGGAGCCCTTCCGACCGAATCGGTCAGTGTCGGACGGATTTCATTCCGACCGAGCCATTCCGATGGGCTCGGTCGAAATGGAATCTGACTTGGATTTCCGGATGGCCTACGGTGGGCTCAGAGAGCCTGTCTGCCATCCGAAAATCCTTCAGTACTCGCCCGGTCTCCTCTTTACGACCGAGGGAGTACGATGGCAGTTTATCACTGCCTTTTCATGATGGTCTGTCCGGCACGAAAAGGCAGTCGGAAACTGTCTTTGGGGGCCCCAGCATGGCCCCCATGGGTGAAAGGCTGCTGAATGGCAGCCTGGGGGCACCTATGGTGCCCCTCTGTGGATCCCTGCACCTGGTGGCAGGCACCTTGGGGTGCCAGCCACAGGGTGCAGGGATGAACTGCACCCCTGATTTTCTCAATGCAGGCATGCAATCCACTCTGAATGCATGCCTGCATTGTGAAGTATACAAGTGCGACGAACCCTGTTCGGTCGCATCGTATTAGCAGGGCCGTAACCCATGACAGCAGGTCGGTGGGTTACTGCTCCTGACCGATGTCGGACGGATCTGAGTCCGTCCGACATCGGAATAGGCCCCTATACTGTTGAAATGAGGCACCATTCACGCAATCCTCTCAATAAGGAAACCCTCAAAAACCAGAAAAGTAGCTTAAAAAAAACACTCCAAGAAACCCAAAAGTAAAAGAAAATGTAAAGTAACTTGTTTTAGAAAAAACAAAATACATTTTCCTTAAAAAAATTAAATAAATGCGTTGTCACCACCATCCGTTCACGAAATGGAAAGCCTGTAAAAAAAAAAAAGAACACCCTTCCACAGTAAAATGTACAAACCCACATACATTAATATCAACATTAAAAACAAGATAATAGAATTAAACAACACATAACTAACACTACATAACACTCTACTTCTATCTAACACTACATCAAACACATAAAAACTAAATTTCCAAAACAACACCTAACTTCACCAAAAATGAACAAATAACATTCTAACAAATCAAATTACACTATTACTACCTCGCCCCTACCATAAAACTACCTTAAAAGTCAATTAAATTAAACTTACCTTAATCAACGTAACACAGCTCCTAACCGCGAGGTTTCAGCTTCCAAAATGACCCAAAAACGAAAAAGATAGACAAAAAAGTGAGGAAATGGGGAAAATGGCAGAGTAATAAAAATGAAAAAAGACTTACTCCCTATAGACTAGAATGGAGAAGTGCACTCCCCACCGCAGTTGCTGATTTAGCCTTGGGACCACCCCACTTCACTATTCAGTTTGACCTTAATGTACACTTAGACAATTCCTTTGACAATATGGCTAAAGAACTGATTGAGAATCTTTCAGCACTCCAGCTCACGGAGAAAGTGTCGAAACCCACTCATTGCAAAGGTCACCTACTGGATCCAGTCTTTAGTAATTGTAACAAACATACTGTTGGACTCCCCTTCCCTGGACCGATCACTACTTGATTCTGTTAACCTGGGAAATTCCCGGACCCGTTTGCTCCCCCAATATAATTCCGGTCAGAGAGCGGATTTGGTCAAAGCTTCCAATTGATCAGTGGAACACGGTTCTGCAAACTAATATACCTAACCGTGAGTTAAACTTTAATCTGGCCAATGCTAATGAGAAATTGAATTCCTGGATCCAAGGTTCCATAGTACTTCCTAAGAACCCTTCCCATATAACTAATAGGCCAAAAAATGCGCTGTGGTTTACTCACAAACTGAGGGAACTTAAACAATGATGCAGAAGGCTTGAAAGGAGATGGAGATTGAATTATTCAGATCTCAGCAAAATGGACTACAGGGAATCTATCAGACTCTACAAATCTGAAATTAAAGCTACCCAAGCTGCCTTCTACGAACAGAAAATTAAGGGGGTCTATAGGATAGCGGGTGGTTCACCACCACCCATATGGCGGTGGCAATCCGCCCGCTAAACTCCTCCAGGGTTTTTGGGGGTAGGGGGTACACAGGGGGGTACCCTGCAGTTTCATGCACAACATGGCAGGCACCACACGGTGCCTACCACGTTGTGCATGGAAATGCATGACATGCCTTTTTAAAAAAAGTTTTTTAAAAGTTTTTATTTACATGTGTGATACAATTCGAGTGTAATCTATAGCGGGAGGAATGCTATTCTTGATATGTGATTGAATATGTTATATGATATTGCTATTTATCGATTAATAAACCCCCTTTTTAATATAATTTGTGATTGAATTGAAGAGTATTTTGAGGAACTGTATGCTGTACTTTGTTACTGTGGATTGTGGTAAGACAAAGTTTTTTTGAAGAAAGGCACCTCCTGGGTAGTAAAATACCTCCAGGACTAAAATTGTTAAACATCTCTACAAGACATTTGGCCCAGGGAGAGGTTTTTGTCCTCTCAGACATCAAGATATAGGGACTTTTGGTTTTTCAGTTTGACGTGCCTTTTTGGCATTGCGGCGGGCGGTGCTGAGAGCACTACCCGCCGCAATGTCAAGAATGCAGGATGCGCCCGCCAGTGTGGTGGATGCATCCTAATGACCCCCACTGCACTAATGGCGGGCAGTCGCTTCCTACGAACTTTGTACACCTGCCATCCTAATGATGCCCTAAGTTAGCAGCGAACTCTCCTAAAGAAATGTTTAAAATTGCTAAAACCCTTATTAATTTACCTCAGAAAAATCCTATGCTGGATGACTCTTTTACTCACTGTAACAATCTGGCAGAATTTTTTCAAAAGAAAATTCAAAATATCTATCTAGATTTTCCGACTTACCAGCCCACCAATTCTTTGACTGCCCCCTCTGAGCCGATTATAGGAACCCAAACCCCACTATCACAATTTCCTCTCCTGGATCCTGCCTAGCTGGACTTAATTATGGCAAACATAAAATCGGGTTCTCCCTTAGACCCTGCTCCCCCCCCAGGCCCTTACCTTTTTTGTAAATACTAGTCGCCCTGCAATTCTTGACCTGGTGAATTCCTCTGTCTCCTCAGGCGTAGTGCCATTGGCCTGGAAATGTGCGATGGTTAAAGCCCTTTTGAAAAAACCCAATCTCAATCAGGCCAATCTGGCTAACTGCCGTCCCATCTCCCTCTTGCCTTGGGTGAGTAAGATTCTAGAGAAACCACCAGTATACCAGGTGCACAGCTAGAATGACAATGTCAAAAAGTTCAAACAATTTAAACAGCGTTTTTGCTAAATTGTCCAAAACGACTAATACACACTTTCAGGTTACTACAACCTAAACTTTTATATCAATTCTTCATTGGTACAAAATCATGAATCGAAATACATTTTTTATCAATGCAAATATAAACGAAAAACTTTCTACATTTTGTAGTGAAGCCACAATATTCATAAACAATCAATTGTTGAAATTAACATGAATACTTGATCATGCCCTCATGCCTAATGCATTTCGGGAAGAGTTCCCTTCTTCAGGGGAAACTGTAGGAAAATACAAAAAACATGTAATGACACAAGTACTATCAATTCATGTAAACAAATCTAAATAAATGATCTTAGAGCATCTCCAAAAGAGTCCAAGGGACAAACAAAGATCAAGCCAATAATGCCTATATGTAATTTACTCATAGCCAAATAAAGGAAATTGTGCATGAATATTAGATTAGTGAAAAGACCAAATGACCCAGACTAAAGAGAACCGAGAAAAAGAAGAATGTAAAGAATATCCCAAACAGAAAAAACAGTGCCAACAGAGACAAGTGATAAGGACTAATGCAGAAGGCACCTACGCATGTCACTAACTCTGGCGTAATTGATCTCCTGCGTTTATTGCACAGAGAAATAATCTGTGAAAAAAGACAAAAATGAACCGCAGTTTACTGTGCAGTTGCAATCTCCACAGATATGTAATAACCAGGCGCTATATTCAAAAACACTGTAAAGTTTTCTCATTGAAAACATACTAGAGAAACGCTCAGGCAGCTAACGCAAGATGAGCTGATATTGAACGCATTAGCTCAACTAACTAGGAACAAAATGCTAGTGACAGCCAACAATCCTAATCTCAGCAGTAATAAGTACCTCTGAGGTGGCTTAGCGTTGGACGCTAACTGTTCACTCGATCCTGTTGAATTACGGGTTCCGCCTCCGAATAAACACCCTGTTTCAGACGAGTCAAGCCGGAGCCTGTTACAATGAGGTGGGACGTAAGGGATAATCTATTGAACGCTGACGAAGTCAGCACGATGGTATTACATAAACACCAACCCCTCTGGCTTACCTCTTAATGTAAAAACTTCACTGGTGTGTCGAAAATGCTTGTTCTCTAGGCAGTCGACAAGAAACCCCTATCCAACAGATAAGGCGATACTTCACTGATACTACGTTATATAAGCAATCAAAGAGTAATAATGGAAATAGGACAACTAAATCGGCGGCCATTTTTAAATAGGTTAACCAGTCAATGTAATGACTAAATGGAATGGAAATCTCTCAAACCGCGAATGTAAAAGAGCTGTCAACAACGCTGAAAAGAATGAGAGTGACAAGAGAGGTCTGTAGATCTGCGTAGTTCTTCAAAGACAGTGAACTGAAGAATTGAAGTGAACAAATAAAAGTGTATAAGGAAAGAAAAGATGGAAAAAATGATGTGAATAGTGCAGAACACAAAAGAAAAATAATCTCACTTAATATCCAAAACTAATTTTGGCTACAAGAAAACACATGTCTTGGATCGATAACAGCATCTGGAGCTTTTTAACAATAGAACACCCTCGGAGACCTAGGCTGTATATGCTCCCAAAAGTACATACAAATTTGCCAGATCCTCCATTTCGCCCCATTGTTTCCGGCTGCGATTCAGTTTTTTCACCGGCTGGCCAGCTAGTGGACCACTTCCTTCAGAAATTTGTACAAAACTGGCGCAGTTATGTGAAAGACACCACTCATTTCCTTAATCGGTTGGAGAACATAAGTGAGACATTCTCTACCTCCTGGCTATTATGCACTATCGACGTCACTTCCCTCTACACTTCCATACCATTTAAAGATGGCATAGAAGCGTGCAAATGGGTCTTATTTCAGTTACCAGAAACAAGTGTGAACAAGGTCCTTGTTTTAGAACAACTCTTATTTTGCTTACAACATAACTACCTGCAGTGGCAAGAGGATTTTTACTTGCAAGTGAGCGGCACCTCGATGGGCTTTTCGGGGGCCCCCTCGTTTGCTAATACCTTCATGGCTCAATTCGAACATGATCACATCTTCACACTAAATGCCTGGAATTCTGATCTTGTGTTTTATGTCAGATTTATTGATGACATTTTCTTAATTTGGAGGAACTCCAAAGAATCATTGAAATAGCTTATAGCACAGCTGAACAACAAACATGAGCGTATTCAGTTTACACATTGCATTAGTGAGAAAACAATTGCTTACTTGGATGTAAACATTAATAAAACGGACCAGCATTTTGACACAGCAGTGTTTACCAAACGCACTGATAAAAATAATTTATTGTACTCAAGTTTTCATCCTCCCAATTTGATACACAACCTTCCTTATTCTCTGATGTTGAGAATAAAACTAATTACCTCGGATGCGAATAAATTAGAACAAACTCTTCGGGAACATAGCGCAAAATGTAAACAACGGGGTTATCCAGAGACAATTGTGATGCAAGCCATCACAAAAACACAAGGATTTGAACGCAAAACGTTATTATCTACAAGAACTAAACCTGAACTCAATCGACATGTTTTCGTGTCCAAATTTTCAACAAGATCTTTTGCTATTAAGAAAATAATCAAATCTAAATGGGATACCTTAAGACATGATCCTGACTTCAGAGATCTATTCAGTAATGAACCGCTTTTTGCATATACACGCAGCAAAAACATAAAAGAACTATTATCAACTCCCAAACCAGACAACAGGCAGTTTGTTGGTATGCGCAAATGCTATAGTTGTGTCAACTGCAATAATGTCATAACAGGCAACACGATCAACCACCCACATTCCGGTATACCTATTTCATTAAAATACAATGGTGATTGCAATACCTCTAATGTTATCTACACAATTAAGTGTCCTTGTGGACTCTTATATGTAGGTAAGACTTCCAGGAAAGTCAAAATCAGAATAACAGAGCATAAAAGTGCTATACGTTCGAGGAGCACCAAAACTTACTTTGCCACACATTGGTTAGAACACCAACATACCAATGCTCAGCTAAAATGTACTATTCTAGAGGTACTGTTGAATAAACCTGGGCAGGATACCAACAGAGTGTTATCTCAAAGAGAGGCCTGGTGGATAAAATATGTACAGACTCTTTTGCCAGGGGGGCTCAATGATAGAATTGAACTACTATGTTTCTTATAAACCTCCTGAAACTTTTTTGACATATACTAATTATATTGAAACTTTTTTGACATTTACTTAACATGTATGTAATTAGCTTACTTAACATTCGCTTTCCTGCCTTTTTCCACAATTGCCCCGGTTTATTCTTTTGTCTTCACCTTCTTTAGTGTGTACATGTGTTTTCTTGTTGCCAAAATTAGTTTTGGATATTAAGTGGGATTATTTTTCTTTTGTGTTTTGCACTATTCACATCATTTTTTCCATCTTTTCTTTCCTTATACACTTTTATTTGTTCACTTCAATTCTTCAGTTCACTGTCTTTGAAGAACTACGCAGATCTACAGACCTCTCTTGTCACTCTCATTCTTTTCAGCCTTGTTGACAGCTCTTTTACATTCGCGGTTTATTGAGAGATTTCCATTCCATTTAGTCGTTACATTGACTGGATAACCTATTTAAAGATGGCCGCCGATTTAGATGTCCTATTTCCATTATTACTCTTTGATTGCTCATATAACGTAGTATCAGTGAAGTATCGCGTTATCTGTTAGATAGGGGTTTCTTGTCGACTGTCTAGAGAACAAGCATTTTCGACACACCAGTGAAGTTTTTACATTAAGAGGCAAGCCCGAGGGGTTGGTGTTTATGTAATACCATCGTGCTGACTTTGTCAGCGTTCAATAGATTATCCCTTACGTCCCGCTCCCACCTCATTCTAACAGGCTCCGGCTTGACTCGTCTGAAGCAGGGTGTTTATTCGGAGGCGGAACCTGTAATTCAACAGGATCGCAGTAAGGGTTGGAGCCCATTTCTGGCATGTGACACGTGTCACTCTGTCATATGGCATATGCCACAGCTGATGTGACATATGCCACAGATTTTTTACATGGTCTTTCATGATTATCAGTTGAGGATTTCCAAATGACTATCTTTCACTCTGCTAAAATAAATAAATTGTTTAAAAAATGAAAAACAATATAAAAATAGACTTTCCCCAGGTGGGTTTTGAACCCTTGTCAAAAAGCACTCATAGCCTCTATGAACTACCACTGTACCATCTGTTATGCAGAAATTTGCTTTGCCCAAAGCCTTTGTGTCTTGGAAAAAGGGTGAGGTTCTTCTTCTGTTTCCATGACGTTTTCTTCTTACATGCTACAAATCTACACTTGATTTTCGTTATTTATAAACAAAGAGCCCTTCCTTCCCCTCATTCTGGCACTTGGCCCATGCATTTAGTTTTCTTACACAACCATTCCCAAAGTCTCATTCCACAAATTAAGGGATTTATTTCATCATGTCGCAAATCTCGGACATGCACTGGCTTGACTAAAAAGGACACAAATCTCACAGACACTGCTAGGGTTGATTTACAAAAGGGAATCTTTCATTTGGGTAAAATAGAAAAAAAAATAGAAAAGAATATAAAAATCGATTTTCCCCAGCTGAGGTTTGAACCCTTGTCAAAAAAGCGCTCACAGACTCTGTGAACTGCCCCTGAACCATCTGTTCTGCATAGATTTTATCAGCCCAAAGCCTTTGTGTCTTGGAAAAGGGATGATGTCCCTTTTCTGTTTCCATGCTGTTTTTCTTGTAACATGCCACAAATCTACACTTGATTTTCGTTATTTATAAACAAAGACCCCTTCCTTCCTCCCACTCTGGCACTTGGCCCATGCATTTAGTTTTCTTACACAACCATTCCCAAAGTCTCATTCCACAAATTAAGGAATTTATTTCATAGCAAACCTGGTCCCCCTTCCACATGCCACACAGAATGCCATCAATGCCTGACAATGATAGGAAGAACAGGAGGGGACCCATAAACCGAGTTGGGATGGGTATACTGTGTAAACAAAAACAATTCCCAACAGGTATTATTGAGAGACAATTTCAATTGTGCATGCCTGAAGGCATTACTGAGAACAGAAAACAAGGAGTCAAAAAGATTTTAGAGGAGCGGTGGTATTATTTACCAAGGACAAGGGTATTCAACATATGTTTACAGTTTTCAACAGCACTGTAAAGATTAGATCTTGTGACAACCCAGTGGCACTTGGTGCAAGGTGCTATATACAGTTTCAGTGAAGTGAAGTGCAAGTGCTTAAAAACAGCATTGGTGGCGCATAGAATGTGGTATATTGATGTATATACCACATTCTATGCGCCACCAATGCTGTTTTTAAGCACTTGCACTTCACTTCACTGAAACTGTATATAGCACCTTGCACCAAGTGCCACTGGGTTGTCACAAGATCTAATCTTTACAGTGCTGTTGAAAACTGTAAACATATGTTGAATACCCTTGTCCTTGGTAAATAATACCACCGCTCCTCTAAAATCTTTTTGACTCCTTGTTTTCTGTTCTCAGTAATGCCTTCAGGCATGCACAATTGAAATTGTCTCTCAATAATACCTGTTGGGAATTGTTTTTGTTTAATCAATGCCTGACATGCACTATGGCTAAGGAGGCCATAGTTCTCCCAGATACTGCTAGGGGGTGATTTACAAAGGCACAGCTTTCATTTCTGGAATTTAAAAAACAAATAAAAAAAAAACGATTTCCCCCAGCTGGGGATTGAACCCTTGTCAAAAAGTACTCACAGCCCCTGTGAACTGCCAGTGAGCCATGTATTTTGCTATATTTTCCTTCAGCCAAAAGCCTATTTGTCATTGAAAAATGATGTCGGTCCCTTCTCTATTTTCATGGTGTTCGAAATTTAGATGCTGGAAATGCACTATGACTAAGGAGGCCATAGTTTTCCCAGATACTGCTAGGGGTGATTTACAAAGGTACAGCTTTCATTTGTGGAATTTAGAAAACAAATTAAAAAAAACGGTATTTGAACCCTGGTCTAAAAGCACTCACAGCCCCTGTGAACTGCCAGTGAGCCATCTATTTTGCTGGATTTCCCTCCAGCCAAAAGCCTTGTTGTCATGGAAAAATGTTGTCAGTCCCTTCTCTATTTCCATGGTGTTTGGAATTTAGATGCTGGAAATGCACTATGACTAAGGAGGCCACAGTTCTCCCAGCTACTGCTAGGGGTGATTTACAAAGGCACAGCTTTCATTTGTGGAATTTAGAAAACAAATTTAAAAAAAAATGATTTTCCCCAGCTGGGGATTGAACCCTGGTCGAAAAGCACTCACAGCCTCTGTGAACTGCCAGTGAGCAATCTATTTTGCTGGGTTTTACCCTCGCCAAAAGCCTATTTGCCATTGAAAAATGATGTCGGTCCCTTCTCTATTTCCATGGTGTTCGGAATTTAGATGCTGGAAATGCACTATGACTAAGGAGGCCATAGTTTTCCCTGATACTGCTAGGGGTGGTTTACAAAGGCACAGCTTTCATTTGTGGAATTTAGAAAACAAATTAAAAAAAAACATTTCCCCCAGCTGGGGATTGAACCCTGGTCAAAAAGTACTCACAGCCCCTGTGAACTGCCAGTGAGCCATCTATTTTGTTAGAATTCATTCCAGCCAAAGGCCTATTTGTCGTTGAAAAATTATGGTGGTCCCTCCTCTTGATTTTAATGCTTTATAAACAAATAACCCTCCCTCTGTTTCACTCTGATACCAGCCCATAAATGTATGCTTCTCACAAACTCTTTCTTTATAAATTCTGCCAAATGTTACATGGATGTTAAATGCCTCAAGGACAATTGCCTTTCCTGTCCTCCTTTTCACTGTGCCACCAGTCCCCACCTTTTCAGTCTTAATATGTTTTTGTTTTTACTTTTCAAGTCTCTTAACTGCAAAATTGTTCTCTGTGCATTCTATACAATATGGTTTCTAAACATTTTCAATTATGTAAGAAAATCTCATTTGTAATATTCCACTGGTCAGTCTAGAACCCTGTATGTTTAACAACTAACAATGGTATCTGGAAGTCTAGTGGGCCAATCTATAATCTACTTTGAAAACAACCAAAAAACCATATTGTGTGGTAATTGGAGTGGAGTGACTATGTGTCTTATTGTGCACTAATTCTCCTTTTTTGGAAAAAAGTGCCCATCAGTTACCGCCTGTGTCCGCCCTACATCATCTGGGCTCTCCTTACCCAGGAGAATATATGGTGTTGCTACCTGTTGGATAATGGTAGTGTACCTTTTGAAAATTTCAAAAGTTTGTTGTGGGGACTGTCAAGATATTGTTGAGCGGGTAACTCAATTACAGTGCCAAAATAAATGTGAGAAAAAGTGATATTAAAATCAGGTAACTATTGAGTGGATGCGTATATTTATTCAGTTCCCTCAAAGTTCCCAACGTTAAAATGTGAATAAACAAACAGATTTAACAAAATATCTGTTATTCAGTATGGTCAACATGTTTCAGCATGTGTGATGTGTTTTATCACTGCTTTCTTCAGGACCTAGTTCTTCATGGCTACTGTTTGAATAAAGGAAAAATATCACCTGTATACTTTCACTTTTATTCCGTCTTCTCCACTGTAGTTAGTGAACAAAAAACAAATATACATGTCAATATGAAAACAAAGTAGAAACTCAGAAAGGCGAAAAATCTTCAGCTCATGTTCAGGCTGAGACAACATTTTCATTATGAGATTCGTTAATTAATCACCATATCTTATCATTCCAAAAGCAAAATCGCTATTATTCTTACCTCAAATTAATGGAGGGAAGGCATCACCCCACCTGGCCGCTGCTCAGGTATGAGGAGCACCGCACTAGTAAAAACACAGAATATGACACTTAGGTTCGCACAGATAATGTGCGCGTGCTGACACACTCTCTTATCCTTGTGAATAAACATCTATTTCCGTTGTTTATGGCGTCTCTCAAAATCGGTCTGTACATGATTTGCCATGTATACTGAGGTGCATATATACATGGATATGTACGCACCCTTGTCTAGTGATACATGACAAAGTTAGTCTTATCGATGCCCTTATTAATTCGCAGACGGGTGATCTAATTGTTTTTATATTGACATGTATATTTGTTTTTTGTTCACTAACTACAGTGGAGAAGACAGAATAAAAGTGAAAGTATACAGGTGATATTTTTCCTTTATTCAAACAGTAGCCATGAAGAACTAGGTCCTGAAGAAAGCAGTGATAAAACACATCACACATGCTGAAACATGTTGACCATACTGAATAACAGATATTTTGTTAAATCTGTTTGTTTATTCACATTTTAACGTTGGGAACTTTGAGGGAACTGAATAAATATACGCATCCACTCAATAGTTACCTGATTTTAATATCACTTTTTCTCACATTTATTTTGGCACTGTAATTGAGTTACCCGCTCAACAATATCTTGACAGTCCCCACAACAAACTTTTGAAATTTTCAAAAGGTACACTACCATTATCCAACAGGTAGCAACACCATATATTCTCCTGGGTAAGGAGAGCCCAGATGATGTAGGGCGGACACAGGCGGTAACTGATGGGCATTTTTACCAAAAAAGGAGAATTAGTGCACAATAAGACACATAATCACTCCACTCCAATTACCACACAATATAGTTTTTTGGTTGTTTTCAAAGTAGATTATAGATTGGCCCACTAGACTTCCAGATACCATTGTTAGTTGTTAAGTACCAGTAGGGCATGTATCTGGTGGGTCGTTAAACGAGCCCAAGGACCCCATCCCAATGTAATTGTTTTTTAGAACCCTGTATGACCATCAATCAGCTTTTTAGTTCCTGTATTTAGTCACAGTATTCTGCATGCAATAACATGAATGTAGTCCCTTTTCTATTTTCAATGTGTAGTGAAATTCATTGATAGGCCCTCCTCGAAACCGTGTGACACCACTTGTTTTCCAATATATTGCCATACAGTGAAATAATCTCCCTTATCAACTATCCATTTCTACCAGCTTAACCATTGAAATTTGCAGTGTTTGTCACTCATCCTGGGAGAACTGCTGACAGAAACAGGATTTTGACAAAGCCACTCCACTTTTTGCCATTAAGATAAGTTAAGCAGAAGCATGGGCCTTGATCTGGGGATGTGTGAGTCTTACAGATTACTGTCCAAAACCTTCGAAATCATCAAGTAGTTTTTGTGTAATATGTAATGTCCTAAATGTGATCCTATCATACACAGTTTGTAAAACTGAAACTGAAACTGAAATGTACTGGTCTTTGACCAAGGAAGGAATGTAAAAATCGAAGGAAGGAATAGAAAGACAGGAAATAGTGGGAAAGAGAGAAAGCAAAAATCAAACTGTTGTTTAGTGCAGCTTTATTGTCATGATACATGGTGATGTATAGAAAATCATAAGGAGAGCACTAGTAGCAGTGCATAATTTGTAAAATACTGAGAGCTGGTAACCGATACTTTTATGAGAAGCCCATGTGACATCCAATTAAAAGTTTGTGCGTCGAATACTAAATCTGATAGTCTTAACACTCATGATACATCTTTATTTCACTGACAGATATATCTGCCCATTTATTTTACTCTTGCATCTCCTGCGTTTCCCCTATGTGATTTTCTCATCTTTCTCAATCTTTCCCCTTTTTTCCCTCTTTTCCCGCTTGGAATGATAGATGTGGAAAAATAAGTGTTGGTCCCCAAAAATAAGTGCTAATGGCTCACACCGGCAACCACCATGTAGGAGGCTAGTCTTCCTTTAGGTATCACACAGCTATCATGGGGCAATGAATGATTTATGAAAAGTAGCTTGCCAAAAGCAAGAGGTCTATAATATACTGCCCATACATATAACTTTATGGAATCTTGACACACAACAGAAGTTAAGCAGGTTTAGTATCTTATGTTGACACACTTTGTACTGCATGTACACGGATTTGCTAATCATTCACATTCATGATAAAGTGTGCAAATAACACACAATATAGGAATGATTGCACACATTGGCATTTTACTAGCATTTGTATTCTACTTCCTAATTGACTCATTAAATCTAGTTTGGCTGATTATTTATACCATGAGTTACGATTCTTGTCAACATATTAATTTAATTGTTTACATGTTTACAAGCTACATTCATATTGGAGCTTGTAATACTAAAGCAGCGCATAAAGATTCACACCAATCCTGTCATACATTTCACAGATTGTTGTTTTCTTTGTTTAGAGTTGAAATAGTATCAATATAAAAAATACATTGAATTTGAGCTGAAATTCACAGGGGACAGGGGTATTAAGAAAGTGTTGGAAATGGGGTATCTAGTGTGCAGTGGTTGGCACCTGTCCAAGTACAGACCATCACTCTAGTCAGGGAAGGGGGATTACACTGCTAACATAACCCCTGCCCACCTCCTTCGTAGTTTGGTGCGAGCAGTCAGACTTATATTAGAGGTAATGTGTAAAGCATTTGTACATACAAACACAGTAACACAGTGAAAACACTACGAAAGGACACCACACCAGTTGACAAAAATAACCAATATTTATCTGAATAAAGCACAAAAATCCTGCATATAAAGTAAAGATATCACTTTTAAAAGGTTCTAAATCGTTCAGTCCATAGGAAACAGGAACTTTAAGCACAAAGTACCTCTGATGGGCTAAAATCAATGCCGAAAACAGGCTCAGCTGAGGTGGAGCGCAGTAAAAGCAAAGGATTGCATTGCTTCCTTACTACTTGGAAAGGTAATGCCTCAGTTCCTTACTACCAGGGAATGTGATGTGTCAGTTTCTAACTGCAGTACAGGGGAGATAATGCATTTGTTCCTCACCGTCAGGGAAGGTGAAGGTGAAGGTGAAGTGTCTGTTCCTTACTGTCAGGGGAGGTGATGTGTCGAACACTTGATACACTGCCTTGGTTCCTTACTCGGTTCCTTACTGCTGTGCCATGTTGATGAAGAACTTGGCTCAGAGAGACGATGCAATGAAAATCAACACCCACTGTGTCAATGTGGAGGAGCAGGCATTGCATCGATATAACAGCTGCGAAGCATGTGATGTGTTGATTTCTATAGGTGCGCATCAGGGCCAGATTTTCAGCGTGCACCACAGACGTCTGTTTTTTTTTTTTTAATATCTTTATTACATTTTATCTTTTCTGTTACATTAATCATTAAGCATTGATACATACTGTTTTGGCAACATAATTCCTTGTTCCTTAACTATGTGCATATAAATCAAAGTATTTCTTTCTCACATTTTCTGTGTCGTCCATGTCTGCAATGTAAGGTTGCCCAAGCATTTATAAGCTGCTTGGGCTTCCACCGGCCGCACATTCTGTCATCTCCGACTGATGGTCAAAGTGAAGGTGTTTAGTATTTCTCTGCATGACAGTGAACAATGCGTCTTGAAAACATCAATTCATACAGACAATGGCTAATCATATTGGGACTCCGTTCTTGGAGTACTTCACATATGGTTTCATAAGCAATTGGGTCAATACATATGTAAACGTTGAGTCCGTACATTAGATATATTTTTTTATAACAAGTCAACCATATTCAGCAACAGTACATAATAAATCAATCAAAACAAAACAAAAGAGACGTCAAATAACTGAGGATGTATGTACCCAGCATCTAGTGTGCTATCTGGGTGCGGTCACAGCTAGGCTAGCGTGCTAGTGTGGAATGTGGGCTGCTGCTTCTGTTTTCCATGCAGTTGCATGGTCATTAAGGCATCACCTTGCAGGAGCTACTACCATATAATGTATTTTACGGAATGTGAGGTTGTTGCCTAGACTAACAGCTGCAGTGGTGGTGACACCCAGAGGCAACGCATCGCTGGTGTCCAGGTAACTTATCGGGTGTTAGTTCACGCCCTTTGCGCAGGATGTGTTTGCAGTGTGGCCGTAGATTGTATCAGAGTCCTGAGCATATTCTCCCAGGTCTGTGCAATGGTATACTTGCGCATCCCCGCTGCTTCTTCCCTGTTTAGGGATTGTACTCTCTGCCTGTGTCCAGTCTCCAAAGGACTTTGCCCAGTGTGATACCTCTGGAGGGTCCCTGTGCTTCCATCTTTTAGTGATGAGTCGCTTTGCTGTTATGATGCCCAGGTCTAGAAACCTTGAGTTCACCTTGTTGGCCTTGGTCATCCTATAAAACCCCAGGATGCAGACTTCCCATGTAGTAGGTACCTCAGTGTTAGTGCAGTTGGTAAGTGTGTCTGAGATCACGGGCCAATAATGTAAAAGCAGGGGACAAGACCACAACATGTGTAACAGGCCAACGCCTAGGTGACGGCACCTTGGGCATTCGGAAGTATTGATGTTAAAGTATTGATTGATCTTGTCTGGTGAGAGATACGCCCTGTGTAATATGTATGTTTGTATGAGCCTGAATTTCGAATTTCGCAGTATGTGCTTGGCACTAGCTAAAACGCGTTCCCACTCTTTATCATTCCAGGGACGGCCTCTGTCTTCAGTCCAATATGTGCAAAGTCTCTGCAGAGGCTTCAATACATGAACGAGCAGGGCCTGGACCAACCAGTCTATCACATGCAATCCCTCCCTGATCACATGCAGGTATTGCAATAACTGGTGTGTCAGCGGCTTGTTGGTCATGTCGCCCCATGCTAGCGTAAATGTTCGCGTAATGGTTCAGTGTAGAAGGAACTGGCCCTCTGGTAATCCAGTATCTGCAAAAGGCAGTAAAGTGCCGTCGCAAAAGGCAGTAAAGTGCCGTCCGCGTACAGGTCTCTGAGAGTCTCCAGTTCCGCTTCAACCCAGGGCGCTAATGCCATGTCCGTTATGGGGTCTCTGGCTCTGGGCGTCCTGAGTAGGGGTAGTACCGGGGCATATGGAATTGTGTCTTTCGTGAAGTCGAGGCTTCTCCTAAAACACTTATGCACCAGCTCAACATGTATTTGTGTCTGGCGAGGAAGCTTCGCTAGCGGTTGGAACAATCTGCATATCTGGGTCTGCGTCCAAGCTGTCTTTTCGGTCACCATGTCTGCCAGATTCCTGCTGCTTAGCCACTTTGCAACCCACTGTAATTGTGCAGCTAAATAATACAGGTCCAGATGAGGAACCACCAAGCCTCCACTTTCCGGGGGTGCAGCACTATCCTGGGCCAGCCTTCATTCCAAACCATGCCACTTATCAACTCTCCAATTCTCTAAAGAACCTCATTGGGACATACACCGGAAGATTCGCAAAACAGTACAGTAACCTTGGCAGTACTATTAATTTTGTCATGGTGACACGGCCCATCACATTGAGCGGTAAGGCCCTCCAGAACTGCATCTGTGCTCTTATTGAGGAGATGGCGCGAACCAGATTGCCTTTCAGTATATCCGTTGGGACCTGTAAATATATATTCCTAGGTACCTAAACGTGGTCGGATACCAGTCAAGTGCTATTACATTGATGATTATGTCGGTTGCCACTACATCTTTGCGAAAAGAGTAAGCACCTGACTTAGCCCAGTTTACCCTGAGTCCCGATATTGCCTCAAATCTACAGAACAGTGGTGATATCTCTGGTGGCACGGCATGAAGGTCACGTACGTACAATAACAGGGCGTCCGCATATAGGGACACTGTATGTAGACCATTGCTCAAGGGGATACCCCAGTCTGCTCCTCCCTCACGGAGGAGAGCCGCCAGTGGCTCCATAGCTAAGGAGAAGAGTAACGGAGACAAGGGGCACCCCTGTCTAGTTCCTCGTCTCACCCTGATTTCGTCACATAAGAGCTTGCCCGTACGAGCCCGAACTGTGGGACGCTGATACAGCAACTGCACCATTTGTACATAGTCATCACCCAGCTCATATTTACGTAAGACCGCCGCAAGATAGGGCCACTCCAATGAATCAAAGGCCTTCTCCAGGTTTAACACTAGACAGCCATATCTGGGCCAGTTTTCCATTGCATACTGTTGGATTCTAAATAGCCTTTGAATATTGATGGAGGTGCTTTTAGCGGACACAAATCCGTTCTGGTCGGCATGGACCAGAGTCGGCACAAATGGGTCAATGCGTTTGGCCAGGACTGAGGCGAGTATTTTCTAGTCTGTGTTCTACAGGGCCAGTGGATGGTAAAAACCTAGGAGTTCAGGGTTCCTACCCGGTTTAAAAGAGAGACCAGCGTTGCCTCGTGTTGTGTTGGGGTGAGTGTTGAATATCCAGTGTCGCCTCATATACTCACAGCAGTTCCGACACTAGAACCTCTGAGTATGCCTTGTAAAATTCAGCCAGTAGTCCATCAGGACCCGGCGTCTTTCCATTTGACAGAGATTAGATACCATCCCTTATGTCTTCCGGTAACAGAGGAGCACCCACTTCCCCTTGCTGGTAGTCTGTTAGCAGCGTTAGTGTGGAGAGGAAGTCCTGTATTTCTGTGACCATGGCTATTAAATAAGATCTGTATATTGTAGAGTTCCACAAAAGCATGATGTATATCTCTTTGGGTATGCATTGTGAAAGCCTGCGTATTCTGTAATGCTGTTCCTGGCTTGTATCCCATATGATGGGTGCGCGCTGAGTGTGCGGCATAGTATAGATTACGGAGTCGGTCTAATAATCTAGAGTGTTCCTGCCCCGAGCGTTCCAAATCCTCAGTATCTCCCTCCAGCACCTCTCCCTCCCCTTGGAGCAGCTCAGTGTCGAGGTGTGTAAGATCTGCCTCCAACTGTCACCGCATGCCCGCCTGGGCACCGAGGCAGGCACCCCTCATCACAACCTTGAACACGTCACACTCCTCCTGAGGCGTCATGGCTGTCCCGACATTATCTTTAAAATACTGAGTGACATTTGCAACCAGTAGGGTACGGAAGGGTGTGTCCAATAGGAGATCCGGCTGTAGCCGCTATGTTGGGGATTGTCAGACAGGGGCGCACCCACAACATTTCCAAGACATGCGGGTTGTGGTCAGAGTGCGTCCGACCTAAATAATGAACCACAGCTATGTGGGGGAGCAGTGCGTCTCAGAGCATATAGCGATCTAACCACACATTCAGGTCATGAGCCCCTGAATAATAAGAGTGTACTCTATCATTGGGATGACAGTGTCTCCAGGCATCTTTCAAATGCCATTCTGTTGCCCAATTTGTCAACGCCTTCATAGCATGGTGTATGTTTGTACCCAGAAGTGTTGGAAAGGACCCGTCCAATGACACGTTAAGGACGCTGTTGTAATCACCCCCTAATAACATGGGTATGTCGAGCCATGGCGCAAGAATGTGTGATATCTTGTCGACAAATGCAGACTGCTCTCTGTTAGGAGCGTATATCTATGCAAGTACTATTTGTCGGCCATCCAGCGTGCCCCTAGTTATCACATACCTCCCCTCTGTGTCTACCAGCGACTGTGTAATTGTCAACGGAACACCTGCCCGCACCCATATCAGCACACCCCGTGCAAAAGCCGAATACCCTGTGGCAAACAATTGGCTGCGCCAGCGACGTTGTAAACATTGTATCTCTACTTTGGTTACGTGGGTCTCTTGCAGTAGGGCGATTTCTATATGATGTTGCTTGACGTATGAGTAGATCTGATACCTACGCGACGGCGAATGTATACCCCTCACATTCCATGTACCAATCTTAACTGAAGATATTAACCCTCCAACGCATCGGGTGAAAATGTGTACGTGGCAGCCCAACAGCCATGTGCATTAAACACAGCTCATCATTACATACTCCACCTAGCTCGCTGACTCGCAGCCTGGTACGCTGTATGAATCTACTCGTAACAGATGACGCCTCCCAAAAAAACTCAGAAAAAGATATATGCATGAATAATACCAAAAGGGCGATAATGCAACCAGCAATCGTCCAAACTCCCAATCTGAGATAACAGTCAAAACAATCCTGAGGGGTGCGCTGCAAACTGCTATACTTTAGAGTACAGTCCTTGTGTCTAGCATCACAAGGGCTCCCCATGCGCAGACAACATACAATATAGTTGGGGCAAACTGCATATGTTAACTCAGGAACATTCTACAAATCAGCAATAAAATATACGTTTGAGTTCTACCGCCTCCCTCGTGTATTTCAGTATTGAACACAGTAGTGAGCAAATAATGTGGAGTCATAACAGCGTACATCCCAGGTGTCTACGCGTCCAGCAACAGCATGCCCCCACACATACACCCCAATACCTCAATTCGTAGTCCATACAAATACTGGAGCTTGCAGCATTTATGCAATCAAGTCCGCCGTCTGCGGGGTGACATCCTGTTGTCTGTTTGAGTCCTGCGAATTCTGTAGGCCATATATCTGTTCGTCATCACTCGACATGTCTCGTTGGCTGGAGTTAGATGCATTCTTGTCCTCGGGGAACCGCTGATCTCTGCCACTGCCTGTATGGTGTCTTGCTGTCCACTCAGGATCAGCCCCGAGCGTGGACCCACAAGTGGCAAAGGCGGTGTCCCTATTCTCGTAGACCTGCGCTCTCTCTGCTGGTGGTGAAAAGGGCCTTTCAGTTTCGGTAGCCTCACGGTTGTGGCCCTGTCCCGAGGCCCCACATTGGTGAAGGTGTCCAGCCAGTCCTCCGCCTCCTCCGATGTGTTAAAGAAGTGTGTTTTTCTGCTGGCAACTACACACAGCCGCGCAGGTAACAGAGAATATTTCAGGTTATTTTGTCGAAGACGTTTCTTCACTGCCATGAATGAAAGCCTCTGGAGCTGTACCAGGATGGTACAGTCCAAGAAAAACAGTATCTTGTTATTATCAATGTGGATATCCTGGAGCTTCCTGGTTTTCTTCAAGATGGAGTCTCGATCTCTGTAGTTAAGGATCCGGAGCAGCAGGGGCCCCGGATTCAATCCCATAGTAGGTGGCCTCGTCGGGACCCTATGGGCACGCTCTATTATTAATTAATTGTGGGTTTCTAAAGCGCTAGAATCGACTCCCGAAGGAGTATCTCTGCGCTGTAGACCGCTGGGGAACCCGTCCTGGCTTTCCCTGTGAGATGGTCCCTACTGGGTATCTCCAAGGTGAAACCAGGCATCCCCGGCGTATGTGGGGGGCCGTTGTGGAGATGAGGCAAGCTAATGCCCAGAGTTGCCGAGTGTGATCCCTGGTTAGAGTAGGCACCGAGCCGAGAATTATCGAGTCCGCTGACCCTGCTCCTTGACCCTGCCGCATCGGGAATAGAACCCTAGTCCCGGGCCGTCCTCTGCTTCCGGGTCTGCTGCCTCTAACCAGTGAGCCACACCACTCCATATGAAGTGTGGTGATAAGGACCCTTTCGGCAGTACATCTCTTAAAAAAAATCTCCATGTGCAAGGCATGCTGTGCCCCTTCCCACCGTTCCGGTACACTTACTATGTGGACATTGTTTCGTCGTTCCCTCCCTTCGTCATCCTCGGCTCTGTCTTCCAGGAATTCTACACGGTTTAGCATGTCTTGTACATGTTTATCCATTTGCGTCACCTGTGGTTTGGTGTCAGCAAGCGTGGATTCCAATGCAGTGGTGCAGTCCGTTAATTTCTGATGGTCTGCGTGTAGATCAGTGAGGTTGATGGCCATCTTGTGTATTTTGTATTCCAGGGAAATGTGGGTTTGATTGATGGTTTCCTCCAGACGGTCCATTGCAGCAAGTACCACATCCAACTTGCTTGCGGTCTAATCCGCCGACCCCTGCTTTGCCATCTTGTCCAATTTGGCCTTTGATAGCGGCGGCATGGCTTGAGCTCCACCAGTGCCAATCCACACTTGAGTACCCCCCGATATCAGGTGCAGGACCTATTCACCTAAATTGCCTTTTCGCTCAGGGAGAACTCAGCACGGCACCACCAGGTCTCCGGTATCGCTATCGTCCCCTCCTCAGCTCCGACCGGTCGCAACCAGCAGACTCTCCACGTCTCCCAGCTAACACGATGGGGCCACGTTCACTACTTCCTCGTATTCTTTCCGCAGCTCTGTCGTCAACCATTAGCTCCCAGCCACTCAGGTCTCAGCGGGTAGAGGCGCCATGGTGTGCTCCCTGGCGAGAGACCACGCCAGGCTAAGATTGGTGACACATCTATCTGTGTACATCAGCGAACTTACCCCTCAGAAGGCCACTAAGGTAGAGCATGCTGGGCGTGCAGACGTGCCCCGGCTGGGTAGCAGTGTGTATGCTTTGACTGTGTAGTGGATGCCAGGACAAACGGCAGAGAACTTGTAGTTGTAGTTCCTATATTCCCAATAGGCTCTGCGCATTGGAATAATATATACTATAGTTTAGACGTAGGACTGAGGTCGACTAGGTCTCTATCGAATATATTAAACTTAATGGTGAGTGCCAGTTAGCTCAGAGGTCACTAGAAACTTTCTCGAATTCACAAGAAGGGATTAGTTTCTGACAACCTCATAAACATGACAACTTTGTTTCCCAAGAATAAGAAATCAATCTCTAGAGTTGCGGAAACAATAGATAGCTATTTTACTCAGTCAATCATGCATGCTTTGTTTCACCAGAGGTTCTGAGAAAATAGAGAGATGGGCGTTTTCAATAAAAGGTATTTTATTGAACAGTCTTCTTTCTCAAGCGTAAGAAATGTACTGCTACAATCGTAATACTGGTTATAAAGTACAATCCATAAAGTACAAGGAGTATTTTGAAATAATACTGTAAAAGCATGGTATGGTTTCTAAGCCATATAAAATAACATATAATACATACATTAATAAATAATGACTAAAAGTACTCAACTGGTGCTTCTAATATACGCCGACCCCGGTGTACCTAACCTAGGTCAAGTACAAGGGAAGAAGTAAGGGGCAGATCTATCAAGATTCCATTTTGCGATTCCTAAATAGCGATTTTTAAGGAATCGCTATTTAGAAATAGCAAAATGGAATGTATGAATAAAATCGCTATTTTTTTGTGATTCCTTACACTTCCTTATTTGCGAAATCGCATTTTGCGAATTCGCAAATAAGGAATAATTTCCCATGCATTCCTATGGGCCAGGAGGCCCATAGGCATAATTTTGAACTAATTCTCAAATTGCGAATTCGCAATTTGCTAATCGCAATTTGAGAATTATTTCAAGGGTGCAGGGGTGTCTGAAAGACACCCTGCTGCACCCTGGAAATGTACATATGTGTGCATATGGCGCACATACATGCCCCATGGGCATGTGTGCACGTCACATGCCACCTTAAAAAATGCAAAATTGTGCATTTGTTGAGGACTTCGCAAATTACCATCAACTACAAGTTGGTGGTAATTTGCGATTCCTTAACCAAAATTCGCAAAAGAAAAATGCTTCATACATAGCATTTAAGGAATCGCAAAATTTGCGATTCCTTAAATGCTATGGCAAATTAAGGAATCGCAAATCTTTGCGATTTCTTAATTTGCGAATTTTTGATACATTCAAAATCTTGCAAAAGACCATTTGCGAGTCGCAAAGGCCGACATTCTGGGAATTTCGGCCTTTGCGAGTCGCAAAACGGTTGATACATCTGCCCCATGTGAGGTGTAGCTTAAGTTTAGTATTCTTTTGCCAAGAATCTATTCCAAGAATTCTCTAAGGGTCTAATCAGCTCCGAACCTTGGTTTTAGAATGAAGGAGGTCTTGTATCTCTCTCTCAGGACTCGATTTCCCAGCAACCCGCAAGGGTAGCGTGGAAACACTGGAGCTGGATTTCTCTGCAGGAGAAAAGACAGCGTCTCTCAGTGCATCAGCTGGAGGGTCGGCTTCCTTCGGCACTTGCTGCTGCAGGGTGCGTCGGGCAAGTAGATAGTCAAACTGCTCCAAACCACTGTGTGTTTGTCTGGGCAAGTGTGGGCATATTTATACCTGGAAGGTGCCGAGTTTGACTCAAGGTTGGACATAATAACATCATCAAAGACTCAGTTCTTTGAAAACTCCAGGATTTCTTGGATAAATCAATATTCAATCAGGGGGAAGTCCCTGACTGCTGAAAGCAGGTTTCTCCAAGAAATCGTTGTGGATTCTCGGAACTAGTGGAAGTAGCCTTGCCGTATTTGGACTGCATAGGCTAAGTCTAAATATGATTATGATTTCTATGCCTATATAAGGATAGTGTGATTTATACCTATATATGGGCATGAATCGGGAAAATTACACTAGGGTCCTGAAATCCTACACAACAAACTTACTGCTGCTCCAGGGTGCAGCAGACTCGGCTTCAATATCGTGCCTTGGTTCCTGCACGATAACAGCTCCGTACGGTCATCAGCCTCGTAGTCTTCCTGTGGCAGGTGCAACAAGGTCGGATGGGTTCAGGATGGCAACTCGTTGGCTCCCGGGGGGCGACAGCAGGGCGCCTCACCTGGGGCGATCGCAGCTGGGGCTCACTACATCAGCATACCAGCCAGTGTCGCCCACACACTCAATATGTTAATGTCCCCTGGTGCGGGCGCAGGGCAATGGCGTGCAGCAGGCAGGTTCTTGGGAGTGGAGCCCTCGCCACGCCACAGATGCAATGGCAGTCGTTATGAGCGTGCAGCGCCGCCTCGTAATACCTCTCTGCCTTTACCACGATGTGTGTGTGGCAGGCCGCTGGTATCACAGAACTCCACAGGCCTTCATTAATATCACAGGGACCTCAGCTGCAATGCACTCCTCACCTCAAGGGCATACAGGTATGGCAGGGAGCGACCAGCCGTGACTCCTAATCCATCAGCGGGGGCCAACCACTTCAACCACGTTTCCGTGGCAGGAACGTTTAGGCAGTGTCCATCACCAGTCTGCCGGCGGGGGGGGGCACGATCCCCGATCACGCTGCATGGACAGCTGCAGCTTGTGTTTGGCCAAGCAGGGTCTGCTCTCGTCGCGCCTCTTCGGCCACCCTTTCAGTTGGTCACCGTGTTGTGCAATATCAGAGCCTGGATGTTCGTGGGCAGCACCGCGGGGGCCCCAGCCATTCTCCGGCCTTTGGCATCAAGTAGTCAGAAGAGCATCCCGGTAGGGGGGTGAGTGTCCGCAGCATCGCTTCAGCGGTCGAGAACTGCCTACCATAGCTCCGCCACAGGGTGAACGGCCACACAAACGAGCCGGCCTCCGCCGCCGCACACAGCCCTCCTTTCTTGCGGCGCGGCAAACAGCAGGCAGTTCAGGTCTGCAGAGGGAGGGGCGGGCGGGTAGCACGGCGGGGGCCTCACCCAACTCTCACCATCCATTGGCGGGCACCGAGACGTGGGCCGCAGTCCAAGCCAGCGGCCGTCCGTTCACTGCAGCTGCGCCATTTCTCACTGCCTTTTGGGTGGGGCCAGACCCCGGGCTCACGTAGTTGATGTCGGCCTCACCAGGGTCATGCAGTAGGCGGCGTCTCCGGTTGGGGGTTTCACACTAGAGCATGGGCGATCTCAAATTTACGTCGCTGCATGTGGATAGTGTCCTGCATTTGTTCCTCTAGGTTGGTATCCCCAATAATGGCTGCATCCGGAGGTATTAGCCTGTCCAGGGGAGCCTTCCGCAGAGCTCTATCCAAACACGTCTACCTCCATTTTGGCCGCAGCCACGTCCCCCACCACGGTAGTCTATTATACAGTGCGCGGGATTCAGATTTGCGGTGTTCCTTTAGTAGCACAGTAGGCACTGCATCAATTATTTGGCCACACATCAGTAATACACTTCTTTTTCAACCGCACAGGGGTGCTGCTGTGGAAAAACAGCTGTTGAGAGTCGAGGCATGGAATTTCTAGTTTCTTAGCAGCCAAACCACCTCCAAATGGCCCAAAACGAGAATTGGCACCCCTTGTCAGCTCCGAACTCCCAGCAGAGTAGTTCAGGGGCTACAAATGAAGTCTTTTATGACCCTGAGACTTCTTAACCGGAGGCAAGCATGCATAAGCGTTTAGAGAACCTTGGGAAGTAGGATGTAGAAAGAAAATGTCCTCTTAGTCAAGAAGTGTTTTGAAGTTATGGTGTAACAGCTCCAGTACTTATGCCGGTTTCTACCTTCAAAGGAGGCAAACTTCAACGGAAAGTCTTTGTTGTGCACAGGACCCTACCTTACTCTGACCTGGCTCCAGACACACTACAGGACATTGGAGACAGCTTTGTATGAGAACATTTACAGTCCTATTCAGGTGTCATTGACAACTCCTTCCACCACTATAGCTCAGGAAGACCTATCAGGCTGGTGATTGGCCATCAACATATGCATATGCAGGGCACACGTCAACTCCCTTTTTTGTGGCTGTCTAGAGTGAATGGGCAAACAGTCCAACTGTCACCCTTCCTCAGACGTGGATTCCACCCACAGGAAGAGCCACACAATGTTAAAGCAAGAAAATATACACGTTCTAAAAGAGGCATTTTCAAACACACAATTTAAAACCAAGTTCACTAAAAGATGTGTTTTTAAATTGACCCCAAACTCCAAAACATGATCTATTTCCAATGGGAAGTTATACTTGTACGTGGGAAGAAGGCATCTTCAATAGTAACTTCTTTGACATACAGTCCTTGCAATAGTGAAAAAAGAAATAAGCAGTATTCACTATCGCGACAAGTAAAAAACTCAAATACATTTCCTACCTTTCATCTACACTGCACCCTGCTCATTGGGCTACCTCGGCCCTACATTAGGGGTATCTTACATGTAGTAAAAGCAAAGGTTTGGCCCTGGCAAGTGGGAAGTTGCCAGGTTGACATGACAGTTCTAAATGGCACACACAGACACTGCAGTGACAGATCTGAGACATGGCTGTAGGCCTACACATATTGGTGGCACTATCATTGTTGCAGGCCCACTGGTAGCATTTAATTTACAGGTCCTGGACACACAAAGTGTACTTTACTACGGAGGCCAGGTGTTTGACATCCGAGGCAACATATCCCCGCGTATTTGCTGGATCTTAACCCCCATAAATAGCACATTCAAGCCTATATAATCAAAACTCCAGAAAAGCCAAATTTGACCTAAATGTGCCTAAACAAGAAAAGAAAAAAGATAAAAGCTAAACAAATAAAAAAAGAATTAGCAACATCGTTAAGAACTACTTTTTGCGCAAATGCAACTGCATGGCTTACCCTAAAGACAGGATAGATGTCCTTAGTGTTTTTAAGAGCATCCTATTACTGTTACCATTATTTATTTCCAGAGACTTCCTCTAAGTATTTTTCAGCCATGATCTCCGAAACAAAGCTACGAGTGGACCCTTTATATACAATTTTAATTCTGGCAGGATTCTGAAGGTATTCATCAGCTCTCAGCTTTTGAAAAGGAGCAAAGAGCTGCCTGAGCCTCCATCTGCGTTCCACTGTGGCATGTGCAAAGTCAGGTCTAGTGAAAAAAGTTATTCCATCACAGGATCTTGGATTCGTGGGCCTTGCCAGATCATAAAGAGCTTGACGGAGGAGAAATTTGACAAAAAACAGTTGCATGCCACGAGGATGTTGCTGCGCTGATGGGGTACGCTTGGCAAGGGAAAGAGGAAATCTGTGTACTCTCTGAACTTCTTTGTCCCAATACCAGGAATGTTGCTCTTGAAAAGCCCCTTTAAGGAATGAGATCATGAAGCTTCTGGGGTACTCTTTTTCCACTCCTTCCGGGATCCCTAGGAAGCCGAGATTGTTGCGCCGCTGACTATTTTCCTGCTCCTCCATCTTCCACATGAGATCTTTGACCACATGTTCTTCTCTTTGGGTTTTAAGGGTGGCTACATCTTTCTCTAAATGCTCTGTCTTTTCCTCCACAGAAGCCATCCTATCTGCAATTTCAGCGCAAATTTTGCCAACCCTTCTGACAGCACCTTTTAGTTTCTTGGCGGCCAGGCGTGATCTACGGCTGTCTTCCTTGGCTTCCACCTGGAAGCTTTTGATAGATTGAAGAACAACCTCCAGCGCAGGGTCGCGCTTTGGTCCTCCACTATCTCCATTTAGGCTACCTGTTATATTTCTATTACCATCTGAGGTGACCATAGAGTCAGATAATACTGTAAGCTGAGTATCAGAATGATCCTACCTCAGATCATTACCACTTTCTTTGTCTAGGATATCATGTTTCTTTTTTCGGCGATCCTTGTAAGAGCGCTGTACCATTTGGGACCGTCCTCTCTGCTTGACACAGAGATGTTTGTGTCTGACAGCTCTGATTCATCTGTTAATGAATAGTATTTGTCTTTATTCTCCGGTGTTTTTAATCTGTGGATTAGAAGAGAGCTGCGTGCAGCTTGTGGAGTTACTGCGGGTTCTACAATTCCACCAGTGATATTTGCACAATCATTTGAGCTACTTCTTTTACTGCCAGATCTTTCCACTTTGACCTCCAAGCAACCCTCATCTGGCTGTCTCACAGGTGTAGAATCGACCTCCAGGACTTTTTTCTCACCCTGATCTATAGGGAGGGGAGTACCTGGTGGCCCTATTACATAAAACGCAGCTGGCAAATTTGAGTCAGTCAGTGCTCCTTCAATCTGCCTCAGCTTTTCTGTTGTCAACCTTGGATCTTCTTCTACAGACTCTTGCAAAGTTCCAGCCCCCCCCCCCGTTGTACCAAAAGTGCTAGTAATCAGCATTTGAGAATAGCTGGTCTCTGTGTGGTTTAGCAGTCTCAATATTTTCTGGCTTGCTTTCAAATGAGCTGTTTTTATCCATGCACTCACCCTTCTCCCCTTTCCCTCCCCCTGCTTATCTTCTCGCACCCCTTGTTTCCAACCTTTTTTGCCTGGTAGATGGCAGCGCTGTAATGGTATGTGAGGCTGCTTGTGACTGAGCACTGGGTGCGAAAACATTTTTCCCTTTGATGTTTTTACTCCCCCTGCCAGCCATCCTTCTTGTTTGTGGTGGTTTTAGACGATGCAACAAAGTACCACTGTTGCTATTTCAGTTCTCAGAAGATTGCAGACCTGTCCCAAGCACTGTATAATCTTTGTGGCTTCACGTTTAGCAGACAGTGCGTTGAATGTCCTCGCTGAGCTCCTGCATTCCGATCGCAACGATGGGAGATCACGCAGATCAGGAGTAATCCGAGAATCCCAACCCGTGCAGGCGTCCTTGAGGTTTGGAGGAGGTGAGAGTGTGAGTCTCTGCGTTAAAACGATGGAAACTTTTACCATCCTTCGTTTATTTTTCAGGTGCATTATATTTGCTTTCCATGATACTGCATAGTTATCGGAAGAGCGTAGAAGGTATTCAAGACTGGTTTAGCAGTGATAGGGGTTTGAAATCAGGTGAGCATTGCGGCGAGGATGTTTCTTGAGCACCATCTTGCCTTCAACTTGTGATATTTCAAGTCCACCCTCAAAAACACTATATGTTTAGTTCCAAATGAGTTTGTGCCCAGGTCGTCACAATCCTGCCATTTTGTGGTTAATCCTGGTTCAACGAATCCCTCTAATCTGTGTTTATCTGGGAGGAATAAACAAAGTCCAGCTGCCAACAACACCCATTCACATGGCCCAAGAGCAGGCAGCAGGCATCAAATTCTGCTGAAAATGTGTTTATTCTAAAAGTTAAAGACACAGAGATGACAGACGGAATGCAGAACGATTCAAACATTCTACCCCATTCAATAGATCTATTGTGCCACCACAGTTTGGACACATCCAAATGCAAATCAGTCTTCACCCTGTGCTTCATGTGAAAAGTCCAACATGAACTGCCAAGCCAGGTCCTCCCTGGAACATGAACAAGCCTCTTGGGACCAGTTTCGTGGTTTCACCCCTCATCAGCCAGGCTAGCTTGAAGCCAGTGGCCCAGTGTGCCCAGGGCCCATGTCTGGGTATAGCCGGTGCACTTAGGGCGAGGCAAAAGACACACAGATCATGGCGAACTACAGGTAAATTGGCACGGGTAGGAGCCCACGACCTCGAAACCTGTCAGTGTTGGGCGGCACGTCCGTGGCCCAAGTGCTCTGCTGTGGTGTAGTCCTGACAACTGCTCAAAGGGAGGCACTCCGTTCTCGGATGCGGGTTGATGCTGTCACATGGCAAGGGCACAGTCTTGAGGCGATCCACAGCGCACTAGGCCCCTTGTGCCTGGACAGCACTGAAGTTGACATCGCGAGCAAGACTGGCAAGGCTATTTGTGTTCCGAAGCCCAGTAGGGTTAACAAGGGCAGTTGACAAGCCCCCGGAAGTCACTCTGGAGGCAATTCTTTGTGCCTTGCTTGCAGGGTAGATGTCCGTTGGCAGGAGGGCAGCTCCACAAAGCAGGACAACAGTTCCTGTGTATAGTCAGACACAGCAAAGAGGCAATCCTTCCCACTCAGCAGCCTTTAGTGTAGCAGAGTTTCATGCAGATCCAGTTTGTGTCACACAGATGTGGGTTTGGGGCCCTATTAATATACCCTGGTGCCAAGGTACTAGAAGAGACCAGAAGCTATTGGAGAGGGCTTTGAGGTTTTGGGGGTCCCCTGTCTCCCCTGACTTGTCTGTCCTGACAAAGCAAAGTCGTAACGCCTATTGTGTGGTGGCCACCTCAGGCTATTCAGATGTGAGTGTGAATCATTACTCCCTCCTCTCAGACCAAGAAGGCCATCATATTGTTGATGTGGCAGCCCTTCCTGTGTTTGGGAGAGTGTAGGTAGTATGCAAGTATAGGACTGCTACCCTGTGCCAGACGTGGATTGGGGCAGGCAGCAGGTATACAGAGTTTATGGAAGGACAGAGAAATGTCCACTTTCTGAAAGTGTCATTTTTGCCAGTAAGGGTAAAACCCAATACACCAACATGGAGTATTTCTCATGATGATTCTAACCATACCAAACATGATATATCTACACCTTACTATGCAGGATTTATCACTTTAAGGGATATAAGGGCATTTCTAAGGCTGGACTATGGAGTGGTCAGCCCCACTGCAATCGCAGAGGCCTGATGCAGGATGCAGGTTTGCCAATATCACCATATTTTAGGGGAGAGTAACTGAACCTTAGCAGTAGTAAGGTGCCCAGAGTCCTAAGTCCAACAAAACGGTATAGTCTGATGTTGGAAGTGGGCAAAAGTTAGTGGGAGACCAGCCTAAGGCTGATAGGTGAAACACATTTCTCAGACACAAAACATGAAAAGTATTATTCTTCCCAACTAAAAGTTAGCATTTATTACATGTAATAAGGCAACCCTGTTATCCTTTAAAAGAGGTATGCCTCACAGTAATGAAAATGTATTTTAGGAGTTTTTGACGACAAGGACATGTAAAATGTAAAAGCACATGTCCAAACTATCAATTATAATGAACCCTTACCTATGTGCTAGCTAAGGTCTAATTTATGGTTCACTTATATACAATGAAAGTGGAGTTTAAGTGTAGACACGTCTTATAAAACTTCAATCAGGCTGCAATGGAAGGCCTGGGACATGTTTAAGGAGGCTACTTAACTGACTGGCACACTAAGAGCGGCAGGTCCTTGTAGCTAGAATGTGTATTTAACATAAAAAATAAAACACAAGAGGCATTTTGCAAAACTAGAACAGTTGTTTTAATTAATCGCATCAACAAGAGAACAGCAGCAGAGTTGCGGCCTGAAGCAGTCTCAAAGTACATTGGTGTTGGCTCTTATTTTATACATTTTACAACTTGTTATGAAGCAATTTGTACATTATTTTTTAACAGGAATTGCGGGAATATTCACAGGACTGTATATTTGATCTCCTGATAAGGAGTCCTGATAAGGAGTCCTGATAAGGAGTCCAGCTGGGTCTCAACCTTGCGTGGACACAATGTGGGACAGTGGGTAACATGACCAGATGTCCGTCACCGTGAGCGCCTCTTTTCTGTGTGCAGTGTAAATATGGTGTTCTGATTGGCTGAGTGTTCCTAACTATATGTGGCATTTATCTTTATGGTTGTTTTGGGAATGTGCATCCCTCTGGCCAAACAAATGTTATTAGGGCCAATCTTCTCGGACCTTTGCAGTGTTGCTACCTTCTGGCAGACTGATCTAGATTGTACCTGTTCAATCATTTGTCTATGGGCTACGTGTCACACCACTTGTGATCTGTTATTCAGTTGCTCCAGACCTTGGTCACTGGCACTTCCTGACCATGTATTTCTGACTCAGGGTTGATGGGTAGGTCATATTGGGTAGATTTGACTACAGCAATGTGAGTTTGCTGTTATACGTAAATATATCCTGGCGTACATTGGCATCGTCCAGATCTGAAGAATCCTGGATAATCCTGGCGGTATTGGCTTCTGACTAATTCCAACTCTAAATACAAGAGAGTCTCCTTGGACCGGGCTGGCACTTACCCAGTGAAATTGCCGCTGCGTGCTGCTGGTCCCGCATGGACAATGAGGTGGGCTTGGGTTCTGGGTGCGGGCTGCTGAGCCAGAGGCCTGTCTCAGGGATCGAGAAGGAGTGCCGGAGGCCAGGATTAGAGCTACTGTGACAACCTGCGCTCCCGCTGTTGCTGTGAACCCCCCCGGAATGAGGAAGAGGGGGCAACCAGGGAGGAGTGGACGGCGCTGAGGACAGGACGGGCCTGCATTCTGCTGATGCCTGTGCAAAAGGCTACCCTGCTGAGCCTCCTATCGGAGGACCACCTGGCTGCCTGGAGAGCGTGTGCAGCCCTGTGCCGTGGTGTGTACTGCCACTGGCAACCGTGCTGTGGATCCCAGTGCTGGTCTGGGTGGAGCGGTGTTGCGCATGTAGCCACGGACATCTGCCAAAGAAACTGTGCTACCCTGTTCTGCCGGGTGAGTGTGGCGATACCAGCAGATCCTCGCCATGCTTGGGGCCCGCTTCCATGTCTCCCCTCCGGTCCGGCGGCCCAGTGAACTTTGGCGGCCTGCGATGCGTGGCCGGTGCCTGTCCTTAACGTGTATCACTGGCGTACTCTGCTGAAGCGCGGCAGCCGCACAGTAGACATCGCCTGTGGGAGCGATGCCTGTGGCCTTTTAGTTCTCCTGATCCAACTGACTAGTGATTGCTGATGGTCTGGGGTGCCCCCCCATTCCCACAATATCTTGGAGAGCACAAGGATCGGCTTTGGACGCTCTTGCTGGCGGAAGGTCGCTGTGCGCCTGGTCTGGCTTGGGGGGCTGGGCGCATGCAGGTCTGGATATACCGGGCCACATTAGTGAAGTGTACAACACCCTACCCGGGGCTGGAGGTCCCGCACTTGAATTGCTAAAACCCGATGATCGTGTCCCAGACGCACACATTGCCTGTCTGCCTCTGCCCTCCCACACGACGCAGCAGGTACCGCCGGGATCTACTGTAGGGCTGAGTGTTCGGAAGGCTCTGTGCACACTTGTCCTTCCTGAGAGGGGACCTGTTGGGGCCAACTGGGTCGGGGTCACGCGCCTGAACCTCTCTCTTTGGCTGCCGCTCTGGAGGCGACACTGTAAGAATTGGATCTGTTGGTGAGGGCGAGATAGTAGTGGGCCTTCATATGGCCATTCACTGGCAGTCCTCCGAGCAAGTAGAGAGAACGCCTGTGGTAGCTGAGTGAATCCCTGTCAGACGTCTCCCTGAGCCATCAGCTAACACTAAAGTACCGAGCCACAATGGACCGCCACAGGGTCAGTGGAACTGATTCTGGAGCTGCGGGTGGCCAACAGACTGATGACTCTACGCCCGCCACACAGCCACTCACTGGCGTTCCCGCTCACAGACTTGGGGACTCCTCTGTATAATCTGGACCTAATCCTGATTTCAGCCCTGGCTCCAGACTCACTAATGCAGCCATTTGTGTGGGGTCAGTGCATATTGCTTTCAGGTTAAAGTGTCAGCACCTTGCTTTCATTCTGCCTGGGATAGGCCCTCAGGATGTGGATGACCTTTTAATCACACCTATGCTCCCTTTGTGTGTGGATTTCTAGAGGTAATGAAGAAAGCCTGCTGTCATCCACCCCAGATGTGTATGCAAAGAAGGTTACAGTAACAAAGTGGCATTTTCGGATTTGCAATTTAAAATCCATCTTCATCATAAGTAGTGTTTTTAAATTGTGATTCCAGAGAAACCATAATTTCTGCTTCTCATCTCTTCCCATTTGGAAATTATACTTTTGAAATGTAATAGGGCAATCCTAACTTATCCTAGGGGCGAGATATGCCTTGCAGTATTGAAACGCAATTTTAAGAGTATTACAGAAAGCGAACATGTAAAAATAAAAAAACAAATATTTACTACTTTTGAAATGCACTAAACACTGTCCATGGGTTGTACAGGGGCGATTGTAGGGGTGACCTATGTTCAATAAGAAGGAAGCTTTGGGTCAGGCAAGTGGGTTAACTTTCCAGGTTAACATGGCAATTTATAACTGCACACACAGACTTTTGCAGTGGCATGCATGACACATGTTTAAAGGGCTACTTATGTAGGTGGTACAATCAGTGCTGCAGGCCCACTAGAAACATTTAATGTACATGCCCTGGGCACATGTAGTGCACTGTACTAGGAACTCATAAGTAAATTAAATATGCCAACTGCAAATAAGACAATGCTGCCATGTTGTCAGTAAAGCACAGTTGCACGTTAGCATTGTTTATCAGTGGTAAAGTACCCAGGCTCCTAAAGGGGGAACATCCTTTACAACGCGGATGTTACCCCGCAGTACTGTTACGACGCGTCTTTTACAACGCAAGTCGTAACCACGACTTGCGCTGGAGGGCGCTCAAGGACAAGGAATAGTAGATTTACTATTCCAACACCTTCCCTACTGTACGTAGGCTGGTGTTGGAATAGTAAATTTAACTATTCTAAGTCCAGCACCCCTACAGCGCAAGTCGTGGTAACGACTTGCGTTGTAAAAAATGCGTTGTAACAGTACGCGTGGTAATACCACGCGTTGTACTGTCGTACATCCCTCCTAAAGACATCAAAAGCAAAGTCAGCAAAAACATGTGCTTTGGAAGGAAAAGGGCAGGGTAAACCATGCCAAGGATGTCAGGTCTAACAGTGTACATATATAAAAAGAAGAAAAAGTAAGCGGAAGTGAAGTAAAGAAGGTATATTCACCCCAAGCTTTTGTGAGTCACTTGGCAAAAAGTATTTTCATAGCCCTGATTAGGTCTGTTGAGCCCATCTCATGGTTCAATCATTGTTTTTGGCTTGGTAACAGGACACATATGTTGACTTGGTCTGGTGATATTCAGAAAGTACTAGGCCAAAACTCCTACATCTCTCTACTAGTGTTCCCAAAAATATAGGCTTGCCAGTCAAATACTTAGGCACACACATACAAAGACACCAGTAGGCTAGTGTTTGTATAGTCAACGCTCCGTCCATCATCACCTTTGGTTTTTCTTTGTTCGCCCTAAGTTGGCAGGGTATGCTCAGAGCGAGTCCCTTGCTCACTTTGCCACTGGAGTCAAGCAAGCCTGGCTGAAGACAGCTGTAATGCCAGAAACCGGTCCTGGGAAGCTTGATTCCAGTCCAGGGAAGACATGGCTTGGCAGTTCGGGCTGGACTGTTCCCATGAGGCACAGGGTCAGACTGATTTGCATATGGCCATGTTTGAACTAGGGTGGCGGAGTGAGCTAAAGAACGTTGATGGATTAAACCCAGATCAGTTGACTGGAGGTGAGGGTTTGTATTGTCAACGTTCCGTCCATCATCACCTTTGGTTTTTCTTTGTTCGCCCTAAGTTGGCAGGGTATGCTCTGACGTGAGTCCCTTGCTCACTTTGCCACTGGAGTCAAGCAAGCCCGGCTGAAGACGGCTGTAATGCCAGAAACCGGTCCTGGGAAGCTTGATTCCGGTCCAGGGAAGACATGGCTTGGCAGTTCGGGCTGGACTGTTCCCATGAGGCACATGGTCAGACTGATTTGCATATGGCCATGTCTGAACTGGGATGGCGGAATGAGCTAAAGAACGGTGATGGATTAAACCCAGATCAGTTGACTGGGGCGAGTGTTTGTATTGTCAATGCTCCGTCCATCTTAGCGCATACATATAAGCAAGCATAGAAACAAATTAGAATGATACACTAAATAACATACATGCTGACTTACACTTATTACAGACAAAGGTATATGTAGAAATGCGCTCTACCTTAGTCTCATAATCAATTAAGACTAACCTGCTGGGCAAAAGTGGTAAATTCCTCCTTTTTGCATGTTGCGTAGGCAACAGGTAAGTATAGGGGAAGGCTGTGGCACATGTCAGCCAGCCACATTGTGGAAATCTTCAAAAGGGGTCAAGAGAGCTGCAACTGTCTGTCTCCTAAAATCAGCTGGACATGATTATGAACAAAATAATATTGAGTTAGGTGAAGCTCAGGGAAGGGCAAGAGATGGGAAGATAAGGAATTTGAGGATAATTGCCTTAGACTGGTCCCTTGAAACATTAAAAGACATCTGAACCTCATATTATAGAGGAAGGATTCTTACAATGGTAAGTACAGGAATAGACATGCATCATTAGCATCCTTTAACCTTGTCCTTCATAGACCCCACCTGCACACGTCACTGTCGTGACAATGTAAAGAACCTGTAATTATAGATTGGATAGATCTAGAGGACTCTGCAAAGAAACTGTCTGCCTTAGAGTGAGTTATGGTAAAATGACCCCTATTAGACTCACCAGCCATTCTTCGCTGGTGTCTCGCACCAACACATAATGAACTTGCAAGATTGTGTTAACATTGAAGACAAACAAATAAAAAGTATGTGCCACTGCCATGCTCCAATGATCTTTAACTTCAATGTTCACCATTTGGAGGATATTTGGCTATCGGTACATATTGCCAATCCCTTTTCCATCCCTTCTCAATGAGTGAAGGCAACCACCCATAACAGACACATTGACCTTATGTGCCAAATGACAGATTTCTTATATAAATATATATTGTTGTATAAGTCAGGATCAGTTTATGGGTGGTTGATGTGAAGACACCTGGCTTACCTCTGAACAGAGACAAGATTAAAAGCAAAGGAGATACAATTGTCACATTTTGTCAAGAAAGCCATGACATTAGTAACAAAAAATAACAAAAGGTCATAATTTAACTAGTGTGTTACAAAAATTTGTTTCTAGGCTTAAAGGTAATTGAATGTAATTGATGCAGCCACTCTTTCAGTGGCAAACGTGTATAACCATTCGAGAAATGTTAGAATTAGATATTTGGAGCAAGTGGGACAGAAAATAAGAGCTCAGACTAAATAGTTGGTGTAGCTAGGACCTGTACTAGGGTGAACTTAGAAAGGAAGAGCAAACAACTAAGGTAGAAGCTCTAATATGGCTAGGACTAGATAAAGCTGAAAGTCTTTCATCCAAGATGGGAGAGACAGGTATGTTGAGAACAGATACAAGCTAGTATGTTACCTTGTAAGCATTGCATAGGCAGATTTGGAATTTGGAATCCATGGCGGAATCAGGGTATAAATTATACTCATTAGGTGAAGTTGTAAACAGAGCAGATAGCAGAGCGATACTAACCGATCAATGTAGAAGTATATGAGAACGAGGTGGATAAATGACCAAACATATTCGCGGCACTATGTAGGTAGCATTTGTAAGACAAATAAGAGAATGATCACGCAGACAAGGCAGTAAAGGTCGGTAATGCCCACAGAGTTTTGAAAAGATTATTTAAGCCATCAGTATAGTAATAGAATATGAAGGTATGACCCAATAAATAGGGTTAGTCAGAAGATGTGAGAATGAAAGGGACTCACTCAGAAACTCAAACTGAGACAAGAGGTTAACAAGATAATGTATGGATAATTTTAGAAAGCAATAGCTGGGGAGAAAGCAGTAGTTAGGAAAAAATTAACGTATCTAATAAATAAATTGAACTAAGCTGGTGTACCCAAAAGACATTTTATTAGGATGCCAATCTTAATCCATATAGGTGATAGTTAGCTAACAGCATTACTTCTTTAGTTGTCATTGCTTCTTAATGAGTTTGATTATTTGCTTATAATACCATTTTATTATTACATAAATTTGTGGAATTTGCACTGTAACTTTATGATTTTCACCTTTACTATATAGTGAAATGAAATTTTATGATATGTTTAATAAAATATGCATGTTTAAACAAAAATAATAGTGTTACAAATTAAACATTTGTAGGTCCACTGATTAGTATTTTATTCCCCATGTGGTACATATTAAATTGTAGGGAGCATCAACTGTCATACAGCGTACATTTATGAGAAATTTGAGATATTACTGAATGATTCTATTACGTTATGTAATCATTATTATAGTAACATACCCAGCAGGATGTCAACAAATAGCAACATCATTAGGGTGTAATTAGTATCTGGGTGCCTGGTGACATTTCGTTGCTATTCCTTCAACACAGTTTAGAAAAGCCGGTACTAACTTATATTGAGTTACAACAACTTTAATATATATATATATATTAAACATAAAAGTGACTCCTACTTAACAGAAAAGATAAAGGAGACAATTGGAATATAGTTGCGACCACCATGGCTCACGAGTGGGTGAGGTATTATTTAACTTACCTTTCCACCGGCCGGGTCCAGCATCTTCTCTGCTCCTGCCTCCGGCAGTAACATCAACCAAAAGCAGGCAGCCAGACTCCCTTCAATAAACCAATCAGAATACTGCAAGCAGCATTTTGAGTGTTGCAGATGCCGCCCAGCCAGCGGCTAATGGGGAGGCCATGTTCTACATGCAGGCTGCCTTGCAGCATGCATGGAGCAGGGCCGAGTGTGTATGACTAGTTTGGGTAGCCCCAGGGGGCTAACAAAACAGTCATTGCACACTAAGTAGTGTGCAGGCACACCGCTCCTCCCCTTCCTTTTGCAGAGCAAGCTCCGCCAAACTACCCGCCTTCAAAGAAACATAATTTGCTAATAACAGAAAGTTATTACCATTTTATGTTTCTGCTTACAGAACTGCGAGAAAGCAGTAAGGCAACACTACTCCTCCCTAGTAGAGGAGCTGCCTCTGTTAAAGTAAGCATACATTTTCATCAAGACAGATGCACCAAACCTTTGCTATGAGTATATGTAGAATATTTCTGCAACATCCCCGGTTTACTCTTGAGTTACATGTATAAGTTGTCTTACTCCTAACGTACTTCATGTGTGCGAAAGTCAAGAGTACATTTGATCATGATTTTGTAGCTTGTGCTCATATTAAATAAAGTTGATTTTTTACAAGTCTTTTCAATAAGTACAATGATGTAGAGCTGACTGTACGTATAATGTATAGGTTGGTTAGTTAAAGACAGCTGAAAACAAACCTTTTGGACATTCTCAGCTACTTGCCAAATGTTAATAAGGTCAAAGTTGAGAAACATTGATTTGTCTAATTGTTGATTTGTCTTTTATCGTTAATAGGAACATGCAAACAATATTATCAAGGGTAAAAAGAAATCAAATTGAATGTTCCTTTTCTCAAACCCTACATTTATGCCGAAATTAACACACAAATTAAATAGGAGGATGACAATATTCAATGACAATGATGTGAGTAAAATATTATCTTTATCAACCACACTTTGGTTTTTTTTATTTGTTTTTAATGAATTTTATTGTTTCATTGCAGGGAAATACAGCAATACAAAAAAAACAGACAACAACAAAAAAAAAGGTAAATCTTGGGTGCATCCAAAGCATAAGAAAGCTTTTAGAATCCCACAAATTAATTAATTAAATCAAATCCAGTCAGCAATGGGAGCCCAGATTTTCTCCCCCAAAATTCTTCTTTTGATACCTTTTAGCTTATAAATAGCGGATTCGGTATTATACATAAACAATAATTTTTCACGCCAAGTAAAAAAGGAAGGAGGATCTGGATTAATCCACTCCCTGGTAATGCAGGCTCTAGCCACTGCCATACAAATAAACAGGAAGTAAGTTACAGATTTTGATCTAGAAATAGAAAAGTCCATTCCTAGTAGCACCATCTCAATGTTTACTATGATATTACAATTAAGAACAACTGCAAGAAAACTTTCAATTTGTTGAAAAAAACTCCTAAGTTTAGGACATTGGGAAAAACATATGCAAGTCATTAGCTGCGTAAAGCCCGCAGCGGCTACAGCTCGTCCCAGTAGTGGTACTCCACTTAACAACCTTACTGGGAGTGTAATAAAGATCATGTATGCACATAAAATGCTGAGATTTCATCATCCCTGTAATTAAACATTCTGAAGCACATTTGACAGAAGACAGGACATCTATACCAGGGAGACCTAATTTAGCAACCCATTTTATCTGGCATTGTTCCATATCATTCCCACATTCTTGAATCAGGCTTAAGTAAAGAGGACCTATAGGGTTTTTTTTCTGTAGAAGTTCCAATAGAGAAATGTTTGTCATTCTAGCTGAAGCAGTAAATGTATGACTCTGTAGAAAACTGCGGATCTGAAGGAACTTAAAAAAGTTGTTTCTTGCCAACAGAAATTTGTTCTCTAAGTCTTGAAAAGATACAATTAGACCATTGCTAAATAAGTCACCTAAGTATAATAATCCTTTCTGCTCCCATCTATAGACCGTCAAATCACAAAAGATATTTGGCAAAAGCCCAGGCAATGCAAAAGGGGTATAAGGATTTAATTTGGCTATAGACAGATGCTTCCGTACTTTTTGCCAGGCTCCATAAGCTGACTTCAATGTTTTATACTTCGTCTTTTTGTGGTAGCTCGGCTCGACAACCTTAAGAAAGCTACCTTTCACTTTCTCACCCAAAATCAATTCAAAAATAGATGGAGTTTGACAAGCCGGAATATCTGCTCTGTCACCAATTATAAGAGGTCTAATAAATTGAAGCGTTGCTGCTAGGTAATAAAAGAAAAAATAAGGGACATTCCATCCCCCACACTCCTTGCTCAGTATCATCTTTTTTAGAGCTTTCCGATGACAATTATAGCCCCATAAAAACCTGGAAGTGGTCCTTTCTAAGCTTTTGAAACAAGAGGGAGGAAATTCCAACGGTATAGTGCGGTACATATATAACACTTTTGGCAAAATCAGCATTTTTAGAATGTTGAGTCTACCATGCAGTGATAAGTGTAAATGATCTAAACGTTGTAACAAATTATTAATTTGAAATATCACAGGATTTATATTAAGTTCAGGTATTTTCTCTATAGGCAAAGTTATTCTAATTCCTAAATATAAAACCTCTGAAGTAATAGGAATATTTAAAGGGGGGTTGTCTCCTGAGCATAAAATCTGCGTCTTCTCCAAATTAAGTTTATACCCAGAAAATGCCCCAAATTTTTAGCAAGTACGTTAATTGCAGGAAGAGCAGTCTGAACATCGGTAGTTGTAATAACAATATCATCAGCGTAAGCCAAAGCACGATAGTTAATGTTGGCTAAGCAGATAGGGCTGATCCTTTGTTCCATAATAAACCGGTTGATTAAGGGGTCAATGTAAAATGCGAAAAGTAAAGGTGAACAGGGGCATCCTTGACGGGTGCCCCTGGTGATCGAAAAAAAAGGAGAAAGTTGGCCATTGATTCGAATGCACGCTTTTAAAGCAATGTACATAGTTTTTAGGGCTGTTAAAAACCCTGGACCTAATCCCTTCCTTGCTAGAACATCCCATAGATAGTTCCAAGCAACCCGGTCGAAAGCTTTTTCAGCATCTAAAAATATGAGTCCAACACTAGATCGGGTTGCCTGGGACCAATCCAAGAACGTAATCACCCGTTGGATATGATCCCCAGTGTCTCGGGAAGGGATAAAGCCTTGTTGATATTTAGAAACTTATGGGGATATGATGTTAGATCAACGTGAGGCAAGGATTTTAGAAAAGATTTTGCTGTCAGCATTTATAAGGGAAATAGGACGGAAGGATGACGGTAGCAGAGGAGGTTTGCCCTTTTTGAGGAACACAGTTATGATAGAATCCTGCCAGGACTGTTGGGCTCTTTGAAATAAATCCACCAATTCTGCTCTTAATATATTTCGAAAATATTAAAAAAAAACTCCAAGGGAATGAAATCAGGACCTGCAGCCTTTCCAGAGGTCAGTGACAGTAGCGACAGCTCAATCTCTTCCCAAGTAATTGGCAAGTCCAGCTTCTCCCTCTCCTGCATGTATAAAATGCCATTCAAGGCCTGGCCAGTAAAATGAGTTATTCGGTCTATGCAATCTCCTGCCATATCATCAGTATAAAGTTTTGAGTAAAAATCACAAAACACTTTAAGTATGTCTGCAGGATTATTAACAGTCGTACCTGCCATGTCGTTAATGTTATCAATACTGGAGAAAACAGCTTTCTGCCTTGCCCTCTTAGCCAGGTGTTTTCCTGAGTTTTCTCCCGCTTCATAAACCTCTGTTCGAAAAGCTGCAAGTTGCTGAGCAAACTTTGAAGCGAATCCCTGATGAACCTTAACCTTATGAGCCAGTAATTCCTTAGCAATATTATCTATTGCTGAGCCACTGTTGCAAGCCTGCATTAAACGAATCTCTAAGAGTCTCAATTTATTCATCTCACGTTCCTCGGGATTTCGGATCATCCTCTGTTTTTTATTGAGTAACTCAAAGTTTCTCCTCGAACCCCGCACTTAAATGTATCCCAAATTACCTCTAGCGAGGCAGAGCCCCTATTATTAGCAAAGAACTCAGGGATCCAAGTATTCATATGCTCAACATAAGATGTATCAAACAAAAGCTTACGATCAAAAGACCATGGCCGGGGGCTAGATGGCAAGATTGACTCAAAACTTAACATAAAGGGGTTGTGGTCAGATACAATTTTAGGTAGAACCCTGTATTTCATTTGTGTCAACTCATTAAAGAAGTTCCTTGCAACAAAAAAATAATCCAGCCTAAAGTGTTTTTGATGTGGGGCGGAAAAGAAACTACATCCATAAGTTCCCCCTCTTTTCTCAAAACCCACATCTATCAAGCGGTATTCTTGAGCAATCCCCTTAACTGCCTTAAATACATTCTTTTTTCTACCCACATATGCAGTGTTTCCACAGATATCAAATGTCTCATCCAAATGGAGATTAAAGTCCCCACATAATATTAACCTAGATGGCCATAGAGCCAGCTCTACACTTAATTGATGAAGAGCAAATAGTAATAAGCGATCCCCCTAATTTAAGTTCAGCAATGACCCATCGTCCCAACGAATCTTCCCTAACTCTCTTAAATTCCCCCAGCCCAAACCTCTTCAAAATGGCCACCCCCCTTATCAAGGAGCTTTGACGGGAGCATCCCGCAACCTCCATTCCGAAATCCTTAAGCAATCCCCTGTTTGACCAAGAGACATGAGTCTCCTGTATATAGATTACGTCAGCCCGCATTGCTTTAAACACCTGAGCGGTTATCCCCCTTTTTCTTTTATCATTTAATTCACACACATTAATAGAGCAGATCGAAAGTTTAACTATTATCTTGTGTTAATATAATACCGCAATTAGTCTTAGATTTGCAAAAACAGAACATTCCTACATCTAAACTCAGCCACACGTATTTCAGATACACCAAAACTAAGCACCCTTCAGCTGTATTTCCCTGCACCCAGCACCACACCCTTTCCCCCCACCCCACCCCCACAAACCACCCCACCCAACCCACCCTTCTCCCAAAACCCCACTACCAGAAGCTTAAGGGCATAAACACTCATTGATGGAAAGTGAAAAAAAACAACACACTTTGTAATTGAATTATTGAATTAAACTATGTCGCTAATACCAAAACCATTATAATATAGTTATTTTGTATTGCAGGCAAGAAGTCTAATGGAACAAATTAAAAAAGTTCTACATTTTTCACTAAGTAGCCTAAAAACATCACTCATGATTGATGTATTATTACCAGGGGTGAGAGTTTTCGTTAATGAAATGATCACTGCTTTTGTAAATTGTGTTTTTTAATAAAAGAAAGAAATAGGTTAAAACTGCTTTTAAAACTTTTTTGTTAAGTATACAAACTATAAGTAAATACATATAAAATACAAATAAAAAGGAGTTACATTATTAGCCCACACAAATGACAAATCAGTGGTGAAGGAGTTGATTATAAGATTAGAAACGCTAGATTTTATAGCACCTCATAAAATGTGGCCGTGTGAATAAAATAACACATTAACATGAGGATTGCATTGCACCATCATCAGCATTGCCCAACTTGTGTATATTCTTATTTACTGAAAGAAATGTCATAAAATCTACCTAAGAAAGTAATATTAATACCATGAGAAGATATGAGCGGCTGCAAATCATATTAAGTACTGCAGATAATTACCATCTTTTTTTGTTTTGTCTCAAATGTGTACCCAGTGTCTTTTGCAGGATTTCAACCTATGTTCCCATTATCGCAACTTAAAAAACTAAATATACAGTGCTTTCACTTTGAACACATGTATATGAGTTTATCCTTAACTTAAATGACTTTTTTTAACTTGCCTAAAAGGCTATACTATAGTGTTAGAAAATAAACCAAGGGCCTGAAAGTAAAATTCCACCTGTGGAATACTCTAAACATTGTGCGATCCACAGATGTGCCTAAAAATTATGATTAAGGCCTTCCATATATTCCCAGGCTGTAGCTGCTTAAAATGTTTTCTGTTACACATCTCACTATAACCCTTTTGACATGAAGGAAACTTAGCTTTTAAATATTGATAATTCACTTCTAAGTACATCTTGCTTCCCATTTGGTAGAGTACCCTAATTTAAAAGTTGATTGTGTACAAAATAATATTGGCATAATTCACCTGTGAGAAATTGGCATTTGAATCCCACATTGTTTAATTTATACATCCCCCCTTTAAATAGGTGGATATAGAGAGTCAGCCTTTTCATTATGATATACCCAAACAATTCACAAATTGTCATCACCTTAATAGCTGAATCTACATCTGGGATTACTTTTTATGCATGTATGCTTTCATTAAGCCAGGGGCTGTGAAAAAATGCCTTGAAATTTAATAGGGCTAAAACACATCTTCTGACTTAGAACCTTTGTCAATAACTGAAAGTAGAAATTGGTGTGCTTCAAAATTGAAATGGGCTCCTACACTTGCACTTTCTGATATAGCACTGTCTTTCTTCATTAACATTTCGTTGACTTTCTAAAAGCAAGTCAATGTAAATTTAGTGTTCTGTTTTTTCTTTTTGGGTTGCAAACCTAAGTATGAAGCATAGTGCTGCCATTCTTTCCCGGGTAAACTACTGCAATGCACTATATTTTTGGCTTCCTTCTTAAAAATTTGACCCTGCTTGCAACATGTTCAGAAAAGGGCAGTTAAGATTCAGCTTGCTGTGAATTGAAACAACACGGTCACCCAGACATAGTCCACAGTTTACACTGTCTCCCATTAAATAAGATAAATTCCAAACCGATCTTTAATATCTGCTGATGCCATGCTACTGGATATACCTCAACTTAAGTATGCGCATAAGGGGAGGAGATCATTAGCTGTTCTCACCTATGAGGTATATAAGACCATTGCACCTGCAGGTTGAGCACAATAACCTACAAATATTTAAGTTTCTGAAAACTTGTATCTTCAAAAAAGTAGTTGTGTTTATAGTCCAAGGCATTCTTTACTGGGTATATGTTGGTCACAAAAGATTTTCTCCACTAACAAGGCACGAGCAGAAATTTAGAAAATGTCAAAGTAAAGATTATTTACTTTCATTTGTAACTATTGACCAGTAATTAGTACTAAATTCATGCAACGGTGTTACATGTTTATAAAAAAACCAAATACATTGATAATATCTAATAGTTTACAAATGTTTATTAAAAGCAATTTTTATAAGGTTACCTGTTCCCTGCCCAAAAATCTGCGATGCTAATTTGCATTAGCTATACTGCAGATGCCAAGCCACTCCTTTGCCTTTAAAAACTGTGAAAACTTTTCCCAGTGCAGTAATAATGGCCTTGCTCTGTGGAGGTGTTTTTCTTCCCCTTACCGGAAAGCTAGTAGGGTTGGACCAAAAATGTACTTACAAGTAAATGAACAGTGGAGCCTGGAGAAGGATGCCCTTTGTCCCCCAGCCAAGTTTGCACAAAAGCATTGTGGAAGTTGGAATATCATCCCTGTAATGGTTTTGAGTGACAACAAAGAAGAGTCATGCTGATTTTCCTAACCAGCCCCATGTTTTGGTAAATAGGATCTACACAAAGGATGATGAATGAGAACTATCTCCAGCTCAATGCAGATAAGAACAAAAGCATGCTGTTTGGTAAAGCATCTTCCATCTTGGCAGTTGGTTGGTGGCCTCATCAACTGGGTGCCACTCCTATGCCCAATCAAGCACTAAAGAATCTTGGGATAAAACAAGACGTAGCCTTAATTATGAGAGAGCACATACTGGCCACCACTGGGTCATGTTACCACAACCTACTCTTATTGTGCAGATTTCCCCCTTACCTCCCTATTTCCGACCGGAGTACTTTTGTTCGGTCCATCGTAATAAGCCGACTGGATTATGGCAATGCCATGCTGTCAAACGTTAGTGAAACGCTGATCCCTAAACTGCAGGTTGATCAAAATACGGCAGCCAGGCTTGTGATTAACTGCCCTTCTATCACTTCCTCAGAGCCTTTCATGAAAGAACTACACTAGTTGCCCGGTTGCCTGTGAAGAAACGCTCTAATGTTAAAATCTGCTGTATAACATATAATGTCTTAAAGGGCAAAGGCCCACTTTATCTTCAAAAAAGAATAAAAGCGTATTCTCCCTACTGTATTGTAAAATCTGACTAGAAAGACCTGTTGTGGGGCCCCCAGCATTTGTTTAACACACAGCGGTCGAAAGTATTTTTCATTTCTCGCCCCTGTGTACTGGAAAAAGCTTACTCTTCTTGTTTGTTCAGGTTCAAATTACTGTAAATTTTAGAAACTACTCAAAACCCACTCAAATTAATCACCCTCATCGACTTTTGTTTTTGGTCTGTAACAGTGCCAAGATCCCCTAGGGTATCAAGTCAAATTAACATAACATCTTGAATTTTCTTGTTTATGGGAGAAAGAGAAGGGCCTCTACAAGAATGTTACTTAGAAACCTTTTGGACTTCCAGACCTCTGAAGGACTGGGAGCTACCACTAGAGCAAACCTAGTGAAAGTGGGATGTTCCTGGCTTGGAAAGTGTGTCTGATTCGGTCTAAAACAAGGTTTTCCGGATCTTATTCGGCAAACACAAATCTGATTCAGAGCCCTTGTGAACGACTTGGAAATTGGGCAACTAGGCCCCGTTTCCTGTGGGAGTTCTTGATGTCGCTGCCAAGGACTATAATATTTACCTTGCCCAGGTTGGCATCTTATAATTTATTTTTGTTGTTGATTTAAAGGGAACTCAATGACCCTTGCAGGGCTATCGGATACAGGATAATTAGATGAACTATACAATGTGATATTTAAATATGTTGATTGTCGAATTCTGGGGTGAATACTCAGGCCTGCATTAATGTTCTACCAATTTCAGCTTAATAGAGAGAGAATAGACAGCAGACTTATTTCCAACATCTGTTAGTAGGTCCCTGTTAAGAAATAATTCAAGTGCCACCACCTACTTCAATTATGGCCCAAATGATGTGGGGTACGGAAAAGAATTCACTGAGTAACTGTTTTTTTGAACTCCTCAATCTTTCAAATTATGCATAAAATCCTTATTTCAAGAACAATAAGTGCTACAGTATCGTCTAATAAACATATATATAACAAAATGCAGTGTTTGTCAATACAGTGTTGGACATAAGGATAAGAGCTTTGATGTTATCTTCATTGAGGAAATTTTACCAAATTCATTATTGATAGAAAGAGAAATTCAGTTTCTCCTCATCCAAGTTTTCAAGATCAGTGAGCAGCTTGAATTCAATCCATTGAATCCTGCCCTGGAATTTGTTTTAATCCAATATTAAAAGGGACATTTGGGCGCTAATGACATGGATTGGCTCTGTGTTCTTGAGCCTTCCCATGTGTCAGGAACAGAACAAAATTGAAAACAGGCATTAAGTACCGGGTATGACCAAAAGACAAAGAATTCTGTGTCATATGTACAACCATAGGGGCATATTAGTATGGCAGACGGACCTGCGTCCGTCTGACACCCCCGGGGTGGAGGGACCATCCGCAGGGCCAGCGGCGGTCCCTCCTATGCAATTAGGATGTGACCGCCACCCTGGCGGTCACATCCTGTATCTTTAACCTTGCGGCGGGTGCTGCTTGAAGCAGCACCCGCCGCAAGGTTAAAAATGCATGTTTAACATTTACATGCACAAAGCAGCAGGCACCGCGCAGTGCCAGCCGCTTTGTGCATGTAAATGCTGGAGGGTACCATAGGTACCCCCCATGTGCAGCCCCCACCCCCGACACCCTGGGGGCACGCAAAGGGCCCCCAAACACCAAAGCCCACATGCTTTTCCACGGCGGAAAAGCCGCCGTGGAAAAGCACGTGTCAATGCACATCCTAATTTGGCTGATGGTGTCTTGCAGACACCACCACCAAATAGCCCTCCACACCCCGCGGATCAGCGGCGGACGGACCTGCCGTCCGCCGCTGGTCCCACCGCAATCCCACCACCATCCTAATCTGGCGGTGGGTGATGTCTGTGGCCGCGGCCGTGAATCCGCATCCTCCAGGCCGGCGGTGGCTTCCGCCGGCCTGGAGGATGCGGATTCACCGCCATCCTAATCGGCCCCTAAGTTGGATGACGGTGCATCATTGGTTGTAATTTTCTTATTGCTTAGATGGATAGTAAACAGGTAATAGATAATTGGAAGAAATGGAAGATGTAAGACAAGTAAAATAATTGAGCTATGTTTGTTGTGTTATAAAAAAGAGGGCATCCATCGACTTGAGTCTGATTGGTATTTTTATGCGGCATGAAATTAATTGTAATAAAAACAGTGTTTTTGTTCAGTAATTCATGTTCCATTTTTTCTGTCAAGGCTATTGATATCATCATGTTGTTTTCTAAAATGACATAATTTGTTTAGAGTGTAAATTAAGGCATATATTTCATTAAAAAGTGCCTCTTTGGAGCCTCTATATTTTTCTTGTAATTTTTTTTATTTGTACTAAATTATTTACAATTGCTTCATACCTGTGGCTTATTTACTTTTTTTTTTTTTTTATATTAACTGCACCTATTCTTGGTCTCAGTGAATCAGAACCAATTATTTCCTAGTCGGAGTCTAAATCATCCTACATGCTGTTCTATGCTAGTTAGATTTTTTTTCAAGAAGTTATGACACTCAGCCATACTTAATAATTGTGGACAAACATATCCTGGCTATCTGGATGCTTCACACGTTCTAGGGTCAGGGTGGATTCATACCAATGTTTACATTGATCATGGACTAAGGAACCTGTTGATCATATTTAATAAGAAAACATTAGGTATTTCCAATATGTGGCTAAGCCACATATGGGATTTCACATGACATTTTGCAAGATTATGGGAGTGGTCAATGTCGTCCCTCTGAACCACAATAAATTGAGAACTGAAATTAATATAGTGAACATGAAGCAAATATATATGCTTGTGTGGGCCAGCTACGGGGTGAAGAATTAAATGAGGGACTGCCATTAAAAGGAAAGAGATTCGAAGTGTGAAAGACATCAATAATTTCCGTGCCATCTGTCTTATAACTTTTTACTGGGGGATCCCCTATTTAATTATAAGTAGTAGCATGAGTGTAATCATTATAACATTTTCCTTTTATTTCTAAATATATTTAAATTAAAATCCACCGCTCTAATCATTGCTGCTCCAAGACATATGGTCTTCCATCTGTCTATATTAATTAAAAAAAAAAAAAAAATGTTGTGGACGCTTCCATACATAGTTAGATTGACAATTATAGTAATAAAATGTGGGAAATGTTCCCTAATATACTAAATGTATACAAAAAGACTGCTTTGAAATCAATTCACCACTATTTTATTGTGTAATAGTAATATGGATAGCTGCAGATATGTAAATGGAAAAAGTAGGTGGTGGGGACCATGTTTAAATGTGATTGTATCCGGTAAGTCAGTTTTATGGTAGCCATTTACGGCCTGAGATTTTGTGCTACAAGTGTATTCCAAACATAAAATATACCAGTTTATTTAGAAGGCAATTGTAGTAGGTTGTTGAAAAAATCTCCTTCGATTCACTGCTTTGTAAGAGATTAAGGAATATGATAGTTGACCAGGTACGTCTAATAATTGATATAGGTTATTAGGAGTGTTGTTTGAGGTGATCGCCAAAAACGTTTAGGAGCCACGGTCAAATTATTATCAAAACCTATGGAAAATAATGTTGAATGTCTATGGTATGGGAAAAAGTTTGAGTGTCTTATTGTTCCAATCGATGCAGCAGGGGTCTAAATTAAAGAACTTGGTCTGTGTACAGTATTCATAAGAATGTATGGATATTTTTTTACTGTATTTTTACAGCACATCTCTGCCATAAGTATGACCGTTTGTGATTAATGGCAATTTTTTCGTATTATGTTTGCAATGGCATAATAAAGTTTAATACTGCTTAAATCAGGCTTCCAAAAAGTAATAATTGAATTGGATAATGGCAGCTTTAAATGCCACATTGTTAGTAATCATGGTATATTTGTGGCCATTTCTGTCATCATTCTGGCTATTCTTGGAATAATAATGTCTATGACTGGCATATTGTGAAGGATCTTAGCATTAGGATGGGCATCCATTGAACACTTGTGTCCCTGACAAAACAGTGGGCTTCCTGGCATAAAGTAGTCATCTTTAACATTATGGGATAAAAATCCGGCATGTGAAAAACTAAACCTGTTCATGCTAAGCAGAATCTTTCAATGAGATTCATAGGCATTAGGAGAATCACAAGCGGGCATATAGGGGTTATGCTTGAAAAAAAAAATTTAATTAAAAATTGATTTTCCTTTTCAGACAAAACATTATTTAATTTGAGTGTGTTTACACATTATAAGATGTTCATATTTAAAAAAAAAAAGACATGCATTCTTATTGAAAGGGCTAAAACTATGGGTTGGTGTTTAGCCATCTTCTGTGATCAAGTGGCCAGATTGAAAAATTGGCCATGTGGTGCATGAAAATGTGGTTATACGCTTACGAGGGTATTGTGAAACTTTCCATAAAAATAAATGGGCACAAATTAGTAAGTCCTTCTCTTTACAACACATACCTTAGAATTTGGCATTATTTTGAAAACTGCCAATAATTCATTAGATGTCACCTAAATAACATTTCAACTAAAACATCTATCATTACTTAAAAAACTATAAATTAAAATGTGATATTTAAAAGTGTATGCACATAAATCTGAAAGTATGTAGGGTTTGATTATTCAGCCAAAGACTGTAAAACATTGAAAATTTAAGTAACCAGGCATTTTCCAAGCACAAACACAATAGGCAAACGGATATCCTTGTATGTTTAAATTGGTTGTAACCAGACAACTTGTAACATGTTCACAAATGTAGGTAGCAAGTGTAATACTAAATATAAAAATGATGAAAGACAACAAAAGATAAGCCATACTTACAATCTGAAATAGTTGTCCATTTAACTGTGTCTTTTCGTAGAACATGAAATAGAAATGTTTACATGGAAAGACTAAAAAGTAAGCAGCTTATCATATTGGAAAATGATCATTTAAAACATCGATTTTGAATCAAAGTTTTGAAAATATAAAATAAGTGTACACACTTCACACCTGACAATAAATCCATCTTATTAATGTACATTACTGAAAAATGAAATAACAGAGGACTGTAATTCTTGTAAGGAATGTTTATATAGTATGAATACTGTCCATGTAAGCTTTAAAGCTAAAAGTATGTTTATTTAAAAGTTCTCAATTTTCTTTTAGCAGATGACAATCAAAATTCTCCAAAAACATGAAGAGTTAAATAGATATGAAGCCGAACCTGTACTGATGAGAGGGTACTTCCTGGACTCCAATGATGATGAAGTAGATGAAGTTCAAACATTGAAAAAAGTGAAAATGGGCGCACGGAAATAACTTTTTTGAAAGATTGTCTTGTTCATTACATTGAAAAATTAAATTGTATGTTTATGTCAAATGGTGTTTAGTATTACATGTAACTTTACTAAAAGAATTGTTGTGAAAACTATTTATTGACTAAAATATAATATGTATAACTGTTTACTGTGGTTGAATTAAACATAAAAGCTAAATAAATTGAGGTATTTTTAGTAATGAGATAAAAATACCATGAAGATATTCTTTGTCTTGCCTATTTTGATTATGCTTCATTTCAACATAGAATATTATTAAACAATTCACACAAAGAAATTGTATTCATAAACAATATGAATCGTATTGTACATCATTTTTGGTTTGATGAACATAGAAATCAAAATGACTACCATATAGTGTAATTTTAACATTCGGATTCTACATCAACTACAATTTCATGGTATTACTAATTGAAAATGCTATTAATCTAGAATGCACTTAATTGCTGTGTAGATTTTTTCGAAAAGGCTGGAAAATAAACCTAATGTCTGTCAAAATTAAAAAGGACAAAAAATGTAGTGGACATTATGGAAAGAAACAGTTCAGTTTAAGAAAAAAAACTTGAATTTATCTTCAGGAAATTAACATCTTTTGCATTACATATACCCAAAGTCTTACCATATCAGTTACTGCTGGGTGTACTACTCTCTATACGTTAAACCTGCCTCCCAGTTATGATGTGCCTGTGCTCCTCCTTTCAATATGATGTAATTAGTTCATTGTAATTTGGCATATTTAATCTTACTTCTAAGCCCCTAGTCTTGTGCACAAAGTTTACCCAAGGCTTCCAAGTTAAATGACACTGTTGGACTGTAGCACCGAGTGTCCCATCCACTAACCTGATGGTATAAAACAAAGCTTTCGGACTACCTGTAGAAAAGTGCAATAGAAAATATTATGGCTGGGGAGCCTTACCTTGTAATGTTATATTTATACCCCAATGATGGTCCTTGAATTCACAGTAATACTTATTTTTTTCGGTCCTAGTAAGTAGAGTGGCTAAAAGAAATCAGGCTTAACTAGAGGAACATGTAATTAACACAATTTGTAAGAAATCCAACATCAATCTATATAAAGTAAGGATAATATTATCTTAATGTAGAGACAAAAAATAACAGAATAGCATACTTATAATAAGAGTTATAGATTTTTAAAGCAATAGTAAATCAGTGCTGGAAAATACATAGACAAAATAACATTGAAGTCAATTGCAAAATCCTCTAGTGACAATAGGTCACTTGCAGGTCGAGTCTGCAGCGGCTCCTCGAGCAAAGTGGAACAGAGTCACCCACTGCTGTTTGAGCAGCACAAAAAAGAAAATAGTAATAACTCAATGTTGTTATCAGTTATTTTTCAGTGTGAACTCAGAGCCAGGTAAGGGTGGGGCGGGGCTGGGCTATCTGAGTCAGTGGGAGGAGAAAATATGTCTAAAATTAGTGCACATGTCAGTTTGGCCTGCCAGCCAGGTGAAGAACTGTCCTAGGCTTCCAGGCACTGCCTGAGCAGACAAACAGGAAGCTCAGACTAATCTCGATACTGTTGTGTTTCTGGTGACAGCAGAGTTGTGATTAGCTTAGGGGAGTGTGGAAGCCTGTGTGTTTCTGTTCCATGAAGCCAAGAAGAGAAGAGGATGGAGGAGAGGCAATAGCCGTACACAGGTAAGTATTTTTTTCATCCCACAAAACCCCAGTTCTGCAGCAGCCGCCACTGGGTCTAATTCCTTGGAACAAAGTAAAATTTAAGGAGATGCGGCCCCAGGACAGGGACCAGGCCATAAGAGTCAGATACTTTTTACATAGCCCCAGGTGCATAGTTGTCCTGGCGCTTTCTGGATGCAGAACAGGACACACTGTGTTACCCCTGATTTTACCGCTTACGCAGAGCGGCCAGAAGGAAAATGTGAAAGCACAACAGGCACACATAGCTGATGTTGGATGTTGGTTGCACACCGTTCTCTGTAGATACATCGTAAGCTTTGTGCGTTGATTTCCAGACTGGTGACTAACATGTGTCGGCTGCAGTAAACACAATGAAAAGCCTCAGGAACCTCATTGGTTAAGTAAAATAGTGGTGTGAAACTTTGGGGCAGGTGAGACTACAAATCCCACTATGCACTGGACCACCTTGATTTAGGCAATCCCTCAGAAGGTCCAATAGCAAAGAATTATTTGGAGTCAGTGATTGTTTTTAAATGCAGTTTGTAGGGGAGTAGTTTTTCTAATCCAGGGTAGACTGAGGGTGTGTCTGGCTTCACCAGGGGCACCCATTTTGAGGGGTGTTGCGTTCTAGCCAAGGACGGGGGTCTTTCAATAAGTTCCAAGTTTGTTGCCATTTGCTTTTGACTGGTGGGCAAAGTTCTGTTATTGGCAACACGGGTCTCCTCTTGGACCCTTATAAAAGAAATGTGTACAGATCCAAGATTCTGGTGTCATGGGGGTCCCTGAAATCCTAAATTTAGGGAATGTAGGGATGTGGGAGCTAGAAGCCAATGCGTTGCTAGCCTCTGCAGCTAGTCTGCCCTTGAAGTGACCTCATCTGGTGGTGGAGGCCACCTTTTCTACCCAGAAAACACTATTTCTGCCCACCTAAAGATAAAAGAATTTAATTTTAGGGAGACAGAACAGCTTTCCCAAATTAGAGGTATGGCCAGCTTTCCTCTGTGTGAGTGACTCCTGCATAGCTAATTCCCAAGCTTTCCCCATTGCAAGTGCGCCTGGGGCATGGGGAATGTTCTTTCCCCCCAGCTCCATATCAGAGGAGGGGCAGCCTTTGAAGCTCACTGCTCTGATGTGCCAATTCGCTAGGCTGCTGGGGATGGGGGAGGTGTCACCTCCTGTCTTGGCTACATCAGGCAGGGTAAGCCAAGCACAGTATAGCTATGGGTAAACTCTAAGGTGCCAAATGGGTACTTGCCACATCACCCAGGGCACAAGAATAGTGCCCGCGGTGAGAAGGCACTTTGTTTGCTACCAAACATTACTTATTCTAGTGGCACCAATAATGGAACAGCCAATCTCGATAGTGTCCGGTTGGCAGACCATGTTATGCTAATGACCGCTAACATATATACTAATTTACAATGGGGAATGCTACTATAGGGACATATAGGCTTGCCCTTATTTATTCACACCTTTAATACAATGAACCCTGATGCCTGGGCTGAGGGGCCCTACATTAAGGAGTGTCTGTGATAAGTAAAGGCTGTGCAGGTGTCTGTGCCATACATTGTGAGGGCACAGAAGAATTTGTGTACTTTGTACTGCTTCTACAATAACAGGCCTGCTGTCATTAGTTTACATAGGTCACCCAGGGTGGCATAAAATGTGCTGAAGCCCTGGTAACCACTCCACTACCAATGCCCTGGGTACTCTGGGTACCATATGCTTGAAAGTCATAAGGTGGTAAAATGTTTGCCAATTTTGGATTACCAAGTGGAAGATAGCAGTTGTAGGAGAGAGGATATGCACTGGTGTATAGGCACCAGACTAATGTTCACTTGTCATATCCGTCAGCCTTTAGAGCAATGAGGTTGGGGTGACTATACAGTACTACCATTATAGCGTGAGTGTGGCAGTTTAAATATTACAATTCAAACTATCAAAGTAACCCATTTTCAATGGTCAGAACTTTATTTCAAAATATTAACATATCACGCCTATGAAGGCCATTCTACCCATAAAGCAGAATACAATGTTTTTAAAAGTAGGACATTTCAAAGTGTATTGGCAGATTTTCATAAAAAATGCACACAACATAATGCAGCAAGAGAAGTTTTTGTGCTGTGATACAAGAATGGAAAAGAACAGAACAGTGCCACCTTACAAACATATAGCGCATTTCAGCTCTCTACCTACGCTGGTGAACTTGCACCAACTCATGCAGACTTGCACCAGGATGCAATGGTGAATATAATATGGGCAGTTATTGTTTTTCTATCGGAAGACATACTCCCAGCAGAAAAACAATACTTAGAGGCATATTCCTGATAATATGTGTGCTACAGAATAAAGCACATATTCAAAAAGGAAGCAACAAAGCAAAATTAAGCTTTTTCTCACTATTACTGCTCTACCTGGCAGCTGCACGATTGTTACATTAAAACAAGTTTACTACCTTCAATAATTTAGGAATGCATTAAAATACAAGGGTGGGTGTATGGGAATGCTCATGGTCCACCCATTGTAAGGTCAACCCTTCACAGTGTACCCAATGTGATTTTTTTGTGTTATTATACAGACTCACGCAAGGTGAGGCAAATTGGTCCTCAAGTGGCTTTCCAATCCTAAACTGGATTTTGAAGTCTGGGCCTAAACTTCTAAGTGCTGTCCGTGAGATCATGAGACACTTGGTTGAATTCTGCTGCAATCTCTGAAAAGTGTGCACAGAAAATGGCTTTGAAATTCCTGCCATAGGAGAACTAAGACCTTTCCATCTGAGCCAATCCCACAATATTGCGTCTTCACTAGGCTGAAGAAAAAGGTTTCTTGTGCAAGGAGCTTCTCTGCAGCAGCAAATCTGTTTCAGCTGGTCCTCTATGAGAAGTTATGCACGCTCCATGTTTCCAGACTCATCATCAGATAGAATCTTTAGCTTTGTCAGATGGATGATTGTGACCTCTGAGAAAAAAAAGACTTAGGGATTGGTTATGAGTTTGGCAGATTTGTGGACCACCAAACCCACAGTGGCAGTGCAGTAACCGCCACACCAGTGGTCCGACTGCTGTATTACAAGTATAGCATTCAGATCACCATAGGATGCCACAACCACCAGGGCTCTGCGATCCCTGGGGGTTGATCAGTAAGCTGAAAGTACTACTGCAGCACCGGCAAGCATGTTACTAGTTTCCTAACATCCAACCTTTTAATAGAGGTGAGTCCCCCATAAAAAGGGTGACAGTGAGAACACCTAGGGGGCCTTACTGGGCACCCTGTTCAACAGGGCCATGAGCAGCATCCAGGGAGGCACATGGTGTGCACCCATGTGTGCATGCAACCCCTTTACTGCAAACCATGGACTTTACAGTATATGCCGTGAATGAATGGGCTTTAGCATTGACATTGCTAGGCCTTTTTTATAGGTACCACCGTGGCAATGCCAAAGGACCACCTGCCAGACTACACAATAACTCTTAATCTTGCGGGTGGCCGGCTGTAAGGTATGGCAGTGTGGGAGGGGGCGGTGGTGTGGTGTCGTGCTCTCACACCATCAAACTCATAATCAGGCACTAAGTACAAACTTATAAATCTTGAACCGCCTAACAAAATTACTTTCTTGCACGCAAAATTCGAACAGCTCCCACCTAGGCCGTTTCCCTCCAAAACCAAGAGCTTCAGCAGGACCTCGTATTGAAAACAATCAGGCTTCCAGAAAAATTTCATCAGATATGGTCTGCAACCTTAGCACAGTCAAGGATCTCCACTTTCATTTCTAAGTCGTAAGGTAAAACCTTCAACCTGTCTTAACCTATTGATATATCTGACTGCATTTTATCTCAGTAAACCTCAAATTACACCTAGGTCCAGGTCCCCCAAGAACATTGAATTATTCTTGACACACTTTCTTTTGAAAAAATAATATCTCCGGTTCCCCTTATTGATATGTCATTATTTTGAAGTAAATCTGTTTATTCAATTTTAAATTATTTTTTTCAAATTGGAGTTAGATTATTAGTGTGTTGTGTTTTAAACTTTTACGTTTTTTAGATATTTTAAATGCTTTGCACATTTTCTGTAATTTAACAGTGTTTGCTCTGTGCTATATCTAGCAGGGGCTTAGTTTAGGTTTAAATTAATGAAATATAAGCTTGGACCAAAAAGGTTTGTGACTTTATTACTTTGCTAACCTAATAACCCCCCAAAAGTATTAATTCATTTTCTTACATTTACCCTATGGGGTTCTTTTCTATACTACATTCCCTCAACCTGCTATGCAACTGCTGGATTCTCAGAGATGCACACAATCTCAGAGTTTATAAAAGTTTCATATAGACTGTTATAAATAATGCCTAAACACACACAAGTGCATAGCAACTTTAAACTCTTCTGTGAAACAACAAAGAAGATAGAAGCTTCAATACTTAAGTAAGAGCACATTACAAGCTCCTCAGAGTTCAGGGCTTACACCAGTCTAAAAACATTATATTGCATCCATTTAGTGTCTGTGTCTTTCAGTGCAGAACAAAATTATTAATAAAATGTGGCATGATGTCAGAATAAAACTAGCGTAAGATCCATAAACTTTAAGGGCGCAATTTATATTTTGATAGGCAGTAGTCTGTCAGTCAGGGTGGTGGAAGAAATTTCTTACACCACTATGATGTACTACAGCACAACAGATTTAGAGTTACCCTCAAGCCCAGCAATGATCTCTGTGCCTTCAGAGGGAAAGCTGTAACAATGTGTCCCATAAAGGTACAAAAAGCTTTGTGAACAGCAGACATAATTTTTGACAGACAGCTACCAAACTCCGAAAAGCTTTCAGGGCTCATGACGATGTTGGACAGAATCACTGCTGCCAGATACTGACTCAGTCATAGGACCTACCGACTCCCAGTCATCAGCCCTGACCGCCCTATTACAATGCGAACAGACCTTGTTGTGTTGCATTGTTATAATTTACTATGGGAGCATGCCTTCTGGCCATAAACCGGACATAATACATGCTCCCATAGGTACCTAAAGGTGTTTTCTCAGCCTCAAACGGGAGGCTGTAAACCAAAGGTGGCCAGCTGGGGCACCCTAACACGCTTTTCAACATGGTTTCCATCTTGGACAGACCAGCATGGAAACAATGTCGGAAATCATGATCGTAATCTCAAGGGCAGAAAGAGCCACACTTTAGTTTGCAGGCTGCATTCCGACTGGCAGACAGACTCTCCAAGCCAGTCGGAAGCCAGCCGGAATAAACCGGCATATTCCATTCCGAACTCCTCCATCAAAGTGAGGCGATCGGAAAGAAATCGAACCAACCCATTATGATGCGGCTCGCCTTCCGAGCCATATTGTAATGTGCCCCTTAGTGTCATGACTATGGTGTTGTTGAACCTCAGACTATATGCTAGTGAATAAAGTGACACATATTACATTGTGGAACTTGACACAAACTTGTGCACCCAGAACGTTTTAATAGCAGTGTCACCTAACTGATGATGCATGTGATGGATGGGTGTGGGTGTCAATAAAGCCGCTAAGGAACGGTAGCTAAGTTCTGTGTTCAGCAGAACACTACAATAACAAAGATACTAATATATGATTTATCCTGTTTCATTGGATAACCTACATTTCCAAGTCTACCATAGCTGTTGTGAACCTTGTTGCCGTGTTTATCACCCATAGACAGCCATGACAGGAGAGTTTGCAGTGGCTGAGGTGGTGTGCGGCATCGGAGGCCTAGTGGGCAAGATGCCAGTGGAGCCTTCTGGACGGCAGCTGGAACAGAGAACGACGGGCGCGGCACCACCAGTGTGCTCCGAGGGCGGAAGCGCTGTCCGAGTGCAGAATTGGCTCCTGGTCGATGGCCTGGCGTGCGTGTTGTGGCAGCAACGGTGTATATGTGACCGGGAGGTCCCCAGTGGTGACCCGATGATTGTTGTTGATCATCTCCCTCCACCCAGCTTCTACATTGATTCTAGAGGTCAGATTAGGCCGCAGGGATGGGGTGTCCCGCAGACTAACCGGGGGTCGTAGTTGAGTGAATTGCCTGCTGGGGTCCGGACAGCCTTTGGGGGGCCATTGGGACTGCGCCGGGCCCAATTGTAGGGCCGTGGGCCGGCTCACGGTACTCTGCTTACCGGCGGATGTAGCATTGGGGCCTGCAGCATGTGGACTGGCACGGTAGGTGTTGGGCTCCACAAGGAATATATATCCACTCGGTGGAGGGACACTGTGACCCTTTTTATGTACAATAGTGTTACGGCTTGAGCCCTGGGATGTATTGCCCGTGAATGCAGGGGAAGAGTGCCATTGGAAGCACTGGGGAGCGAAGCCGAGCACAGAGCCCTTAGCTGATGTGAGGTAAATAGAGCCCTGTGCAGCAGTGAACAGCCCTACATGGACATTTGTGGTCTTGTGGCAGTGGCAAATAGTGGACCTACGGCATTAAGGCTGGCTTGTGATTGCTGGACCCCATATATGCTACTGACTTTTACCAAGCAAGGAGCCAGGCCTAGGCTTCATGCGCAATGTGGAACCCAATGCGGGTTGTGAGATATACTGCCCAGGTCAGCTGGAGGCAGCATGTTTGCAGGGTGAAACCGAGTAGGGGGGACACAACTATCTGCGGAAGCAGGTGCGTTAGCACTCACTGCGGCTTGTGGGCAGGAGGTATCTCCCAAGTCCCGATATTCAAGAGGTTCAAAGTAGCGACCGATATCGACAACCATTAACGCAAGGGGGAAGATGTATGTGCCAAAGGCTGTGCAGGTGTGGTTCGTACAGGAGGCTAGTCTGGGTGGTTATAGAACCGCCATCATGAGGGATGAGCGTCAATATTGCACCTTGAACAAAGATAAAACGGCAGTAGGAACTGCTAAGCAGAGCATGTTGGACCACTACACCGTAACATGGGCCTCGACAACCAACCAGGGAGGTACACAGGGAGGCATTCCGGACAATGCCGCACTCATGGAGGCCATCACACAGTCTAGGGACACATTGGAAGAGAAGATTGGAGAGGTGGGCTCCGATGTCATGCTTCTAAGACAGGATCTGTGGAATGCGGTGGAGCGCATTACTGAGACCGAGATCAGGGTCCAGAGAGTGGAGGATTTGATCGCTACCTTGCAGAAAAAAGTTGCGTCACTGGAGACAATCACCAGGGGTCTGCCCTCGTGGGTGGAAGACACGGAGGGCAGGGCTAGGAGTAAAAACCAATGCTTTGTGGTATTCCACGAAGAATGTGAATGGGGGACTCACCAAGCCAGTTCGCCGCTGCCGTGAGGGAAACAGCTTCATTCATCGCCCCCTGCCCTACTCGCCGGACCCCCACTGTTGCCATCATCGAAAAAGGAGCCGGTCGTCACCAGGACTACTGCTCCCAGGGTGCCCTGCTGGTTGCTGTTTGAGCGCGTCAGCAGAGGGCGCCGAAGGGGCTCAAAGCTAGCGTTGCTCTCCCGCAGGGCGGGCCTGTCTGCGCCCGTCCGAGCCAGGATGAGGCAGGGCTGGGCCTGGTCCCTTTCATCTTTCATTTGCCTTGGAGCACAACCTACGAGGTACTGTCTGTTTTAATCTAGTGACTGATATAAGTTCCTTGGTTGCCATCTATATTTGATTCGAAATGCTACCTTGCGCTTGTGCCACAGCACTCTTTGACTTTTATTCTTAGTACATTGTGTCATAAAAAAACAACCTATAAGGTCTACCCAAACCAAAAATGGGTAAAAGGAAAGCAATGGAGGGAGCTGGGGGATGTAATGGGATGCCAATAGAACAAAGGAAGAAAAAGAGAGAGAGGAAACTCCTAATAAATGCTGGTGCTAACTGTGTGATGGATAGGATAGACAACTTAATACAAGAATGTGAAAAAATCCTAGTTAATGAGCCTAGTACTCCTGTCAATGAACCCCCAATTAAGAGCCCTGTAGTCCCCCCAAAAAAGCGGTATTTCCATCAATTTTTAATAAATCAAATTGGGGAAAAAAAAGGGAGGCTGCGAGTCTGTCCCCGCCTGAAGCGAATCCCCCTGAGCATGAGTCTTTGATCGCCCAAGAAGAGAGTAGGCTGCAAAATCAGGTGGGCTTTATTGCCCAATGTTCCAACAGATTTGCCTCCCTTGATACGATAAGTGAACACTCTCACTCGATATTAACACCATTATTGCGTGATACACCCGAGAAGGTGCAAAGTTTCCCATGTAATCAATATTTTGGGGACCCAGTAGCAGTTATAATGGCACTTAGAGGGGAGATTAAATAGATGAAAAGCATATTCACCGAGCTCCGTGTAACAGTCAACTCTACACTTAACCTTAAAACAAATATAAGTCAAGTTGGATTGGTCCCCCATGCAGCTCAGGAAACCACACGCAGCCAAGGGGGCCCAAGCACAAACATTCCAGACGCTGCGAGGTTTATGTCCAAATCACTAAGGGGGAAAGGAGGCTCACTACAGCACATACTTAATAGACCCGTTTATACCAAAGACAGTGCAGATAGATCCTGTCTCCTAGTAAACAAACAAGTACCACCGGGCATACACAATAGAACTCATACTCTGTCAATTCCTCTAACAAACCCAGAGCTTAGAAATTGTGAGAACCAAAACACACCTACAAATATAGTTTTCATGGTTAATGTCCCCAAACTCACTGAGACTAGAAGCCCTGAAAATGGCGAATCACTGATTAATAAATCAATCCATTAGATTTGTCATGTACGAGGGTGTCGTTCCATCATTAGGGAGGATATAACTAAAGGAAGAAGATGTATAATCCCCAATACGACATTAGATAGTATTGAATTAACACTGGCAGATGCTAGTCTGGCTGAAAACATGGTAGCATTAGAGTATAGAACGTCCTCCCCTGATTTGTCCCGTATACAATGAAGGAGCCGTCCCATTCTAACTGCACCTGTAAGTGGTGGGGTGAAGGAACATGCTCTAGGAATTGAAGGTCCTAGGTCAAACTTGGACGCTAACGATTGACTCTATCAGAATCCACCTGAAGAAGGGGAGAGGAGTCGCAAATCCTTCTGTCACAGCACCCCTTCTCTGACCAACCAAGGGCTACCTTTGGCGCCTCCCATTCTTATTCCACAAGAAAATGTTACACATAAGGAAACCTCAAGGCTCACTTCCGTTGATCAAACCCACTTAAACATCCTCTCCTGGAACATAGCTGGGTTAAAGAAAAATATGTCAGTTCCCTTGTGGAACAAGTTTGTAGAAACTCATGGTATATGTTTATTCCAGGAGACCTGGAGTGTAACTGCACTGTATAAATCTGGCTACAGTACATTCCATATCCCGGCAGTGTCTACGGGAAATGGCAGGCCTTCTGGAGGACTAACAGCTTGGATCAGATTAGATCTGGGCTGCTCAGCCCTCCTACATGACACAGGAAGTCCCGACATTATGTGGCTTACAATAAAAGGTCCGAAGGGATGAGATCTATTGGAGCTCTTTAAAGTCCTCGACCATCTTAACACAGCTAGAAAATCAAATAAACAAGTGCCCCCGTCTGCTAAAATGATTCTGGCCGGCAACTTTAACTGCACAGTCGAGCCACTAAGCAGTGAAGATCTCCTAGGGATAATTGAAGAGGATAGCAAATGGGCAGTGCCCCCCCTAGTCTTACCACCAGTAAAAAGATGGTCTGAGATTGTAATCCAAGTTAGTGCTATAATACTAGAATATGGCCTAAAAGCCACAAATGGCAGAACCCTATCCGACATCAGGGGGAAAAATACTTACAATAAACTTGCATGCCCTTACCACAATGATTATATCTTGGTCGACTTATGCCTCTGGGCCGATGTCATTGACATGGAAGTGGGCCTAACTATTCACAGTGACCACAACCCTCTTATGTAAAAATTAAAGAATCAAAGGCCCCTCCCAACAAAAAATCTAATACCATTGGAAATTACCTCATCTCCACAAAGGAGTTAATTCTCTCTAATTGTGGTAGGCGTCTAAGATGGCCCAAGGTCGCAGGAGAGGACCAAAAACTAAAGAACATCTCCTCAATATTAGTGTCAAACACAGCCAAACTCGAGGCAGCTTCAGATAACGTCGTTGCATGTGGCTTTGGAAAATGTAAGCACGCAATTGGCCAAAGGCGGGTGCATGTCCAACATTTTCGGTAAATGTTCACTCCCATGGCATCCATCTGTCAGGAGCGAGCAGCGGCGCGCAGGGTGCCAGCTGAATTCCTCGTCATTGGTCATTAAACACAGAATGGTCGAGTTCACTTTCGCAACGTGGCTTGTCTTGCATTGCTTCAAAAGCAGAACCAACACCCAACAAAGCATCGAGCAGCGCTCATGACGCATCTTCATTTATTTATTATCAGCAACCACATGTTTTTTTATACACAGCATTGAGCACTGCTTGCTGTGCGCCTTTATTTATTAACTGCGGTCCTGGATGTGTGCCTGCAACAAATGCCTCCCTGTTCGCTTTGTGTGCTCTCCACTGTAAGCCACAATCATGATGTTTATTAAAAGAAAGGTGGCTGCACGCGCTCCCAGCACCTGGATGGTGCTCAATCCTCCACAAACACAGGACAAGCTCTGTCTGAGCTCCAGTATAATTGTTTTTAACTGCTCTTTGGCTCAAAAGCAGACCCCTCCCACCTAATACACAACATCGAGCAGCGCTATTGTGCACCATTATTTTATTAATAACGCATGTATGTTAAATTTGTTTCATGGCTTGGCTCCAAATCACACCTCTCCCACCTCCAACAGAGCATGGGCGCGCACAGCTGCATTTTCACTTTGAATTTGACTACTTGCAGTGTTTTTTGTTGGATTTCCTCTATAGCAGACCCTTCCCAACACCCGACAGAGCATGACAGTGTGCCTTTAATCACTTATGAACAGCCCACTTTTACTTTACATTTATATGTAAATAGCTCAACTTGTTTTGGACGGGGGGCATGGGGAGAAAAGTGATTTGCTCAGAATCACAGGTTGTTGAGCCAACGAGGAGGCTCGAACATCGTCACCTCCACTCCAAAGTTGGCTGCTTTGGCCGTTACGCCACACCTTCTCCTTTGTCATATCGACTTTAAATAAAGAAAAAAAACTTGTACGATTATTCAAAGATGTTAAGAGTGAGTGGGCATGCCAGTGGGGGATAATGTACTGCATTGCTAAACAGTTATAAGGTCCAAAAAGGCTATACCTAATGGCTATGCCAGTGCTTGTTTTAAAATGGTGTCATTGCCGGGCCTGCTCTACCAATTGCAGAACCATCCATATCAGATACTCCCTATGTGTTTTTTTTGCCAGGTGAACGCAGCGTTGGGTCAATTTCTGTTGACAGGAGCGGCCTCCAGAGTGGCGCTGAGGACTTGCTGTCAGTCGACGTATTGCGGGGCTGGCCATGTCGGATGTCCAATCGTACTATATGGCATTGCGTCTTTTGGTGCCGAATGAATGGTGGTATGGGGACAGGAAGGACACCGCTCATGCAGTGGAGCGAAGGTGTATACAAGAGTCACCCTACATACCATACTGTATTTGGCGCCTCTATGCAATTCTTTAACGTCGGTCACTCTGTGGTATTCTAGGTGTGGAAACAGTCTCTCCGCAGGATGGGGTGGTAGAATAAATTTACTGGGGAAACCCCACTGTGCCACAACGGTCATTTGCCGCAGCTAGCTGCATTATCCGGACATGGAGGGTGGGATAATATAGAAGTCTACACATTAGGAGACATATTGCGAAGCTTGGTTCTTAAATCATTCCAAGATCTTCAACAAGAGTACCAGTTGCCAAAAACTACATTTTATAAATACCTTCAATTTTGGCATGCGATTTATCCTAGTATGTCAGGGTTAGAGGCTATTCACAAATTCAGTCTGATTGAAGCCAAGGTCTTCATGGGCCATTTGCAGGACCATAAAATCTCGAAGATCTATCAGTCACTGGTGACCAATAGCTTCACTACATTGGATAAACTTAGAGAAGCATGGGCTGTTGATCTTCGATAAATAGACGGAGATGATTGGATGGAACGCCTGTCCTTCCCTAGGGGAGCAGTGATAGCAATAGCGCTGCGTATTAATCAATTTAAATACCTCCACCGGGTTTAGTATACCAGGATCTGGCTGTGGAGGGCAAGCCTAGAGTCATCCCCTATATGCCGACGGTGTGGTCGGGAGGAGGGGTCCCTAATACAGAAAATTTGGCATTGTACAGTGCTCACAAAAGTTTGGAGACTGGTTCTGGCCAGTCTTGCAGAAGTGTTGGGGTGGGAGCTCCCCTCTTCAACAAGATTGGTAATTTTACATATCACGGAGGGCATAGGAGGTAAAGTATAGAAGAGGCACCTGTTATTGTAGGGGCTGACATTGGGTAAAAGGAATGTAGTAAGACTGTGGAAGGCAACGGCCCCATCTTCTCTCTCGTCATGGAAAAATGGGCTGGACTTTTTGCATGGGGTTAGAGATCCCAATATTCAAGGCCAGGGGTTGCCCACAAAAGCACCCCGAAATCTGGAAAAGATGGGCAGACAACCGAGGACTTAGGGGCCGATTATGATGGCGGACGGACCTTAGTCCGTCCGCCACCATAGAGTAGAAGGGACCGTCCGCAGGGGCAGCGGCGGTCCCTCCGTGCAAATTAGGATGTGACCGCCACCCTGGCAGTCACATCCTGTATTTTTAACATTGCGGCGGGTGCAGCTTCAAGCTGCACCTGCCGCAATGTTAAAAATGCATGCACCGCATTTGCGTGCACAAAGCCGCAGGCACCGCGCGGTGCCTGCTGCTTTGTTCACGCAAATGCAGGGGGGTACCATAGGTATCCCCCATGTGCAACCTCCCACCCCCCTTGACCCAGGGGGCCCGCAACGGGCCCCCGAAGTGAAGGTCCGTATGCTTTTCCACGGCGGAAAAGCCGCTGTGGAAAAGCATACATTTTACTCCATCACAATATGGCTGGCGGTGTCTGATAGACACCGCCAGCCATGGTATTGCTTTTCCGCCGCAGTCGGAAGGCGACCGCGGCGGAAAAGCTGCAGACGGAAAAAAGATCCCCCAGCCATTCTAATCTGGCGGGGGGTCTTTTTTCTGTCCGCAGCGGTTTTCACGCATCCTCCGGGCCGGCGGTGGCTTCCGCCGGCCCGGAGTATGCGGGAAAACCGATATCATAATCGGCCCCTAAATTTGGACCCGAAGCCCCCAGTGGATGCATATGTATCAATGTTGTTATGCGGGCCTCTTAGTTAAGGGACCAGCTATATGGTGATGGAATCTTTTTATTGGGGTGGACGATGTGGTGGGAAATGAAATGCAGTAGTGGTTCAATGTGTTTATGTTATATTCCAATTCAATTCAATTAAAATAATCTTTTTTCGGATACTTAATATCAATAAATACACAGGTCACGTTAAAAACTTTTTCGATAAAAATATCAATAAATGACAATAAATAACAAGGACACTGTACATATAGCATAAACGGAATTATAAGTATTCATATTATAAAAGAGCAGCAAATATATAAGACGGCCTCTCCTTTGAATTGGTCAGTTTTTATTGACAATAGCAGCTAGAGTAATAAGTGCAAAAATGCGGGCAATCAGAAACAGACAAATAACAGCACTGCGTAATATGTTAAAATACAGTAAGAAAATAGCAGCATGAATATATTATATTAAAGTGCATACAGGTATTAGCTATATTTGATAAACCATAATATGCAGGGCACAGATTTCTACAAGATGCCACATAACATTAGAAATTGTGGTTCAAAACATGTAACAGCTAAATGTAATCATTTGAAATCTGATGTTTTTAAGGAGTGCTCATTGAAACAAGTGAATGAACTACCACCTTTGTGCCTTTGTAAATCACCCCCTAGCAGTATCTGGGAGAACTGTGGCCTCCTTAGTCATAGTGCATGTCAGGCATTGATGGCATGCAGTGTGGCATGTGGAAGGGGGGGACAGGTTTGCTATCAAAGAAATCACTTATTTAGTGGAATGAGAATTTGAGGATGATTGTGTAACAATAAGAGATGCATGGGGCTAGTGGCAGACTGTAAAAAGGAAGGGCTATTTGTATTTAAAGCATGTTAATTGAGAGAGGACTGTTTTCAGGAATGTAGAAGGAAGTTTTTATTCCCAATCCTGAGGGAGGCAGGATTTACACAAGTTAGGCCAGCACTTGTGTTCCTACAGCAACTAAATTCACCCCGAATTATGTTTAATGTCGCAAACTTCCTGGGGTCAAGTACATCCAGATGGTAGTATTTTATTAAATGTTTTTTTAGACCTATATTTATGTATGTGTGAAAACTATGTCAAATTGTACAAAATGAAATGTTTAAATATGTATTTTTTCTTTTACATCCAATCAAGTTTTTAATTGTGTATTTAATTGTTACTTTTATTGTACCATGTCTTTTTTGATATTAAGTTATCGAATAAAAGAATTTTGATTGACTGACTGTGGCATCTAAATTCTAAACACCATGGAAATAGAGAAGGGACCGACATCATTTTTCCATGACAACTAGGCTTTTGGCTGAGGGAAATTCCTGTAAAACAGATGGCTCACTGGCATTTGACAGGGGGAGTTAACGCTTTTTGACCAGGGTTCAAACCCAAGCTGGGGAAAACCAATTTTTTTTTGTTTTTTTAAAATATTTACTTTTATAAAATAATAAACTAGCACTTCTGGGGTGTTTATAACACCATTATACCTCAAGCAACATATACACAAAATGTGGCGCGCTGTGGCATATGTCATGACATATGCCACATGCCAGACTTAGGCTCCAACCCCTTCTCCAGGATCGAGTGAACGTTAGCGTCCAACGCTAAGCCACATCAGAGGAACTTATTACTGCTGAGATTAGGATTGTTGGCTGTCACTAGCATTTTGTTTCTAGTTAGTTGAGCTGATGCGTTCAATATCAGCTCGTCTTGCTGCCTGAGTGTTTTCCTAGTATGTTTTCAATGAGAAACTTTTAAAGTGTTTTTGAATATAGTGCCAGGTTATTACATATCTGTGGAGATTGCAACTGCACAGTAAACTGCGGTTCATTTTCGTCTTTTTTCAAAGATTATTTCTCTGAGCAATAAACGCAGGAGATCAATTACGCCAGAGTTAGTGACATGCGTAAGTGCCTTCTGCATTAGTCCTTATCACTTGTCTCTGTTGGCACTGTTTCTTCTGTTTGGGATATTCTTTACATTCTTCTTTTTCCTGGTTCTCTTTAGTCTGGGTCATTTGGTCTTTTCACTAATCTAATATTCATGCACAATTTCCTTTATTCGGCTATGAGTAAATTACACACAGGCCTTATTGGCTTGATCTTTGCTTGTCCCTTGGACTCTTTTGGTGATGCTCTAAGATCATTTATTTAGATTTGTTTACATGAAATGATAGTACTTGTGTCATTACATGTTTTTTGTATTTTCCTACAGTTGCCCCTGAAGGAGGGAACTCTTCCCGAAATGCATTGGGCATGAGGGCATGATCAAGTATTCATGTTAATTTCAACAATTGATTGTTTATGAATATTGTGGCTTCACTACAACATGTACAAAGTTTTTCGTTTGTATTTGCATTGATAAATAATGCATTTCAATTCATGATTTTTGTTCCAATGAAGAATTCATATAAAAGGTTAGGTTGTAGTAACCTGAAAGTGTGTATTAGTCGTTTTGGACAATTTTGCAAAAACGCTGATTAAATTGTTTGAACTTTTTGACATTGTCATTCTAGCTGTGCACCTGGTATACTGGTGGTTTTCCACCAGCGTTTTTTTGTAGTTTCTGGCTGGCAGCCTATGCACCAGGTAGCACGCATTCTTTGTTTAGTGTAGATACATATCAGTTTTCTTTTGAATAAATAGGGAGTGCGCAGACCTTCTCTGCGTAAGATTCTAGAGAGACATGTAAATAATGGATCTATGACAAAATATAGAAAGGCAAAATATCGACCTACAAAAATTTTGGAGCAATAATATCGATGTCAACAATATTGACATCCTATCTACAAAAAGGTAAGTACAAAAATATCGGGAAAAAAATATTGATGTCAAAAATATTGTTTTTTTTTTTAAATATCGTTTTTTTTTAAATAAAAAAATATGTAAAATTAATTTAAAAATACTTATAAATATAATAAACATAGTACAAAATACATTATATTACTTACAATTAATATGTAATATACATATTGTAATTAAAAAATAATTAAACATATACATATAATATATATACTTAATAATCAGTTGTAATATTTATTGTAATAACTTATAAATAATTAAAAATATTATATATTACAAATTCATCTATACACATAAAATAATAACATAAATAAAAGTTATATAATTATTCAAAACAAATTAAAAAAACATACATTTATTTTTTATATTTTTTTAATTAATTATATACTTCATTAACTAAAACAATACAAAAAATATTAAGTTACAGAGGGAATAAAATACTATTCTAACTCCCCAAAAAACAACAGTAAGGAAAATGTTGGATAGCGTAGGGGTAAAAATTACTATTCCCACTCCAGAGAGTGCAACAGTAGGGAAAGTGTTGGATAGCGTAGGGGTAAAAATTGGTATTCTCACTCCAGAGAGTGCAACAGTAGGGAAAGTGTTGGATAGTGTTGGGATAAAAATTACTATTCCAACTCCAGTTAGTGCAAAAGTAGGGAAAGTGTTGGATAGCGTAGGGGTAAAAATTACTATTCCAACTCCAGTTAGTGCAACAGTAGGGAAAGTGTTGGATAGCGTAGGGGTAAAAATTACTATTCCAACTCCAGAGAGTGCAACAGTTGGGAAAGTGTTGGATAGCGTAGGGGTAACAATGACTATTCCAACTCCAGAGAGTGCAACAGTAGGGAAAGTGTTGGCTAGCGTAGGGGTAAACATTACTATTCCCACTCCAGAGAGTGCAACAGTAGGGAAAGTGTTGGATAGCGTAGGGGTAAAAATTACTATACCCACTCCAGAGAGTGCAACAGTAGGGAAAGTGTTGGATAGCATAAAAGTTAAAAATAACATACTTATAAATAAACTAATATTTTTAAATATTAAAAAAAATATTTATTAAATTAATCTAAACTATTTACAAATACCAATAAATAATTTTAAAAAAGCATTTGACCAATTAATAATTAATATACAATAAATTAATTATCAATACCCAACTATAAATGTAATACCTACTCAATTACATATCAATTACTTTACACATTATAAACGCACAACAAACACCAATAATAAAATAATACACTTAACATAATGATCAATTAATCAATTAATTAAAATGAATTACCAATTAATAAAAATGAATTACCAATTAATAATTAATTAACAATAATATAATTAGCAAAAACGATTAATACAAATAAATTATTACTTAATTACATTTTTATTACTTCCCACCCCATTCCCCTATAAACCCACAACCCACTACAGAACATAATTATCGATTAATCAATTAATTAAAATAAATTACCAATTAATAAAAATTAAATACAAATTAATTAAAATTAATTTACAATTCCTAAAAAATTAAAAAATAATTTAGTATAATTACATTACTTCCCACCCAATTCCCCTATAAATCCACAACCCGCTAAGGTACTAAAATACAACATTTACTTAAATTAAATTTAAAAAACATAATACATATTAAATACATAATAATATACTTAAAAATCGATATTATTATTATCGATATTACTTACATCGATATTAATAAAATCGATTTTACTTACCTCCAAAATTCTGTCCCTTCGATATTAAAAAAATCGATATTACTTACCGTCTATATTCTATCCCTTCGATATTAAAACATTGATATTATGATAGGTCGATTTTAAAAAATCGATATTTTGTCTGCCCACCGTAAATAATACTCTTGTAGCCTTTCTGGAATCTATTAATCTACTGTACCCTTCCCAGACTTAGTTTTGTCCCCAGAAGGGCACTGAGTCTGCTCTCTTTGCTGTGACAGAGGAAGCAAGAAGGATTCTAGACCAAGGGGGCACTGCGGCTATTATCCTTCTTGATATCATTGCCGCATTCGACACTGTTAACCATACTAGTCTGATCCTTAGACTCAAGAATTTGGAAGTGTCCGGCTTGGCAATAGAGTGGCTGCAGTCTTTTCTCAGTGAACGGTCTTTTAAGGTCTTTGTGGGAGATGCCTTCTTCAACCAGTTCCCCCTCAGCTGTGGGGTTCCCCAGGACTCAGCCCTGAGCCCCACTCTGTTTAATGTATATATGAGACCCTTGGCAGAGATTGTCCATCCATTTGGCATAAAAATTATCACCTATGCAGATGACACTCAGCACGTGGTGGCGCTCAACCACCCCGAGGGGTCATCTAGCACCCTAGGCTGTTACCTAGAGGAGGTCGCCAAATGGAAGGAACTCTCATGCCTTAAACTTAATGGGGACAAGACGGAGCTTATGCTCCTGGGTAACTCCCCTTCCTTCAATTCGGCATCTTTTTGGCCAGATTGGCTAGGCCTGGCCCCGGCCCCTAAACACCAGATTAGGAGCCTTGGTATCTGGCTTGACCATTCCCTTACGTTTAGTCATCAGGCAGCGAAGCCCTCAGCAACCTGCTTTGGCCTACTGAGAAGGCTTCATAAGGTTCTTCCTCTTCTCCCTTTTCCCACTAGAAAGATCATGGTCCAAGCTTTGATCCTCTCCCTCTTGGATTATGAGAATGCCCTATCTCTGGGAGCTCTGCAGTATACCATCAATAAGCTCCAAATCATCCAGAACTGTGCTGCCGGAAAACTCCTTCATATTCCTCATCGGTAGTCCATTAAACAGGCTCTAAGGAGCGCAGGCTTAGAGCACTGGCTACCGATCAGGGAAAGGATTCAGTTCAAGGCTATGGGGCCGATTCCGATCTCGGTCGGTCAGCCCTGCGAGACGTGTCAGTAGCCCTTACCTTACAGCCGAACCGTACCAGGAGCGAGACCGTCCGGGCAAGGAAGTACGATGCAGAAAAGTGCCAAAATCCTGACCGATCTGCACGCTCCGGCTCCATCATCAATCTCCGACCAAGCCTGACCAGGAAATTTGTGCCGCACGGCAACATAAACACAGCTACTTTCGGCCGATCAAGTTAGGTGAACAGTTCCTACGTTCCGGACAGGTCGCTACGTATGGCACGTCACAGCACCTGGAAGAGCTGCATATCAACTCCAATTCGCGCCATTAACCCATTCCACGGATTTGAACCGGAGCACCTTGGAAGTGATCGAGACAGAGCATGAACCCAATCGCGCAGGTCATACCAGTCCTGTACATCTATGACCGGATCAGGAACAGACGCGGACGTCGCAGACGATAAGTCTGACACCCACCCCACAAACAAATGCAGGGGTCCAGACCCTGCCCACCATTACCACGCCTCCTTAGGGAACCCTTGGCCACCTCCTCTGCCACCCGACCCATAGGGGCATGTTGCCTATCACTGATGCCACCCCACCCATATGTGTCATGTGCACTATCACTGATGCCACCCCACCAATATGTGTAATGCTACCTATCCCTGATGCCACCCCACCCATATGTGTTATGTTGCCTATCACTGATGCCACCCCACCCATATGTGTCATGTGCTCTATCACTGATGCCACCCCACCCATATGTGTTATGTTGCCTATCACTGATGCCACCCCACCCACATGTGTAATGTTACCTATCACTGATGCCACCCCACCCATATGTGTAACGTTACCTATCCCTTATGCCACCCCACATATATGTGTTAAGTTGCCTATCACTGATGCTACCCCACCCATATGTGTAATGTTACCTATCACTGATGCCACCCCACCCATATGTGTAATGTTACCTATCCCCGATGCCACCCCACCCATATGTGTAATGTTAACTATCCCTGATGCCACCCCACCCATATGTGTTATGTTGCCTATCACTGATGCCACCCCACCCATATGTGTTATGTTGCCTATCACTGATGCCACCCCACCCACATGTGTAATGTTACCTATCACTGATGCCACCCCACCCATATGTGTAATGTTATCTATCAATGATGCCACCCCACCCATATGTGTAATGTTACCTATCCCTGATGCCACCCCACCCATATGTGTTATGTTGCCTACAACTGATGCCACCCCACCCATATGTGTCATGTGCTCTATCACTAATACCACCACAACCATATGTGTAATGGTACCTATCCCTGATGCCACCCCACCCATATGTGTAATGTTACCTATCAATGATGTCACCCCACCCATATGTGTAATGTTACCTATCCCTGATGCCACCCCACCCATATGTGTTATGTTGCCTATCACTGATGCCACCCCACCCATATGTTTCATGTGCTCTATCACTGATGCCACCCCAACCATATGTGTAAAGGCACCTATCCCTGATGCCATCCCACCCATATGTGTTATATACTCTATCACTGATGCCACACCACCCATATGTGTTTTGTTGCCTATCACTGATGCCACCCCACCCATATGTGTTATGTTACCTATCACTGATGCCACCCCACCCATATGTGTTATGTGCTCTATCACTGATGCCACCCCACCCATATGTGTAATGTTACCTATCCCTGATGTCACCCCACCCATATGTGTTATGTGCTCTATCACTGATGTCACCCACTCATATGCGTTATGTGCTCTATCACTGATGCCACCCCACCCATATATGTCATGTGCTCTTTAACGGATGCCACCCCACCCATATGTGTCATGTGCTCTATCACTGATGCCACCCCACCCATATGTGTCATGTGCTCTATCACTGATGCCACCCCACCCATGTGTTATGTTGCCTATCACTGATGCCACCCACCCATATGTGTCATGTGCTCTATCACTGATGCCACCCCGCCTATCATTATCATGTTGCCTTTCACTGATGCCACCCCACCCATATGTGTTATGTTACCTATCACTGATGCCATCCCACCCATATGTGTTATGTGCTCTATCACTGATGCCACCCCGCCCATATGTGTAATGTTACCTATCACTGATGCCACCCCACCCATATGTGTAATGTTACCTATCCCAGATGCCTTCCCACCCATATGTGTAATGTTACCTATCCCTGATGCCACCCCACCCATATGTGTTATGTTGCCTATCACTGATGCCTCCCCACCCATATGTGTTATGTTGCCTATCACTGATGCCACCCCACCCACATGTGAAATGTTACCTATCACTGATGCCACCCCACCCACATGTGTTATGTTGCCTATCACTGATGCCACCCCACCCACATGTGTAATGTTACCTATCAATGATGTCACCCCACCCATATGTGTAATGTTACCTATCCCTGATGCCGCCCCACCCATATGTGTTATGTTGCCTATCACTGATGCCACCCCACCCATATGTGTCATGTGCTCTATCACTGATGCCACCCCAACCATATGTGTAATGGCACCCATCCCTGATGCCACCCCACCCATATGTGTTATATACTCTATTACTGATGCCACACCACCCATATGTGTTTTGTTACCCATCACTGATGCCACCCCACCCATATGTGTCATGTGCTCTATCACTGATGCCACACCACCTATAATTATCATGTTGCCTATCACTGATGCCACCCCATCCATATGTGTTATGTTACCTATCACTGATGCCACCCCACCCATATGTGTTATGTGCTCTATCACTTATGCCACCCCACCCAAATGTGTTATGTGCTCTAACACTGATGCCACCCCACCCATATGTGTAATGTTACCTATCCCTGATGCCAACCCACTCATGTGTGTAATGTTACCTATCCCTGATGCCACCCCACCCATATGTGTTATGTGCTCTATCACTGATGCCACCCACCCATATGCGTTATGTGCTCTATCACTGTTGCCACCCCACCCATATGTGTCATGTGCTCTATCACTGATGCCACCCCACCCATATGTGTTATGTGCTCTATCACTGATGCCACCCCACCCATATGTGTCATGTGCTCTATCACTGATTCCACCCCACCCATGTGTTATGTTGCCTATCACTGATGCCACCCACCCATATGTGTCATGTGCTCTATCACTGATGCCACCCCGCCTATTATTATCATGTTGAGTTTCACTGATGCCACCCCTTATGTTACCTATCACTGATGCCATCCCACCCATATGTGTTATGTGCTCTATCACTGATGCCACCCCACCCATATGTGTTATGTTACCTATCCCTGATGCCAACCCACCCATATGTGTAATGTTACCTATCCCTGATGCCACCCCACCCATATGTGCTATGTGCTCTATCACTGATGCCACCCACCCATATGTGTTATGTGCTCTATCACTCATGCCACCCCACCCATATGTGTCATGTGCTCTATCACTGATGCCACCCCACCCATGTGTTATGTTGCCTATCACTGATGCCACCCACCCATATGTGTCATGTGCTCTATCACTGATGCCACCCCGCCTATCATTATCATGTTGCCTTTCACTGATGCCACCCCACCCATATGTGTGATGTGCTCTATCACTGATGCCACCCCACCCATATGTGTTATGTGCTCTATCACTGATGCCACGCCACCCATATGTGTTATGTTTCCTATCACTGATGCCACCCCTCCCATATGTGTAATGTTACCTATCACTGATGCGACCCCACCCATATGTGGTATGTTGCCTATCACTGATGCCACCCCACCCATATGTGAAATGTGCTCTATCATTGATGCCACCCCACCTACAATTATAATGTTGCCTATCACTGATGCCACCTCACCTATAATTATCATGTTGCCTATTAATGATGCCACCCCACCCATATATGTTATGTTACCTACCACAGATGCCACCCCACCCATATGTATAATGTTACCTATCACTGACGTCACCCCACCCATAGGCAGGATGATGTGACACACATCCATCAAACATCAGCCACAGGCATGTCAGTCAAATACATTCAACAACAACATCATGCCAACAGTGTGTAGTGCCTGACAAATAGCCACAACAGTGATTATGATTCATGACGCACAAAGTAACTAGCATCACATGTGTGTTGTAAACCAGAGTGTGGGTTACACAAGTCTAGCTTTGAAATAGCACTGGGTCAATGTGTGAAAACACCCCATCAGTGTGTCCATCCAATGTAAAATGTGTGGACACAAAGTGCAGCTAAAGTACATCATTGTGGAAAAGGGTCAACATCACCCATCATCACAGTGACCACAAGGTAGGTGGCATCATGATAATAGCAGCACTTGACAAACAGTATGTATTATTCCTGTGCATGCAGTGCCCATGTCAGACTGGCTGGGTGTGGACTCCACTGCAGTGCCTAACACCATGGGTGTGGAAAGGGGTGCATGTGGGGTTGGCAGGACAGCTGGGGGTGACACGCTCCCCATAGTAGTTGCAGCTACAGACAGACTGGTGGTAGTGTCAGTGGAAGAGCAAGTGGCAGGGGGGGAGGGCCTGAGAATTTTGGGGATGACATATCTGTGGGTGGGGGAACCTGAGACAGGGTGTGGCGGGGGAACCTGTGGTGTGCTCACCTCGGGGATGGAGGAAGGAGACTTTGCAGTGGAGCGGGGGTGGTGGTGGGGTCTTGCTCTTCTGGCTACGGGGTGACTTGCGGGTGGGGGCCTCAGTCTACCTGCACCTGGGGGAGGGTGTCCGGGTGTGAGGGGCACTCTTCTCTGTGTGTGGGGACTTCCCCTTCCCCCTGTAGTCTGGATCTGCTGGATATGAGGGGAAGAGGCCTAAGTCACACAGGAAGAGCTTCTTAGGAGATGGGGTTGCAGGTGAGGCAGGAGAAGGGCTCTTGGAGGGAGAGGGATCGGAGGACTGCAGAGTGCTTGTGGATGCCTGTGTGAGTCTGAGCCACATCCCCTGTGTGTGCAGTATCAGTCCCCTGACTTTGCTTGCGTGCACGTTTAGACTTATGTGTGGGTGATTGTGTGCTGCCTGTGTCTGTCTGTTTGGGTGACCGTGCAGGTGTGCGTGTGCTGGGGACAGGTAGGGTGCTAGGAGGAGTTGTTTGGGCTGAAGGGGTCAGGGACTGCTGTAGGAGGGATACTGCTGCCGTCAGTGAGGAGGCCATGGACTGATTGGTCCTCTGTAGGGCAGACATGCCAGATGAGATGCCCTCCATGAATGACACAAGTTGTGTCAACCGACCGGTGTGTGCATGGAGGACACTCAGCATTGATGTCTGCCCTACATGGATCTGTTTAAGTAGGTCCATAAACTCCACACTCAGGGCAGTAGGGGACACATGGGCAGGGGGTGCGGTGCCTGGCAGGAAGGAGACATGCTCCCGAACCCGGGAGCTGCCACGGACCTCTGGGATGGGAGTCGAGGGGAGGGTGGTGGTGGTGGTGATGGTGGTGGGGGGGACAGCCTCACCCTCTGTTGTTTCCTGGCTGCTGACACCCGCCACCACAATGGAGTCATCCTCTGAGCTGCTGTAGTCCTCAGGTGAGGTGGATGGTGCTGAGGACTCCTCGGTGTGGCTCCCCTCACCTTCAATGTCACTGGGTCCCTCCGACTCCTCAGTTGCTCGTCCAGGCTGACTCTGTGGCTCCTCCTGGTCTGTGGCGCTGTCTCCTGTGCCTGTGAATGTATCTGCATATAAGTAGGAAAAGAAGGACCACATTAGTTGCCTGCACTTACATGCACACAACACTGTCAATACACAACATTACTGGTCATGCACTAGCATCCTTAGCTGATATTTACAAAAAGATTCACACACAGGGGTACAAAGGTCAATACCCAGTCTGAACATCAACCATGGCACCCATATCCCTCCTGGACAGGTACCCATATGTCTGTTGCATGCTGACTATCAATACCCCAAAGTGCACACATGCACCACATACACAGTTGTTGTACATGCAAATGGCCATGTAGAAGTACATCACCATTAACATATATCACATCAAATGCCAATCACTCAGTACAGGTGTCTGGATGAATGTATGCCCACACTCACATTTCACAATCTTGTGATGCCTAGCAGCACAACACACAATGATATCCTAACGTCATGATACTAAATGACACAATGGGGTGCATGGAGCACCACAGACTCCAATGGAGGATCCCTCCTAGCAAGTCAATTCCCTGGCACACATATGCATGGTAAGTCAGTCTTCACTGTCACATGTCATGGGGCCTTGCATCCCAAAAACAACAGTCTTCACTGTGTCACATTCATAGGTCATGCCCATACCAAACTCTGCAGCTGACAAGTGCACCAGTCTGTCCCCTGCCACACACTGTCCTAGGACCATGATGATCCTACTTCACTAAAATCTCACAAATGAGTGACTGCAAACACAACTACCTGAACATGAGCACTGCACAGTCTGCTGACAATTACACACAGCTGCGTGAAAGTCACTCTTGCATACAGCATTGTGCTCATTCAACTCACCACACTCCTATATGTTGCACAGGTATCATAGCCATTGTCGCAACTCAGAGGTCCTGCTCACACTAAAATCCTCAACACACCAGTTGCCACAAAATAGGAAGCCAAACTACAATGACATTGTGTCAGACACCTGATGGCACATTTCAGGAAGCACAACCAGTGGGTTCATACACGTGAGTGTGAGTACAGAGACTCACTATGCCTTGGAGTGGGCATGACAGAGCAGGTAAACCAAATACAGTGTATTGGCATGGACAGTGGGCAGGTGTCTGGGCCAGTGTGACATACTTCCTCTACATAGCCCTGAGGACACTACATGGACTCACTTGCTGCATGGGTATGTTTCAACTACCCAAACACATGTTGTGACCAAGACCTGCAATTTGAACTCATATGAAAGGCACACACACAACACATGTCAGAGACCAAGCATAGTGCAAAGAAGAGACACACCCACGATGCACACATCAGAGTCACATGAACATATGCTGTGCAGAACTATCAGCATAGCTCATTTAAGGGTTGAGAAAACACCAGTGCACCTCCAACAAAGTCACTTTGATCCCTTCGCTATTATAGCGTTTAACATACAGTCCATATCCTTGGTCAGAAGCCACTTCCACAAAACCAGACGGTGTAGAAAATTCAAGCTTTTATTTTGCAAACGTTATGATCCACAGCCGACGCGCGTTTCGCCCTCTTCGGGCTTTCTCAAGGCTGTATGCCATACATGAAACAAAAAAGAAAAGAAAACATACATGTACTAAGTTCTAAACGTTCCAATCAAATTTTTAGACGGTTAACTTCATTAATAACTCTTACATATTTGTCATGCAAGGTATTTTTGAATAGTGACCACCTTTCCCCTCACCATATACATAACATATGCAGTTACCACCAACCCCCATTGCATTGGGTTTGTTGGGAACTGCATGCGATGACCCCACTGGGGAAACCGACAAAAGCCACACACTCCAAACAATCCAACCATATATATTGTTGCGTCCCGTGCCACTCCATTGTACATGAATCCATAATGTAAGCCAGTCACTTAAAAACCCGTGTCAGATCACTGCCACATATTTAAATAAGTACCCGGTGTCAGAAAGAAAAATGAATGTCAGTGAATATATACCATGCAAATTTTTTTTTTTTAAACGCACATGCTTATAGCAAGAATAGTGCATTTCAGCTCACCTATTTGTAGTGTAATCATAAGTCACAATTTATGTATCTACAGAAGATCTGTAAAATGTACTGTTATGTCCTTGTCCAGTTAATCTAAAATGCAATTCACAAGCAATACACAGTTTTTTAGAAATATCCTTATAAATTTTTAATTAAAAACTTTCCTGATTACTGTAGCTCAATATTGCGACAAATTCGTACCTTAGACTGTATAGTCGTTGTATTATTGCAGGATCCCTTGATTAGTGTCTAACACGTAGTATATCGAATCAGTCTTCTCAGTGACAGTATTCGTGTGGAACCATGTTAAGCCTCACCACGTGTTGGTTAAGTCACATGTCACTTTAATGAGGTACTTAGTTTGCCTAACACTATCATCCCTATCAACCGATTAAAAACACCTGGCTAGTATAGCGTTTTCAACATTTTAACTCGACAATATCGACCTATGTATAAATGTCTATTTTTCCAACAGTCGTGACCCATAACAGCGACCATTAATGGAAAAGCTCTTTTGCCATTCTGGTATGTATATCATCTTCATCTTCGTGCACCCGTATATTAACCCACTTTGCCATAGATCTAGCCCTTAGTTGTAAATCCTCACTTCGCTTATCTCCTGTCAGTTCCCTTTTCCAAGCAGTCTTACCTCAGCGTTTACAGAAGTCCGTCACGAACACCGTCCCTGCAATCCGGCGGCATCGACTTCCGCTTTGCCAATCGTTTATTTTATTTTCCCCGCCACTACGTCTGCCGACATAAACAACGGACACTTCGTCTTCTTGTCTCTCACAACTTGGCCTACCACGGCGGCCATTTCTCAGTGTTACGCTATTTTATACCTATAACAAACAGCATGCAGATAGCTGACGCTCTTTTTTTTGGTGTAGGTTGGATACATTTGGATGCGCGGCGATCATCGCGACCCCACAAGTGTGTCATTATTTATCAACTGCTTTCAAACACTTTTTTTGGTAAAAATAAATGAAGACATTGTATATATCATGTACATAAACATAATACATAATTGCCTATATATCCATAAAATTCCATGTGTATTAGATACATTTCAAGATAATGGTATTGCACTTATTATACAGAACATCACATACTACATCAGTATATGACACCATTACGCTCTATCTTTTCCACAGTTCATTCAGCAATAATCAAACCCCTTGTTTTCCATGAATCAGAACTCCATAAGACACTGATTATTTCGATATGTACTTTCCTTTTACCTTCTTAGACTTTTGCAATCAGAGTATATCGTGGATGACCTCACTTAATTGCTACTTATGATCTCTTATATAGTAGTCCGAAGATGCTTGAAGATACATTCATTTAAGGGACACAGAGCCCAAGTTGATAATAGTAACAAACTGTAGGGGCCACAACTGTGGATCAGGTGAGGAGTGTGACTTACACAATAGAGGGACACAAGTCCTGGACTCCAAGACCAACGTAATATGGAAGTATGACCAGGCCACAACACTGCACATAGCATTTCAGACATGTTCACAGATCAGGCATGGACTTACCCCCTCCTTGCTGCTGTCTGGCCTTCAGTTGCCCATCCAGGTCCGGGAAGACCACCGTCAGGATCCGCAGCATGTGTCCGCCCCTACTGCGAGGAGGCATCAGCTTCAGCTGGACCCACGCGACCCTCCGGGTCCAGCCACGTAGGTCCTGCCACCTCTTCTGGCAGTTGCGGATCCAGCGCTTATAGACCCCCACTGATCTGACTGCCCTGGTGGTGGTCAGCCAGATTTCCTGCTCCTGGTGGCCATCAACCTGTGAGGACGACAAAGTGAAGATGACATTACCACACATGCCACATAATTGTGCTGCATACAGTTGAAAATACATATAGTCATCACAAAGGCAAAAGAAGTACACATGTAGTACACCCATAGACATGTGCATTTTTGCTGCAGGTCTGGCATGGGAACATTGGCTAGAACTGTACGGCAAGCACTACTGCACTACTGCAGCAGGACACCTGTCCAACACATGTACCCACATGAATAGGTAGCTGAAAGTACTCAGTGCGTATGCCTCATACTGCTGTGCACACTTCCATTACTTTTAGTCAGACAACTTGCATGAAATCATATGCAGTGGACTGCACACTCACCTGCTCCCCTGGTGTCCCATACAGCTTGCTGTACTCTGGGAGGACCCTATCCAGCAGGGCCTGGTTCTCCTCCTCAGTGAATGCTGGAGCCCTCTCCAAAGTACGTGCTATTGCAGGATCCAGAGGAAGCACAGACTGCAGCAGCAGTGGATAGTGAAAGTGGTCCTCTAGCATGTAGTGCAGGCAAGTGAGGTCCCTGGGGGCCTGCCAGCCTTAAATCAATGCTGCAGAGGCATATTCTGTGACATTGCCCCTCACTGATAGGCCAGACACGGTTGCATTCTGTGAATCTGTCCAATCCAAGGAAATGAAAGACTCCTACACGTCTTCCACATCGTTCAAAACACTCACCTCCAGGACCCTAGGATTGCAACATTGTTGTACGCATCCAACTGTATTTCTAGTGCACGTGTCGAGGGTTTTTTAAATTTGTGTCTGTCTCCATGACAGCCCATTGACAATGAGTGCGCACGGCTCGGAAAACTGACTATCCGACGCGTTTCTTTTTAAAAATACGCATCCGGCTGGATACGAATCGATGGGCTATGCGTGCGCACAGCTCGGTCCATGACTGTACAATGCGTCTGCTTATGATTCACCCGCGTTGGGTTAGATTGCATACGCATCCAACATGCATGAACCGAGCAGTGCACATGCATTGCCATTTGGCATTAATGTGATGCTATGCGGGTGACTGTAATGCATACGCATTGTACAGTCAATGGACAAGGTGTGGGCGCAACTCAGTCCATGCATGTACGGCACATCTGCATACAAGTCAGCCGCGTCAGATCACATTGGTGTGACATGCAGACGGTTTTGACACTGATTTAAATGCCATGGCCACACTTTCAACACCACAGCATGTCCCACACTGCATTCCTTGGCATGTAAGGCTGTATCACCTGTGTGTGTATGGGGTGGGGCAACATTACTATCCTTTAATGGCACTTAGGTCTAGCCACTCCCAGGCTGGGCATGAGTTCATGGGCACAGATTACTTTTGGTGTGCTGCACCTCACTAATGTGATGTAAAAATTGTGGCTTATGGGCATGAGTCATGGACACAGTACCAGTTTGCAGATGTGTATGACCTGTCACATACATGAGTAGAGGGTTGCATGTCATGTACGTCACAGACAGAGCCATGGCACATACGTCAAAGACACCACCACGGGCACATGAACAGACCTACCTGAACCACAAACATTACCACTCAATGAATGCTCTGGTGGTATGTCTGGTAGTCATGGTTATTTCACATGTGTGTGTACGGTTTCCTGGTTCGGCTCATGATGCCTACATCCTGAGGAGGAGTTGCAACCCGGTGATGATGTCACAGATGCCAAACAAGCATGCCTGGCTTGTTGGTAGGTTCTGTTTACCATTGTATGTGTTTTGCGATGTTGTCTCCAATCTCCTTACAAAACTCAACTAATGTGTGATTATTTGTATGTAGGTGACTCTGGATACCCCAACATGCCTTGGTTGCTGACACCCCTGAGGAACCCTGTGACAGCATCCGAGATGTGGTACAATCGGGCACATGGCCGAACCAGGCGAGTCATCGAGCGTACCTTTGGACTCCTGAAGAGCCGCTTCCGCTGCCTGGATAAGACCGGAGGGGCCCTCCCATATGAGCCTGCAAAGGTGAGTAAAATAATAATCGTCTGCTGCATGCTCCACAACAAGGCTGTACGGAAGGAGATGCCTTTCATCCTGGACGATGACGACCAACAACCACCACCTGTGGAGGATCCTGGCCTGGGCCACGAGGCCAGTGATGATGAAGAGGCTGACGTCCGCACGCAGCTCATCAACGACTTCTTCAGCTGGAAGTGAGTTGACAACGTTGTCATGTCAATGTCCTGAGTGAGCCTGTGATGTGTTACTACAGCTCAGTTGCTGTTTGTGTTTGTCCGTGTGGTACTTGACTGGAAGCGTGCTGTGATGTGTCTGGTCCGATGGTCTGTAGTCTACAATTGTGTGGAAATGCTAAGATGTTACTGTGTAGGTTTCTTGTGACATGTTTATTGCATTTCCTACCTGTTCCGGTGTTCTTCTGACTGTGTCTCATTTCTGTCCTTCCCAGGATTCTTCGCTAGTTGCTGGGGCAAGCCTGACACCAACAACCAGAATTCAACCTTACAGCACCATTTGACAACAGTTGTTGACCATATTGCCCACTGTCATGTGGATTCACCTTGAAACTGTAGTATAATAAACTTGTTTCTGATTTGTAATGTACCTGTGCTTCACTTAGTAATGTGTGTTGTCTGTTTTCACACATCTGACTGACATTTGGTAACCTCACCTGTGGGCTTGTTGGCAGTGACTGTGTAAAGGTGTGGTGTCTGTGCCTTCCACCGTATATCTGGGAACCATCTTTGTAGGCAATGTGTCACATGTCCATGGTATGTGTTGTGGAGCCCTATTGGTTTGTGTCCCTCATGTCACATCAACATGAATCACATATCGGTAATGACATTGCTGTAGTAGTCGGCATGCACTGTGTGGTTCAGCATTTAATCATCTCCATGACACATAACAAGTTTGAATAACAACAAGGGCAAGTATAGTGTGATGGTGATTTTATTTACATACATGTGTGGAGATAGTGCTGTACATGAGGTTTAGAATCCACAGTTCACACATGATTTTGAAGTATTGGTAGATGAAATGTCCAGAGTGAAGTCTACATTCATCTTCTACATTGGTACAACATGGACCCTCCATGTCATGATGGGGACCTGTGTCATGTGCAACAAGATGAACGCTTTGCACCCAAAGACCAACATCCAAAACACGTTCTGGGTTCCTGGGGGATGTGTGGGGACAACTGTGGCTCACTTGTCCTTCTTCGGACGACCCCTCATCTTCTTCTGTGGCGGATCCACAGGAGCAGGTACCAACGGTGCATCGGAGTCCTCACCAGACTCATCATCCCTCCCTGTGGCATTAGCAGATGTTGTTGCTTGAGATGTTGTAGGCATACAGGGAGGTGGGGACATATTTGTGCTGATCTGGTGGAGACAGGTCAATATGTCCATATGCACCGCCGTGAGTTTGTCCCAATTGGCCTCCATGCGGGCATGATGGGCAGCCTGCTCCTGCTGCATGTCCTTGACGACCCCCACTACCTGGCTGAATCCTCCAGTGCTATCCTGGTACGCATCTATGATGCGTACCAGTTGGGGTCATCAGGCAGTCTAGGCCCCTCTGCAGTCCGTGTCCTCGGCCTAACACCACTCCCACCAGCCTTAGACACACAGCCTGTACCTGTGGTGGCAGGCACAGTTGACCCGGGGCCCCCTAGGCTGTTGCCACTGGTGTCATTGTTGGTATCATCCTGTGTGGCCGGGACCCCTGTGCTGCTTGAACTTGGTCTCCTAGGTCGGTCCCTGTTGGCGGGGGTGTTAGGCAGATGGTGTTGACATGGCTGCAGGGGGTGCAGGTGTTTTTGATGGTGGGGCTGCTTGATGTTTCACACCGGAGGTGCCAGAGTGAGTGTTGTAATCTGAAGTGAACAGGGCCAGATCAACACCAGAGAGCTCATCCTCCACCAGAGTCTGGGCCAGGAACTCATCTTCACTTGGTGCTGAATACCCAGTGGCACCTGTGTTTGGAAGAGACAGACACTGTAAGTTATGTTACTACAGACATCAATGGTTGACCTATGTATATTGTAACAGGGAGAGGGAAGAGGTACTGAAATATTAATCTTGCAATGGGTAGTACTAACAATGAAGGAGGGGGCAGTGGATCACAAATCCTGTGCATCCATGATATGTACATGATTTCATTCCTTAGTAAATTCCCCCCTATACGTATACAGGAATGGGGCCGTGCTACTTGGATTCCCGCTTCAGTGTACTGTAGCTGCATTTACTTTGGTTCACCTTTACTGCAAATCTGTTGTGCCTCCACCTGGAGGTAGACTGGCTGCTTTTCCAGTAGTGTCCAGAGGAGATATTAGGTCTAGGATCACATGGGGCTGCAACATGTTGACCAACAGTGGCCAACCCTGATGTGGTGTATGAGTAGCTGGATCCACACACACCTTTGTTTGTAACTTCATACATCACAATGTTCAACATTTTTCCTTTGCCTTTGGGTGTTGTATGTATTTTTGACTCACAGCACTTGAGCACAAACACACACTCTCAGTTTACTCCTATGGGCACTAGTGGGGAACCAGCCAAGTTACCTCCAGCTGGAGGCACAGCATATTTGCAACAAGGGGGAGCCAATGATGCTGCTGCTACAGTACACTGATGCAGAAAAACATGATGTCACGCACTACGCATGTGTACATGTGCGTGCCTTTCAATGGAGGCAACACAATCAGTTATGAACCAGGTTGCACAGGAGGAGTAGACCACTCACGCCTCCTTGAGCTTTGTAGCCATGTTTTATATACATGACATTTGCAACGTGACTTCAGGATGCATGACTGAACACTGCATTGTCTTTAGTTGTCACAGAGTCAGATGTTGTGGTAGCACATTGCCCTGCCAATATGGAGCCGTTAAATGTGCATGTTGATGTGTGCACATACCCAGCTCATGTATGGATTTCCATGTACATGGAATTTGTTACTCAAGGGCCAACAGGTGGCTGACACAGGAGTGTGATCCCTGTTCACATTTGACTCTGCTTCCCTGTGAGGGGGTGTGCCTGTGCTGACAAGATGTCTGACAGTGCAGTCCTGGTGTTTGTTGGTGCACAGTTCCCAGCAGGGCCTTGTGTTCCCCATAACAGGACCTAGTGTCGGACATCTTGTCAGTCTATTTCCACCCCCTGTGAGGTGAGCATGGTGCAGTGTGAGCTTGCTGGGCCATTTGGGTGGGTGGGTATTGTGAGTGACTACAAGTCCCAGCATGCTCTGGGCTACACCCCCCTTCCCAGCATGCGCTCACTTCCCTCCTTCTGACTCTGCTTCCCTGTGAGGGGGTGTGGCAGCAATGGCAAGATGGCTGACAGTGGAGTCCTGGTATTTGGTGGAAGCCAATTCCCAGCAGGGACTTTTGCTCCACACAACAGGGCCCAGTCCCAGGGTACCTGCCAGTCCATTTCCACCCCCTGTGAGGTGAGCATGGTGCAGTGTGATCTTGCTGGGCCATTTGGGTGGCTGGGTATTGTGAGTGACTGCAAGTCCCAGCATTCTCTGGGCTACATCCCCCTTCCCAGCATGCCCTCACTTCCCCCCTTCTGACTCTGCTTCCCTGTGAGGGGGTGTGCCTGTGCTGACAAGATGGCTGACAGTGGAGTTAAGTTGTTTGTTGGAGGCGTTGATGGTGCAATTGTGAGGGGGTGCATTATCTGCGACAACACCATCATGCTTTGTTATACACTCATTTCAGCAGCACACCCACTTTTCCTTCCTGTCAGTCAGCTTCACTGTGAGATCGTGGTAGTGGTGGCAGGAATGTCTGACAGTGTTAACTCAGATTAGTGCCACTGCCTTGCTCTATTTGTTGGTAGGTTTGTACATGTCATGACACAGTTACAATTCACTATGGTGTGGCCATTGTTGTGTTTGTCTGACTGACATGGACTTCTTGTGCTGATTGACTTTTGATTCCTATGCCTTAGCTATCAGTGCATGATTTCACAGTCCCCTTAACAGTGCTGTGTGTGTATTGCGACACAATATTTGGCATATTGGTTGTGTACTCACCAGGCTCTGGTATGTCAGGTAGGCCATGGACGCCTTCTGGTGGTAGGATGTCCAGCACCTTCTCCTCCCAGGACCTGAAGTAGACTGGTTTGGCAGGAGGGCCACTGCTGGTGACCTGGCTCAAGGCGTGTTCCTTCTGGAGGAGCTTCTTGACCCTCCTGTGCACGTCATACCATCTGTTCTGGATGTCGGTCTTTGTGCGATACGCTGGTGCTTGTGCATTCACCTTGTCCACGATTCTGTCCTACATCTTGGTTTTCTGTGACATGGGGGTCCTTTGTACCAATGCGCCAAACAAATGTGGCTCCACTCTGAGGATCTCATCTACCAATATTTCTAGCTCAGTGTCTGTGAACTGTGGATTCTTCTTAGGGGGCATGATGATGGGTGGTGGTGAGTAATGATGTGGGTGTGTGGGTGCAAGTGAGGGTGGGTGGGTGGGTGTCTGTTTTGTTAGGTGTATGTGTGAGAGCTTTTGGAGTAGTGCTGATGGTGTGTGGTTTGAGTGATGGGTGAGTTGTGTGTGAGTCTCTGTGGTTGGTGTCTCAAGGTGTTCTGTGCTGGCTGCTCGGTTATATTTGCAAAGGATCATGGTAGTGTACTTTTGCCTTTTTATAGGTGGAGTTGAGGGTGTGTCTGTGTTTTATTTTATTTTTTGGTGTATTTATTGACTTTGTCATGGCTTGACTGGTCCTTTTTTTGTGTTTTTGGCATTATTTTTGGTGGGCATGTAGGAGACGTTCTTCTGACCAAGTCGGACTCTCATGTTGGCTTGTGCGGGCTGCGCCGTGTCTTTCACGCTGATTGTGTTCTGAGTTGCATGCGAGTCTATAGCCGTGGTCTCGCGCTTCAGGTACATTTTCGATCCAGGTCGGTCGTGCAGTTTGGGCTCCGTGCGATTCGGTCTGACTTTATTCCTTTGCCATCGTACTGTGCGGCTCGGACGTCACGGGTACGTATCGGTCGGGTTTGTTGCAGGTTCGATTTGGTCGGTGCGGCTCGTGTACATTTTCCAGCCGGATGTCTGAATTTTGTACGGCTTGGTCGAACAGCTTGGTTTCCGTACGGCTCGGTTGTAAATCACAGGCTTTGCATGGTACTGCACGGGTCGTAGGGTGCCGGTCGGTGTCGGTCAGATTCCGTTCCAGGTACGAGTCGGTCGGACCGATTTCCGACCCGAATCGGATTCGACATATGTGTTTGGTTCGTAAAGCCTTCTGGAAGAATGGCCCGCCCATTCTCCAAACTGTGATCACTCCCTATCAACCAAAGAGAGACCTTCGGTAATCTGCCTCTTTTCTTGCTCTTCAACCCAGAATAAGGAGGGTCAGATGCGGGGGCGCTCCTTCTCATATAATGGTGCCATCGGGTGCAATTGCATCGGTTCAATTGCATTGGATGCAATTGCATCGGTTCAATTGCATAAAGAGCCAAATCTCTCATTCCGCAAACTTTTAAAAACTTGCCTGTTTTAGATCCATATTCTTCTCCTATTGTTCTGTCTCCTGTACTTGTCCATAGAGCTGGGAGGCCTCCAGATAGCCATTGCGCTTTCTAAATGACATTTCATTCATTCATTCATTCAAGTCATAAAAAAATCCCAAAAATTAAATATATATTTTAATTTGAATTTCTTTTTACAAATGTTCAAAAACATACACAAATTTGTAAAATATAAATTAAATATTATATTATCAAAATACAAAAAAATATAATATTTAATATATATTAAAATGTATGTATGTTTCATTTACTATAAATAGGCAACCAATATAAAAAAGTTTAATACAAATAAATATATGAAAAAATATATATTTGTTACAAATATTGTAAAATATTTAATATATTAAATATTATGTTAATACAAATAATATTTAATATACCAAATAATAAAATGTATGAAATATAAATTTGTAAAATACATATTATATATTTTAAATGGTACAAAATGTGTAAAAAAAGTAACAAAGAAATGTATACAAATGTTTACTTTTTGTCATAAAAATGATTAACAATAAAAATCAAACTGTTTATAATTAAAGAACTAAAAATATATTTACTATTATATACTATACTTCAAAAACATTAAAATGTTTCAATACTGTTAAAAACATGTAAGTAAAAATATATTTTTAATTTTACATTAAGAATGTATATATATACTTTATAATAAAATCTGAATAATATCAACATTTCTGAAACCTTGTACATCAAACCAAATGAAAGCAATTTAATTATGAACCAAAAAAATACATGTTTGCAAATAAAATTATTCACAATAAAAACTAAAATGAGTCTCCTTTATTATTTCAATAAACATTTCCACTCTAAAAACAAAATACATAATAAACTACAAATAATTACTATTCATAACTCTAAAATCAACTAAACTCAGGGAAAATGCTGGTTAATAAACCATAATAAATTACTATTCCAACTCCAAAACCAACTAAACTCAGGGAAAGTGCCGGATAATAAACCCTAATAAATTACTATTCCAACTCCAAAACCAACTAAACTCAGGGAAATTGCTGGAAATAAACCATAATAAATTACTATTCCAACTCCAAAACCAACTATACTCAGGGAAAATGCTGGATAAAAAACAATGATAAATTACTATTCCAACCTAACTCAGTAAAAGTGCTGGATAATAAACCATAATAAATTACTATTCCAACTCCAAAACCAACTAAACTCAGGGAAAGTGTTGGATAATAAACCATTATAAATTACTATTCCTACTCCAAAACCAATCGACAGGGAAACTGCTGGATAATAAACCCCAAATAGTTACTATTCCAACTCCAAACCAACTAAACTCAGGGAAAGTAATGGATAATAAACTCCCAAAATGTTCCTATTCCTAAATCCCCCACAAAAAAACACTACTTAATAAAAAAAGTTACAAATATAGAAAAATGTAAAATAATTTTAACCCCCAAAAATTACATTTATAAAAATGTATATTTCTTTCACAAAATCATATTTACTAAGGCAATTTTTTTCAAATTTCGTCACAAAAAAGTAAAATATTAAAATTTGAAATAAAAAATTATTAAAAAATTATGAGTAGTTTTACAATTATTTTTTAAAAACTTGAAACACCCCTTCTTCTCACAAAAATTTTAAAATATAAGTAATACATTCTAAATGGCAAATATATTTAAATATAAAAAAAATCAAAATTATCCAATGTTTAAACTTAAAATATTTTGAAAAAAATTAAAATATTGTTTCATTAAATGTTAAAATAATAAATTAATCATGTATGTACTTTTTAAACTACATATTTTTAAATTGTTTTACACAATTAACATCAAAATATTAACACCCCAATTTTTTTATTTTAAATTAACATTTTTTTATTATTTATATATTTTTTATGTTTTATTTTTAATTAAAAATGTATTTTTAACAAATATTTTAAATAAAAAAAATGTATTACTCCCCACCTTTATCTCCTATAAACCCAACATTTCGCTCCTAAAAAATATTTTTAAAAAATCAAAACAAACATTTTTGCATAAAAAATATTTAAAAAATATAAAAGAACTAATACCAAATTAATACAAAAATATATACATTAAAGAAAAACAAAAACAAAAAAACATATTATTTACAACTATATATTGGACATTGATATTTACAAAATTGATATTTCTACATTACACAAAAATCGATATTTTTAACAACAAAAAAATGTATTTAACACCATTGATATTCTTTACTTGATATTCATGCAATTCGATATTGCAGAGTTGATATTCTGTCTCTGCACTATAAAGCTGCTTGTTTCACCAGTATCTAACCTTGTAGTGCAGATAAAGGGGTCGATTCCGATCCGGTAAAAAGCGCTCCGAATTGCGGTTCGGAGCGTTTTTCCCCGTACGAATCGTACCTGTAGGCGCGCCTGTACGAATCTGCAAGTACGATCACAATCTAAAGCGTCACTCCGTACGCCTCGTAAAAAATGCCGTACGAATCGAAAGTCCATACGATTTTCTGTCGGCTGACGCTCCACGCTACGTCCGAACGTAAATAGACCTTCGTCTTCCGAACCAGGAAGTACGATCCGTGTAGAACACACTCCGTACGGCTCTTTTTCTACGAGAGCTCAAAACTACCATAAAACCACACTCTGGCACGAACCTCACCCCGGTACGCGACAAGCAGGACATGAACGCCATCGTCCGTCTCATCCCTATCCTGTACGGCCACCACCTCGTACTTAGAAACCGACTACGGCGCAGAAGGTGAGTACAACGAAGTCCAAGATACCTGTACGTGTTGCCACACGCACACATCTCCATTGCACGACTGTAATGTCTGGGTACGTTGCACCACACACTCCCACACTTCACCAGTGTAATACGGAGACGTGCCGCACCTACGTCATCGACCTCGGGGTACGGTACGTCACCGCACTCCACCAGTGCAATACGTGCCGCACATACGTCATCGACCTCGGGGTACGGTACGTCACCGCACTCCACTAGTGTAATACGTGCCGCACCTATGTCATCGACCTCGGGGTACGGTACGTCACCGCACTCCACCAGTGTAATACGTGCCACACCTATGTCATCGACCTCGGGGTACGGTACGTCACCGCACTCCACCAGTGTAATACGTGCCGCACCTACGTCATCGACCTCGGGGTACGGTACGTCACCGCACTCCACCAGTGTAATACAGAGACGTGCCGCACCTACGTCATCGACCTCGGGGTACGGTACGTCACCGCACTCCACCAGTGTAATACGGAGACGTGCCGCACCTACGTCATCGAAGTACGTCACCGCACTTCACCCGTGTAATAGACGTGTGGGACATACGTCTGCTATGTCAGTGTAAGTGTAAGTGTAAGTGGTGTGTAGAAAACACACCCACCAGTGCCCAGCATCAGAGTGTGTGTGTGGCTAACACCCCCACCACTGCCCACCAGTGCCCACCAGTGCCCAGCATCAGAGTGTGTGTGTGTATCACACCCCCACCACTGCCCACCAGTGCCCAGCATCAGAGTGTGTGTGTGTATCACACCCCCACCACTACCCGCCAGTGCCCAGCATCAGAGTGTGTGTGTGGCTAAGACCCCCACTACTGCCCACCAGTGCCCACAAGTGCCCAGCATCAGAGTGTGTGTGTGGATCACACCCCCACCACTGCCCAGCATCAGAGTGTGTGTGTGGATCACACCCCCACCACTGCCCACCAGCGCCCAGCATCAGAGTGTGTGTGTGGCTAACACCCCCACCACTGCCCACCAGTACCCAGCCTTTACATCAAAAACATACCATTGTTAACCTCATTACCATCAGGAGATTGACACATGTTAACATACCTAAATTTGAACATCACACCAGCTCCCAGGCACACAGCAGTCACAGACATTATCACACAAACTAAAGTTCTGAAAATGAAAAGAATTGCTTTATTCAGCTGGTTCAAAATAGAAACGCAAATAAGAGTCCTTGCTCATTAAAGGCCAATAGCCAGTCCAAAAAAGTCTGAGCAACAGTTTGTGCCTCCATGGGTGTGATCACACCCAACCTTGCCTGCACATGGCGTTTAATCCGCAGTAGAAACTACGGTGGCACCATCTGTGGAATCCTCCGGCACCGCATGGACAGGAGAGGGAAGGACAGGTGGAGTGGGTGCAGGTGTAGTGGATTCATCCACACTGGTTGGTGCATCGCCGAAAGTAGCTTCAAAAACCTGGCTGCACACCTCAGCCAGTGCGGAAAAACTACCACCTGAACCCGGGGACACATTGGGGGTGGAGGTAGAGGGCTGTGAGTTTGTTCTCCTGGGTGTGTGGATGCGTGTGTGAGGTGTCTCCCCTCTCCCTGTGGGTGTGCCTACATCCCCTTGAGATTGGGTGCGTGGAGCTTTGAGCTTTTTACGCTGTGTGGTAGTGCTGGGTGTGTCTGACCTGTGGCGTCTGCGTGTATGCTGTGTAGGTATGTGAGAGGCAGAGGTGGATGGGTCTGAAGGATGGGGGGACAGATGCTGCTGGGTGTACAGAGCTGCCGTCAGTGGTGATTTTATGGCAGCCACACTCCGACGTAGATTAGACATGGCCGATGACATGCCCTCCATGAACGACACCAACTGGGTAATCAGTTGTGCATTTCCATGGAGGACAGTCAGCATGGATGTCTGACCTACTGCAATCTGCCGGAGTAGGTCCACAGTCTCAGCACTGAGGGCAGCAGGGGACACAGGGGCAGGGGCTGCGGAGCCGGGAACAAAGGAGACACGGGGGCTAGCACGGACCCTAGGGACACTAACGACTGGGAGGGTGGAGATGGTACTGGAGGAGGGGAGGCCAGCCAAAGATGAAGAAGTGACCATTGCTGCATATTCCCCCTCCTCCTCAGAGTCTGACTCGGAGTTGTCGGCATGGTAAGATGTGTCAGTCACATGTCGTCCGGCCTGCAGACTCTCCTCACCCTCCGTGCCACTGCCTCACTCTGACTCCTCAAAGCAGGTGGCACTGTCGGTGTGTCCCTCTGCCTAGTCCGCGCCTGTGTCTCCTCCAGATTCAGATGATGCTGCTGTGGGCAAGGAGAAGAATAAAAACATATCAGTCACCTGTACACATCAGACATATCAGCTACAAATCATTGGGCTCATTTCTAAACATGGCATGCATCATGAGTCACATGACACTGAACTCTGCACAATGATAAGTCTAGTTGTGGCCAATTGTGAGAGACACAACGCTCAATGTATAGTAGGATACAAGCAACAGTCAAGGCAAAAACTTTTATGAGCGACACAATGATGATCCACTGCCGACAACAGGATAGCTGATGATGCATCACAGCTCATTTACCGACCCTGCCACCCAAACCCAGACCTGGACATGTTTGATTTGCTTAGACCTTGTGTCACATGGGAAAAGTCCTGCCTGAACTGACATGTGATGCCATCCTGGGACCTGAACCAAGTGTAACATCACCTCACACTGGCATCACAGCTGTTGACACCCAAAGCCTCATTGTGTGGCTGAGCATCATTATTAGTTACAAACAACATTCTACTTATTTGGCGAATATGCACACACGCACTGCCCAGTGTGAGTATACATAAGCCCAAAATATTGCACATGTACATTGTGCACCTGTAGCCAACACATGGCAATTCGAAAGAGTACCATGGACAAAGGCCACTGAGGCTGACTCGTGCAGAAAACACAAGTTGAGACTCAAGATCATTGCCAAAATATGAAGAACGGCAGACACAGTGCACATGTGGTGCTACATGTAAGGTACCAACAGGTGTCACAGACCCCTCTCCAACATGATGATGTGCAAAGGAAGATGCATACTGAGACATTGCACCATAGGAGTACATGTGAAAAACAAACATCAGCCAAAGCGCAGGTCAAATGTGGAGTAGGGCAAGGCATGTAAAGAAGCAGCTGCAGAAACTGGGACATTCTAATGCCAATGCATGGAGTGCCTGTCTGACCACACCACTCAAACTATGGGAGTGTTACCATGCCTTGGAGCACTGCAGGGAGCATGTGACACACATGACAACAAACAGACATGTACCTACCCCCTACTTGCTGCTGTTCCTCCTGCAACTGCCTATGGAGGTCTGGGAACACCACTTCCAGGACCCGGAGCATGTGGGGGGTGAGGTGGCGGGTGCCGCCATGCCGGCGTGGAGCTTCCAGCTTCAGCTGTACTCTGGCTATGCGGCGGGTCCTGCCACCTCTTCTTGATGTTCCTGAGCCTCTTGCGAGGCCCCCCTTCACTCGCGTAGGCCTGAAATGCAATAGGGAAACGACGCGTACACCCGCACGTACCATTGGGATACGCTTTGCTCGCGTAGGCCTGAAATGCAATAGGGAAACGAGGCGTACACACGCACGTACCATTGGGGTACGCTTTGCTCGTGTAGGCCTGAAATGCAATAGGGAAACGAGGCGTACACACGCACGTACCATTGGGGTACGCTTTGCTCGCGTATGCCTGAAATGCAATAGGGAAACGAGGCGTACACACGCACGTACCATTGGGGTACGCTTTGCTCGTGTATGCCTGAAATGCAATAGGGAAACGAGGCATACACACGCACGTACCATTGGGGTAGAGTGCGTCAGACATGCTCAAGTGAACGATTGTGTAGGCTGTGTCCCTGACCTCCTTCATGTCACCATTGGGAGAGTGACTCCAGGAAATCACATTGCAGGGATGTAGTCAACACTCATGTCGACGATGTGGATGCATACATCAGCATGGCATCCTTACATCAGCATGCCTCAGGTGTGGCAGACATTATAGAAGCACAGGGACTGTGACCTTGTGCCTCAGTTGATGTGTGAAGAGCTGGCGAGACATGTCATTAATCATTTTGCACATGTGCATCACATGCATTCAACACTTCACACCGGAGTAACGTCTGCAACATATTGTGATGCACATCAACACTGGAATGGCACACCATTCAGTACAGGGAACTGGCACATGATGACAGCAACATGCCCACTGTCACAGAGGTGTAATAGACGCACAGCATGACCCTGTGTGACCACGTCATGTGTGTGCTATGTGAGACATTGTGCATGCTGTTTGCATATGAAATGAACAGGTCAGTATCATATTACTCACCTTAGAATATCCCCACGTGTCATCCGGGATATGTCAATTTCCGCTAAGCAGTACACTTGTGTGTCGGTAGGCATGTCCTGCTGCTCAGCGTGTGTCGTTGGCGTTTTGTGTGCCTTGATGACGTTGTCTGAGTACTCATACGTCACCTCTGCGTGCTCACGTCAGGTCCTCTTTTTTCACAACACCAGCGCTGGTCCCGTATAAGTGTAACCTAACTAATTTTTGCCCCAAAATCATAGTACGATCACTTCTGACCATTTCACTTGGATTGTCTGACTCAGGACGGTGCCAATAGGGATGTCCGTTTCAAAGCCTGTGAGGATTGCGACCGACTCATGTTGGTGACTGACCCTCACAGTCGGTGTCTCCAATGTTTTTACGTCAAGCACGACAACAAGAGCTGCTCCGACTGCCGGGACCAGACATATGAATCCAGGTGTGATTGGTCCCACAAGCCGCTCAGACTCCAGCAGTTGGCCCTGCACCACAATAGCTCATGGTCTGGACGGATCACTGAAATAATATCGACTGCCAAAATATCGACTACCCAAAATATCGAGGAAAAAATATCTACAGCCAAAATATCGAGTTTCTATGTACAAACAGGTAAGTACAAAAATATCGAGTACAAAATATCGTTTACAAAAATATAGTTGTAAAAAATATCGACTTTAATAAAAACAATGTTTAATTATATTAATATAAAAAATTAATTACTAAAATATAATTAACAATACTTAAAATAACTTGTAATAATTAAATAATTAATGAAAGTAAAAAAAAAAATTTTTTTAATCATATTTCTTAAAACATATATATATATATAAACAAAATTCAATTAACTAATAACCAATATTATTAACGTACAAATACAAAAGAGTAAAAATTACTATTCCCACTCCAGTGGGTGCAACAGTAGGGAAAGCGTTGGATAGCGTAGGGGTTAAAATTACTATTCCCACTGCAAAGAGTGCAACAGTGGATATATGACATTACAACGCAACTTTTACAACGCACTACCATTACAACGTAAGTATTGGTAAGTATATAATAATTTTTTTAATTTAAATTATTTAAAATTATTTTAATATAATTTAATTTCATTTCATTTCATTAAATTAAATTAATGTAAATTTAATTTTACTTTATTTTTACACTGTACCCCTGTACCCCAAAAAACCCAAAACTGACCCTGAACCCTAAAAAACCCTTTACCCAAAAACCCAAAACTGACCCTGAACCCTAAAAAAAAACCTTTACCCAAAAACTAAAAACTGACCCTGAACCCTAAAAATACCCCTTTACCCAAAAACTAAAAACTGACCCTGAACCCTAAAAATACCCCTTTACCCAAAAACTAAAAACTGACCCTGAACCATAAAAATACCCCTTTACCCAAAAACTAAAAACTGACCCTGAACCCTAAAAATACCCCTTTACCCAAAAACTAACCTAAAAATACCCCTTTAATGTAACATAATTAGCAATTAATCAATTAAATTTAATTAATTACCAATTACATTTTAATTAATTAACAAATATTATTTAATTACCAATTAATTAAATATTACTACAAATTAATACATTTACATATTTAATTAATTATAATTAAATTACTTCCCACCCTATTCCCCTATAAACCCACAACCCGCTACAGGAAATACATTATTTTAATTTACATAATTAGCAATTAATAAATTAAATTAAATTAATTACCAATTAAATTTTAAATAATTAACATATATTATTTAATTACCAATTAATTAATTATTAGTACCAATTAATAAATTTACATATTTAATTAATTATAATTAAATTACTTCCCACCCTATTCCCCTATAAACCCACAACTCGCTACAGATTAAAATTACACAATAATTTAAAAAAAATTAATTAAAAATAATTATAACAAAATGACACTTTTCACACATATTATAACATAAAAACACTATAAATAATTAAATATTATTAAAAAAACGATATTTTTTACTATCTAGATTATATACTTGGATATTTTCACTTTCTATATTATTTACAGTCGATATTACTTCACTTACCTTAAAAACGATATTTTGGCTGTCGATATTCTGTCCTGTCGATATTTTCTCCAAACGATATTTAAAACTTGATATTCTGTCCAAACGATATTTTGGAGTCGATATTATGTCTGTGTACCGGTCTGGACGTAGGACGAGTGCCTGGGCGTGGGTGTTGAGGCATCAGAGCCCCTGGATTTGACATCAGTCCTCCAGGGCTAAGTCGTCAGGTAACCCAAATAAGTCAAAGAGATGTCATCGCACTTCCAAATCATCACAATGCACGTGCAATGCTGCATGGGAATCGGGTGACACCGCCCCGCGGCTCCGTCACATTTGCAGCCGTCGTAGCCTGCACCACGACCTCCGGTGTCTGCCCTGCATGCGACGCAGGAGGACTAAGTGCGCTTCCTCATGTCCATGATGTTCCTCACCCCACCAACGGCCTACACGGCGGCTTCTGGCCCAGCGGACCCGTCTGGGGGCACTAGCGTGTCTGGTGATTTGCCCCTGACGCCATCACTCGCTTTGTCCCTGACGCAGGCAGTGCATTCATCCCGGACCCGCTGGGACAGACAGGATCTGAATGGTGATCCTGGTCCTCGCTGGTTAACCTCACAACCTCACTGGCAACTGTCCCCCAGGTGGCAGCCTTGGCGCCGTTCTCGGGTGGTGCTGTCCACGATACCACAGACTGTACGACTCCGGCGTGGTAACTGTGCGGCAGAACACCGCTATTAATGCTGCATGGGGAGTTAAACTTCAACGAGCTGGGCACAGCTAATGACAACCCTGATTATCAGGGAATGGGTGTTAATGAGTATTGGGAGGGTCATGAAGACCCACTGACACGTAAGTGTCAGTCCCAAGACGACAGGACAGGTGGACTGGGGATGCGAGTGGTCTGGACACCTAGCCAGACACTGGTGATGTCTCTACTCCAAACTTGTTTTTGGATGAGCGGGCAACGTACAGTGTTGTGTTTATGTGGGCGGCAGGAGCCTTGGCCCTTCATGTCCCCGTTGCCGCCGTGAGGACCAACCTCCTCACTGAGGTCCTTAAACTCTAGTCACGCTCCGCTGAGCCTCTGCAGGCCTATCTTGAGGAATGTACTGTATCTATATTGGCCAGCATGTACAGGCACGCTGCATGTTTGGCTGTAGATAGTCACGTTGTCAGACGCCCACACCCCTCCCTGGACTGACCATGTTCCCTGTCCTCCCACCCCACCCCAGAGAGCATGGGCATCCAGGCCTCCAAATCACAGACCACATTCCCGTTAGCCCCGCTGTAGAGGGTATCCAAGAGGTATGAGCAGTATGGAAAGATGTCATCATCCTCCCTGAGTCTGGGACTGAGGTCTTCCAACATCATATGCCTCTTTGTCCGCTACCCACACTCTCTGTGGGACATGGTTGTGTAACTGCTGGCAGAGTGTGCGGTGTAGGTACGGGCAATACTTGGCCAAGCCCTTGTAGGATGCCAATCAGCGACACCGTATTTTATCCGGTGTGGGCTGGATAGCCCCGACTCACTGGGCAGATCGATGGCATCCAGGGAGGCAAATTTGTCAAAAGATTGGTATGTATTCAAAGTCAGGAATATGCTACTAACTACTGTTCCTTACTGATATTTTGTTACAAAAGGTAAGTAACTAGTTCATACAGTTCAGTACATCTGCTGTAGGAGCATCTATGTTGTGTCCTTGCCGTGATGACAGGGTTTCTAATGTACGCACACCATGCCACTTGTGTTAATGAACCGCTCATATGTGTAATGGCATCACAGACCATTTGTGACAAATCAAACATTTATGCTGTATGATGATGTTCATGTAATAGTTAGGGAAATTTCACACCGCAACATGACTATGTCAGAACTGTGCAAATGATGGCACATGTGATGTGTGGGTGTGTATTGCTGTCAGCTGTCTGGATGTGCAGACAACCTCCTACTGACATTCACATGACATGTGTCACTGACATGATACATTGTCATGCTCACTAAGACCTTTCCATCAGATCATTTGTATGCATGTCATATCCATTCCACAGACCACAGGTCTTTTACTTTTCACCGAGGAGTGGCTGGGAGCTGGCACATGTTACATCAGTGTGTATCCCATGCCACACTCAAACTTTTCTAGATTTGTTGAAGCAGTGTTGCTTGGGCCATGTACATTGTTATTGTCTTTGTCAGACAGTTGAACACATTTTAGAAAATTGTGTATTGCAGGGCACCCCCTCTGGAAAGGCCGTTGCCAGACTTGGAAGCCATGAGGGAACGCAATTGCATCCGTTGTTATCACTTCAACAGACAGTTGATCAAGGACCTGACGAACAGGCTGGAGGCTCACCTGCAACCACGACACAGGTATCCAACTGCGCTGACGCCCAAGGTAAAGGTGATGGCAGCCCTCCATTTCTTTGCCACAGGTATGTTCCAATTTACCATAGCTGATGTGGGAGGGATGTCTCAGACAATGTTCAGCCGTGTATTGTCGGATGTATTGGCACCTATGTTGCTCCACCTTGATGAATTCATCACATTCCCTACTCCAGAACAGTTGACAGATGTCAAGGGGGAATTCTATTCCCTGGGACGCATGCCACATGTAATTGGTGCAATTGATGGTACACATGTAACTCTGGTGCCACCACAGGCTCAGGAGCAAGTGTACCGCAACAGGAAACACTACCACTCGATAAATGCCCTGGTGGTGTGTCTTGCCAACATGATTATCTCACATGTTTCTGCACGTTTTCCAGGATCGTGCCACGATGCTTTCATCATGAGGTGTAGCAGGGTACCACAGATGATGCTGCAGCTGCACAACCACCGGGCATGTCTTGATGGTGAGTATATCCTGTCAGCTATGTATGTCAGTATGTCACAACTTCATGATCTGCATCATATTACACACTCATTTCCATGATGTCAATTTGCAGGAGACGCTGGATATCCAAACATGCCGTGGCTAATGACTCCGCTACGCAACCCCAGGACAGCTGCAGACCAGCGGTACAACAATGCTCATGGGAAGACCAGGCGGGTGATCGAGCGAACATTTGGACTCCTGAAGAGCCGGTTCAGGTGCCTGGACAAGACAGGCGGAGCCCTCCAATACAGCCCACGCAAGGTGAGTGACATCTTCACCGTGTGCTGCATGCTACACAACATGGCAGTGGAGAAGGCCGTGCCACTCTACCTTGATCCTGATGAGCTGGAACATCCGCCCGTTGAGGATGAAGGCCTTGCCCAGGATGCCAGTGACGAGGAGGATGAAGATGATATCTGGAGTCACCTCATCCGCAACTTCTTTTCATAATGGTGAGTCATAGCAGCTTTTATGTAACACATGTACTATAGAGTTGCATGGGTAGCATGCTGTGTATGCAACAGACTGTATGCAATGTCACTTGGATGTTTGTTGTGCAGTGTCACACAGGTGCAGATGTAATGCAACACACATACGTGCTATGTGTGTACTTGGAATGTACAGGTGTACTACAACATCTGGATATTCAACAGGACATTGTCTAAATGACATTATACAGAACTTGACCCCTTCTGTGCCACTCTCATCCACAGCTCGCCCTGCCTGTTGTCCGTTGGGGTCATTGTGGTCAGCCTGCTATTGCTCATTATGATTGCAACGGCAGCCGAATCAACGGAGCATGCATGGACATGTGGAGAAGTCAATTTGGGTAAGGATTCATATGAGGCTGTTTAGCGTTGGTATGTTTTGAAACGTGTGGTACATGTTCATGTGCATGTAGTGAGACCATGCATACATGCAACAACATTATGTTACTTATTACATGTATGCCCACTCCCATGACAGGATAGTCACCCCATATGACTGTCATCTGTTGTAGTTTTAGACTCTGGTGAATGCATCAATGTGTGTAGACATTGCCACTGCAACCTTGCATATACCATGGTTTTACATTATGTCAGAGGTCACAACCACGGACTCTGTGGGGGATTGCAGCCTCACTGTGTGCATTAGAATGTGACTGGATCCTCAACTCCACCTTGTGGGCCAGTCCAGTTTGATTACCATCAAACCATGTCGTGTAGGTGTGGCCCAGTGTATGTTCTACATGTTAAGACAACTGTCCTGTGATTCTGTTTACATGGATGCATTGCCCCTTGTTGCAGCATATCATGTCACTGTCATGTCGTTACCTCAGTGCAGGTTGCAAATACAGCTACGCCAGCCTTCACAGTGAGTAGCAGTTCTGTTTTGATTCACATGATGCCATGTATGTTTTGCATGAGACATGGCAATGTTGGGATGATGCATATGTGAATTATTGTGTTGCACCAGTTTAGTGCGGTCATTCACATGATTCTCTAGTCCCGTGCAGCATTTCTGTGCAATGGTAGGGTATCATTATGTGGCTTGGATTAACATAACTTGCAGTTGATATTTCTTCTACCTGCATATCATGTTTAGCATAGTAATGCAAAGTTGATAGATCAAAAGACTGGCTACAGAGTGCCTTCATTGCATGTAGGTCATTAGCTTCCTCATCATATGTGATTCTTACAGCTGTTGTGGGTGAAGTCAAGTTTGCCTACATGGCCCTTATGGGTACACATAATCAAATACAGATATTACAGTTTGCATAAGTAGCATTGCCATATGTTTTCATTTGTTTGTAAGGTCCACCTCATCTGAGCCAGTGAATGAGTTTTTAACAACATAGATCTCATTGCATGGTAGCTCACTTGTGAGCGTTACACAATACTCTAATGGATGACAGACTGTCCTAGGTTTTATGTGTCCGTGTCATAGCATCGGATGTCATGTGATAGCATGATGACTAATCGAAAATTGTCTCCTGTCATTACACTTCACAGGTGTGACTGGTACAGTGTATCAAATGAGGTTTTTGTAGTGTCAGTGACACGAGAATGTACTCCTAATGGTTATTTGCCTCTGTTCAGGTCTCCCTCCCAGCAGTTCCCATCCTCTCCTTCCCTCGTCTGATCACCCTTTTGTGTCTGTCGTTTGTACTCAGACCAAGGGGCTATTTGGAGGTGGAACCCTTTGAGCATCACACCACTCTGATGAAGAAAGGTACGGCCAGTCCTTGACAGGCTTGTAGCTAATAGTACGGCTGCATTACAGGTAACATCGTTAATAGTGTTATTTGGACTTCTTGCCAATGCACATGTATGTTTGATAATGCTCCATGGGCTCACAATGTAAATAATCATGTTGTGCATGACGTGTGATTTCTACTGAATATTGTGCCGCCTTGATGTCAACGCACATGTCCTTCTAATGTGCATGTATACTATTTGGCATGAATTAAGCTTATGGTTGTTATGTGTTTACGTGTACAGTGACCACATGCATGGTGTTGGGGAAGGCTAGAATACTATATTGTGTGTGAGGTAGATGGCTTTGTAGTTGCTGTTTAGCTTTGAACACACTAGCTGTAGTCTACACCTGCTGACGCTGTGTGTCCTGTGCCCCCCTGATCCAGTGACTGTGATCTTTGGTGATTACTGTGCCATTTTATTTGCAGTGACCCTGAGTGAGGCAGACACTCCTGCCTTCACATACACATGTCACTTTGTGGCTTGCCAATGCCCTTGTGGTATGTGTTTGTTTTACAAGTTGTCACACCCCTCCTGCCGTCATGTCTTCACTCATTGCTGCTGCTGCATACACAGCCACGATGCAGCGCACACTATCCAGGAACACAGACACCTACAGGATGACCCTCCTTCCATCCATTTGTAGAGCATGCTCCTGCCACCCTACACACAGACAACACCAGACAATCACCCTCTTGGTATCACAATGCTTCAAACTCAGCCATTGCAGCTTCTATGCCTGTGTGTGCAACACATACTGGCACGACTATGCAGATTCACATGACATTGGATCTACGTAACACCAAGCCATGTGCCATGTACAGCACACACACACCTTCCATAGGCACAATATTGTACAGTGTTACCTTGTCAACACCACAGCAGGAAAAATCTGCTTGCTTACAGTCACGTGGCAGTACACAACCTGGTCACACCACTTCAACATAGCTGTCACAGTCATTCAAGTAGCCACAGGGGACACTCACCATGACCACGTCTCTTGGGTGTGGTGTGATTTCCCCGTTCTGGTGTAGGTATTTGTCAGACGTGGGTAGTTGTTCTGTATGCGTTGATCCCATAAAAGGAGTATAGTACTTGTAGCTACATAGGGGTAGGTCACCTATTCAGGTGTGCTTGTGTAGAGTGCTACAGCCCATTGCCCACAGTCTGTCCTGCCACCCTTGTCCTGTGCGCCATTCATCACATCCACAGTACTGCATCATGCTGATGATAGTTCACATACCTGAGGACACAGTTGTAGGTACTCTCTACGTGGACAACTAGTTTTGTCACACTGATCTGTACACCTCAAAGTGACTCTTCTGGGCCTGCCTGTGATAGCAGTTTTGGGATCCAAACCCCCCTTCAGCATTTACTATCCCACACAGGTGTGTCTTTCCATCCATGTATCTAGTTGTTAGGAATTTCTGACCGATGTGTGTTCTCACACAGATTCTGATCCAAGTGTGTGGATGGCTGCTGTTTGTTGGATACCCTTGCATTTTATACATTTGCACACACATATCAATTTATGCTGTGGTTCAAAGATAACTCACCAAATGCGTATGAGGTTTAGAATGTTTATTTGGTGATCTTGTGTAGGAAACGTGAATAGGTGCTGTACAGAAAGGGGTGGAATCCAAAGTTCACTGCTGGAGATGAGATGCCTTACAGTTTCAGTCAACAGAGTCCAGGCCACAGTGCTTGGCATCATTGGGCAGACTGTGATCAGCAAGTCAATGTGGGAGAGTCTCATAGGGGATGCTGTTGCACCCAGGGGCAATATGCCAGGTCCAGTGTCCTGGGAGATGGGCATGGCCCACTGCCCCTCAACGTCTTAGCCGTGGACGACCCACCTTCCTTTGGGAACCCTCACGTGCAGGCATGGACGATGCATGGGACGCTATGTCAGAGAGTTCCTCCTCCTCCTCCTCCCTCCCTGTGGCTGGTGTTGCACTTTGCTATGATGTTGCTGGCCTTGTGACACAGGGAGGGTGCTGTATGTTGGCAGCTATCTGACGTAGCAATTGGCTCATTTCCCGATGCACCATCAAGAGCTGAGCCAGACTTGCCTCCACCCGTCCATAATGTAAGTCTTGCCTGGCTATTTGCTCTGCCTGCTGTTGTTTCACCTGGTTGAGGGCCTACGCAAGCTGGCTTACCTCCCTGGTGTCCCGCCGGTATGCCTCCATGATGTTAGCGAGTTCAGGCATGCCGGGCCCTGCAGCTGACTGGCCAGAATCTCGCCTCCGCCTTGCGCCACTCCCACCACCCTGACCCACACGAGCACGACCTGCGCTTGTGGGCACATCCGGTCGACGGGCCCCCCGAGTGCTGGCAGGGTGGAGGCTGTCTGCAACCTCAGGGGTGCCCGACAAAGGTTGTCCCTCATTTTCAGACAGGCTCTCTGGTGGATCATGGGCAGGGCTCTGACCTGTCTGCTGGGATGTGGTGGGAATGGGTCCAGTGGTTGGCTGAGATGTAGCTGGTACAGTTGCTGCAGGGGTTTGGGATCCAGAGGAGCCAGGTTGGTTGGGGTCATCCACAGTGCGTTGAGTGGCGTCGCTGTCGGTGGGGTCTGGGTCCTGCTGAGCCTGGGACTGGGATCCTTCTCCCCCCTGGTTGGGGGGGCTCCACACGATGCCCTGTGTGTGGGAGAGACAGACACTGTTAAGGCACTATCAAGTGACATCTTGTTAAGTTATCCATTATCAGCATCACAGTTCCACAAGCTTTACATTGTTGACATTGTTCAGTTGTGTATGTAGTGGTAGTAAATTGACATGTACTCTGGGGTATTTTCATTCTTCCATTCTCTTGACAATGACTGACGCAGCCATTGCTGTGTCTTGTCTTGCCGGCACAACACATGTAAAGCATTGCTCATGTTCACGCAACATCAAGGATACGGTGTAATCCTTATGTCTGCGTCAAGCATGCACAGAGTTTAGATGCAGCATGTTGATGTAAGAGACAGAGCATCATTAATTGGCATGACATCTACTACTTTGGATGTCTTTTGCTGTTCCGTGATGGCTAAACAATGCCAACACCCCTGGACCTGTACACACACTTCTAGATCATGGCTTTTGAACGTGGCACTTCTCAAAGACGCATCACCTTGTCAATACCCATGTCCATGTTGGTACTTAAGTGCATCCACAACGTTCATGAGATGGGGCACATGCATTGTTTGAGAGGCTCAATGGACTGGAGCATCTGCAATGTGCATGTATAAATTGTATGCGTATTTATATGAGTGAGTGTTTTGTTGTGGTACATGACAATTGGGACAGTGTTGCACTCCAATGCCTGTCCCCAGGGGATGAGTTTCTGTAAGGGGGGTGTATGACAGGCCATGCGAGTAGTTTGCATGTGATTTGCAAGCGTCCATCATTCATGATTTGGCTGCCCCCTGATGTAGCATGCTGGCATAATCGTGGTTTTGTGTTCATGCACAGGATGTGTGACCTTGGCCTGGTGTTTGTGTTTGCAGTGATCACAGGAGGGACTTGTGCTGCCTACACCTGTGCCCATTGTGTACTACAGAGCTTTCCGAGATGTGTGTCCTGACACAGTACAGTGTCGCCTGCAAATGGTGGGTGTGTGGCAGGCACTTAGTAGATGACTGCTGGTAATTAGGAGACATCCCTAAACATTCTGCTCTATGGTGTTTGTAAGGCCTGTGCAGTGCTTGGGTGCAACTGTGTGTGTGCCCAGGGAGCTGGGGTGAGGTGACAGAGGGAGGAACACTGAGGGATGGATACAGAGGGAGGAAGGCAGACAGAGGGAGGGAGGGTGACAGAGGGAGAGGGAGACAGGGGGAGAGAGCGACAGAGGGAGAGGGCGACAGAGGGAGAGGGCGACAGAGGGAGAGGGCGACAGAGGGAGAGGGCGACAGAGGGAGAGGGCGACAGGGATAGAGGAGTCAGAGGGAGGGAGGGAGGGAGACAGAGGGAGACGGCAACAGAGGGAGAGGGCGACAGAGGGAGAGGGCGACAGGGGGAGAGGGCGATAGAGGGAGAGGGTGACAGAGGGAGAGGGCGACAGAGGGAGAGGGCGACAGAGGGAGAGGGAGACAGGGATGGAGACAGGTTGTTTGTGCTTGCTCGCTTGCTACACTGCCTTACTGTGTCACAAAATATTGCATCTCTGGAAGGTGTGTCCGCAACATGAAATTGTTTAGGAGCTGTGGTCTACTATCTTGTGTGATATTTACCTATCCCTGTGCATTGGGCATGGTGCTTGGGTGTGTCCCTGAGACATATGGGATGAGAGCAGCCTCCTACCCTCCACCTTCCACCCTTGTGCCTCCCCCTTGCATCAAACCCCAATTGGTTTAGTCATGCTGGGACTCATGGCCACCCACCCCATGCTGCTGGGCACTGTTGTAAGTCCACCCATGTAACTTGTGTTTTTTGTACACTCAGCAGACTCAACGGCTCCTTCTATTCCAAGTACTCCCACCGGTGGCAGCAGGGCCATAACTTTCTCCTCCCAGGGATGGTATACAGGAGGTCTGCAGGGACCACCACCTCCAGTGTGGTGTGCAGAGGCGTAGTCCTGGTCCATCTTCTTCTTGACCATCCTCCACAGATCATACCACCTGGACTGGCATTCCCCCCTGGTGCGCCTAATGGGTGCAACAGCATTGACCCGGTCTACGATCCTCTCCCACAGGCGAGTTTTTTCTGCCATGCTGGTCTGTCTGACCAATGCGCCAAACAGCTGTGGCTCGACCCTGATGACTTCATCTGTAAGCATCTGATGCTTCGGGTTAGTGAACTTTGGATTCTTGGGTGTGGTCATGGTGTGGGATGTATGTGATTGAGGGGGTGATGGTGTGTGTTAGAACTGGCTATTTCTGATAGGCTAAGGCTGACGCCCAAGCCAGGCAGAAACCACCATTCTAGTCAGGGCGAGGGAGTCACACGCCAAGATAACCCCTGCTCACCCCCTTGGTAGCTTGGCACGAGCAGTGAGGCTAAACTCGGAGGCAGTGTGTAAAGCATTTGCGCCAGCACACAACAGCAACAACATCCTAGGCACACCACAAAAGGAACTCCACACAAGGTTATATGAAAATAACTTCTGTATTGTCAAAAACACATCAGATAAAATCACACATGTACATTGTGCCAACTGGCACGGGCAATATTCACAAGGGATTATTCACAAGACAGGGCCACATGGGCCACTGTCAGAATCAACACTTTTAGAAATAGAAATACTGTCAGAAATTAGAATAAAAGGATATAAAATAACAGTTATAAATCACATCCAGTAACTACTGGGAACAGGTAAGTATCACCTACGAAACCCTAAACACCTTAGGAGAATGTCACGCAGGGGACCAGGACCTCACTCGGACCACCTCTACTGGAAAGAACAACCACCTGAGAATAAAATACATTTAGGGGTATCAGCAAGAACACATTACACATGATGCCTAAAACATTCAGAGGTTTAGGGAAAAAGGTAAACACATGATGTATAAAAACACATTCAGCGGTGTAAGGAAAGAAAACACATGATGCCTAAAACATTCAGAGGTGCAGGGAAGGAAGAGCACATGATGCATAAACCAACACATTCAGAGGTGTAAAATCCAGGAAGACACATGATGCATAAAAACATTCAGCGGTGCCAGGAAAGAAAACACAACTCAATAGCGCAAAAACACATGATGCCTAAACATTCAGAGGTGCAAGGAAAAACCACACAATTGCGCAAAACCTTACATAAGCCACCACCTGTGGCAGTCCCTAGGCCAACTGGCCTTGTCGGGGCTAGGACGCCTTGTAGTCCAAAAGTCAGGGGCCTAAACGGTGCAGGAGCCCACTACTTGCTGGGGACCTGAGGACATCCCAAGACCTAAACGGTGCAGCTGCCCACTAATTGCTGGGCAGCTGGGAATCATCAAAAACTGCGACAGGGCCCTCACTGACCCTTAGGCGCAAACTGCGCCCACTGCTGGAGCCACACAGGCTCTGGGCATATCACGTGCCCCAAACGTTGGAGCCACACAGGCTCTTAAACAATTATGCTCCATGGAGCCCTCAGGCTCTGAAACAGCTGTGCCACCGTGGGGCTCTCTTAAACAAACGGGCCCCCAGACGCTGTGCCTACACAGGCACCGACCTGCGCCCCCATGGAGCTTCTCAGGGCTCTATACAAAGAAATGCCCCCACGAGCCTCTCACCAGCTCGTAAATACAACTGCCCTCAAGAGCCTCACTGGGCTCTAAATAACGATGTGCCCCCTAGAGCCTCCGTGGCTCTAAACACAATCTGGGCCCTGAGCCTCTCGGGGCTCGATCACCAAACTGCCCCCTGAGCCTCAACAGGCTCTCCACACTGTAGAGGAGGGGCGGGCACTAGCAATGTGCCCCGACGCCCTCTTCACCGATGCTCAGCTACGGGCGTCACTCACTGGGGGCTCCTCGGTGCAGGTGGGCAGTCACTCGACACTCCAGGGTTTGATGGACGATTCCTTCAGCGGCGGCACCTCTCCTTTGGGCAGCGCGGGGCTCTCCACAACACCGGAGCCCCGCCTGCCTCTACCGCTGCCACATCGCCACAATCACTGCGGGGCTATCCCTTCCATATAGGAGCCCCGCGCAAGCTCCAGCTGACCTCCGCTTCACAGGGGCATATCTCCGGTCTCCCCCATCGCATGGAGACCGGCAACGAGACACCAGGTTCCCCCGGGCAGGGGGAAGCGGAAGTTGCTTTCCTCAGGCCCGCCCACATCACCACAGAACCTGCCTGGCTTCCTGTCTCGCAGGGCCGCCAATGGCAGCGCGGCCCTGGGCAGGGAGGCGGGCACAGCGCCCCCTCACACGATCTCCGGGCCGGCGGCGGTGATTTCCACTCGAGGCAAAACATGAGGGGTGGGCACCCTCGATAATAACAATAGAAGCGCTACTAGCGCTTGGGGGCAAAATAAAGTGCTTACAGCGCTATAAGCAAGAAATAAAGCGCTCTCAAGCACTGGGGGAAATAAAGCGCTTCCAGGCGCTTAGGCTTCAACAAGCCTGGGTAAAGGCAAGAAAAAGGTCTCTGCAGGAAAATTCAGCTTCTCCATGCTGCCAAAGGTCCCAGAGATTCCCAGGGGCAAAGCAAAGCCCCCCCAATCAGCCCAGGCAAGGCAGAGGGGTCCCCCAGAAGTCCTCCAGGCATCCAGGAAAGTCCATCAGGTGTCCAGGAGCTGGGCACCCAAGCAGCAGCACGCCCCTGGCAGATTCAAGTTAGAAAACAAGAACATTTTGGAAGGGGACACAGCCCCTTCTTATACAGAGAAAAGTCTTGGAAGTCTTTGTGCAAGTGGTCCCTGAACCCGGTCTAAACCAGTTCTTGGGTGTTGCTGGAGCCCTTGGGCTTCCTGGCTTCCTTCTTTCTTTCAGTATCAGGGACAGAGGTGACAGTCGCCCAGCGGGGAGGTGGAGCCAGCATTGTGGCCGGCAGGCACAGCCTCATTCACTACCAGGTGCTATCTCCTCCCACTTCCCTGGCAGCAGATGCTGCCTTTCATCCACGGGCTGACTCAGACAACCTCCTGGGGGCTCCCCAGCCCCTGTCATCCTCAAACCAGACAGTCAATCCACAAGCAGGCCCAGGCACTCCTGGGCCAGGCTCACCAGCCAATCACACGCCAGCCACAGACTACACAAATATGCCAACTTCTAAAAGTGGCACTTCTAGACTAGACACAATCATGCCGCATACACCATTATGCAGCATTCAATCTCACGAGTTCGCACATATCAAACTCGACCCTGCACTCCCCACACATCAGGAACTACCATAGGCATACATATTCCCCATTCATTCCTATGGGAGGGCAGGTCACTCACCACACATACACAGAGAGCTCACGCACTTTACACTGTACCGCAGTGAAAAAGTGCGCAGAGGCCTAAAATCACCAACACCAGGTTCTAGAAACGGGCTAGGAAAAAGCAAAAAGTTTCGGGGTGAACCTGCCAAAAGGGCCAGGTCCAACACAACCCCCTTCCAGCCAAGACGCAGGGTATTCCAATCACTCCACTGATGGGCTTCCTTGCTTTGGGCGACAAAACACGGACACGGGCCCGCACGGCAGGGACACCCTCCAGTTTTTCGCCACTCTGAACCTACATGGTTTCCTCCAAACAAGAACTCTCTGACCCAACTAGGATACCCCACTGGTACATACTAGTCATCCACAGCCAGGACCAGGCCCTAGGCCATCCAAATATCACAGGTCCTAACTAATCCACAGAGTGGGGGGCAGTAACCCCTGGCACACAATAGCCATTCTCCACTCTCTCTCTCAGTGTAGCTACAACTACCACTGATCCTTCAACCTAGGGACCACACCCTCAGGCTGACCAGAGGTCACGGGCAAGCAAGCCCCACCCTACCTCTACTTCTGGGGTTCCGCACCCTCCCAGGGAAGCACCCACCAGAACACAATACTCCTACCAATCAGGACCTCACTCCATCACTGGTCTACCACCTGGAAACTATTTCACTTCTGAAGTACAAAGCACACAGCACCGTTCCTCTTCAAGCAGGTGGGGGGACACACCACACAGCAAAATCCCCTTTCCTCTACCTTAGTGGAAACAACAAACTGCAGGTGGGCCCCAGAGCACACAGCAATGGCAGCCCCCTCAGTCTCTTCAGCTGATCTACTTTGGCAGAGATTCCTCCTTGACCTAGAAGTTTCCTAATCTCCCAACCTAGGATCTAAACTCTCAGGTTGCACCGGGGTCAGAAGTACACCGTCCCTTGGCACCCCCTTCCAGAGTTCTGCACCCTCCACTTAGGAGCAGTACCCCTCAACACCAGGACCGCCGGAGTTCTGGTTACAGACACTCCCTGTCCTCTAGACACAGGAAGATCCTCCTCAAATGACCGGTATGTACAGCCTAGGCCCCTGACCTGGCGCTCTCGGGGAAACCCTCCAGGCCCAGAGACAGGGTTTCGGGCCAACGTGGGACACACCGTCCCACACTCACTCCGCCTCCACTGAGACAGGACGTGAGCCCCTACACCCCTACCATCCTAATGGGACCTAGCTGGGCTACAAATGAACCTCTTCACCTACACAGGATCATCAGATACACAAGCCACTACTTTTAGAATCACTCCCTAATGTCTCTGCAAGACATCTAGCACACCGCCCGAAATCCACCTTCTTATCCAGTGCCTCTGCAGGACCTCCTGCACACCACCAGAGGTACACCTCCTATGCAAGCTCCTTTAAAAAAAAACTCACACCAACTCCTCCATTTAACACACCACTCATCCACACACTCCCCCTCCAGACTGGTGAGACAGTTCCTCACTGCCCTTGACTCTCAACCTGTACCCCTCTTACTGAGCACCAGGCACCATACTCTGGGAACTGGGAATGGGACTTCACGCACTGGACACATTTAAGCTGCCACCACTGGATCCTACCATACTGGGGAATCCAGACACACACACACTACACTCAGGGGATAACCACCCTCCCGAGCTAGCCATTTCTCCTCCCCACTCCCTCTCTTCCATCTACCCACACAGGAACAGGAACAGGGATTGGACACTGGACCCAGCAAGGGATTCCTAATCTATGGGAACCTCCCCCTCTACTGGCGTCCCGCCCTGTCACTTTCTCTCATCTGCCACTAAACATAAAGCGCAGATACACCATCTGAAAATGACACTTTTGAGGAAAAACAAAATCAATAACAATAATCCCAAACATGTGACTATCTAAAAAAAATGCTGAGTTTTGTAATGTAGCCAGCTGTCGCTGTGGCACTGCGCAAACACAAGTCCAAATCCGCACCGCTGACCAACAATGTTAGAACTGGCTATTTCTGGTAGGCTAAGGCTGACGCCAAAGCCAGGCAGAAACCACCATTCTAGTCAGGGCGAGGGAGTCACACGCCAAGATAACCCCTGCTCACCCCCTTGGTAGCTTGGCACGAGCAGTGAGGTTAAACTTGGAGGCAGTGTGTAAAGCATTTGCTCCAGCACACAACAGCAACAACATCCTAGGCACACCACAAAAGGAACTCCACACAAGGTTATATGAAAATAACTTCTGTATTGTCAAAAACACATCAGATAAAAATCACACATGTACATTGTGCCAACTGGCACGGGCAATTTTCACAAGGGATTATTCACAAGACAGGGCCACATGGGCCACTGTCAGAATCAACACTTTTAGAAATAGAAAGACTGTCAGAAATTAGAATAAAAGGATATAAAATAACAGTTATAAATCACATCCAGTAACTACTGGGAACAGGTAAGTACCACCGACACAACCCTAAACACCTTAGGAGAATGTCAAGCAGGGGACCAGGACCTCACTAGGACCACCTGTACTGGAAAGAACAACCACCTAAGAATAAAATACATTTAGGGGTATCAGCAAAAACACATTACACATGATGCCTAAAACATTCAGAGGTGTAGGGGAAAAGGTAAACACATGATGTATAAAAACACATTCAGCGGTGTAAGGAAAGAAAACACATGATGCCTAAAACATTGAGAGGTGCAGGGAAGGAAGAACACATGATGCATAAACCAACACATTCAGAGGTGTAAAATCCAGGAAGACACATGATGCATAAAAACATTCAGAGGTGCCAGGAAAGAGAACACAACTCAATAGCGCAAAAACACATGATGCCTAAACATTCAGAGGTGCAAGGAAAAACCACACAATTGCGCAAAACCTTACATAAGCCACCACCTGTGGCAGTCCCAAAACCAACTGGCCTTGTCGGGGCTAGGATGCCCTGTAGTCCAAAAGTCAGGGGCCTAAACGGTGCAGGTGCCCACTACTTGCTGGGCACCTGAGGACATCCCAAGACCTAAATGGTGCAGCTGCCCACTAATTGCTGGGCAGCTGGAAATCATCAAAAACTGCGACAGGGCCCTCACTGACCCTTAGGCGCAAACTGCGCCCACTGCTGGAGCCACACAGGCTCTAGGCATATCACGTGCCCCAAACGTTGGAGCCACACAGGCTCTTAAACAATTATGCTCCATGGAGCCCTCAGGCTCTGAAACAGCTGTGCCACCGTGGGGCTCTCTTAAACAAACGTGCCCCCAGACGCTGTGCCTACACAGGCACTGACCTGCGCCCCCATGGAGCTTCTCAGGGCTCTATACAAAGAAATGCCCCCACGAGCCTCTCACCAGCTCGTAAATACAACTGCCCTCAAGAGCCTCACGGGCTCTAAATAACGATGTGCCCCCTAGAGCCTCCGTGGCTCTAAACACAATCTGGGCCTTGAGCCTCTCGGGGCTCGATCACCAAACTGCCCCCTGAGCCTCAACATGCTCTCCACACTGTAGAGGAGGGGCGGGCACTAGCAATGTGCCCTGACGCCCTCTTCACCGATGCTCAGCTACGGGCGTCACTCACTGGGGGCTCCTCGGTGCAGGTGGGCAGTCACTCGGCGCTCCAGGGTTTGATGGACGATTCCTTCAGCGGCGGCACCTCTCCTTTGGGCAGCGCGGGGCTCTCCACAACACCGGAGCCTCGCCTGCCTCTACCGCTGCCACATCGCCGCAATCACTGCGGGGCTCTCCCTTCCATATGGGAGCCACGCGCAAGCTCAAGCTGACCTCCGCTTCACAGGGGCATATCTGCGGTCTACCCCATCGCATGGAGACCGGCAACGAGACACCAGGTTCCCCCGGGCAGGGGGAAGCGGAAGTTGCTTTCCTCAGGCCCGCCCACATCACCACCGAACCTGCCTGGCTTCCTGTCTCGCAGGGCCGCCAATGGCAGCGCGGCCCTGGGCAGGGAGGCGGGCACAGCGCCCCCTCACACGATCTCCGGGCCGGCGGCGGTGATTTCCACTCGAGGCACAACATGAGGGGTGGGCACCCTCGATAATAACAATAAAAGCGCTACTAGCGCTTGGGGGCAAAATAAAGCGCTTACAGCGCTATAAGCAAGAAATAAAGCGCTCTCAAGCACTGGGGAAAATAAAGCGCTTCCAGGCGCTTTAAATACCAATCAAGCGCTCCCAAGCGCTTCGGCTTCAACATGCCTGGGTAAAGGCAAGAAAAAGGTCTCTGCAGGAAAATGCAGATTCTCCATGCTGCCAAAGGTCCCAGAGATTCCCAGGGGCAAAGCAAAGCCCCACCAATCAGCCCAGGCAAGGCAGAGGGGTCCCCCAGAAGTCTTCCAGGCATCCAGGAAAGTCCATCAGGTGTCATGGGGCTGGGCAGGGCCCAGGGATTCCCCTGGGCCCAAGCAGCAGCACGCCCCTGGCAGATTCAAGTTAGAAAACAAGAACATTTTGGAAGGGGACACAGCCCCTTCTTATACAGAGAAAAGTCTTTGTGCAAGTCGTCCCTGAACCCGGTCTAAACCAGTTCTTGGGTGTTGCTGGAGCCCTTGGGCTTCCTGGCTTCCTTCTTTCTTTCAGTATCAGGGACAGAGGTGACAATCGCCCAGCGGGGAGGTGGAGCCAGCATTGTGGCAGGTAGGCACAGCCTCATTCACTACCAGGTGCTATCTCCTCCCACTTCCCTGGCAGCAGATGCTGCCTTTCATCCACGGGCTGACTCAGACAACCTCCTGGGGGCTCCCCAGCCCCTGTCATCCTCAAACCAGACAGTCAATCCACAAGCAGGCCCAGGCACTCCTGGGCCAGGCTCACCAGCCAATCACACGCCAGCCACAGACTACACAAATATGCCAACTTCTAAAAGTGGCACTTCTAGACTAGACACAATCATGCCGCATACACCATTATGCAGCATTCAATCTCACGAGTTCGCACATATCAAACTCGACCCTGCACTCCCCACACATCAGGAACTACCATGGGTATACATATTCCCCATTCATTCCTATGGGAGGGCAGGTCACTCACCACACATACACAGAGAGCTCACACACTTTACACTGTACCGCAGTGAAAAAGTGCGCAGAGGCCTAAAATCACCAACACCAGGTTCTAGAAACGGGCTAGGAAAAAGCAAAAAGTTTCGGGGTGAACCTGCCAAAAGGGCCAGGTCCAACACTACCCCCTTCCAGCCAAGACGCAGGGTAGACCAATCACTCCACTGATGGGCTTCCTTGCTTTGGGCGACAAAACCCGGACACGGGCCCGCACGGCAGGGACACCCTCCAGTTTTTCGCCACTCTGAACCTACATGGTTTCCTCCAAACAAGAACTGTCTGACCCAACTAGGATACCCCACTGGTACACACTAGTCATCCACAGCCAGGACCAGGCCCTAGGCCATCCAAATATCACAGGTCCTAACCAATCCACAGAGTGGGGGGCAGTAACCCCTGGCACACAATAGCCATTCTCCACTCTCTCTCTCAGTGTAGCTACAACTACCACTGATCCTTCAACCTAGGGACCACACCCTCAGGCTGACCAGAGGTCACGGGCAAGCAAGCCCCACCCTACCTCTACTTCTGGGGTTCCGCACCCTCCCAGGGAAGCACCCACCAGAACACAATACTCCTACCAATCAGGACCTCACTCCATCACTGGTCTACCACCTGGAAACTATTTCACTTCTGAAGTACAAAGCACACAGCACCGTTCCTCTTCAAGCAGGTGGGGGGACACACCACACAGCAAAATCCCCTTTCCTCTACCTTAGTGGAAACAACAAACTGCAGGTGGGCCCCAGAACACACAGCAATGGCAGCCCCCTCAGTCTCTTCAGCTGATCTACTTTGGCAGAGATTCCTCCTTGACCTAGAAGTTTCCTAATCTCCCAACCTAGGATCTAAACTCTCCGGTTGCACTGGGGTCAGAAGTACACCGTCCCTTGGCACCCCCTTCCAGAGTTCTGCACCCTCCACTTAGGAGCAGTACCCCTCAACACCAGGACCGCCGGAGGTCTGGTTACAGACACTCCCCGTCCTCTAGACACAGGAATATCCTCCTCAAATGACCGGTATGTACAGCCTAGGCCCCTGACCTGGCGCTCCCGGGGGAACCATCCAGGCCCAGAGACAGGGTTTCGGGCCAACGTGGGACACACCGTCCCACACTCACTCCGCCTCCACTGAAACAGGACGTGAGCCCCTACACCCCTACCATCCTAATGGGACCTAGCTGGGCTACACATGAACCTCTTCACCTACACAGGATCATCAGATACACAAGCCACTACTTTTAGAATCACTCCCTAATGTCTCTGCAAGACATCTAGCACACCGCCCGAAATCCACCTTCTTATCCAGTGCCTCTGCAGGACCTCCTGCACACCACCAGAGGTACACCTCCTATGCAAGCTCCTTTAAAAAAAAACTCACACCAACTCCTCCATTTAACACACCACTCATCCACACACTCCCCCTCCAGACTGGTGAGACAGTTCCTCACTGCCCTTGACTCTCAACCTGTACCCCTCTTACTGAGCACCAGGCACCATACTCTGGGAACTGGGAATGGGACTTCACGCACTGGACACATTTAAGCTGCCACCACTGGATCCTACCATACTGGGGAATCCAGACACACACACACTACACTCAGGGGATAACCACCCTCCCGAGCTAGCCATTTCTCCTCCCCACTCCCTCTCTTCCATCTACCCACACAGGAACAGGAACAGGGATTGGACACTGGACCCAGCAAGGGATTCCTAATCTATGGGAACCTCCCCCTCTACTGGCGTCCCGCCCTGTCACTTTCTCTCATCTGCCACTAAACATAAAGCGCAGATACACCATCTGAAAATGACACTTTTGAGGAAAAACAAAATCAATAACAATAATCCCAAACATGTGACTATCTAAAAAAAATGCTGAGTTTTGTAATGTAGCCAGCTGTCGCTGTGGCACTGCGCAAACACAAGTCCAAATCCGCACCGCTGACCAACAATGTTAGAACTGGCTATTTCTGGTAGGCTAAGGCTGACGCCAAAGCCAGGCAGAAACCACCATTCTAGTCAGGGCGAGGGAGTCATACGCCAAGATAACCCCTGCTCACCCCCTTGGTAGCTTGGCACGAGCAGTGAGGCTAAACTCGGAGGCAGTGTGTTAAGCATTTGCGCCAGCACACAACAGCAACAACATCCTAGGCACACCACAAAAGGAACTCCACACAAGGTTATATGAAAATAACTTCTGTATTGTCAAAAACACATCAGATAAAAATCACACATGTACATTGTGCCAACTGGCACGGGCAATATTCACAAGGGATTATTCACAAGACAGGGCCACATGGGCCACTGTCAGAATCAACACTTTTAGAAATAGAAATACTGTCAGAAATTAGAATAAAAGGATATAAAATAACAGTTATAAATCACATCCAGTAACTACTGGGAACAGGTAAGTACCACCTACACAACCCTAAACACCTTAGGAGAATGTCAAGCAGGGGACCAGGACCTCACTAGGACCACCTGTACTGGAAAGAACAACCACCTAAGAATAAAATACATTTAGGGGTATCAGCAAGAACACATTACACATGATGCCTAAAACATTCAGAGGTGTAGGGAAAAAGGTAAACACATGATGTATAAAAACACATTCAGCGGTGTAAGGAAAGAAAACACATGATGCCTAAAACATTCAGAGGTGCAGGGAAGGAAGAACACATGATGCATAAACCAACACATTCAGAGGTGTAAAATCCAGGAAGACACATGATGCATAAAAACATTCAGAGGTGCCAGGAAAGAGAACACAACTCAATAGCGCAAAAACACATGATGCCTAAACATTTAGAGGTGCAAGGAAAAACCACACAATTGCGCAAAACCTTACATAAGCCACCACCTGTGGCAGTCCCTAGGCCAACTGGCCTTGTCGGGGTTAGGACGCCCTGTAGTCCAAAAGTCAGGGGCCTAAACGGTGCAGGTGCCCACTACTTGCTGGGCACCTGAGGACATCCCAAGACCTAAACGGTGCAGCTGCCCACTAATTGCTGGGCATCTGGAAATCATCAAAAACTGCGACAGGGCCCTCACTGACCCTTAGGCGCAAACTGCGCCCACTGCTGGAGCCACACAGGCTCTGGGCATATCACGTGCCCCAAACGTTGGAGCCACACAGGCTCTTAAACAATTATGCTCCATGGAGCCCTCAGGCTCTGAAACAGCTGTGCCACCGTGGGGCTCTCTTAAACAAACGAGCCCCCAGACGCTGTGCCTACACAGGCACCGACCTGCGCCCCCATGGAGCTTCTCAGGGCTCTATACAAAGAAATGCCCCCACGAGCCTCTCACCAGCTCGTAAATACAACTGCCCTCAAGAGCCTCACTGGGCTCTAAATAACGATGTGCCCCCTAGAGCCTCCGTGGCTCTAAACACAATCTGGGCCCTGAGCCTCTCGGGGCTCGATCACCAAACTGCCCCCTGAGCCTCAACAGGCTCTCCACACTGTAGAGGAGGGGCGGGTACTGGCAATGTGGCCCGACGCTCTCTTCACCGATGCTCAGCTACGGGCGTCACTCACCGGGGGCTCCTCAGTGCAGGCGGGCAGTCACGCGGCACTCCAGGGTTTGATGGACGATTCCTCCAGCGGCGGCACCTCTCCTTTGGGCAGCGCGTGGCTCTCCACGACACCGGAGCCCCGCCTGCCTCTACTGCTGCCACATCGCCGCAATCACTGCGGGGCTCTCCCTTCCATATGGGAGCCCCGCGCAAGCTCACGCCGACCTCCGCTTCACAGGGGCATATCTCCGGTCTCCCCCATCGCATGGGAGACTGGCAACTAGACACCAGGTTCCCCCGGGCAGGGGGAAGCGGAAGTTGCTTTCCTCAGGCACACCCACGTCACCACACCTGCCTGGCTTCCTGTCTCGCAGGGCCGCCAATGGCAGCGCCGCCCTGGGCAGGGAGGCGGGCACAGCGCCCCCTCACACGATCTCCGGGTCGGCGGCGGTGATTTCCACTCGAGGCACAACATGAGGGGTGGGCACCCTCGATAATAACAATAAAAGCGCTACTAGCGCTTGGGGGCAAAATAAAGCGCTTACAGCGCTATAAGCAAGAAATAAAGCGCTTTCAAGCCCCGGGGGGGAAATAAAGCGCTTCCAGGTGCTATAAATACCAATCAAGCGCTCCCAAGCGCTTCGGCTTCAACAAGCCTGGGTAAAGGCAAGAAAAAGGTCTCTGCAGGAAAATGCAGCTTCTCCATGCTGCCAAAGGTCCCAGAGATTCCCTGGGGCAAAGCAAAGTTCCCCCAATCAGCCCAGGCAAGGCAGAGGGGTCCCCCAGAAGTCCTCCAGGCATCCAGGAAAGTCCATCAGGTGTCCAGGGGCTGGGCAGGGCCCAGGGATTCCCCTGGGCCCAAGCAGCAGCACGCCCCTGGCAGATCCAAGTTAGAAAACAAGAACATTTTGGAAGGGGACACAGCCCCTTCTTATACAGAGAAAAGTCTTTGAAGTCTTTGTGCAAGTGGGCCCTGAACCCGGTCTAAACCAGTTCTTGGGTGTTGCTGGAGCCCTGGGGCTTCCTGGCTTCCTTCTTTCTTTCAGTTTCAGGGACAGAGGTGACAGTCGCCCAGCGGGGAGGTGGAGCCAGCATTGTGGCAGGCAGGCACATCCTCATTCACTACCAGGTGCTATCTCCTCCCACTTCCCTGGCAGCAGATGCTGCCTTTCATCCACGGGCTGACTAAGACAACCTCCTGGGGGCTCCCCAGCCCCTGTCATCCTCAAACCAGACAGTCAATCCACAAGCAGGCCCAGGAACTCCTGGGCCAGGCTCACCAGCCAATCACACGCCAGCCACAGACTACACAAATATACCAACTTCTAAAAGTGGCACTTCTAGACTAGACACAATTATGCCACATACACCATTACGCAGCATTCAATCTCACGAGTTCGCACATATCAAACTCGACCCTGCACTCCCCACACATCAGGAACTACCATGGGCATACATATTCCCCATTCATTCCTATGGGAGGGCAGGTCACTCACCACACATACACAGAGAGCTCAGGCACTTTACACTGTACCGCAGTGAAAAAGTGCGCAGAGGCCTAAAATCACCAACACCAGGTTCTAGAAACAGGCTAGGAAAAAGCAAAAAGTTTCGGGGTGAACCTGCCAAAAGGGCCAGGTCCAACAGTGTGTATGGATGAGGGTGTGTGGTTCTGATTGTGAAGGGGGTGGTGTGGGTGTAGATGTGATAGGGTGTATGTGTTAAGGTATGTGGCTGCAATTGTTGGTGTGCTCTCTGTTTCTTCGCAATAATGGGTATGTTGCAAAGGATGATGGGTTGTATGTGTGGACTCTTTTATTGGTCAAATAGTGGGTGTGGCTTAATTTGAATTGGTTGTGTGTGTGTTATATGGCGTGGGTGTTAGTGTTGACCTCTGTTTGTCTGTTTGGCTGTGACCAGGACATTGATTCTCAATGGTGTGTACACAGGAGACATGTTCAGTGTTGTTGTGCGACTTGTTTGCAAAGTCCTTGTGCTGGTTTGGGTGTTGGCGTTATGTGTGCGTGTCGTACTTGTGCGTGCAATCGACCTATCCCTGTGCATTGGGCATGGTGCTTGGGTGTGTCCCTGGGACATATGGCATGAGAGCAGCCTCCTACCCTCCACCTTCCACCTTTGTGCCTCCCCCTTGCATCAAACCCCAATTGGTTTAGTCATGCTGGGACTCATGGCCACCCACCCCATGCTGCTGGGCACTGTTGTAAGTCCACCCACGTAACTTGTGTTTTTTGTACACTCACCAGACTCAACGGCTCCTTCTATTCCAAGTACTACCACCGGTGGCAGCAGGGCCATAACTTTCTCCTCCCAGGGATGGTATACAGGAGGTCTGCGGGGACCACCACCTCCAGTGTGGTGTGCAGAGGCGTAGTCCTGGTCCATCTTCTTCTCGACCATCCTCCGCAGATCATACCACCTGGACTGGCAATCCCCCCTGGTGCGCCTAATGGGTGCAACAGCATTAACCCTGTCTACGATCCTCTCCCACAGGCGAGTTTTTTCTGCTATGCTGGTCTGTCTGACCAATGCGCCAAACAGCTGTGGCTCGACCCTGATGACTTCATCTGTAAGTATCTCATTCTCCGGGTTAGTGAACTTTGGATTCTTGGGTGTGGTCATGGTGTGGGGTGTATGTGATTGAGGGGGTGATGGTGTGTATGGATGAGGGTGTGTGGTTCTGATTGTGAAGGGGGTGGTGTGGGTGTAGATGTGATAGGGTGTATGTGTGAAGGTATGTGGCTGCAATTGTTGGTGTGCTCTCTGTTTCTTCGCAATACTGGGTATGTTGCAAAGGATGATGGGTTGTATGTGTGGATTCTTTTATTGGTCAAATAGTGGGTGTGGCTTAATTTGAATTGGTTGTGTGTGTGTTATATGGGGTGGGTGTTAGTGTTGACCTCTGTTTGCCAGTTTGGCTGTGACCAGGACATTGATTCTCAATGGTGTGTACACAGGAGACATGTTCAGTGTTGTTGTGCGACTTGTTTGCAAAGTCCTTGTGCTGGTTTGGGTGTTGGCGTTATGTGTGCGTGTTGTACTTGTGCGTGCAATAGACTTGGACGGACCGTTGGCGGGTGGGGGGGTTCGCGTAGGGAGGTGTGCGTGTCGTACTTGTGCATGCGATTGACTGGTACGGGCCGTTGCCGGGGTGGGGGTGTTCGCGTGGGCTTGTTGGGGGGGTGTGCGTGTCGTACTTGTGCGTGCGATTGACTGGTACGGACCGTTGGCGGGTGGGGGTGTTCGCATGGGCTTGTTGGGGGTGTGTGCGTGTCGTACTTGTGCGTGCGATTGACTGGTACGGGCCGTTGGCGGGTGGGGGTGTTCGCGTGGGCTTGTTGTAGGGGGTGCGTGTCGTACTTGGGCGTGCGATTGACTGGTACGGGCTGTTGGCGGGTGGGGGTGTTCATGTGGGCTTGTTGGGGCGGGTGTGCGTGTCGTACTTGTGCGTGCGATTGACTGGTACGGGCCGTTGGCGGGTGGGGGGGTTCACGTAGGGGGGTGTGCGTGTCGTACTTGTGCATGCGATTGACTGGTACGGGCTGTTGCCGGGGTGGGGGTGTTCGCGTGGGCTTGTTCGGGGGTGTGCATGTCGTACTTGTGCGTGCGATCGACTTGTACGGGCCGTTGGCGGGTGGGGGGGTTCGCGTAGGGGGGTGTGCGTGTCGTGCTTGTGCGTGCGATTGACTGGTACAGGCCGTTGGCGGGTGGGGGTGTTCGAGTGGGCTTGTTGGGGGGGTGTGCGTGTCGTACTTGTGCATGCGATTGACTGGTACGGGCCGTTGGCGGGTGGGGGGGTTCACGTAGGGGTGTGTGTGTGTCGTACTTGTGCATGCGATTGACTGGTACGGGCCGTTGCCGGGGTGGGGTGTTCGCGTGGGCTTGTTGGGGGGATGTGCGTGTCGTACTTGTGTGTGCGATCGACTTGTACGGGCAGTTGGCGGGTGGGGGGCTTCACGTAGGGGGGTGTGCGTGTCGTACTTGTGTGTGCGATTGACTGGTACGGGCCATTGCCGGGGTGGGGTTGTTCGCGTGGGCTTGTTGGGGGGGTGTGCGTGTCGTACTTGTGCGTGCGATTGACTTGTATGGGCCGTTGGCGGGTGGGGGGGTTCGCGTAGGGGGTGTGCGTGCGATCGACTTGTACGGGCCGTTGGCGGGTGGGGGTGTTCGCGTAGGGGGTGTGCGTGTCGTACTTGTGTGTGCGACTGACTGGTACGGGCCGTTGCGGGGGTGGGGGTGTTCGTATGGGCTTGTTGGGGGGGGGTGCGTGTCGTACTTGTGCGTGCGATCGACTTGTACGGGCCGTTGGCGGGTGGGGGGGTTCGCGTAGGGGGGTGTGTGTATCGTACTTGTGTGTGCGGTTGACTGGTACGGGCCGTTTCCGGGGTGGGGGTGTTCGCGTGGGCTTGTTGGGGGGTGTGCGTGTCGTACTTGTGCGTGCGATCGACTTGTACGGGCCGTTGGCGGGTGGGGGGGTTCACGTAGGGGGGTATGCGTGTCGTACTTGTGCGTGCGATTGACTGGTACGGGCCGTTGCCGGGGTGGGGGTGTTCGCGTGGGCTTGTTGGGGGGGTGTGCGTGTCGTACTTGTGCGTGCGATTGACTTGTACGGCCGTTGGCGGGTGGGGGGGTTCGCGTAGGGGGGTGTGCGTGTCATACTTGTATGTGCAATTGACTGGTACGGGCCGTTGCCGGGGTGGGGGGGTTCGCGTGGGCTTGTTGGGGGGGGGTGTGCGTGTCGTACTTGTGCGTGCGATCGACTTGCACGGGCCGTTGGCGGGTGGGGGGTTCGCGTAGGGGGGTGTGCTTGTCGTACTTGTGCGTGCGATTGACTGGTACGGGCCGTTGGTGGGTGGGGGTGTTCGCGTGGCCTTGTTGGGGGGGTGTGCGTGTCGTACTTGTGCGTGCGATTGACTGGTACAGGCCGTTGGCGGGTGGGGCGGTTTGCGTGGGCTTGTTGGGGGGGTGTGCGTATCGTACTTGTGCGTGCGATTGACTGGTACGGGCTGTTGGCGGGTGGGGGATTCGCGTAGGGGGGTATGCATGTCGTACTTGTGCTTGAGCGTGGGGTACACGTGTGGTATGTCTTGACGCTGCTTGATGTGAGGCGAATATTGCCGTACGAATCATTATTCATGCGCGAAAACTTTATGCCGTACGAATCGCTGACAGGCTTCTCGTACAGGATCGTACTAGTGTCTTTGTACGGCCTGATTACGAATTGTACGGTAGGATTCCCAATGCATATTCATACGGATCATCGACTGTGATTCGTACGGTTCGATGATATTCGTACGGCATTCGACGGAAACGGATCGGAATTCGCAGGTCGGACGGAAAGTTCCCATTCATACGGAATCGGATACGAATGCGAATCGTACGGCGGAATATTTTACCGGATCGGAATCGTGCCCTAAGTGAAAACGAACCACACAGTGTTGTTATAAAAATCTTTATTTATTACAGACATTCACTAACCCAATGCAATATCTCCTACCCGGAGATATAATTACAATAAACACAATACTTTGATAATACGACAGGTGTGTAGCACGAAAATACAGCAGCTCCAGGAGGAGACCAAACAATATACAAAAATAGTGGAATATGACTAATGACCGAAGTCAAGAGTAGATACAGAAGACTTAGAAGTGCTGGGGAACCAAGGAACCACCCAAGGTAAGGACCAAGGAACCCCACGGAGGCCGTTTGCTAAAAGAATACCCGACCGCATGCTCAAGGAAAGTCAATAAGAAAATTGTGGTTGCAATTCTTATTAAAAAGGACCCTTCCCAGAGGAGTTGGCAGACACCCCATGAAAGATGGATGGTTCGCTAGTCACCCTACCCGTAGATACCCGGGAGACCAGGTTACCTGCCCCAGGGAAGCTGGGTGCATAGGTACAAAGTCACATCAGGAACCGCCGTAGACCCCAATGGAGGACATCAAGCAAGAGGCTGCTGGCGAAAAAGCTGGAAGAGTCCAGTGGAATCCAAGGGTGGATTCAAGAAGAGTAGAACCTGCAAGCAAAGGGGACAGAGTTCAGGTCACTGAGGAGTGATTGAGGGGCATGGGAGTTGAGTGCCTACCAATGTCAGCTGTTGCAAGAGAGTTGATGGTGCCCTTGTCTCTATAGCTACGTGGACCAGATAACACTCAGAATGACCAAGAATGGTGTATGAGCTGTCCCACATTGTATGTCGATATCCAGAGGGTCAGTGCCCAGCGGGAGCACCAGCAGGCATTGGCAATGACAACCCTTGGAAGAAGACAAAAAGGTACAGTGATGGACCAGCAAGGTCCAAGAGACTCACCACATTCAAGTAAGTAAGGGTAGGCCCTGAACAAGCATGGGAGCCTACTGGAATCAAAGACGGCCCTCAAAAGGACCCAAAGAACTCTGGAAACAAGAGTTGCCCAGCCTTAGCAACAGCCAGCTGACTCGGTGCACAGGGACTTGGTCCCGGTGGTGTCGATGAGGGATCTTGGTATCAGACTCGGTCTGAAGACAGTGCAGGCCTCAGAGAAGTTGCAGAACCGCCTCCTATGTTACCTACCCAGTTGGAGACCAGGATCAGCAATCGGTCAGCTGCGTTGCAGTGCCTGGGGATGAAGGGGAATGACTTTCACTCGAAGGGAGATTCCTTTGGGTGTCTTTGGATGTCCACAGGATCTGGAAGGGACCTGCTTGGAGCATGGACCCTGGTGGTGCAGCAGGCTTGCCGAACAAAGAGATCAGGAACAGACGGAGTCTTCGCAGTTACAGTCTTGGTTCCAAAGACGAAGTCCGATGCTGTCTGTCTGCCGCAGTCTGCACTATGGTTGAAGAAGACGCGGAGGTTGATCTGAATCAAATCCCATGACAAATCTAGGAGCCTACCCTCAGGTTAGCCCTTAAGTACCCTAAGGAAAGGGTTAGGATGATTCAGGGGTCCCTCGCAGAGGAGGGTCTGGACAGTGGGGAGTATACTCCCATGTCCTTTGTCTAGGTTTGCGCCAGAGCTGGAGCCAATGACTCTCTGATCTGGTTTGAGTTGGAGTATGCAAGGAGGACACCAAATGTGCCCCTCAAACAGTCTGTGTGACACTGGCAAGTGCTCCCACCCTGTCCCAATACACTAAAGCCTTTCTGAAAGGTGGTCACACAGCCCTGTGATAGGATACCTATTGTTCTGCCTTCCACTGCACGAGCTTTGCTCAGCAGCAGGAGGGCACCCTCACACTTCGAGGTCCATTAGGATGTAGGGTGGATCGCCACCGCCCGCATGGGGGTGGCGATCCGCCTGACATCTTTCCGCTCCTGCCACCCATTTACCCCCCGCCATATAAGTATGGCGGGTGCACAGCGGCGGACGGGAAGATCGTCCGCCGGTTTTCTGCCTGGTCGACAAGTCAACTGGGTGGAAAAGGGTTTAATATGGTGGAGGTGTCTGCTAGACACCGTCATCCGTCCATATTAGCATGGGGCGGAAACATGCCTTTCTGTGGCGGCGTGAAAGCAATGCAGATTTTGCTTTTGAGGGCCTGTTGCAGGCCCCCAGGGTATGGGAGGAGGGGGGTGGGGGGTACCTATGGTACCTCCCTGCATTGTCATGGACATGGTGGGCCTGTCACCTTGTGCATGACAATGCATACAGTGCATTCCCAGCATTGTGGCAGGTGGTGCTGTGAGCTCCTGCCACAACGCTGGGAATGGAGGATGCCACCGCCGCGGTGGCATCCTAATCGCCAGTGCAGGACCGCTGCACCACTGGCGGCTGGTCCCAGCACCGCTAGGGTGGCGGGCGGACGGAAGTCCACCTGCCATCCTAATGGGCACCTTAGAATCATGCAACCTACCTTTAGGACTGAAAGGCCTACTAGAGGGGTGACTTAGAGGTTTTCAGTGCAGTGATGTTAGATATAAGGCAACGTTTATCTTTCGCGAGAGTTGCAAGCACCAACTCGCACAGAACTTACTGGTCTATACATTTTTTTTATATTTGCCTAATGCCAGTGATGCTTTTTCATTTAATCCACGCCTAGATTAGCTAGTAAAACAGTGCAGGTTTGAATCCCACCTGCTGCACACCAATGCAGGAGGCTGGCTTACTATATGGAGCACCTTGCACTAATCCAGACAACCCTAAGGGTGATTTTAGTGGTCTTCAACAATTATAGAAAGCTCTCTAAGTGGTAGCTGTGGAAAGCAGCCTTTAGGCTTAGTCCAGAAGGAATGTGAAGCAGCTTATTTTACCACTACTAATCATAGAGTGTAGGTTAAGAGAAAAAGAACAACAGGGTGTAGTTATAAAAATATATATTTATTATAAACACAAACATATTGCAATATCTCACCCCCGGGGAAATAATTACAATACACATAGTCCTTCGGTAATAGAACACATAAGTAGCACAAATACACAGTGATCTCCAGGGAGAGACCAAACCATATACCAATAAAGTGGAATGTGAACCACAACAAGTTGAGGCTGGACCCAGAAGACTTAGAAGAGCCAGGGACCCAAGGTAAGAACCCAGGAACCCCAACGAGGCTGTGTGCAGAGTGGAAACACAACTTCATGTTCAATACAAAGCAATGGGGAAGTCACTGTTGCAGTTTTCAAGAAGAAGGACCCTTTCCAGAGGACCCTGCAGAAACCCAGTGGAAGATGTAAGGTTGGAGAGTCAGCCCACCTGTGGATACCCCGGGAACCAGGATACCTACACCAGGGGAGCTAGGTGCATAGGTGCGAAGTGACGTCGGGAACCGCCGTAGACCACAATGGATTGATTGAGCCCGAGGCGCATGATGCATGACGTTACCTTCGCTGCACCAGCAAGCGAGCCGGGATCCCAAAAAGTAAAAAACACTGCTACGGCAACCCGCCACCAAACCGGTCCAGTCCTTTCATCAATATGTCAGACCCCTCGGACCTCCATCTGTAGTCACCATCAATGGAGGTGGGACGAGGGTTGAGGAGTAAGAAATAAGGAGTGTGGGGCTCAGTGAAAAGACACCAGCTATCCTCTTAAAAGACCTTCCCCTCCCTCCTCCCCCCATCCCTCCATCATAGCCTGAGGTCAGTTTGATTTGTTGCAGTAGTGGGGGTGAGTGGGTAAAAGTGCACCCCCAAGCGTGGCAGCTTTGGTAGTCTTCTCCTGAGTGTGAGCCCAGACCCCCGCAGAACCGGCAAAGCCAGGCCTGGGTTCTGCTTGCAGGGGCTCTGGTGAGCTCATGCTCAGGTAGCAGAATAGCCTCAGTCTGCACCTTTCTGCATCTTCTTAACCTTACCCCGCCTCTGGCCTTAGGAAACAAACTTGGCAGCGGTAAGGGTGACTCCTGGGGATAGGTGTGGTCACTAGGAAGCATGTTGGTGATGTTTGCTCCCTCAAATGCCACCCGACTACCTAGCTGGACACGCTGAGTGGCCCCTAGTTCCTTGCTTTCAGCCTCTAGTGAAATCGCAGCGGAGGGTGTTGGCTGGTGCACCTGATGCCTTTTGATTACTACCGAATCTATTAATGCCCCAGTGTCCACTACTCTGTCCAACACACAGCTGATCAAAGGACTGTTACGTTCTCCGTGGGAAAGCCACAGGCCATCCCCGATGATATTATTATATATAGGCTCACATTGGGCCACATTTGACCACCCATTGGGCAATTCTTCAGCTTTTTATTTTGCTCCACTGGGTAATTACCTCAGGGAAGGTGTTGGCCAGTGTCTGGGGGTTCAATTTCTATTCTTACTCCGATGGGTGCTTACCTTAGGGAAGGTGTTGGCCAGTGTCTGGGGGCTACATTTCTATTCTTACTCCACCAGATGCTTACCTCAGGGAATGTGTTGGCCAGTGTCTGGGTGCTAAATGTCTATTCTGACTCCACTGGGTACTTATCTCAGAGAAGTTGTTGGCCAGTGTCTGGGGGCTTAATTTCAATTATTACTCTGCCATGTACTAACGACAGTGTAAGTGTTGGACACTGAATTAACAGGCACAATATAGTATCTTTACTCAGTAAGTTAGTACAAAGAAATGGAATATGTCTAAGTATAATTGAAATATGTGCTTGATCTTTATCTTTGTTTTTCAAACCAGATATCTCAAAGAAAGCCATTTCCATCAATATTTAAGGAGGAAAAAGGAAGTACAGCTTGAAAGTTGAAAAATGAGTTGCAGAAGAAAAAAACAAATCTTGGGATTTAAATGAAAAACCTTTTATTTTACCTTATCTAATTTTTTTACTTCTACAGGATCAACCATCTTACTCTGTTGTTCTTTAAACATTAAGGGGCCGATTCCGATTCGGGTCGGAAGGGCTCCGAACCATGTTCAGAGCCCTTCCGACCGAATCGGTCAGTGCTGGCCGGATTCCATTCCTACCGAGCCATTCTGATGGGCTCGGTCGGAATGGAATCGGACTCAGATTTCCGGATGGCCTACGACGGGCTTGGAGAGCCGATCTGCCATCCGGAAATCCTTCAGTACTCCCGCGGTTGCCTCTTTGCGACCGAGGGAGTACAATGGCAGTTTAATACTGCCTTTTCGTGCCGGTCTGTCCGGCATGGAAAGGCAGTCGGAAACTGTCTTTGGGTGCCCCCCATGGGTGCAAGGCTGCCGAATGGCAACCTGGGTGCCCCTCTGTGGATCCCTGCACCCAGTGGCAGGCACCTTGGGGTGCCAGCCACAGGATGCCGGGATGAACTGCACCCCTGCTTTTCGGAATGCAGGCATGCATTCTGCTCGGAATGCATGCCTGCATTTTAAAGTATACGAATGCGACCGAACCCTGTTCGGTCGCATCATATTAGCAGGGCCGTAACCCACGACAGCAGGTCGTGGGTTACTGCTCATGATAATCTGGGATGATGGCCTCTCCTGCGAGGTAGGGAGGATCCACAGGCCCATGATCTGGAGTGGCTACAAGTGGCTCTTCCTGTGGCAGGGCCTCCCTCCTGTGGCTGTGGCAAATGTAGATATGCCAGATGTTGTAGGACTACAGGAAGGGATAGATTTTGCTGAGAAAGCCCTGCAAATATGGGGGTAAATGTCCTGCAGCACCCCAGTCAGGGAGCCAATATTTGAGTTGCGAGCCTCCATCTGATAATTGAACTACCTCTGCAATTGCTTTGTATCCCGGAACACCATCAAAGCATCATGTCATATTGGAATCTGGAGTTTCCTGTTTGGAAATTGCTTCTCAAATACTTGTAGGTTTGGGGTTCCTATCAGCTCTTCACATATAACACTTTGGTGTCGCACAGTGGTTCATTATATCCCCTCTACTATTTAACATCTACCTAACCTCGCTAAATCCTTCAACATCACCAGTTACAACTATGTGGATGACACCCAAACCATTTCTAAAAATGGATGGTCTGAAAGACCTCTACAATTTAAAAATTGATGACTGCCTTTTGGCCATAAACACATTGATGATGAATAGCCATCTAAAGCTAATCATGCAAGTGGAGCATGGCCAAGCAACATGGCTGACAGAACCTGAGCCTCTGACCTCCCCGGCCAGCCTACCCAGTAATCCTGCTTATCCTAATGAAGCGATCCTTAGACAAGCTGAATTTATTCCTGGGGTGTCCCTAAACTAAGCTGAAACCGCGGTCCTGATCTGAACGTCCTGTGGTGGCAAAAGAAGGAGGGATCTGGCAGCTGCTGCTTGGGCCAGACCAATGACTAGCTGGAGAGCCATGAAATGCAACCGCTGCATGACTCTTGGTGGGCCTGAAGTGGTGCTTTATCGATCCAGTCCTCTGCCAGGGTGAGGAGGCAACTTGGAGGTCGTGACGTGAGACCATCAGGGCAAATGAGCAGGTGCGGGAGGATCAGGATGCGAGGCCTGCACTGAAGCAGTGTTCCCGGGAGCTCGTGAGTCAGTGGGCGGAGACGGGGGCTGCGGCCTCCATGTCAGGGCTAAGGCCCCTTTCCTGCTGCATCCACTGGAGCGGGCTGTGGTCCGGCCCTTCGGTCCTGCAATGTGCGTTGCTGAGGGTCCGGTGGTTTTGGCCTGCAGCTGGTGGGCACTGACGGTGGTTGCCACTGTGGGCGGGCATGTCCGGCCGAGGGCGAGAGTCTTGGGACAGGCGGCCACTGTCCACCTGTGCAACAACTGGTAGGGTAGTGCCAGCAGCCATTTAGCCTGAAGTAGCATGCAACCTCTTGGTGTAGGGGGAGCCCTGTGCATCAACCTGTCCATGAGAATCAATCAATCAATCATAGACATTTATAGAGCGCTCTACTTACCCGGAGGGTCTCAAGGCGCTAGGGGGGGGTGCTGCTACTGCCCGAACAGCCAGGTCTTGAGCTTCTTCCTGAAGGCGAGGTGGTCTTGGGTCAGGCGCAGGTCGGTCGGGAGGGAGTTCCAGGTCTTGGCAGCCAGGTAGGAGAAGGACCTTCCTCCTGTTGTCGTTCTTCGGATGCGGGGGACGGCGGCGAGGGCGTGACTGGCTGATCGGAGGTGTCGTTTGGGAGCGTAGAAGTTGATGCGGTTGTTGAGGTAGCTCGGGCCTTGATCGTGTAGGGCTTTGTGTGCGTGGGTGAGGAGACGGAAGGTGATTCTCTTGTTGACCGGGAGCCAGTGCAGGTCTCTTAGGTGTCCGGAGATGTGGCTGTGTCGTGGGATGTCGAGGATGAGTCTGGCTGAGGCGTTCTGGATCCGTTGGAGTCTCTTCTGGAGCTTGGCGGTGGTTCCGGCGTAGAGGGCGTTGCCGTAGTCCAGTCGGCTGGTGACGAGGGCCTGGGTGACAGTCTTCCTGGTCTCGGTGGGGATCCACCGGAAGATTTTCCGTAGCATGCGCAGGATGTTGAAGCACGACGAGGAGACTGCGTTGACTTGCTTGGTCATGGAGAGGGAGGAGTCCAGGATGAAGCCCAGGTTGCGTGCGTGGTCTGTCGGTTTGGGTGCAGTTCCCAGGGCGGGGGGCCACCAGGAGTCGTCCCAGGCGGAGGGCGAGGATCCCAGGATGAGGACTTCCGTCTTGTCCGAGTTCAGCTTCAGGCGGCTGGTCGACATCCACTCGGCTACTTCTTTCATTCCTTCGTGGAGGTTGGCTCTGGCGGCGGCGGGGTCGTTGGTAAGGGAGAGGATCAGCTGGGTATCGTCAGCGTAGGAGATGATGTTCAGGTTGTGTTGGCGTGCGATGGCCGCGAGGGGGCTCATGTAGACGTTGAAGAGGGTTGGGCTCAGCGAGGATCCTTGGGGTACGCCGCAGATGACTTTGGTGGCCTTTGATTTGTACGGAGGTAGGCGGACTCTCTGGGTTCTTCCGTCGAGGAAGGAGATGATCCATTCCAGTGCCTTCTCCTGGATTCCGACGTCGTAGAGGCGCTGCACTAGGGTGCGGTGGCAGACGGTGTCGAAGGCCGCGGAGAGGTCTAGGAGGATGAGCGCCGCTGTTTCTCCGTTATCCATCAGGGTTCGGATGTCATCGGTGGCAGCGATGAGGGCGGTCTCGGTGCTGTGGTTGGCTCGGAAGCCAGACTGTGAGGGGTCGAGGGATCCGTTCGTCTCAAGGAAGGCGGCCAGCTGCTTGTTGACGGTCTTCTCGATGACTTTGGCTGGAAACGGGAGGAGCGAGATGGGGCGGTAATTCTTCAGTTCGGTGGGGTCCGCTGTTGGTTTCTTGAGTAGAGCGCTGAGTTCGGCGTGCTTCCAGCTCTCAGGGAAGGTGGCGGTGTCGAATGAGGTGTTGATGATGTCCCGCAGGTGGGGTGCGATGACAGCGTCGGCCTTGTTGAAGACGTGGTGAGGGCAAGGGTCGGTCGGAGATCCGGAGTGGATGGAGTTCATCGTGCGGACGGTGTCTTCGGTGCTGATAGGAGTCCAGGCGCGGAGGGTGGTGGTGGGGGGCGGTGGTTCGGTTGAGTCGGGCGTGGCGTTCGTCGGTTGGGTGTTGAAGCTGTTGTGTATGTCCGCGATCTTGTTGTGGAAGTAGGAGGCGAGGGAGTTGCAGAGTTCTTGCGATGGGGTGATGTCGTTGTTTCCGGCGTTGGGGTTGGAGAGCTCTTTCACGATGTTGAAGAGTTCCTTGCAGTTGTGTGCGTTGTTGTCCAGTCGGTCCTTGAATGCAGTTTTCTTGGTGTCGCGGATCAGCTGGTGGTGCTTCCGGGTGGCAAGCTTGAGGGTGGTCATGTTGTCCGGTGTTGGCTCCCTTCTCCAGGCTTTCTCGAGGGCTCGGCAGTTCTTCTTGGAGCTCTTGAGTTCGTCGGTGAACCATGGGGCCTTCTTGCTGCCGGGTCTGCTGGGCGGGGTCTTCAGTGGGGCGAGTACGTCCGCGCAGTTGCTGATCCACTTCGTGAGGTTGTCGGCGGCCTGGCTGGGGTTCGCTGAGCTGGCGGGAGGGTGCTGGCTCAGGGCAGCGGCGAGCTGGTCGGCTGTGATCTTGCTCCAGCTTCTTCGGGCAACCTGTTGCTGGTGGTGGTGGGTCGTCGTTCTTCTGAAGGTGAAGTGGACGCAGCTGTGGTCCGTCCAGTGGAGTCCAGTGGCGTGGCTGAAGGTGATGTCTTTGCTGGATGAGAAGACGGCGTCGAGTGTGTGTCCGGCGAGGTGGGTGGGGGTGGTCACCAGCTGCTTGAGTCCGAGGTTGGCGAGGTTGTCCAGCAGGGTGGTGGTGTTGCGGTCGTTGTTGTTCTCCAGGTGGAAGTTGATGTCCCCCAGGAGGATGTAGTCAGCGGAGGGGAGGGCATGCGGGCTGACGAAGTCGGCGATGTCCTCGCTGAATCGTGTGCGTGGTCCAGGGGGTCGGTAGATCAGGGTGCCTCTGAGGGTGGTCTTCGGGTCGGTGTGGATCTGGAAGTGTAGGTGTTCGGCGGTGGTCAGGATGTCGTCTGTGCTGGTCGTGATGCGGATGGTGTCCCTGTGGATGATGGCGATGCCTCCTCCTATCTGGTTGGCAGTGCGGTCCCTCCGGGTGATCTTGTAGCCCTCTGGGATGGCGATGGCGATGTCGGGAGCTGAAGAGGCGTTCATCCAGGTCTCCGTGAGGAAGGCAACGTCTGGTGCTGTGGTGTCGATGAGGTTCCAGAGTTCGATGGCGTGTCTGTGGACTGAGCGGGTGTTGAGCAGGATGCACTTCAGGTGGTTGGTGCTGGTGTTCGTCTTGGCGGGTGCTGGTGCGAGGCAGGTCCGGATGCAGGTGAACTTGCAGGACTGGCAGATGAAGGGTCCGTGGGTGCGTCTCGGGGTGGCACGGTAGCATCCCGGGGCTCGTCCGTCGTTGAGAGCCTCTTAATTCTACTTATGGTGGCAAGGTCAACCCAGTATAGGGTAGAAGCGGGCTGCTGAAGGAGTGACTTCCTGGGGAGAAGTGAAGGACTTTTGGGGGCCTGTAGAAGTGACTCCCAATTGTGGTCAGATTGATTTGGTGGGCCAGTGAGTGCATGTCTTTGAAAGTCCTGATCTTGTGGCACAGCAGTGACCAATCAGCGATCGTCCCTGTGGGAGAGGCGGGCGAAGAGGTGTCTGGTGGTACTGGTTTGGGGAGCACTTGGCACCTGGTGAGGTGAGGTAACTTAGGACTCTCACAGGGTGGAGACCTCATTGGGCCAGTGTGATGGGCAACAATAAAGCAAGGTGCCAAAACCATCATGCAGTACATCATGTCGTGCCACCCCACCAGTGCATAAAGAGGCAGACTGGTGGTGGAAAAGGGGGAGAGATGACGACGGGGTGAGATTTCCCACGCTAAGCTGTTGGCTGTTATTCAGGGGTCCAGGAAAGTGGCTAAAGTGATAGCGGCTGTAGGGGACGAAGTGGATCTAAAGGGGGAAGTGGCGACGCTCAAGAAGCAGGTGGCCCATATGTCCACGGCCATGAAAGTCCTGGAGCGACGGGCTGAGGATGCAGAAGGACATAACCCGGCTCAGCAACATCTGAGTCCTGGGGTTCCCAGAGCACGTGGAGGAAGGGTCCATGGAGTAATTTCTGGAGCAGTGGATATGCAATCACTTGAACCCACGAGGGCTGTCTCAACTTTTTGCGAGAAAAAAAAGGGTGCACAGTGCCCTGGTACCTCCCCCTCTAGGGGCATAGCTGTGGGCTATCATCGCTAAAGTGCTGAACTGTCTCGACAGGAGTGTATCCTGCGTGCTGCCAGTGAACATCAGGACATTATGAGAACAATAAAATCTCCATTCATCTGGACTACACGAAGCAGATACAGAACCATGGAAAAACCTTTCTAGGGGTCAAGCGTAAGTTGTGGGACTTACAACTTCAGTATATGCTCTTTCATCCGGCGAAACTGAAAGTATTGGCACTAAAGCAAGGCTAATTTCTTTGAATCCCCGGAGAAGACGCGGGAGTGGTTGGAGGTGCGGGGAGATGCTCTCTCTCCATGGGAGTGGCAGGGCCAGAAACAAGTGTGGGGCACTCGCCCTGGTAAGGGGTCACAGCAAAAAGAAAGACCATGGAAGTCCCTGGGGATGGACATTCAGAAGAAACAGAATTACTGTGGGCGAGGATGGCACCGTGCAGCTTGGGGTGATGAACATGCGGAAACTGACGTCACCGGACACGCCGATGACCTCGATGCTAGATGATCAGTATCAGACTTTGGGCCTGACAGCGGAGATTGTCCAGAGACAATGCTGGAAGTGTTGACGGCAGTGTAGAGGGACTAAGAGATGTGCCGGCCGAGCTCAATATAGATTTCTGGCTTTCTTTTTCTCATAATGTTCTCTTCCGGTGAATGTGGTGCATCTGAGGGCTGAGCTGCAGGGACAGCGAGTGTATGTTGTTCACTAATACAGCGGCGGGCTAAGCAGATGTACTTGATGAAAGACCTAGGGAGTAGGGTTTTTTAGTGTTCATCTAAAATTGAGATTTAGGCAGTATTGGGATCACAAATATTATATCCCCCTTAGAACACATGCTGGTCTTGATCAAGGGTGGGTGGGGCATGGAGACTCATCACACAGGGGTTGTTCTTGGTCCCAGTTGGGTGATTTGGGATGCAGTGCAGTTGCTGGCAGGAGCATTAGGTTGTGTAATAATGACTGCACAGTTGCACATCTATTGCCCGTGTGTGGGAGTTGGGAAGTTATACTACGACATAGTTACATTGTTTATGTTGGAAGTGTGCAGCTAGAGGTGGTAGTAAGTTTTAGGCTGAGTGATGTGAGATGTATAACATCTAAGTTGTACCATTATGTCCCAGTAGTAAGATTCCTGAGCTGGAATGTTAGGGGCTTGGGCACATGTACAGTACTTAACACCATAAAGTGCTTTCCTTCCTCAAAAGTCATCACATATTTATAGCTTGTCTCCAGGAGACATACCTGGATGATGCAGGGGCTGACAGGGTGACAAAGAAGTGATGGGGCTGGTATTTCATTCCTCCTATTATACATACACCAGAGGGACATTAGTGTGGGTAGCCCCTGGGACACTGTTTACCCACCCTCACATATATGGAGGCTGATATCAGGGTCGGATTGGGATTGAAAATTGGGCCGGGCACACAAAAGAAAAATCGGCCCTCATTTGCATAATGCCTTTCCTCAAATCACTGCTTCAGTGTAATTGCATTAAAAAGAAGGAGAGGGGGCTTACAAAAATGCACGCATTAGTTTAACTAGTGAAACACACCTGAAAACAAGTGAGGCCACTTCTACTGAGGCCCCCTGCCCTGCCCAGTATGTGCATACATTATTAATGGGCCGGCCAGCGAGACAAAGGGAGTGATACCTCGGCCTGTTGCTAAACCGGGGGTGTGGGACCTGCAGTGTTTGTGGCGGGGGGGTCGGGGTTGGTGGTGGTAATGAGCACCCATCTGCCTGCAGAAATGCCACTCAGCCACCCACTGGGCCTCTGGCTGTATTTCGAAAATAGAGACAGTGCCCAAATCGGCCCAGACTGCTCAAAAAAGCAGCCCACAGCAGGAACTCAGACCCGAATGCCCGCGTTACCAATCCGAGGCTGGCTGATATGCACGGCTCCTTCATGTTCCTGCGGGGTACATTAGATGGTCGGGACATCCTTCTATTAAACACATACGCCTCAAATACAGATGACCCTACATTTTTTTAATCTATGCAGGATTTAATAGCCTCAGAATTAGATATACCTCTATTGTGAATGGGAGACTTTAATTGTGTGTTGAACCCGACTGAGATAGACATCCCCCTAAACAAGGAACTACACCTCGGATGACTGAGGGAGTTCGACCTATGGGATGTCTGGTGAGAAAGGAACCCGACCCAGAAACTATTGACATGTTTTTCCTATACCCACAACACGCATAGCAGGCTGGACAGGGTGTTGGTGATGACAGCGCCCACCTCCTTTGAGGTGGAGTGGACTCATATGACCCGATTTTTGACGGACATGCCCCGGTGAGGTGTGTGGTGCTGTTGAGTCCTCCTGCATAGAGTCCTCGATGGTGGAGACTGCATTCTGACTTACTCCATGATCATGTAGGAAGGGAGTCCCTGTCTAAGGCGCGAACAGAATATATGACTTTTATCTGGGAGGGGACTATTAGCAGAGCCACGAATGGGAGGCAATGAAGGCAGTGGAACGGGGAATGAGCTTGACTTGGGTACGCTGTCAGATGCTGTGGGAATTGTGGAGGAGAGCGCCCTGGCAGAGGTTCAGGCTGAGGACCAAGCAGCACACCCCGAAACAGGAGAATGTTAGAGATTATTGAGCACACAAATTAGAGACTTATAGGACAGACTCGACAAACTCGCACTGTGCCAGTACTGTCAACAGCTACATGTCGAGGACCAAAAATCTGGGCGGCTTCGGTCTTGGATACAGGTGGTCTGCCCGGACCACTATATCACATTCTTACAGGGATTATCACTAATGGGCTTCCCACAATTGGAACTGAGAGACCTCAAAGTCCCAGTAAACTGTTGACGAGTTCCGTGAATCATTGAGGGGCTCTGCCCGAGGCCAAGGCGCCGGGTACAGATGGATTCCCATCTCAATTTTTACCAGACTTACTCATAAAAGCTAGCACAGCCCTTACTCCAGATATTTGAGGACGCATATGAGTGGGGACTATTGGCAGGGTATGCCCAGACGTGAGTCCCTTGCTCACTTTGCCACTGGAGTCAAGCTAGCCCGGCTGAAGACGGCTGTAATGCCAGAAACCGGTCCTGGGAAGCTTGATTCCGGTCCAGGGAAGACATGGCTTGGCAGTTCGAGCTGGACTGTTCCCATGAGGCACAGGGTCAGACTGATTTGCATATGGCCATGTCTGAACTGGGGTGGCGGAGTGAGCTAAAGAACGGTGATGGATTAAACCCAGATCAGTTGACTGGGGGTGAGTGTTTGTATTGTCAACGCTCCGTCCATCATCAACTTTGGTTTTTCTTTGTTCGCCCTAAGTTGGCAGGGTATGCTCAGGCGTGAGTCCCTTGCTCACTTTGCCACTGGAGTCAAGCTAGCCCGGCTGAAGACGGCTGTAATGCCAGAAACCGGTCCTGGGAAGCTTGATTCCGGTCCAGGGAAGACATGGCTTGGCAGTTCGAGCTGGACTGTTCCCATGAGGCACAGGGTCAGACTGATTTGCATATGGCCATGTCTGAACTGGGGTGGCGGAGTGAGCTAAAGAACGGTGATGGATTAAACCCAGATCAGTTGACTGGGGGTGAGTGTTTGTATTGTCAATGCTCCGTCCATCTTCACCTTTGGTTTTTCTTTGACTATTGCCCCCAACCATGCAGGAGGGAGAGATGTGTATGCTTTTAAAGCCCGGGGGCTTTATTTTTTTCCTGAGGTTTATTTAGCTCAAACTTGACCCAAAGGTATTGGGTATCAGAGCACATCTACATGAGCACCAGTTGATTACACAAGGGCACATTCTTTTAAGTGATTTGCCCAGAATCACTGGATGTTGAGCGTCATTGCAGAGGCAGAAACCCAGTTTCATAGATTTAATTTCGACCACCCTAGCAGTTAGGCTACATCCTATCCCTTGGGAGTTCGGGCAGCGCATGCGGATTCTCAGATATTGTGCCTTAATGTACACAGGACGGTTGATGGGCTGTGGAGGATGGTAGTCCTTTGGAACAAACTGTCACTTTCTTTAATGGGTAGACTCGCGGTGGCCAAGATGATAGTGCTGCCGCACTGCCTATATATGCTCCAAGATGTGTTGTGCCCTATCTTGCTCTGGGTATGTAGGCCGTTGAATGCTGGTATCTCTCTATTGGGCCGGCCATCACAGTAGGGTACCACTGGTTACCGGCAGTATGAGGAGGGAAGACTTGATACCCTAGAATGGATCTTTAGTAATATGCTACTGACTTACAGAAACATGCGGCCCGTTGGCTGGATGAGGGGTATAACTGGGAGAAGAGGCTGCTGAAGGAACATGTACTGCTGGATAGTCTCCCGACGGCACTGATGGAGGGTGCGTGGGTCCCCAATGACATGCCGTATGTGGTCAGGCAGACCGCGAGCACCTGGCAGAGTTTTGTGGAGCATGTCTTGCAACACGCTTGATTCCATCGGGTGCTCCCAGGGTGGATACTTGCCCCAGGGCTCAGAATGGTGGATAATATTTCCTTGCAGGCATGGAGGGAGGGAGGTTGTGAACAGATGGCCGACTTATACCTAGGCAAGACATTCATCACTTACGAACAGGCCTTTGAGGGCTTTGGGCTTTGGGCTAAGCGAGGTACACTATCTCCATTATGCTGGATTGTCTGACTTGTTTAAAGCAACTTGGCCCGTACAGCCCGCCATTCCTCAAATGAAACACACGCTGGATATAATGCTCACATGTGGTGTTGGATGTAGACTTGGCTCCCTCCTTTATAAGGCTATGAGGGAGGACTCCACAGGCCCCCAATCCGGACACATGCAGCCTGGGGCGCGAACCTGAGGAGCCCCTAGGGGAAAAGAAAGAATTGGAAAATAATATGTGCGCTCACCCATTCGGTGTTATGCAATAGACGCTTCAAACTAATACACTACAAATACTTACACTGCACCTACATGACCCCAGTGAAGATGCACCACATAGTGCCAGACCGCCAGGATACCTGCCCTAGGTCTGGAGAAATGTGTGTGGACTTCATGCAGTTAGTGTGGGGATGTCCCAGGGTTAGTCAATTCTGGGTTCAGGTGGTGGGAGGGTGCGGAGGGGTATGGGCATTAATGTTGAGGTGTCACCGCTGCACTAATTGTTGGGACACGTTCTGACATCTAAACTGCACAAGATTGCTTATAAATTCCTCCAGCTGCTGTTAGTATTAGCAAAACGTAGGGTTGCCATAATGTGGATGGGCAAGAGTTCCCCTGAGTTCAAAGCGTGGGGGAGGGATATCCGTGAATAGATGCTGGCAGAGGAAGTCCACATGAAAAACAGTTGAAGGGATAACAAGCTAGAAGAGGATCTTATAACGTGGAGGGACTTTGTAACGCATTACTAACAGCCAACTCAAATGAAACTGATCCGAATGCGTCAGGAATGTGTGAAGATACGACAGAGGGGGAACTGGAATGAGTGTACTGTCAAGCTCCATGATTCCAAATGCTTTGTTATATTCGAAATCAAGAGGTTCTACTCTAATTATGGGACTCTGCGGTACTGTACTAGTATGCACTGTTTAATGCTGTACATCTCTTGCTTGTTTGTTGAAAAGATAGAGGTAATAAAAAAAGCTAATTATAAGAAGACAGTGTTTATGACCTACGGACAGTGACACAAACATCAACCTACCACCATATGGCCTAAGGAACATGAGGCCCCTCCAACAATATGAAGAGAAGTCAGAAACCTAGGGGTAACCATGGATTCAGACCCATTTTTGAAACCACGTGTTAGCAATGTAGATCAGTGCCTCCTAGACAACAAAAACACTACGTTACATCCCCCATACCTTGGATACCAACAAAATGTGCAAGACATCCTGACACTCGTAATTTCCAAGCTTGACTATGCCAACAGCCTATACCTTGGCACACCCACGTTTATAATACAGAAAATACAACTCATCCAATATACTGCTGCAATCTTTCTTCCCTGCCTTTTTCAAAGAGAACACATTGCTGGACTCTTGCAATCACTCCACTGGCTATCTATAGCAAGAAAGACAATGTTCAAGGCACTTTGCATTGCTCACAAGCCTCCAAGGAAAAGGACAGCTATTCTTGCAAGTTACATTCAAGCAATACAAACAAGTCAGGACACTGCACTCCAGGCTTGCACCACTTTTCATACTACCTTACCATAAGAAATCCATTGGAAGCACTACTTTCTCAGCACTACCTGCCAGGCTCTGTAACACCCTACCAGCCAGCATTTGAAGTATCAAGGAGCCTATATACTTCAGAAGATAGATGAAAACATGACTATTTCAAAGACAACTACACCTCCACACATCCCTGCAGCACAATCTGAAAAAAAGTTGCACCCTGAAACTCAATCTTCAGCTTACGATCCACAGGTTGGAAACAAGCCAACCAGCAAGCTTCTTACTGCAGGTAAGTTGAGGAGAGGTGACCTATGCTTCATCAGGGTATTATTTAATTATGTAAGTTCATACATAACATTTGTGGCCCACAAGGATACTAATACCATAACACCCAATGATTGGCAGTCAACTGTACCTTACACCTCTTACATTCACATAAGACATATCTGCTCAATGGTTGTCCATCACCAGTACTGTGCAGCCAATAAATCAGCGATCACTAAATGAACAGGCATGGAATAACCAAAGTGATCTGTTGCACACTGCGGGTTAATTGAAGGACTTTAATCTAGTCCATGACTGCAGGTCCTAAATATCTATACACTATGGCTGCTTCTTTACATCTCACATTGGCTTTCATATATGAGGTGATAGTAACAATAAACATCCCAGCATCTCTCCACTTTTCTCTCCCTCAAACAATGCCAGCTCTGGCCCAGAACTATACACTAGGGAGCAGATTTACTAAAATTTTTCATTGGGCTTGCTTCACTTTTGTGGTTCAGCCTGACACAAAATAATTTTTGGTATTTACTAAGGAATGTGAACCTACCGTTCATGGCTTTGTGTAGTTTACTAAATATAAAGTAATGCAAAGCAGTGCATATTGCTGCCTTGAGTTGCCTTGCGTTGAGAAGGCATTCCACGGGTGGAACATGGGTGGTCTCCTACATCCAACTATGAAATTTGGTGGATTGCCAGATTTACTAAAGCTAGTAAACTTGGGAATGCGTCAAAATGGTACGCCTACCACAGTGAGACGTCACAAGGAGAAATATATTTATTTCTTTGTATTGCTTCCTCATTCTATATGTGCTGCATAAGTGGAATATGCCTCTATAGATAGGGTTTGTGCATGAACTTGGCCCTTCCTGCACAAAAACAATTCTGCCTGTAATGCAGGCACCCTTTCCCTATTGTGCAAGGGTACCTGCTTTGGTGCTAGGCAGTATACAATGCACCAACATTAGAAGACAGCAAAAACACCATACCTTTGTAAAAAATTTACATTTCTTCTATCTACTGCATAATCTGCAGATTTTAAGAAAAAACATTTGGGGGCCCATAAGGATAGCGTGCGGAAAACCACCCCGATGCCATGGAGGTGGAAACCAACCGCCCGCCTGCACTGCGGAAACACCGGCGGGCACATTAGGATCAACCGCCACAAAAGACCGACCGCGGCGGTAGCGGGCCAAGCAAAACTGTCCGACGCGCTCAGTGATGGCTAAAAACTGACTGCGGCAGTCGGAAAAGCAGCGGAAAAGCAACAAGCCGCCGCAAGGACAGCGGACACACCGCACGGGAAATTAAGATAACCCCGAGGGTGTCGCGGTCGGAACCGCTGTTACCGACCGCCGCGGTCGCACACAGGAGTGAATGGGAAAAATAGCGGAAGAGCTGCAGCATAGACACCGCAGCGGACGGGACATGAAAAACATGGCGGACGATGCCAAAACACCGCAGTGATGCCAAACATTGCACAAATAAAATTAGCCATGCCCCCCAAATACATAACACACATACAAATAAAATAAATAAATATATATATATTTTTTTAAAACAGGACAACTCCCGCAACACACCTGACACCCAAAATCCACTTGGACACACCTACACAGCTGAGTATAAAGCCACCCCCTTCACTAACCACAATCCTTTGCAACACTCCAGAATAGAAGTCCATACCCCATATCTAACAGGAGAGGCAAAACAGCACAGCACACACACACATCCACCACCACCACCCTCACTACCACCATTACACCAGCACAAATAATCCCCCTGCACACAACACACCTCACACCTCAACACCATACCCCTGCACCCACAGCCCTGCATCCACAAACACCTCAACCACCACACACCATGACATCACAAAAAATGCCAAAATTCACCGAGAGTGAGTTGACAGTCATGGTCAATGAGATTGTGAGAGTAGAGCCACAACTGTTTGGTAGCCTGGTCCAACAGACACCATTAGCCACGAGGACACAAATGTGGGAAAGGATAGTCCGAAGGGTAAATGCAGTAGGGACCACCCCTAGATCCAAGAAGTAGATCATGAAGCAGTGGCATGATCTCAAGAGGGTTGTCAAGGAGAGGAGGAGTAAGAACTGGACGCTGGCGAACCTGACTGGCAGTGGCCCTCCCATCCCACCGAAAACATTCACACCATGGGAGGAGAAGGTGCTTGCCATACTGCTTCCTGAGAGTCTCACAGGAGTAGCCGGGGGAGCGGAGGCTGGTAAGTACAAACAAATGCCAAACAACACACTGAGAAGTACTTCCTTGCAATACCTAAAAACCATTACACTGTCCACCCTCACACAACAGGTAGCTAGCCATCTTGCTTAGGAGGCCTGTATGGGGGAGGGAGGCCTGTAGTACCACTCCCACCATGCCCCCTGTCCCACAGCTGAGCAGGATACAGGCCTCCCCCACACAGAAGCATGTGTCAGCCATTGCACTGTTCACCCTCACCCAACAGGTAGGTAGCTATGGTGCTTGTGATGTCTGTCTGTTGGAGGGAGGCCTGCACTACCACTCCCACCATGCCCCCTGTCCAACAGCTGAGCAGGATAGAGGCCTCCCCACCCAGAAGCATGTGTCAGCCATTGCACTGTTCCCCTCACCTAACAGGTAGGTAGCTATCTTTCTTGTGGTGTCTGTCGGTTGGAGGGAGGCCTGCACTACCACTCCCACCATGCCCCCTGTCCAACAGCTGAGCAGGATACAGCCCACCCCCACCCAGGAGCATGTGTCAGCCATTGCACTCTTCATCCTCACCTAACAGGTAGGTAGCTTTCTTAACTCTTCCTGGTGTGTGTGTGTGTGGGAGACCTGCATTCCTAAACGCAGCAACAATTGCATGCAATACATTGAGATCCAACATGTATGAGTAAATGATGTTCCTCTGCACTATGAAATTACACAAAGTGTTGCCATGAATTGTACTACAGGTTACTTCATATTTGTGTAGTGTACAGACAGTCGATTATACGCAGCTGACACAATACTTGCACAGTGCCCAACACTGACCATTCCCCATCTACTCCACAGGTGATGAAGAACTCACTGCTGAGGACCACACCAACGACCAGCAGAGCCAGTCTCCACCCCCGGCACATGGACTCTCGGATGTGGACTCCCAGGACAGTTTGGACGATGAGCTCCAGCCCGGCCCATCTGGTGTGCCACAGATCCAGAGGTCCCAGGCCCCCATTCTCCCCACCACCACGTCTGCTGCAACAACAGCGCAGCAGACTCCTGCTGTCATGGCCTCTGCCTCCATCGCAGCCACCACCACCGCATCCGCCACTAACAATAGTACCACCAGTAACACCTGCAGCACCCTCCCTGTCCCAGGGGATGACCAGCCCACAGCAACAACTATGGAGGGCAGGGAGAGAGTGCGTGGACCCACAGTGGAGAGGTAAGAGGTCTGTGGCAGCAGAGCAGGTGGGAGGGCCAGGACCACCACCAGACCTCGGGAGGAGTGGACACCATCCCTGGACCACTTCACCAGAGTAGTGGAGGCACAGCAAGAGGTCCAGGGACAAAGTGGCCGGTCGGATTAACTTTTAAGGGAGCTCATTCTGCTGATGAGGTCCATCGATAACCGCCTTGGACAGATGGTGGACCTCATGGGCCAGCAAGTGGCGTTGCAGAGGGACAGGCCTGTGTCCCAACCATCACCTCCGTCCCCTCCTGTTGTGCCGCAGGATGACAGTACACCATCCTCCCCTGCGCCACCAGAGAGGGGCGAGTCCCCTCACGCCGCTGGCCATTCAGCAGGCCCCCCACCACCAAAAAGATCTAGGGGGCGTCCAAAGAAGAGCCTGGGAGTCTCCGGAGGCAAAGCACCTGCCACACGCCAGTCACGGAGCCAGCCGTGATGACAACCCTCTTCCCTACTGCATTGACTGTTTGGACTCTTTCCCCACATTTCCTTGGCAATGGCACCTGTCTGTGGGACTGGGTCAACACATTCATGTGGACTCTACTCTTGCATCTCATCGAACAGGACTGTCAACTCACTGCTCATTCCCCACTGTCATGTAAATATTCCCGCACAAATCACATGTCCACTGTCAAAATAAAATGCCTGACGCACCAGATTGTGTGCAGTATCGTTTTTAGTGCAATATTTACAATGTTGACAAGGTCCATGATATGTCAAAATGATGTACAGTATGTAGAGCATGATTCGTCTGTAGCACCTAGGGAGACACAACAGAACAACAGTCACTGGTCTCATTGTGGCATCACAGGCAGAACACTACACAAAACATACACAAGACACTACAGGCATACTAGACAATGGGCTGCAGGTGTGAACAAATAGGGTCCAGCATACGTTCCCATATGGAACGTCACTGTCACTTTTACCACACACAGGTGACTGAACGTGTGCCTGTCTATTACATCCGCACATTGCCCTTCACAACAACAGCAACCACACCAGACAATGTACACGTTGTACCTCGTCACCCACCTTCAAGTGAAGTAGCGTTCAATGAGCTGCTGGCGCAGGTCCACTCCTTCATCCTCTCCACTGTCCTCATCACTGGACTCAGGTCCTTGAGCAGGTGGTGGCCTTGGTTCCTCACCATCGTCCAGGAGCAGGGGGACCCCCTTGTGGATGGCCAGGTTGTGCAGCATACAGCATGCCACAATGATCTTGCACACCTTCCCAGGCGAGTAAGCCAGTGCACCTCCTGTCCTGTCAAGGCAGCGGAATCTGGACTTCAGCAGGCCAAAAGTCCATTCGATTAATCGTCGGGTCCTGCCATGGGCGTCATTGTAGCGGATGTCAGCCGTGGTCCTGGGATTCCTGGGGGGGCTCAACAGCCATGGCCGACTGGGATGTGCAGAGTCACCTGTGAATGACACCCATTGCAATGTTGCACAGTCAGAGTACAGCAGGTGACACACAGCACACTATATCAGTAGGCATACTCACCCACAATCCAAGCGCGCTCTGGATGCAGATTCTCCATCATGCGTGGGACCATGCTGTTCCTCATGATGTACGAATCATGTGCCGAGCCAGGATACTTTGCACACACATGAGAAATGGTCATGTTTGCAAGGCACACCACCTGCACATTGATGGAATGATAATGTTTGCGGTACCTATATGTATGCTCCGTCGCCTGTGGTGCCACAAGACCTACATGGGTGCAATCGATGGCACCAACAACATGTGGGATGCGCCCAAGGGGATAGAAGTCCCCCTTCACGGCAGCCAATTCTCCTCCCCTAGTGAAATGGATGTAGCAATTCCGATGGAGCATCATGGCTGCAAGAACATCCCTCAGCACCATGCTGAACATGGGCTGGAGTGGAGCACGACCTTTAGCGCCTGTTATCAGTAAATAATAAGGTATCAAGACCACGGTAGATGTGACTAGCAGCGGAATTGTTTCCTGTTCCCCGCCAGCTCTCTGATTAATCATTTCAGAGACGCATTTTTAACCAAACAGCACTAGAAGTCCAATTGAAAATAGGACGGTTTACCATTAAGCCGCCGCTCCATTTTCTAAAAGAACAAAACAGCCACCACATAGACGACATTTTTAAGAAAAGCACATCCTTGATAATAAATAAGTTTCCTAAGGATTTGACTCGTCCAGCCCTGATGAGAATCCTGTGATGCACACAGCAGGATTCAAAACGCGTCGGCATCCGCGCTCTGATTCACTTTGAGCCACCATGCTTTGATTAATTTGGCATTTATGCTCTGATTGATTTGGCATTTCACACTCTGATTCATTTTGATGAAATATGGTATAGTTCAGAGTGTAGGGACATTGTTTACGTTGTAAAAAAAACTCTGTTGCTCTGTATTAAGCAACAAATGATGGTCACTGATTTACCATTGCATAAACAATTTTGTGTTTCCAACTGTCCCTTGGTAACTGTATGAATTTGTTTTTTTGATCATAATTTGTATACAACTAGTATTGTGTTTGTGAATTGTGTTTTGTGTAATGTCCAGTATTGTTTTTGGATTTTTTTTGAAAAAATTTATGGCAAAACGTTGAGTTGATATTGCACTTTCTCTGATGAATCACAAAAAATGAATGATGGATAAATAAAATGACATTATAAACATGTCAGGATAACTAATTGAATCTTGGTTCATCCTTATAAAGAGTAAATATTTGAAATCAAACATAGAGGCATAGGTAAAATCCCCCGTTTTTTGCGAACATGGGCTGTGACATCCCTCCAGCGCTTGCCACGGTCTCCTGGAAGGAACCTGTTGCAAAAAAGTGGAGTGCTGCCATCACCTTGTATGTGGGTGTAAATGCCGTCGGATAGTGACGGCGAGGCTGCAGGTGGGGCTCCAATAGATCACACAGAATCTTCAGTGTTAGCCTATCCAGGCAGAATTTCCGGATTATCGCCTCATTCTCCATGTCCTCAAGCACTGTCAGGTGACGTAGGAGATTCGGCCTCCTCCTGGTTGAGATGTAAATTGGAAAATGTCAGTGACAACCATCATGAGATGGCCACAGCACATACCATCAATGATGGCATGGAAAAACAAAGACTGCCTGAGAGACGCATGGCACACCAGGTTACATGGGTGGCCTTTTGATACACAGAGAGCACTTCTCTCCACTGACAATATACAAGTGCCACGAACAAATTGGGGAATGTGAATGCGCACATACTGGAGAACACAATTCACATGTGCAGGCAAGGTGCTGCCACATCCGCCAATGTTTTGCAAATTACCATGTCTGTATCATACCCATCTGCTGTACCTGTCACACCTCAATGCATCATGTAAACTCTGCACACATCCATCTACACAATGATCACAGCAGCAGGAAAACGTTCAGTTGTGTGCAGGAGCTGTTGTGAAAGCACCAGTCTGGTACGATACAATGCAGTGACACAAGCCTTGTCAAGGTCAGCACTGACCCACAACAAATTGATTTGTACTACTTCATTAACACCAGCTCAAGAGTGTCAAGCATCATCAGCCATCATATGCATAACTAACATGGCAGGGACCACAGACCAAAGTGTGTCACACTTAATGTGCGTACACCTGTGGATGACATGGAAGTATGGCATTGTGTGTACAATGATGTGCCCTTCACCATGTTGCTGCTGGTTACTGATACCGTGTTCTTGATTGACATTGCCATTAATGGTTATGAAAATAGTGGTACCTCCCCCCTGGCCCCGGCGGTGTGATGGCAGCAGCACCCCCTTCACAAGTGCGGTAGCCATTGGCATATGGACATGTGTACATGGCGGTGGGCATGCTCCGCCGCATGCATCGCGGTACCTCCCGCCTGGACCTGGCGGTGTGACGCCAGCACCACCCCCTTCACAAGTGTGGTAGCCATTGGCATATGGACATGTGTACATGGCAGTGGGCATGCTCCGCCACATGCATCGTGGTACCTTCCGCCTGGCCCCGGCGGTGTGACGCCAGCACCACCCCCTTCACAAGTGTGGTAGCCATTGGCATATGGACATGTGTACATGGCGGTGGGCATGCTCTGCCAGCGCGTAGGTGGTCATTGGATGCATTTGAATGATGCACCATCGCGGTAGCGCACACAGGGCACCCGCGGTGCATCACCGCCATGGAGCATTGTCTACAGCCAATGGGAGCGATGATCGCGGTGCCATGATGCAGATTAGAAAGACGTGGAAGGTGTGCTCCGCCAGCGCGGAGGCGGTCATTGGATGCATTTGAATGATGCACCATCGCTTTAGCGCACCCCGGGCACCCGCGGTGCATCACTGCCATGGAGCATTGCCTACAGCCAATGGGAGCTATGATCGCGGTGCCATGATGCAGATTTGAAAGACGAGGAAGGTGTGCTCCGCCAGCGCGGAGACGGTCATTGGATGCATTTGAATGATGCACCATCGCGGTAGCGCACCCCGGGCACCCGCGGTGCATCACCGCCATGGAGCATTGCCTACTGCCAATGGGAGCGATGATCGCGGTGCCATGATGCAGATTTGAAAGACGCAGAAGATGTGCTCCGCCAACGCGGAGGTGGTCATTGGATGATTTTGAAAGAGGCAGACCTGGACAACCAATTGGTGCTGCTTTGCACCTTACAGACGACCCCAGGGGGTTATAAGTTTGTGGGAGTGAGCCTCACATTTCCACTGCTCACAGAGCCTGCAGCCTGGGACCCTCTCCTGCTGCTGCCTCCTGAGCCTGCTGCCTGGGACCCTCTCCTGCTGCTGCCTGCTGAGCCTGCTGCCTGGGACCCTCTCCTGCTGCTGCCTCCTGAGCCTGCTGCCTGGGACCCCTCACCACTCACTTCCGCCACAGGTGTTCCATGTCCATAGGGATGGCAAGGACAGAGAAGATCCATGCCAGTCCATTCACCAGCGAGGAGCTAGAGGTCCTTGTGGATGAGGTGCTGGCACAGTACCCAAGGCTGTTTGGTGGTCCCAATGTCGTGGTAAGTCACCATGAAGGTAGCTGTCGGGCAGGGGGGTGTCAGACGTGTAGTTGTGCTGCTGCAGTATATGCCTGAGGGTGTGGGGTTGTGTCAAACACTGACAGACAAGCTGTCTCCAGGGCGAGGGAGTGTGTGTGCCACAATGTCACTCTTTTCCATGCCTGCACCTGTATGTGTGAGTGGGGAGTGTTACATTGTCAACCATACAGAGCCACCAAATGTTTGCCATGTAGGTGCCAGGACAGTAATTGCTTGTGTAAATATTTCTGTGTGCCCCTGTTGTCTGACTCAGTGTGACCCAGAGAGTGGTACCAGTGGCTGCCCACCCAAACGAAAAACGCCACCAGACTTGCATGGTCCTTGCACCAGTTCCTTCCCACTGAATAGTAGATATGCCCCATCTGTGCCCTGTGTAATTGCAGACTTACATACTTCTGTCGATGCACGTTATGTACATGCATCCTGCATTTGTGAGATTATCCTGGACCCTCTACGCCCCAATGTGTGCATGCAATCACATCTGTGTGGGCCATGCAAAGTGCCCTTGTGAGAGGTCACCCAGTTTTGGAGGGAGGGAGGGAGGTTACAATTAGTCATGAGTCTGTGTCTTGCTACTGTTCTGATAGATGTTGTTATCTGACATTGTGTAACTGTACATTTACCCTTCTTTTCTCTCATACCTGCAGCTCAGAGTAAACCAGCGTAAGGCCGTGTGGAGGGCCATTGCGGCAAAGGCGGGAGCCCTGGGGGTATCCAACCACCGACGCACACACTGCCACAAGAGGTGGGACGACATCAGTCAGCTTGCAAAAAACGTGGCTGAGATGACATTGGGGATGCTACCACACACAGGGCGTTTGGCACGCCGCAGCATGACTCCAGTGATGGGCCGCATCTTGGCAGTGACTCATTCAGACCTGGATGCACGTCTGAAGGAGCATGGCAAGCAAGGCAGGGCTGGTGAGTATCTGGGGAGCGTGACTTTTGCTTGGAGCTGATGCATGTGTACAGGGCCTGTGGCAGTGGTGAGCCATGTGATGTGCGTGTGCTGCTGTGCTGTGCTGTGCCATGTGAGTGGCTGCTGTGATGTGTGCTTGTATCAGGTATTGTGCCACCCTGGCCTTACTGAGCAGATACTCCCTGCTGTACTTTCCCATTGCCAGATGTGTTGGGCTCTACATGGTCTTTCAGCGTTGGGATGGTGTGGGTAATCTATTATGGGGTGAACAGCAGTGTCCACTTGCTGAGTGTGAATTTATGTATGCCTACTTTGCCTGCACCATGATCGTTGGTGCCCCAACATCTGCAAATAATGTGCCCCAGATTTCCACATGGTGCTTGCTATGGCCTACGTGGCATTGGGGACTGTGGTGTCCTAATAGGTGTGTGTGTTGTCCCCTCCTGTTCCCTGAAGGTCTGTTAGTGGTAACAAGTGTTGTACCCTCATCATGTCCCAAGGCGTGGGCAGGCCAAGTTGTGTGTGTGGTACACTTCATCTACGGGCAGGGTGTAGTGCTGTGTGGCATCAACATGGCTCACTCATGGCAGATATTCAGCGTTACAGGCACTGCTGTGGTCTATGTTGTGTGTAGCTGCACAGTGATTGCAGGGTGTGGTGGTTACCATGTTGATTTGGGCCTCTCCTGTAGTGCATTGTCTTGAATTCGTGTGACCAGACGATGACGCTTATGCAACCCTGCATCTCTCTCTCATGCAGATTCGCAAGAGACCACGGAGGAACATGAGCCCGAACCCAGTGGTGGCGAGAGTAGCACTACAGCTGCAGCGGAGGCCAGTGACACAGAGCCCACCAGCGCATCTGTGGGTGACAGAAGTATGCAGGCTGAGACACAGAGTCCCACATCATCTGATGCCAGCGGGGATGCATCCATGTTGGCAGGCACAGGGGATGGGGAGTCTGCATCATCATCTACCACCCAGCGGCCAGTGCCCAGCCTCCCATCCACTTCCTCTGGTGCTGCCCGTATCCATGTCACTAAGAGGGGACGAGTTACATTCCCACCTGGCACCGCTGCCCCTGCACCTGTCCCCCCTTCTGCCCTCAGTGCAGACTGTGTAGAGCTCCTGCACCAGCTCTGTGTGGGCCAGACCGCCCTGCTCAATGCCTTCAGTGAACATGACAAGAAATTAGGCCAGGTGGTTGCATACATGGAGGGCATACAATCTGACGTGGGTGGGCTACACCGTACAGTCCAGGCGTTGTCATCCACAGTGACGTCAGCTCTTCAACAGGCACATGCTCCCATTGCAGCTCAGGTGCCTTTATCCACCCCCCAGTCAGTGGCCACATCAGGTGACAGTGACCACGGTTCGCCTGCGTCACCAAAAAGATACAGCACAAGGAGCACACAACAGACACAACCCAGGAACTCCCGCCCACAGACACCATCCCCACTGAAGAGCAGGGCCACCCCACAATGCACAGACAAGAGCCAGTCAGGGAAGATCAAGGCCAGGCGATCAATGAGGCAGACATCAGGCTCACATGCCGCAGAGGCATCACCAGCAAAAGAATCTCCCGTCACTGAAACTTCACACAGACCTACACATGCAGTGTCTGTGTCCACTGAGGAGGTGTTGCATATCAGGGGTATACCTAGGAAGAGCACAGGGACACATCCACCCACCACATCTACCCCAATTCCGAGTCCATTGAAGCAGGTGGAGGAGGGCACTGTAGAGACCATCCATGGCAAGAAGGCAAAGGAGGTCACTGTAGGGACCACCCCTGGCAAGAAGTCAAAGGAGGTCACTGTAGACACCACCGCTGAGAAAAAGGCAAAGCAGGGCACTGTAGGGGGTACACCAGGCAAAGAGGGGAAGGAGGTCCAGGGGCGTAGCCAGACCAAGCTTTCCGCAGGATCCAGCACATCACCAGATGTAGTGCCAGTGCCTGCACCTGATGTGGGACAGTTGGTGTGTGTGCCTGTTGTGTCCTCAACACTTCCCATCAACCCCAAGACAGGGAAGCCAATTCATATTCCCAAAAAGTGGAAGGGCACCCCTCCAACCTCTCCCACCCACACTGTGTCAGAAGTCTGCATGACTCCACCTCCACGTGCCACTTTGCCACCTGGTCCACACAGCCCTCCAGCTTGCCAAGCCACTGTTAGCCCCACATCACCTGGGGCTCTGTCACCCCAGTTAAGTGGGCCTGCTGTCCCTGACACACAGCCAGGTCCAAGTCTGCATGACTGCCAGGAGTGAGTTTACATCCCCCTCATGCGCCTGTGCCTCATACAGGTGTGCGAGCCCTGACCATTGTTTACAAGCATGGACACTGGCCCTCTTGCTCTTCTGTGTCGTGCTCACACCTGTGCCTTGGACACTGGCCCTGTTGCTCTGCTGTGTTGGCCTCTCCCCTGCCATGGACACTGGCCCTGTTGCTCTGCTGTGTCGTGCTCTCACCTGTGTCTTGGACACTGGCCCTGTTGCTCTGCTGTGCTGTACTCTCCCCTGTACCTTGGACACTGGTCCTGTTGCTCTGCTGTGCTGTACTCTCCCCTGCCTTGGACACTGGCCCTGTTGCTCTGCTGTGTCGTGCTCACACCTGTGCCTTGGACACTGGCCCTGTAGCTCTGCTGTGCTGTACTCTCCCCTGTGCTATGGCCACTTGCCTTCCTGTTTGTGTTTCACCTGTGCATGGTATATAGCATTTTTGCATCATTTTGAGCCGTGCTGTTGTCTACTATTGTTGTACCGCTGCATCTGTGCAATATGTGAATAAATACAGTTACTTCTGGTGTGTGTTTTGTCGATGTCCTTGCTGATTAAAGTTATGTTTCTGTTCGCATTTGATTGCCTGTGCACCATGCTCCATGTATCACTTCAACATTGCAAGGCTCTTTGCAGCCATCATAATTTTGGGCAGGGGCGACAGGGTCTTAAGTCCATTCTGAGCCTACAAATTGTGTGTACTGTGATGGCTATTTTACCTGGCATGCAGTCATCTTGTTAGTGATTTGCTGTTGTTGCCTACACTGTTCACATGTCTGGTTGGGGGACACTGCCAGCACAGGGTGTGATGCTGTGCAAATGTTTTAAAGCTGGCTGGGATATGTAATGAAGTATGTGTGTGGATTGCTTTCTGTGTGCCCAGCCTTGTATGTGTATGGTCATCTTGTTTTGGCCCTTGGTCCTGGTGCCATGGCCTACAAGAGATGCGTGGTGTTGGGTGTAGTGGAGGTGTGCAGTGTGAAGGATGTCAGTTTGTTGTGGATGTGTGTGTGTCCCTGTATTGTGTGAGACACACATGTGTCAGTCAGGAGTTATATGCCTGTTTGTTTTGTCTTGCCCTGGGTAGAGGATTGTATGCACTTGTGTGAGCTGTTTGTAGTGCACTGTGCTGTGTGTCGGTGTGTCAATGGTGTTGTGTGTGACTCCTCCTTGTTGTGTTTGTAAGTTTGAAGTGTACAAAGTGTGTGAGTTGCACATCAGTGTTGTGTTTGATTGATCCTCAATGTGTCTTTGGTGTTTTTGTGTGCACTGTGTGGCCCTGGTGCTCCACACTGGCATTGTGTTTGTGTTTGTCATGCATTGCAGGCACAGGGTGGTTTTTCCACTCCTGTATGGCATGGTGTGTGTGGTTTTAGGCCATCCCCTATGTGTGCCACTTGTGCCTGGCCATTGTGGGTGTTCCGTCCCTCTATTTGTGTGTGGTACACCCCTTACATGTCTGCTACTGACATGCTGGCTGTTTAACTTTGATGTCAGCTTTGCCCTTGGTTTCCATGTGTGTGTGCCTCCCCATCACTTGATATGTGGGCTTGTGCTTTGTGGTGCAGTTCTTGGGTCATAAGTGTTGTTCCACTCTGGACATTGCCCCAATGGTTTATGTGTGCTGTCCTTGTGCTATTGGTCATTCTGTAGTGGTCATGTGCACTTCAGCTGTGTGTGCTGGCCTGTGCTCTGGTGGAGGTGGCTCTGCTCTTGTATCCCAGAGTGGTGCATGTGTAGTTGTTGTGTTGGATGTGTGGATGTAGGGTGTGGTATTGCTTCACTTCCTGGGTGTGGTGTTGTATTTGTGCAGTGCTGATTTGTGGTGTGTGATGTGGTTGTGTCAATCATGCCTGGTATGCAGACACTGCTTGTCGTGCATGCGGTGCTGTGTGTATGTGGCCTTGGCATTGCCTGATGTGCATCCCCTGATGTCTTGTGGTGTTTGTTGATTGAGGTTTCATGTGCATCTGTGATGGGTTTGATGTGGCTGTGTGTGTTGGTCCAGATGCACTTCTTGTGTGATTTGTGTTATGGTGTGTGTGTGTTTTGTTCCTGAGTGATGTTGTTGTGTACTCCTGTTGTGTCTGTTCTCACATTGATTTTCCCCAATTTGGCTAACCGGGTATGCGTTTTTCTGTTGGAGTTCAGTATGTGTTCCTGTAGTGTTTGTGTGTTGTTCTTGTGCAGGCATCGGTTGAGGCATCCCTGTGTGTGTGTTGCGTTTGAGGCTACACCCAGGGTGTGTGTTTGTTTGTGTGTGTGTGTATGTGCTGGCAAGGATTGTGAGCCTTGAGTGTGTGTGGCAGTGATGTTGTGTGTTCCTTGTCAGCCACTCCTGCAGTGGCTGTCTCCCTGGTTGTGTGTTGTGTGGTGCAGAGAGTGTGTATTGTGCTTGATGTTGCAGTGCTTGTTTGTGTGCATGGCGGTGCAAGGGATGGGCACCTGGCCTGTGGGTCGATGCAGTGTGTTGCTGTGTGGTTGGGGGCTGTGTGTCCCTGTGGTGTTTGTGCCCTGCCCATGCCCTGGAGAGGCCCTGCCTTCTGCATAGTGCGCATGTGTTGAACGCGGCGGTGACGTGACTGGGACCGGGAAGTTGCTGCTGGATGGCGGTCGATGTGTGTACCGGATGCTGAGGGGTGCCTTGTTGTGAGGTGGGTGATGTGTGGGTGCCCATGTGGATGTGTTGTGTCCCCCAGCAGGGTGTCTGTGTGGTGATTGGTCCCTGTGTCGGCCTGTGTGTTGTGTGTTGCATATGTGTATTTGCGTACCTGAGGCGGCATCCGCGGCGGCCCATCTGACGGTAGTGTTGTAGGAGGAACATCACCAGATGCATATGGAGGGCTGGGTTCATGGCGTTCGGGAACGGGTCTCGGCTATCTTGCTCCGCTGTCGAGTTTCCGCCTGCTCAGGCTGGGCGGTGTCTCCTCTGCGGTGCGTCTGCTTGTTTGGGCCATCCTAATTTGTCGAGCGGGCGGACGTCATTCGGGACAGCGGAGAGTCTCGATTGGCTCCCGCCGCCACGGTGGCGGGCGCACTTTGATGGCGGTGCGCGGCGCTCTGCGGCGGACGGGAAATTACCTATGTTTACCTATCCTAATGTGGCAGACTTGAGTACCGCTGCTCGCGGGCGGAAAAAGCCGTTTTCTGCCCCGCCACCACCGTGGTGGTGCCACCGCCCGACATCCTAATGGACCCCTAAGCATTCTCAGCTCTCCCTGTATAGTACCTTATCCAATGGTTTGGTTGAAAGGGCTAATCGTATTTTTAAAGCGGGGATTCAGACTGTTATTGCAGCAAATATTGATGTTTCAACTTTTCTGAAAGAGAGAATATGAGCGTATCTCACAACACCCCGTTCCATGAAAGGTTTTGAGAGGAGGGGAAGCTTGATTTAAGTTGCTATCTGAATGCCTGGCAAAGATCGCAGTGGGTAAGCAAGATATGGTGGAAACCAAGATTGAAGATTTGCGGGAAGAAATTGTCTAAACAAGAAATACAGAAGAAAAATTACAATCTCAGGAAAAATGTAGAAAATGTTGCAGTTGCTGTGAATGCTTGGGTTTTGATTAAGTAACCTTTTAGATTTAGTAAAGGAGAGTCAACATTTCCATGCCAGTAAGAATAATTAGAACAAGCAAAGCTTCTGTTTTGTTGGATGGGAAGGGATAGTGGAAAAGAGACACTGAGGTTCAGCTTTCAGATATGCAGGCAGAAATATATTTGCATACATACTCTAAAAATGAAGCTGGGGAGTCCATTTTAACAACTGATATTGTCAGCAGTAATGATACTTCACATGTTGCACAAGAGTACATTGGGAGATCTAGCAACTGTGCACCAGCTAGCGGCAGGGCATCTGTCACGAATAGCTGAGAACTTGGGGTGTGTGATACGAATGAGGTGTTCTCTACTCCAAATGCGTGCCTCAACGAGTCCACAACTGTCAAAACCAGCAATTCTGACACCAGAAAGGCTGAGATCACTGACTGTGTTTTGTCTTAATTTGCTTTTTTTTGTATAAGGAAGGCAGGTGATGCTATGTTCATATTTGTGAATGCTGTAGTTACTTATATTACATTCTGTGTGCCTTGTTATTGTATTGTTATTTGACTTCGCTGGAATACTGATGGTGTGGAGTGCTGGGCTGGTTCTGGAATGTACAGGCTAGAATCAGCTGCCTTTTCATCTCGGAGACTATCCGGTGGTTGGTGTGGTCATGGGTACATCACGAATAAAGTGGAACTATGGGACATATTTACATGCCCCTATCGTCACAAGAACATCACTTTTAGTGACGTTCCTGTGGCGATATGAGCTTCACCTTATTTACAAGGCAACGTTAAGCCGCTTAATGTGGCTTAATGCTGCCTTGTACATAAGGCACCCTTTTACATTGTACTTAGCGTGAAAGGGGCGGACAATGGGTGTTGTGGTGGGCATTCCACTGCAACACCCATTGATTTTGACGTTGCCTCATATTTACAAAGGTGGCATAAATATGGGGCGGTGCCAAACTTAAGACTAGAGAAAACCTGGTCTTACCCTGGCAAATCGAGGAGAGATCTTTAATTTCTCCTAGTTTTTGCTGATTTCATGTGTGCTGCATTGTGCAGCACACATAGAAACAGCAAAACACCATTGATTGTTTATGTGCAGGAAGGTGTCCCTTCGTGCACATAAACAATCATTAAAACATGATGTTTTGCAACTTCTATGTGTGCTGCCTTAAGCAGCACACATAGAAGTCCCAAAATGACATTTAAAGATTGTTTATGTGCAGGAATGGGCACCTTCCTGCACAAAACACAATAGACCCCCTCAATGCGGGCACCCTTGCACTATGGTGCAAGGGTGCCTGCGTTGGCGCTAGGCAGCTAAATTAGCACCAGCGCAGGGGGGAAACGCAAAGCTTCACCATATTCTTATATTCTTATAAGTAAGGTTTAGCTCTGCGTTTCAAAAGTGGCGGAGCGCAGCGTTAAGCCAAGGAGCCTCCGCCACTTCCTTATAAATATGCCCCTTCATATTTTGCACTTAACTCATGAAGTCTAGTTTGGGTCCTGATTGATTATTGCTCACACCTGCATATGGATGCTACAAGCTGCTCCTGCCGAAGGAAGCAGGCCAACTCAATAAATTGCAGTGCTTGCCCAATCCTTGAGGATAATCGCAAGAGACACCACTGGAACCATTAGACACTCCTGACACCCATTCAGAATCAGAATGTACTTTATTCGGTTAAAAATCATTAACCATAAAAGCAACAACATGAAAATTACAATTTATACAGATCTGTTTAAAAACACACAATTTCATTATATTTCATTTATACAAATGGATTTTCGTAATTTGAAAACATGTTTAAAAAAGCTTAAAAGTACGACAACGGTTAAAACTGTGTCCATTCTCTGACATTCTAAAAAAGCTAAACGACATCTATTTAAATTCATGTCTTTGAGGAAGGGGATTATAACTTTTCAGCGAGGTATAATATAAAATTTACAAAAGAATAAAATGTGAATATCAGATTGGGGTGAGGAATCATCACACGGGCAGGTAGCTAAATGTCGCGACCTTGAATTCATTTCTGGGAAGGACAAAAGTCTAAAAACAAGATTTAATCTAAAACGGGTTAAGAGAAATCGATCATAATTTGACATCAACAGGGTCAAATAGGGCTGTACTTTTACACCAGTCAATATTAAATTGTGCGAGGCAACTGTCTTTTTGCTGATTTCCACTCGCCTTCTTTTGTCCTCAAGGTAATCCAAACTCAGTTTTTTCAAAAGTTTTCTGGGTATGTTTCCCATAGAGGGTGGGTCCTCATAGTATTCACGGTATCCAATATCAATCATAAAGTGTTTAATATAAGCTAGCCAGTCAACGGTACCCACATTTTCCATATTTAGTATGTCCTGTAGCACAGCCTGATTAACTACACATTCATTAGTAGTCCATACCCTGTGCCACAAAAGAATGGGCTGTATTCTAATTAGATCTGATATATGGGATTGACCCAATTCTATGTGACAAATGTATGTTGAAACACTCTGCTGTACAACTAAAACGTCCCGCAGAAATTTATTTTCAACAATTTGTAATGGTTCTATATTAGAAAAACCCCAAAGTCCCGCACCATACAGGGCTACAGATGTACATGTGGCGTTATATATAGTCAAGATTTCTCTTATTGGTTTGTTACCCAGCTTTTTTTTAAAAAGTCTTGATGGCCATTATAGTTTTTTGGCACAAAAGAGTTCTGGCCTTTATAGCACTAGTCCATCCCCCCAGTTCATGGAACAAGATACCCTGGTAAGGGAAAGAAGTAATATTTTCCAAGGGAACATTATTCAAATACATACTTTTCATCTTTTTCCCAGATCTTGTACCACAGTTCATGGAGTATGTTTTACCACAATTGATTTTCAGGTCTAAGCTCAAAATGAACTTTTCGAAGGATAATAACAGTTTTTGTAGGGCCAAGGGGGTACGGGCCATTAAGAGGGCATCGTTCGCATACATGAGTGCAGGGATCAGCCTCTTCCCCACGCTGGCACATCCCTGCACTCCTGCAGGAGTCGATGTTCTAGTCCATTTATGTAAAGGAGAAATAAGAAGGGGGCCAGAACACACCCCTGGCGTACTCCGCGTCCCATTCCAAATCTCCTAGTACATTCTCCCCCACGGCCATATCGGACTGTGGCTGTGGCTCCTGAGTATAATTCTCTCAGAAAACAGATGATGGAAGCTTCCACGCCAAGCCCTTTCAAAATTTCCCACAATTTAGTATGTGATACGCAATCAAATGCCGATGACAAGTCGACAAACATGAGATATAACCGTTCACCTTTAACCCTTGTATACTTTTGTTGAATAATCATTAAATTTAAACATTGTTCAACAGTTCCCATGCCTTTCTGGAATCCATACTGTAGGTCGCTCATTATTTCCTTTTCCTCTGCCCAATTCTGGAGTCCTGCCAAAATAATTCTACCAAGAATTTTTACAGATGAAGCAAGGAGGGAGATTGGCCTATAGCAAGCACAATTTCGTCTATCGCCCTTCTTGTAAATCGGCACAATAATCGAGGTAAACCAGGATGGGTTTAAGCCCTTGGCAAGTGCGGCATTAAAGAGCTATACCAGCACGGGGCCCCAGATCTCTTTATTTGCTTTATATAGGTCTGAAGGGATCCCGTCAGGGCCAGCAGCCTTGCCACCCTTCGTTGCTTTTAACCCTGTTATGACTTCCTCCAGGGTTACCACCAGATTCTCCTCCCCCATTCCAACATTGACCATTTTAGGAACATTTGTAATGTAAGGATCATCTTGGGAGCTATATAAGTTTGAAAAATGTTCCACCCATTCATCTTCGGTAATCGCGGTCTCTATGCGAGCCTTATGACTATCAAAGAGGAAGGGAGTATTAACAGCCCTCCAAAAAGCAGATGCATCCTTCGACAGTGCAGCCTCGCAGAGGGCTTCTAGGGCCTTTTTTTTTATAGCGTTTTTACTATTTTTCAGGGCCTCATTATATGTTTTCCTCAACCCTCTTATTACTAAGAGATCCCGGGGAGACCTGTGAATAGCATGTTTCAAATCACTTAGTGCCCTAGTACAAGCAGTATCAAACCAACTTTTAGTGCGCCTAGTCCTGTTTTTTACCTCCACCCATAGGCTTTTTTTGATTTCAAGAGCTATTCTATCAAAATGCTCTAATATCTGGTCACACTGAGACGTCTCCCCAAGACAAATAGAAAAACTATCTGAACAGACATTTAGCAGCTTTGCAAGAAACATTTCTGGCGTGACCTTGCCCCATTTTAAAGTGTACCCATTTTGCCTTCCCAAAATCACGTCAGGGGCAGTATGTGGGGTGAGAGTATTTTCACAATGTTCATAAAAAGGGTTCTCAACCTCTATTAATTGGGGCAAATGATCACTTAGGGGTAGCTCTAGAGTCTCTGACCTATTAATCCTGTGGCTATAACTATTTGATACAAGGATAAAATCAATAGTGGACGAAGCTCCTCTACCAATGAATGTAGGCCCAAAAGAGGTAGGATTCTGAGCTATTTCGTTTGCAAAACCCAGATCATACATGAACACTTATTCATTAAGTAGGTCCCCGATCAAAGAGTGGTCAAAGTGTGTTAGATTTATATTTTGTTCTAACATTAGGCCACAAATCCCCTGTTTTCCCTTTGTACAGAGTGGACAGTTAAAATCCCCCCCCCATAAAATTGTCATTTCCTTATTGGACTTGTCTATTTCATGTTGTATATCTTCCCTAAGCATTTTTAAAATATTCGGGATTTCATCTTTCAGAATGTTATTGTAGAAATTTATCAGAACTACATTGAATCCCTTTTTTGAGCTTATGGTTATTGCATGGTAGTAACTGGATTTAGGCATAAAAGGTACTTTCTCATATTTAAGCTGATTAGAGAGAAATGTTATTAAACCTCCCTTCGCACGTCCGTGTTGGCCCCCCTCAGCCGGGGTAAAAAAGGTTCTATACCCACTTATATACACTGGGTCCGTGGTCCAAGTTTCTTGAAGAACCACAACGTCCCGCCCATTTAGGATAGTCTCCCAAAATGGATTGTTAATCTTGTTCTTTAATCCTGCTACATTCCAAAATAGAAATGTACAGTATTTCCTTTCCTTATTTACTTCTATATCTGCCAGGGGGATATTACAGGATAACTTTTTACATGGGGGGCTTACTCCTCCGCTATTATCCCCCACCTCTGCCTCCTGAGTGCTCAAATTGTTACAGGGAGGCTCTTCAGTGTCACCATAGTTTATATTTAGGGTCAGTTCTAATGGTAAGATAGTCTTACATCCCTCCCCTAGCGTGCACTCTTTTTGGATCTTTTTAGAATCAGCGACAACTCCTACACTCAGAATATTTATCTGATGGGTATCCTGTTCTTGTCAATCGACATAGTCAAGGCCTGAGAAAGCATGGAATCTATTATAGGTTGGTAAATTATAAACTGGTAGGGCAAACCCTCTATTCTCCCAAAAATGATTATTATTTCCATAATTTATTCCAGGAGTTGTTGGAACAAATTGCCTTTGATTGAAATTAAGCTGTCTCTGAGTTTAGGAAAAAGGAGGCTGACCGTATCCACGTTGATTTGAGCTGAACCAATTAACGGGGTACCTTACTTTATCCCTGTCTCTAGAGTTTTGCCCTGGGCAATAAGGATAGAAGTAGCTAAGATAGTGAGTAGTAATAGAATCGCTACTTCTTGAATCATACCAATCTCCTATATGCCGTACCGCTCTATGATCTTTGAAATTTACAATAATAACATCCCCTTTCTTGTCTTTAGGTCTAGAGCCCACCCAGAATGATCGCCTCACAGTCAGGATTTCTCCGTTAATATGGGCAGGCAGGGGTCTATTATTATGTAACCAGTGTGTCACTTTGTTTCTTAAGGATCGATGGTCTTCCCTGATGTCCATAGGTAGCTCGGGGACACCCGCCATGACTATTGTGTAAGGAGCTGCTTCAGGTGGTAGGTCGACAATTCTCTGTGGGTGCCAATTTCTATTATGAGAATTTGCTGTACCATTCTCCTTAATAGCCTTAGCGTGCGGTATCTCTGACCTTTCTTCCACAATCAGATTTTCCCCACCTTGGACGCCTACTTTGCTTGTGGCTTTAATTTCAGGGTCGGGCTTCTTTTTTAACAAAGGTGATGATAGAGCTTTTTTTGGTATCGGACCGGTTGTTTTTACCCCAATGTGTACAGTTTTTGTAGAGGGAGTTGGGCAAGGTGGAGCTTGTTTAATGGCTGTCATCGTTGTAACAGATGGACCACTAGATTTTATAGTATTCACCCCCTTTACCAGATCAGCTAGTAATAGCGTATTTTTCCCTACTTTTTTATCTAACTGATCAAGTTTAGTATTACACAAATTTATTTTTTCTAACAGGGGCTGAATTAACGCTTTTACCAAGCTATCAAGTTTTACTAGCAGGTCGCTCTCACTGAAGGAACAAGGGTGAGTTGTCATTTGAGATACAGTCGGAGGGGTTGATAAAGTAAACACATTGGTCACTGCTGCAATTGGGCTCCTCTTCTGTAATTTAGCTTCCCGGGTCTTCATAGGACAACCCCCTCTTTTTTTAGTGATGTTAGTATTAGTGTTAGATGATGACACGTGCATTATGTTTGGAGATGATACTGGAGAGAATCTAGGGGAATTTGATAACCCTTCATAAACATAAGTACTACACAGACTCGAGCGGGGTACTTGCATACTAACAGGAGTACTTAGAATGGAGATCTCAGTAGTAGAATAATCTGATGCTTCCCCTTTTCCCCCCCTGTCTCCTATATTAGATAACCCAATATCTTCCATGCTACTGTGTATATGGGTTATCGATGGGGCTGTCCCTATATATTCCAAAGAGGAACTTTTGTATGTCGTAGTAACCAATTGAGGGCTCTTTTTAGCTGTATGTACTTTTTTATTTTGCTTCCCCTTTCTCCTTCTTGATTTTGCCTTTTTAAATATTCTTGCTGAGCATATGTGGGATGTAGAATGTTCTTTTTCCACAATATCTGGGCGATCAGCAAGTCTTACGGCATGCACCTGTGCTATCGCAGTGACCACTTTCCCAAAGGCAATAGGGGGGTTTTTGTGCGTAGGTATGTCAATTAACTGCGCCTCATCCTGGATGAAAGAAAGATTCCCGTGACCTAAAGAGGCCCGTCTATCACAATTAATCTGGGTTACTTTCTGAATTAAATAGTTATCCATAGGCCCTTTGTCTAGTTTCTCCTTAGACATCATGCTAGCTTAATTTCATACAGATTCTGAAAAAAATACTTAAGATAATTAAAAACAGCAAAAACTACAGGCCTTCAGCGATCAGCGCTTAATACCTAGACTTCGATATATACAAAAAGGGTTCACAGGAAGTACCTGTATAAAGAGTGTCCCAAAGGGACCCGCGTCTAATGCCCAGTCCAGTCTCCTCAGGCCTCTGAGGGCCTCAGAGGGCCCGCCCTTTGCCCGGGCTTTGCCCCGGGCGCTCCCGCGCAGCGGGAAGGATGCATGTTAAAAAATAGGGCCCTTAATTGGTGGGGCGGGGCAAGCAGGGAGAGCAGCCCAGGTGATACTGATTCGGGCAGCGAGGACTCCTGGGAAATGCAGTCACAGTCCTGCTGCTCGCAGCCCTGCCTGCAACCCACTCAGCCACAGCAGACTCCAAGAGGTCACCAGTTCCAATATCCACACGCCACGAAGCGGGACCCGCGAAGCGGGTACCGCGAGCGCCGCACTGCAGTTCAAGGAGCTAGACACAGGATCCCCGTAGGTAAGAGAAGTTCAGCAAAGCGTCCCGATTTCAATCCTGGGACAGGGGCTTTTAAAGAATGTTGGTGGGGCGGGGCAAGCAGGGAGAGCAGCCCAGGTGATACTGATTCGGGCAGCGAGGACTCCTGGGAAATGCAGTCCCAGTCCCGCTGCTCGCAGCCCTGCCTGCAACCCACTCAGCCACAGCAGACTCCAAGAGGTCACCAGTTCCAATATTCACATGCCACGAAGCGGGACCCGCGAGGCGGGTACCGCGAGGCGCCGCACTGCAGTACAAGGAGCTAGACACAGGATCCCCGTAGGTAACAGAAGTTCAGCAAAGCGTCCCCATTCACATAAGGGGACAATTCATTAGGGTGACCAACCGTCCGTAAATTTCACGGACAGTCCGTAATTTCGGCCGTCTGTCCGTTGTCCGTGATGGATTGTTTAACGGACGCCATTTGTCCGTAATTTTAACCTGCCACCGGTCGCACCACCCTAACGCCTGCACAGCTTCCCCCACCTCCCTTCTTGACTCCAAGGCTGTTCCAAAGCTCCTATACCCCGCAGCATTGGAGAGGCACAGCGGGATGGCAACCTTCACACCTCCAGCCCTTGATGAGGTGTTAAGAGGTGCTTGAAGGTGGCTGCGAGGGAGGGGCTGCAGCTTCAGGAGCAGGGACATCTATTCAGATGCAAACAGCCCTGAACGGGTCATGTCTCTGCAATTTGTGTGAGACAAAAATGGCCAGACCTGCCAATGCTTGTTCCTTTTGGTTCACTGATATGAGCTGTACAGATGTACACAAAAAACGGGAATCACAGAAAGAAACATCAAAGTCAAACTTTTCACTCTGCAGCTCAGCCTGGGCTCAGAGTTCGTATGTCCTCTGTGCAGGAGCACAGCACCTCTTCTCAGGGTACTAGCAGGGGGTCAGCGCCTCTTCTCAGGCACTAACGGGGGGGTCAGCGCCTCTTCTCAGGCACTAACGGGGGGGTCAGCGCCTCTTCTCAGGGTACTAGCGGGGGGGGTCAGCGCCTCTTCTCAGGGCACCAGCGGGGGGGGTCAGCGCCTCTTCTCAGGGCACTAGCAGGGGGGTCAGGGCCTCTTCTCAGGCACTAACGGGGGGGTCAGCGCCTCTTCTCAGGGTACTAGCAGGGGGGTCAGCGCCTCTTCTCAGGGTACTAGCAGGGGGGTCAGCGCCTCTTCTCAGAGCACTAGCGGGGGGTCAGCGCCTCTTCTCAGGGCACTAGCGGGGGGGGTCAGCGCCTCTTCTCAGGGTACTAACAGGGGGGTCAGTGCCTCTTCTCATGGCACTAGCAGGGGGGTCAGCGCCTCTTCTCAGGGCACTAGCGGGGGTGTCAGCGCCTCTTCTCAGGCACTAACGGGGGAGGGTCAGCGCCTCTTCTCAGGCACTAACGGGGGGTCAGCGCCTCTTCTCAGGGTACTAGCGGGGGGGTCAGCGCCTCTTCTCAGGGCACCAGCGGGGGGGTCAGCACCTCTTTTCAGGGTACTAGCAGGGGGTCAGCGCCTCTTCTCAGGCACTAACGGGGGGGTCAGCGCCTCTTCTCAGGGTACTAGCGGGGGGGTCAGCGCCTCTTCTCATGGCACCAGGGGGGGGTCAGCGCCTCTTCTCAGGGCACTAGCAGGGGGGTCAGGGCCTCTTCTCAGGCACTAACGGGGGGGTCAGCGCCTCTTCTCAGGGTACTAGCAGGGGGGTCAGCGCCTCTTCTCAGGGTACTAGCAGGGGCTCAAACATCCTAGAACCGGCCCTTATTACACCGAGGCAGCACGTGGTTATCTACACAGAGCTTAATTACTGTCACTAAATTGTAAACAAACCTCGATTCTTCAAACATGCAGTCTATAATGTAATAAAATAAAGCAATGGCACAATCACACCCACACTGATTAACAAAGTACGGAGGACAATCAGTTAAATCAGTTCTCTTGGAGTATCTCCTTTACGTACTGTACATCACAGCGGGGGATGGCAAAACTAACATTTTGGAGGGAGAGACTGTCTTCTCGTTGTCTTGTCCAGGAGGAGGTGAGGAGCCCTGCCCCACCCTGGAAGAGACCAAGATGTAACTAGAATACTGCATGCCCACCCCTGTGCCCACCTTGGTGGATCCAGTTCCCCCTCCTGTGATGGCTCCTACCCCTCCACCCCCCCCCCAGTGATGGCTCCTGTCCCCCCATGTGGTGGCTGCTGCCCTCCCCCGCGCCTGTGATGGCTCCTGTCCCCCCCCTGTGGTGGATCCTGTCTCTACCCTGGGTGGCTTCTGTCCCAGTCCTGGAATGGCTCCTGCAGCGAGGAATATCCAGGAACGGATTTGTTTTCTTGACGGGCCTCTTCTCAAAAAGGCTCAGCTCAAAATTAATGTGAAAAGGTGGGCGAGTGAGTAAGTGAAGGGATGGGTGGATGGCTGGTTGAATTAGTGAAAGGGTGAATGTAGGAATGAAAGATTGAATAGATGGATAAGGAGAGAGGATGGATGGATTGATGAGGGAGTGGAAGGATGGAAGAGAGAAAAGGTAAAAAGCTGGATGTATGGGTGGAAGGGTAGCTGGGTGGATGGATGAGTGAAAGGATGGATGAGTGAAAAGGAGGATGGATTGATGGATTGATAAGTGCAAGGATGAATGCATGAACCGATGAGTGAAAGGGTGGATGTAAGGATGGATGAGTGAGTGTAAGGGAGGGTAGATGTGTGGTAAATAAATAAATAATACCTCTCTTTTTGACTAGACATATATCATAACAGATAGCTCAATAAATAAGAGTCAAGATTCGAGGTAGTAGGAGTTTTGCAGGTTTATTACAGCATAAGGACAGGATCAGGACAACCTGCATAGGAATAGGATGACAGGGCCCAGCAGCTGCTGGGGCTGGATCTGGGATGAGCGCGCTGACTTTTAATAACAATACATGAGCATATATACATAACGCAAACACATAGCATTACATTGCAGTAGGCGTAGCAGTGGGTGGAGCAGAAGGTGTGACGCGTAGCAGTCGCGAAAGATAAGGGCGAAAGTAGGTGTAACTGGGCGTATACATAGACATGTGATGCAAACGTAACAGAATATGTCATGAATGGGGCGGAAACCATGGAGGGGGCTACCTGAGGAGCCGGGACCTCTAACCTGATGGTGCGCGCAAACTGGCAATGACGTATCACTAGGAGAAGCCGGGGGCTATGAACTCTGTGCTAGGAGCAGAGACTGAAGTCTGGAGAGTCAGGGCGACATGTACCTAAACAGTATCTAGTATCTGATGTTTAGAGAACATGTTGATATAAACTAGAAGTCAGGAGGGGAAAGGCTAACTTGATTCTAAGACTGGACCATGCCTTATTCTACATGTAGTGCGTGATGAAGAATACTAAATGACCATTGAATACAGTATTTCTCTAACGTGGAGCCGGAAAGGCTAGACAATGACGGAAACTATTGATGCAGTTCAGTAGTTTAGGAATGCAGAGAAGGAGGACTGAACTGATAACTGGAACTATAACATACTTTTGGCAGACTCAGAGGCAGAGCCAGCTGAACCGGGCACTGCGTGGCAGGAAGTAAGTGAAGGGTCGAGGATACAGGTGGGGGCTGTATCGCTCCTCAGCGAGGCTCAGGAGACAGGAGCTGAATCTGGTGTCCGGGCCCTTTTGAGGCCTGGAAACAGGAACTTTACAATGAAATAACGTGCACACTGAGAAACGTGGCAACGTAGCTTTACATAGGCCTGATATTCGTAGTATTCACGAAGACTGGAAACTGGCATACTAGAGGTGGACACAACTATAATTGCGTCTTAATCAGACATAGGGAATACATATGCATATTTAATCATGCACACATAACATATGATGGATGACACGTAGGGACACAGAACATGGCAAAATTTACTTTTCCACAGATGGACAAAAAGATGAATAGATGAGTGAAGGAGTGAAAGGATAAATGGATGAGAGAAATGAGCAGTGAATGGATGGATGGGTGAGTTTACAGATGGATAGGGTGAAAGGGTGGATGGATAAAGGATGGATGAGTGAAAGGATGAATGAGTGAAATGATAGATGGAAGGATACATGATGAATATGTTTGAATATGGCTGGGCTTACTTATATACTATTGCGTGACCTCTGATGTGTCTGTAAAACGTATCCAATTGTCCTGAAGTTTTGTCCTGAATTTTGACCTCCTGTCCTGAATTTGTGTCCTGAATTTTGACCCTTTGTCCTGAATTTTTACACTCACCGTCCTGAATTTGCACCAATACCAGTTGGTCACCCTACAATTCATCTCTATGTAAGTGACCAGTTTCCTGAGACAACGAAGAAAGTTACAGTATTTCTAGAAAAACAGAAAAAATCTGAGGTAAAAAAAATGGGTTTTGACATAAGCGATCAAATACTTTAGGTGCAGAGTCAAATCTCGAAGCTATGCAAAGGAAATATGAGTAGGTGAGAAGAGAAAATGACTTTTCCGCCAATCAAGAGCAGGATTGAGTATTCAAGGAAAAGGTGTGGTGTTGCAGGAGTAAAGAATACATTGTACTTGTTTCCTGCATTCTCACATCTCGGTACTTCACCTCGGCTTCTTAGTCTTTTTGCTTTCAAGTACTCGGCCCTTCTTGGGATCTCCTTGCGGGCCCAGGTCCGACATAAACTATCATTTGATCTCCCATCTATTGGTTCCATGGGGGAAGATTAGACGTTCTGAAACCGAGTACCGCAATTAAGGCAAAGATCCTTTCATTTAGCATCATCTGGTTTCGACATGGAGTCAGCCGTGATGAACTTTGCGCTTGCTTCATAATGGTTCTAGTTAGACATCCAAAGAGTATTTTTGCTCATACTATCTTTGTTTTGTTTTTTTAACTTTTACATTGGGTTACTTTTGTCTGAGTTCTTAGAGTGCCCAGTTATATTTTTCGCTTATTTCCATTTAGCGTTACCCTCCATACGGATGTTTATGCAGAACCTATTTTACTGCAGACACAATTGTAATGCTTTTAAGAGTCGAAACACTGAATTGCGATTAGAACCCACAAATATAATGATGCATCAATTGTTCTGTATTGATTCGGCAGAAAACCAACGCCATTCTCTAATTGTGTGTTTGATTGTCGTATAAAGTGATCCCATTTTGGCACTATATAGAACACTGAAAAAATACATACATATACTTTTACTTTTCTGTGGAGATTGCAAGCAGATATTGCCTTAAAATGTAAAACGGCAAGTTTTTGTTTTATAATTCTCTACTTTCATATTTTTGGCAGACCACCAACCCTGGGGAGCCTCTGGCAGTAAATGATGTCGTCAGGTGTGAGGCTTGGCCTACACCATTATGATGCTACGTTTTAGTTAAGCCAATCAATACAGGTCAACCTCAGGCAAAGTTGTATGTATGAGATGTGAAGCTCTTGTCAATGTGGGTTTGTGGCAGGGCCAGGTGTGGATAGTCGGTTTCAGCACTGCTAAAAGTTGGTACGTAATGGTGGGGTGGACATTTCCTTTCATTGTTCCTTTTTCTACGTCTGTTTTTAGTTACATATTCTCGTTTTACTCTTGGGCATGTTTCTTTACTGCTGAAGCCTGAAAACTGTATTTCTGGCTCCCTGTGCCAAAACCCCCTCCCATTATCCATAACGAGGTTCCACAAAACTAGAAGGAAAATGGCCTCAAAGATAGCTGGCCTCTGTGCTGGAATTAAAAGAAGATTTGGATAAGCATATAAGGGCTTTCCGAGAAATCTGCTGCATATTAAATGGTTGTTTTCCACATTTTTCAATTGTCCCTTAATAGTAGGTAGCAAATTGTCTTAAAAGTTTGTGCTGCATCGACGCACTGAATTTAATTCTCGAAAGAATGGTGGGGTCGCTGCCTGTCACCATCTCGTGGTACAAACTATCTTACCCTCTAATCCACATGGTCTAAATGCAAAACATTAGGGTCAAACGGGAAAATTCCATGTTAGTGACCGGGATTTACGAATCTACTGCATATCTGGGAGCCGAAGCCCGGGTTCTCCACTAGTTTAGTTGTTTTTGGAAGCCAACTTGACTCGTTCAAATCCGCCCATCTGGTTACTTTAATGGAGGTCACGAGCCAGAGGTTATTGAAAGATTGCGCGCTACTGCACGAGGAGGAGTGAATGACGTCACAATGGCCTTGACTGTTGATGTGATGCAATGTGGTTCTACATTGCACTGGCTGAAATATAACAGCTCGGAAGAACCAATGGCTTGTTTTGTTACAAATGGTTTATGGATACAGAGCAAAAGCAGAGAAAGGAGCTAAGGATGTACTTTTTTGAACTCTCGAGGCGCGATTCGAAAAGATTTCTGGCAACATGTACTTTTTTAACAGCACTGAAGGTCGGGAAGGACATTTGAGGCCATAAAAAACACAGCTAACTCCAAATGACGAGAGTTCTGTAAGGTAGGCCAGCCTCAGGGCTCGACAACATATTTACCATTTAAAAGCCTGAGAGTATTGAAACAAGATTTTTTAAATTAGCCTTTAAAATGCACATTTTTGATGTTGGCCGCCTCTTTTCTGTTATTATATTTAGATTATTATTTCTATAAGCGCCGTATGTATGTGCAGTATACGATCTGCTTCTTCATGTGAATGCCAGTGTTGTTTTAAAATACCCGATTAATGATGTTCACAGCATTTAAAATCGAATCTGAAGGCGAGCTAAACAGAGTTGGACTTGACCAAAAAAGACAAACCACGGTAGACTCAGGAAAAGGTGGCTGCGTCTCCCGAGGGGATTCTCTTCCCTGAGAGAGGGCCACAACTTTCATAAAGTTGCCTTCATGATTTTTTACTGAAGAGTAATAATGCTCCTGCGAATGTGATTGTAAAATATACTGTTTCTCGGGTGCACCATTTGCATTTTTTTTTATTAAAACATTCTTGTGTGGAGAATTCTGATTCACAGCTGCCCCTCACCCACCCCTCCTGGGATTTGTGGGGCCCACCTGTTGAGCTCACTTTAACAATAAGGGGCTGGAGCAAAAATATTTTTCACCCCGCTTTTCAGTTATGGTCCAGCTCTGGCTTAGAAGCCCAACTTGTGCATTCTTAATAGTATAGCTGAAGTTGTCACAATCACAAGTGTGCTATTGTGATGCCCTTTACCTCTTGTCCCAAAATGATGTGCTGTAAGAGAGGGTGAGAACAACTCCATGTTAATCTGAAACCCTCCAGTGTTGCCACAAATCATGATCGTAGTAGCCAGCTTCACAGTCTAAGGGCCAAATTAGATCTTGGCAGATCGAATCCTGCCATGGATTTTTCTGTGATCTTTCCACCTGCCCTATTTAGATGTCAGCGGGTTCATAGTGAAAGACCGCTGCGGTCCCTCCGTCATCACTGTCACCGCCAGGAAATCTCAACTGTGTGGACGACATTTATCAGTTCCTGCTTGGTAAACAGGTTAAGACCACACTATGAGCACTCTACTGAAGTAAAAGGCAATGTAACAGGCTACGTTTATGCTTCTAAAGTGGTACTCAAAGAAGAAGAGTGGTTGGTTACCAATTCTACCACATAACTACCCTAAAAAAAGAAGGGATACAAGATAACACATGGGGGTCTACTCTGAGCACACAGAATCACTATTAACAGTCCAAAGTATAAAGACAGATCCTATAAATTGTTCCACATTTTCTATTCTTTATTCCAGTATTCACAGTTCCATCAGGTCGCTTTTCAAAGACACAGGCTTGATGCAAGGGTAAATTCACAGCTATCCACAGTTCAATCAGGTTGCCTTTCCAAAATACAACTTAATGCAAAATTCACAGATAGACAGATGTTTCGTCTTGTGCTGTAGCACAAAAAATACTTCTTCAGGGCTGATGTGGTCTCAGTATCTCACTCTAATAAATAAAGCTCTTCAATCTTGATCTATCTTCTTATAGTAGTGTCTAAAAACACCCCTTCAAACTTGCTATTATAATCCTTGCAAGTGAGGGAGTCTATAGCATCCTTAGTGTCAATTGGAGGAATTAAATATAATTCCACTTAATCAGCGCACGAAAGTGAAAGTTGCAATCAAATGTGTTTACAACTTAGCAAAGTAGTATGGGGTATAGAGTGAGTTGATCATGCGTTCATGACCTCTTTGGAATCTCTGAGTCGGGCATCCCTCTTTTTGACGACACATCACAATCTGCCCTCACGCTGATGTGACTGTGATGGTAAAACCTCCACACCTGAGTTGGCGGAATGGAGGGGATATAAGGCATAAACTCACCTTTTCTCAATTTAACAGTTCCTGTTCCTCCATGGATCTGATCTTCCAAGTCCTGCTTCAGCTTCTTCTTGATGAAAAACAAAACCAACACTATTGTGGATGTAATCGACATTCAGCACCACTTTTACCTGTTACCTATGAGCTTGTCTGTTAACATTTGCACAGGACTCGTTTATTTATAAATCTCTCTTACAAGCAATAGCATACCAATGTGCACTGCATATGTCTGTAATGTTGATGTTTAAGAAATTTAGGGAAACACACCTGTATGATCACATTGTATGTACAAATGTGGTGCAAGCTGCCTTAAAAAAAATGGAGACTTGCACAAAAAAGGACATCCAAATAAAAATCAAAAAGTCACCCTACAGGTGTGTTTAAAGACATTTCTAAAATTCCCACTTTATGAACATATACAACACACGTTAAAGGGATAGGTGCAATGTTACATGATTTAGACATTTCACTAGACTAGGTGTAACCTTTACGTTAGAAATTAACAGTAAAATCAATGTCAGCCACAAATTAAAAGTATTCAACATATACATCCATGTGACATTTCCCCTTGTCTGGTACAAGCCCGATACTCTGTTCAATTTCAATAATCACAACATTTTACATACTGATCAGTAATCAAGGGAAAACAAATATACCTGTAGTAACACATCCCAAAACATTATAACATCATTAAGATGGGGCAAGTGGCCATTACTCTGAATGCCTGCACCTAAATTCAAATGACCACCATCACATACTATGTTTACCAGTGTATGCACATTAAAACAAGCATTTGCAATGCAATAGGTTTCGCATTATTAAAGTTGGAGCTATTGGTGTTGCATTATTTAGCAATGCCAATAGCTCAAACTTTAATAATGTGAGACCTATTGCATTGCAAATGCTTTTTTGCATTTGTCACCCCGAGTGGGACAGGTATGCCTAGATGTGGGTCCTGTGCTTACTATGCCACTGGCGTCAAGCTAGCCTGGCTAATGAGGGGTGATACCCTGAATTCAGTCCCAGGATGCTTGCTTCCGGTCCATGGAGGACCAGGCCTGGCATTTCGGACTGGACTGCTCCCATGGGGAGCAGGGTCAAGACTTATTTGCATAAGTTTTGGTCCAAAGTGGAATGACGTGGTGAGCAACAAAACAATGGATTTAAGCCCAGATCTCGGTACTGGGGGTGAATGTTTGACATTGTTAAGCATTCTGTCCATCTATTGTTCTTTTTGCAGTAATCTAGAGATGGTATTAAAAGTCAGTAGAAATTTCTTAAAAGATATATAACCATTATAGTTCCATATTAGCCAGTTTCATTTCTATTCATATGCTGGGGTCAGTAGTGTTCTGAAGTAGTGAGGCTCAATGGGTGCTTAGTAAAATGTGCATCGAGTAGCTACACAGAAGAAAAATAGGGTAAAATATCCACTGTTGCATCAAAGAGGTGGAGGTGTGTACATTATTACAAGTGAATGTTATTCGCTACAACAATAAATATGCATAGTCATAAATTGATGTGGGATCGACTTCAACCATGTTTTTGAGATGGTCTATTCACACTATACTGATCAAATTGTAAGTTACCTACTGCTATAAAATCTCGCAGCACATAGCCGATTTCACCACCGCTAACTTTTGCAGCAAGCAATTGATGTGCATTGGAAAACTCCCGAGCTTTAACGTCAGCGCTTCCCATTAGGAGCACTTGTTGATAGCAGCTTGGGCTTGCTGCCTCCGCCAACGCGGCGATGCAGCGAGCGCAAGGTAAATAGTTCTATTTATTTACTTACTTACTTTACTTGTGGCCGCCGTATGTGCGACTCCACTACCCCGCCACCCTGCACCTCCCTCCGCCTCGCAGCACTCCCAATGCGAGCCGCCACTGTGGCTACAGGAATTTAATGGTGCGTCACCATTTTTCTGCGCTTACCACATAATCTGCAACATAACTAGGAGACTTCTGAACTTCCAACACCTTTGATATAGCTTTCATGTTTGTGTGTGGAAAGTGAACACTGCTGCCGTGGGTGCTGTACTTGTGTTTGTAAAAAAAGTTTGCAGTGCATTTAGTTGCTTGACCTCTTATGTTGTGCCTGAGCGTTTGTATGGGGGGACATTGCTTTACCCATGCAGTTAAGACTGTGTGAGAGCCGCTTGCATTGCTGCTTGTGCTGTACTTGTTTGATCTATTTATGTATGAGTGAAGCTTGCACTGCTGCTTGTGCTGTACCTGTTTAAGGTATGTATGAGTGAAGCTTTCACTGCTGCTTGTGCTGTACCTGTTTGATGTATGTATGAGTGAAGCTTGCACTGCTGCTTGTGATGTACCTGTTTGATGTATGTATGAGTGAAGCTTAAACTGCTGCTTGTGTTGTACCTGTTTGATGTATGTATGAGTGAAGCTTGCACTGCTGCTTGTGCTGTACCTGTTTGATGTATGTCTGAGTGAAGCTTGAACTGCTGCTTGTGCTGCACCTGTTTGATGTATGTATGAGTGAAGCTTGCACTGCTGCTTGTGTTGTACCTGTTTGATGTATGTATGAGTGAAGCTTAAACTGCTGCTTGTGCTGTACCTGTTCGATGTATGTATGAGTGAAGCTTGCACTGCTGCTTGTGCTGTACCTGTTTGATGTATGTCTGAGTGAAGCTTTAACTGCTGCTTGTGCTGTACCTGTTTGATGTATGTATGAGTGAAACTTGAACTGCTTGTGCTGTACCTGTTTGATCGATGTATGTATGAGTGAAGCTTGAACTGCTGCTTGTGCTGTACTTGTTTGATGTATGTATGAGTTATGTTATGTTATGTTATGGGGGGGTTTTGTATAGCGCTCAGATACTCCAAAGGAGTGTCCCGGCGCTTTCAGACCAAATGAGTGAAGCTTAAACTGCTGCTTGTGCTGTACCTGTTTGATGTATGTATGAGTGAAGCTTGAACTGCTTGTGTTGCACTTGTTTGATGTATGTGTGAGTGAAGCTTAAACTGCTGCTTGTGTTGTACCTGTTTGATGTATGTATGAGTGAAGCTTGCACTGCTGCTTGTGCTGTACCTGTTTGATGTATGTATGAGTGAAGCTTGAACTGCTTGTGCTGTACCTGTTTGATGTATCTATGAGTGAAGCTTGCACTGCTGCTTGTGCTGTACCTGTTTGATGTATGTCTGAGTGAAGCTTGCACTGCTGCTTGTGTTGTACCTGTTTGATGTATGTATGAGTGAAGCTTAAACTGCTGCTTGTGCTGTACCTGTTTGATGTATGTATGAGTGAAGCTTGCACTGCTGCTTGTGTTGTACTTGTTTGATGTATGTGTGAGTGAAGCTTAAACTGCTGCTTGTGTTGTACCTGTTTGATGTATGAATTAATGAAGCTTGCACTGCTGCTTGTGTTGTACTTTTTTGATGTATGTCTGAGTGAAGCTTAAACTGCTGCTTGTGTTGTACCTGTTTGATGTATGTATGAGTGAAGCTTGCACTGCTGCTTGTGCTGTACCTGTTCGATGTATGTATGAGTGAAGCTTGCACTGCTGCTTGTGCTGTACCTGTGTGATGTATGTCTGAGTGAAGCTTTAACTGCTGATTGTGCTGTACCTGTTTGATGTATGTATGAGTGAAGCTTGAACTGCTTGTTCTGTACCTGTTTGATGTATGTATGAGTGAAGCTTGCATTGCTGCTTGTGCTGTACCTGTTCGATGTATGTATGAGTGAAGCTTGCACTGCTGCTTGTGTTGTACCTGTTTGATGTATGTATGAATGAAGCTTGCACTGCTGCTTGTGTTGTACCTGTTTGATGTATGTATGAGTGAAGCTTGCACTGCTGCTTGTGCTGTACCTGTTTGATCGATGTATGTATGAGTGAAGCTTGAACTGCTGCTTGTGCTTAACTTGTTTGATGTATGTATGAGTGAAGCTTGCACTGCTGCTTGTGCTGTACCTGTTTGATGTATGTATGAGTGAAGCTTGCACTGCTGCTTGTGCTGTACCTGTTTGATGTATGTCTAAGTGAAGCTTGCACTGCTACTTGTGTTGTACCTGTTTGATGTATGTATGAGTGAAGCTTGAACTGCTGCTTGTGTTGTACCTGTTTGATGTATGTATGAGTGAAGCTTGCACTGCTGCTTGTGCTGTACCTGTTTGATCGATGTATATATGAGTGAAGCTTGAACTGCTGCTTGTGCTGTACTTGTTTGATGTATGTATGAGTGAAGCTTGCACTGCTGCTCGTGCTGTACCTGTTTGATGTATGTATGAGTGAAGCTTGAACTGCTTGTGCTGTACCTGTTTGATGTATCTATGAGTGAAGCTTGCACTGCTGCTTGTGCTGTACCTGTTTGATGTATGTCTGAGTGAAGCTTGCACTGCTGCTTGTGTTGTACCTGTTTGATGTATGTATGAGTGAAGCTTAAACTGCTGCTTGTGCTGTACCTGTTTGATGTATGTATGAGTGAAGCTTGCACTGCTGCTTGTGTTGTACTTGTTTGATGTATGTGTGAGTGAAGCTTAAACTGCTGCTTGTGTTGTACCTGTTTGATGTATGAATTAATGAAGCTTGCACTGCTGCTTGTGTTGTACTTGTTTGATGTATGTCTGAGTGAAGCTTAAACTGCTGCTTGTGTTGTACCTGTTTGATGTATGTATGAGTGAAGCTTGCACTGCTGCTTGTGCTGTACCTGTTCGATGTATGTATGAGTGAAGCTTGCACTGCTGCTTGTGCTGTACCTGTTTGATGTATGTCTGAGTGAAGCTTTAACTGCTGATTGTGCTGTACCTGTTTGATGTATGTATGAGTGAAGCTTGAACTGCCTGTTCTGTACCTGTTTGATGTATGTATGAGTGAAGCTTGCATTGCTGCTTGTGCTGTACCTGTTCGATGTATGTATGAGTGAAGCTTGCACTGCTGCTTGTGTTGTACCTGTTTGATGTATGTATGAATGAAGCTTGCACTGCTGCTTGTGTTGTACCTGTTTGATGTATGTATGAGTGAAGCTTGCACTGCTGCTTGTGCTGTACCTGTGTGATCGATGTATGTATGAGTGAAGCTTGCACTGCTGCTTGTGCTGTACCTGTTTGATGTATGTATGAGTGAAGCTTAAACTGCTGCTTGTGCTGTACCTGTTTGATGTATGTATGAGTGAAGCTTGCACTGCTGCTTGTGTTGTACTTGTTTGATGTATGTGTGAGTGAAGCTTAGCCTGCTGCTTGTACTGTACCTGTTTGATGTATGTATGAGTGAAGCTTGCACTGCTGCTTGTGTTGTACCTGTTTGATGTATGTATGAGTGAAGCTTGCACTGCTGCTTGTGCTGTACCTGTTTGATCGATGTATGTATGAGTGAAGCTTGAACTGCTGCTTGTGCTGTACTTGTTTGATGTATGTATGAGTGAAGCTTGCACTGCTGCTTGTGCTGTACCTGTTTGATGTATGTATGAGTGAAGCTTGAACTGCTTGTGCTGTACCTGTTTGATGTATGTATGAGTGAAGCTTGCACTGCTGCTTGTGCTGTACCTGTTTGATGTATGTCTGAGTGAAGCTTGCACTGCTGCTTGTGTTGTACCTGTTTGATGTATGTATGAGTGAAGCTTAAACTGCTGCTTGTGCTGTACCTGTTTGATGTATGTATGTATGAGTGAAGCTTGCACTGCTGCTTGTGTTGTACTTGTTTGATGTATGTGTGAGTGAAGCTTAAACTGCAGCTTGTGTTGTACCTGTTTGATGTATGTATGAGTGAAGCTTGCACTGCTGCTTGTGTTGTACTTGTTTGATGTATGTCTGAGTGAGGCTTAAACTGCTGCTTGTGTTGTACCTGTTTGATGTATGTATGAGTGAAGCTTGCACTGCTGCTTGTGTGGTACTTGTTTGATGTATGTATGAGTGAAGCTTGCACTGCTGCTTGTGTTGTACTTGTTTGATGTATGTGTGAGTGATGCTTAAACTGCTGCTTGTGTTGTACCTGTTTGATGTATGTATGAGTGAAGCTTGTACTGCTGCTTGTGTTGTACTTGTTTGATGTATGTGTGAGTGATGCTTAAACTGCTGCTTGTGTTGTACCTGTTTGACGTATGTATGAGTGAAGCATGCACCGAAATAGTACCAAGGATGCAACCCATTCGCACCAGCACCGAGAAGCAATCTCAAAGTGTGAAATATTTTAGCAGCAGGCCACTCCTGCCCTGTGGGTGCAGAAGACGGATGCCCTTCCCTTTCCCTCCTCCATCCCTTCCCTTCCTCCATCATGGCCTCCTCATGATTCTCATAGACACCTCATTTCTAATCTGTGCGAGCGCTCTCTCTTCTCGGCGCTGACAGGCTTTGTCTTTGCTTTCTCTTTGTGTGTGTGCGTGCGTGTGTGTGTATGCACGGCGGCGGGGGGGGCTGTATGTGTGTGTGTGAGTGCCTGCTTTCAAGGAGCCATGGGAGACAGGAAGCGCGCGCGACCTAATCCCAGTTCGGAAGGTTGCGCGTGCACATCACTTGTCTCCTGTCTCCCTTCACTCCTTGAAAGCAGAAACAATCACAATAAGTTTCGCTGCGACGATCGCTTCACGATCGATTCGAAGGGCGAAACCTAAAAATCAGTTAATTACCTGCCATCCTGGTAGTGGAAAATAAGTACTTCACATTTTACTCAGAAACATTCCTAGGAATCAAACCATTGTAAAGCAAAATAATGTCCGGGCTAATTTGGTGAAATCAAAAGTATGGATTTATTCCACAAAATGAGATAAGGCTCTCAAAATATGTAAGCCAAATGGCAGTTCATAAAGTCCAAAATTCAGGCACAAAGCTTGCCTCCTTATTGACTGCGAAGCTGACCCTCCTCAGGAAGGTGCATCTAATGGGCAGAGCAGGCACCTCAAAGATATTACATGGAAGGGGTGGTTTGATTTGAGAGGGGTGCCATTGGGTTTGGGAGAGGTGGCCTTGGGTTTGTGAGGGGGTGATTTTAGGAGAGGTGTTCATGCATTTCGTAGGGGTTGGTTGGGAAGTAAAAGCGGTGGATTGTGGTGTGGAAGGGGTAGATGTGCATTTGGTAGGGGTGGATTGGGATGTGAAACGGGTGGGTTGCAGTGTGGAAGCGGTAGATTTGCATTTGGTAGAGGTGGGTTGGGGTTTGGAAGGGGTTGAGGCAAGGGTAAAAATGACATAATCAATTGAAAAATGGGTAGGGTGTTCAGCAGGGAGTTGGGTTTGGGAGATAGAGGTAGTGGCACTGTCTGATGCACATATGTCTGTTGAGCGTGCAAGTGCCTGTGGGTCTGGTGTATGTCATGCATGTTTGGGTGTGTCTTGCATCATAGTTGTCTGTTACTTGGATAAGTGTAGGTGTTTGAGTTTTGTGGGTGTGACTTCTAATATGTGTGTGTTGTACGTGTATCGGTGTGCTGTGGAGGTGCTGGATATGATTTGGTGCATTTGGGTGTGGCTGTGGTTGTGCTGGTGGTGGGGGTGGTGCATGTGGGTTTGGTGGTGGATGCAGTGTCTGTGGCTGTGGTGGGGTGGTGCATGTGGGTGTGGTGGTGTCTATTAATGTGCTGGTGGAGAGGGTTGTGCATGTGGGTGTGGTGGTGGCTACGGTGTCTGTGTATGTGCTGGAGTGGTGCATGTGGGTGTGGTGGTGGCTGCGGAGTCTGTATGTTTGATTGTGCCCTTGTGTTTTTTGTGGTCTCTTTGTTTATGTGTCTGTATGCTGTTTGTGTGTGTTGGATTAAGTGTGTGCAAAGGTGTGAGTGTTGTTGGTACAGGGCTGGGAATAGGGAATTGGGATGGGGAAGCAGCTAGAGGGGGGGGGGGTTACAAGGTTGGGATGGTTTAAAGGTCAGACATACCACTATGAATGCCTTCCAGGTAAGCTGGCATTTGTTGCACATGGCAGCTAGTTCCCTGGATGGCATTCTGGAGTGCTGTCCGCCCTACAGCGATGCTGTGGAGGAGGTTTATAGCCTCCTCACTCAGGGCAGCCAGGGGGACAGGGGGTGACGTGCCTGGAGTGAAGGAGATGCCCCCCTTTTTAGGAGGGCAGGATTGGCATATATATATGGTCCTCATGGGTGACCATGGCCAATATATGACTGAGAATATACACAATTTGGCTTCGCTACATAGATGATCTTTCTGTAGTGTGGCAAGGGACTGAGAAAGAAGCTATTGACTTTGTGCATGCCCTTAATGTCAATAGCATCAATTAAAATTTTACTGTGACTTTTAACTCTACTTCAGTCGAATTCCTAGACACCCAAGTCTCTATTGTGAAGATCATAAGAATTATACTAGGTTATTTAGAAAGAAGACAGCAGGGAACTCGACTCTCCATGCGAGTAATATGTCTCCCAAGCATCTCATAAATAGCATACCGTATGGACGGATGCTACGGTTAAGGACTATTTGCTGTAATGAAGGGGATTTAGCCATAGCTCAAAACAATAGCAGAACGAGATGCCTAGAGAGAGGGCATCCGATGAAGACAATAGAAAAAGGCATTACAAAATGAATGCAACTGAGTAGAGCAGAAGTCCTCAGGGACAGACAGGGTGAGGCTAAAAAACAGGATGAAAAAACATTTTACATGATCATGAAATACAATAATCAACACAAACCCTTACAAAAAATCATTCAAAAGAATTGGGCCATGGTACTTAGTGAAACAGTGATTGGACCCCTGCTCCCACAGAGGGTGTCCATCACTTATAGCAGAGCACCATCTACATGTGATAAGATAGAACTAGCCCGGAGATGATTGAGAGTGGGAGTTGGCTTCATATGAGGAAAGGTTTTTATAAATGTTAAACGTGCAAGGCGTGCTCACATGGTATTAATATAAGCACATATAAAAACACCTTTTATGACAAAGAATTCAAGATTACTAAATTGTTGACCTGCAGAACAGAATATGTTGTCTATGTGCTGTTATGCCCATTTGGCTTACAGTACATAGGCAGCACGGTTCTGCAGGTGCACGAGCGCATCCTACAGCATTTGCGCGCCATTACCAACCAAGATAATACTTATCCTGTGGCACGCCATTTTAAAGAAAAGCATAACTCTAATAATACAAACCTCAAATACTTTGTATTGAATGCAATCTCCCCAAGTAGATGAGGTGGGGATAGAGTTAATAAACTTAGAAAGTTGGAAACAAGATACATTCCGCAACTAGACTCCAAACATCCATCGGGCCTGAATACAACTGAGGATTTGCACACATGCTTGGGATAAATAGCGCAATTTTTACAATGAAGGTGTTTAGCACAAAATTATCTACGCTTTTGTTGTGGAAACATAGTATTTATTTATGATATGAGCTTTTACACAAAGGGAATTAATTTGCTAGATGTTACACACATGTTTTTATAACCAATGGAATGGTCAGTATTTTCCTCATATTTATTGGCAGTATTTATTTATGTATACATGTACAGACATATTTATGCATTTATATATGTGGGTTTTTATTTATGTATTGATCTGAATATCTATATATATATATATATATATATATATATATATATATATATATATATATATATATATACATGCATACATACATATATATATATATATATATATATATATATATATATACATGCATACATACATATATATATATATGTCTATATATATGTAGTCCTATTGCAATTTTCACAAAGCCCAGTCAAGACCATCATATTTATGCCAGAGAATTGTAATTAATCTTTGCACACTAATAATCAGGACTGACTATCGTAGCCCCAACTAGATATCTTGATAAGGAAAACGCGGAATCATGTTAAAATATCAGTGAAGAACAAATTGATTTTGCACTTTGCACTTTGCACTTTAGCATAAGTTAGATTTTACAGTACAAGAACAATCAGGATATGTGCATCACCAAGGGTCAACGCATCAGTATATTAAGTGTACATGATTTATTCGCATATTATGTTCAGAAAAATATACGATCTTGAAATGTGAATAAACAGGTATTTTACCACTAATGAGTTATAGGAACACTGTTATTTTATAACATTTTAAAATAGCTCAAGTGCACTTAATTGATTCTTTAATACCGTTCTTTGATGCATTACAAACAACAACCGTTTGATGTGCAAAAAAATATACAGAAATGTTTTCTATGTCTATAATCATGTGACATCCTGATTGCTGGCACTAGTCACTTCAGATTTTGGACAAACTCTCGAAACCATGTCATGTGATCAGGGCTCTGCTGAGCCGAAATGAGTAATGGAGACGGGTTAATAAACATAATTGATGCACCTAACAGGGTCCATGTTTATGGAAGTATTTCGACCATGCAGAGGAGTTCACGCAATATATATATATATATATATATATATATATATATATATATATATATATATATATATATATATATATATATATATATATATATATATATATATATATATATATATATATATATATATATATATATATATATATATATATATATATACGATCCACCATAACCGGCTGTTCCTGGTTTCAGTGTTGCGGCGAGGCTGCGTGGGTGCCGGACACCCTTAAAATTACGCTCCAAGTTTTCTCCCCTTCGAAGAATACACGCAGGCTGCTTCTGGAAGCTTAAGTGTTTTTATTTAAGGCACAGAATCTGGTAGCTGCCTACCAACGCGTTTCGCCACTAAGGCTTGATCACGGTAAAAATCCGTTTGTGCTAGGTGCTATTTACATACATAATGGTCTGCATAGAAATAGGACTTATACTAGTCATTCTGCTCATTGGTTTTGGCATACATCTTTGAATGGTAAACGTCAATATATATTGAATGTTGCCATATTACAAAACAGCAATATACAATTTTGCAGTTATAAATGGTACCTCTTGCCCCAGTGGGCTAATATCCAATTATTCAACACCACACTTCAAATATACATTTTTTGCAGCTCGAACCAAAAATTCATTATCCTCAGTTGGTACACATTACATCTCGCCCCAGTGGGCTTATGTACAATTGATCAATATTAGCCCAAGTGGGCACTCAGGTCATGGACAACATTCAATCTTTTTTCTATACTACAGTTCGATAGTATCCCAAGATGTTTCAATGGATCCTAGGTTCCTGTACAAACAAACAAAAAAGAAAATAAATTGCAATGAGTGTAAGTGAAAATTTAAAAATACTTATATTTACATAGTTAAAAGATCTTATTCAAAGAAGTTCTCGGACTAACTCTATTATTCTATCTTAATTTTCATCATAGATGGACTGCTAGCTCTTCATTACAATTCATCCCAATTGGCTGTAGTGTTTCAAAATCAATAATATATCTTGATTCTAATGTTCTCAATTGGTGGAGTCTATCCCCCCTCTCACGGATTGATTGACTGCATCTAGCACCACATATTTGAGCAGGTTGTCATTCTGATCATGATATGTCTTAAAGTGGCGAGCAACAGGATACTGTTCATTATTGTTCCTAATGGCTCTTTTGTGTTCCAATATCCTGATCTTTGCCCTATGTTTCGTGCTGCCGATATAACATTTTCCACAAGGGCAGATAAGACAATAAACACAAAATTCGGTGTTACAATCAAAGGGCCCTTTGATCGTGAACATTCTAGAACTGTTCGGTATCTTGATCTTCGTACAGTTTTTGCTACCTTTACAAGCTTTACATTTCATACAGCACTCAAAACCTCCAGAGCCTGAGTTTTTTGCTTTAGTCTTGGATGTTATTCCATTTTTACTTAAGTCATCCTTCAATGATCTCCCCTTTCTGAAGGTAATCTGTGGGGTATCTTTCACATGTTGACTCAAAAATACACCAGTTGTTAAGATTGGCCAATTCTTAGTCAGAATTTGGCGAACCTTATAAGCCTGACCTGAGTAGGTGGTGATGAACCTCACCGTGATTTCTTCTTCTACCAACTTCTGTTTGGGTATCAATAAGTCAGCTCTTGGTATCTTGTTAACTCTTTCAATAGCTTGACTAATTGTCTTTTTTGTATACCCTCTCTCACTGAACCGGTCAATCATCACCAGTTTCTCTGCTTCAAATTCTTCCATACTACTACTATTCCTCTTTGCTCGTAGCAATTCTCCATATGGAATGCTTTGAATTAAACTGTAGGGGTGAGCACTTGAGGCAAAAAGGAGACTATTGCCCGCAGTTTCTTTTCTGTGGAGCTTTGTTAACAATTTGTGATTTTGTACTTCTACTGTCACATCTAGGAATATTACTTTTTCCTTACTTATATGAGATGTTAACCCAATGTTCCAGTCATTCTCATTAAGAGCAGAAATATAGTTTTTTACACTGGTTTCGTCTCCTTTCCATATCATAAATATGTCGTCTATAAAGCGGGTCCAAAAAATGACCTGCTCTCCCTGGTCACCCTGGCTACTGGACACCTGCTCCTCCCACCAGCCCATGAACAAGTTCGCGTAGCTGGGGGCGAAGCAGGTGCCCATCGCCGTACCTTGAGTTTGTCTGTACAGTTTATCGTTGAAATAGAAGAAATTATTGGTTAGGCAATAGTAAGCCATATCAACCAACATTTCAGTATGGAGTAGTGTTGTTATAGATCAGGCTCTCAAAAAGTGTCATATATATATATATATATTCCTTGGATTCCTTCGCCTCCTCTCCTTTTTCGGCAAAAGTCACGGCACCACACTAGGGTAAGTTGCTAAATCATATTTATTTAAAACACCATTGTGCAAAAGTGCAAAGAAAGAATGGCCTACGCGTTTCGGCTATGATTAGCCTTCAACTGGACCATATATATATATATATATATATAAAGGATCTGCATGACAGAATTTGAAAAGAAACGGAGTGTGACCTACTTTAATCCCTATCTGGGAATGTGTGTTTCGATTTGAAGTAGCCTGGCTTGGCTACGAGACAACGCACCATTCGTAAAGAGCGCCATGACAGCGAAAAAAGCCATGTGTGAGGAGATATATATATATATATACATATATATATATATATATATATCCGAAGATAATCCCAACCACTTCCAGAAAGCCTCTGGCGAGGAAGGAGACTCAGGCCTCTGCAGCAAAGTTTTCAGGCAAGAAATACATTATTAATCACCCCTCACGACGACGCGTTTCGGGCTGTGCAGCCCTTGATCACATTCGATATATATATATATTCAGTCAATTGCAGGCACTCCAAGTAAGGAAGACCACCGCATCAAATGCAGGTCCTGTCCTTATGCTGATGGTGTTTGGGCGAACAGGAACGGAGTGTGAGCGGGTGTTCATGCGGGATGAGGCCCGTTGACCAGGATGGTGACTACAGAGCGGGGCACAGGTCGTCAGCAAGTTTTCCCCTATACCCACGGGGGAAACAACTTTGTTTAATTTGGACTACTTGCACACCCACTGGGGGAATACTACACGCGCACTACAAGAGCCAGGAGGCTTTGCATCAAGCCACGCCCGGGAGGCAGGCTTTTAACACAGGTGCACGCCTACAGTGCAAGCAGCTTCTATCAAACACTCGCCGCAGATGAAGGGAAGCCATTCCCGTAACGCGTCCGGCGTTCTATGAAAATTGGAGGGATTTTGCTGTCTTTATTTGTGCTGGCAGGCTACCAATAAATCCTGAAGTAATTTGCTCCGTGTTGGTCTTTCTCACTTGGAGTGCCTGCAATTGACAGAATTTTTGCGGCCGGCTTCGGTCGCGAGGGAGACTCACGCATCAAATGCAGGTCCTGTCCTTATGCTGATGTTGTTTGGGCGAACAGGAACGGAGTGTGAGCGGGTGTTCATGCGGAATGAGGCCCGTTGACCAGGATTGTGACCACAGAGCGGGGCACAGGTCGTCAGCAAGTTTTCCCCTATACCCACGGGGGAAAGAACTTTGTTTAATTTGGACTACTTGCACACCCACTGGGGGAATACTACACGTGCACTACAAGAGCCAGGAGGCTTTGCATCAAGCCACGCCCGGGAGGCAGGCTTTTAACACAGGTGCGCGCCTACAGTGCAAGCAGCTTCTATCAAACACTCGCCGCAGATGAAGGGAAGCCATTCCCGTAACGCGTCCGGCGTTCTATGAAAATTGGAGGGATTTTGCTGTCTTTACTTGTGCTGGCAGGCTACCAATAAATCCTGAAGTAATTTGCTCCGCGTTGGTCTTCCTCACTTGGAGTGCCTGCAATTGACTGAATTTTTGCGTCCGGCTTCGGTCGCGAGGGAGACTCACCGCATCAAATGCAGGTCCTGTCCTTATGCTGATGTTGTTTGGGCGAACAGGAACGGAGTGTGAGCGGGTGTTCATGCGGGATGAGGCCCGTTGACCAGGATGGTGACCACAGAGCGGGGCACAGGTTGTCAGCAAGTTTTCCCCTCTACCCACGGGGGAAAGAACTTTGTTTAATTTGGACTACTTGCACACCCACTGGGGGAATACTACACGCGCACTACAAGAGCCAGGAGGGTTTGCATCAAGCCATGCCCGGGAGGCAGGCTTTTAACACAGGTGCGCGCCTACAGTGCAAGCAGCTTCTATCAAACACTCGCCGCAGATGAAGGGAAGCCATTCCCGAAATGCGTCCGGCGTTCTATGAAAATTGGAGGGATTTTGCTGTCTTTACTTGTGCTGGCAGGCTACCAATAAATCCTGAAGTAATTTGCTCCGTGTTGGTCTTCTTCACTTGGAGTGCCTGCAATTGACTGAATTTTTGCGTCCGGCTTCGGTCGCGAGGGAGACTCACCGCATCAAATGCAGGTCCTGTCCTTATGCTGATGTTGTTTGGGCGAACAGGAACGGAGTGTGAGCGGGTGTTCATGCGGGATGAGGCCCGTTGACCAGGATGGTGACCACAGAGCGGGGCACAGGTCGTCAGCAAGTTTTCCCCTCTACCCACGGGGGAAAGAACTTTGTTTATTTTGGACTACTTGCACACCCACTGGGGGAATACTGCACGCGCACTACAATAGCCAGGAGGGTGTGCATTAAGCCATGCCCGGGAGGCAGGCTTTTAACACAGGTGCGCGCCTACAGTGCAAGCAGCTTCTATCAAACACTCGCCGCAGATGAAGGATAGCCATTCCCGAAACGCGTCCGGCGTTCTATGAAAATTGGAGGGATTTTGCTGTCTTTACTTGTGCTGGCAGGCTACCAATAAATCCTGAAGTAATTTGCTCTGTGTTGGTCTTCCTCACTTGGAGTGCCTGCAATTGACTGAATTTTTGCGGCCGGCTTCGGTCGCGAGGGAGACTCACCGCATCAAATGCAGGTCCTGTCCTTATGCTGATGTTGTTTGGGCGAACAGGAATGGAGTGTGAGCGGGTGTTCATGCGGGATGAGGCCTGTTGACCAGGATGGTGACCACAGAGCGGGGCACAGGTCGTCAGCAAGTTTTCCCCTCTACCCACGGGGGAAAGAACTTTGTTTAATTTGGACTACTTGCACACCCACTGGGGGAATACTACACGCGCACTACAAGAGCCAGGAGGCTTTGCATCAACCCACGCCCGGGAGGCAGGCTTTTAACACAGGTGCGCGCCTACAGTGCAAGCAGCTTCTATCAAACACTCGCCGCAGATGAAGGGAAGCCATTCCCGAAACGCGTCCGGCGTTCTATGAAAATTGGAGGGATTTTGCTGTCTTTACTTGTGCTGGCAGGCTACCAATAAATCCTGAAGTAATTTGCTCCGCGTTGGTCTTCCTCACTTGGAGTGCCTGCAATTGACTGAATTTTTGCGTCCGGCTTCGGCCGCGAGGGAGACTCACCGCATCAAATGCAGGTCCTGTCCTTATGCTGATGTTGTTTGGGCGAACAGGAACGGAGTGTGAGCGGGTGTTCATGCGGGATGAGGCCCGTTGACCAGGATGGTGACCACAGAGTGAGGCACAGGTCGACAGCAAGTTTTCCCTTCTACCCACGGGGGAAATAACTTTGTTTAATTTGGACTACTTGCACACCCACTGGGGGAATACTACACGCGCACTACAAGAGCCAGGAGGGTTTGCATCAAGCCATGCCCGGGAGGCAGGCTTTTAACACAGGTGTGCGCCTACAGTGCAAGCAGCTTCTATCAAACACTCGCCGCAGATGAAGGGAAGCCATTCCCGAAATGCGTCCGGCGTTCTATGAAAATTGGAGGGATTTTGCTGTCTTTACTTGTGCTGGCAGGCTACCAATAAATCCTGAAGTAATTTGCTCCGTGTTGGTCTTCTTCACTTGGAGTGCCTGCAATTGACTGAATTTTTGCGGCCGGCTTCGGTCGCGAGGGAGACTCACCGCATCAAATGCAGGTCCTGTCCTTATGCTGATGTTGTTTGGGCGAACAGGAACGGAGTGTGAGCGGGTGTTCATGCGGGATGAGGCCCGTTGACCAGGATGGTGACCACAGAGCGGGGCACAGGTCGTCAGCAAGTTTTCCCCTCTACCCACGGGGGAAAGAACTTTGTTTATTTTGGACTACTTGCACACCCACTGGGGGAATACTACACGCGCACTACAAGAGCCAGGAGGGTGTGCATTAAGCCACGCCCGGGAGGCAGGCTTTTAACACAGGTGCGCGCCTACAGTGCAAGCAGCTTCTATCAAACACTCGCCGCAGATGAAGGGAAGCCATTCCCGAAACGCGTCCGGCGTTCTATGAAAATTGGAGGGATTTTGCTGTCTTTACTTGTGCTGGCAGGCTACCAATAAATCCTGAAGTAATTTGCTCTGTGTTGGTCTTCCTCACTTGGAGTGCCTGCAATTGACTGAATTTTTGCGGCCGGCTTCGGTCGCGAGGGAGACTCACCGCATCAAATGCAGGTCCTGTCCTTATGCTGATGTTGTTTGGGCGAACAGGAATGGAGTGTGAGCGGGTGTTCATGCGGGATGAGGCCTGTTGACCAGGATGGTGACCACAGAGCGGGGCACAGGTCGTCAGCAAGTTTTCCCCTCTACCCACGGGGGAAAGAACTTTGTTTAATTTGGACTACTTGCACACCCACTGGGGGAATACTACACGCGCACTACAAGAGCCAGGAGGCTTTGCATCAAGCCACGCCCGGGAGGCAGGCTTTTAACACAGGTGCGCGCCTACAGTGCAAGCAGCTTCTATCAAACACTCGCCGCAGATGAAGGGAAGCCATTCCCGAAACGCGTCCGGCGTTCTATGAAAATTGGAGGGATTTTGCTGTCTTTACTTGTGCTGGCAGGCTACCAATAAGTCCTGAAGTAATTTGCTCCGTGTTGGTCTTCTTCACTTGGAGTGCCTGCAATTTACTGAATTTTTGCGTCCGGCTTCGGCCGCGAGGGAGACTCACCGCATCAAATGCAGGTCCTGTCCTTATGCTGATGTTGTTTGGGCGAACAGGAACGGAGTGTGAGCGGGTGTTCATGCGGGATGAGGCCCGTTGACCAGGATGGTGACCACAGAGTGAGGCACAGGTCGACAGCAAGTTTTCCCCTCTACCCACGGGGGAAAGAACTTTGTTTAATTTGGACTACTTGCACACCCACTGGGGGAATACTACACGCGCACTACAAGAGCCAGGAGGGTTTGCATCAAGCCATGCCCGGGAGGCAGACTTTTAACACAGGTGTGCGCCTACAGTGCAAGCAGCTTCTATCAAACACTCGCCGCAGATGAAGGGAAGCCATTCCCGAAATGCGTCCGGCGTTCTATGAAAATTGGAGGGATTTTGCTGTCTTTACTTGTGCTGGCAGGCTACCAATAAATCCTGAAGTAATTTGCTCCGTGTTGGTCTTCCTCACTTGGAGTGCCTGCAATTGACTGAATTTTTGCGGCCGGCTTCGTTCGCGAGGGAGACTCACCGCATCAAATGCAGGTCCTGTCCTTATGCTGATGTTGTTTGGGCGAACAGGAATGGAGTGTGAGCGGGTGTTCATGCGGGATGAGGCCCGTTGACCAGGATGGTGACCACAGAGCGGGGCACAGGTCGTCGGCAAGTTTTCCCCTCTACCCACGGGGGAAAGAACTTTGTTTAATTTGGACTACTTGCACACCCACTGGGGGAATACTACACGCGCACTACAAGAGCCAGGAGGTTTGGCATCAAGCCACGCCCGGGAGGCAGGCTTTTAACACAGGTGCGCGCCTACAGTGCAAGCAGCTTCTATCAAACACTCGCCGCAGATGAAGGGAAGCCATTCCCGAAACGCGTCCGGCGTTCTAAGAAAATTGGAGGGATTTTGCTATCTTTACTTGTGCTGGCAGGCTACCAATAAATCCTTAAGTAATTTGCTCCGTGTTGGTCTTCCTTACTTGGAGTGCCTGCAATTGACTGAATTTTTGCGGCAGGCTTCGGTCGCGAGGGAGACTCACCGCATCAAATGCAGGTCCTGTCCTTATGCTGATGTTGTTTGGGCGAACAGGAATGGAGTGTGAGCGGGTGTTCATGCGGGATGAGGCCTGTTGACCAGGATGGTGACCACAGAGCGGGGCACAGGTCGTCAGCAAGTTTTCCCCTCTACCCACTGGGGAAAGAACTTTGTTTAATTTGGACTACTTGCACACCCACTGGGGGAATACTACACGCGCACTACAAGAGCCAGGAGGCTTTGCATCAAGCCACGCCCGGGAGGCAGGCTTTTAACACAGGTGCGCGCCTACAGTGCAAGCAGCTTCTATCAAACACTCGCCGCAAATGAAGGGAAGCCATTCCCGAAACGCGTCCGGCGTTCTATGAAAATTGGAGGGATTTTGCTGTCTTTACTTGTGCTGGCAGGCTACCAATAAATCCTGAAGTAATTTGCTCCGTGTTGGTCTTCCTCACTTGGACTGCCTGCAATTGACTGAATTTTTGCGGCCGGCTTCGGTCACGAGGGAGACTCACCGCATCAAATGCAGGTCCTGTCCTTATGCTGATGGTGTTTGGGTGAACAGGAACGGAGTGTGAGTGGGTGTTCATGCGGGATGAGGCCCGTTGCCCAGGATGGTGACCACAGAGCGGGGCACAGGTCGTCGGCAAGTTTTCCCCTCTACCCATGGGGTAAAGAACTTTGTTTAATTTGGACTACTTGCACACCCACTGGGGGAATACTACACGCGCACTACAAGAGCCAGGAGGCTTTGCATCAAGCCACTTCCGGGAGGCAGGCTTTTAACACAGGTGCGCGCCTACAGTGCAAGCAGCTTCTATCAAACACTCGCCGCAGATGAAGGGAAGCCATTCCCGAAACGCGTCCGGCGTTGTATGAAAATTGGAGGGATTTTGCTGTCTTTACTTGTGCTGGCAGGCTACCAATAAATCCTGAAGTAATTTGCTCCGTGTTGGTCTTCTTCACTTGGAGTGCCTGCAATTGACTGAATTTTTGCGGCGGGCTTCGGTCGCGAGGGAGACTCACCGCATCAAATGCAGGTCCTGTCCTTATGCTGATGGTGTTTGGGCGAACAGGAACGGAGTGTGAGCGGGTGTTCATGCGGGATGAGTCCCGTTGACCAGGATGGTGACCACAGAGCGGGGCACAGGTCGTCAGCAAGTTTTCCCCTCTACCCACGGGGAAAATAACTTTGTTTAATTTGGACTACTTGCACACCCACTGGGGGAATACTACACGCGCACTACAAGAGCCAGGAGGCTTTGCATCAAGCCACGCCTGGGAGGCAGGCTTTTAACACAGGTGCGCGTCTACAGTGCAAGCAGCTTCTATCAAACACTCGCCGCAGATGAAGGGAAGCCATTCCCGAAACGCGTCCGGCGTTCTATGAAAATTGGAGGGATTTTGCTGTCTTTACTTGTGCTGGCAGGCTACCAATAAATCCTGAAGTAATTTGCTCTTTGTTGGTCTTCCCACTTGGAGTGCCTGCAATTGACTGAATATATATATGTATATATATATATATATATAACAGCAGGGGCAGGTTCCTTGCTAGGGGCTATACAACCAACATTGTAGATGCTGCCATTGCCAAGACAAACAACATTGCAAGGGAGGATACCCTTGCAGTGAAGTCCATTACTCAGAGCGATGGCATGAAGTCTACTGACTCATTAACGCAAATGGTTCTCACATATAACACAGCATCTGCAAATTCTAAAGATATTACATAAGAACTGGGTGTTGGTGCTCAATGACCCGGTATTAGGAGATTTATTATCCAAAACCCCAGATGAAACATTCATCAATGAGTAACATGCTAGTAAAGGGTAGCCCCGAGGTGATAATGTCTAAAACTTGGTTATCTTCCCGTAAGGGATTCGTGAAATGTTCATTGTGTAAGGCATGTAGACATGCAACTAATATAACATCATGCACTAGTCCCTTTAGAACAGAGGTTATACCTATAACCAAATTACTTACATGCAAAAAGGAGTATGCAGTTTATGTGCTCGGTGTCCCTGTGGCCTGCACTATCTGGGAAGCACTAAGCTGCAGGTCCACAAGAGGATACTCCAGCACATCAGGGCTTTCAACAACTGTGATCCCTCGTACACTGTTGCAAAATATTTCAAGGATGCACACAGTAAAAAAACAGCACTTCTAAAATATTTTGTGGTAGATACCGTCTTACCATTAAGAAGGGGAGGCAACCGTTAGGCACATCTCCGATTATTAGAGACCAGATATATTTTAGAACTTGATACCAAGGGCACCTTCTGTGATGAATTCTAGCGAAGAATTTTACATTTGCCTGTAATGTATTTATAAATTGTATTCAGCTCTAGATCTAAAAGATTAACTGTCAAACTGTTTAAATTTTCCATTATTCTGCTTCAACTTTTTACCTTATGAATATTTTGCATGTTGCACTTTAGTATGGTGGCACTGAAGGAAATATTAAACAGCACTAGCACTTTATAAGATTGCTTGGAAACTTTGGTTGATGCCCACTTAGGGCTTTATTAGGCTTTCAGCAAGATGTGATTTATGCTAGAGGATGACTAATATGGTGTAGCAATATCAAGCAGAATTCAACTTACTTCTAATTACAGATGAAGTTTTGATAAGTTTAGAATCATTTATTGAAGATTTTTTACTTGTCTGCTAGATATGGATTTTGTTTTAAATATACCCGAATAGAGGCGATTTTTAAATGAAAAATTTAGGCATACCCTTGTTTACATATTTATATGTTTTTAATGATGTTTTATCAATTTATGCCTGCAATTTATGTATCTAATGAAAAATATCTAATTATGGCTGCTATCAATTTAATTACGACCACATAAAAACAAAACAAAAAAAGAGACTAATGTATATATTTCGTCTATGTCTATACATCATGTGACAGGTCACGAGTGATTGCACTGGCACTTTTAAGGTATGATTAAAGTCAAGGTAAGCTACAAGGGATTTTATTTACACAGAGATTAAACTGAGTTGTGAGTCGTACTAGGGTAACACACTCAAAAAGAATCCACGGGATATCAAACTTGATTGTGCATTTGAAATAAATCAATGGGAAGGTAAGCAAATGGAGCACACAGATGAAAGTTTCAAAGAATGTATATTTACTCAGATAATCAGGAAGACAAAAATAGGAAATAAATCAAGGCAAAAGTTATGAACAGAGGTAGACAAACGTTTCACTACAATTCATAACAGAAAACATCAACTCCTGGTGGATTAAACAGACAACCAAAAATAATTAATAAAGAATGGTCGTGTGTTGGTGCCAAAGCAACGTGACTGGAGATGATGAGTGAAGTGTCGATGTTTCGGTCTAGAGGGCAATCGTCATGTAGACCATCATCAGGACAGAATGTTTCATTGCAGAAAAAACTTCCTTAGAGATTGACGAAACTGTGGCCAAATAAATTAGGTGACAGTTGGGCGCGATGTTGAAAACAAAACTTCAGTTTGGAGAAACGGACCACATCAGTTGGCCAATTGTAGGTGAGTGCTCTAGTAGTGCAGCGTTCTACAGTTGTTTTAGAGTCGGTCTCACGAGTCGCGGCTTGTATCAGCATTTAAATCCAGCAATAAATTTTATTTAACATCGCGCCCAACTGTCACCTAATTTATTTGGGTTTATTGGGTTTTCCCCTGCTTACAACACTTTTAAGGTATGGCACTTTGTATGCGCGTTACGTGAACAAGACCTCTGGATGGTCGAAATGCGTCGTGGCGGTGGTGCAAGGCACATAAAATAAAATCCCAAGCCCCAAATTGAGGGTCCGTTTTCGTCACTTCCTTTCTGACTGGATGTTTTTTGGCAAACGCTTTAGATATATATATATATATATATTACCTACTGGCGGTCGCCAGTAGGTATATATAGTTAGGATTTTTTCTCTATGGGTTTTTTGAAAATTCTATGTCTAATAACTTTGGCGTTTGTGGACGGAATTGGCTGAAATTTTCAGGAAAATGGCACATTTTGTTTCTGAGCAGCCCCTGAAAATTTTGGGGGGGTTCGTCAAGGGGGGGCCGAGAAAAAAGGGGGGTCCCAAAACGCGTTTTTCCCATGTTAATTTCCATAGGGCGGTTGGCCTCACTTTTAGCCCGAACGGCTGAATGGATTTGCACGAAACTTGGCAAAATTGTAGGGACTGGTAGCCCGATGTGCCTTTTGTAGGTCTCAATATATGTGCTTCAGTGGATTTTGAGAAATTAATGTTCAAAAAAAGATATATATCTGTAACAGCGGACTGGGCAGCGCTCCGCTACGCGTACTTTTCGCGCAACGGAGCTTTGTGAAGCGAAGCTGATTGGTTCTCCGGCGTCTGTCAACATTCCAAACAGTCCGTAGCGGCCGCCATCTTGTCTCTCGGTAGGATCGAGAGACAAGAGGAGGCCAAAGCGAAGGGGCAAATGACCATAAGGGGGCATAGTACATTGTCGCTCACCCCCTAGGTTTGATGTGGAGGTTTTAAAAGGGCCCCGCGGGGCAAAAAAAAATAAAAATAATAATAATCGAACAGCTGAATGGATTTGCACGAAACTTGGCAAAATTGTAGGGACTGGTAGCCCGATGTGCCTTTGCTAGATCTCAATATATGTGCTCCAGTGGATTTTGAGAAATTAACGTTCAAAAAAAGGTATATATCTGTAACAGCGCACCGCTTCGCGTACTTTTCGCGTTACGGAGCTTTGCGAAGCGAAGCTGATTGGCTCTCCGGTGTCTGTAAACATTCCAAACAGTCCGTAGCGGCCGCCATCTTGTCTCTCGGTAGGATCGAACAGCTGAATGGATTTGCACGAAACTTGGCAAAATTGTAGGGACTGGTAGCCCGATGTGCCTTTGCTAGGTCTCAATATATGTGCTTCAGTGCATTTTGAGAAATTAACGTTCAGAAACAAGATATATATCTGTAACAGCGCTCCGCTTCGCGGAGATAAAATTATATGTGTATTACCTAGCTGTTGCTAACACCAGTTAGCGACGGCTAGTAGAAGATAGCGACCATCTTGGGCCCCACTTTGCATGTGAGTGATATTTATCACTAATGACATGCAAAGTGGGCATGCCAAGATGTTAGCGACTGGAAACAGTCGCTAACATCGCTATCTCCTATTATCAACTTTTGGAAATATTCGAGATAAGCGCGAATATCTCCAAAAGCTACCACCTGCCCTGAGCAGTTCTTAGCCATGTTATCCAATGGGAGGTGGATAACATGGCTAAGAGCATTAGCTCGGTAATGCATGAATATCGCTGAGTTTTCAGCGATATTAATGCATTGCGGTCGTTTTTTATCGTATTTCCGATAAACCTTGATAATAGCAAGGTTTATCTGCGATAATTTCTGACGGTAAAAAAATCGTTGCTAAGCATCGTTAGGGATAAATATCGCTTAACTTTGGTAATATGCCCCAACGTCTGTTAACGTTCGATTCGAAGGAAATCAGGAAGTGTTGAAAAACATTGTCTGCGCCATCTTGTCTTTTTTCAAATGCCACACTTTTGTCGTGCACGGCAGCCATTTTAGATGCCTTGACCAGACCCACTCTGTGCACGCTGTCGATCCTTAGCATGGCTCCCCACCCTCGCAAGCATCTCCCCCAGGCAGTGGTCACCCCCGCTCTCTGTCTTATGCATGGGTAATAAACCTCCCCCATCTGCGCTGCTCTTCCCTGAGAATCACACCCTGTGCCCGCCCGACACCTCCCTTTCGCCCTATTCACTACCGCACCCTCTGACACTCCTTTTCCTCTGTGTCCGATTGTCCAGGCTGGTCCTAGGGTATCAGCTAGCCCTGCAGATGTAGTTTATGGCCACAGCTGTAAAGAATCACCCCTCTTCAAAGGAGTTATAGTAGATCAAGGCCCACACTCGATGAGATCCGTCACAGCAGAAGCGTTGCTATTATCTGAAAACCATCCTGTATTGTGATTGGGGAGGGGACCGAGCCTGAAGCGGAAGATTCCAGGGATGACTCTTTGTACATCAAAGTTTTTACAATTATGTGTCACATTAAAAATATATAGCACTCCGACAAAGTAGTAAGATTATAAAACTTTAATAATTTATAAATATATACAAGAAAACAAAAATAGTAATAACATATAAACATTTTTAGGGAAAAACAACGAAGTAGCGGTCGGCTGTGCGAATAGTCCCAACGCAGCACAACGTCCAGATTTCCGGCGTGGGGCGTCGCGGGGGGTGGGTCATCAGTAGCAAACTGTTGTGCGAATAGTTCCAAGGCAGCAGAACGCGCTGAAATCTAGATGACACGAAAGTGATGTCTAGTAAGTTGCCACCCAGCAAATAACGGCATGGGGCGTCGCGGGGGGTGGGTCATCAGTAGCAAACTGTTGCGCGAATAGTTCCAAGGCAGCAGAACGATGGCACCAAGGTGATGTCCAGTAAGTTGCCGCACTGGTTTTGGTATCCTACAATGCTGCCCCGAATAACGGCGTGGAGCGCCCCGGGGGAGGCGGCGTGAACGGGCCTCTCCAGGTGGAGTGTCATCTGTTGTAGTGGGGCGCCCCTTTACCGTTTCAGTTGCCATTCCGTCCGTTTTTGGTCCACTGTGTCAAAAGCCGCAATTCAGCTGAGTTGCGCCCACTCTTGCGGTGCAGCGATAGGCGGCTGTCACAGGACTCTCAAAATGGCGGCAGGCTGTTTCCTTTTTGGGCCTGGTCCACTGAAATGGCCCTGGGACACCTTGGAAATCGGACGCTTGTCTGCTAGGTCTTGGACCCCATTCTCGAAAGCGTCCCCTCCGCCTTGAGAATTCATCAAAAGTTTTGGGGGCTCCGACTCCTGCAGGCTTCTGGTGGGGAGCGGCTGCCATGATTGCTCGCGGAATGACCACGACTGAGCTACGAGATGGTGGTGCTCTCATGCTGACGCCAGCTTCAGTCTGAAACATCCAGAAACAAGGTGGGGCTTTCATCGTTTGGGAAAAAAAAAAGTTTTCATCCAATGAAAAGTGTTGTTTTTAGGTCACATGATCAAGCCTTCCATCATTAGGAAACCAAAAGTAAAATGAACCAATGAAAAGTTTTATAAACAAGTCACATGACCTGTTATGCGGCATAGGGTGTAAAATGCGGAGAAAATACGTTGGCACGTGAGGCGGCGTCAGTAGCGGACCGATGTGCGAATAGGCCGAAGGCAACACAACGCGCCAAGATCCGGATGGCACCGAGGTGGTGTCCAGCAAGTTGCAGCACTGGTGTGGCCATCCTACAATGCTGAAAGTCGGTGTGGGGCGCCCCGTTGGCCTGTGAGTTTGCGTCAGTAGCGGACCGATGTGCGAATAGGCCGAAGGCAGCACAACGCGCCAAGATCCGGATGGCACCGAGGTGGTGTCTAGTAAGTTGCCGCACTGGTGTGGCCATCCAACAATGCTGAAAGTCGGCGTGGGGCGCCCCGTTGGCCTGTGAGTTTGCGTCAGTAGCGGACCGATGTGCGAATAGGCCGAAGGCAGCACAACGCGCCAAGATCCGGATGGCACCGAGGTGGTGTCTAGTAAGTTGCCGCACTGGTGTGGCCATCCAACAATGCTGAAAGTCGGCGTGGGGCGCCCCGTTGGCCTGTGAGTTTGCGTCAGTAGCGGACCGATGTGCGAATAGGCCGAAGGCAGCACAACGCGCCAAGATCCGGATGGCACCGAGGTGGTGTCTAGTAAGTTGCCGCACTGGTGTGGCCATCCTACAATGCTGAAAGTCGGCGTGGGGTGCCCCGTTGGCCTGTGAGTTTGCGTCAGTAGCGGACCGATGTGCAAATAGGCCGAAGGCAGCACAACGCGCCAAGATCCGGATGGCACCGAGGTGGTGTCTAGTAAGTTGCCGCACTGGTGTGGCCATCCTACAATGCTGAAAGTCGGCGTGGGGCGCCCCGTTGGCCTGTGAGTTTGCGTCAGTAGCGGACCGATGTGCGAATAGGCCGAAGGCAGCACAACGCGCCAAGATCCGGATGGCACCGAGGTGGTGTCTAGTAAGTTGTCGCACTTCTGTGGCCATCCTACAATGTTGAAAGTCGGCGTGGGGCGCCCCGTTGGCCTGTGAGATGGCGTCAGTAGCGGACCGATGTGCGAATGGGGCCAAAGGCAGCGCAACAATATTTTCTGATTTGAAGACACCACAAGGCGCTGAGATGCCAAGATCCGGATGGCACCGAGGTGGTGTCTAGCAAGTTGTGGCACTGGTGTGGCCATCGTACAATGGTAAAAGTCGGCGTGGGGCGCCCTGTTGGCCTGTGAGATGGTGTCAGTAGCGGACTGATGTGTGAATGGGGCCAAAGGCAGCGCAACAATATTTTCTACTATATTTTCGGAGTAGAAGACACCACAAGGCGCTGAGATGCCAAGATCCGGATGGCACCGAGGTGATGTGTAAGTTGCGGACCGATGTGCGAATGGGGCCAAAGGCAGCTCAACAATATTTTCTGAAGAGAATACACCACAAGGCGCTGAGATGCCAAGATCCGGATGGCACCGAGGTGATGTCTAAGTTGCGGACCGATGTGCGAATGGGGCCAAAGGTAGCGTAACAAGATTTTCTGTATGGAAGATACCACTAGGCGTTGAGATGCCAAGATTCGGATGGCACCGAGGTGATGTCTAGCAAGTTGTGCCACTGGTGTGGCCATCGTACAATGGTAAAAGTCGGCGTGGGGCGCCCTATTGGCCTGTGAGATGGTGTCAGTAGCGGACTGATGTGCGAATGGGGCCAAAGGCAGCGCAACAATATTTTCTGACTGACACCACAAGGCGCTGAGATGCCAAGATCCGGATGGCACCGAGGTGATGTCTAAGTTGCGGACTGATGTGCGAATGGGGCCAAAGGCAGCGTAACAATATTTTCTGTATGGAAGATACCACTAGGCGTTGAGATGCCAAGATTCGGATGGCACCGAGGTGATGTCTAGCAAGTTGGTGTGGTCATCCTACAATGCTGAAACTCGGCGTGGGTCACCCCATTAGCCTGTGAGATGGCGTCAGTAGCGGACCGATGTGCGAATAGGCCGAAGGCAGCACAACGCGCCAAGATCCGGATGTCACCGTGGTGGTTTCATAGTTGAGAGGCACTTCATCTGCAGTGGGGCGCCGAGGTGATGTCTAGCAAGTTGCTGTACTGGTGTGGTCATCCTACAATGCTGAAATGTAGTGGGGCGCCCATTTACCGTTTCAGTTGCCATTCAGCTGAGTTTCGGCTGCTCTTGATGCTACAGCGACAGGCGGCTGCAAGAGGACTCTCAAAATGGCGGCCTGTTCTTTGGATTTGGGCCTGGTCCACTAAAATGGCCCTGGGACACCTTAGAACTCGGACGCTCGATTTTTTTTTCCTTTCCTGTACATGCAAAAAAAGGTAAATGCCCGGTACGTTACACGCTTCATCTGCCACGATGAACTCTCCAGAGGAACCGAAAAAAAATATAGTTGTGGTAACTATACCATGCATCGTCATATGGAGAGGTGGCACCAATTAATTATAGTGCTGCATAAAAGAGAGATTTGGAGGAGAACCCCTGACCTGCTAGTACATTCATCAAAGAAGTGGCACTGAGAGCTTCAGAGGCAAGGGAAACGGTCCCAAATATTTAGAAGAACTTTGGAAAGATTAAAATGACATGTTTAGATTGTGGTAAATTAATTTCATGTGGGCAGATGAGTGTTACTCTAATAAATACAGCATATGAACATCATCATAGTCGATGGTTGGTAGAGACATTTTGACTATATCCTGGACCTGCCCGTCCTCGCCCAAAATGGCGCCGGAATAAATGGGACTCGTAACTCCTTGTTGTGTACTGGTTGCAGAACCTTGAAATCACGAGATACGTATGCAGTTTTGAAGCACATGGCGGGCGGGGACGAGAATTGATTGAATATTTCGACATCCCTATTGATATTAAGTTCTGATGTGTTATTTATTACTGTACTGTTGAAAATTCGAATTAACGTCACCCATGGTACTTGCCCGCAAATGTATATCTAGATAATTTTATTGTAACTGGCCCTGTCGTATTTTAATTATAAAATGTACGTCCACCGATTCCGTAACTGTTAGACACCTTAGTTCTTGCAACCTAATGGCCCGCCCGTTACGTTCCTCTACAGTGTAAATGTCTATTCATCATATACGATTACAGTTTGCTCCGTGGCAGGCCCACGTGGTTATAGGCTCGTATTTGTATAATGAAATTTTCACAATAAAGGTTTTTAAAAGAAAACATGGTAGTAGTATATACATTGGTAAAGTTTTTAATAATAGTCACTGTTTTAGAATCATTAAAAGGCAAGTGAAATAAAGCAGACCAATTACATGAAGGGTAAAAGGTATAATACGAAGGAACGCAGTAAAGATAAATGGTCAAGGGCTGTTGTGTTTTCTATTCCTGCAACATAAAGTGATCGATAAGAATCTCATATTCAGGCGTATCGGCGACTAAGACAGCAGGTCGACCCTCTTTTGCTCAACGGCTCCGTCATGGGACGAAGAAACGCTCTTTTTCTCGAAAAAAGAATATATTTTACTTGCAGGACAGTTGTAAAATTTCCGGGAAAGTACATTAGCCTGGAACATTATAACATATATTTAAGAAAAAATAATGTTCGGAAGTAATTAAAAGGGTAATTTTTAGGTGATATGACCAAGGCTTTCATCATTAGAATAAGAAAAGTAAAATGAACCAATGAAAAGTTTTATTAACAAGTCACATGACTTGTTATGCTTACGTTACACGCTGCGCGCCCCGGATGACTTCCGGATGCGCTAACGCGGCGCGTCATATGACGCATTACGCGACAACGCAGGTCCAGAATATAGTCAAAATGTCTCCACCAACCAGCGGTCGAAACACAACCCCTTTCAGCAGGCTAAATAGTTCTGTTAAATGACAACAGAAGGGACAGGCAACAAGAACCATCAGTCAAAGAGGGGAGGGCTAGTTCTTCTCTACCGGGTTACATTGGGGCGCTACCGGAACTGATCGAATTGGTAGTCTACAGTGTTTCTGGATGTTTCAGACTGAAGCTGGGGTTAGTATGAGAGCACCACCATTTCGTAGCTCCGTTGTGGCCATTCCGCAACCAATCATGGCAGCCGCTCTTTATTGTTATTTTGGGCGGGGTGGGTGGCGGAGCCGAGCTGTTTTGCAGCCATCATTGTGTGGAGTTCAGTTCATCTCACTAGTTTTGTATTTGTCATGAGGGGTTGTTCCTAATGTTTCTATTTTAGCGAGGTCAAAAAGAGATCCCATTAGTGGCCTACTGATTTTGCTCGATTCCTTTTCTTTTTTTTTACACGATTTTTCGTTATCTGCAAAGACTAAACAGAGTATTGCGACTCTGTGTTTGTTTGTAAATAGAGAATGAACCAAAGAGAACTAATTCTAAAACAGTAAATACTTGGATAACAATCAATCAAATGGAGAGAGAAGCAGGCACGACGGATTACAACGGGGGCAAAGGCCTGCGTTAACTACCTTTCACTATCTGCAAAGAGAGAGTACTCCTAATAGAAATGAGGGGGGGGGGGCACCATTCAAAGCAGATCAGTGTGCATAAACACGAAAATGTTTTCACTTACCACGTACTTGACATTCGACAGCTTATGATATTTGCTATTAAAAAACCATTGAAATTCACTGAAAAAACCATAGGTTATAGACCATATATAGTTAGGAATTAGCATTTACAAAACCTTGAAAATTCACTGAAAAAACCATAGGTTATAGACCATATATAGTTAGGAATTAGCATTTAAAAAACCTTATTTTACTCACACAAAACCATTGAAATTCCATATATAGTTAGTTGCACTAACTATATATCGCGCACCCGCAATCCACTGCTGATCATGTCACATATTACATCATTCATGACATGGTCAGTGACATCACTGATGACATCACTGATGACATCTCAAATGACATCACTGATGACATCACTGATGACGTCATCCAGTGACTGTGTGTTTCTGTAAAGTTTAAATATGTTTTACATATTAAAGAATGAGTAGATGTATAAGTGTCTGGACGAAGGATTTAGTAGGTGCATGACTGAATGTATGAGTGAGTGATTAAATGTGTCTCACTGAGTGCATGGGTTAGTGACTAAACTGTCTTAATTTGTGCATCATTATGTCTGTTGTTCTGTAAACTGCTGCATGTGTTGATCATTAGCTATACGAGAGGCTATATGTGTTATTAATTGGTTGCCCAAGTATTTCTATGGCAGATTGAGTTTGTGTGGGGGTGGCTGGAAGGTGTGTGACTCTATGCATAGATGTGTGAGCAGTTTATTCACTAGGTGTATGAGTTCAAGAGTGCATGTGGAAACAGCTACATGGGCAGTTGACTGTGTGCATGAGTGTATTGATGAGTGAATGGATATCTCAATGCTACATGTCATAGTAAGTACATATGTAAAACACAGTACATGTGAGAGTTGGCATATATAAATAACTGTGCATGAGAGCCACTGAATGACTGAGTGGTTGTATCGATCATTGTGAACTTGTATCAGGGATTGTATAAGAGAGTAAATATGTGTTAGTATATGTTTCAATAAGTAAGGTGTGTTTAACTGTATAGTTGAAGAAATGGAGGTGAGATTGTTTCTTTGCATGACTGACTGGGTGTGTGAGTAACTCCATGGATGAGTGGCAGTGTGTGAGTGTCTGTATACACTGAGTGTATCTAAGGTTATATTAGAGTCTGAAGAGGTTTATCGTATTAGCACAAGAATGATGTCAAATGAGATGTCATCAGTGATGTCATCAGTGATGTCATTTGAGATGTCATCAGTGATGTCATCAGTGATGTCACTGACCATGTCATGAATGATGTAATATGTGACATGATCAGCAGTGGATTGCGGGTGCGCGATATATAGTTAGTGCAACTAACTATATATGGAATTTCAATGGTTTTGTGTGAGTAAAATAAGGTTTTTTAAATGCTAATTCCTAACTATATATGGTCTATAACCTATGGTTTTTTCAGTGAATTTTCAAGGTTTTGTAAATGCTAATTCCTAACTATATATGGTCTATAACCTATGGTTTTTTCAGTGAATATATATATATATATATATATATATATATATATATATATATATATATATATATATATATATATATATATATATATATATATATATATATACATACACACCAAATAGAATCTAGGACTTCAAACACAGAACACATAATAATGTTTTTGTTTTTTAACAGTGTAAAGTGCTTACAAATTCCAAAGATCATTGTCCTGTGTATGGACCAACATACATGACACTTAACATCAATCACTACACTTCACTCAGGAACTTAAATGGACTTTGTAGCCTGTACTATGGTAAAAAAAACTGTTCAATTCACATTCAGTTCAAACATGTACCTGTTCCTTGGGTGAACAGGTACATGGAAAGGACCTCCTTTGCCATCAACTCTGGCTGCTCTGGCATGAAGGCAGGGGCTCTCACCTGCTCGACCTGACATTGTTGCTCCCAGGAGCGATAAACTGGAGCAAAAGCATTATTGTTAGGAGGCAAGTGAGCTCTTTTTCCAACCACTGTGTACATGTAAACGACATACACGATCATCAATATAGGCAAATACAGCGGCCTTCCTATGTTAATTTCACCAACGTTAGGCTATGGCTGGGTCTGTAGTCGGGTTTACTGCCCACTACGTGCTCAACTTCTGCTGCACTCGTCTGATTATAAATGTCCTATATGCGAGGTCAGGCACCCGCCATTTTAGAAGTTCAAAATAGTGTGTTTGTGACTGTTAAGTGCATCACCACCACTCAAAATGGAGGCTAGTTTTGTTTACATATTCAAACATTGATGGACACTCATTCTTTTAAAAATAAAAATGTATATGTAGTGCGTTACTGTGCTGAAATGCGATAATAGGGCGGTGATGTGTACACCTCCGTTGACAGTATTTGTGGAGAAATTGTTGTTTTCAAAAAAGAATGTGTAAATAATACATTTGAAATGTATTATTTACACTTTTTTTTACATCTATTTTAGGCTATAAATGTAATTATTTGTGAAAAAATTTACAAAAAGTAAATGTGTGATTAAAATATATAGTAATACCATATATATTTTGTACAACTACATGACTTTAGTGTTAAACAGCAAATAAGTTGCTGTGGAACGTGTGAAATATGTTCAAATGGTTTACCATGGCAGACATGAACCTTGGGAAAGTGAGGAGATGACAGCCTTAGGTGTACTGCCCATTTAAAGACCTTGCCACCATGGAAGAAAGAGATATAATCAATAAGTTCAGATCGAATAGGCAAACCAGGCTAGATTTATGTTATTAGCTGGAGCCAGATCTTCATCCTCACAACAGAAATCCCACTTCTAATATACCAGTTGTCAAAGGGAAGTACTTCATTTTCTGGCCACAGGATCCTTCTACTACACTATAGCAGTACCTGGTGGAATGTCACTACCAACTTTCAGTAGTGTGCTACAAGAGGTTATATATTCAATAGCAAGACACATCAACAGCTTCATCCAGTTTCCACAGCAGCAGGATTTAACCAATGTGAAGGAGGACTTTTATGGTTTGGGTTGCCTACCACATGTGGTTGGGGCAATTGATGGCACACATATTGCCTTAGTGCCACCATACGCCAGAGAACACAACTACCATACGCCAGAGAACACAACTACCAGAATCAGAAACACTTCCAATCAACATGCAAGTTGTCTGCTTACCGGATTTGTACATCACAAGCGTCTGTGCGTGCTTTTCCAGCTATGCCCATGATTCCTTTGTACTATTTAAATGCTCCACACCCCTGCAAATGTCACAGCTTGGACCTGATATGGTCTGGATTGTTAGCCAGTACAATCTAACATAATATTTTTTGCGGAATTTCTAGTTGAATAATCTGTAGTGATACATTTTTGGGCACTTTTTTTGTTTTCAATCTAGGAGACTTAGCTTATCCCAACCGACCATGGTTGTTAGTACCGCTGAGGAATCCAACAACGCCAGGGGAAATCCGCTTCAATGAGGTCCCTGGAAGAACACAACGGCCAGTGGAGCAGGCCATTTGGGCTCCTAAAGGCAAGATTTTGTTGTGTGGGCAAAACTGGTGGAGGTTTCTTCTAGTACTCACCCGATAAGGTGTGCAAAATTACCGTGACTTGCTGAGTGCGCACAACATCGCCCTGCAATGGAACATCCCTTACATTGCAGAGGTGAAGACCATGACGAGCCACCGAGTGAGGATCCTGAAATGCCAAATGAAGCTGATAGTGGTGAAGAGGAACAAGTTGACTTACGTCAGGATGTCATTAACAATTTCTTCTCATGAGTGTAAGTATATCTTTACATGTTATCACTTTTATCATCACACCAACTATTGATGTGATGATGAGAGAAGTATGTGGTGGTAATTTGTTAGGAAGGGCAAGTTCAGGGAAATTCAGGCCAAAGGTGTTTGTTGATCAAAGTGTTGACACATTGATTAATGTGTTCAGTTATATTGTTGATCTCTGATGGTTTTGTTAAACTGTCTCCTCCAAAATTTGACTTTGTAATGTGTCTATTATGTTATGTTTGATTGCTAATCTTTTTGTTTCGATCTGTTTTAGGTTCCTTCACTATGTTATCTTCATTTGGACATTTCAGAGTTGTGACATTTGCTGACATACGGTGCTGTTTTGAAGTACAAAGGGAACATGTGTTGATCCTGGGGAAGACAAACAGACTGTGAGTGTACAAATCTTGTACCAAGGCAATTTGCACTGTGATTGAATGGAAGATTGGAAGATTACGTTGGTCTTGTTGTCTGTCGTGGTTTTTTGAGGGATGGGGTAGTTTTATGTAGCACAAACTCGACCCGAAGGTATCAGTGCTTTACATGAGCACCAGTTGAATTACAGATGGACACGTTCATTTTGTTAGGCACAGGGAGATTAAGTGATTTGCAGAGAATAACAGGACGTTGAGCATCCCTGCTGAGACTCTAACCTGGTTTTCCATCTTTGAGGTTGCCCGCTCTAGCTGCTAGGCCACATACGCTTTGTGTTAGTGTTGGCACTAAGGCAATATGTGTTCCACCATTAGTTCAAACCACATGTGGAAGTGGGTCCAAATCATGCTAATCTCCCTTTACATTGGCAAATTCCTCCTTGTGTGTACAGTGCATGTATCTGTTGAAGTTTCTCATCATTGTAGGGCCTACCTCATGTAGCAAACCATTGAAACTTGGTTGTGACACATTCCACGTCATACTGGAACAGTGGATTGGAGTGATCTTGTATCTACCAAATATCGTACTGCTGTAGGAGGCTGGCTTAGTATATGGTGCACACTTATTTAAGTTAAGCACCTTTAACTAATCCAAGCAACCCTCATGGTGATTTTAGTGGTTTTAGACAACCATAGAAAGCTCTCTAAGTGGTAGATGTGGAGAGCAGCCTTCAGGCTTAGTCCAGAAGGAGTGTTAAGTAGCTTGTTTGACCAGAACTAATCGTATAGTGTAGGTTAAGTGAAAAAAAACACACAATGTAGTGATAAAAATAGTTATATTTATTCTACACACGAGGTGGTAATTTGTTAGGAAGGGCAAGTTCAGGGAAATTCAGGCCAAAGGTGTTTGTTGATCAAAGTTTTGACTCATTGATTACTGTGTTCAGTTATATTGTTTATCACTGATTATTTTGTGAAACTGGCTCCTCCAAAATTTTGACTTTGAATTAACCCTGGGCGGGCAACTCCACTCTGCCAGTGCCTGGCCACTCTCCTTCCTGCTCCTTGCATCCTTCTGTAATTAAAAAAACTCTATGTTGTATGTCTTGCGCTTGCGCATGCGCACGTGCAAGGCGTACAACATAGTGTTTTTTTAATCACAGAAGGACGTGAGGAGCAGGAAGGAGAACAGGCAGGCAGGGGAGGCAGCAGACACACAGGTAAGTGGCTTTTTTTTTTTTTAAGGATTTGGGAGGGGGAGGGAGCACAGCATAGCGTAGCATATTTCCACTGAGTTTTTTCAAACTCCGTGGAAATATAAGTAGAGACACTATGCCTGCTATGCCCAGGGTTATTTGTAATGTGTCTATTATGTTTTGTTTGATTGCTAATATTTTTGTTTCGATTTGTTTTAGGTTCTTTCACTACGTCATCTTCATTTGGACATTTCATAGTTGTGACATTTGCTGGTATAAAGTGCTGTTTTGAAGTACAAAGGGAACATGTATAGATCCTGGGGAAGACAGACTGTGAGTGTACAAATCTTGTACCAAGACAATGTGCACTGTGATTGAATGGAAGATGACTCCTTAACTCCAAGGGAGATTCCTTCAGGCGTCTTTGATGCCCACAGGCCTGGAGAAGAACCTGGATGAAGCACAGGCACAGACGACACAGAAGACTGGCAGGTCGATAAGACCAGGAGCAGCAGGAGTCTTCCTTGGTGCAGTCTTGGTTTTTAGACGAAGTCCAAAGTGCCGAGACTGTAGAAGATGAAGTGGTTTCAGATCTGGATCTTGTCCCACAACGAATCTGAAGAGCCACCAACAGGTAAGCCCTTAAGTACCCTAGGGAAAGGGTTGGGACGATTCAGGGATCCCTCCCAGAGGAGGGGCTGGACAGGGGTGAGGGGTACTCCCATATCTTTTGTCCAGTTTCGCACCAGAGTGGGAGCCAACGGCTCCCTGAACTGGTTCCAACTAGAGTATGAAAGGAGAGCACAAAATGTGTGGTTCAAAGCAGTCTGGTGGCACTGGCAAGAGCCTCTACCCCAGCCCAGTACACTTCGTCCAGTCTGGGAGGTGGTTACACCTTCCTGTGACAGGAAACATTGTTCTACCTTCTCCTGCTCGAGCTCAGCTCAGCAGCAGGAGGGCAGCATCGTGTGTGTGGCCAGCAACTGCACTATCTTGCTGTTAGACCCTGAAAAGCTGGTGCCAGGCATAAAGGGGGGCTCCCTAGGGGAGCCCCCCGTACATGTGATCCTACATCCAACACTGGAATCTGTGTTGGGGTAGGATTCCAGCATATTTCATGCCAAACATGACTGGCTTTGGTGCAGCCAATATATAGTTAGACATGATGGCCACTAAATATAATAAATGGCTGATCGCACTTACAAAGCCTGGAGAATCGACTCCGGGGTTTTTAGGGGGTGTCCTGCTCATGCAGGGCACCCTCACATTTATAACCCAGCACCTGTCTTCAGGATTGAAAGGCGACCTGCCTTAGGGGTGACTTATTGGTTTTAAGTGCAGTGACCTCAGATATAAGGAAACCTATATCTGCTGTGAGTGGTGCTAGCACCAACTCACACAGACTGTAATGGCAAGCCTGTAGTCACAATTTGAGTGGTCTCTCATAAGTGGCATAATACATGCTGCAGCCCATGGGAGACCCCTGGTGTACTTATGCCCTGGGTACCTTAGTGCCATATACTAGGGACTTAGAAGTGTACACCAGTAGCCAATTGGGAAGGTACCAAAGTACTTGCCGTAGTCAATGTTAGGGAGATAGCCCAGTGACTTAGGTCCTGATTAGTAGGATCCCAGTCAGACTAGTCAGAAAACAGTTTAACACCAGCAAAAAGTGTGGGTAACCATGAAAGCAGATCCTACTTTCCTAAGCAACTCCCCTCAAACTAAAGGAGATGAGACCTACCTTGCTCAGCTGAGTCTTCATTTTCTAAGTGGAAATATCTGGAGAGTCCATCTGCGTTAGCATGGTTACTCTCAGGTCCATGTTTTAACAGAAAAGTCCATCCCTTGTAGGGAAATGGACCACCTCAAACGTTTGGGATTTTCACCCTTCATCTGTTTAAGCCATAAGAGGGGCTTATGGTCTGTCTGAAAAATGAAGTGAGCACCAGACAGGTATGGCCTCAACTTCTTTCAAGCCCAGACCACAGCAAAGGCATCCCTCTCAATAGCTGATCAACATTCCCCCCTGGGAGTCAACCTTAAGCTTATAAAAGCTACTGGGTCCTGACCCTCTGCATTAAGGTGTGACAAAACAGATCCTACACCTATGTCAGAGGCACTTGTCTGGACAATGAAGTGTTTGGAGTAATCATGACTTTGCAGAATGGGAGCAGAGCACATGGCCTGTGTGAGGTAATCAAAATGCCGTCTGACAGCTAACAGTCCACTGAACCTCCTTAGGCATCCTTTTGGAAGTGAGATCAATAAGGGAAGTCACAATGGACCTATACCCCTTAACACACTTCCTTTTGTACCCAGGCCCAAGAAAGCTCTAACATGAGTCTGGGTAGTAGGAGAAACCCAGTCCATTATGGTCTGGATTTTGCTTTCCATTGGTTGAACTTGACTTCCACCTACCAGGTGATCCAAGTATACAACCTTGCTCTGCCCTATCTGGTACTTTGTGGCCTTGATAGTGAGGCCTGCCTTTTGCAGGGCCTCTAGAACATTGCTGAGGTGGACCAGGTGATCCTCCCAGGTTGAACTAAATACATCAATATTGTCCTGATATGTTGCACTACAGGCTTTCACACATGTGAGAACTTTATTCATCAACCACTGAAATGTGGCAGGGACATTCTTCAAACCAAAGGGCATTACAATAAATTGGTAATGCCCACTTGAAGTCGAAAAAGCTGTGTTTAGTTTGGCATTCTCAGAGAGTCTGATTTGCCAGTAGTCAGGTCAAATGTACTAAGATACGTGGCTGAGTTTCAATCAGCTCATCTGCCCTGGGAATTGGATGAGCATCAGTCCTAGTGACTGCACTGAGACCTCTGTAGTCCACACAAAGCCTCATCTCTCTCTTACCATTTTTGGTTGTGAGGTTTGGGTGTAAGGACTACTGGGCTAGTCCGAGGGCTTATCTGAAGGGTCATTGACCCCCGAAACCAGCATCTTTTGGACCTCAGTACTGATGCAGTCTCTGACATGGTCAGGCTGTCTGTACATTTTGTTCTTTACAGGCAGACTGTCACCTCTGTCCTCTGCATGGGTACCCCAGGTGGTTTGACTGGAAGTCAGGGAAAACAAGTAAGCAAACTGATTGAGGACTTACCTGCAGTCAGCTTACTGTTGGTCAGTGAGGCTGTCTGTCAAAGCTACTCCATCAGCTGACCCATCAAGAGGGTCCTGAGAGAAGAGATCAGGGAGAGGGCCACTCTCTTGCCCCTGTCCCTCATCAGTGGCCATGAGCAAACTCATGCCGAAACCGTCGAAACATGCCCTGTCCACAAAAGGCTTTAAGTGGTTCATATGAAGTACCATGTGGGGACTTCTTGGAGTTCCTAGGTCAACTAATAGGTGACTTCACCTTTTTTCTCAAGTATGGTGTGGGTGAAACCCCATTTGACCTGAAGGGCTGCTGGCGCCACTGGCTCCAACACTCATACTATCTGTCTTGGCTTGTAAACAGTCAGTACAGCCTTTTGGTCATGCCAAGCTTTCTGAAGCTCCTCGCAGGCCAATGGCATAGTCCACAATATCCTATTTAGGAGGTTTGAGAGGCTACTTCCAGCCCTCCTTAACCAGGCACAATGGACCCCTAACTGGAAATGGGCTGTAGCCCACCCCTCTCTTAGCAACCTCTCTGTAGGCAAAGAGAAGGCAGGGTAGTAAGACATCCCATTTTCACCTGAGATTTTCTGGGAGCCCCATGGTCATGCCCTTGAGGGTTTTGCTAAACCTTTTAACAAGCCCATTGCACTGTGGATGGTAGGGGGTGGTAAACTTGTAATTTACACCACACTCGTTCCACATGGCAGTGAGGTCATTAGACATGAAGTTTGTACCTCTGTCTGTTAATACCCCCTTTGGAAAACCCACTCTGGAAAAGACTCCCAGAAGGGCACTAACCACTATAGGCGCTGTAGTGGTCCTAAGGGCAATTGCCTTGGGATACCTAGTGGCATGATCCACCACCATTAGTATGTAACTGTGTCCAGATGCTATTGGAGGGTTTAAGGGACCAACAATGAAAATGAGCGACAAGCCTACCCCAAATCTTGCTATGCCCAAGATATCCTGCAAGGGGAATATCATGTGCCAGGGAAAGAAGAAATCCCCTGAATGTCTGGGGTATTACCAACCTCCTGGAGGCACCAGGCTTGGGTCTCTACACTCAGAGAACTGGAGCCCATCTTCCCAATAGATTCTACAGGAGTCACTGACACTCCTGCCTCCTCAGCATCAGCATGCTGTCTGAACTGTTCAAGAGAAGGGCAGGATTCCTGCTCCAAAGTCACGTCTGCCCTAGAAGGGCCCCTGCCCACAAGATCCCTCCCTGGTGAGGCCCAAGTTCCTCTGGGACAGTTTCTTCACAGCAGCTGAGGTCATCTCCCTCAGGAGACTGACTCTCACTCAGAGTTTGGGAGGAGAAGAAGTCCTTACCCTACCTGCTCCTTCTCCTTACAGCCAGCTGGTCTATTTTTCCAGGATACTGTGCTCCTTCAGTGCCCAGCTGTTTGCCCTGAGCCCTGGTGACAGCAAATACACTGCCAGAGATTCCTATTGTCTCTGAATGTGTCCTGAACTCCACTTTAGACCAGGCTGAAGTTTGTAAATCATTGCCCAACAGACAATCTACAGGTAGGTCTGGAGAAACCCCAGCTCTTTTATGACCAGTTACCCCTCCACAACTGAGATTAACAACTGCCAAGGAGTGATCAATCCTGACACTGCTGTTGTTGGTCACTTGGTAAAGTTGACCAAGTATGATCTGTTCAGGAGACACAAGTTTTCATGTCACCATGGTGGCACTGGCCCCTGTGTCCCTCTAAGCCATAGCTTCATGGCAATTGATAAAAGGCTGTTATCTGTACTTGCCAAAGTTTTAGGGACTTACCAGTAGAGTGGCAAGATCCATGCCACTGTCACAGACATGGGCAGCCTGAGAAGGTGTTCTGAATAGGCCAGAGCAAACTTCAGAACCCAAAGTTAACTCTACTAATCCCTTGGGAGCTGTACTACCACTTGTACTGGTCCTAGTGGGGCTGGTTGCCTATGTGGCAGTGGCAGGAGCTTTCTTGGTACTGGCCTTAAGACAATTAGTGTCCCTTGGCTTATGGCCTTTCCCCATGTACAAGTAACACCAACATATTTTTTTAATTGTTGGAATATTGGGACTCACCCCCAGAGGCAGGCCTTTGGTGACCCTGTGAAGACTAATTTTTGTTTTTACCCTTCTCTTGGGCCTTAGAAGAATCTTGCTTCTTCTGGTCTTCTCCACCACCATTATTTTGCTGCTTAACCCCGGTGCGGACCCATTTGTCTGCCTTCTTTCCCAATTATTGGGGAGAGGTCAGATCAGAGTCCACCAGGTACTGGTGCAGTTGTTGATTCTGATAGTTTTTAAGGATGTGCTCCCTCGTCAACAAATTGTACAATCCCTCATAGTCCTGTACCTTGCTTCCATGAAGCCAGCCTTCTACAGTCTTAATAGCGTTGTCTATGAAAACCAACCCAGTCTTGAGTGTATACCTTCTGTGTGTTCCTAAACATAACTCCGTACTGTTCAGTACTTAAACCAAAACCCACCTATGAGGGCATTCTTCAAGACTGAGCAATGGAGAGTCACCGCATAGCTGCCTATTGCATTTGAGTGACCTTCTGTACTTTACAGGCCGTCTCCAAAGCAGTGATCCATTTATGGAGATCATCCCCCCCCCTGGTAAGGAGGGACTATCCTGCTCTTGTTCCTAGTTTCAAAGGAACTTTCCCTGACCCTAGGTACACTAGTGCTGCCACCATGGGACTCTAGTCCTAAATTCGTCCTAGCCCTCTGGATTTCCAGGGCTTCTTTATCAAGGGACAACTGCTCTTGCTTGAGTCTAACTCTCTCAAGTTTGATTAGGTGGTATTCCCTTTCGAAGGAGTCCTCCCTCTTGCTAGAGATGGAGGTCACTATGGAACTGACAAAAGCATTGGAATTCACAGAGGAGAATCTAGACCTACCCTGCATTCTCTGCACCCTTCCAGGAGGTACAAAGGTGGACCTACCTCTAGGGACAGCCTCTGTACTATCAGTACCAATCCTTGGAGAATCAGAGTTTACCTGGGTGGAGTTATCAGACTCTTCCTGGTCATGCTCAGAATTAGGGTCAAAAGGGGCAACCCCTTCTGACCCATGTTCTGGTGTATCCTCACCCACTTTGTCCTGCCCTTCTGACCTATCAGGATTTGGATGTCATCTAGCAGAAGCATCTCTAAGAGTTGCTTAGTGGTAGGGTTACTACCTGTCTTTAATTTTCAAGAGGCACACTGGGTTCACCATAGTTCATGGAACTTAAGACCACTGTATCTAGAGGGCTGGGACTCACTGGGTTCCATAACTAGAGACTTAGGGCCAGATGTAGGTAGCCTAATACTGGTCGGTAACGGCTGAAATTACCGAATTTCGGCCGTTACCGACCGGTATTAGGCTTTTCAGATGTAGGAGACCAAATTGAAGGATTCGGTAATTTACCGAATCAGTAATTTAAGGAATCAGTAAATTACCGAATTCTTAAAATACCGATTCGGTAAATTACCGAATCCTTAATGTAGGGAGCACTCAAATGAGTGCTTTTCCCATTTCAGGATTCGTTATTTACCACCAACTACACGTTGATGGTAAATATCGAAAACCGTTAAGAAAAAGCAATTTTTTGCCATTTTTAACAGTGCCATGTGGCAGACATACATGCCCTATTTACCGAATCAGTAATTCTCATTCATTTCAATGGGCCTGCAGGCCCATAGAAATGAATGGGAATTACAGAATCGGTAAATACTGAATCGGTAATTACCGAATTTTACCAATTCTGTAAAATTTACCAAATTTTTTCCTACATAGCATTTAACGATTCTAAAATACCGAATCGGTAAAATTCGGTATTTTAGGATCGGTAAATGTAGATTACCTACATATGGCCCATAGTGACTAGATGTAGTGTGTTGTTGCACCTACCTACCCTAGTGAAACTAAATTTATTAGGATTGGAGAAAGGGTTGTGCTAGGCCCTTAACAACCAATCTAAACGTTCAGTAGAACGTACTTGTTTGCAAAAATAGTTTTATATGTGCATAATACTAGTGATGTTTTTTCATTCAATCCACACCTAGATTTGCTGGTAAAACAGTGCAGGCTTAAATCCCAACTGCTGCACACCAACGTAGGAGGCTTGCTTAGTACAAGGTGCACACCTAATTAAGTGAAGCACCTTGCACTAATCCAGACAACCCTTATGGTGATTTAAGTGGTCTTGGACAACCATAGAAAGCCCTCTAAGTGGTAGATGTGGATAGCAGCCTTCAGGCTTAGTCCAGAAGGAGTGTTAAGCAGCTAGTTTTACCAGAACTAATCATATAGTGTAGGTTAAACAAAAAAGAACCACACAGTGTAGTGATAAAGATAGTTACATTTATTATACACACTCACTAACACATTGGTATATCTCCTACCCAGAGATATAAACACAATAAACACAATAACTTAAATCGAAAAACCGGTAAGTAAGAACAAATACACAGTGATCTCCAGGGGGAGACCAAACAATATACTAAAGTGGAATGCAAACTGCGACCAAAGTCAAGACTTGGACCAGAAGACTCAGAAGAGCTTGAGCCCCACGGAACCACCCGAGGTAATTACCCAGGAACCCCAGAGTGCAGAGTGGAAACACAGCCCCGTACTCAATGCAAATCAATGGGGAAGTTGCGTTGCAGTTTTTAAGAAGGACCCTTTCCAGTGGACCCTGAAGAAAACTCATGGAAGACAGGAGGTTAGAGAGTTAACCCACCCGTGGATAACCCAGGAACCTGATACCTGAACCAGGGAAGTTGGGTGCATAGTTGCGAAATGACGTCGGAAACCACCGTAGACCACAATGGAGGACTTCAAAAATAATGCTGCTGGCGAAGAAGGTGAAAGAGTCCACTGGAATCCAAGGATGGATTCTTGAAGGGTACCTGCAAGCAGAGGGGACAGAGTATATGCCACTTGGGTATGACCAGGAGGCACGGAAGACCAATGATCACCAATCTTGGAACATGCAGGAGAGTTGACAGTGGCCTTGTCTCTGCAGCTGTGAGGACCAGGCGACGCGGTGAAGACCAGAAGCCGTTCACGAGCTGCCTCATGTCAGAAGCCAAGAATCATGGGGTCAGTGTCCTGCAGAAGCACCAACAAGCCATGGCAGCAGCAACAGACAGGGTAAATGACAAAGGTGCAATGTTGGGACAAGCAAAGACTAATAGACTCACCAAATGCAGGAGAGTTTGAGCAGGCACTGAACCAGCAGAGGAGCCCACTGAAGCACAAGGAGACATCCAAGAGAACCCACAGGCCGAAGATGCAGGGCCACTATTCAGAGGATTCATTGAGTCCGGAGATCTTGGCAAGAAAAGATGCCTGAGGATGGAGCTTCTTTTAACCCGATGATCTCTGGATGACAGAGTCAACAAGCATTGAGAATGGCAAGTCAATGCGGTACACAGGGATGCTGTTCCTGAGGTTTCTACGAGGTATGCTGGCCTCAAACTTGCTGAGAAGACAGGGTGGAACATAAGGGAGTTGCAGAACCACCACCTATGTTGCTGAGCCTTTTGAAGTCCGTCGGATGTCAGGAGCAGCAGTCCGGTCAGTTTAGTTGCAGTGCCTGCAGATGCAGGGGAGTGACTCCTTCACTCCAAGGGAGATTCCTTCAGGTGTCTATGATGCCACAGGCCTGGAAAAGAACCTGGATGACGCACCGGCATAGACGTCACAGAAGACTGGCAGGACGCTGAGAGAAGTTGGCCTGGCATATGCTGTCCACTATTCTAGTGGGCACCTTGCACCAGCCCAAATAACCCATATTTATGATAGGTTTAAAGACAGTTGTAGCTGTGGAGAGCAGCCTTCTGGCTAAGTCTTGAAGGAATGTAAAGCAGCTTGTTTTACCAGTCTATAATCTCATGAATTTCCAAATGAAAGGAGAACCATACCAGGTATATATATAAAATATATCTATTTATTCTAAACACATCCCTCTAGTCTCTTTATGAGGCTAGATGCAAAAGTACATAAAGTAAACTTATTTAGCACACAGTAAATTATCACAATATATGTTGAGCCCTAGGGGCGTACCAAACCATATATTAGGAAAGTGGTATAAGAACCACAACTGTGATAGATACAAGACCTAGAACCTCTAGAACCGCTGGGGCCACCAAGAACCACCCAAAGTAGTGACACAGGGGACCCACGGAGGACACAGGCAGTGTCTAAACACAGCCGCAAATTTCCATTAACTTCTATGGGGAAAGTTGCAGTTGGAAAATTACAGATAAAGGACACTTGGAAGAGAACTTGGAGCAACCCCTTTAGAACTAGGAGATTCTAGAGTCAACACCCATGGTGGCACTGGAGTACTCGAGTTACCTCACCCAGGGAGTCTGGGTGCATAGGTGTGTTTTCGTGTCGGGTTTCGTTGTCGATTTCAATGGAGAGCTGCTGCAGAATGCTGCAAGCGTCCTAGTGGAAAGTGTCTGGGTGGATCCAAGCCTGCATTGGAGTAGTGAAGAACCTGAAAGCAGAGGGGACAGAGTCCAGGTCACTAGCCAGTGACCAGGAAGGCGATGAGCAGATGCCCACCGATGTCGGGTGATTTCAGGTGAAGAAGGTGAAGCTTGACTCTACAGCCATGACGACCAGGAGGTGTCGACGATGACCAGGAGCTGGATTCAAGCTGTCCCACAAAGGATGTCTAGTGCTGCGGCATTGGTATCCAGATTGGACCCAACAAGCCTTGACAACAGCAACCCACGCAGAAAGCAAATATTGGCTTTGGTGCAGACCAGCAAGGTCTGAGGGACTCACTCTTTGGAGGGGAGTCAGGGCACGTCTGGAGCAACCAGGAAAGCCCAAGAAATATAAGAGTTACCTTCGTGGGGACCCACCAGTTGACCGCAAAGGAGCCTCAAGCGGAAATACTAGAAGCAGGCCCACGGAGCACTTGTGGAGTGTAGGCCCACAATCTTCAGTGCAGATAATGCTCGGGGCCTGGGCTATACATAACCCAAAGTACAACTTCAGAAAAACTCGGGAAGTCAATGCACTTAGCAAAGGTGCACAGTGTCAAGAGTTCCAGTTCCATGTCACTCGTTCGGGCTGCGGGTCTCAGCTTTGCTGCGGACTCATGTCGACCTTACAGAAGTCTGGAAATCCTCTTCCTGGGCTGCAGGTACTTCGGGATCTGGCGGGAGTGTCCAAGATGCAGACCGGCAATTGCTTCGTTGGTGCCTGCTTGAACAGGGGAGTCACTCCTTGACCCCAAGGGAGATTCTTCCATCTTCTAGTCGAAATAGAATGTCAAAGTTCCAGGCTATATGTTGCAGAGTTTCGTCCAGGTGTAATATAAAGTCCTAACTACTGGGTTCCCATACTAAGTTAGGGGGTTGGACATACTTTAGGGACCCACCTATGGGAGGATCCAGGGAGGGGGTGGTTACACCCCTTTCCCTTTGTCCAGTTTCGTGCCAGAGCAAGGGCTGAGCACCCTTGTAACAGGTTTGAGCTGGGGTATGTACAGGGACACCAAGTGTGCCCCACCACTGTCTGAAAAGCATTCTATGAATGCACCCACCCAGCCCCAATACACTAAGCCTGTCTGGGAGGTGGTTACACCTCCCTGTGACAGGAAACCTATTGTCCAGGCCTCCACTGCCGGAGTTTCATCCAGCAGCAGGTGGTCAGACTCTTGTCTGTGGCTGCAGCATCCATTTTGTGTTGCTGGGGCTCTTTTAAACTATTACCGGTTAGGTTAGTGTGTACATGTCTTCTCCCTCTAGAAGGGTGAAATTCTACCCCCGCCACCAGGACTGGCGGGGGGTGGATGGGGAGGGGGTAGGATTCCAAAGTGTTTGACACCAAACACAACATGTTTCCATGCAGCCATTCCAGAGTTAGCATTTACCGCAAGGTTATAATGCACTTAGGAGTATATTGTCTGGCTGCATCAAAGAACAGCCTCAGATAATAGATTTCGAAAGCTGCAGAGGGGTCCTGCTCATGCATGGGCACCCTCTCACACAAACCAAGCACTCTGACTTCAGGATTGATAAGGCCTGCTATAGGAGTGACTTATAGGTTTATATGTGTCAGTGATTAAAGGTAGATATAGGTAACCTATATTTTAGTAAGGGGTGCTTACACCACCTTACCCAGGCTGCAGTAGCAGACCTGTGGTGCCATTTTGGAAGGCTTCCCGGGGGGACATAATACATGCTTCAGCCCCTGGTTGGCCTCTGGGGTACCTATGCCCTTAGTACCGAAGGTACCATATACTAGGGACTCACAAGGGTAACCCAGTAACCAATCTGGAGTATACCTAAAGTGCATGCAATCAATTTAGAGAGGAAGCAACTAGGCTGTGGTCCTGAATAGCAGGGCCCCAGTCAGACTAAAGTCGAAAAACAGTGAAACACCAGCACAAAGTGGGGGTAACCATAGTATGCAGATCCTACTATCCTACACCCCCCCCCCCCAGAAGCAGGGATATTAAACTAACCTTGACCAGTTGAGTCTTCATGTTCTAAGTGGAAATATCTGGAGAGTCCATCTGCATTGGCATGGTTACTCCCAGGTCTATGTTTCACTGTATAGTCCATCCCCTGTAGATAAATGGACCACCTCAAAAGTTTGGGGTTTTCACCCTTCATCTGTTTTAGCCATAAGAGGGGCTTATGGTCAGTCTGAACAGTGAAATGAGTGCCAAACAAGTATGGCCTCAGCTTCTTCAGAGCCCAAACCACAGCAAAGGCCTCCCTCCCAATAGCTGACCAACTTTTCTCTCTAGGGGTCAGCCTTCTGCTAATAAAAGCTACTGGCTGGTCCTGACCATCATGATTCAATTGTGAGAGCACAGCCCCAACCCCCAACTCAGATGCATCTGTTTGGACAATTAATTTTTTGGAGGAGTTAGGACTTTGCAGAATTGGTGCAGTCCCCATGGCCTGCTTCAGGTCATCAAATGCCTTTTGACAGCTGACTGTCCACTGAACTTTTTTTGGCATTTTTTTAGAAGTTAAGTCATTCATGGGTGTCACAATGGAACTAAGTATGGGCCGAAAATCCGTTCCGCTCGCGGAATTTGCGGATTTTCGGCAATTTTGCAATCCACGAATCTCGCGAAATTGCAGAAAAATCCGCAAATCCGCTCGCGGGCGGATTTTTTTTTCTTCACATACATTTATTTACCCAACGAGGTAGCACTTACTGATTAGCCGGTAGAAAGTACTCCAGTTGAGTAGAGGTATGGCACAACACGTGGCATCTTCGTGGATGAATATGCAGGCAGGATTTAAGCTCAAATTCTGTAACGCATTATAATCAGCCCAAAAAACTAGTGCGCACCATCTAGGCCATGCAGGTGTGCTTTCTCCCCAGATCTTTCGTCTACAATTAGCTGTAATCCTTGATGGAGGTCCTTGCATCCACGAGTTTCTCGAGCGCAATGCCCGTGTTCTTCCTGTGACCAGGAGGCTGCTTTCTCCTCATCTGTTGCTCTGATCAGCCTCTGACCCTTGATAAACAAGATGCAAGTTTCTCGAGCGCAATCCCCGTGTTCTTCCTGTGACCAGGGGGCTGCTTTCTCCTCATCTGCTGCTCTGATCGGCCACTGACCCTTTATAAACAAGAGGCATGTGAACTTGCATAGAAGCCCTGCCCGTTTGGCCCCGAACCACACACACTAGGGTATGCAACATCTCCCCCCCCCTTTCCCCCACTGTGATGGACAGCTCACTCGAGAGACCTCGGCGCCTATCGGCGCAGTGGAATAGGTACAGACACACGTGGTCACTGGAGATAACTCTTCTGGCCCCTTTACCAAGCTGTAGTGCAGGAAAAGCACTATATATTTACCCAACACGGTAGCACTTACTCATTAGCCAGTAGAAAGTACTCCAGTTGAGTAGAGGTATGGCACAACCCGGTGGCATCTTCGTGGATAAATATGCACTATGCAGGCAGGATTTATTCTGGCACGATGCTCCTGTCACAAAAATTAAACCGCAACAAGAATCACTTACAGATATAAATAAAGCAGGTGCCCGAGTTGAATCTCAAATTCAGTAACGCATTATAATCAGCCCAAAAAACTAGTGAACACGGTCGAGGCCATGCAGGTGTGCGTTCTCCCCAGATCTACCGTCTACAATTAGCTGTAATCCTTGATGGAGGTCTTTGCATCCACAAGTTTCTTGAGCGCAATCCCCGTGTTCTTCCTGTGACCAGGAGGCTGCTTTCTCCTCATCTGCTGCTCTGATCGGCCTCTGACCCTTTATTAACAAGAGGCATGTGAACTTGCATAGAAGCCCCGCCCGTTTGACCCCGCACCACACACACTAGGGTATGCAACATCTTCCCGCCCTTTCCCCCACTGTGATGGACAGCTCACTGAAGGGACCTCGGTGCCTATCAGCGCGGTGGCAAAGGTACAGACACACGTGGTCACTAGAGGCAACTCTTCTGGCCCTTTACACAGCTGTAGTGTAGGAAAAGCACTACACATTTACCCGATTTGTGCAAATCCGCGAGTTCACAAATTTTTTCGCGAACTCACAGATTTTTTTTGCGATTTCGCGAGATTTCGCGGACCGCAAATCCGCAAAATTCGCCCATACTTAAATCGAACCATACTCCTCGACAAATCTTCTGTAGTACCCAGTCAGGCCCAAGAAAGCTCTGACCTGAGTCTGGGTAGTTGGAGCAACCCATTCCATGATGGTCTGGATTTTGCTCTGTAACCTGAACATGGCCTTCACCTACAAGGTGGCCTAGGTACACAACCTGACTCTGCCCTATCTGGCACTTAGTAGCCTTGATAGTTAGGCCTGCCTTTTGCAGGGCCTCCAAAACATTTCTCAGATGGACCAGGTGATCCTCCCAGATGGAGCTAAAGACAGCAATATCATCTAGATATGCTGCACAGTAGTCTACCAGGCCTGTTAGGACTTTGTTCACCAACCTTTGAAAAGTGGCAGATGCATTCTTCAGACCAAAAGGCATTACCACAGATTGATAGTGCCCACTATGGGTTGAAAATGCTGTCTTTGGCTTTGCATCATCAGCTAATCTGATCTGCCAGAAGCCAGCTGTAGGATCAAATGTGTTCAGAAACGTGGCTGAGGCCAAAGTATCTATGAGCATAACCTGTTCTTGAGATTGGATGGGCATTAGTCCTAGTGACTGCGTTGAGACCTCTGTAGTCAACACAAAACCTCATCTCTCTCTTACCACCCTGGGTGTGAGGTTTAGGTACCAAGACTACTGGACTAGTCCAAGGTCTGTCTGAGGGTTCAATACCTCCCAAATCCAACATTTTCTGGACTTCAGTCCTGATTCAGTCCCTGACATGATCAGGTTGCCTGTAAATCTTATTTTTAACAGGCAGACTGTCCCCAGTGTCCACTTCATGAGTGTACCAGGTAGTCGGACTTGGAGTCAGAGAAAACATATGTCTGAACTAACTGAGCACTTGTCTGTAATCAGTTTGCTGCTGATCAGTGAGGCTGCCTGACAAGGCTACACCATCTACTGACCCATCATCAGGGTTCTGTGAGAGCAGGTCTGAGAGAGTGTCACTCTTCAGTCCCTCATCAGTAGCCATCAGCAAGCCCATGTCTGCAATGACAACATTTGGCTTCAGTCTGTTGACATGAAGCACCCTATGAGTGCTCCTGGGAGTTCCAAGATCTACCAAATAGGTAACCCCTTCCTTTCCGTTCAACAATAGTGTGGGGTCCACTCCACTTGTCATGGAGAGCTGCTGGGGCCACAGGCTCCAACACCCACATTTTCTGTCCTGGCTGGTAAACAGTCTTTACAGCCTTTTGGTCATGCCAGGCTTTTTGTTATTCCTGGTTTGCCTCAAGGTTTTTGTTTGCCTTTTTCATGTACTCAGTCATCCTGGAGCGGACCAAGTACATAGTCCACTATTTCCTGTTTAGGGGGGTTGAGAGGTAACTCCCATCCCTCCTTCACCAGACACAATGGGCCTCTTACAGGATTCCCAAATAGAAGTTCAAAAGGGGTGTAGCCAACCCCCTTCTAAGGAACCTCCCTGTATGCAAATAAAAGGCAGGGTAGCAGAATGTCCCATCTCCGCCTAAACTTTTCTGGGAGACCCTTGATCATATCCTTTAAGGTTTTGTTGAATCTTTCAAGTAAACCATTGCATTGTGGGTGATAGAGTTGGTGAATTTGTAGTTCACTCCACACTGCTTCCACATTGCAGTCAAGTAACTAGACATAAAGTTGGAACCTCTGTTTGATACTACCTCCTTAGGGAAACCCATTCTTGAGAACACCCCCAAGAGGGCTCCTGCCATCACAGGTGCTGTAGTGGTCCTAAGGGGTATAGCTTCTGGGTACCTAGTGGCATGGTCCACCACCACTAGGATACACCTGTGCCCAGATGCTGTCTGAGGATCCATTGGTCCAACAATATCAATCCCCACTCTTTCAAAGGGAACCCCCACCACAGGTAGTGGTATCATGGGGGCCTTTTTTGTGCCACCTGCTTTGCCACTGGCTTGACACGGGACAAAGGAGCGACAAAACTCCTTTGTGTCTTTAGACATGTGGGGCCAGTGAAAGTGAGGGACAATTCTGTCCCAAGTCTTGTTCTGGCCCAGGTGTCCTGCTAAAGGAATATCATGGGCTAGTGTCAATAGGAATCCCCTGAACTTCAGAGGTGTAACCAACCTCCTGGCTGCACCAGGCTTGGGGTCTCTACTCTCTGAGTACAGGAGTCCATCATCCCAATAAATCTTACTGGTGCCACTAGCATTCCCAGCAGCCTCAGCAGCAGCTTGTTGTCTGAGGGGTTCCAGAGAAGGGCAGCTAAGCTGCTCCTGACTCAGATCTGCCCTGGAAGGGCCCCATGTCTCCAATACCTCAACCCGATAAGGCTCAAGCTCCTCTGGGACAGTTCCGTCTTCAGGAGCACAATCATCTCCCTCAAGAGACTGATCATCACTCTGAGTCAGGGTGGAAGGCACTGCCTTAACCCTACTGCTCCCTTTTTTGGAAGGCACCTGGGGCCAGATGTAGGTAGCCAAATACCGGTCGGTAACGGCCGAATTCGGCCGTTACCGACCGGTATTTGGCTTTTGAGATGTAGGTGCCTGAAAACAGGCAATTTCGGTAATTTTACCGAATCTGTAAATATACCGGTCGGTAAATTTACCGACCGGTATTTTTACAGAATCGGTAAAATCGAGATGTAGGTGGGACTCTTCTGAGTCCCACTAGCCCTACAAAATCGGTATTTTACCATCAAATACAAGTTGATGGTAAAATACCGATTCAGGTGTGCATGCACATGTGTGCATGCACACCTGTGCCATATGACAGGCAGACCTGCCCTTAGGGCAGGTATGCCTGCCACATGGCACCTGAACCCGTTTTGGGGGTGCTAGAGGGTGTCAAAGTGACACCCCCTGCACCCTTGTGTAATTCGGTATTTACCGATTCGGTAAATACCGACCGGTAAATGCCCAATCATTCCTATGGGCTTCAAAGCCCATAGGAATGAATGGGCATTTACCGGTCGGTATTTACCGAATCGGTAAATACCGAATTTTACCGATTCGGTAAATGCACATCTGTATTTACCTACATCTCGGTACTTATATTTTACCACTTCTTAAATACCGAATCGGTATGATTCGGTATTTAAGAGGTGGTAAAATAATTTTACCTACATCTGGCCCCTGGTCCCTTATTCCAGAATCCAGGGCCTGTTCAGTGTTAGACTATTTGACCTGTGACCTAGTCACAGCAAACACTTGTGCGGAGATCTCTAACATTTCTGCATTGGTCGTAAACTCCACTTCAGACCAGGCTGAAGTCTCTAAATCATTGCCAAGCAAGCATTCAACAGGGAGATCTGCAGTTACCACAACTTTCTTGAGGCCAGTTACCCCTCCCCAGGAGAAATTAACAACTGCCAGAGCATGGTTGGTCCTGACATTGCTACCATTGGTCACTTGGTAAAGTTCACCAAGTATGATTCTCCAGGGTCCACAAATTCTTGTGTCACCATAGTGACACTTGCTACTGTGTCCCTGTAGGCCAAAGCCTCTTCCACTTATTAAAGGCTGTTGTCTGTACGTGCCCAGGTTACTGGGACTCACAGAGGAGGACATATCCATGCCTCCATCACAGACTAACACAGCCTGAGTTGGTACTCTGACTATGCCAGAGCCCATCTCAGTCCCCAAGGTTAACCCTACTACACACTTCTGCTGAGTACCACCACTTGAAGCTGAACTCGGGGGAACAGTTGCCTTAGGGGCAATGGTGCCTGGAGTTGCATCTTTCTTGGTGCAATCACTAGTCCAATGGCTATTCTGTTTACAGACTTTACACCATGGTTTCTTTTGGCCTTTCTTTTTAGAAGATTGTGAATCCCCACCAGTAGAAGATTTTTGGGGGCCTTGTGAAGACTTCTGGTCTTTACTCTTTTCCCCACCCTTATTAGGATCTTACTTCTTCTGGTCACCACCTTGGTTCTGTACCTTCTGCTTCACCCTGGTTCTGACCTATTTGACTGTCCTTTTTTTCCAATTCTTGTGGAGAGTTCAGATCAGAGTCTACCAGGTGCTGATGCAACAGCTGATTCTGATAGTTATTAAGGATCTGCTCCCTCATGATCAAGTTATACAATCCTGTATAATCACACATTTTATTGCCCAGTAACCAGCCTCCCAGAGCCTCAGTAGCACAATCTAGAAAGTCAACACAGTCCTGAGTCAGTGTCTTTTGGGTATCTCTGAACTGTATTCTATACTGCTCAGTGTTTAGGCCAAACCCATCTATGAGAGTACCCTTCAGGACTCTGTAATCATCAGCATCCTCTTCTCTGACAGTGAGGAGCTTGTTTCTACCTTTGTCTGCAAAGGAGAGCAACAAGATTGCTGCCCACTGCTCCAGGGGGCCCTTCTGTACTTTGCAGACCCTTTCCAGTGCAGTTATCCATTTGTGGATGTCATCCCCACTCTGGTAGGGAGGGACAATCTTGTTTAAGTTTCTATGGGCATAAGACCTATCCCTACCACTAGGGAAATAGCTGCCACCATGACACTCTAGTCCCATCTTCTTTCTAGCCTTTTCAAGCTCTGGGGTCTCCCTTTCTAAGGCTACTCCTTGTCTCCTTATCCTCAGTTGAGCTACTTCAAGTCTCATCTGATGCTCTCTCTTCTCCTGGGAGGCGTCCCTCCTATGAGAAAAGACAGAGGTCCCTTCAGATGTGTCAGAATGGCTAGATTCCACTGAAGGTGATCTTGGCCTTCTAGGCACACCCCCAACTCTTCCTGGGGGGACAAAGAAGGGACCCACTGGGCCTCCATCTCCATCTGCAGTAGGAGCGGGATTGTCCAGGTCTTGGTCATTGTAACCTGCCTGGTCAGCATCAGATTCGAATTCCTGTGGGATTGGACCACTTGGATATTCTTCATCTGATGCTTCCACCCCACTGCCTGCCTCTCAGGGTCTGTAGCCTTACTAAGGTCATCTAACACTAATACCTCTCTGAGGCGTTGGGTGGTTGCACCTTTGCCAGTCTTCAGTTTTCTCATAGTACTCAGAGCCCTTAATTCAGAGAAAGGGAATGTGTCATACTCAGATGTCCGTAATTTACTGACATCTGGCAAGCACACACTAGGTCCTGGCACTGAAAGCATAACTAGTGAGGTGTGGTGTATGCACTACCTACTCGAGTTGTTTACCTACTAAACTCCCTTGAGTTGTAGAAAGGGTGTGCTTAAGCTATTGACACACAACTCCAAGTTCAGTAGAACTTACTGTATTTAAGCTTGTATTATATGTGCCTCTTGTACCTTTAGTGGTTTTCAAATGATCAATCGCTTGAGATTATCTGGTAAAACAATGGCAAGCTGGAATCCCACACGCTGCACACCAATGTGAGAAGTTGGACTGGCATATGCTGTCCACTATTCTAGTGGGCACCTTGCACCAGTCCAAACGACCCTTATTGATGGTAGGTTTAAAGACAACCTATATAGAAACAAATCCTAGTGGTAGCTGTGGAGAGCAGCCTTCAGGCTAAGTCTTGAAGGAATGTAAAGCAGCTTGTTTTACCAGTCTATCATCTCATGAATGACCAAACAAAGGAGAACCACACCAGGTGTCTATATAAAATATATGTATTTATTCTAAATACATCCCTCTAGTCTCTTTATGAGGCTAAAGGCAAAAGTACATAAAGTAAACACAGTCAATTAGCACAATATATGTTGAGCCCTAGGGGCGTAGTAATCCATATATTAAGAAAGTGGTATAAGAACCACGACTGTCATAGATACAAGGCCTAGAGCCTTTAGAACCGCTGGGGCCACCAGAAACGACCCAAGGTAGTGACACAGGGGACCCACGGGGACGCATACAGTGTCTAAACACAGCCGCGAATCACCATTAGCTTCCATGGGGAAAGTCGCGGTTGGAAAATTACAGATGAAGGACACTTGGAAGAGGACTTGGAGCAATCCCCTTTAGAACTAGGAGGTTCTAGAGTCACCACCCACAGGAGCACCAAAGTACTCGAATTACCTCACCCAGGGAAGCCATGTGCTTAGGTGTCTTTTCATATCAGGTTTTGTTGTCGATTTCAATGGAGAGCTGCTGCAGAATGCTGCTGGCATCCAAGTGGAAAGTGTCCGGGTGGATCCAAGCCTGAATCAGAGTAGTGAAGAACCTGAAAGCAGAGGGGACAAAGTCTAGGTCACTAGCCAGTGACCAGGAAGGCGATGAGCAGATGCCCACCGATGTCAGGTGATTTCAGGTGAAGAAGGTGAAGCTTGACTCTACAGCCATAACGACCAGGAGGTGTCGATGATGATCAGGAGCTGGGTTCAAGCTGTCCCATAGAGGATGTCGAGTGCTGCGGTGTCGGTATCCGGATTGGTCCCAACAAGCCTTGGCAACAGAAACCCATGCATAAAGCAAATATTGGATTTGGTGCAGACCAGAAAGGTCTGAGGGACTCACCCTTTGGAGGGGAGTCAGGGCACGTCTGGTGCAATAAGGAAAACCCAAGAAACATAAGAGTTACCTTTGTGGGGACCCATCAGTTGAGTTACCAGGGATCGCAAAGAAACCTCAAGTGGAAATGCTAGAAGCAGACCCGCGGAGCACTTGTGGAGTGTAGGCCCACAATCTTCAGTACAGATGATGCTCAGGGCTTGGGCTACACATAACCTAAAGCACAACTTCAGAAAAGCTTGGGAAGTCAATGCACTTAGCAAAGTTGCACAGTGTCAGGAGTTCTGGTTGCATGTCACTCGTTCAGGCTGCGGGTCTCAGCTTTGCTGGGGATTCGTGCCGCCTTAGAGAAGTCTGGAAATCCTCTTTCTGGGCTGCAGGTACTTCGGGATCTGGTGGGAGCGTCAAAGATGCAGACCGGCAATTGCTTCATCGGTGACTGTTTGAACAGGGGAGTCACTCCTTGACCCCAAGGGAGATTCTTCCGTCTTCTAGTCTAAATAGAATGTTGAAGTTCCAGGATATGTGTTGCAGAGTTTTGTCCAGGTGTCATCTAAAGTCCTAAGGACCGGGTTCCCATACTTATACTAAGTTAGGGGGTTGGACATACTCTTAAGGACTCACCTATGGGAGGATACAGGGAGGGAGAGGGGGTTACACCCCTTTCCCTTTGTCCAGTTGTTTCTCACCAGAACAGGGGCTGAGCACCTCTGCAACTGGTTTGAACTGGGGTTGTTGCAGGGATTCTGCTGATACACAGAACTGTGAACAGAGACCCCGGACCTCAGTGAATTGTGGTGGACCAAAAAACTCACCTCAGTACCTAGAACCACTAACCGACTAGCATCAGTGTCACATTAGCTCTACGTCCTATAGCAAAGGTACTAATGATTAGACAACTCAGAACATGCGACTTAGGTTACTCTCAGGAATGGTGGGAATCAAGAACACTCTTTTGTTTGTCATTCTCATACCAGTCCGCAACATGGGTAAAAAGAGAATCTATAGAGTTTACAATGTTTATTTTAATGACGTGCTCTAAGATGCAGTTTTTTTGCGAACATAAGCAGGCATAGGATTAAAAATAATACAAGCAGCATTGTTACAATTCCATAAAACACAAAAGGAGAAATCATATTATAATGATAGTGGAAACAAGTCCTATAGTGCCTTGTATGCCGCTAAAACGGCAATAATGGGCTTGATAATATGCTCTATGGTATTCCAATTGAAGCCCAGGTTAGATGTCCTTCACATCTAACATGGGCTTCAATTGGAATTTCATAGAGCATATTATCAAGCCCATTATCACCATTTTAGCTGCAGTTTTCTGCTGCTAAAGCGGTGATAATGTTATCACCTGTCTTGATAATATGACCCCATGTTTAATAAAATATAGAAGGTCTCTTAGGCTTGAACAGGGGACCTCATACCTCCAAGATCAGCAGAGGTAAATCACATCAGAATCTGCAAAAGCTTTCTGTCTCTCTGGAAATGGATTTTCTCCAAGTTTCTAAAATCAATGATCATGCATGCAGTGGCATATTAAAGGCGACAGAATTTCAGTTCGCTGCAGCTGTGCGTATGTTGTGTCTAAGTGTGAGCCGATCAGCCCGAAAAACAGCTAACATTGTTATGATAACCTTGGAGGCTTTAGCACTACTGTGCAGACTAAGGTTGCGGTGTAGGTCTAGGGATGTTGAAAATAATCCATTCTCTTGTGAAGATCTTCACGCAGTCAAACTTACAACAGCTACATGCAGTGCATGTGCAAAAGCGGCAAAAAGGCAAAATGGCGATTAAACTTCTAATAAGCTTATGCTAACTTATCAATGTGCGCAAGCAGGGGCCTGCCTACACTACTCCCTCCCCTGATCGGAAAACGCATAAGAAGGGGGGCAATTTTGGAACACAGAGTTCAAGTTCGAGTGAAACAGAACCAAGTTCAAAATTTTGCCAAACTGGATAATTGGGAGTAAAATTCTGAATTAGTAGCCACAAAACTTTTTTATCAAAATCCCAGCAAGGGTGGAAGAGCGTCCGGAAAATTTAATGTTGAGAAAGAAAAAAGTGATAAAAATCCTGAGTCCTGTACGTGTCTATGTAGTAGAAAAAATGTCACTTCAATCCAACAGCGTATAGGCACTGTACATTGCAACCGCCTCCAATAGGAAGCCGTTGTTATCATCAGAGAACATTTCATCCATCCAATTCAGTAATGGAAAAGAACATACATGTTCTTCAACAGCCAGAGCCTCTAGCACCATCAGAGGACAACTCGGGTGTTCTTCGAGATAACTGCGTGCCAGAAAGTCATGGGCTGCAGTCCAAATGTTCCAATTACCTAGGACTCCATGTGCCGCTGCGCAGGCTATTATTCCGACACCAGAACAGTCTAACTCATGAGCAACTAATGGACTTATTAGTAGATCATAATCCGGGATAAGAGACACCGTATTGCAGAGACACAAATCCAGAGCACATTCAAAACTGCAATCCAGTCAATGGAAGACTGGCTGTACCAGGTAAAGTTCGAAAACCGGAAAGATAATCCATACGCCACACTCAAGGTAGCCAGGGGTAGCGATCCATAGTATCCAAGCCTCTTATTACGAAGTTGGAGCAGCCGCTGCAGGTTGTCGTGTGACTCAGAATGTGCAACCATTTTTGAGCAAGCAAATTAACAGAAGTACACCGGCAGCTTAGGCGAGGATTAACGGTAAACCGCAAAAGAGGCTGGAAAAAACAGAATGAAAAAATGCCGGTATCACACCAAATATAGTTTGGAATGACGTCACAAGGCCAGAACTTACTATTTTAAAAAAGTGCACCAAGCCTGTGGTCGACGAGGCATTGAATATAGTATGAATCAAAGCACCGAAATGCAGGGGAGATCACTATTCAAGAGTGCATGCACCTCGGTGCGAGTGTTTGCCATGTGAAGGACAAATGTTTCACGCGAAGATGTAAGGGAGACTTCTTTTTGAGACAAAAGAGCCCTTATTCGACTCATCTTGTTGAACTCTGCTTTCAAGGTCGGAATGGAAGGCCAGATGGATACATCGAGCTTCCCATGCGGAGGAGGGAATAGCACATTTTTGCAACAGACTACACGTTGAAAAACAGTCACAATGTACGTAATCCCTGCCAGCATACAAAAGCAATCTTCATTATTTAAAAGCAAATAACTACCATTCGCTAGCAAAGTGAAAGTGGGAGTTCTGGCCGGGACAGTATTCCCTTTCAAAATGCAGGCTAAATTTGGTGCGTCAGAATTACAAGAGCTGTGCAATTGGATGTTCTTGCAAACTAATGAGTGATCAGGTGTCGAAGTACAATCTTCACCCTTCAAATAAACTTCTTTACCTTCCCTCAGGTATCTATAAGTGAATGTCAGAGACCAAACTTCATTAGGAAAGGCACTTCCCAAAGTTTCATATCTGCCTATTGCATAATACTTCACACATGAATCGAATTTGAATAAGGGAAACTGCAACTTTATTAACCCATGAATGAGCCATACAGCTGAATTATATTCGGCCACAGAAAATGGTAAAGACATAAATTGTTGCTTAACAGTCAAATTAAATGGTAAAAATAGAGAAGAGGTGTTCATGTAGTCCCAGGGAACTTTACCAGCCTTTAACGTTTGTAATGTCCAAGCAAATTGCATGATTGAACCTAATTGATTTTGACCATGGTAAAAAATAGTCACTTCATCCTGTACGATATCAACAACAGATGAAACAATATGATCCAATGTGTAAATTTGGGAAGAAAGGGTGTTAATACTGTTATCAACAACTGCAAGTACTTTTTCTCTAAATTAGCGTGGTCGATAGCACGTAATCTAGATGCAGCTTCTATTTGCAAGAGTTTCCAAACTTCATTGTAAACAGCATATAATACATAAATAAATCTTTTCGACCAGCCATCTGCAGGGCCTTTAACAAAATCCTTTAGATCAACTTCATCAGTCAATTTGGACAAATGGAGGTTAACTGACGCTAAGGTGGAATGTTTGAGCCAACTTTGGCATAATTTGCCTACCGAATAGGTAGTAACAGTGTGGTCACTTTCAAAACGAGAATCCACCCTAACCTTGTGTAGCCCAGGGCCAGACCCAGAAAATGATGTTGACACAGATCTGAACTTTTTTGCCATAACAACCAACCTCTGGAATCAAAACTGGAAATATTAAAGTAGGAATTTGGTATTAGAGCCTGTAACTCAGTAAGGGACTTATCGGTGTGGTTGTACCATGTAGGGTATTTACCCAAATCAGGAAGAGAAGGAGCATTTAACTTTTAGACGTAGCCAATCCAAAGCAGGTGGTTTGTGAAATAGTCGAATTCAAAAGCAACATATGGTTCGGGATGAGACCTGCACGATGCAAAGCCTCAGTGCCTTATACCTGCCACCCTGTAGAACCCCAAACATATTTAAGATTAGCAGTTTCTTTCCACAGTTCACAGCCCCCAAAAGCCAATTAGTCTAATATAATAATTTAGTGTGGGTAAGTCTAACTTTGGAAGAGGACTTAGCAGTCATCTTAAAATAAAATGCCTCAGTACTGGACTGATTAAAATCAGTAAAATAAGTAAACTTCTTTAAAAGAGTTGTTGAGCAGCCTTCAACAGGAGCAGGACAATGTTCCCATTGAGTGTAATTAACCACATTTCTAAATGTGTTAGCTTTATGCAGAAAGTGATAGCCATAGTGTTGGTAGCAAAATAAGTCTGTACAATTCGCAGAGTCTAAATACAAATCTTCAGCATCAAAAGCAGCGTAATATTTCAAATCATAAAACAGAGCCTCTACGGCTTGGACATCCCAATCAACAGAGCGTATGTTTTGTTTCACCACCTCCCCCATTGAAACACGTAGTACATTGGAAACATTTATAACCTTTGTGCCGTGGATTTGAAATTTTACAGCATCCTATACAATCCCATTTAATACGGGCTAAGCAGTGATATTAACTAAAGTCTGGACCTTCTTCATGATGTGAGATGAGGAGTGGGGTGCCAAAGTTCCATCAATAAGTCTAATTGTAGATCTTTCTTTAACATAATGGCCGTTCACAAAGCGGAAAAAATATACCACGAATTCAATGGACATGAACAAAAAAATTGAGAAAAGCACCAGCCAAATGTAAGTCCAAGGAGGTATCAAAAAATGTTTTTTAAACCAAACAGCAAAAATAGAAATCTTTGAGGGTGACTTTGATGTGCTAGTGTCAGTGTCAAATGAAAAGCGTGACTGGTTAACTGCACTCGTTTGCAAATCAGGCATTGACAAATCTGTGGGGTAAGTATACTAAGTATCATCAAGGGGATCACCAGCCGGGGAACTCAGTAAAGGATTTGTAACTGTAGGCACCTTGATGGCAACGTCAGGTCCGGTGTTACTTGCCGGAGCGAAAACAGAATTTCTCATCATCGCTGGACAAGAGACCGCAGGTGTCATACTAAGAAGAATCGGCCACTCGCTGTAATTTGACATTGTCAATGGAGATGTACCTGTTTTCCTTGCGATAAGGTAGTGGAGGTAACATTACTGTTATTGTGCCCTGCACGCCAAGTACAGGAACTGATGCTCGATATGAGGGGCCAAACTCGTTCTTGTTCTCCACCTTCTCATAGACCAGATCACCAACTCGGGGTAGACAGCCAACTACCGGAATCTGAAGAGCAGCATCAAATGTGGAGGGCAAATGTTCCTTTGCAAGACTGTCTCTGGTCTTTTGTAGGTTCTGTAAAACATTAGAATGTTCATCTACGTCAAAGGATGCTGCAGGCACCGCCATGTCTAGACCCTCAAGGTCCGGAACAAACATTTTGATGCCAAAGAGCATTTTGTTTGGGGTCCGCCCACCCACAGACCTTCTAGGGAGAATATTAAGTGCACGCTGTATGCTATAGAGATGGGCTAGCCAGTTCCGGCTGTACCTAAAATCTTAGCTGTCAAGGATTGCTTTAAGTTATGGTTCATCCGCTCCACAACACTATTGCCCTCAAATCTGTATGGAGATTACAATTTTACTTGGACCCCCAATGAAGCCATGGCATCCTTGTACACCTTAGAGGTTAACGCTGGACCCTGGTCCAAATGAAAGGTACCACATGCAAAAATTCCCACAATGACAGTGCAGGCATCAGCACTCCTTGTGGCTACACCCAAATAAAGCGTGTGCACAAATCAACTGTAACTAAGATGTACTTATACGCAGTATCTGAGGAGAAAGGACTGCAGTGAGCTAAATAAAAGCACCCAATCGGTTTATTAGATATGTACAACTGTGTCTGGGGAGGACGCGCAGCAGTCGAAGGTTTAATCTGCTGGAAAATGTCACAATTAAGGACATAATCACGCGTCTGTTTGTACAACCCCGCCACCAGTAACGCTGCTGTAGGAGAGATACAGTAGCCAACACACTGACATGAGCTGAGGCCATCCCCTCGTGAGCCGCTGTAATCAAAGTCTGCCTGCGGTCCACGTTGGGAATCAACCTATCACCAACGTTGTTAACTCTCACATAGGGAACATTATCAGGACTTAAATGATAAGAGTATTTAGAAGGGATACCTCTAGGGTAATCCCTTCTCTGTTGCAGCAATAGCTGCCAAGATGTCATCATCAATCTTACTTTTGGATCGTGTAACTGCTGCTACCACGAATGTCACCACTGCTGTCTTCGCTGCTTCATCAGCAAGACCGTCACCAACAGCGTGTACCCCCCCGCGTTGGTGACCAAGAGTATGAATTACAAACATGTGTGGCAGCCGTTCTTTAAGCTCGGCCACTCAAACCCACAACATTCTGTGTTTGATTGTGCCACCTTTGGAATCAAGATAGTCATTCTGAGTCCAAAAGAATAAGTTGTCATTGTAAGACTGTACACAGTAGTAAGAATCACTCACAACAAGAGTAGTCACACTAGGATCAGCGTACTCCAGTGCAAGCACCAGAGAACGGATCTCTGCCAATTGGGCGGTACAGTCCCCTAATGTCTGAGTATGCACGACATCGGACTTGAACTCTCCATTCACCATAGTACCAACCAATATTGCACAGGCCGCTGAATAGGCAGGCTTAGACTCTGTCGGGGTTGCGCCGATCCGTCTGTGTATATGATACAATGGAAATCTTCCAGTGGGCGCATGGTGAGAGGAGCATGATGAACAAATTCATTCTGCAAGTACTCCTGTGTCTGCAAAGAGGAATCAAAAATAAAAGTGACATCGGGAGACGTCAAAGATGTGGCCCATTGTATCCACCGAGGGTGCAAAGCTTTCGAATTAGGTACATTAGCTTTCGTCACTGCCTCCAAGGCAGGTACGGTGTAACAAACAACATGCGTTTCCCCTGTGACAGAGCACGTTCTTTCAGAATCGCCATCTGCACTGCATTCAAAACTCTTTCCACAGAGGAAAATCGCATTTCAGCCGAAGTGTGCAAGTGTGACTTGAAAGTGATAGGGACTGTGTCACCCTCATTAAAAGTCAGGTATATGAAACTCACCGCCCCAGGCACAATTCTTATTCCCTGGTTGGTGTTGTTGTCACGAGTCAATAAGAATGTAGATTCAAGAAGATCAGACTGCAAACATTGCAAAATTGCAGAATGTTAAGGCAGCCAGCAATATTTGGAATAAGTAGGTTGTACCAAGGCATATAGCTGCTTGATACGCTGGGCTAATCGAGAATGTAAGGACGCCCAAAATAAAATAAAAAACAGTAAAGATTGTAGTTTTTCAGAGTCGTAGGAGCATGCAATTGTGTGCATTTCTCCAGGAAGTGAGGTGCCAAACCTCGACCTTCATTGTTGAGCTCATAGCCCAAGAACAACCCTGTGAAGTCTGCAATGTGAGATTTTGCAAAGTTAAATTTGTAACCAACACTCGCAAACATACAGATGATGCGGTCAACTCGAAACAGAAGCGTCCATAATTCGTCGTCTGTGAGGTAAATGTTATTCACATACGAACACGCATCAGGGTCGAGCCTCTCCAAAAGAGAGACTATGCGTGCGGCAAAGACGCCTTGACTGTTCTTATAACCCATAGCTAATCTTCGGAACTGCTTTTCTTTGCTGCCACAGGTGAAAGCTGTTCATTGACTACTAATAGAGGATAGGTTATGGCTAAAAAACCCATTGAAGATGTCAAGTGTGGTTTTAAACCTTTTACACACAAGACTATCCACAAGGGCAGAACTGTGAGTATTCTGTACCGCGCAGGTCCGACAATGGGTGTTTAAGTACCAGTAATCCAATACCAAACGGTATGAGCCATCATGCTTGGTGACAGTTAACAGAGGTTTATTCATCGGAGACACACACATTTCAATCACACCCTAATATTCCAATTGTTCAAGGATTTCTGCCAAGGGAGCTTTCGCTTCACATCACATGGGGTACTGGGGTTGAGGCTGTGGCATAGACCGCAATGGAACCTCATGTCTGGTAGAAAATTTGTCCCATCCATATTGAGTACGGTACACTGCCGGTGCAAGCACCTTAGCCCACTCTTCTGCAACATGCAGGGCCTGCTTCTTTGCCACAGTATGTGCGAAAGCAGGGAGGATTACCTACTCCCCTTGCTGAGAGGCTAGAAAGTAAGGAGGTGGCCAATCCACTTCCGCTAACAAAATGTAATAGGTAGTGTTTAGATTCTCCCAAAATACTTCTTTTATAGTACGTTGTATGTCACCTTCAATTAAAATAACTATTTCATAGAGTCTTTCAAGGAGAGCCACTCTAGTGTCAGCTGTCTCAACAGCAACGAACGTGTCAGTTGCTGTCACCTTCAGAAATGGACGCAATGCTTCCTGCACTACTGTAATTTCCGCTGCGCTGCCTAACAGCGTCAGCGCCCACGTCAGGTTCCGAAGCTGTGTTCTCACTATCCATGGCATAACTCCCTGTCAAAGCTGCAACTTTCTTCTTCTGAAACTGGGGTTGAGGATGTTGAAAGTCATCTTTCTTGCCTTTACCGTCAGTCTTTCGGGCACCCCGACCTTTGCCGCCGTCTCCTCCACCGGTTGGGGAGACAGATTTATCCTGCAAAGAGCGAGGAGTACGTTGATAAGGAACCTGAAAACGATCTGGTGACTTAGTAGTAGAGCGGTCGCGCAAATCAAAAGTGCGCTCAGTATACACAGGTACTGGTGAAGCAGGACAGTACCCTTCTTTCTGTTGCTTTTTCCCGTTTCTTATTCTTATTCCAATTCTGCTTTGGAAAATCGGGGCGTTTGTCTTTATTAGACTTCTGCTCCTGAGTTTGCCTCTGCGCTGCTGTAGCAAAAGGCTTAACACCCAAACTATTGCGGCCAATGGTCTGATAAGCTGCTGCAATGATTTTTAGTAACTGTCGGGGCTTATCGGCATTGGGAATATTGCGCAGAGCATTAGTTACCTGGACGTTTACCGCATCTTCCTTGTCATTAGCAAGAACGAGATTGGAAACATCAAACACTGCCATGAGTCTCCTTCCCAACTCAACAGCCACCTCCGCACCATGTTCATCCTGTACACGGTTAATGACGGAGGGCAGGACAGCCATGGACGTAGTGCCGAAGCACTTAGTATAGACTGTCGCAAAAATCTTACACCAGGTTACACAATCAGGAACCTCTGGTATTAAGTCTTTCTGCACACTTATTGTAAGAATCCTATGTTTCTCAACAGGTGTCATATTAGGGAATACTGCTTTTACCTGGTCACATTTCTCAGCAAGCCAAAAAGGCATATCATCCTTATTCTTGGGCCGCTTGACCATAACCGAATTAACCATGACAGGATTAATTTTCATCCCGGCCGATCCAGCTGGTTGCGTCGCAGCACCAGGTGGCCCCACCTGGACGTTGAGGGTCACGTATTGAATTAGAGCCCGGTGCACCCCAACCAACGAGGCATAGAGCACACGCAGCTCATCTATAGTAACTTGCAGATAATGCGGATGCAGTGTTTAACCGGCCAAAACGTGCCACGTGCCCACAAGAATAGACAAAGGGTCCATCCGAACCGCCGTTTTCAATTGGGGAAGGGCGCCATTAAACCAAACTCAATGCTGCCAAGCCGAAATAGGAATCTCCAGTGTCCTAAATGGGGTGCAGTTAATAGGCATGGTAGTGGGAGTATAAACATGAAACAGACCAGAATCTGCATTGACTGCAGGAAAGGTAACTCATGAGTAGAAAATTTCAAATGGGTATGCCACTTCATCACTCACCACAAAGACTACCACCATGCCATCTACAGTGACGCCATACGTCTGCAAATGATTGCGGATGGCCACCCTCATATGTTGGGGGATCTCAACGTCAGCCATAAGGACACAGTAGAGAAAAAGTTCAAAGAAAATGTTGCATAGCACTAAATAGATAGTAACTCAAAAGTACGAACCTTTTGAAATTATCAAGCTTGAAAAAAACCTATGTAACTATAGGTAGGTTATCCCGTCACCACTGTCAACCGGAAACAATAGTGAGGGTGTCTTGGACTGATATAAGCACTACTCGAGAGTCTCAAAATAAGACCACTACGTTAGGTGTGCCATGTTGCAGGGATTCTGCTCATACACAGAACTGTGCACAGAGACCCAGGACCTCAGTGAATTGTGGTGGACCAAAAATCTCACCTCAGTACCCAGAACTCCTAACCGACTAGCATCTGTGAGAAGTTGGCCTGGTATATGATGTCCACAGTTCTGTGGGCACCTTGTATCAGTCCAAACAATCCCTTATGGTGGTGGTTGTAAGTCAACCTTAAAGACAAGCTATCCTAGTGGTAGCATGGACTAAGCAGCCTAAAGGCTTAACTCAAGAGAACATGTGAAGCCAGCTGTTTTACCATATGCAATCCTGTAATATCAAATGAAAGGACACCACACAAGTTATATATAATAAAAATATATGTATTTATTCTCAGAATAATCCCCACTACTCTTTGTGAGCAATGAAGCACAAGCGTTTAAACAATAGCACAATATAACATATCAAAGTTGCACAGTTATGGATGAGGCCGGTGACCACTTAAACATATATCAAAAAAGTGGTATAACAATCACTAATCGATCAGGGGTAAGGCCTAGGGCCTTGGGAATCGCTGGGACTACACTGGACTAACAGCAATTAGGACGGGAGTAGCCCGCGGGATTCGGGTGCAGTGCAGGAAGCACACGCATGCACCAATGCAAAGTCAATGGTGCGTAAAAGTTATCGAGTTACAGTTTTAAGAGTCTTCCGACTGGACTAGAAGGACAAAACTTTAGACTTAGACACTAGAGGTGTTAACCACTACAGGAGCACCGGTGTTCAAGAGTTACCGCACCCACAGGAAGCAGGTGCACAGGTGCAAAGATGTGTCGGGTTTCGTCACGAAGATCTAGGGTGCCTGGAGATGAAGATGCTGCAGGTGTCCAGAAGAGAAGTGTCCGGTGCGATCCAAGGGTGGATCAAAGTTGTAGAGTACCTGAAAGCAGAGGGGACAGAGTCTGGGTCACTAGCCAGTGACCAGGAAGGAACCAGGAAGGAACCAGGCAATGTCGGGCGCAATCAGGTCGATGTTGTGAAGCTTGTCTCCGCTGCCACGTAGACTCTGGGGCACCGAGGAGGTCCTGGAGTGAATCACGAGCTGTCCCACAAAGGCTCTCGCTGTCGGCGGTGTCGGCTTCCGGATTGGGGTCAACAAGCCTTGGCAAAGGCAACCCACGCAGGATTCAAAGATCGCTTCTTGACCGGACCAGGAAGGTCAGATTGGGTGCTCCTTTTCAGGGGAGCGAGGGCCAACATGGAGCAATCAGACTAGCAGAGCAAATTCAAAGGTTCGTCTGTACTGGGGCCAGTAGCCAACGGGTAAGCGACCGGACCAACGCGTTGAGGAGGAAAATGCAAAAGGGCCCCACGCAGTATTCGTCAAGTGTGGAGGGGTGAGCTTCAGTGCAAAAGCTGCTCGGGGTGGAGCTTCTCAAACTCCAATGCACAGCTTCGAGGGATGCTGCACGGTCAGCGCTTCGTAGTTCCTCCAAGATGGCCGCTCCCACGCTTCAGGTCGCCTCCACGGGTCTCAGCTCTGCATAGACTGTGGATTGGGCTGTTAGAAGGCAGGCACGCTGGGTCTTGTTGATCTCTGTCGCTCGAGTTCCGGCGGGAACTGCAACAAAGCAAACGTCGAGGTACTGGATGGTGCCTGTTTGCACAGGATGGTCACTCCTTGACCACAAGGGAGATTCTTCAGTCTTCTACATCGAGTAGGATGTCGAAGGGTCCAGAGTTTCATTTCATAAGTTTCTGTCAGGATAATCTGATGTGCATTGGCACTGCTCCCACCTATATTCCAAATCTAGGGGCTGGGTTACCTGCTAGGTCCCTCCTATGGATGGGACCTGGGAAGGGTATGGTTACACCCCTTTCCCTTTGTCCAGTTTGCCACCAGGACTGGGGCTGGATGGCCCCAGAACCGGTTTGACTGGAATCTGTCCAGGGACACCTTGTGCGCTCCAGGCAGTGTCTAGTTTCTTTCAACCCTCCCTGCTACAATCCACTATCTCCTGTCTGGGGTGGTGTGACACCTCCCTGTGACAGGAAACCCTTTGTCCAAGCGTCCTCTGCCAAGTTTCGGTCAGCAGCAGAAGGCCAGACTTGTGTCTGTGGCAGCAGCATCCATTTTGTGATGCTGGGGCTCTGGTTAGGATTAACCGCGTTTTCAGTAAAGTAACATGTCTTCTCCCTCTAGAAGGGTGGAATGCTACCCCTGTCGCCAGAACTGGCGAGGGGGTAGTATTCCAAAGTGTATGACACCAAACACGACATGTTTTGATACAGCCAAACCAAAGTTAGCATTAACCGCGAGGATTATAATGCACTTAAGAGTATATGGTATGGCAGTATCACTGGAACAGCTGCACAGAAATGGTTCTGACCTCTGCAGACAGGCTCAGTTCATGCTAGAGCACCATCTCACATAAAACCAAGCACTCTGCCTCCAGGATTGTTAAGGCCTGCCATAGGAGTGACGTATAGGTATATATGTGTCCAGATATAGGTTTAGACATAGGTATACTATATCTAAGCAAGGGGTTATTGCACCACCTTGCCCCAGCTGTGTGAACAGCCAGTTGTGTTGATTTAAGTACCAGCCAGGGGTGGCAAAAGATATGCTGCAGCCCCTGGTAGGCCTTGGATGCACCTATGCCCTGAGCACCTATAGTGCATGGTACAGGGGCTGACAAGGTGTCCAGTACCAAATTGGTTATGTACCTATAGTACATGGAGTCCATTTAAAGAAAGAGCAGATAGCCTGGGGCCCTGATTAGCAGGATCCAAGGCCAACTAAGTCGAAAACCAGCTAAACACTAGGTAAAAAATCTGGGGTAACCATAGTCAGATATCCATCCTCCTACTTAACCCCCCCAAACGAAAGGAGATAAGGCTATCCTTGGCCAGGTAAGCCTATATTACCTGAGTGGCCATATAAGGAGGAACCTGCACTGGCATGGTTACCCCCTATGTCATGGTCCACCATGTAATCCCTCACCTTATGGGTATCAGAGGGTCTCCACCATGGGGAATTACTACCTGTGGTGTGTTTTGTCAAAGTAAAAGGCTGGTGTTGAGATGGAGTACTGAAGTGAGGCTCCACTAAATTATGGCTCAGCTTCCTCCAATCATCTTCCACCATGCGTGCCTTTCTTTCCTTGACTGAGTTGCACTGTGCTCTCAGGGTCAACCTCTGGCTGCCTACAGCTGGAGGCTGGGTCCCTTCTGTTGGCTTACTGGAGGGACAGGTCAGGTTTGGGGCCCTTAGGTCCCAGGTTTGGCTGTGCCCAACAGTTTCCATCTGTGGGAGATCCCTAACTAGTGGTAAGGGGGATCCCTCAGGAGTTTTTAACTTTTTCACCTTGCAAGGGCTGCTAGCTTTGGTGCCCTAATCTGCTGATGGGGGTGCTTTATTTGACAGGGAGCCCTTTGGGGCTCCCTGGCCTCCTTGACCTCTGTAGCCCTGGGCTGACTGAGGCAGGGTAGAGAGGGGCAGGTTTCCTGCTCCAGACTGGGTCCCACCTTGGAAGGGTCCACTGACATCAGGGGCTCTGCCAGGCTAGGCCTGATTACCTCTGGGGTAGTTTCTTCATAAGGGGTAAGATCAGTTCCCTTAGGAGGCTGATCCTTTCCTAATGTCTGGTGGGAGGGAGATTTCTCTTCCTCCTCAATGCTCTCTGTTTGTGTGGAGTGATCCATAGTTTCAGGCTTCACAACACAGGAATCAGTTTGAGTTTGGGCTGTGGCCATCACAGCCCCACCAACATTTTCTGGAAGGGACTCAGTTTGGGTATGGGCTGTTACCATAACAGCCCTGCTAATCTGTTTAGGAAGGGATTCTGCTGAAGATGGGGCTGAGTCTTGCACAGCCCGACCAACCTTTTCAGGAAAGACATCTTGGATCGGGGCTGTGGCCATCACAGCCCCGCTAACCTTTCCATGGAGATTTACCATTTTAGAATGGGTTTCTTGTTCAACCTCAGCCCAGGCTGAGATTTCTAAATCATTACCAAGTAGACAATCTACAGGCAAGTTTGGGGACAATGCCTCTCTCTTTGGGCCAGTGACACCTCCCCAGCTGAGATTTACCACTGCCATGGGATGATTTTTCTGCACTCCATCAATGTTTGTCACCTGGTATGTGGCACCAGGTAATAGTTGCCTTGAGGTGACTAGATTCTCAGTCACCATAGTGATACTAGCCCCTGTGTCTCTGTAGGCCTCAATTTTTTGACCATTGATGAGGGGTTCTTGCCTGTACTTGCTCAAAGTGTTTGGGCAATCAGTGAAGTTGGCAAACCCCATGCCATTCTCACAGACAAGAGTATTTGTGTTAGGGGACCTGGTTAGGCCAGAGTCCACCTGGGTTCCAAAAGTAAAGCCACCCAAATTCTTGGGGGTGCTCCCACCACCTGGGGGATTACTGCTGACAGTAACAGGAGATGTTGGAGCTCTACTTGGAGGTATATTTTCTTTGTTACTATTCTTTGGACAACAGCTGTCTGTTTTCCAGTGGCCAGGCTTTTTACAAGCATGGCAATAGGGTTTCTTCTGGTCAGTGGAAGCGTTTTGGGACCCACCCCCATCCTTGGAGTTTTGGGGCCCTGTGGGAGATTTTTCTTTAGATTTATACCCACCCTTCTCTTGAGCCTTGGAAGTATCCTTCTTTTGGTCATTACCCTGATTCTTAGGCCTAATCCTGGTTCTGACCCATTTGTCTGCCCTCTTACCCAATTCTTGTGGAGAGGTCAGATCTGAGTCCACCAGGTGCTGGTGTAAAAGCTGGTTCTGACAATTACTTAGGATCTGCTCCCTCATAATCAAATTATACAATCCTGTATAGTCTTGTACTTTGCTGCTATGTAGCCAACCTTCCAGAGCCTTAGTAGCACAATCTACAAAATCAGTCCAGTCCTGAGTCTGAGCTTTTTGGTTGTCTCTGAACAACAACCTGTATTGTTCAGTAGTTAAGCCAAACCCATCAGTAAGAGCACTCTTCAGGACAGTGTAATTTTTAGCATCCTCAGGTCTAACAGTGAGGAACTTATCTCTCCCTTTCTCAGAAAAGGAGAGCCACAAGATTGCTGCCCACTGATCTTGAGGGACCAGCTGTACCATGCAGGCCCTCTCCAGAGCAGTTATCCATTTGTGGATATCATCCCCATCTCTGTAGGGGGCACAATCTTACTCAGGTTTCTATGGTCATAGGACCTGTCTTTATCCTTAGAGATAATTCTGCCACCAGTGGGTATTTCACCACTTAACTTCTGTTCTCTTGCCAAAGCAAGTCTAGCTTGGGCCAGGGCTAATTCTACCCTCTCTATTTGGAGATTAACAGCTCTCATCCTGGCCTTATGCTCTTTTCTCTGAGGAGAAGTCATTCCCCTCTGAGATTCTCTTGAGGCACTAGAAATGTGAGAATCCCTGGAAGGAGTTCTCTCTCTTCTATTGCCTGGGAGAATTCTGCTATTGGGTCTGGAGAAGTGGTTCTCTTCTCCATTCCCATGTAGGACCACGTTGGCTTGGCTAAGCCTTACCACTGGTACCTGGTTTCACCTCTGATCCTGCTCTGACTCTTCCTCTTCTGATTCAGGGTCTGCCTCCTCATTTTCTACTTCTGGGGAGGTGTTCTCATTATCTGGGGGATGCACTCCTTCTCCTGACCCTGAGGGGACTATTCTGCCTTTCTCAAGATCATCCTTCTCCAGGATGGCTATCAGGATAGGAATGGTAGGGTTGTGACCCTTTTTTCAGCTTCCTTGCAGTGCACAAGGCACTCAGGTCTCTATGGCTACATTTGTCATAGTCTGAGGTTGCCTGTGGAGGGGCAACCACCACAGGTAGAGAGCTTAGAGCTTCACCTGTGCTAGACATGACTCTAGTGAGGTGTAAGTGATGCATTTACCTACACTAAGTGTTTTCCTACTGTACCTTGCTAGTGAGTTGTAGTCAGGATGTGCTAAGCCCTTCTACCTACAACTACTAAGTTCAGTAGAACTTAAATATGCTAAGCTTTGTTTATATGTACCTATGGTACTTAATGTGATCTTTCAATTTGATAAAAGATTGCAAAGGTAAAACAACAGCAAGCTCAAATCTGTACCGCTGCTCACCAATGTGAGAAGTTGGCCTGGTATATGATGTCCACAGTTCTGTGGGCACCTTGGGTCAGTCCAAACAATCCCTTATGGTGGTGGTTGTAAGTCAACCTTAAAGACAAGCTATCCTAGTGGTAGCATGGACTAAGCAGCCTAAAGGCTTAACTCAAGAGGACATGTGAAGCCAGCTGTTTTACCATATGCAATCCTGTAATATCAAATGAAAGGACACCACACAAGTTATATATTATAAAAATATATGTATTTATTCTCAGAATAATCCCCACTACTCTTTATGAGCAATGAAGCACAAGCGTTTAAACAATAGCACAATATAACATATCAAAGTTGCACAGTTATGGATGAGGCCGGTGGCCACTTAAACATATATCAAAAAAGTGGTATAACAATCACTAATCGATCAGGGGTAAGGCCTAGGGCCTTGGGAATCGCTGGGACTACACTGGACTAACAGCAATTAGGACGGGAGTAGCCCGCGGGATTCGGGTGCAGTGCAGGAAGCACACGCATGCACCAATGCAAAGTCAATGGTGCTTAAAAGTTATCAAGTTACAGTTTTAAGAGTCTTCCGACTGGACTAGAAGGACAAACCTTTAGACTTAGACACTAGAGGTGTTAACCACTACAGGAGCACTGGTGTTCAAGAGTTATCTCACCCACAGGAAGCGGGTGCACAGGTGCAAAGATGTGTCGGGTTTCGTCACGAAGATCTAGGGTGCCTGGAGATGAAGATGCTGCAGGTGTCCAGAAGAGAAGTGTCTGGTACGATCCAAGGGTGGATCAAAGTTGTAGAGTACCTGAAAGCAGAGGGGACAGAGTCTGGGTCACTAGCCAGTGACCAGGAAGGAACAAGGAAGGAACCAGGCAATGTCAGGCGCAATCAGGTAGATGTCGTGAAGCTTGTCTCCGCTGCCACGTGGACTCTGGGGCACTGTGGAGGTCCTGGAGTGAATCACGAGCGCTCCCACAAAGGCTCTCGCTGTCGGCTTCCGGATCGGAGTCAACAAGCCTTGGCAAACGCAACCCACGCAGGATTCGAAGATCGCTTCTTGACCGGACCAGGAAGGTCAGATCGGGTGCTCCTTTTCAGGGGAGCGAGGGCCAGTCTGGAGCAACCAAACTACCAGAGCAAATTCAAAGGTTCATCGGTACTGGGGCCACTAGCCAACGGGCAAGCGACCGGACCAACGCGTCAAGCAGGAAAATGCAAAAGGGCCCCACGTAGTACTCGTCGAGTCTGGAGGGGTGAGCTTCGGTGCAAAAGCTGCTCGGGGCTGGAGCTTCTCAAACTCCAATGCACAGCTTCGAGGGAGCCTCGGATGCTGCACGGTCAGCTCTTCATAGTTCCTCCAAGATGGCCGCTCCCACGCTTCAGGTCGCCTCCATGGGTCTCAGCTCTGCATAGACTGTGGATCGGGCTGTTAGAAGGCAGGCACGCTGGGTCTTGTTGATCTCTGTCGCTCGAGTTCCGGCGGGAACTGCAACAAAGCAAACATTGAGGTGCTGGATGGTGCCTGTTTGCACAGGGTGGTCACTCCTTGACCACAAGGGAGGTCTTCAGTCTTCAGTCTTCTAAGTCGAGTAGGATGTCGAAGGGTCCAGAGTTTCGTTTCATAAATTCCAGTCAGGATAATCTGATGTGCATTGGCACTGCTCCCACCTATATTCCAGAAAGCTATTAAAAACGCATTTGTTTGCAAGAGCTTAGCACCCTGCCCTGACGCCTTAATGGTTCTAGTTAAAGTGCTGCGAGGCCTCAGGGTAGTTACACTCTATATAAGTTTAATTTTCATTTCATTCATTTCATTTCATTTCATTCATATTCCAAATCTGGGGGCTGGATTACCTGCTAGGTCCCTCCTATGGGTGGGACCTGGGAAGGGGGTGTTTCCCTTTGTCCAGTTTGCCGCCAGGACTGGGGCTGGACGGCCCCAGAACCGGTTTGACTGGAATCTGCCCAGGGACACCTTGTGCGCCCCAGGCAGTGTCTAGTTTCTTTCAACCCTCCCTGCTACAATCCACTATCTCCTGTCTGGGGTGGTGTGACACCTCCCTGTGACAGGAAACCATTTGTCCAAGCGTCCTCTGCCAAGTTTCGGTCAGCAGCAGGAGGCCAGACTCGTGTCTGTGGCAGCAGCATCCATTTTGTGATGCTGGGGCTCTGGTTAGGATTAACCGCGTTTTCAATGAAGTAACATGTCTTCTCCCTCTAGAAGGGTGGAATGCTACCCCCGTCGCCAGAACTGGCGAGGGGGTAGTATTCCAAAGTGTATGACACCAAACACGACATGTTTTGATACAGCCAAACCAAAGTTAGCATTAACCGCGAGGATTATAATGCACTTAAGAGTATATGGTATGGCAGTATCACTGGAACAGCTGCACGGAAATGGTTCTGACCTCTGCAGACAGGCTCAGTTCACATAAAACTAAGCACTCTGCCTCCAGGATTGTTAAGGCCTGCCATAGGAGTGACTTATAGGTATATATGTGTCCAGATATAGGTTTAGACATAGGTATACTATATCTAAGCAAGGGGGGATTACACCGATTCTGTCATTCCAAATGTAGGTGGCACAGTTTACAGTGCCACAGGCCCTTAAGAGTCGGTATTTTACCACACAATCCTATTGTGTGGTAAAATACCGAATTCAGGTGTGCATGCACATCTGTGCATGCACACCTGTGCAATGTGACACACAGACATGCCCTTAGGGCATGTATGTGTGCCACATGTCACACAAGCCTGTACTTGGGGTGCTAGAGGGTGTCAAAGTGACACCCCTTGCACCCTTGCAGGATTCGGTATTTACCGATTCTGTAAATACAGAATCGGTATTTCCCATTGATTCCTATGGCCTTCAAAGCCCATAGGAATCAATGGGAAATACCGATTCTGTATTTAATACCGAATGTTATAGATTCGGTAATTCTGAATTTGAAATTACCTACATCTGCCTCCTTCCTATTTACCTACTCTTAAATACCGAACCGGTAAAATTCGGTATTTAAGAGTAGGTAAATCGGAATTACCTACATCTAGCCCTAGGTTTTATAAAATATAGAAGGTCTCCTAGGCTTGATTAGGGGACCCCATACCTTCAAGATCAGCAGAGGTGAACCACATCAGAATCTGCAAAAAGCTCTCTGTCTCTCTGGAAAAAGATTTTCTCCAAGTGTCTAAAATCATGCATGCAGTGCCATATTAAAGGCGCCGGAATTTCAGTTAGCTGCATCTGCGTGTATGTTGTGTCTAAGCAAGAGCCAATCAGCCCAAAAAACAGTGAACATTGTTATTATAACCTTGGAGGCTTTAGCACTCACTGTGCAGACTAAGGTTGCGGTGTAAGTCTAGGGATGTTAAAAACAAGCCATTCTCATGTGAAGATATTCACGCAGTTAAACTTACAACAACAGCTACATGCAGTGTTGTGTGCAAAAGTGGCAAAAGGGCAAAATGGTGAGTAAACTTCTAATAAGCTTATGCTAACTTAGAAATGTGCACAAGCAGGGGCCTGCCTTCACTACACTCCACAGGGACACCAAGTGTGCCCCCAGCACTGTCTGAAAAGCATTCTATGAATGCACCCACCCAGCCCCAATACAATAATGCCTGTCTGGGAGGTGGTTACACCTCCCTGTGACAGGAAACCTATTGTCCAGGCCTCCCCTGCCAGAGTTTTGTCCAGCAGCAAGAGGTCAGAATCGTGTATGTGGCTGCAGCATCCATTTTGTGATGCTGGGGCTCTTTTAAACTATTACCGGTTAGGTTAGTGTGTACATGTCTTCTCCCTCCAGAAGGGTGGAATTCTACCCCCGCCACCTGGACGGGGTGGGGGGAGTAGGATTCCAAAGTGTTTGACACCAAACACAACATGTTTCCATGCAGCCATTCCAAAGTTAGCATTTACCTTGAGGTTATAATGCACTTAAGAGTATATGGTGAGGCTGCATCACAGAACAGCCTCAGAGAATAGATTCTGAAAGCTGCAGAGGGGTCCAGCTCATGCATGGGTACCCTCTCACACAAAACCAAGCACTCTGCCTTCAGGATTGATAAGGCCTGCCATAAGAGTGACTTATAGGTTTATATGTGTCAGTGATTAAAGGTAGACATAGGTAACATATATCTTAGTACGGGGTGCTTACACCACCTTACCGAGGCTGCAGTAGCAGACCTGTGGTGTCATTTTGGAAGGCTTCGCAGGGGTGGCATAATACATGCTTCAGTCCCTGGTAGGCCTCTGGGGTATCTATGCCCTTAGTACCTAAAGTAACATATACTAGGGACTCACAAGGGTAACCCAGTAACCAATCTAGAGTGTACCTAAAGTACATGCAATCAATTTAGAAAGGAAGCAGCTAGGCTGGGGTCCTGGATAGCAGGGCCCCAGCCAGACTAAAGTACAAAAACTGTGAAATACATCACAGGCTGTTCACGAAGCTCAGTCAACAACACATTACCACGGGGGAAAACATGGCGGCCGGCTAGTAGCGGGTCGCGGGTGTGAGGAGTGGCGGTGGTGCACTTTGTTACTGCAGGCGAATTAATTGTGTTTAGCGGAGGGACAGGATTTCGGTTCTCGGGCTTTACCATCACGGTTTTCTCCACGACTTACAAAACTGGTATTTGTGCTTTTGTATGGAGCCAGGCGACGGAGGGCTTACCTGCGCTGCTAGCGAGGCTCCGGGGACACCGGAGACGATGGAAACGCTGGAGACGCCGGATGCGCCGGCGATTCCAGCCTTGGAAACTTCGCAGGAAATCGAAGCGGCAACAGCTGCGAGAGCTCGGGCAGATTCAGTCGGCTGGGGAAGGGCTGCAAAGGAGGTAGGAAGGGGCGGCGAGCGGCTGCTAAGATTCCCCTGAGACCGGCAGGAGGTTGTGGGAGAGGTGCAGGAGTAGCTTTGGGACTCTCATGCAAAGAAACTGCGAAAAATAAAAATAATCAGCACAGGCTAGAGGCTCAGTCCGGGGCTCAAATAGGGGGAACAGGAGAAGAGACCTCGGGAGGACAAGCAAAACAAACCAAACAAATTAAACAAATTAAGCAGACGTATCTTTTGAGGAGTGCAACAGCAAAAGGCTTGAAAGGAGTGGTGGAGAAAGTGCCTGATACTGACGTGGCTAGTTCACTGAAAAAGGCTCTTAAAAATAGAACCGCTAGCAAACAAAAAGGTAAACTGCTGAAACATTTGGTGGTGCATAAAACAAAACCAACTCCCTCTCTTAATGCATATTTTAAGCCTATTCCTAAAATATTAATTTTAAGATCAGATACCAAGGAGCAAGATCCAGATTTAGAAGGCTGGCAAGATTGGTCTCCCCATTTGAGCCCTAACAGGTTCCAAATATTAGAGACGGAGACAGGTACCGAGATGGAAGGCGTCGATACTTCAGACATTCTAGAGCAAGCAGGCAAGACGGACCTGGTCAGCTCAGACAACACCTTAGTGAACATACTAGATGTGGTAGGGGAGGCGCTCGTAAACGAGGTGGAGGCTTCAGGAAAAAAAGAGGAGGCTGTGGGTAACCAGGATATTTTAGATGATCATGGCGAATCAGAGCATGGCATCCCGGACTTACCCATAATAGCATTACTGCAGAAACTTGATAGAGACATGCATGAAGGTTTCGAGATATCACAGGCCAATCAAGAGAGCATTCGCGCCTCCTGTAGCGTGTTAGAGACTAAGTTTAGCGAACTAAGCTCTCGCACAGAAGTCTTAGAAAACGAGACAAAGCAGCTCAGAGAGATGGTAACAGAAAATCGTAAGGAGATTGAGGAAATTAAATCCAGAGAGAGGCTCCAGGAAGATAGAGTGGAGAGACTGGAAAACATGCAGAGACGGAATAACATAAAAATGTTGAAATTGCCCGAAGGTAAAGAGGGTGCTGATATCAAAAAATATGTGGTTCATCTATTGAAGACAGGGTTAGAATTGGAAGAGGAGGAGGAGGAGCAGATCTTTATAGATATTCAGCTGGTGCATCGGGATCCCTTCAGGCTAAATGTAAATAGAACCAAGCCTAGGAAAATATTAATTAATTTTCTTACATATAATTTAAAGGAGAAAATTCTGTCAGCTGCTTGAAGGAAGAAAAGTATAACTGTTGATGGAATAAAAGTTGAAGTAAGGTCTGACCTGTCCCCAGTAACAGCTAATAGGCAGTGGGAGCTTGGGAAGCGGTTAGATCCACTTAGAGAACTGGGAGCAACTGTCCAACTCAAATTTCCGGCATTTTTGAAAATAATGTGGAGAAATAAAATGTACTCTATTCGCACTGTTGAAGAGGTTGACATATTTATTGAGCAATGTCGAGAGTTATCGAAAGAGGCAGCTGTTTAATTCTTAGCTCCAAACTTAATCTAGGCTAGTAAATAGACCTGCATAAAAGTATGTAAATAGTCTGACAAAAAAAAAAAGGCGAGCACCACTGCCAACCGCACTCGAAGGGCCTAGGCCATGGGCAGGATGGTGGGGTTTTCCAAGGGAGGGTTGGGGGGGCACAGTGGGATAGGGGGTGGTGGGATTGGCTTGGGTTGGGGGAGGGAGGGGGGGTGGAAAAAATGAAAATGATCCTCAAAAGCCAAATAGTCGCCTGGTTGATTTTTGTATTTGGTGAGCTAACCAATGAGTGGGGCTAGTATAATGGAAATAAAAGTCTTGTCATGGAACGTTAATGGGTTGCGTGTAAAGTCCAGGAGACAGTTAATTTTGAAATATTTAGAAGATTCATTGGCCCATATAATTATTTTACAGGAGACACATTTAACTGCCACCGAGTCTAAAGACATATTTGGAAAACAACGTTGGCTTGCATACTCTTTCTATACATCCCAATCTATTGTAACTAAGGGAGTGGCGATTTTGGTAAGGCAAGGTGTAAATTTTTGTTTTGAATCTATGGTTGCTGATCCTAGAGGAAGGTGGTTGATTTTGCAGGCTAAGTTGGCAGGAGAAAATTTGACTGTTATTGGATACTATGGACCAAACCAGGATGATGTCGGACCTTTGGACACTCTGGCTTGTGAATTATTACATTTTTCAGGGAAGATTATTATACATATCAAAAATATAAACATAAATCCCGAATAGATTACTTTTTGTTAGAGCTAAGATTAATTGATCAGTTAATAAACATCAACCATGTAGGAGTCCATATTTCGGACCATTCGGCAATAACATTAACTCTGGGATTACACAGTTTGGAGGCTTGACCGAACTCTTCTTCTAGATGAGGGGTATTTGAAGGTTATAATGGAGGAATTAAAGGTCTTTTTGGAAGCAAATAAGGGATCGGCTAAGCCTGAGATAGTCTGGGAAGCCTGTAAGGCCTTTTTAAGGGGTAGGTTGGGTGCTCTGGGTGCAGGAAAGCGTAGACAGTATTACAATAAGGTGGCAGACTTGGAAGAGAAGATTCGGCAAATAGAAGGGAAGGTGCTGGAGGAAAGAGATTTATTGAAAAGAGAGCAGGAGATACAGGAATTAGCTGTCTTGAAATCTGATTTGGTGGCTGTGCTGGCATACAGAATCAAAGAGAAATGGGAGGCTAGCAATTTGGCACACTTTAGTTATGGGGAGGGATGCAGTAAATTACTGGCTTGGAAGGCAAAAAAGGATCTGGTCCGCAACTTTATTAAGGAGATTAAGGTTTATCAAGAAGATCTAGAACCGGACCTCCGGGTTGCTAGAGAGTGGGTGCAACTGGTAGACCCACTTCCACCTCATTGTAAAGAGATTTTGAACTCTGAGATATCTTTGACTGAGGTTGAAAGATCTTTAAGCCTCTGCAAGGCAGAGAAGGCGCCTGGCCCGGACGGCCTTCCAACGGAAGTATATAAATCATTGACAAGGTTGATTGCATCAACTATTCAATAATATTTTTCAAGGAAAAACAGCAATGCCAGATTCTTGGAATGAGGCGGTTATAGTTTTGATTCCTAAACCCGGTAAATCCCCTAAGAAATTAGAGTCATATAGGCCGATATCACTGCTCAACTGTGATTATAAACTCTTTGCTAAGATATTGGCGGATAGGCTAAGTCTTGTCATAACACAGATAGTTCATGAGGACCAGAAGGGTTTTACCAGGGGAAGATTTTTAAAAGATCTCACATTTCAATTGATTGGTGCTATAGACATTGCAACAACCTATAGGCTCCCATTGGCAGTAATCGCTCTTGATGCTGCCAAAGCATTTGATCGTGTTAACTGGTCTTTTTTTAAGGTTCTTTTGGGGCACCTTGATTTAGGTACAAGGTTTACCAACACTATATTATCTTTTTACTGTTCCCCCACATCTAAGGTTCTGGTAAATGGTACTTTAACAAAATCTATTAAGGTACAGCGTGGCACACGGCAAGGGTGTCCCCTATCCCCACTACTTTTTAATTTATATATTGAGCCTCTTGCTTCTAAGATTAGGAATTCAGACAGCATATCTCCATTTGTAGTAGAAGGATGGGAGAAAAAAATAGGCCTGTATGCAGACGATATTATTATTTATACCTCCAATCTGCATTATTCATTGCCGAGCTAATACAGAATAACTAAGGAGTTTGGTCAGGTGTCTGGATATGAACTAAATCAGGATAAGACTGAAATTATGTCATGGAATTTGGATACAGAAGACATAATAGTAAAAAAAGATATGCGTTACTTGGGGGTAAGGATCACCCATGACATAGCAGACCTGACTAAAACCAATTTTAAGAAGATACAGAAAGAAATAAGTTCCACTCTGCGTAGCTGGGGTCACCTGCCACTTACTATATACGGACGTACCAATTTGGTAAAGATGATGATTCTTCCAAAGATTACTTTTTTGTTTGAAACAATACCTTTGCTATTTAATACAGTCTGGATTAAAATGCTCCAAAGTGAGGTTTGTTCGTTTATTTGGGCAATGAAAGGGTCCCGCTTGTCCTGGAAAAAACTCAGGAGGAGACTATGTAAAGGTGGACTGGCGGCCCCGGATTTTATGTTATATTCATGGGCTTTTCAGTTAAAGAATTTTAGGATCTTATTAGGAGTTCCAAAGGATACAGATGTTGGAATCATGTTTTATGTTATGCTTGAAAAAAGTAACTATAACAAGGAGGGTGTTTTATGTGTAAATTTTCTGACCCCAAATTCTTCAAGAAAGTAAGGTTGAAAATCTTGCGGGACGCAGCAGAACTGTGGTATAAGATCAGGAGAACTATGAGGATCTCCTACTATGGACATAGGGCACCAATATGGGAAGCCCCTTGCTCTCCACTCTGGTCTCAGGATGCCTTGGCTTCACCGCTTAGAGCAGCAGGGCTAGTCTGTTGGGGAGATCTATTTCCGGGCGGAAAATTGATCGAATGGGGCCAGGGCGAGGCTACATGGGGAAAGGGATTTTCAAAATGTAAGTACTTCCAGATACAAAGTTGGGCAAGTAAACTGGAGGTTCATATTGGCCGGCAAAACGATTTGGAAGATAAACTTTTCTCTGGTCAAGCATACAAGAAAGAAGTTGCTTTATGGTATTGGGCAATGTTGGAAACTGAAGACGGCGCGTTCCAGCTTCCAGAGGCTCTGTGGGGAGATTGCTTGCCAGACATCGCTACAGAAGAACAATGGCAAGTAACGATGGCTATGTTGTATAAAATAGTTAAATCTGCGAATTTAAGGAGAAATCTTTTGTTCACTATTCACAGAGCTTACTGGACTCCTCGAAGGCTTTCGAAGTTCAAGATGGGAGGTATGGTGGAATGCCCTAAATGCAGAAATATCAACATAGACGATCTGCATATGTTTGTCCAATGTCCAAATAACAGAAACCTTTGGGAGGATGTAAGTAAAAGCTTGTCAAAGGTGCTTGATGTAAACATAGAGGTAAGCTCTGAACTTATTATTACTGGAAGATATGATCTGCAAAGTAAGAATATTACAGACAAGGTCAAGTTGGTGTTCTATGGAGTTTTGCTTGCCCGCAGGGAGATCTGTAAATTGTGGGTTTCACCTACATCCCCAACCCTATTAGATTGGGTAAAAGCTATGAGATACTTTGCTAAATTAGATTCTTTGGGTCAGAAAAGGAGAAAGCACAGATTTTGGTTACCTTTTTTACAACACTTTGGTTAAGGGGGGAAATAATAAAAATCCGATGATTAAGGTCTTGGCCTATCTCGTTGGCGGCCTCTTTGGAGGCTATACAGATAAGGTAGCAGCTGCCGAAAGATTTAAGCCTCGGGGATTTTTGGCTAGTATGAAGTTAGAGGCCTAATATCTACTGGGCGGCAGCACAAGCCTTTGATGTTAAAGTCGGCGTATGAGATAAAAAGCCCATGGACGGTATCGTTTTGAGTTTTATATGGGTGGCTAGGAGGCTAATGAGGATAATAAAAAAAAAAAGCAGTGAAACACCAGCAAAAAGTGGGGGTAACCATAGTAAGCAGATCCTACTCTCCTACAAACGTGAGACCAGGAGCAGCAGGAGTCTTCCTTGGTGCAGTCTCGGTACCAAGGCGAAGTCCAATGAAGTCCAAAGTTCCCAGACAGTAGAAGTTGAAGTGGTTTATATTTGAATCTTGCCCCACACTGAATATGAAGAGCCCCCACAGGTAAGCCCTTAAATACCCTAGGGAAAGGGGTGGGGACGATTCAGGGATCACTCCCAGAGGAGAGACTGGACAGAGAGGAGGATGCTCACATGTCCTTTATCCAGTTTTATGCCAGAGCAGGAGCCAACAGCTACTTGAACTGGTTCCAACTGGAGTATACAAAGAGGAAAGCAAATGTGCCATACAATGCAGACTGGTGGCACTAAGTCCTGTCTGGGAGGTGGTTACATCTCCCTGTGACAGGAAACCTGTATTGTTCTACCTTCCTCTGCACAAGCTCAGCTCTACAGCAGGAGGGCAGAATTATGTCTGTGGTGGGCAGCAGCGTTAGCTTGCTGTTCGACCCTGAAAGGCTGGTACTAGGAATTCTGAGGGGCTCCCTAGGGGAGGCCCCAGTAAATGGAATTATACATTAATCACTGGAATCAGTATTGGCTTAGGATTCCAACATGTTTGATACTAAACATGACCAGTTTTGGTGTAGCCAATATATAGTGAGACATCTCGTAATTGACTTGATGTCCCCTATTTGTATTAAATGGCTGTCCGCACTTACATAGCCTGGAGAATTCACTCTGGGGTCCGAGGGGGTATCCTGCTCATGCAGGGTACCCTCATACTTATAACCTAGCACCCTGCCTTCAGGGTTGAAAGGCCTACCTTAGCAGTGGCTTATAGGTTTTAAGTGCAGTGACCTCAGATATAAGGGAATGTATATCTGTTGTGAGTGGTGCTAGTACCAGCTCACAAATGCTGCAATGAAAGGCCTGTTGTCACAGTTTGAATGGTCTTTAATGGGTGGCATAATACATGCTGCAGCCTATGGGAGACACCTGGTGTAGCTATGCTCTTGGTACCAGAGTACCATATACTAGGGACTTAGAAGGGTGCACTAGCAGTCAATCAGGAAGCTGCCAAGGTATTTACCATAGTTACATTTAGGGTGGGAGCACAGTGTGGCCTCAGCCTCTGAAATGCCCAGACCACAGCAAAGGCCCCCTTCTCGATAGCTGATCAACGGTTTTTTTCCTGGGGGTCACCCTTCTGCTTTTAAAAGCTACTGGTTGCTCCTGGCCCTCTACATTAAGTTGTAACAAAACACCTCCTACCCCTGTCTCGGAAGAGTCTGTCTGGACAATGATGTTTTAGAGTAATCAGGACTTGCCAAATGGGAGCAGAGCACATGACCTGCTTCAGGTCATCAAATGCTTTCTGACCGCTAACTGTCCACTGAACTTTCTTAGGCATTGTTTTGGAAGTGAGAACATTAAATGGAGTTACAATGTACCCATACCCCTTAACAAACAACCCGTAGTATCCAGTCATGCCTACGAAAGCTCTGACCTGTGTCTGGGTAGCAAAACAACCTAGTCTATTATGGTCTGGATTGTGCTCTCCAATGGTTGAACTTGGCTTCCACCTACCATGTTCCCAAAGTATACAACCTTGTTCTGCCCTATCTGGCACTTGCTGGCCATGATAGTGAGGCCTGCCTTTTGCAGGGCCTCTAGAACATTCCTGAGGTGGGCCAGGTGATCCTCCCAGGTGTTAAATATTAGAGGGATTTGTTAGCATGAGCTGAAAGCCATTTTGTATTTCTGGCAGCCATCTTTTTTGCCATGTGCTGCCACGTGCTCGCCATGTGCTCTGTCCTCAATGTTGACTGCTCTTGTAATCTGCCTAGAAGCGAACTATATTTAGCATCTTCCACCTTCGCACATGCTCAGATGAGCTTGCAGCTCTCCTTGCAACTGTTTCTAGTATGTAAATGTCAGGATGTGTTCACCAGAATTAGCAACTGTTAGCTCCTCCCACAATTTGGACAACCATTTGTTTGGTAAGAGTCGTTTTGCGGCACTTGCTGTTGGTTTTGATGCCTTGGATTGGTAAGGTAGTTTAGTAACACTTAATGTGGCTTAGATTTGCGTTGGCCGACTTTTGATTAGTATGTATGTAATATGTAAATTGCAATTTATGTAGGCAGGTAATAAGGAGATTTTCTCTATTTGAATTTGTTTGAATGGCGCAAAGTAGTACCTTAAGTGCTACTTTGGTTATAATATTTGCATATTCTGCAATATTTTTGGCATGCCTGTTTCAAGCACACATCAAAGAATGTGTTGCTTTGTGGAGGTACCATAGTGAGATGTGAATTAAATTAGCTGGCTCCCCTGAGGGAATACCTAAATAGGTTTAGGTATAAAAACATATTTCTTCCTTGGTGACTTATCCCCAGGGAATTAAAATATGACAAAAATAAAAACAAGGATCCTTTTCTGCGCACATTTATAAATGGAGATATGCAGAGAGATTTTTTGGTGTTCTGCCAGCCTAAGCTAGTGAATTGAGTGTATTTTGGCTTCTTGGAAATAAAACAGTTTGTTGGGCTGTTTTTTCTTTTGCAGTCTTTTGGAATACTATTAGGAAGCTCTTATTGTAAATATGACTTACAACTAGTATTTACAAATGGTTTGGTTTAAGAACAGTCTGTGGGATGTCCTTTGTTTCTGTCTTAAGTGTTGATTTGTGGGTTAAATGTCTGTTTAAATGTCTATGTGGTTTGTGGTTTTCACATTAGTGATACTTCTGTAAGTAAATATCGATTGCGCTCTTTGTGTAAGGATTGCTAGCCTAAAGCGCGCTGTATTATGTGTCCTGAGTGTATGACCCCTTCTGTATATGTCTGGAATGAGCTCAATGTGTGTGTTTGTGTTTTCTTGCTGTCATCAGTCTGTTATACAAAATGTCATTTAATTAATATTAAATAGAAATTAAATACAAATCCAGAAATTAACCATATGATATGCTAAATAACTGCATGTTACAATTAAATTGATAAGAGTAAGCAACTATGCACATGTACAAACTGCTAATGCTTAAAATATAAAATTAGAATTCACATTGAATAGGAATAAAATAGGCCTCAAAAACAAAATTGTGTGTTTTGCAAGAAATAAACAATTATAAAACATTTTCCTTAGATACATTGTATTAGATATAAACAGGCAAACACATCATCTGAGTAAATTGGATTTTGCTGAACTAAACACATATTATAGAACATGCATTGAAATGCCTCAGTTTTAAATAGATAGTCACCGTGCTTCCATTTCAACACTGAAAAAATCTTCCCAACAGCTGTGTTTTAACTGCCGCTTAGCAGCAGCTGTTGTTTTGATTGTAGGCCACGGAGAGACAGGAATGTTGACTCAGCCAGGATTTTGTCAGTGAAACACGGGGTAAAATCCTGCATTTCAGGCTGCTGTTTTAAAAAGTTACAAAAATCAGGTTCATTATTTTGAATAACAGGAAAACATTTAAAGTAAGGATTTCCTTTCTTAAAGCCATTTTTATAAGCATATTCATGGTTCTGATGTTAAATAATTGTCCTTTTGAAAAGTGGCGCAAAACTTTTCAAGTTTCAAGTTAGGCTTCTGTGCTTAGGCTTATGAATGAATGTGTCAAAATATGATAGGCAAGGGATGCAGCTTGCTTTTCCTATGTGGAATTATCAAAATGATTGGTTTATTAAAAAAAAAAAAATTACTAAGAAAAAATTATTACAAAAATAAGTGCTTTTAAATTCGTGTTTTAATATTTATAAAGCTTATTACTCATACTGTGACCTCCTAGCATTAAAATTTAATTTAAGTTGTGTTGTATCACATAATGAGGAAATTTGCATATGAAATATCACTCTGCGCAAGCATAAAAAAAACTCATTTAAATAAGGGTATATATGATTATTTTTCATTTCCAACTCCTGGGCTATGTAGTGAACATTTGGAGGATGACTATTATGCAAAACAATTATAGGATATTAATTTTTAAGTGCCCCAAATATCAAAGTCGAAATTGGGCAAAATTCACTATTTAAACAGCATTTTTTCCATTCAAAGCAGCTTTTAAAGTGACTTAGGCTACAGTAAATGCATACATTTAGTTATAATACAAATAGCTGACTTCTATATTGTTAGACAAGTCTTCTGCACACTGCTTATAATTGAAAATATCTATGAAAAACCAGGAGAAGTTATTAAACTGACAAACAGGGGAATGGGTCAGCTTTCTGTTTTCAGGGTGACTTTGAATAGGGCAAGCTGCATAGAAAATTTGCACACAGAATAGGACAGCTGGGAAGAGTTAAAAGTCAGTTCTATATTTAGAAGCCTGGCAGGGCTACCAGAGCAAGGTCTGCTTTGACATTTTGACATCTGAAACTTTTAGAAAGACAAGATGGCAGCGCAGGGAAAGAAGGAGGAGTTGTGCTTATTTTTTGTTGGCAAAAGCAAGTTTTTATGCACTCATATGAATATACCACAATACAATTGTATATGTGAGCTTGGTCATATATACAGCACTAATGCTTTTAGTTTGGTGCTTACTAGGGCTGAGCCAATGGGATTTAGTTTGAATTAATTTGCCCTCATGTTTCACTTGTACATTTGCTAAAAGGGTTTGGGGGTTGGGTGTTCATGTTTTTAGTTCTCTCAAATGTGCTATCTACCTCCTATAACTTTGTTTATGGCCAGTTGCTACAAATAGGGGTTGATAGTGTTGACAGAAGTGAAACCTGTTTTAGGTTTCCTACTGTCCAAATGGGGGAAGGAGGCTATCTCCTCTACAAATTAAGGCTAGGTAATATGTATGTTGATCTCTCCTTTTCTCAATTTTTTTAGCATGTCTAGATTGTCTGTGAAGTAGCAATGAGACTTTTAATTGGCTATTCAGTAATACTGTTTTAAACATTGTTAGCATTAATAAAATGAATAAAAATATTTGTTATGTTACTGCACATCCTGTTTGATGAAATTATGACAGGATAAATAGTCTAGATTGTTGTTCCCTTATTTTGACCTTTAAGGGGAGCTAGATGTGGGTAGTTTTTGTTCTAAAATTCTTAGGTGATAACACCATTATTGTATGTTATTTCATGCTACATAGTTTTGCAAGGGCATTGCTAGTTTTTTATTAGCTAGTCTGTGTAAATAAACTGACAGTCCTTATTAGAGCTGATGTTGCATAGTTTGGATCATGAAAAGTAGAACACAGGGAAGATGCCCATGTGATCCTTAGAAAAAAATGTTTTGAAGGAAATGTTTTATAGATAAGAAACTCCTGTTCAATTAGCAGTTTTAGATTTTCCTGCTGCTCCTATAACATGAGAGCATGGTCCTAAGCGTACAATGTAGGTGCTTTCATTAAGAAGAATCATTTCAAAAGTGTCTGCAGTCCTGTACAAGTAATGTAAAGTTTATGAGCAAAAGTGTAGAACATTTCCTTTTTTTTAGGGTTTTCAGATTCGTACACAGGAATACACCAATGTAAGGATTTAGGGTATGTCTGTGTTGTTTTTCTCTTTTCCTCACAATTTAGTAACTGAATACAGACTTCCTTGGCTGTTTGGAATTGGTGGGCATATGTAGGTCGCCGTTTGTGATTCGCAAACGCCGAAATTCGGCGAATTTCGGCGTTTGCGAATCGCAAACGGTGTTTTGATATGTAGGTGCCAATTAGCAAAATAAGGAATCGCAAACTTTGCGATTCCTTATTTTGCTTATAGCATTTAAGGAATCGCAATTTTGCGATTCCTTAAATGCTATATAGGGGTGCTTTAAAAATTGCGATTTTTGCATAAGGAATCGCAAAATACCACCTACTTCAAGTAGATGGTATTTTGAGATTTCCTTCAAAAATGCATTTTTTTAAAAAATTCAAAGTGCCATGTGGCGCACAGACATGCCCTTAGAGTATGTATGTGCGCCACAGGTACTTACAGGCACATTCCAGGGGTGCAGCAGGTGTCCTCTGGACAACCGGGCACCCTTGGAATTGCGATTTTCACACAGAAAATCGCAATTTGAGAATGTATAACCATTCATTCCTTATTGGCGGTTCGCAATTTGTGAATCACAAATAAGGAATGTTAGGGATTCGCAAAAAAATTGCGAATTTTTACCTACATTCCATTTTGCTATTCTCAAATAGCTATTCCTTAAAAATCGCTATTTGGTAATCGCAAAATGGAAATTACCTACATATGCCCCTGAGTGATGTATTACTCTTGCCAAGGAGTTCCTTTTATACTTGCCAATAGGTCCAGGCTGTTGTTTTTCTTCACTCTCACATAGATAGAAGGAAGTGGTTCTTGGGTGCCTTGCTAATATAAGGGGCGTCCCAAGACTAGGAAGTATTCTGACACTATCCTATCTGTTGATAGACTGTTTCTGTGCCTTGTCTAAAGAACTTTTGTTCTGTCTACCAATAGATATTTGCTGCCTTACAACTATTGCCAGAGGGGCCCGGACATCAGATTCAGCCAGGGGAGTCAGCGTCAGCACCAGTCCAGCTTGAAGCTAAAGTGAAGCTAACCAGCACAGGCGCTGCTGGCAACTAGGACCTCAGTGAAGGCGGAAGCCCTGGGATGTTAATTGTGTACCCCAGCCACTGTCTTGGGCGAAAGACGGGGTCACAAATCCGAAAGGAGAAATCGTGGATCATGCCCAGCTGAGAGTCACAGACCGACCAGAATGGCGAGGAGGCTTTGCTTGAGGTGACCCCTTTTGAAACAAGGGCTGCTTCAGAGATCCTAGCATCAGGCCTCTGAATCCTGGTCCCAAAGTGAATGCAAGTTTGCTCCTTTGTTTGTTGGTCAAGAGATACCTGAGCACACTGGATATAATGTGTGGCCCAAACGAATGAGCAGTGCGCCAGCAGAGCAATACAGGAGTTAGGGAAGGACTTGAGTTTAGGGTACAGGTGCTGTGTCTCTGGTGCCTTGTAGATTGAAGTGTAGAAAACTGGTGCACTGCATGAGACACTGGACAGGATTGCTAAGAGCATTTGCCCTGGTGGGTGACTGCCCTCTCCTGAAAGAAGAGACTTTTTTCCCTTGAAACTGGGCTGTGATTCTTGAGTTGCGAGTTGTGCAGCTCCACTGTGGAAACACAAAGAGCCTGCCTGTGAGGCTCAAACGGACACAGGGAGAAGACTTGGTTGTACAGCGGCTTTAATTTCCCCAAGGACTTCTTCTTTTTATTGTCAATAATGTACCCCTTTGGTCTTCCCATTTTTTAGGAGGAGCAGCCCTTTGCAGCTCTTCGTCCTAATTCCTATGGCCCTGTGTGGTCCTCCTGGTCCCAGATATGATTTATGTTCTAGCCCTCATAAAAGGAATATGTAAAAGTCAATTGGAAAATGTTTTACTTAGATATATGTTGTTGGCTATTCTGGAATTAAAATGAATAGTCACTGAAATGCATAGGAGCCCTGAAAATGTTTACTAGATGATTTTAGGATTTGCTTTTGTTTAGGACTATGAAAAATTATAATTCTGTTTGTGATAGTGGTCATTACTTTCTCCTGCTATCTGTATGTTAATTATGATCAAATGCTTTTGTTCCCTTTGTATTCCTGCTTATACCTTATATGTACCCGCTTAATGAAATGTTTAGAATGGAAAATGCCCACCTAGCAATGAATTAGGATATTGATAAATTTATGAAAATTAATGTGCAAATATTTTCTATGTTCCTACTGGATCATAGGAATGTCTTTAGCTCATGCTAAAAGGACTATCTGTTAAATATTGGAGGGATTTGTTAGCATGAGCTGAAAGCCATTTTGTATTTCTGGCAGCCATCTTGTTTACCATGTGCTGCCACGTGCTCGCCATGTGCTCTGTCCTCCCTCAGTGTTGACTGCTCTTGTAATCTGCCTAGAAACGAACTACATTTAGCATCTTCCACCTTCGCACATCCTCAGTTGAGCTTTCAGCTGTCCTTGCCACTGTTTCTAGTCTGTAAATGTCAGGATGTGTTCACCAGAATTAGCAACTGTTAGCTCCTCCCACTTTGTTGAGCAAGCAGATCTTGCATGCCCATATCAGGCATTTTGCATACTTACATAAGCCAGGACTGCCCCTTGGTCTTATGCTGACTATGTAACCCTTAGCATATATAAGGCCCCAGTTTTATGTACTCCTCAGACTGCCTCATTCAGTTGCTAAGACTTCTGTGTGACGTAGTCTCCCTCATTTGAGGTTGATAAAGATGTTCTTTTTATATTTCAGCTTCTGTGTCAATCTCTTCTTTGTTGGTTTAAAAGGACCAAGTATCAGTGGGACCCCTGAGAAGGTTTCTACACAGGTGGACCTAAAGACAGCAATATTGTTTAAATATGCTGCACTATAGGCTTCCAGACTTGTTAGAACTGCATTCACCAAACTCTGAAATGTGGCAAGTGATTTCCTCAAGCCAATAGGCATTACAATAAATCTATAGTGCCCACTAGGGGTTGAGAATGCTGTATTTGGCCTGGCATCCTCAGAGAGTCTGATATGGCTGTAGCTAGCAGTCAGATCAAATGTACTAAGATACTTGGCTGAGGCCAAAGTATTGATTAGCTCATCTGCCCTTAAAATTGGATGCATTAAGAACAAGTAGTCTCAATGTTCCTCCTTGGACAGGCCAAAGAGGTTGCGACTCATCTAATTAAATTTGCAGAGTCAAACGAAAATGTATTCACGTAGTAGATGTACAAGAAAGAAAGAAATACTCTTCAGAACTCACCAGAGAGAAAGCAAAAGATACAACCACTGTATTTTTTAGAAGAAATATTCATTTTTTTATATTCTATTTTATGAAAGTAGCAAATTCATCACAGTATATGCAGCATCAGGCGTTAATTAATGCATTTCAGTGCAGTGATCCTCATCCTCATCACCGCACTGAAATGCAAAGTCACACATAATAGCGCCTAGCACTTCCTCAGCTGTGAAGCTAGAGTGCTATTACTACCACTGGTAAAAAGCTGGCTGGCTCCGCGCTGCCTGCAAGCAGGCTTGGGGGCTAACTCAACTTGTGTCTTCCTAGGCAGTTGAGTTTGTGGCAAAAACAATGTAGGAAGATTCTCATGTGCAGCGGCATTCACTGACGTCACGGCTTGACCCAGGGAGAAGTTTTACCAATAGACAGGCCCCACTGCAGCACGCACGTGGCGCGAGCGGACTGCAGACCGTGATGTTGGCAGCCTCACACTCCGCGGTGTGGGCTGTGAGGCCTAATGATGCGAGGACCTGCTGTGACCAGACACACACAGTGGCCGGAGGGGTGCTGCACTGCAGTTTAGCAGCCATGTGAATGACACGGCCGGAGCGAGTGATCGAGTCCTGCACCGTGGCCGCTGCCAGGAATGTATGCGGGGTTGCAGGAAGTCGTCACAGCGGGCTGGCCCTTTCTACTGATGGCGCTGCTTGATACAGAGTACCAGTAAGTGCCTGTGTCACTATTACATCTCCAATCCTACTCCAATTATTTTTTGCGCGTCTGTCATACTGAGCCAAGTGAAGTTGCAGCAGCTGAACCGGAGGCCTCAAAGTCTCCAGCTCCACTGACAGTCTGATCATGATGGACTAAAGTATACTCCAGCTGCTGCTGGTGCTGCACCGGCTGTGGGGCTGGGGCAGCGGCACGACACTGCACCTGCTCGAAAACCGTTTGCGTAAGTGACAAGTCACTTCTCCTTTGAAAAGCACATTTGATACCCTCAAATATCTCCATTTACAGAAGGCTCTTCATCATCAGGCATAACTGGAATCCTAGGTAATGTAGGCCATGTTCTGGTGTGTGCTGACGTGCCTGTCAATGCCCAGAGAAGGTGGTTCAGAGCAACCCTATGCTTTGTGGGGTTTGGGACTTGTATGTGCGCGTGCTCCTGGGCAGTGGGCACAAAAGGTTTTTTTCCCAAAATTAAAGCCATGAGTCTGCACACCGTCCGTCCAAGTCTAAGAGCAGACCTTCCTCAGTCTTCATCCCTGTAATCCCCCAGTATGACCCCAGTTTGAAGATGATTACAGCTATCACCTAGCTCTACCCATCATGGCTGTCATGTCTGGACCAGCTTCGGTGTGCGCAGTGTCCAAGTGTAAGGTACAGGCAGAGTTCACTTTAAACTGCATATAAAATAAAAGCGCACACACTTTAAAATGAAAGACAAGTGAAACTTAAATAATCAGTAGGAAATATATTTTTGTACATTACAAACTCTTGACCGTATGCATTACGAAATGTTTCACATCCATCATACTACAAAAAAAGAATTAGAAGAAAATGTGCATATCTTTTGTTTTCAATTTTGTTTTACATCTGCAATATTATGTCATTCCGAATGTTGAGTATTGCTACATGAGATACAGTCAAGTGCTGGCTGGCTGGCTGCAGTGCTGCCCTGTTCTTAGTGGCGTTTCTCTGTACTTTCAGTTAACAATTTTAATAACACTTATGTGCACTCTGGTATTGTTGCGAGCATTGAAGATGAGACTTCCTACTAGTAACAAGTGGCCTGGCTTGGCCTGGGGGCATGGCTCTCCATGTGTCATCTTGGTTAGTGCCCTTACATTCCTGATGTATAGCAGCAGTTTTAAGATATTTTTAGAGTTGTTCGTTGCTCAGATGGGTCTAATTTCTAATATATGTTTCCATCGTCCTCATTGCTTGATTTTTCTCGTGAGAAAGTGTCACCCATAGTCATTGAAATGTCATTCATAATTACACTGAAATTATGAAAATGTCACACATAGCAATCTGAAACATTTGCAGCTATGTATACAACAGTATATCAACAGACGGTCGCTCTAGAAAAAGGGTGCAAAGAAAAGGTGCTTGCGTGTGAAGTGAGTGAGAGAGGTAGGATTCAAATGAAGGCAATTTGGAAAAAACAATATCACAATTTGCAGTATACACTGACTGAGATGGTGCTGAGAAAAGTACACCAGTGTGAGTGGGCCTGTCTACAAGGCAATTTTAGTTCTTCATTCGTCCATTTTACAGCATGGTGCAATATAACTTAAGTGAGATACAACAGAATTTGAAATCATCTATCTGTTGTGTTGATTTCAGTGGTGTTTCATGTAGGTGGGTGGGCTACTAACCAGTAACTGGCGCCTATTTATGCAGGCCAGATCACAGCTCCCGTGGCTGGTAGTCTGTAAAAGAAGAAAAGGATACAGGGAAGGGTCATGTCATGCTGGCACAAAAATGAAAAGATCAGCTGTAGAACCGCAGCAGTAACTTACCCCTACAATAATGTAGGTTGTATCGTCAATACCCCCTTTTGTTCTGATGAAGACCTGCAAGTGGAGGTTGTAAGTCACCCTATATACACGTAGTCAGGTCGAAACATTGACACCCCTCAATCTAGGGCATATACTACTGTGTACCACCCCTCCCCAATATTGGATGATGCATTTTTGAATTTGCCGGTACCATCCTTTTTCATAACTTACTATTTTTGGGTCACCGCAGTTTGATTTGTGAAACTCATGACATTAATTTAATTGGTGAAGAAGAACAGGACAACATTCAGGAACCAACACAAACCATTTTCAGAAGGTAGCATGGAATAGGGATTGCTCACTGCATGACACTTTATCATATGTAGAAATATGTTAGAAAGAGAGAATGAGCAATATGACATAGCAATATTCTTTTGACAAAGCAGAAACGGTATCATGGTAGTTGTAGTCATTTCAAAGATAACTTCCTAACACTTGCAAAATGGTTAGTGGAAAATACCTTTGGAAAATATGCAGTTGAAATGGGACAGACTCTTACAATATGACACACATATGGGTAATGGGCTATTTGGTGTTCTAATGCTTACTGGTACCATACCATCATGTGACATGTAATGTAGGTTGACACCTGTAATCATAGATGCAACACAATACATTCACACAAACAATCCAAATTTTCTGATATGTTAGGAAAATATGTGCAGAACACATTGGCAACAGCTGAGCTGAGAACGAACAGGACATTGAGGTTTAGTGATACTTTGTAAAGTGTAACTTACCAGACCCCACTCCACCAGGTATTCCTGGAAAGCCTTCAGGATGTAGGATCTGCAAGACCTTCCCCCAGGGCAGGGGCTTGGGAGAACCACCATCAACCCTTTGAGCCTCTAGGTAATGCTTGGAGGCTAGGGAATTAGGGGTGGGCGGAATTTGCGTAGTCGTACTACGCAAAGCTCAGTGAAACGGTAAAAAATCTCAGCGAGCATGCAAAAGTTCAGCGAACATGTGGAATTGCTTTTCCGCTCGTTAGCGATGCTTTTTTCGTGTTCGCGAATGCTGTTTGCGTGCTTGGGGAGAAATATCTTGCAAACATGCATTTTGATAGCGCGAACAAGCAAAAAATTACGCAAAGCCGCGGATCGCAGAATTTTTGGCAACTCCGTGTTCTCAGCGGAACGCAAAATTACCCAAATTCCGCAAGCGGAACAGAGTTTACCGCCCAGGCCTATAGGAATACACCCTCCCCACAGGTCATTCCTCGTCTTCCTAGAATCCTCCTGTGTGTGCAGGTTGTTTGCTACAGCATTTACTCTGTCCACAATTCTGGCCCACATTTGCCTTTTTTGAGATAGGGGTGTATTTTGGACTTGGGCTCCAAACAATTTTGTCTGTACTCTTATGATTTCATCCACCATGTCTGACGATTCTCTCTCTGTAAAAAGGGGATTTTTGGGACCTGGCATTGTGCAAAGTAATATGATGAAATCAAATTATTAACCACTAGGAAATAAATGATAGAAGATAAAGGGACAAGAAACAGGGAAATGCAACAAAATATTCTCGGTTCATTTAACTGGCAAATGTTCTGCTAGAAAATGTTGTGGTGCAATGGAATGGCAAAGGATCATGGTCTGAAATGGAGTGCGTTTTATACTGTAGTATATAGGTGTTTGCATTTGGCCAATGGACATCAGGTGTGTTATACTAGCATCCATCCAATGGCCATAGAGATGGTGCACTGTTGAGTGTGTACCTCAACGGACTCCTTCCATCAGGGATCAGCACCTAGGAGACCCCAGCACAACTGTAAATCCTAAATCTGCTCAGCAGTAACCTGCTGCCCTGACAGCAACGGAGTACTATTTGCCAGCATTGGAGTTCGTCGCACCAGCAGCAGTGATCTGCGACCATGGCGTGAAACACTGTCAACGCAGAAGGCAAGTCAGGCTGCATGCGTCTAAATATGATGGGCGAAAGACTGTCAACTTGGCGGAGTACTTGGAACCGCCGCAGTGGCGGGACAGCGATATGACCAGCAACATCTAAATTAGGCCCTTATTGTTAAAAAGTGCCCATTCTTTTAAGGTTTTGTACAATGAGTCAGATTGCCAGTTATTCACCATCAATTTGAGCCCTATCAGTTGCTTTATGGGGGAATGTATTTCCTGTTCACTCATTTAAATAAAAAAAAACTATCTCACATTCATGGTCAGAGCATGCAGCCATTCCATAACATTTCAAGTGTTCATGCCACATAAGACCTAGGGCGCAATTTAAAAATCTGACTTAATATCACAGCTGGTTTAAAATTATCCCCCAAAAACATTTAAACAATGGGTGACTTGGCATTAATGACCTCAAATGTACACGCAATTCTCTATCAGCCTCCTTTGATTCAGATCTTTTTTTGAAGAAAAGGATTTGCAAAATATTAGAATGAAAGTAGAGGAATAAATATGACACTAAGGTGAAAGTAGAGTACCCCACCCAGATTAGCAAGTAGAAACAGCTTATTACAGATACCAAAGCTACTTATTGCTTCTCTCAGATTCTTACATTTAAAGATTCCACCAATGATCTCTTCACTATTGTTGGACAACTCATTAATCCAATGGTAAGTAATTTGTCAGCACCTGCTTCCCAGAATCTCTGTGATAAACACTGTGGCGTATATTTACAAGAAATGGCACTCCGCTGTTTCCACACAGCGAAGCATAAAAAATGTAACTGCTGCCATATGACAATTCCTATTTACAATACAGCAGATTAGCGATAACACGAGCATCAAGCCAATAAAAAGAAAGACGCTACGGAACATAAAGTGATGTTTGGCCAAATACCGGCTAGAAAATACACGCTAGATGGCCTAACATCACTTTTCGCCGCCTAGCGGGAAAAACAAAACCAAAAACGCAGCTAAGAAGAAAAAAAAGTTACACTTATCTGAAAGCAGTATGGAGCAGCCAGGAATGACCACAGCACAGGACAATAACCCCCCCCCCCCCAACCCCAGGAATGTCCCCAGCCAGAATGGCCAGCCAGAGTCCAAGGGGAAGAAGAAGTGCAAGTTCAGTCAGGATGAGAATGAGATCTTGATCGCAGAGGTGATGCAGCACCAACACCAGCTCTTCATCAGCTCCAAAGTGTCATTGGGGAAGAAAAAGACCATATGGCAGTCCATAGTGAATAAGGTGAACTGCGTATCTAAAGTCAAGAGGACAGTGATGGACTGTAAGAAGCACTGGCATGATGCCAAGCACAAAACGAAGAAACTGACAACCAATCTACAGGCAGCATTGCAGACCGGAGGAGGTAGTCCAGCGACCCATGAGGGGCAAGATCCCTTGGAGGTGCAGGTGTCCGCTGTCATCTCTGAGGAGCCAAAGGTTGGAGTTGCGGGACAGGACAGCGCTGACTATAACCAACTACATCAGCAACAGGATAAATACCAACAAGGCACAATGGGAGAACCACATAATGTCATGCAGTCCAGACAGCTATTTCCCAGCGCTCTGCTGCACTGTCTGCAGGTCAAACGGTAGGCACCTGGCTCAGCTATGCTCAGACATTACACCAGTTGAAGGCTCATGGACTTTTTGATATCATGTTGGCATAGGGCAGCACCGCAAGCCTGCTAGCTGGCCAATCCTAGCTCAAATTGAAAGAGCAGAAATGTCCTGTTTCTACAAGATATGGTGCATTGCTATGCTAACTGCATGCGCTGGGGCACATACAGCAGATATACACGCAAAGCAGGCACCCCAGCACCATGGTTCAATGGTACCTGAGTTAGTTCAAGCCAGCTGAATATGAACCAGCAGAAAGGAAAGCACAGGGAAGTGTAGTACTGTCCCAAACACAGTGTAACCCTGTGCTTTTCAAATTCACGCTGCTGGGCGAGCACGATGGTTTCTTGCACTGTGCTGCACCACATGTCTATGAAAAATGCTCCTCTGTCACCTGGGCCCATGCACATTAATCGCACAGGATGAACAACACACACATAGTTACCAACATTTGAACAGAAATTCCCAGGACACTTTGCAGCACAGGGCTACTGTATATAGAAACTTATTGTTTACTCACCTGTGTGTAATAAAGAGGAACCGTTTCTGTAACAATATTACCCAGAAGAGTCTCCAACTTGCCAGGACTGTATATGCAAAAATGGGACAATCTGATAGAGACTTCTAGTTGCAGATTCCTTACCCTTGAATTTCCCAGGCGTCAGGCTGGATCCGGAAATGTTTGCTGAGCAATACCCCTTGCGCACGCCGTCGGGTGGCTCCATTTGGCTCTGCGTGATGTCGTGGGATTCATTAGCTTCAGTTATGACATTGCGGTCACCTATATATGCACCACCCAGGCATGTGGATGTCAGTTCTTTTCTTTCTGCGCTAGTTAAGTGCCGATCTGGGAAGTTGCTGTTTGACAGGCTTTTTGTTATACTTTTTTGTTGACTTTGGAATTTTTTCCCATCGTGTCTGAGTATGTTAGAGGAAGTCAGGGTTCAAACCGTGTGGAGCCTGTCACCGCATGATGTCGGTAACTGACCCCCACCTCATCTGTCGCTAGTGTCTCGAGTGCCATAAAGACTCAAAGCTGTGCTTGGACTGTTGGGCTATGGCTACAAAGGCCTTGTGCAAGTGGGATATGAAGCTCCTAGCAGCCTGGCAGTCGACACCATCCAGGAAGACCCTGCAGAGGTCCCGGTCCTGATTCCGATCGGAAAAGCGGAGGTTGCAGGACCTCTCCCGGAGCCCCAAATCTTCTTCATCCTACTCGAGGTCATCATGACACTCGGGGAAGAGGCACAAGAAGAAGTCCAAATGGACTTCATCTTTGCCTCAAATGTTGTCTGTAGTCGAACGTCGTAAGGAGCACCGACGCTCCAGGCATGGTTCTGCAGAACCTGAGCCAGAGTTGACTTCATGCCTCCCTCCCTTTCCGGAACCTGGAGCAACCCCCATTCAAATTAAAGATTTTTATGAGGCCATGCCCCATGTATTTGAGTGGGCCAACCCCTCCGGTGAACGCTCGCCTCGGGGCCCGTGGGGCCGGAAGGGGCCCCTTTGGATTTGATGCGGTTGGCTCTGGCCACTGCACTGGTGGGGCCTCAGGGATCTGATACCAGATCCAGGATGGTGCCGGTCTTCCCATCACAAACTTCCCTGGCATCAGACCCGAAGTTGGTTCCTTAGGTGCCGCGGGCACCCAACGGCGGTACCAGCCCCATCCTTATCCCCAACGACATGGAGTCAGAACAGCGTCACTCAATGCTGTTTGAGCACAGGGGTTCCATGTTGACGCCCTTACAGTTTGTGTGAGGTTCGGGAGAGGATTGGGAGGGGTCTATGGACCCTTTAGAACACCAGGCTGTTTCTGCACAGAGTAGATGGGCTGGTATCTTGCACCTGTGGAAGCCAGTGGACTGGATGCTTCCCCAGATACTGGCATTCTATCCCCACCTATTGTGGCTACAGAGGAGGGGGCATATTATGCCATGGTGATCAAGAGAGCAGCTGAGGTCTTCGGACTGAAGTTGCCCTCTGTGCAGGACAGGACTAATCTCCCGGCCGAAGTGCCAATGAGGCACTTACTGATGTCCTTCTAGGAAAGTGGTCCAAGCCTAGCACATGGGCTCCTGTGAATAGGACAATTGCACGTCGCTATAGTCCGGCTCCGGGGAACCCAAAGTTCCTCAGCCAACACCCCACCCCTGAAAGCTTGGTGGTGCAGGCTTCTACCTCCCAGGGCACAATTCCTTCCACCACTCTGGATAGGGAATCCAAGAGGCTGGATTCTGTTAGGAAGAAGATATTTTCTTATTCCAGCCTTCCATTGCAGTCGGTGAATACCGCATGCTTATCCCACTCCTTTTGGGAAACGGTTAGGCAAGTACTGGCACAAGTCCCGGAGGAGGCCTGAGCTGTGCTCTCTCAGGCAGTTAAAGATGGAAGAGATGCAGCAAAGTTCACCATAAGGTGTGGTCTTGACACAACTGATTCACTGGGCAGAGCAATTTCTTCGACGATGGCCTTGAAGCACCACACCTGGCTTGGAACAACTGGCTTCTCGGGCGATGTCAAGTCAAACTTGATGGACATGCAGTTTAATGAATCTTGTCTTTTTGGGGAGAAGGCGGACTCGGCCCTAGTGAGGCTCAAGGACTCTAGAGCTGCGGGGAGATCCTTGGGCCTCTCTTCTACACCTCTTGGCCAGTCTAGCTTTTCCCACTTTCATGGCAACAGAAGGGGTTTCCAGCCGCATTAGCCCTATCCCAGACATTAACCTGCGCAGACTTCCAAAGCTGTGCGGGGATGTGGACGCTGTTCATTCTGACCAAGAAATGGAAGCCAGAAGTTGTCGGCCACCCTGCCCTCGGCAGCCCCAGCCTGCAAGCACTCCTAGTCTGACTCTGCAAGACCACACCACTCCAGTTGGTGGGAGAATCCATTGCCATCTCCCCCACTGGAGTTTCATAATATCAGACAAGTGGGTGTTGCAGATCATGCGGGAGGGCTATTCTCTGCCTTTCCTTTCTTTTCCTCCTTCAATTCTGCCAAATAAAGAACAGCTGGCTGAGGAGTATTTAAAGATACTCCAAGAGGAAGTTACAGCTCTCATGGCTAAGGAGCTATAGAGATGGCCCTGGACTCAGAAATAGGCAGTGGCTGTAATTCCTGCTACTTTCTGATTCCAAAAAAGAACAAAGGGTTGTGGCCCATTTTAGATCTTCAGACCGTCAATCTCTTCCTCGAGAAGGAGAAGTTCAAAATGCATGCATTTAGCTCAGGTCTTATCGGCCCTAGACCAAGAAGGCTGGATAGTAGCATTGGACCAGCAGGATGTGTATTTTCACATCCCCATCCTGCAGGCCACAGCAATTATGTGCGGTGTAAGGTAGGCCACAGGCATTTTCAGTTTACCATGCTCCCCTTGGCTTTACCAGTGCTCCTTGTGTGTTCACCAAGGTGATGGTGGTGGTCGCTGCTCCTCTGCACATGTTGGTGGTGTAGGTCTTTCCCTACTTTGAAGACTGGCTGTTGAAGACGACGGGCTTTTAACGGGCCCTCACCCCAGGCTGTCGTCTCCTGCCTTCAGACTATGGGGAACCTCCTGCATTCACTGGGGTTCTCTATAAATGTACCAAAGTCACACCTGACTCCTTCTCAGACGCTCCTTTTCACCGGGACCGAACTGGACACAGTGCAGTTTCGGGCCTATCCTCCGGAGCAGGAAGTCCAGGATATTCAGGTTATGATTCTGATGTTTCAGCCTCTATCCTGGATTTCGGTGAGACTGACTCTGAGGCCGTTGGGACTCATAGCCTCCCGCATCCTGTTGGTAAAGTATGCCAGGTGGCGTATGTGGGCTCTGCAATGGGACTTGAAGTTCCAGTGTGTACAGCATCGAGGAAATCTGACTGGTCTCAGAAGGAACTTTGGGAGATCTGTAGTGGTGGGTGAGGAACTGCGATTGGGTCCACAGCAGACCCGTCTTCCTTCCCCAACCAGATCTCATAGTTGTGACAGATGTGTCACTTCTGTGATGGGGTGGGCATCTGGGAGAGGTGAAGATCAGGGTACACTGGTCTCTGGTGGAGTCGAGTTCATGGACAATACCACCTCCATGTGGTACTGCTACAAGCAGGGCGGGGTGGGGTTATGGACCCTTTGTCAGGAGGCCGTGCGTCCCTGGACATGGCAGGAACAGCAGGGCATAACCTTGGTGGTTCAACACCTAGCAGGTTCTCTGAATGCCAGGGCGGACGAACTTAGCCATAGATGCCTGGCATATAATGAATGGTGTCTCCTGTAGGAGGTGGGGCAAGGTCTCTCTGCCTTGGGGAGAACCTTGGCTAGAACTGTTTACCTTGGAAGAGAACGCGCAGTGTCAGCAATACTATGCGCTGGAGTTGCCTGGGCGGCTATCACTTGTCAATGCCTTTCATCACGAGTGGAGCTCAGGCTTGCTATCCCACTCCTATCCAGGGTTCTGAAGGAGATCAGGAATGACCAGGGCCAAGTAATTCTTGTGGTTCCAAATGAGCAATTGGAGTCTGTTATCCAGAGCTTCAGAAAATGATCATTGATCATCCAATCATGCTTCTCCTTCAGAGGATCTTCTGTTGCTGCAGCAGGGGAGGGTCCGCCACCTGAACCTGTCAACTCTTCACCTGCTTGTGTGGAGATTGAGCAGCAGCAGTTGATGGCTTTTGACCTTCCTCCCAAAGTGTGCAAAGTTTGGCGGCCAGGCGGCCGTCCACGTTGGCAGAAGTTTATATTATACTGCACAGAAAGGGTTAGTGACCCTCTTTCTGCTTCTCTTTCCACTGTTCTTCTATTCATTTTAACCCTTGTCCAGCAGGGCTCTGCTTTGGGTACTCTTAAGGGTTATCTTTCTGCTCTATTCCTTTTTTTAAATCTAATTAAGATGTAGAAGGTCGGAAAGTAAACTAGCCGGTTATTCCGGCAGGCTTCTGACAGGCTTGAAGAGCCCTCAGGCCAGTCGAAATCTGGCCAGTATCTCAAGAGTGGGAATTTCCGCCCTTGAGATTACAATGTACGGTTTCTGACATAGTTTCCATGCCGGCATGTCGGAAAGCGTGTTTGGGGGCCCCCAGCAGGGGCCCCTTTGGTGTACACCTCTGGTTGGAGGCTGAGGGGGCACCCCTTGAGGTGCCTGCCACGGGTGCAGGGATGAACCACACCTCCCATTTCACTATGGGAGCGTGCGTTACAGTTGGCTTACGGCCGTAATGTATGCTCCCATAGTGAAATGTAGGAATACACCCGAACAGTGTTCGGTCGCATCCTAATGAGGCGGTTCGGACTGCCGAATGGATGTCGGTCGGTCCCAGGACCGAGTCGGTGTAGGGCGGAAGGAATTCTGCCCGACATAGAAAGCGGGCCCTATGTGTACTTACATGTTCGTCCACTAACTTTCATGCCCACATTCTTTAGGAGGTTGGACTCCATTCCAACCACATCTGCCCAGAAATGTTTTAAATGCTGGGTGCCCTGTGAGTTCAAAAGAGTCACCCTTTTAAGCCAAAAGAAACAGGGTAGGTAAAAGCAAGGAAAAAAATCCTTTTTGTGCTACACTACATATTCATGCATCTTCTGTATATCAATTGGTAGTCCAATTAGAATGCACTGAATAAATTACTCCATGTCTATTATTTGTCTATATCACCAATTATGACTGTCTCCTCTTTATAAAGAATATATGTATGTTTATTAAACTATTCAGGCAGATTTACAATATATAATTCAATTAATATTCAATACAACCATTTAAAAAATATGAAGATGTACCTGTCATCCTAATACATGCCAAATTTTGTCTATACATTATACCAAATATACAATATTTCTCGACCAAACCCTTTGTTTTTTGTAGACGCACTTTATGCATCCCACATTGTAAACATACAAAAATTTATTATTAAATACAAATTAACAATCAATCCCTATATATCAAAAATTCCTATCATAAAGTAAGTCCTTTTTCATAAAATTTCTGTTGATGCAGCGCTTCTGTCGTTTTTGGAGTCTATCCCCACCTAATTGCTGGGTGTCACAGTCCACTTCATGGATGCGCTGCATCTGTTGTTGTATGCTCTCCCATCTTTGCTCCCTTATTTTTACTGGGTAGACGAGAATCACTGGGCCCCCATGGGCTATCATGTTCGGTAGATAATGGCAGACCAGCCACAGGAATGCCTCTAACTCCTGAGCAATCCTGGGGCGACTACGGCTATGGCCTGGCATGATCCCACCCACAATAATTAATCCTATAGCTACAAAAAAGCACACAAAACACTCTATTACCCCTATAACAAATATAGTCCAAAAGACAAACATTTGACAGCACACAGGACAATAAATGACAATATATCTTTAAAACACACGAAAAGGACTTAACCCCTTCGGCGCTGCGCACATTTTTGCCCTGTGCGGGCAATTTAAATAGTGGCCGGGATTCGGACCGCCCCCGGCCGTCCTCCGCAGACGCCCACCATGACACATGATGGCCGGGGGCCGTCATGCGCACTGAAGGGGTTAAGGGACCGCAGACACAATACACAAACTCCAAAACCAATCTTCAGCACAATCACTACACCACCACTCCCAAGCACAGACAGTAAAACTGTGACTTATTGTGAAAGTGAAAGTAACTTCACAGTTCCTGGTTTGCATCATGCAGGATTCTTTACATCACTTCCCTGTATCCATTACTTCACTTCCTGGGCGGATGCGGCATGTTTTCAGCCTATGTGTAGTTGTTTTTTTACGCTATCACTCAATGCGTCTATTTCACTAAAGGCCTATCAATGGTCAAAAATGTTTATATTGTGCGTCTGCGGGGAAGTGTAATTTTCCAGGTTCACTGACAGGATATCATTGTCAAAAATATCATGGTAAAAGATATTGAGGGAAAAATATAGGATACAGAAATATTGACTTATTATACTTAAAAAGGTAAGTACAAAAATATAAAAAATATATAGTTTACCATAATATAGGACCTCATTATAATGTTGGTCGGAAAGGCTCCGAACGGCATTCAGTTTGTCCGAATCTGATTTGGACCCATTGTTTCTGACCGATTTGGAAACACATCCGACTGACCGATTACAATAGTCGGAAATTGTTCGGTCATTCCGACTTGGTTCCGATCGGCATTCGGAGAAACCAAGTCATTCGGAGCCGAATCGTACAGGTGTATGGACGGCGTTTCCGACCAAGGCATTAAGATGAGAATGAGAAGTGATTATGTATCCTCTTTTCACCTACCCTTGCAAGGCAAACGTGCATGCTGTGCCAGGATCCCTGTACACAGGATGTGTGTAAATGCGTGTGATCTTCATTGGTGTTGGATGGGAAAGGGCACCTCAAGGCCCATTTTAGACTTAGTTAACGTAGGATGAATGAGGGATGCACTTTGTTGAGGCTTGCTGTACTGCATACCTATGAGGCCTTGCAATGTCATGCAGACATATTTAGCATTGCCACATTGACATGATTTAAGTAACTGCTCTACCAGGGCATCATGATTGATGACTCTCCATCAGCCCAGTTAACTTGGAGATGTGAGCCACAGTGGCTTATGCAGTGTCGACATGTGTGACTTGTAGGAAATGTGTGGCGCATATGTCATGTAGCATGAGAAAAGTATATCGGGCCTCACCAACAATGTATGCACTGTATCATTCAACCGAAGGCTGATATGTCAATGTATTCCTACATGATTGACTGCCTTGTAGTCTGTTGTGTGCTTGAGATAGTGTGCCTCCCAAGGGGATGTGAAATGAGGATACATAATCACATGTCTCTCTCATTTCCAATTACTATCTGTCCAGCATCCAGCATGACACATAGAAGGATGGATTTACACAGATTTTGTTTTATTGGTGCTAGAATGTGTCCCTTAAAGCATGATGTCATATGAGGACACTAAACTGACACGTGCACCATGGTGCAAGGGGGCCATGTTGGCACTATTCACTATCATGTGCTAGTGGGAATGTGGACAAACCGCGGATATGCTGTATGTAAACGGGAAGGCACATTTCACCCCTTCACTTTGGATGCAGGTCAGCTCAGCCATTTTACATCCATGAATGCCCCATGACAACAAATGCTACATCTGGGCCTGTGTGTGCATTCAATAGTGTCAAAGGCCCTCCCAAATGCAATAACTAGTAAAATGAGGCTTCCAAACACCCTGTTGAAGCAAGGCAATCCCTGTGTCTAGTCTGTGTATCACATGTAAATCTCATGGTCAGGAGGCATGAAGATGCTTCCCAGACCTGTGCAACTGAGAAACATGGTCAAACATGAACCTCATAGGATCAACTCTACCATGCCACAACATTGTTTTTTGGTGCAGAAAACACTACAGCATTGCCTGACTGTGCAGCAAGCTGCACCCTCATACACAAACTACATCTTCATTGACATCCAACAATACAATTCTCAGGTATAATGTGACTGTCTTGGAGCAATACTGCCTTGGTTCTGCCAGCGCAGCCACAGAACCCTCAACACTGAATCATGTGGAATATATAGTCTACACTGCCCACAAGATGTGTGGCACTGTAGTGCAGTTAGTCTTCCAGTTAAGCTGTACAGGGAAATATGCACACATATCTATACCCCTTTGTTTACTGTCACCATAGTGGACACTGTCCACTGCCATGTGTATACTACCATGGCCCATTTGGATAGCCACTATCTATCCTTCCCGATGGCTGAACACATTGAACAATACTGTCTCAAACTATCAATGCAAAATATGTGTAACAGAAGTAAAACATCACCAGCTCTTATTACATGTTAGATCAGACAAGTTTCAGTTCAGGAATGGCAATAGTAGCCAATAATAGACACAATAAATGAATGTGAGACGTGTCTATACTCAGCGGCAAATAGACTCTTCTTACTGGTGACAAATGATCACCTGCATGGCATTGGCACTCACCAGAAAGACACACAGGGCCAGATGTAGGTAATCTCGATTTACCTACTCTTAAATACCGAATCATACCGATTCGGTATTTAAGAGTAGGTAAATGGGATGTAGGTAATTTCACTTTTGAAATTACCGAATTGGAATGATTCGGTAATTACCGAATCGGTATTTACCGATTCGGTAATTGCCATTGATTCCTATGGGCCTTGGTGCAGAAAGGAGGTAAGATATTAGTTGAGTCATGATAAGAGGCTATCCCTTATCATGACTCAACTAATATCTTACCTCCTTTCTTTGTAGCAGACCATGGTTTTGCTCTGATACCATGGGTCATGATTCCTGGAAAGATCCCACGAACAGAAGCACAGCTTAACTACAACCACGCCCTATACTGCACCAGGTCCATCATAGATCAGACATTTGGAGTACTAAAATCCTGCCTCCAAAGCCTTCACATATCTGGGTGCAGATTGCTCCACTCACCACCGATGGTGTATAAAATTGTATTGGTCTGCTGCATTTTGCACAATATATGTGTCAGGACAAATGTGCCACGGACAGATGAAAATGGGGATCAGGAAATGCCATACAATGAGGAGGAGGAAGACGAGGAGCCTCAGCAACTTGGACCATCAGTTGCCACAACACAGCTGAGGGACCACATAATAAATAATTTCTTTTCGGAACCATGAATGTTCTACATGATATCAAACTATGATGAAAGATAACATATTGTTCACCTATATGTAAATAGATTTCTGAGTACTACCACTGTGTATGCATTTTTATTCCATACTTTCACATTAAACCCACTACTATTTGCCACACAGATAATGTATGTAGCAATGTGTTACAAACAGCATTGAACATCATCTAGTACAAATGAAATAGTTTGCATGCCAACTACCTGTAGCAGATACTCCTCCATTGCCAGACACAATTCCCATGGTGTGGTAACGTAGATAGTGTGCAACGACTGTGTGTGTGTGTCTCCTGATGCTAGTTATGTGTTTGGCCTCATACCTGTGGAACAAAGTAGAGGCCAGTAATTGTATGATGACTTTGAAGTGTTCCACATAATATGTGCATGGGAACACACTCCCAAAACTACAGTCTACATATGGTACATCAACAAAGGTACCCACATGTCAAATCCATTTGTTCTAATTTCACATATAACAAATCTGTATACCATACATTGCCAGTGCAACAATGTTGTATGTGCACACCCACTGCTATGCACAAGCAAGACCGTCTTGATACAGAGTGTAAGTAGTTGTGATTCATGTAGCCTCACTATCAGTAATATGTAGGCGCTCACACCAAGTCATGCATGGTGATCTACCATAGCACAATCACTTTGATTGAGGATCATTTTAGCCGGAAATTATGACACTGTCACTTTACTGTGGGGTATGATGGCCCTTGGATACGAAATGCAAATACAAATAAACAATGAATTGGCACCACCCCTTATATCCCCTTTCAGGTGGGTGCACCCAATTGCTGCACACTCTCAAATTTTATTGCAGCCTGATGCCTCCATTGTGGGACACAGCGCTGTTTGGCAGAAGGCTGAGCAGTCATAGATGTGGATGCACTGACCACATGAAGGTGGTAGTCTCTTGCATCCCCGGGGGGAAGCTAACACATTGTTAGTGATTGCCATTAACAACTTAACACATAGTGCACCTCTTCTAAGGTGCGCCATTGCGCTACCACAGTATTTGGGCACTATGCATAGGACGAGACCTGAACAGAATGAATGCATGCATATGTTTACTTAATAAAACAGATAGTAAACAAATGTAAAGACTGTAAACAGGTTAACTCCACTATTCACACCCAAAAGAGCATTTCCTGTATATACTTACATGCATTGAATATGCCACAACAGCAAACAAAAAGCTTTTGACCTCTAGCGTAAAAAGAAAGATGTAACACCATCAAGCGTGATATGTTTCTTCAACCAAAAATTACGCCTCCCAGCCAACACGTGATAAAAACAGCATTGTACGGCCATTTGTGGAATTGACGCATTGAGAGGTAGCATAAAATAAAAACGACTCATTGGCTGAAAATGTGCCACATCCGCCCAGGAAGTGAAGTAATGGAAAAAGGGAAGTGATGTAATGAATCCAGCATACTGCCAAACCGGACCTATGAAGTTACGTTCACTTTCACAATAAGTCACAGTTTTACTGTCTGAGCTTGGGAGTGGTGGTGTTTTCCTTGTGCTTGAGAGTGGTGTTGCTATTGTTGGAGCTGGTGCAGTGTGTCTGCTGTCCCTGTCCTGTCCCTATAGCCATTTTTGTGCAGATTTGTCGTATATTGTTTATTGTCCTGTGTGCTGTCGGGTGTTTGTCTTTTGGGTAATATTTTTTATAGGGGAAGTAGTGGGTTTTTCGGGGGTTCTGTTTTCTTTTTGGGTTTTGTAAGTTGTGTGGGATCATGCCGGTGAAGAGTAGGTCTTGCCCCATGACCGAGCAGAAGTTGGGGCATTCCTGTGGCTGGTCAGCCATTACCTGCCCAACCTGTTAGAAGGGCCAGAAGCATTGATGGGAATGCATACAGCTGCAGATGCAGAGGATCTATGGAGTGGACCAGGACATTTACCAGATGAAATATCGATGTGCCGATCTGGTCACCAGGGAGTCAGACCTCCTTAACTATTTCGGCATAGAAGTTGGTGGAGCAGCATGTAAGTACACATGATTTGTCTGCTATCTTATGTGTTTCATGTACCTATTGATGCTTTGTGGTCACATTAAGTATATCTCACATGAATATTTGGCTCCGATTAGCCAGGCCCCCATTTAAAAGCAGCAAATGCCGTGGCTATAGTGCTGGCACAATATGTGCAACAGTGCTATCTGTGGCACTTTGCGGCCCACACAAGTATTTATCTTCCTGTAGGTGATACAGATGAGTTCCAGGAAAGCATAGAGCTGATGTACATTTCCATAGCCCGTCCAGACAACTTACGTGATGACAGAGCAGGTAGTGCAGGTGGGCTCCGGAGCTGCCTATTTCACAACAGGCATTTTTCAGGTACTGTTGTGATAGGCCATTACAGAGCATATGTTACACATAAATGGGGTTATTTACAAGGCCCTTGCACTGCTGGCATGTCACATCTTACAATATCAAAAGTGAAGCACCGGTTGTGCAAGAGTCATGTAAGACCCATACTGATGTGCCGATGATCTTCCTTGGCAAACTTTCCCTGAGTTGTCAAGCGTCAATGAGGCCTCCCATGGCTTACACTGCTATCTCACCTCTGAATGTGGCAAAACACATAACACTGTTCTTGAGCAGTATTTCTTAGGTACTAGGTATAGTGCCTTGACATCCACTATGGTTATACTGTGCTTAGCACTGGCTTGACAGACTACATACCTCTGACTGCATAGTAATTCCTGCATTCTGTATTTGCATGGCCTCATGAAGGTGTTATTGAGGGCCGAGCCACTGGAGCTGTCCTTACGTATGAAACTCACATAGTAAATGACTCCAGTATGAGGGGCCAAATGTATGTCAGACGGGAGCCCATTCACATGGTACTCTGTCCAAGTCTATGCTAGCCTCATTGAGGCACATCCACTTGTGTTGAAGTTCAATTATGTAATTTTTCCCTTAGGGATGCATAGGACATGTGTGTACAATATCATGCACTCAGCAGCACTGACAGGTATGGTATCCACCGTACCTAGGGAACATGGACGCATGAAGTGAGATGTGCATAGCGTACTCATTTCCTGATCTCAGCATTTAAGAGGGCCTCTGTACACCATCCCGTTACTTAGTATGCTATATGAATTATGTAGTTGCAGAGCATCACCCAAGTCAGCTATCATATGGAAATTTGGTAGCTATGAGGTTCATGACCAGGTACTTCAAACTGGCAAACAGGTTCATGTTAAAGTTCTTCATATGTATGTTCTCCTCAGCCAGCCTTACCGATGTGTATCATTCAGGCATGTCAACTGTATCATTTGAACACTTACAGCCTGAAGGGTTACATAGCTAATGGCCACGCATGTGTACAGTGCTATTGGTGCATATCAAATATGTGTAGTAAGATTACGTATGTGATTTACATGTTATGTTATGTCTTATAGATGGACCCCCATCATGCACGTGACCTGAGGTGGCAAACTGCAAGAACCCCAACTTCACCGGGGAGTGCCTTCTTCAATACTAATTGCATAGTGGAAGGAGTGAGCATGGTGTCAGATGCTGTGGGAATTTCCAGATTAAATGTGCAGCCTTAAAACAAATTAACTTTTGGAAGGAGATAAATAAGTAATGAAAAGTTGAGGTGACCTGTTGCATGTCTATCAGCCGCTAACTACTGTCATGGAGAACACTTTGCCAATCTCGGATAATGATGCTTGACAGGGGAGCCATGATCCCAGTGTCAAACTATGCAAATATATGTGAAAGTGAATACACAGCTGAAAATGGATGTGGTTGTGAAGGATACAGAATGCATGTCAGTTGTACATGCTATGATATTGGGAGCATGTAATGAGTGGTTGCATGTTCCACCATGGACTAACTACTTGGCAAACATGAGAGGTTTCATATACCTCCGTATGATGTTAGGCACTGATCCTGTGTCCATTGTTACATGTCATACCTGCCAAGTTTACTGTATAGGTAGCAATGCGTCCTGATATGGGTTCTTGCCTTATCAGTTAGACTATTTTGTAAGACAATACATATACTGTCAAGACAGCACTTCTTACTGTGGCAAATGCCTATGGCATAAAGGCCAATGCAGGATGCAGTGAACACACTAATATACAGTGAATGTGAGATGTGTACCATTTCATGGGTACCAAAGAGCTTTGTTCCCAAGCATACTAAGCACTGACATGGCCATGCCTAGATGTTTCAATGGTGTTGCAATTGCCTTGTGTAACAATTGGTCTGCATTTGCAATTAGGGCTGAGGACATCTGATATGATGGGTAATAGGTATGTGTATAATTACTCTAAGCTGCAAGATGAATTGAGGCTGTAGGAACTGCTATCTTAGAAATAAATAATTATATTTCCTTATGTTGATTCCTGTTCCTAGTCCCCCTTTGACAGAACATTTATCTTCATTGCTTCAACAGACATGATCCCAGATGAGCTGAGGCAATACACTAAGCACAAGGAGTGCTTCCACCACTTCCGACCGGTCGCCAAGGCACACAGGGCTATGAAGAGGCTGTATGAAGAGGAGAAGGCCCAGGGGAAGTGGTCAAGCTTTCCAATGAGATCATCAACCACCGGAAGGCTGGCTCTGCCAGTCATGGACAATCAGCTGCTGGTACCTCCCACCCAGCCATACTATTTGGTACTTGACACCTCCACCAGCGGCCCTTCTACCCCACCTGGACCCACACCTCAGGTCACAGGAGGGCCCACCAGTTTTGAGATGGACATTGGTAAGGACATTTTGGACCTAAAACTATGTGTGGCAGTCCTGGAAAATAAAATGGAACAGGCTTTGCCCATGCTGCACGAGATAAAGCAGGCAGTTGGCCAACCAAAGGCAAAAAGGCACCGGGACCCTTTGTGCCCTTCTCCTTTCATTTCATGTTCTTTTTTTAACATAAGGTTTGTATAGCTTAGTTTAGGTTAGTCTAGTTATAGTAATAGTATATTCATAGTGGTTTTAGTTTTTTTAGGGGTGGGTAGGGATAGTTTGGGTTGTTTGGGGGTGGGTGGTTGGTATATAAAGAACCTTTTTTTTTAAACATTAAAAAAGATATGATTGTTTAGGTAGTTGATGTTTAGGTGTAGTTTTTGTTGTCCTTGTGTGAAGACGTGTCTTAAGGGGGGTGGGGGAGTTGATAGTTATCATGTCATGCTAAATGTGTTAAGTAAGCTAAGTAAAGTTAAGGTAGTCTTAGATAGTGGGTAGCCTAAGATAGTATAGGATAGGTAGTTAGTATTGGGCAGGCAGTTTTTTCTTATTTAACTTTTCTATTGATATTAAGGGCTTATTATGATGTCGGGCAGAATCAATTCCGTCCAACATCGACTCGGTCATGGGAACGACCGACACCCGGTCGACGGTCCCGACCACCTCATTAGGATGTTACCGAACACTGTTCGGTCGCATTCCTACATTTCACTATGAGAGGATGTATTACAGCCGTAAACCGGCCACAATGCATGCTCCCATAGTGAAATGGGAGGTGGAGTTACCGTACCCACTCACACTTGCCACGTTTACTTGTCAGCCCAATTTTATATGCTTTCTACTAACCATCGATGGACCCGGCACTTGTGTGGTGACTTAAATCACTATTCACAATGACTGCATGACGCCAGTTGAACTTAATGGTTGCAACCTTGAGTAAGCACTTACTAGTCATTACACAAATAGTGCTTACAAAATCTATTACACTGTTACTGCTTAGCATTGTCCCGGACTCTAGAAAAACACATGTCCCTTTAACTAGTAGTTGGTGTTGTTGCCTCCCGAAAGGGCCAATGGTCAACCTGGTCCTGACTCCTAGAACAGACAATACACATATAGTTCTAAGTGCATTTATTTACATGTGCTATTGTTAAAGGGGTGCACAGGTAGCGTTCATTGGACAACAATTCCAAAGGATGTTTAGAGCCAGTGGGTGTCCAGACAGAGTCCATTTGGGGAAAGTGTTGTGGGACATGTTGAGGAGAGGAGTGCTTCAGTGAGGAGGATTACCACAATGCCATTAGGGAGGATGGGCCAAATGTATTGTTCTTAACTGGTCAAAATGAACAGGATGAAGTCAAAATGAGGACAGTGACAGCATATGTTCCCCGGCATGTTAATCAGCACAGTGCTAAGGAGAAACTGGGTAAGTGGCACAGATGCATGCTACGGCATACCTCTTCGTTGGAAAGAGGTACCATCCACATCTTCCTCCTCTGATGTCTGCGGTGTCTCCCATGAAGGTGATGTTGTCGATGCAGCAGCCGAGTGAGGCACACACACATCAGGGGCAGAAGATGTGGATCTCATGCCTGTAGCAGATTTAATCAGTGGCAATACATGACGCAGCACTGCAGCGAGGATAATCTGCTTGTTTTGCAACACAGCAGCAACGTAGCAGTGGTAGGGAGCCATGGCAGCAAAGTGAGAGTCCTGCTTCTGCTCCATGGACTCCAAAATGATTCTGATTGCCTGTGCATGTTGGCCACCTTGCTGATGCCACTTTGCAGTGAAGTTGTTGATGCCCCTCCCTCATGACACCAGCTATGTCAGCTTGGGGCTGCAGGAGGCCACAGAGAGGAGAGTAGGTGCCTCTTATGGCAGCAGTGTTGTCTCTATTGCAACTGAGACATCTATGGACTCCCTCTAGGGTGGTCGCCTCAGTCTCTATCCCTGCCCACACCTGCCTCCTCTGCCAACACCTGCTGGACTCCTACCACAGTACGTTGGAAGGTAATCTGCAGGTAATCTGTGGGTCCTCGGATTCCAGGGGTCTGGGTGGGTGACAGGTGGTGCCTGTTGGTTGTTAGGCGGAGTATGTGGAGACACCACAACACTGCTGACCCTCCCCGTGTCCAGAAATGGTGTTCCAAGGGAGTCCAGGAGTTCTTGGAGGGTGTCCTGGCCAATCGTTGGCAGGTTGCCATCATCCCCTTCACCACTGATGTCCGGGACAGGGTGCTGGCCAGACGGGAGGGTTTATCCTCTGTAATGAGATGGGGAAATGCTATTGGAGATGTCCACTGCATGTTGACAAGGGTAACGCAGTTGACATACAAAGTGCTATACATTACACTTTCATTTCCACATTGATGCATAGGACAGCTGTAAAGCAAGGATATGGATTGCAAATAGTACAGTATTTCCTTTTCTGATGACTGTATCTCAGCATTGTTGTCACTACCACTGTATGCTTACTCTGAGTGGGTAGGCCCTGTCATAGTAGCCAGATTTCAATCACTGACTTTCATGCCATTTCTTCATTGAAAGAGTTGGTTAGCGGCAGGGTGTCACACATCGTATGGATCAGACCCATCCACTTGTATGATTACATGGCTTCTCTGGCTGTCCCAAATTTGGCCCTGGCATATGAATTACTGCCACACAGTGATGTCACCTTGGTCATACATTGACTCTCATGTGCCTATGACACCTATATTATGCATGACCATCTCCAATGGACTGAGATGGCAGGATACAATAGACTGACATGTGTCAGGCAGCACCCCAGATAGTAGTAGTGCTGGGAATGGTGACATGTACTTACAGAGGGGCATGTTCACATAGAAATGGCACAACATGGTGGTGCCAATCACTTTAGCTGTGCCACACCGCGTCATTCAACAAACACAGGAATGCACCGTCGTCACAAGGAAACATTGCACCCCATGTCTTTTCCCTTGCGCTAGCATGGTTAATAACAGTCAAGCACCAACACAGACACCCTTGCGCCGTGGTGTAAGGATGCATGTATTGGGGCACAGCTGTTCCTTTTGCAGCAGCGAAGGGTGAGCACAGGGGTGGCACATAATCCAGTGGTTACAGCCCTTCCATGCATTTGTGAAATGATGCCGCTCAGCAATGTATATTTTTTAAATCAACACCCTGTCCCTTTTCACTTTAAATATGACCCACGGTCCACTGTTGTACATAACTTTTATTCACACCCAGTCATATCTATGTAGATGAGAGGAGTTCAGGTGGTCCCTATCATGGCAGCTGACACCTGTGTGGTCCGAGCCTGAATGCCAGGACAGTTGCGTACCATGTAGTGTAATCCAGGCGAGTATTGACGTGACTCTTAAAATGTCCCTAGGTGTAGGTACTACCCATGGCCAACATATCCACCACCCCTCAAGTGTGTTGCTTCTCCTGTGAGATACCGATTGTATGCTAGGGATTTGGAGGCTACATTAATGTGCATGGGCCCAGGTGAGACAGAGGGGCATTTTTCATTAGCATGAGGTGCAGCACATCACAAGAAACCATCTTGCTGCACCATGCTGTGTGAATAGGACAGTGCAGGCTTGCACTGTGTTTAGGACAATACAAAGCATCCCTGTGCTTTCCTTGATGTTGGAGCACATTCAGCTGCCTAGCACCAACACAGGTACCCCTGATCAATGGTGCAGGGGTACCTGCTTTGTTGAATGTTTGCTGTTTGGGTGCCATTTAAGACAGTAATACACTGGGGCAGATTTATGAGCCCCGTGCACCACATTTGCGCTGCCGTTGTGTCACTATGGTGACACAGCGGCGGCGCAAATGTGGCAGCACGTTGCGCCCTATTTACAATGTAACGCATCTAGAGGGATGCGTCACGTTGTAAAGCCCTGTGCCACATGAAACCTGCGTCAGGTTTCATGTTGGCGTTCTGGCGCGGGGGGCGTTCCGTCGCAGGAACGCCTCAAAAAGTACCTGCGTGAAATCTACAAGATGTCACTCAGTCACTTTTCTGACACCGCTGCATCAAAGCCTTGCACCTGCTTGAAGCAGGCGTAAGGCGTGACGCACCATGTTGAGGATAGGCCAGGTCACAGCTGTTAGTCTGGTTCGCTTTCAAATGTAGGCGACGGCGTTTAGATTGTTTCTATTTGATTATTATTATAGATTAGTCTAACTTTCCGCTGGAACCATTGTTTCTGTTACACATGACATACCCTGGTTCCTAGTGAGTAGGGTGCCCCTTGTTCTTGTTTTTGCCCATATTTACAAGGCCACGTAAAGTCACTCTGCATGACTTTTCACGGCCTTGTAAATATGACCCTTTCATACATACTGTGCATGAAAGAGGCTTTCCATGGGTGTTACTGTGGGTATTGCCACACAATGTCCATGGAACATGACACAATCCCAGATGTACAAAATGTCGTAAACCTGGGAATGCTTCAGAATCCTATGCCTCCCCAGGTGAGGTGTAGTAGTGGTGCAGCAAGGAGAAATACTTTTATTTCTTCTCGTTTTTTTACATTCTGCAGCACTCATAGAAGGAGCAAAACACCATTAATGATTATTTTTCTGCAGGAAGGTGTCCCTTCCTGCACATCAACAATCATCCCTGCGATCCCCAGGAGAGTCGTAGGAGTTGCGCAACGAGGAGAAATACTTTTATTTCTCCTCATTTTTTGCATTCTGCAGCACTCATAGAAAGGAGCAAAATGCCATTAATAATTGTTTTTGTGCAGGAAGGTCTCCATTTCTGCACAACAACAATCATACTTGCATTGCAGCAATCCTTGAACTATGGCGCAAGGGTGTCTTTGTGCACAACTGCTGTTTGTGCGCAGGCGCAGAGGAAAAGGACAGAAATGTACTGTATCTTGTAGATAAATGCAAAGAGAACAGTTGATGGACGGAATGCTGAACAATGTCAAACATTCACCTCAGTACAGAGATCTGGGCCTAAATCCTTCATTGTTTTCCTCCCCATGCCATTCCAATTTGGGCCTAGCCATATGCAAATCAGTCTTGACCCTCCTTCCCATGGGAACAGTCCAGCCTGAACTGCCAGGCTAGGTTCTCCCTGAACCCAAAACAAGCATCCAGAGACAAGTTTGGGGCATCACCCATCCTCTGCCGGGCTAGCTTGACTCCAGTGACATGGTGAGCACAGGACCCAAGTCAGGGCATACCTGTCCCACTCGGGGGTGACAAATGCAAAAAGAACAATTGATGGACGGAATGCTAAACAATGTCAAACATTCACCCCCAGTACAGAGATCTGGGCCTAAATCCATTGTTGTTTTGCTCCCCATGCCAAACCGGTTCGGACCAAGCTGTATGGAAATCAATCTTGACCCTGCTCACCACGGGAACAGTTCAGCCCGAACTGCCAGGAGCATTCATGTGCTTTTATTCTGGCGCACGGCAGTGCAGCAGGAAGACTTGCTTCACTACTGTCAAAATATAGTAAATGAAGCCCTGAGTGTTCTTTCGAGAGCAAAGGCGTATTCAGATTTTCTCATTATAAATTAATGAATTATAAAAAAACTATAAATATTTTTCCTTTTTTTAAATAATTATAATTTGGAATTTTTTTTTAAAACTAAAATATCTAAAAAAGAAATTAAATGAATAAATCTCTAGAATATACGATAAAAGGTTAACTATTAATACCTTTCAAATGTAAAACGAAAATTATGCAATGCAATTTTAAATTAAAAAATATATATTTTTTTGTTATCTAATTGTTTTTTAATTCTCCTCACGCTTTTCTGCCATTATGCTGCTACTAAAAATATTAGCTTAAAAATGCTATTTATTAGAATTTAAAAAACAGTATAAACAATAAAATAATCACTACAGAAATAACACATCTAAAAATAAAAGAAATTGCGTCCAAATACAAAACAAATAAAACATATTCTTAAAATAAAGAAAAATAACTATAAATATAATATTACTAACAATAATACTTTTTACAATGACATATTTAACAACTCATTCTGAATTTGGGAATTAAAAAAAATTACAAAATTAATAATACATCTATCCAATATACAATTAAAAATTAACTATTACAATGTAAAGAATATAAAACTAAAACCATACAGTGTAATTTTAAATTTAAAAATATACTTCAATTTCTAAAAAAAATCCTATAATATTTTTAATTCTCCCAACCCTTTTCTCATTTTAAACCCAACTTCCTCCTACTAAAACAATATATAACCTTAAAAAATTTATTTATTATAATGAAAACAAAACTTAACGTCAATATCGACAATAAAATAATCACAAAGGGGCACATGCATCAATCTTTTTACTGGTCGCAAATGGGCCGATTCACAGAATCAGCCCGTTTACAACTGGTAAAAAGCCATTTCCGATGCATTAAACCTAAATGCATTCGCAAAATAGATAATCACAATTTTTGCCATTACCTTTTTTGCAAATGCATTTAGGGAATAGCAATTTGCGATTTCCTAAATGCAATGCATGAAGCATTTTAAAAATGCGACTGGCGATTCGCAAATTACCATCAACTTCAAGTTGATGGAAATTTGTAAATCCTTAGAAAATGCACAAAATTGCATTTTTCAAAGTGCCTTAGGACATGTGTGTGCGCCACATGAGCACACTAACTTTTTGGGGAGTGCATCAAGGGAGTCTTTAGATCCCCTTGCACCTAATTTGCGATTACCTATTTCGTAATTACAAATTGCGAATGCTTTACCATTCATTCCTATGGGCCTCTAGGCCCATAGGAATGAATGGGAAAACATTCCCTAATAGGGCATCGCATTTTGCGATTCACTATTAGGGAATGTGTAGGAATTACTATTTATTTTGCAGTTCCCACATGCATAAGGAATTGCGACTTCTAAATAGCTATTCCTTAAAAATTGCTAATAAGGAATCGCAATTCCGTATCTTGATTCTTGTGTCCCCAAATAAATATTACTAACACCATTAATATGAACATACCTAATAAATGCTATTCTTACCTCTAATATTCTTGTCAATTATATTTCCTGCATCATAACATTCTTCTGATGATATTCTGGTATCACAATATTAAAAACCTCAATATTTTGACCCACAGGCATGAGGTTGACAATTGTCCAATTGTCTGGGATATGTTTATGTAAGGAGCACTGAAATATGCATTAATCTTGCTAAATGTTTTTTTTGCTAATGGTTCTAGTTAAGGGTACAATATGTATGTTAAGTAACTTGTTGGTTAAGATTTACTCGCGTGTGTGAGTGCACAGGAAAGGGGAGTGTGTGACGGATGTACTAGGGCATTTTAACAAATAGTACCAAAACCTCGACAACCAACTATAACTTCTAATAATACCCATACTCAAGTATTGGTGTATTTATTTGCAGTCTTTCTATAACATAAACCTGACCCCAAGGGTTATCACAGTGCTTAACAGAGCTTAACATGACACTACATTAGTAGAGTTAAAATGGAGTATTAGCCAACAATATGACATTATAATCTGAATAAATTGGGGTCATAAGCAAGCATTAGAAAAACGCAGTTAATAAACAGGCACTTAGATCTCAGATAGTGATATTGCAGCTTCACTTAGACCTGCTTCTGATGATACCCCCACTTAATCATATGTCTTCTCCAGATGATGCCACAACACACTTGTAGCTTTGCTGAAAATACACAAACACAAGCGTAACTCTGCTCCTCATATGGGACCCAGCTCTCTTTATGAGGCTCACAGACAAATATCTTTGCTATTTATATCCACACACACTCATAGTTCTTCTGATGATATACAGATTCTTTTAGTTCTGCCCTTGATACCACTCTGCTCACTAAGACTCCGGGGCTGACACTATCCAGACTTAGGGCTTCATTACAAGTATGGCGGTCCTCAGGACCGCCACACTCATTTTGGCCTTGTGACCACTGCCACAACTGATGTCCTGTCTGCAGTATTTAAAGTGTGGTGGTCGCACTGCCACAGGAATAGTGGCTCTGCTGTGATCCAGGATCCCTTGGTGGTGGCACAGCAGAAGGGCCCAGCAATATGCTGGCGGTGCCGCTCCAGCACCACCTAGCAAATTATGAGTTGCCTGTCCTCCGCCCATTTCATGGCTCTGAGCCTGCCATAAATAGGGTGGCGGAGAGGCAACTAAGGAGGCCTTAACAGGGCCCCCTGTCACTCATGGGCCACACCGTTCAGGAACGAGCAGCAGGCGCTGTCAAGGCAGCGATCTGCTGTTAAGGCTCTTCTATGAGCGTAAAACAGCCACGCCGTAAAACCACCACAGCAGCGCCAGGCTAATCGACTTGGATTTAACTCTGAATCAGGCAGGCGGGCGTACGATGGGCTTGGCGGTCCTCCTGCAGATGCAGTGGTGGCAGAACCGCAGGAGGGCTGCCAAACTTGTATTCAACCCCTTAGTAAAAGCTCTTCTATCGATAATGCCCACTATTGATGGTTATATGACATAATATCGACCGCCAAATCATTGATGCCCCACAATAGCACCAAACAAATATTCCTCACCAAAATATCATCACCCTGTACACAAACAAGAAAATCAAAAATATCAACAACACATATACCTAATGTACCATAATATCAACACAAATGTTAAGGGCCTTATTACAAGTTTGGCAGTCCGACCGCTGGAGAACTGTTTCTGCGTTGTGAGCGCAACTGCTGCGCCGGCGGTCTACCACCCTCCATGTTACAAGTTGTACTGTTTGAAATGTCGCCACTGTTGTTCGCTCGGCCGGACTGAGGCGGTCTTCAAAGTTCACAGTGCGCCTGCAGATGCTGCTAGGGCTGCGATCTGACCTCAGAGCGTATGACTACTATACAGTCGCACTAGCAGTTAGCAGTCTCCCAGCGGTGCTCAACAAACAGCGGTTATTCAACCATGGTCGACCGCTGCGGTACATGCCAAATCAAACAACACAACAGTGCCCATTGGATGTATTTAAAAACTTCACACCTGAAGGGCTTTGGCAAGTAAACACGTCTGCAAATCACACTATAAAACACACCCCATCCCTGACCACCATCCTTTGCACCTAAACTCCAAACCTGAGAAAAGGCACTACTGTATACTGCATTTCATTTTGATTAGGCACCACTTTTTCCATATTCCTATTTAGAACTCTTCACCACCTGTAAAAAAAAATTGCACCCTTTTGCCCCTATTCGTTGTCTGTATTTCATCCTTAAACCCACTCAAATTTTTTTTACATCATTTTCTTCCATGATTTGAAGGTCTGTGAATGTCAGGCACACTGGAGCCTATAGCCTTCTTACTGTCCCAGACTGTGTATGTGTATTGTGTATACACACATTTGGACTAGGGTCATAGTGTCCCAAGTAACATCTGAGAGGAGAAAGGCAATTCAATCATGTGAAGAAAGAGTACTGGATATATAAGCATTACACATGCTTCCACGTCTTTACTGACTGTCATCAATGTTTACCATAAAATACTCATGCTGTACTCCACATTTGTGAATTTCAGCATAGTACACATTGTACATACTCCAATTGTATCATATACACCGAGCTGTCCTATATAAATGTCGATATGAAGACCTTATTTCAGTCATTGCTGGGGTCAAAATCACAGCAGTAATCTTGAAAATATCAGCAGGAGTGCTGTGCAATCTTGTTTTTGAAGTGGTAGTTACAGAGCATTGTTCTTCAACCTTTGTAGACATGTCCCAAAATACTTGTAGTGATGGTGACCCTGTATTACATTTGAGGAATCCTCTGATTTTTAATACCAATATGGCAGTTGCCTGCTGTCACTTATCGGACATTCAGAATCGACAACCACTAGCAGAAGTAGCCCGTGTGCTATGTGGTGTCATCCACAGCGGACACAGCTATTGGTTAACATTGGTACATATGATGGCCGAGGCCCAATGGCTGTGTTTGCATATGCAGAAGACCACCTATGTGGTTGTACATGTATGTTGTGGTGCGTAACACTATTCACTTGCCTGCTGACACTGCTGCAATCAACACCTCCTCAACTTCAGCTTCTGGTTGCCGTCTCTGGGCGCTATCATGGCACACGCTGCGGTGGTGAGGGCCCCAGACTTCTCTCAAGAGCAGCTGAGGAAGCTCATGGACGAGGTCCTTCTCCTGTATGGCCAGATCTATGGCTTACCAGAACAGCAGGTAAGTTCCTAACAAAGATACTTCACTCTTTTGGACTGCATTGCTTCCTGGCTGACAGGCTATGATGGTGCTTTTGTGTCCAGTATGTCATATGATAGTGCTGAATTTAAAATGTAGTGTCCTTACATGGGACATACATGTAATGGATTATGAAGCACTGTAGTCTGTGAACTTCTCATCAACATTGTGACTTTTGTTGAGCCGTAGCTAATTCCTGGGTAGCATACACATTTCTATGCATATGTTCAGTTGATGGTGCCATGTAAAGCTTGTGATACCTAATCATGGTAATGGATGTTAGATATTTATAGGCTTACAGTATGCGCTGGGTATGTATACTGTCAGAAGCAGGTAAGGATGATGTGTGGCGTGTGTACAGTCTAAATATTTACGCTGGACAGATCTGTACTCATCAAAACTATGCTTATGGAACTTGCTATACTACAATGGCCCCCCCCAGGGTGCCACACAATGGTGATGTCACATAAAGCATGGCCCAAAGATGTACATTTCTGGATTGAAGTGCTGCAAATGTGTTGTAAATATGGGATGAGTCTGCACTGCATGCAGAGAACAAGGGGTGCTGAAGAATAGTACCTATCATTGGCCATGGCAGAGGCTGAGAGGAACAGTCACTTTGTGCAGCACTTGTGAGTCACAGGTTTCCCTCTCTGTAGGTATGCTGATCCTTGGATGTTCCCAAATGAGTCCCTTATCCCACTATCTGTCCAGATTGCCTTTGCATGTTGTAAATTCTGTATTTTGTCAGAGGGCACTCCTGGCCTGGTACTTATTTCTGTTGTCCCACACTGTTGATGTGTGTGACTGATTTGGTTCAGGCCATTTACTTCCACCTGTGTGTTGTTACTCTTCCTAACTTAAAGGCTACATTGTACAGGCCTAATGTTCATGTGACATTTTGACTGTCCTGGAAGTTGCTTCTGAGTGAGACAATTGACTTCTGTGGTTCAGCAGCTTGTTGTAAGGCAATATATCAATTTAGGTATTCCAAACCTTGTAGGTGTTATTCCTGTTTCAGTGCCACCTATGGCAGGTGATATATCCTGTGATGCTAGTACCATACACTCAAACTCTGTCACACATTGTATGGTATCCTTTTCTGTTGTCCACATAGTTTGACAATAACAGTAGTAGTATCTGCCAGTGTGACACATGCGAGCCCTTTCATTGTGGCCTTAGTATTTGCTGTCAATTTGTACTATGGTGTCAGGCTGTATGTACTATATGTATTTTTTAAATGGGATTGGCAGTTATAGGGTGTGTACAAACTTGTGCAACAAGGTAACCCTTCATAAGGTCCGAATGGTGTGATGTGTGCCACAGTGGCGCAGAGCACACTACATGTAGGATGGTTCTGGCCTACATGGTGTTAGTGGGCTGTCTTCGTCAGTGCAGGACACATCCATGATTGGGGATAGTCCGCCGATGTCTACAAAATTGTGTATACCCCTATATGTGGTGCTAAGCATGTGAGGAGTACATGTGTAATGTATTAAGATGTGTTACCTGCGTGATCTAGATGTCTCCAAAATACTTGTGACCCCTACATTGATCTATTTACTAGAAGTTACACTGTTTTATTTCATCTCATGTATATATACACAGGTCAATGCCCATCAGAAGCAGGGATTGTGGAAATCCTTTACCATTGAATGCGTCCCTGGGGGTCTATCACCGGGGCAGCCTCCATTGTAGGAAGAAGTGGGAGGACCTGAGATGCTGGACCCAGAAGATTGTGGAAATCCAGCTGGGGAAGTCCTCCCCATGTGGTAGGTGTAGGCGCTGGATACTTATTCCCCTAATGGCCTATATAAAGGCAGTGGCCTACATGGAGCTTAATGGGCAGTTAAGGGCCCAACAGCAGCTCGGAGGGGGTGAGTTTTGGGCAGAGTCAGACATTGTGCATTGACATTTCCCTACTGTTAGAAACAGCAGTTTCCCGATCAACATAGTAGGAGGGCACTCATGTCCTAACGATTAGTATTGTTGTTGCATGTGTAAGTATTGTTGTAGATGAATGATGTTTTGCCTAGACGTATGTCTGTTGGACTAGATCCAAAGCTGTGTGAAGTCACATGTCTATCTTCAGATTTATACAGACACATGGCTGAGTAATGTGGCAGTTCACCTACATATGTTTGAAGTTGTGTGTGTCAGCTATCACACAAAGACCATGTGTCAGGAATAATGCTTCCCCACTACTGTTTATCATGTCCTTGGAATCCCTTACATGTGGCATGGCATATACTGCTTATAGGATGCAGACAATGGAGTGGCACGGTGAGTAAAAGAACAATGGATTAAACCTAGATCTTTGTTACTGGGGGTGAATGTTTGCATTGTTCAGCATACCGTACATCATTTATTCCTTTTGCTTTGTTGCCCTAAGTGGGAAGGCCATGCCCAGACGTGGGTCCTATGCTTACTGCACCACTGGATTCAAGCTAGCATGCTGATTAGGGCGATGCCCTGAAACCGGTCCTAGGATGCTTGTCTCTGGTCCAGGGAGGACCTGGCTTGGCAGTTCGGGCTGGACTGTTCCCATAAGGAGCAGGGTCAAAACTGATTTGCATATAGCTGGGTCCAAACTGGGGTGGCATGGTGAGCAATAGAATGATGAATTAAACCCAGATCTTTGTGACTGGGGTTGAATGTTTGCATTGTTCAGCATTCTCCCCATTATTTGTTCCTTTTGCAGACAATGAGGCATACTTGGCCTTGAGACGTGGGCTATATACAGCATTTGAAGATGGCAAGCAACACTAGTGCCATCAGTATTTATGCCTACATGATGGCATGTGTAGCTTTGACTTGTTGTGCAATCATCTGCACAAGGGTATGATATAAGATGTAAGGGTCTGCATAGGTTAAGGTGAGAGTCCTACACACTTGTATGTGTTGGCCAATGTGTAAAGGATAATGTTCATTAATGCTGGGGATGCAGGTTATGCTTATGTGTACACACAGACAGAATTGTGTAAACATCGGTGGGTTTGTTAGACACACGCATAGACATTAATCTCTCATATTAGTCATGTTCATTTATTGAAGCTATGTATTGCATGATATGTACACTTACAGTTGTGTCTCAAAAACTGGTCATCAATGCCATTGATGTGGGAGTGTAGAATAATATGAACTAGACATATAGACTTGTGAAGGTATATTCACTGACTGATGACATGCATCAGGGAGTGACATACAGATTTGGTGTTGTCATTTAAACACTGTGATACATTGATAATTGTGTGTGCAAAACATGTTGGGTACTGTGATGTGCCTTCCCTTTTGAGTGTCAACTCATATTCATGGATTGGAGATAACATAAATCTCTTAAGACTTTCTATGCTCTATTGAGTTGTAGATATTCAATCAGAGGATGGTGATTCCACCAGGTGCAATGTGGACTGGGGATTTCCGTAGCCGTAGGTGGAGTCTGGTCCTCTATTTTTATGTGTAATTTCTCACAGAAAACTTAGGGCGAATTTGTCTCCATGCAGAGAGTGGAGTGATCGGTGCACCTTTGATAATATTATTGTTAAGATCTGTTTTTACATTGCGTTTCTATGCAGATGTCTTACACCTATTTCAACTGTCTTTTCAGCATCAACTGAAGCAAGCAGTGGAGACTGTGCTGATGACATTGGGGGAAGCAGCTGGCCACAGTGCCTCCAGTCGGGATACTAACACAGATGGAGGCAGGGTGTTCCCTGGAGTCCCATGATCCGATGTCATCTTCATCTGAGTCAATCTCCAGTGGCAACTCTCTGATGATAGTGGACCCCACAGGAACTATGTCCACAACATCCTTGCCCACCAACTCCTGTTCCAGCTCCACCTTCCGTTCTGCCCCCTACTAAGTCTTCTGGCTCCACTAATGTAAGGAGCGCGGCGTCTCCTTTACTCCAGACACCTCAGCCCCTGTCCCAGCTGCCCTTAGTGAGGAGGCTATTGACCTACTGAGACAGATCTGTTTTGGGCAGACTGCACTTCTGAATGCCATCAAGGACCAAGGGCAGTCCAGCCAGCTGGTGCAGATGCTGGAATTCCTGGAAGGCATTCAGAGTAATATGTTTGGCATACAGAGGTCGTTTTAGGCTCTGGCCTCCTCGGTAACGGCTGCTTTTCATCCACCCCAGCCTTCTACCCCACCTCCTGCCTCTTCCCCATCCTAAACCCCTTTACAAATACCTGTCCACAACAAACATAGAATGAAACACACACCTACAAGAACACCCACATGCAGCACACACACACACATCAAAATGCAGCAAGAAGTCCAGGCATGCAACCACTCAACAGACACTCACCAACCCCACCACAAGCATGCCCACAGATCCCCCACCAAAAAGAACCAGTCCAGACACACAACATACCCACAACACACACAAATGCACAATCTCACCCACACAACAGCCACCTACAACACAGACATATCATACATCAGACCCACACACACACCTGCACCAACAGCAGGCACACCCAACCAAACACAGATGCTCCCTCTACCTCCAAAACCCTACCCCTTGTCATCCCACCTACCCCAGCTCCCAAGGAAAGCCCTATGTCTGACCTTCCCCATACCTCTGCCACAACCACTCCCCCAAAGTGGAACCAAACCCTCCCAATTAACCTCATTCAGTTGCCTGGACTGCCCAATAGTTGCTCCTTTGTGAGGAGGTTCCCCGGCAGTGTCAGAGAGTGCAAGGGTTTTGGCACAGTACTGTAGTGTGGCACATATGGGAACAAATGGACTGGCCAGTGGCTTTGTTTTTACTGATGTTGAGCATCCATTTAATAAAACGCTTCCTAGTTTTGAAGACATTGGTCCTGCCATTACTTTTCCGGCTATTTGATGTTCTTGTTTAGTTAGTAATGTGTGAGTACACTTATGTTTGTTTCATCCCTAATTGCGGATCCATTTGAAGTTGTTGGTATGATGTGCCCTTGGAGCGAGTGCTGGTTTTATACAGGAGAAAGGGATATATATGTTGAATGGACGTGCATGTGCGATGACATCCAAATGGGGACAGACATTGCAGTGGCTGACAAGTAATATGGTAATTATTTCAGCTTGGGCTTGCCACTGTTAACATAATTTAGGTTGCACTTCGCCAAGTGACGTAGATTGGCTATGTTAGGTGTGTTGAAGTTCGATATTTGTGTTTCCACGCATGGAGGGTGTCAACTTGTCAACTTTTTGGAGTTCTGCATGGACATGTGTCTATTTTGGTGTTTGTACCTTACAGCAAATTCATCTAGATGTGTGCCACATGCTGATGGTGCTGTCTTTGCTTACATAGGTTGCAGTTACCCATTGCCTACAGATACATGGAACTTCGTTATGCAATTGGTTGTCCCTGTTATACTTAAGTTCGCAGGTCCAGTGCCCATGGAGTTTGTCAGGCATATGAAAAAACAGTACTATGCCCCTGTGCCCCAGTATTTCAGGGTTCAAGTCCTAATGGACAACACTACCACGATGTGGTATGTTAACAAACAGGGAGGAGTGGGATCGCATTGCCTTTGCAGAGAGGCTCTGCGTCTCTGGTCCTGGGTTCAGGACCATCAGATTTGTCTGATGGCAAATCATCTGACCGGAGTTCTGAACGTACGTGCAGACAATCTCAGTCGGCAGTTCTCACCCAACTACAAGTGGAGGCTTCATCCGGAGGTAGTTTGTCACGTCTTTCGGACGTGGGGAACTCCTCAGGTGGACCTGTTCGCCACTCACGAGAACGCTCACTGCCCGTCATTCTGTAGTCTCCAGTATCCGATGCAGGGAGCTTTGGGGGACGCGTTTCAGTTGAGTTGGGGCTCACAACTCCTTTACGCGTTTCCTCCCATACCCTTGATTCCTCGGGTTCCGAGGAAGATTCACCAAGACCGGACCCAAGTCATATTGATCGCCCCGGATTGGCCAAGAAGGGTGTGGTATACAGATCTTCTCTACCTCTCCTCGTGCCCTCCGCTCCGTCTCCCTCTCAGGGCAGACCTCCTCTCGCAGTGGCAGGGGCAGGTTCTACACCCCCACCTCCAGAGCTTACACCTTCATGCCTGGAGATTGAACGGGGCAACCTGAATTATTTTTCTCTCCCACCTGACGTGGTGGATGTTATTTTATCAGCCAGGCAGCACTCCACCAAGTCTATCTATTCTTAAAGGTGGTACAAGTTTGTTTCATGGTGTGGAGAGAAGTCCATTGACCAATTTCAATTCAATTCTTGAAGCTTTATTCGGCACATATAAAATGACCATAAAAGCACATAAGAAAAAAGGTCATACATGATATAAAAATACATCAGATTTCGGGGCAAGGAACAGCCAATATAATACATACATAATTGGTTTAAAAACGCATACTTTTCCTATTATTAGTACACTGAATTAAAAACGTTGCAGTATAAAAACAGATATCGACAGATTGTAAGTTAAAAAGTAAACTCATTGCCTGATTAACTGTACGTACGCCATGTTTAACAAACATAGGTTTCAAATAGGCAGTACGCAAATTCATGTACAGTTTGCAAAACAGTAGAAAGTGCAAAGTGCTCTGTTTAGACACGCCATCACATATACATGGCCCTAGTGGATGTCTCTCGGCAGAGCCACTAGGTGATGTGCTGTTCCAAACCTCAGTCTGGTCAGCACAAACTTGTGAGATGGCCTTGTCACCCCTGCCAAATAATTGGGGAAACCTCCAACAGTAATATAACTATTATAAAACTTAAACAGTTGATAAAGATCCAATGGCTAAGGCCGGTTTCCTAGCAGTATAAGCTAAGAATTTAGCTTTAAGCTCTATTTTGGGTATCTGAGAAGCTGCACTGGGGTCGGTCAAGGCATTTAAATTGAATATCTCGGAAAAACAAACAATGACATATTTTAGCCAGGGTATATTTAGATGTTTATCCAGCGAGATACAGTCCTCAATAATAGATCTGTTCAAAGCTTTTTCTTCCTGGAGCCAAATTGACCGCCAAATCATAAGTGGTCTCAGGGATAACAGATCAGTTAGGAAATTGATATCCAGTTCCCGGTGGATTAACTCAGTAGGGGCGGAGGTTGGTAAAGACAGGAATTTTTTTAAAAAGGAATTTTCCTCCTGCTGCAGAGAATGGTCTCTTCTGTGACCCCATACACTTGCCCCATAAAGAGCAATGGAAATACATCTTGCTTGGTATATCTTAAGCATATCCCTGGTTCGCCGACCCCCCACCTTAGCAGCAAATCTAAAGACACCATGGGCACTTTTAGCCGTTTTAATACGAATATTATTAAATTCATTGGACCATTTTCTATCTTTAGAGAAGGTTATACCAAGGTAGCAAAATGTATCTACTTGTTGCACCTTATCCTGATCTATAAAAAAGGTATTTAAAAATGTGCTTTTAGCCCCAAATGCCATTGTGTGTGTTTTCCCCTTGTTAATGATCAATTTTCTGTCCTTAATAAAGTCAGAAAATCTATCCAGTAGACGCTGTAAACCCAGAGGGGTTCTAGAGAGCAAAACAGCGTTGTCTGCATATAATAACACAGGGACAGGTACGCCTTTAATCTGAGGGGCATCCGCTTTGACATTTTTTTAAATTGCGTCGATATCGTTAATAAATAAGATAAAAAGTAGAGGGGCCAAAACACAGCCGTGTCTAATCCCTCTTCTTCCATAAAATGTTGGAGTGCATTCACCTGTAACGCCGTAACGCACAGATGTTTGTAATTTCCCGTACAGCCTTGCGAGGAAAAAGATGATACCCTCTGGTGCTCCTAACTGTAACAGGGTTGGCCACAGAATAGAGTGGTCAACCATGTCAAAAGCACTACTTAAATCTGCAAAGCAGAGGTACAGCGATTCTTGTTTTGCTTCAGTGTATTTCCCGATCAATAAGTCAAGGTTTATACACTGGTCGAGTGTTCCCTTTCTAAATCCATACTTGCTGTCGGCAAGAATACCCTCTTGCTCGACCCATTCCTCTTGCCTAACCAGCATGACTCTACTCATGATCTTAACTGAGGAGTCCAGGAGGGAAATGGGGCGGTAATTTTTCACATCAGATCGGCTGCCCTTTTTGTATATTGGGATAAAGATAGATTTCCCCCATGATTTGGGTGCCTCGGTACATATCGCGGCGTTAAAAATGATAGCCAGGATAGGACTCCACATCTCAGGGGCTGCTTTATATACATCCACAGGGACCCCGTCGGGGCCCTGGGCTTTCCCCCCCTTACTAACATGTATGGCAAGTTCAACCTCTGTGACCGAGATATCCAGAGGTAAAACAGCCTACCTTCCAAGGTTGGGGTCCACACAGTTATTTGAATCAAAAATGGTTGAAAAGTGAGCAACCCAACCATCACTCGAAATATTCGAGGTTAGCTCTGGCATATTTTCTTCTTTCAAAAAAGGAGAGTTAACGGTAGCCCAGAACAGAGTACTGTTAGATCATTCTGCAGCTTGATTGAGAGAATCCCAGGCCAACTGCTGTAACTCACTCCTCCTGCGTTTCAGAGCACGCTTATATTCAGTTCTTAAATTACTTATATTTTTAGAGTCCCTCGGTCTTTTGGCAAGTGCATGTTTTAATTCAGTTAGTAAACTAGTGCATGTGTGATCAAACCAGCCTGGGCCGTTTCTAATCTGAGCGCTTTTAGGCCTAGTGAACTTGGCATCAATTAATTTATTAATATTATTAAAAGAAAATAAGACCTGCTTGTGATCGGGACCATTGTCAAGGATAAAGGTGATATCTGACATACAGTCCCTGACAATGGAGCTGATTAATTCATTGGCCTTGACCCCTGCCCATCTTAGTCTAACCCCATTAGGTCTGTGTGGTTACACGTTATTAACTATAATACCCGTTTTGACAAAACTTCCACCCCAAAAGGTTGTTTCCAGGATGATACGATTATGGTCACTAATTAAAGTTTCTTCAATCCTTGGAGCAGCACAACTCGAATTAATGTTAGAAGAGATAATAACATGATCAATGACCGAACTAATATGCCGGTTCTTAAAGGTAGGAATAGTTTCGCCTTCTTCGCTTTTAGCGAGGCCCAGAATTTCCAGGTCATAGCAGCCCATAAATGAGTTTAAAGCCTCACCATAGCTGTTATGCCCAAAATGCAAATCGTCAAATCCGGCATTATTTGTGAACCCACAGACTTTTTGAGTAGAAAATTCACATAATATAGTGTTAAAATCACCGACCCCTATAAAATCAAAAGAAACGTTTACTTCTAAAATTACCTTTTCGATAGCACTTGCCAGATCATATACTACTGTAACCCTTGATCTATCGAAAATGTTATCATAATAGTTTAACAGTAGAATGTTACGTGCATGATCCTCAAATAACCAAAGAATCTGCACATGTGCTCCCACAGTTATATACCTCTTAACTACGATCGGGCGATTAATAGACACCAGTGTCAACAGACCGCCTTCAGCTCTCCCTGGTCCAGTGGCCTGCGCCGGCAGATTGTAAGAGACAAACCCCTCAAAAGCAACATCCTCCCGGCACCAAGTTTCTTGGAAGCACATTATATCATAGGTATTAATCAGGTCCAACCACCCTAGGAAATTCCCCTTTGATTTCAGCCCTGCAATATTCCAACTAACAATTGTTATCCCTTTGCCACTTGTCCCAGTACTATCCGGTATTACAGTTACATTACTGCCTTCTTCCTCCCTTTGATTTCCACTAGGTAGGGCCCCAAGGTCGTTGGTCAGGTCTGAATTGACCACCCGAATCGGCTCAACTACCATAGGGTTATCACTAGCCTCACTCACCAATGCATCTAAGATCTCACACAGGGGGGCTCAGGAACCTGGGGAAGTCAATCATTAGTGTCCAAGCTATTTAAAGCATGAAATCGATTTTGCAATGGGATATCCAGACCGGGCCGGTATATAGATGAGAATTGCCTGGTATTGTTATTATCAATGGGGATGACTTTACTAAGGTGGCTATAAAAGTAACCGAGTGGGCGGGCATTGACACTATTATCAGCAAACGGTAAGGATGCTGCTCTCAGCAAAACAGTAGCAGCGTGTTGCGGGTGTTTAAAGTTGATAATAACGCAGTCACCCCTGCTACTCTTTGTGGAGTTGCCGATCCAGTTGACCCTTCTAGTTGTTAAGATTTGGTCAGAATATGCAACTGGAAACCCACATTGCCTATGCAACCAGGAAAGAGTCATGTGTTTCTTGTTGGGACTGGGTCATGCATGGTTCAACAGGCGGCACATTAGTTAGGACAACCACGTAGGGGGCACAGTCTGGGGGAAGATTGATAAAACGCCTTCTCTTCACTTCTGTCCACCCTTCTTTGTTCTCATAGGAGTGGCCTTGTTTACCTGACAAGTACTAGGTGGGCTATCTAGTATGACTGTCTAATTAACGCTATGCCTCCCCTCTGCTGGGATTTTTACCTCTTTACTCACTCTTGTGCCCTTCTCAATGATCTTAGGGTTTCCAACCAGGGCAATGTGAGAATCCAAAAGGCCTCCTAATCTGGTTACTTCAGCAGAAACCAGATCTAGTTTGGCCACTAAGGGTTTAATAATACTTTCTAGCTTAGCATTGATGAGGCTAACCAATAGATCTAATTGCTCAGTGCTCAATTTACCAGTACCTTCCTTTTCCGTGGAATCCTCCTCGCTTACTATACTTTGGGGGGGGGTTCCAACTCGTTTTTTATTCTGATTTCCCCCGTGTCTAATTGGGACTTTCCTGCAAGCTCTAACTACTCTGCGTGGCGGGGAAGCATGTACTGGTGTATTAGGGAAATCAGGGGAGTCATCCAGCACAGCCTGGCCAGATGCTACTAACACTGGAACCTCGTTATTAATAACATCCACATTTTCCACCTTACAGCTATCATCTAATGCAGATATGCCTAGAGAAGTAGACAGAGCCGGTGGGCTACCACGGCCTAGTGATACTCGCCGATCATTGTTAATTTTCTTAACTACTTTGACTAGATAGTTATCCAATGTGGCAGGCACTGAGGGGTTTTTCGCTAATTTTTGTTTAGACATTATTAAAACCATCAACAAGGCCCACAATACTATGTTAAAAACCGAAAGCTAACATGAATAATGCGATACAATTATATAACACAAATATAACGTATCAGAGTCTTTAGAATAATATAATTAAGTGTCTCACGGATTACAGGCGGGCAGAGAAGGCAGAGAAGGCCCTAGTTGTAAAGGCCAGGGTTTATGGCCAAGCCCAGCCTCGACCTGCCCCAGACTGCCACAGACTGTCCCGCCCTTGTCCCGGGCGATGCTCCCGCGCGCGACTCTTGGGGCAAGAGGTGTTCCGCCTTCTTTAAGCGCCTCCGGGCGCGTTGGTGACGTGCGTGATGTGCCCCCAAGGCTGCTGGGAAGTGTAGTTTTAGCCGTTTCCCTCGCCGCGTTCCAGCGGTGGGAAATACCGTTCCCCTCACGGCGTGACAGGATAAAGAAATGCCGAGTTAGGAAAGCCGTTGCCCTCACGGCTCGCGTCCTGCTCACAACACAGCACTGGCCCGCAGGAGCTCAAGGCGCTCCGCCTTCTTTAAGCGCCTCCGGGCGCGTTGGTGACGTGCGTGATGTGCCCCCAAGGCTGCAGGGAAGTGTAGTTTTAGCCGTTTCCCTCACGGCGTGGTGGCGGTGGGAAATACCGTTCCCCTCACAGAGTGACAGGATAAAGAAATGCCGAGTTAGGAAAGCCGTTCCCCTCACGGCTCGCGTCCTGCTCACAACACAGCACTGGCCCCCCACCTGACGTGGTGGATGTTATTTTAGCAGCCAGGCAGCACTCCACCAAGTCTATCTATTCTTAAAGGTGGTACAAGTTTGTTTCATGGTGTGGAGAGAAGTCCATTGACCCTTTGAGGCTCGCTCATCCGACATTCTTCAGTATTCTCTCTCTTTGGCCCAGCAGGGATTTGCTGTAGCGACAGTGAAAGGTTATCTTTCGGCTTTGTTGGCATTCCTTTGCCTGCCGGACCAGCCGTCCTTATTTAAGTCACGTGTTGCTTTAAGATTCTTAAAGGGTCTTACGAATAAATTTCATAACAAGACCGGAGGCTACATTATGCAAAGTCTTTTATTTGCAGACCAAGCAGCCGCATACATCACAATAGATAAAGTTCTAAAACAGAATAAAGGCAACACATAAAGCCCATGAGACAGCAATAATCTGCCTCTTTTAAATGCGGCTCCAAGCAGATAAGTTGGCTCTTACTTATTTACTTTGACTTTGTTAGATTGTTTTTTTCTAACATTGTTTCTTTTCAGGGTGTGTTTGTAGTGTGGCCTTCACCCCACCCCTTCCACACCCCTCCCTACTGATCTCCAATTTACGGAGATTTTCGTTTGTTCACTCTACATGAGCGTGTCTTCTTCTATCTGAGCTTAACTTTGACTTTATGAATATTTATTTACTCCCCTTATTCGTGTCGCCCTTTGATTAAGTCAATACAGGTATATTCCCCCCGTTTATCTTCGGTGTTTCTACCGGTTTTACCCGCTAAACTCATTCGCGCTTCAAGCGCTCCTTCTTTCACCCGCTTCTGACATGACTTCGGGTGTTTCTCTAGACCGCCGTCCCCTTCGGCAACGGCAATCCTAAAATCGGGCCTTGTTTCTTTTAAAACGTTCCCGCTCACCCGCCCCCCGCGCCTTGTCTCACCGCTAGCGCGTACCTCACGGTAATATTGGAACCGCTCCTCTGCCCTCACTAGTGGACCTGTGTCCGCTCAATCCTCAGGCTCTCCCGTTGGTCCACCGCAACTCCCCCGACACTGCTGAATTAGAGGAAGGACCATGAGCAACACACACGCTGCGTGTTATTGTTGCCAAGGTCCTTTCCTTGATGCCTTAGCTCACAAGGGGCGTCCCTATGGCAACACCTGATCACGCTCGTGCTCGAGCAGTTTACCGATAACGATCAGCTGTTTCTTCTTCGCAGTTTGGGCGTTTCTGCCATTATCCATGAATTTGGATTGATTTCTACCATATATCCCTCATAAAAGAGACCTAGCTCTTCTTCTTATTAACTCTTTATTTAAAAGACGTTTACTACTTACCTATTAATAAGTTTAGGAAGGCATTTATTACTAACTCTGGCATTTACTACTTGCCTAATATTGAGTACTCCCTATTTTTCATGATATTATCAGGAAGCTTTTGATTACTTACCTGATTTTAACCCCTTGTTATTTACACTTTCCAATTACCCTATCATGTCCGAATCAGATTCTGATGGGGCATCGGCTCCTACCCCAGGTCTGGACCAAGGCTCCTTTAAGGCAATGCTCCACATGGAGGTTAAATCCTGCATGATGGAAAGCTTGTCCTAATTAATGGCGTCTAAACGTCCACTCCCTATTGCTGTCTCATGGGCTTTATGTGTTGCCTTTATTCTGTTTTAGAACTTTATCTATTGTGATGTATGCGGTTCCTTGGTCTGCAAATAAAAGACTTTGCATAATGTCAGCCTCCGTGTTTTTAATGAAATCCAGCTTCTCTAGACATGTTAATATGAGAATCGCAATTTCCTCCCACTCCTTTTATTGTGCCTCAATGGGACTTGAATCTTGTCCTTACTTTCTTAATGGGTTCACCTTTCGAGCCCTTGCACAGGTGTCTTTTGAGGTTGTTATGTTTTAAAGCAGTCTTTCTGATTGCGATTACCTCGGCAAGGAGGATAAGTGAGCTTCAAGCTCTAAGTTCAAAAACCCCGTTCTTGACTATTCATGCTGAAAGAATGGTATTCAGGACCAGGGCTGCTTTTCTGCCTAAGGTGGTAACTCCCTTCCATCTGGGTCAGTCCATTACCCTCCCTACCTTCTATCCTCCTCCTCACCCTTCCAAGGAGGAGGAGAGACTTCACCGTCTGGACCCTAAGAGGGCGGTGAGCTTCTACCTTGACAGAACCAGGGAGTTCCGAATCGATGACCAACTCTTCGTGGGTTTCGTTGGCTGCAGAAAAGGCAGAGCGGTGCACAAGCGCACGCTGTCTAGATGGATTGTCTTGTGTATCAAGATATGCTACTCCCTAGCCGGTAAGGAACCTCCAGAAGGTTTGAGAGCTCATTCTACTAGGGCTAAGTCATCTACATCTGCCTTGTCTAGAGGTGTTCCTGTGGAGGACATTTGCAGGGCGGCAACTTGGGCCTCCCTCCACACTTTCGCAAAGCATTATTGTTTAGATGCAGAGGTGAGGAGGGACGGACACTTTGCTCGTTCCGTCCTTCAGGACTTCTTGGTATTGAAGGGTGGACACCCTCTTCCGGGAATGGGACTGCTGTGGGAATCTATTCGCAAGGTGAGGAATCCATTGGCCGATGTATCAATCAGAAGAATAAGTTACTTACCTTCGGTAGCGCTTTTTCTGGTGGATACAGTATCTGCCTGTGGATTTCTCACTGACCCACCCGCCTCCCCGTTGTCCACCCTTGTATACATATAATAGTTGCTATTGCTTTTGTGCATGTTGTTTTTAAGGCAATGTCTTGTTTGTTTTTTTTGCTCTACTGCATTGTCTTCATACTGTGTGTGTTACCTTGATTATTGTGTACACTGTGTATATATACTGTTGTGGGTTCGTCCGTGTGCCTCAAGGGCACGGAAAAAAGGGCAGAACTGATGTTATCACGCCGACGGGGTGCTTTTATGGATTCAGTGACGTCAGCGGAGCCACGCGCGATGCAGTGCTTCTGTGACGTCGCCCATGTCGACGTGACGAGCTACGATATAATTTTCCGAATGTTGCTGACGCAGGGGAAATTCACAAGGTGAGGAATTGACAGGCAGATACTGTATCCACCAGAAAAAGCGTTACTGAAGGTAAGTAACTTGTTCTTTAGCTCCACCTGGGTGACCTATTGTCTCATCATTGGGGAGTGTTTTTGAAAACATCTCTAAGTATGTGGACCATTTTTTGCAGAACTATGTCACCACACTTCCATCCTATGTTAAGGATACAAAAGACTTTCTGTGTAAAATTGATGGTATACAATGGAAAACCAACTTATCACCATGGATGTCTCAATTCTATTATACTATCATTGATCATGACCAAGGCTTCCGTGCGTGTGCTCACTTTTTAAATAATAGAAATATTATATATCTGGAACACACTAGAATGCCAACCGATATGATGTTTCTATGCTTACAAAACAACATCTTTATGATTAATGAGGAACTATTCAAACAAATACTGGGGACCACTATGGGCACATGTTTTGCCCCCAGTTTTGCGGGCCTTTTCCTGGGCCTGTGGGAGGAAGAGGTCAGTAACGACATTTGTCTATCTCAGTACTTTGGAAAAGTTAAAACGTGGCTGCATTACCTCGACGACCTTTTCCTGATATGGGAGGGTAGCGAAGAAGAGGCCATGGAGTTCATCCAAAAACTGAACACCAACATATACAACATAGTACTGACACAGAATATCAACAGAGAGGAAATAGAATTTTTGGATGTTAAAGTCAAAGCATTCAACAAAACCCTTGAGACTAGACTGTTTCGCAAAGAAACAGCTGGCAACAGTATTCTTCACGCTATCAGTCACCACCCGGATACGCTAAAATGGAGCATTCCATACGTGGAGTTACTGAGAGCGAGAAGAAACTGCAGCACGGAAGAAAACTATCAGGCAGAAGAGAAAATCATGATCAAACGCTTCAGGGAACGGGGGTACCCGGAATGGGTACTGAATAGAGCTGTTTCCAAAGTGAAAGACATTGACAGACAGAGCTCATTGAAAGAAAAAGAAAGGAGCACTGACTCTCATGAGATACGTGTTATCCTAACGTACAACAGTTCACGCAAAGTTCCAAAAATTCTCAACGAGAACTGGAACATCCTTAAAAGCGATCACATAGTGGGCCCCACTATCAGTGATAGACCCCGAATTACGTTTCGCAAAGGTCGCAGCCTGAGGGACATTTTAATGCATGGGGATATCACGGAACGACAAAACACGGCTATGCACAACCTTAAAGGTTTCTACCCTTGCGGCCATTGCAAGGTGTGTAAGGCAAGCCATATGGTTAAAGAATACAGCATACCACACTCAAAAAAGAACACTATCTTCAATTTCTGACATGTAGCACTACATATGCCATATACATCTTGACATGCCCATGCCAGAAATGCTACATAGGGACTACAACACATATGGCCAAGAAAAGGGTCCTTGAACATCTTAGGGCCATAAACAACAAGGATCCTCACCACCCAGTTGAGAGACATTTTGCTGAGTATCATCTCTCCATAGCTCATTTCTCAGCTACTTTTTATTGAACAGGTACTAGGGAGCCCTAGAAGAGGGAACAGGGAGCTCTAACTCAGAAAAAAGGAATCCAAATGGATCCTAGACCTCGAGACACGATACCCGCTTGGACACAATTTAGATGAGGAATTAACCACACATCTTATTGAAGAATAGTGGTACATTGATGTACAGACATGTCAGTACTTTATTTGTAGTTCTCTCAAGTTTTTAGTATCTCTATGATGTTTGATTGATATATGTAACTGCTGAAATGTATATGCTAACAGTGAATTTTCCCAAAAACTGCAATAAATGTTGGGTTAGTTACAGTCTTACTTTTTAATTTAACATTTCTTTTCTTATTTCTTTTCACAGGAGGAAAGGAAGGGGGCCACTGATAATCTGCGGGCACTTCACGGGCCACCTTCCCTTTTACTCTCCTCTAAGAAGAGTGCACCTCCGACTTATAGATAAGACTCTTTTCCTTTCTTTTCATTTCAGTTATTTCACATATAGTCACCGTTAATGTTATTTGTCTCTGGACAGAACTGGGGTGGAAAGAGGTAGTGGCACTTGGTGCCAGTATTGAGCTAAGATTTTAAATGCATGGTACACAGAGCCCCCCTCCTACAAGAGCAGCTATTGCCACTGGGCGTGAGTATTGTTGTGATCATAACTTACCATGTCAGATCATGCACTCCAAGATTTTCCAGGCTGATGGGGGCATATAAGAATATATTGATATTAATTTCACCACTTTGCTCGGCACAATCGCTCCACACAGGCCTTGCGAACACAGCCAGGCAACATAGACGGTAAAAATAAAATTGCTTTGACTGCACTTGCATGTCACACGGCGACTTTTAGGCTTAGCTTTACCTTGCCTTTACTTTGTTCTCAAATGTCTCTATATTATGCAGATAATAATATAGAATTGTTGAATATCAATAGACAACTGTATATTACATGAACACATACACATTTTATTTTGTACTCAATTATGAGACATTCTAAGATGGCCACCATTGTCTCCATGCAAATGTACAGCTTCATGTTGTCATCTTTCTATGCCCAGTACCAAGACTATGTAATCACATGGTGTTCATTTGGTTCCTTGTGTGATCAAGGACGTTTTCTTCCGAAACGCGTAACCTTGAACAAATCATCCAGACACAGGACTCTGAGAGCGCGTATCATTTAAGTGGATTTATGATTGTATCGCCGGGTTTGCTCTACCGCCTGTCATCATGTCACCGAACTATGGGCGGAGCTCCCAGGAGGAACGCCTGGATTGTGGAAAAAATAAAAATAAATGTATATATATATATATATATATATATATATATATATATATATATATATATATAAAGGCTACAAGTGTGCTGCAGTTCAAGGGTGAGACTTGGAGCTTGAAATATATATATATCGTAAAATTCCGTCCTTCATCCTCACTCGTGCAAGAAACGGAGACGGGCCACTTTGATAGTGCCAAATTAATTTATTTGCTGTTGCCTGGTCGGTCCTGACGCGTTTCGGCTCGCATATATATATATATATATATACACACCACTCTTCCAAATAAGGAAAGTCAACGCCGTGTCATTTCGCTACAGTTACTTTATTGTCAGCTGACACTATCAGCTGTCAATAAAGTAACTGTAGCGAAACGACACGGCGTCGACTTTCCTTGTTTAGAAGAGTGGTGAATATTTCAGATCAAGTTTCGGAGGTCCGTAACTCCGACGCGCCCTTTGGTCTGGAGGTGGTGGGCTATCCGAAGTAATCGTGGAGTCTATACATATATATATATATATATATATATCGCTACACAAAGTAATCCTGAAGCCAAACGAGAGCGCTCTGCAGTGTGTGCTCCGCCCAGGGGTCGGATCCTGACCCAAGGAAATTTTAGTATACAAAGGAGGCGGCACAACCAGGATACTTATCAAGCCTTCTTTATTTAGACTTCACCCCACCAACGCGTTTCAGCCACAACTGGCCTTGCTCACGGTCGGTTAGTCCCTCCACAGTGTTGCTTTTTGTACTATCCCATGTTAGCCAATTATGAAGCATTATGGGAATTGTAGTTACATTTGTTGGAAAATTAAAATAAATTGCCAAAGAAAGACATTGTGTGCTTTTCAATTACTGCACTTTTGTGACTGATAGTTCACTGTGGCTTGTCAGTTTATAATGATGCCATTACTGGGTATAGTACCCTTGTCTTTGGCTACAGTTCTCCAGTGTTTCAATTATTGTCTAGAATTGCAGGGTATAGTACCCTAGTTATTTCAAGAACATTTGATTCCAGATGAATGTGCAAATCCTCTCCAAAGTTCATCCCTTTCGGATGTTTTGTTCTGAGTTTGATTATCATCCGCGACTCAATTTGACGTAGTTTCCGAACTAGGTCTCCACCTCTTTCCATTTTGTCCAGCATTTTTGCCCAGTAGAATTGCATTTGTCTCCAGTCTCCATTTTGGCACGAGCTCATGTGCTTGGCGGTTGCGTATTGCATATTGGAATTTTTTACCGCCCGGATATGTTCCAAAATCCGTTTTCTTAGCATACAGGTTGTACATCCCACATACTTCATTCCACACTTACATTCCACGATGTATACCACATTCTTTGAAGAACACGTGATCTGTTGGTCGATTCTCATTTTTTTTACCATCCGGTTCTTCAATTACTTTCGTACTTTTGCCGATCTTGCAAGCTTTGCAGGAATTACATGGTTGAAACCCTCTTCGTTGATTTTGCAACCAGTTTGATTTTGGTTGTTCTTGAAAGTAACTTTTGACCAGTAAATCTTTGAGAGATGTATTCTTTTTATATGTTATTGATGGTACTTCACCGAGAGTTGCTCCAATGTCAGGATCCCCTAACAGGAGATGCCAGTATTTTTTCATTATACGGGCAATGTTTCCACTTTCTTTGCTGAAGGTCGTTATGAATCTTGGAGGTGCACTAGTTTCTGTTTCTTTAGTCTGTTCAATTAGTGTTTGAGTCCTTGTTTTCAAATCAATTTTTCTTTTACATTTTGTCAGAACTCGTTCTTCATATCCTCTTGTTCTGAATCTGCACTTGCTCTCTTGTATTACTCTTTCTGCATCCTCTGGTACAGAACAATTTCTCTTCAAGCGTGTGAATTCTCCATATGGTATGCTGTGTAGGAGGGATTTGGGATGAAAACTAGTCCCATGTAACACACTGTTTGTTGCTGTTTTCTTACGAAATATAGTAGATTCAAGTTTATCATCAGACACATATATTTTAGTGTCCAGAAAGTCTATTTCTTGTGTGCTTGTGTTACATGTAAATTGTAGACCCAGTTCGTTCTCATTCAGTTTGTTAAAGTAGCTCTGAAACTGAGTGTCTGTGCCATGCCAAATAATAAACAAGTCGTCAATATAACGCACCCATAATATTATCCGATCCAAATCCTGTTGTTTGTCTTGATTCCATGCTATGGTTTTCTCCCACCACCCCATAGTGATGTTTGCGTAGTTAGGAGATAGAGAAATGCCCATGGCAGTACCACATATTTGCTTGAATAATTGTTTATTGAAGAGAAATATATTGTTCCTCAAACACAGATCAATCATCTTAATCAGCATTTTTGAGTGATCCAGATATGTGATGCTACGCTGTTTGAGATAGTATTCACAAGCTTGCATCCCGACCTCATGACGAATTGATGTATAGAGTGAGACCACATCTATAGTAGCTAACAGATATTCTGAATTCCAGTTCACATTCATCCGAATTCTTAAAAAATCCCCGGTATCTTTGATATAAGAAGGTAGACTTTGGGCAATAGGAGCTAGAAATTTATCAACGTAGTTGGACACATTTTCGTATAGCGAGCCACATGAGGAGACAATAGGTCTTCCTGGGGGGTAATTTAGAGTCTTGTGAATCTTGGGGAGAAAATATATACAAGTTGTTATGGGATGATCGATAGTTAAATATTTCTTTTCATCATCATCAATTAAACCCTTTGCATACCATATTTCCAAATGTTCTTGCAATTCCCTCTTCATATTCACATATGGATTCGTTTCCATTTTCTGATAGTTGTTTTCTTGATTCAATTGTCTCATGACTTCTAGTATGTAGTCTGATGTTCTCATTAGCACAATATTGCCCCCCTTGTCTGCCGGCTTTATGGTAACTTTATCATTTTCCATTAGTGTTTTAATGGCTTCGCGTTCAGTTTTTGACAGATTTTCACGTGTGCTGTTTCTCACTTTCGAAAGATTGTCAAGTTCCTTTGTTATTGCCTCAGAAAACAGGTCTATCTTATTGCCTGGTGATAATATCGGATAGTACCTCGATTTTCTTTTTAACCCAGTAGTTGGTCTCTCTCATCAGTTTGGATATTTAACTCATCCAACATTTCTGAGTCCGATATTGATGTGCCATTTAAGTCAAACAGCGATTCAAAACTGTTTCTTAGGTCTGGTATTTCTGCAATTGTATTAAACTGGACATCATCCATATTTTCTTCCACTATGTTAGCAGGTTCAATTTGTTTTCCAGCATGTACTTTCGCTAGTTTCAACTTTCTGATATACTTGTAAAAGTCTATTCGTGTTTCTGTGTAGTCAAAATGTGCTTCAGGACAGAATGACAATCCTTTATTTAAGACGTTTCGTTCAATTTCTGTTAGCTGATAATCCGAAAGATATATATATGAGTTCAAACAAAAGATCCTGCACCTCCAACTTGTGGTGAACAAAGACCAGCGAATCCCAAAGTAAGGCAGGAAGATTTTTATTTCACCAGAGTTCAAAAAGCACTCAGCAGACTGACGCGTTTCGGGCGGATGCCCTTGCTCACAGTGAAATGCCATTTAGAAAGCCTTATTCTTATATGCTGTAGTGCACACCATGTGACATATAAACACAAACGACATACTACAAAGTGAACATGGCTCCATTAGTGGAAAAACGTAAGGTTCCCTGTCATATTGATTAATGTAATATTATAACACAAATTTAAAGAACATATTCATGAATAAATTCATTAATGGCAATTAATACCTGCATGAATGCAGAAGTGTGCATATTTCATCCAACAATTTAAAAGAAACTTCTTTTTGTATATATGCAGTACAAATGATCTAAGAACTATTAGCAGCATTATATGGACGTGCAAAATATCGCAAATGTAAACCATGGAAACAGTGCAAATAATTTAAAAGTAATATCTTTCATACTTAAAACCTGATTAGAAATATCAAATTTTCAAAAAACTATTTATTCCTTGTGGAATGTGCAAAATATCACAATGTAAACAAATTGATGTAGTGCAACTTATGCTAATAGTATAAGTACTGTTATAGTTAAATGTTGGAATATAATAGTATGGCAAACTCATTTTATTCCTATTGGGGACATCTGTAATAGATGGCAGCCCCAATGTGTTCTGGGGCCAACAAATCTCGGCCTAAGCACGCATGGTAAACTCAAATACAAGAAATTTGTATTGTGTTGGAATTTAATGACGGGGAACTCACAATAAATGCCATGGTGTGATAAACTATATTAATACTGCTGAATTTGATAAATCAAAACTGTATTCCCTAGTGTCATGAAGGAGTGATTAAAGAACAAGAAAAAAAGGGATTTTTTATGAAAGAATAAGCTAATAAAGGATAACATTTCAAATATAGTCATTATACAAAAGTACTGGTGAGGGTGGGGGCAATATGGCCTCCTATGCTGAAATTACAGTTATATGCCCAAAGTTGGAATACTGACACTATCAGCTGACAATAAAGTAACTGTAGCGAAACGACACGGCGTCGACTTTCCTTGTTCAGAAGAGTGGTGAATATTTCAGATCAAGTTTCGGAGGTCCGTAACTCTGACGCGCCCTTTGGTCTGGAGGTGGTGGGCTATCCGAAGTAATTGTGGAGTCTATACATATATATATATATATATATATATATATATATATATATATATATATTCCCACACGTACCTCTTTCCAATCAGGACAGAGAAACGGACACTTTAGTTGAGTGCAAAAGAGTTTTTTTCAGTTTAATGCTGCCAGCAGCATTAAACTGAAAAAAACTCTTTTGCACTCAACTAAAGTGTCCGTTTCTCTGTCCTGATTGGAAAGAGGTACGTGTGGGAATATTGAGGGGTACCGGTACCCCGTAAACGGACCGCTCCGTTGGACAGCCTCTCGTCTCTACCGGGATCAGTGTGGCATATATATATATATATATATATATATATATATATATTTATTTATTTTTTTTCTACACAAAGGAACCCCAGTTCGATGACGCACTCTGAATTGGATAATAGTAAAGGCAAACGGCTTCTCTTTCCTTCGGATAATTACTATCGCCTTACGCAATATATATATATATATTATTATATAATTTATTTTTGCACTTAATCACACTTGTATATATGGAAGGGAGGGCAATTATTTAGACCATTGATTGATGAATACTTGTGACATGATGTATATCTAAAGCCTTCACATAATTTACAGTACACTGTAATATTGATGGGTGGAGGTGGAATGTATTTCTGATTGAAGAATTAATGGTATAGCCCATACAGGGCATGATAAACGAAACGGTAACACTTCAATCTATATAACTGCCGATAAAGAATATAGGTTTAGTAAAATAGATGACACCCATTGCCTATTGTATAGCAGATACCATGTATGAGTTAATGAATTGTGTGGTTTACAAGACATCGTAAGATGGCCGCCACTAAAACCCATGATCTGCTATGAAATAATGCTAACCCTTCGTTGCTTTTTACACATAACTTGAATGAATTGCTTCCCCTTTTTATGTTTATGATTTGATTTGAAAAATGAATAGTAATGTTGACCCTATCGACATTGACGAAGGCGTGTAGCTGAAACGCATCTGTCGGGGGGTTTTTGTTTGTGGCATGAATAAATCAAGCAGAATAGAATCCCTAAGTGTGCGCCTCGTTTGCGGTCCGTGGAGAAGGACCATCAGAGGGATATATATATATATATATATATATATATATATATATATATATATATATATATATATATATATATATATATATGTATATATATATATATACACATACATACATACATATTCACTGGAAAAAAGTTGCAGTGACATTATATTTAGGAGATTTCACTATAACTCAGGCCCCCGCAATGCACTGTTTATGAGCTCACATATTTCATCACTCATGACATGGTCAGTGAAATCACTCATGACATGGTCAGTGACATCACTGATGACTTCTCAAATTACATCACCGATGACATCCACTGAATGAGTGTTTTCTAAAACGTTTGACTGTTAAAATACATACCAAGGTGTTTAAAAATACATACCAAGCTGTATTGTTGTATCAGTGGGTGTTTAAGTGCCTAACTGGATGATTTAATGGGTGCATGAGCAACTGTATAAGTGAATAATTAAGGCCTTCATTACAATGTCGAGCGGAAAGGCTCTGCCCGACAGATGGAATTTCCTTGACTGCGGCGGAACACTTCCAAACCACTCGGTAGGTTTACAATCCACCTGACTGATTATGATGTTCGCGGTCAGAAATTAAACTGCATGGTCATTCCAAATTGGTTCCAACTGGCTCTCAGAGTATCTGTGTCGTTCGGACCGCATCATGCACCTTTATGTTCAGCGTTTCTGACCGACTGACCGATTACGATGTAAATTTCCAACAGCCTTTTCGAGTGGACCTGTCTGACATGAAAAGGCTGTCGGAAAGTGACTTTGGGGCCCCTAGTAGGGCCCCCTCAATCCTGCGGCCACTGTTTGGGGGCCGAGGGGAAATCTAAGGCACACCCTGCCAAACCCTGCACTGTGTGGCAGGCACGATGGGGTGCCTGCGATAGGATGCAGGTTTTTCCACATGCCCCATTTCCCCATAGGAGCCCTTGTTATGGACGGTTTTCGATCAGAACACGGGCTCCCATAGGAAACAACGGGACTCTGACCGAGTAGTGTTCAGGCACATAGTAATCGGTCGGGCGGAACCGCCAACCACAAATCAGTTGGTTCAGAATCTGAGACCTGTCGATCAGAAAGTTTCCACCCTAAGTGTCTCAGTAAACGTATGGGAGAGTGACTTGTTTGAATGTCTGTCTGTTGTGTCTAAATGGTTGTATAGGTGTGTGAGTGGGTACATGAGTTTCTGTATGAGTGACTGATTAGTTGTCTGAGTATGTGTATAAGTGTCTCAATGTCTGTGTGGGTGGGTGAGGGTGTGTGTAACTGCCTGTATGGATGAGTGTGAGGGTGAGTAAGTGACTCTATGGGTTAGTGAGTGTGTATATAGCTGTGTCGGTGACTGAATGGATGTGTCAGTGGTATATGGATGAGTCATTGCATATGTGAAAGGCAGTTTAGGTGAGTGTTGGAGTATATGAGTGACTGTATGTGTGACTGGGTGATTGTGAGAGTGGCTGTATGGGTGAGTATTTGCTTGGTTCAGTGACTGTATAGAGAGTGAGTATGTGTTAGTATCTGTATGAATGAATAAGTGGGTGTGTATATAACTGTATAGGTGAGTAAACGGCTGTGTGATTGACTCTATAGGTGAGTGAGTAGGTATGTGTGTAGCTCTATGAGTGACTGACTGTGTGTGAGTGGCTGCATGGGTCTATGAGTGGATATATCAGTGGTGTATTAATGAGTGTGTTGGTGTATGAGTGACTGTATGGGTAACTGAGTTGATGTGTGTGTGGACCTATGAATCAGTGAGTGGGTGTGTGAGTACTGGTATGAGTGTGTCAATGGTTTTGAGAATGCTAGTATAAGAAGTTGGAGTGACTGTATGAAAGATTATATTGGGGTGTGAGTGGGTGCGTCAGAGATTCTATAGATGATGTAATCAATTATGTCAATTCTGAGATCAGTGAAGTCATGATAGATGTCACTGACCATGTCATGAGTGATGGAATATGTGAGGTCATAAGCAGTGCATTGTGGGGGTGCAAGTTATAGTTAGGTCAGCTAAATATAACTGCTGAATTTCTCTGATTTTGTACAAGTGAAATGTCGGCCTAACTATAACATCCCTGTAACCTTTGTTTTTTTCAGTGAATTTCTGAGGTTTTTGGTAATTATATTTAGCAACTATAACGTACCTGTAATCTTTGAATTTCTAAGTTTTGTCAAATTCTATTTCTTAATTGTAACGTCCATTTTTTTTAAGTGAACCGCTAAGATTTTTGGCTTTTCTTTCTATAATTTAAAATTGTGTATTATATTTATATTATATATTACTCCTTTTTGATTTGGGATGCGTTTATGAGAAAGTACATTAATTACTGTTTTTATTTTAAACAATTTTGTGAGTTGGCGCACATTGTCGCATTTACTGTGGAGAATCTGAAAAAACACTTAAAGACATTTTTTAAATAAAGTTTAAGTCTAATTATTTAGTAAGATATTGTTTTCACTTTTCTGTGATCAATTTAGGAGAAAAACACCTTTACAAAAAAAATATTTGCGTCTACCGACGTCACCGGGGTGACGTTGGAAGCCGAAAGAGCACGTGGTTTGTACAAAGTGTAAAACATATATATAGACATATTCTGCAGTAGATTTAACAGTAGAGCTTTATTAGTATACATTTCAAACTCATATTTTTGTAGTGAGTGTCCAGAACAATCGTCTTCAAATACAATTTTTGTTTTCTCGAAGACATTGTAAGTCGCAATGGCTTCTGTAATTGCGGATATCTCATGTTTTTCAACAGCTCTGAAACATATATAGAGGTATTGTGAACACATTTCAGTATAGGTGTTCACTAGTATTGGAAGTTCTGCTTTTCTTTCCATTTTTAAAGAAAACTACTTTAAACTTGTATTTTGAATTTCCGCTACTGCACGGTAAATGCGAATATGTCGGTCACCTTGAATATCACATGACCGGGAAAGCAAGGAATATCATTGGATAATATAGTTTTCAGCAAAATCAATAGGAAGTACACACCTACTCTAGTTTATTCTGAGCAGGTGGTTCTATCTTGGTGGGGGACGTTTTTGCCCTTTTTTTGCCAAAAATGGCAATTCAGGAAGTAGATGGGGTCAGCAGCAACAACAACAGGACCAGGATATGGAGGAGGTGGAGACTGAAGATTTAGAAGAGGAGGAGCCTCTTCCAAAGAGAGCCTGTGTAGCATGGGATTTTTTTTAAATTCCATCTGGGGAATCTAAAACTGCTGCAAAACTATTGCAATGCACAATCTGCGACAAGACCCTCTCTAGAGGGATGAGCAAGAAATATTCATGTGGGAGGACGTCCATGTTTTATCATCTTGAAACCTATCATAGAAAATCTCTCCATCTGACGATGAAGCAGAGGGAAGCTGGAGGACCATCTACTTCAGTGGCAGCAGAAAACATTTCTGGCCAGAAAGTCCCTTCCAAGGTGTAGGCTACTACAACAGGTAGGTCTCCAGAGTTTTCGAGAATGGCCACATACTGCATGGACTGTATTAATAAGTGCTGGTGAGCAGTGTGTTACAGTTATTCGCAATGCTGCAAAACAGCATTCATGCTAATTATTTCTCCTATTACATGTTTTGCACATTTTTTAGTGTACTTTTATAAATTCCTCCTGTCCGAGTTGGCATTTTTGTTATATAAGAAAACAAATTAAAAACTTTACAAAAGCACTTTTTTTTAAGGTTCCTGTTGGAACGACCTTTTACAGCTAAAAAAAGATAATGGGGACGATTCACAAAGGTAATCTGAGACAAAAGTCTAACTTTACGACTCATGGTATTCATAGAAATCATTTACAATTTTTGGTATTCAGAGCTTTACGAGTCGTATATTTATGTCCGCAGTCAGGCCATACTCTCTGCACCCGGGCCGTACTACCCGGTTGGGACCGTACACTCAGGCTTCAGCCGTATTCTCCAGCCCACAATTTCATTCCAGCCCATTAATTACACTTCTCCAGCTCGGGCCGGATGAAGTGTAATTAATGGGCTGGAATTACATTTTACAAAAAGGAACGTTAGAACATGTGTTAGATGGTAGAGGAGGTAATTAAAAACAGTTTGACAGGGAAAAGATCACAGCCGACATTACATCATAACCCAGAAAAGTTTTCTTCTTTGTATCATGTTACAATTTGTGCTCCCCTATATGTTGACTTGTGTAAACATGACAGTCAACACTAAGGGCACTCCCCTTAGTGTTGAGTGTACTGTTGACACTAAGCCTGGGTGAAGCACTACTGTACGCTCGCGTGGTTTGCGAAGTTTGCACTACTTCGCACTACGTGAATTGCACGTAGCACTGTGCAAATACGCGTAGCGTAGTGCTTTGGTCATTTTATGCTTGCTCGCGGTCTTCAACGTCAAGTTGGCGACCGCCAGCAAGCAAAATCCCAGCGAGAATTTTTCCTCATTCGCGATCAGCAACATCAAGTTGCCGGTCCCGAGCGTTGAAAATAAACCTCCCGGCGAGCTTCTCAACGCGGGAGGTCAGGTTTCTCATTTTGAGTTGTTGCATGTGCTCGCGACCGCTCGCGATGAGAAACTACCAGTCCTCGTTAAGAAAGCTGCCGCTCGAGTAAAAATCTACTTGAGCGGCAGTAAAAGACAGCTCGCACTGTGCAAGTTGCCATTTTCAATGATTGGACAGTGCGGACAAGCATCTGGCACTGTGCAATCATTGCGAACAGCAGACCACGCAGTTCGCGTAGTGCTACGCGTAGCTCGTGTAGTGCGAAATGCACTTCACGTACCTACCCGTAGTGCTACTTCGCAAACTACGCCCAAGGTTAGGTGACACCAGAGTCAACACTGAGGGGAGCGCAAATTGTGCACTGCATGTACCATGATGCAAAGGAGAAAACCTTTCTGAGTTATAATGTAGTGTCCGGCCACACCCTTTTCCCTGCCCAAACTGATTTTCATGGCCTCTTCTACCATTTAGCACATGTTCCTATTGTTCCCTTTTGTAAAAACTGCATTCTGGCCCATTGATTACACTTTATTTGGCCTGAGCCGGAGAGTACAGCTCTAGCCGGAGAGTATGGCCCGGGTGCGGAGAGTATGGCCCAGAAGCGGAGATTCCAGCCGATTGTGGAAGCAAAGATACAACTAGTAAATGACTTCTATGAATACAAAAAGTCGTAAAGTTAGACTTTTGTCTCAGATTACCGTTGTGAATCGGCCCCATAGTATGTATATGTGTTGGAATGAGTGTATGACTGGTTTGTGGCTGATTGAATGAGTGCATAACTGGTGCATGGATGTCACAATGAGTACAGCAGTGGTGTCTGAGTAAATCTTTGAGTGCATAAGTAGTGCCTGAGTGATTGAATGAGTCCATGGGTGGTGCCTGTTTAATTGGATTAGTGAAAGAGTACTGCCTGAGTGATTGGATGAGTGCATGGATAGTGCCTGGATGAATAGATGAGTGGAGGGGTAGTGTCTGGGTGATCGGATGAGTGCAAGGTTAGTGCCTAGGTGATTGGATGTGTTCCATGGATAGTGCCCGGGTGAATGACTGTGTAAATGGGCAGTGCCTGAGTAAATGGATGAGTGCATGGGAAGTGCATGAGAGTGCATGGGTAGTGCCTGAGTGAATGTGTTAGAAATGGGGTAGTCAATTCTACGGGGGGTAGCATGGAGCAGAGCGGGCAAGCCAAACTCCTGAGGACATGTGTGCTAGCATCCATGCAGTACCCACCGACGACACACCAGGCAGACCACAAAAAGAGACACAACACCAGTTTGGATGAAAAAGAATAACTTTAGTATTGTACGAAGGATGCAAAAGTAAAACACAGTAATCACAATGGGGCGCCAACTGGCGCCAGGGCAATGTATACCAGGGGGGATTATTTACAGGGAAAAATAAGAAAAAGGTAAGTCCGTTAGTTTCCAGGGCTGAAATAAAGACAAGGCGTTATCAAATGACATAGGACATCAGGCACAATCATCTGCCATAAAACCTCTTAACAGGATGTCCAGCACTAACATCAGGCATAGACCTAAATCCTGAGGCAGGAAACACAGTGCGCATGGAAGAAAAAGATACAGGGCATGGAACATCAGCAAATACCCTGTGTGGGGAAGAAACACTAGGCATCAGCCTCGGGGCAGGTCAGCATGAAACAAAACATTAGGCGCGAAAGCACATCATGGATGGCTGGCATTAGCCCCTCCTGCAAAAAGACCTGTAGGCTCGACCTCCTCAGGGTGCACATAAGTACAGGCGGAACCCAGGAGCATAATACACAATTTGACAACTGCCTCAACCTTTAGGCCCCCCTTACTGGTCTCAGGACCTTATCAGGCGTATGCACAAACATGCAAGCATATACAAATTAGGGCAGGCCCAGTCCATTCAAGCATCAACCCTCACCATACGCCTGTGGACATAAGTCTCCGTAGATGAGGCCTACAATCCTGGGGCCTCAACCTGAGTCATTGGGGCAGTACCATCAGGCGCACCTCACTACCCTAACCAGCGTTAACATAACCCCATTGGCACCGGCATCTGGGGCATCAATAACCCTTTGGAGGACCCTATGGGCTTAGATACCGGGGGCCCTATACTTGCGGCCCTCTGTCCGGGAGATAATGGACCTATCCAACTGGCACAGTCCGCTGGGGCCCCTGACTACCCTGGGCCCAACGTTGCCGGTGCCCACTGCCAGGCGGGCACCTGAGAAGGCAACACAGTCCCCGGGGCGGGCACCGACCCTGTCCGTGGTGGGGCCCCCCTAGGGGCTTCAATAATAAAGGCTGCACTTTGCAGCTGCCCACTGCCAAGTGGGGCAGCTGGAAAATCACACTGGCACCAAGGGGGGGGGGCGAGCACCGAGAGTGTGCCCCGTTGCCCTCTCCACCCCCCACACAGCCCCACTCACCGGGACTCTTCCGGAGCTCTGCTCCTTTCCTCGGCAGGCTGGGCGACAGGCGTGGGGCTTCCCTTTCCCACCGGGAGCCCCGCAGTGAGTTCGCAGCACTTTCTCGGAGGAGGGGCAGTCCCCCCGTCATGGGCGATCTTCTGGCTCCTCCATCCGGCGGGGAAGGCTCCCGCTTGGCATCTTCCTGCTTCCTCCACGGCGGGGCGGGTCTTCCGGCGGTCTCCCGGCCGGGCAACCAATCAGTGCGAGTCGTTTCGGGGCGCGGCGGATGACGCGGCTGGCACCACGGTTGCCGGGCGACACCTCCCGGCACACCTCAGGCCTGGCGCGTCCTTACCAACCACCACGGCGGCCCTCCCATGGTGTCCCGACGCGGGGTAGGCACCCGCTGCGGGTTAAAGACGATCGGAGGCGGCCATCACGCGGCCTCCCTACTTTTCAGCGCCCAGGCCGCTGCGGTGATTTCCGGCCACCAAACTCATCCGCTTGATGGCGCTTGCACACAGACACAGTCTCAGCGCCCGCCCACGGGTCTCCGGGCAGCGGCGGTGATGGGTGAGTTGCTCCTTGTGGCGCAATACGGGGTAGGCTCCCGTCAGTTTCAAATGGCACAAAAAGGCGGCATTACACGGGGTGGGCACCCGTTTCCTCACTCTCTCCTCTGGCGACCCCCAGGCGGCGGCGGTGATCTTGGGCAGCACACACGCGGGTAGGCTCCTGCCTTAAGTTAAATCTGCATAAAGGCACCAAAACGCGGGGTAGGAACTCGCTTTTACTTCAATTAGCACCAGCGGCAGCTTCTTGCGCTGTCAGCGCTTAGAGTTGTAAATTAAAGGAGTTAGGTCCTGGGACATGTAGTTGGTTGGACCATAAATATACTGGAAAAAATGTCAAGCACCAACTACACACTTCTCTAAATCCTCACATTTGAGGAAAAACAAACCAGTGTTACTCCTAGGTTTATTGGGTATATCTTATTCGTACAACAAAACTATTTTTGAAATAGTCCCCAAATACATTCATTGGTCTATAAATCAGTTAATGTCTATTTTATGTACATAAAATAGACATTAACTGATTTATAGACCAATGAAGTTCTTTGGGGTCTATTTCAAAAATAGTTTTGTTGTTAGCATTTATATGCGGTCTATTTAATTTGGAACTGAGCGTTACTTTGTTAAGCACAGATAGAAAAGGGTTTGTGTATATAAAGTGAAAAACTGTATATTGTGTACATATATGTATTGTTGAATAATGTTTTGTATTTATGTGTAAATGGTAAAAATGTCTAGTGTTCTTTTCATACATGAAAATTTTGAAGAAAATGAAAAAATAGAATAAAAGGGTACAAATAAGATATACCCAATAAACCTAGGAGTAACACTAGTTTGTTTTTCCTCAAATGTGAGGATTTAGAGAAGTGTGTAGTTGGTACTTGATATTTTTCCCAGTCAGCGCTTAGAGGGCACAGCGCAGGTTATCCATGCAGCGCTTTGATGGCCATGATGCAGGGCACAGCAGGCTACAAATGTCCTGGGCAAGGATAGCGCTTTGCAGGCCCAGCGCTTCCCCATAAACAGTTCTCCTTGGCCCCACAGCGCCTCCAGGCAGCCCAGCGTAAGGGGGGGGGGGGGGGCAGACAGTCTCCGCAGCAAGCCTCAGGGGCCCCAGGGTAACACTCCTCACCTCCTGGGGGGGTCCAGTCCAAGGCGCTCCTTCCCTTCCAGGTGCTTTTAGGTGCAGTGCTTGCATGGTGCCAGGTCTCACCAGCCTCAGGTCCCACCAGCCTCAGGAACCTAGGGGGCCCTCCTTCTTCAGGGGGCCGGGGGGCAGAGCAGCAGGCACTACTGGGCCAGGTCAACAGTTAGTGGGGACTCATCAAAACAGGGCGGTAGGCTTCCACCATCCTCCACTGTAGCGTGGCCCTCCTCCTACACAGCACCCTGAACTCCTGCAGTGGGGCTTCCACTAGCCCTGGGGACAGTAGAGGGGTTCTAGTTAGGTGTAGGGTCCAGCACACAGGCCCAAGTGGCGGTATCCCCTGGCAGCAGGTCCCCTTACGTTCCTGTCCCTGCTCTGTCTCAGCACATGGTGGCACAGACATCCCCCTTATTTATATGCCCCTCACCCCACCTTCCAGGCAGTGCCAGAGCCTTCTAGAATTCTCTGGCGAACTAGTTCTAACTGGCTCAGGGGGAGGAGTAGAGCACCCTGGGTGCCAGGCTTTCCCTCCAAAAGCAGGGATGGCTGGGTACCTAACATCTAGACCACTCACCTACTGCAGTCAGGTGGCACAACACATAGCCATGGCATCCATTTTAAATACAATATTCCATCAGGGTACATTTCTATAATGGAGTTATCACACCATTGCATTACATTTTCATATTAAACAGGGCATCTCATACCACACATGGCCTATACAGCTTTATTTACCATGGGGGAGACATCCTAAATTAGGGGGGTGAAAAGTGAAAAATTTGGGGGGGAAGGGGCCAAGTCCAACAGAATGGATGAGCGCATGCATAGTACCTCAGTGATTGGATGAGTGCAAGGCTAGTGTCTGGGTGATTAGATGTGTGCATGGGTAGTGCCTGGGATAATGGATTAGTGCAAGATTAGTGCCTGGGTGATTGAATGGGTGCATGGGTAACACTTCAATAAATGGATAAGTGCTTAGGGGATTTGATGAGTACATGGAAAGTCCCTGGGTGATCCTAGAAGTGCATGGGCAGTGCCTGACTGATTGGATGAGTGCAAGGGTAGTGCCTGAGTGAATAGATGCGTACATGAGCACAGTGTGAGTGAATGGATGAGTGTAACTGTAGTGCCTGGGTCTCATTGGGATGAGTGCATTGGGTAGTGACTGGGCCATTGGATGAGTGCATTGGTACAGCCTGAGTAAATGGATGAGTGCAAAGTTAGGGACTTGGGGGCAGATTCATAGAACTAATCTGAGACAAAATCCTAAAACTACTACTTTTGGTATTCACAGAAGACATTTAGTAGTAGTAGTAAAGTTAGGATTTTGTCTTACGTTTGGATTTTGTCTTAAGTTAGGATTTTATCTTAAGACCAACACTTAAGACAAACTTAAGTTTAACTTAAGACAAAATCCTAAATTAAGACAAAATCCTAACTTTACTACTACTAAATGCCTTCTGTGAATACCAAAAGTAGTAAATTTAGGATTTTGTCTCAGATTAGTTCTGTGAATCAGCCCCTTGGTGATTAGATATGTGCATGGGTACTACCTGGGTGAATGGATGAGTGCATGGGTAGTGTCTAAGTGAATGGATGAGTGTATGGGCAGTGCCTCAGTGAATGGATAAGAGCAAAGGTAGTACCTGAGTGAATGGAAGAGTGCCTGGATAATGGCTGGGTGAATGAATGAGTACATGGGTAGTGCCTAGGTGAACGGATGAGTGCAAGAATAGTGCCTGTGTGATTGGATGTGTACCTGGGCAACTCCTGGGTGAATGGATTTGTGCATGGGTCGTGGCTGAGTGGATGCATGCGTGCAAGAGTAGCGCCTGTGTGACTGAATGAGTGCATTGGCAGCACCTTATTGAATGGATGAGTGCATGGATAGTGCCTGAGTAAATGAATGAGGGCATGGGTAGAGCCTGAGTGAATGAATGAGTGCAAGGGCAGTGCCTGGGTGATTGGGTGTATGCATGGGTAGTGCCTGGTAGAATGGATGCTTGGATGGGTAGTACCTGAGTGGATGAAAGAGTGCAATAATAGCTCCTTGGTGATTGAATGAGTGCACCTTAATGAATGAATGAGTGCATGGGTAGTGCCTAGGAGATGGGATTAGTGCAGGGGTAGTAGCTGGGTGATTGCATGAGTGCAAGATTAGTGCGTGGGTGATTGGATGTTTGCATGGGTAGTGCCTGGGTTAATGGATTCGTGCAAGAGTAGCACCTGGGTGATTGAATCGGTGCATGGGTGGCACCTCATTGAATGGATAAGTGCAAGGGTAGTGCTTAGGGGATTTGATGAGTGCATTAAAAGTGCCTGGGTGATCACATGAGTGCAGGGGTAGTGCCTGACTGATTGGATGAGTGCATGGGTAGTGCCTGCGTGAATGCAAGAGTGCATGGATATTGGCTGGGTGAATGAATGAGTGCATGGGTAATGCCTCGGTGAATGGATGACTGCAAGAATAGTGCCTGAGTGATTGGATGTGTGCCTAGGTAGTGCCTAGGGGAATGGATGCATGCATGGCTCATGGCAGAATAGATGGATGAGTGCAAGAGTAGCACCTGGGTGATTGAATGAGTGCATTGGCAGCTCCTGATTGAATGGATGAGTGTGAGAGTAGCACCTGGGTGATTGGGTGTGTGCGTCTAGGTAGTACCTGGGTAAATGGATCTATGCATGGGTAGTACCTGAGTAAATAAATGAGTGCAGGAATAGCACCTTGGTGATTGAATGAGTGCATGGGCAGCACCTTTATGAATGGCTGAGTGCATGGGTAGTGCCTGGGTGATTTAATTAGTGCAGGGGTAGTGCCTGGGTGAATGAGTGCAAGGGTAGTGCCTGGCTGATTGGTTGTGTGCATGGGTAGTGCCTAGGTTAATGGATTAGTGCAAGAGTAGCTCCTGGGTGATTGAATGGGTGCATGGGTAGCACCTCATTAAAAGGATAAGTGCAAGGGTAGTGCTTGGGGTATTTGATGAGTGCATGAAAGAACCTGGGTGATCACATGAGTGCATGGGTAGTGCCTGACTGATCGAATGAGTACATGGCCTGAGTGAATGGATGACTACCAGGGCACTGCGTGAGTAAATGGATGAGTGCAACTAGAGGGCCTGGGTCATTGGATGAGTGCATGGGTAGTGACTGGGTCATTGGATGAGTGCATGGGTACTGCCTCAGTGAATGGATGAGTGCAAAGTTATGGACTTGGTGATTAGATGTGTGCATGGGTACTGCTTGGTGAATGGATGAGTGCATGGGTAGTGCCTAAGTGAATGAATGAGTGCATGGGTAGTACCTCAGTGAATAGATGAGAGCAACTGTAGTGCCTGAGTGAATGGAAGAGTGCATGGATAATTGCTGGGTGAATGAATGAGTGCATGGATAGTGCCTAGGTGAATGGATGTGTGCATCGGTAGTGCCTGGGTGAATGGATGCATACATGGGTAGTGCCTGAGTAGATGAATGAGTGCAAGAATAGCTCCTTGGTGATTGAATGAGTGCATGGTCAGTGCCTTATTGAATGGATGAGGGCGTGGGTAGTACCTAGGTGATGGGATTAGTGTGGGGGTAGTGCCTGGGTGATTGGATATGTGCATGAGGCATGCCTGGGTTAATGGATTAGTGCAAGAATAGCACCTGGGTGATTGAATGGGTGCATGGGTTGCACCTCATTGAATGGATAAATACAAGGGTAGTGTTTGGGGTATTCGATGAGCGCATGGAAAGTACCTGGGTGATCGCATGAGTGTGTGGGTAGTGCCTCACTGGATGAGTGCATGGGTAGTGCCTGAGTGAATGGTTGAGTGCATGGGCACAGTGTGAGTGAATGGATGAGTACAACTGTAGTGCCTGGGTCATTGGATGAGTGCATGGGTACTGCCTGAGTGAATGGGTAAGTGCAAAGTTATGGACTTGGTGATTAGATGTGTGCATGGGTAGTGCCTAGGTGAATGGATGAGTGCATGGGTAATGCCTAAGTAAATGGATGAGTGCATGCGTAGTGCCTCAGTGAATGGATGGGAGCAAGGGTAGTGTTGAGTGAACAGAAGCATGCATGGATAATGGCTGGGTGAATGAATGAGTGCATGGGTAGTACCTAGGTGATGAGATTAGTGCAGGGATAGTGCCTGGGTGAATGGTTTATACATGGGAAATACCTGAGTTAATTGATGACTGCATGGGTACTCCATGAGTGGATGATTGAGTGCAAGAATAGCTCCTTGGTGATTGAATGAGTGCATGGGTAGCACCTTATTGAATGTATGAGTGCATGGGTTTTGTCTAGGTAATGGGATTAGTGCTGGGGTAGTGCCTGGGTGATTGAATGAGTGCAAGGGTAGTGCCTGTGTGATTGGATGTGTGTATGTATAGTACCTGGGTGAATGGAAGAGTACATGGATATTGGCTGTGTAAATGAATGAGTGCATGGCTAGTGCCTTGGTGAATGGATGAGTGCAAGCATAGTGCCTAGGTGATTGGATGTGTGCCTGGGTAGTGCCTGAGTGAATGGATGCATGCATGAGTAATGGCTGAGTGGATGGATGTGTTCAAGAGTAGCACCTTATTGAATGGATGAGGGCATGGGTAGTGGCTAGGTAATTAGATATGTGCATCGGTAGTGCCTGGGTGAATGGATGCGTGCATGGGTAGTGCCTGAGTAGATAAATGAGTGCAAGAATAGTTCCTTGGTGTTTGAATGATTGCATGGATAGCACCTTATTGAATGGATGAGTGCATGGGTAGTGCCTAGGTGATGGGATTAGTGCAGAGATATTGCCTGGGTGAATGGATGAGTGCAAGGATAATGCCTGGGTAATTAGATATGTGCATCGGTAGTGCCTGGGTGAATGGATGCATGCATGGGTAGTGCCTGAGTAGATAAATGAGTGCAAGAATAGTTCCTTGGGGATTGAATGATTGCATGGATAGCACCTTATTGAATGGATGAGTGCATGGGTAGTGCCTAGGTGATGGGATTAGTGCAGGGGTAGTGCCTGGGTGATTTCATGAGTGCAAGGGTAGTGCCTGGGTGATTGGATGTGTGCATGGGTAGTACCTGAGTGAATGAAAGAATGCATGGATATTGTCTGAGTAAATAAATGAGTGCATGGATAGTGCCTAGGTAAACGGATGAGTGCAAGGATAGTGCCTGGGTCGTTGGATGTGTGCCTGGGGAGTGCCTGGGTGAATGGATGTATGAATAGGGCATCACTGAGTGAATGGATGAGTGCATGGGTACTATGTGAGTAGATGTATGAGTGCAAGAATGGCTCCTGGGAGATTTCATGGGTGCAAGGGTAGTGCTTGGGTGATTGGATGTATGCATAGGTAGTACCTGAGTGAATGGATAAGTACATGGGTACTGCTTAAGTAAATGGATGAGGGCAACTGTACTGCCTGGATCATTGGATGAGTACATGGGTAGGGATTGGGTCATTGAATGAGTGCATGGGTACTCCCTGAGTAAATGGATGAGTGCAAAGTTAGAGACTTGGTGATTAGATATGTGCATGGGTACCACCTGGGTGAATGGATGAATACATGGGTAGTACCTGAGTGAATGGATGAGTGCATGGGTAGTGCCTGGGTGATTGGATGTGTGCATGGGTAGTGCCTAGATTAATGGATTAGTGCAAAAATCTCCCCTGGGTGATTGAATGGGTGCCTGGGTAGCACCTCATTGAAAGGATAAGTGCAAGGGTAGTGCTTGGGGTATTTGATGAGTGCATGGAAAGAACCTGGGTGGTCACATGAGTGCTTGGGTAGTGCCTGACTGATTGAATGAGCGCATGGGTGGTGCCTGAGTGAATGGATGACTACCAGGGCACTGCGTGAGTGAATAGATGAGTGCAACTGTAGGGCCTGGGTCATTGGATGAGTGCATGGGTAGTGACTGGGTCATTGGATGAGTGCATGGGTACTGCCTGAGTGAATGGATGAGTGTAAAGTTATGGACTTGGTGATTAGATGTGTGCATGGGTACTGCTTGGTGAATGGATGAGTGCATGGGTAGTGCCTTATCGAATGGATGAGTGCATGGGTAGTACCTCAGTGAATAGATGAGAGCAACGGTAGTGCCTGAGTGAATGGAAAAGTGCATGGATAATGGCTGGGTGAATGAATGAGTGCATGGATAGTGCCTAGGTAAATGGATGAGTGCAAGGATAGTGCCTGGGTAATTAGATGTGTGCATCGGTAGTGCCTGGGTGAATGGATGCATACGTGGGTAGTGCCTGAGTAGATGAATGAGTGCAAGAATAGCTCCTTGGTGATTGGTTGAGTGCATGGTCAGTGCCTTATTGAATGGATGAGGGCATAGATAGTACCTAGGTGATGGGATTAGTGTGGGGGTAGTGCCTGGGTGATTGGATGTGTCCATGAGGCATGCCTGGGTTAATGGATTAGTGCAAGAATAGCACCTGGGTGATTGAATGGGTGCATGGGTTGCACCTCATTGAATGGATAAGTACAAGGGTAGTGTTTGGGGTATTCAATGAGTGCATGGAAAGTACCTGGGTGATCGCATGAGTGTGTGGGTAGTGCCTCACGGGTTGGGTAGTGCCTGAGTGAATGGTTGAGTGCATGGGCACAGTGTGAGTGAATGGATGAGTGCAACTGTAGTGCCTGGGTCATTGTATGAGTGCATGGGTAGTGACCGGGTCATTGGATGAGTGAATGGGTAAGTGCAAAGTTATGGACTTGGTGATTAGATGTGTGCATGGGTAAGGCCTAGGTGAATGGATGAGTGCATGGGTAATGCCTAAGTAAATGGATGAGTGCATGCGTAGTACCTCAATGAAAGGATGGGAGCAAGGGTAGTGCCTGAGTGAACAGAAGCATGCATGGATAATGGCTGGGTGAATGAATGAGTGCATGGGTAGTACCAAGGTGATGGGATTAGTGCAGGGATAGTGCCTGGGTGAATGGATGAGTGCAAGGATAATGCCTGGGTAATTATATATGTGCATTGGTAATGCCTGGGTGAATGGATGCATGCATGGGTAGTGCCTGAGTAGATACATGAGTGCACAAATAGTTCCTTGGTTATTGAATGATTGCATGGATAGCACCTTATTGAATGGATGAGTGCATGGGTAGTGCCTATGTGATGGGATTAGTGCAGGGGTAGTGCCTGGGTGATTGCATGAGTGCACTGGTAGTGCCTGGGTGATTGGATGTGTGCATGGGTAGTACCTGAGTGAATGTAAGAATTCATGGATATTGGCTGGGTAAATACATGAGTGCATGGGTAGTGCCTAGGTAAATGGATGAGTGCAAGGATAGTGCCTGGGTCATTTGACGTGTGCCTGGGTAGTGCTTGGGTGAATGGATGTATGAATAGGTCATGGCTGAGTGAATGGATGAGTGCATGGGTACTATGTGAGTAGATGTATGAGTGCACGAATAGCTCCTGGGAGATTTCATGAGTGCAAGGGTAGTGCCTGGGTGATTGGATGTATGCATAGGTAGGACCTGAGTGAATGGATAAGTACATGGGTACTGCATAAGTAAATGGATGAGGGCAACTGTACTGCCTGGATCATTGGATGAGTACATGGGTAGGGATTGGGTCATTGAATGAGTGCATGGGTACTCCCTGAGTAAATGGATGAGTGCAAAGTTAGAGCCTTGGTGATTAGATATGTGCATGGGTACCGCCTGGGTGAATGGATGAATACATGGGTAGTACCTGAGGGAATGGATGAGTGCATGGGTAGTGCCTGGGTGGATGGATGAATGCATGCGTAGTGCCTTAGTGAATAGCTGAGTTCATGGGTAGTGCATGAGTGAATGGCTGAGTGCATGGGTACTGCTTGAGTGAACAGATGTGTGCAAAGGTACTGGGTGGATGATTGGATGAGTGCATGGATAGTGCCTGGGTAAACAGATGAATGCATGGGTAGTACCTGAGTGAATAGATGAGTGCATGTGTATTGCCTGAGTGAATGGATGTTTGTAAAAGTAGTGCCTGAATGAATGGAGGAGTGCATGGGTAAAGGCTGGGTGAATGAATAAGTTCATGGGTAGTGCCTGGGAGACTGGATGTGTTCATGGGTAGTGCTTAGGTAAATCAAGTAGTGCATGGGCAGTGCCTTGGTGAATGGGTGACTGCAAGAGTAGTGCTTAGGTGAATGGTTGTGTGAATTGGTAGTGCCAGAATGAATAGATAAGTGAATTGGCAGTGCCTGAGTGAATGAATGAGTACTTGGGTAGTGCATGACTGGATGGATGAATGCAATGTTAGTGACTGGGTCATTGGATGAGGGCATGGGTAGTGCTTGAGTGAATGGATGAGTGCATGCATTCTTCTTCGGTGAATAGATGATTGCAAGAGTAGTGCCTGGGTGATTTTATGTGTATATGAGTAGTTCCTGAGTGAATGGATGAGTGCATGGATATTGCCTGTATGAATAGATGAGTACAAATGTAGTGACTGGGTGAATGGATATGTGCCTGGGTAGTGCCTGGGTGAATGGATGAGTGCATGAGTATTGCCTGACTGAATGGAGGAGTGCATTGGTAGAGCCTGGGTGAATGGATAAGTGTGATGGTAGTACCTGGGTTATCAGATGAGCACATGGATAGTGCCTGAGTAAATAGAAAAACACATGCATCATGCCTGAGTGAATGGTTGAGTGCAAGGGTAGTGCCTCGGTGATTCGATGTGCATGGGTAGTGCCTGGGTAAATGGATGAGTCTATGGGTAGCACTTGGATGATTGGATGTGTGCATAGGTAGTGCCTGGGTGAATGGATGAATGAATGGGTAGTGCTGAAGTAAATGGAATGGCTAGTGCCTGAGAGAATGGTTGAGTGCAAGGATAGTACCTGAGGGATTGGATGAATGCAAGGTAGGATCTCTTTTAAAAAACAAGCATTTGCAAAGCAATAGGATTCACATTTACGCGAGACCTATTGCATTGAAAAAGGGACATATCCTTTCTGCAACCATTTGTGGCTACCCGTTTTCTTTCCTTAACCTGGACCTCGGACCTCGGACCTGCGTGGGTATTCCGCTCCCCCTCCGCCGCTGCAGACCATCAGCAGCCGCCGTGTGAGGGAGAGCGAGAGGGCAAAAGACTACATTCCCCAGGGACCGGAAGGGAGATCCACAAACAGCGCGCCAGGCGGCGCTTAAATTCAAGGCACCACACCGGTGGAGCGAGGGTCATATCCTTTCTGCAACCCTTTGTGGCTCACCGTTTTCTTTCCTTAACCTGGACCTCAGACCTCGGACCTGCGTGGGTATTCCGCTCCCCCTCCGCCGCTGCAGACCATCAGCAGCCGCCGTGTGAGGGCAAGCGAGAGGGCAAAAGACTACATTCCCCAGCTGCCCTTGCCCCGGGACCGGAAGGGAGATCCACAAACAGCGCTCCAGGCGGCGCTTAAATTCAAGGCACCACACCGGTGGAGCGAGGGTCATATCCTTTCTGCAACCCTTTGTGGCTCACCGTTTTCTTTCCTTAACCTGGACCTCGGACCTCGGACCTCGGACCTCGGACCTGCGTGGGTATTCCGCTCCCCCTCCGCCTCTGCAGACCATCAGCAGCCGCCGTGTGAGGGAGAGCGAGAGGGCAAAAGACTACATTCCCCAGCTGCCCCTGCCCCGGGACCGGAAGGGAGATCCACAAACAGCGCGCCAGGTGGCGCCTAAATTCAAGGCACCACACCGGTGGAGCGAGGGTCATATCCTTTCTGCAACCCTTTGTGGCTCACCGTTTTCTTTCCTTAACCTGGACCTCGGACCTGCGTGGGTATTCCGCTCCCCCTCCGCCGCTGAAGACCATCAGCAGCCGCCGTGTGAGGGAGAGCGGGAGGGCAAAAGACTACATTCCCCAGCTGCCCTTGCCCCGGGACCGGAAGGGAGATCCACAAACAGCGCGCCAGGCGGCGCTTTAATTCAAGGCACCACACCCACGTCGCGGGAGCGCCGGGCAAAGCCCGGGCAAAAGGCGGGCCCTCTACGGCCCTCCGAGGCCAGAGGAGGCTGGGCTGGGCCACCCCCCTAACCTCACTCCTGCAATGTAGAAGGTACTTACATATTTTTTGGATCATCTTATGATCTGATTCAACCTTACTTAACGTGAGTGGAGTATCTCCTATATCATCTAAATACAGACAGTTATTAAGTACTTTTTATACATTTTTGAACTCGAGTAACATGAGGAAGGTAACCAAAACTACTAGGATGCCCACCCTAAGGTCAAATACTAAACAGAAGGTGGTGATCCCTCAACCTGTCTCCAGACTTACTGCGATTGATATAATGTTGAAACAGACCATAGGGGAAGTATCTACCGCTATAGCGAACACAGAAAGGAGGATGTCTTTACCACCGACGACAATTGCCCAAGACTCACAAGATGTAGTAGATGTTCCTCTAGTAGCCACTATAGATGTTACTGATGATCTAGACCTAAGTCTCGGTGTCACCTCCTCTTTCGCCGAGCTCCCGTGTGCTCAGGCCCCCACTGAGATAATAGGGGACATAGAAAATACTCAGCCCAATTTAAGTATTTCGTGGGGTGGGGAGAAGGTGAACTCAAGCAACATAGAGCCAAAAATAGCCAGTGAAGCTCGTGTACATAAGAAAAAAAAGGGCAAAAATAACACGCGAAATCACAACTTAGTAGCTCCAATCACCAACCCTGCACCAGGAATACCTTGTTGGGTGGCAAATATGGTTGCCGATCTCAAGGCAGACCTTGAAGATACGATCATTGCCCACATTAAACCACTTATGTCAAAAATCGACAGACTAACATCCCTAATAAACAACAAAGGGATGGGTTCCACTAGGCAAGTGGGAAATGATGGCATATTAATAAAAGGGGGATTAAAAGGGGGCACTACTAACAATACACCAAAAGATAAGGTAACATCAGCTAACCAATCCACAGTCAATAGACCTAAGGAAGCTATGCAAAATAACATTCCAACTGCGAAGAAAGCCCCTACACCCCTGAATCCCAGTGCATCTAGTATCATCCCACAGGTCCAATCGAAAAAAGGAAATGGAAATCTCCCTGCCTCAGACAATAAATCTGGCCAAAAATCTAAAGAAAGTACAAGTGCAGACACTCCCCTATTAAAAAATCAACCGAAAAGGGCAAGGTTGGCTCGCTTCCAGACAATCAACCTTCCGCCGGAAGCTTTGCCTTTTGTGGTTGTATTGACAGGAGTGCCACCCCTGAAAGAGGGAAAAAAGGAAACACAAATTGAACAAAAAAACAAATGTGCGCAGTGGTTACAGTTAAATAGACCTTTACCTCCAAATATTTCTGGGGAAATTCTTACGGTTAGAAGAGGGGAATGGATAGGTATAAGTATAAAAACAATAGCAGGGGACATTATAACCATCATTTTCAGAGATACGGCTGTAGTGAATTACATATGTAATGCACCCCCTAGCGGAACTAATACACAAATCCACCCCTTACATCCTTCATATTTCTACCTGACCATACCCCAAAGACAAATGCAGAGAAATAGAATACCTGTGAGTAGGGCCTATCACCTAGCCCCCCAGCATAGATTCCAACAATGGCAAATGCCCTGGCAAGGTACCCTAGATTATGATCCTTTTTTATCCCAGCACGCGCATTGGAATAGGTTCTGTGCACTGGACGAGGTGGACTGACTTACACTTGAGGAAACCAGCACTCCACTATCTGACACGAGATTAGATGAGGTAGGGCACATAATGACGGAAATTTCAGCTTTATGCCACCACGCTACCTCTGAATTAGTGTCTAATAATGTTCAGTCCACACCTTTAACTGTGTCTTTGCCCTCAATTGAATGTCCGGGCCCTCATAACAGTAATGGTTATGACCCCAAGGGTTTGTTAATGATTCTTAGTTGGAACCTGGCTGGCATTAACAGGAAATTGGGTTCACCCGAGTGGAATGCTCTGGTGGAGGCGCACAAGATCTGTTTGTTCCAGGAGTCTTGGAGCCTAGAACCACTCCATCGTGTTGGCTATGTCACACATTTTGTGCCCGCAGTAAAACCTAGAAATGGGAAGGGACGCCCTTCGGGGGGCCTTCTCATCTGGGTAAGCATTTCCCTTAATTGCCGTATAATACCCAAGCAGATCAATAGCCCTGATATTCTAGGAATTTCCTTGAGAGGTCCCAGTAGGGGGTTAACCCTCGATTTGTTTAATATATATATCAGAGGTACCAAACATAAGTCTATGTCTCCGATAGTAACCACCCTTGAAGCAGAACTTAGAGAAAACATTGAGGGCGCCCAAATCTTAGTTGCGGGAGATTTTAATTGCACCTATGAGCCACTCTCAACAGATGATATCCTGGACCTGGGCGAGGATGACATCAGAAGGGGTATTCCAGCCCTAACTATTCCCCCGATTAAAAGATGGTCCCAAAGTGCGATCCAGTTAAATGCTCTGACATTGGAGTTTAGCCTAAGAGCCACAAACAGTCGTACAATCTCAGACCCCATGGGTGCTGCCACATTCAATAGAGCCAATCACACTTCGAGGATTGACTATATTTTGCTAGATTTTATATTATGGGGATTCGTGCAGGATATGGTAGTTTTACCTTCTGTAGAAAGCGATCATAATTCGCTTTCCTTATCTCTTAAAACTCCTTGGCCCAATAAATTAGAGGAAATGCCCCCTAAACGAGCGCACAAACTTTCTGTTTCCTCCTGTGGGAGACGCTTGAAGTGGAATAAAATTTCAGCTGATGAAGCTAAACTTAACATTATTAATGAATTGCTTATGGCTTCACAAACGGAATTGGATACTACCAATCCGGCCTTGCTAACTGAAAGGGTAACACCTATCTTTGAGGACACACTTAGGACCATGGGGGACATATTCCTGAAAAAGGTGCGTGTGGGCAGGAACATGGTAACCCGGAACTCCAGGGGCAAGCATGATTGGTACACATCTGCATGCAGGCATGCAAAATCTCTTTTGATTGAGACTGTCAAAGGCAAATCACAAGCCCTGATACAGGGAGCCAGGAAAGAGCACAAGAGAATATTGACAAGTGCAAAAAAGGAGTGGGAAGAAGAGTATTGGCGTATTCTGAAAGAGGCAAGCACTAATAAAGACTCAAGACGTTTCTGGGATACAATCAGAACCAGAAACAGACCAGATAGTGACCTCATAACATGTAACATCTCTAGCCAAGTGTGGGTCAACCACTTCTCCAAATTATACACCCGCCAATCCGGACATAACATCATAGATATTCCCAAGGTTGATCAGGGCTGGGAGGTGGCTCCAATAAACCCCGACCGTTCGACAAAAAGACTTGAGCACGCTACTGGTACTATTATGTCACAAAAGGATTGGGAGGCAGACCTAGTAGATCCCGACTTCTCAATAAAAGAAGTAGAGTATGCCATTAGTACCATTATGCCCCAAAAGGCGGCCGGTCCGGGCGGTATTCCCGGGGACCTGCTGCGTTCAGACATCCCGAAATGGGGGAAACGTATTCACTGCCTGCACACTGCTATCTGTAGGGGTGCACCGATTCCCACATCCTGGAAAGGGGCGGAGGTCGTCCTTATCTTTAAAAAAGGTGCTAGGGACGACCCGTCGAATTATAGACCTATAAGCTTGTTGGACATAATCCAAAAGGTAGTCGGTAAGGTAATGCTGGTTAGAATATTGGAATGGATTAATGAAAATAACATCCTGTCTGACTACCAGGCCGGATTTAGAGAAGGTACCGGCACAATAGAACAAGCCTTCAGATTGATGTTAGTGTATTGGAAGGTGGTGATCATAGGCAAAGGCAGTCTTTATCTCGCATTTATCGATTTAAAGACTGCCTTTGACCTTGTACCCAGGGAGACTCTCTGGAGAGTCCTTGCTGACATGGGGAAACCTCACTACATTTTATCATTACTCGTAAGGCTTCACGAGAATAGTTTTGCCCAGATAAGATGGGGCACTGAGGGAGAGAAAACCAGCAGTATCCCGGTAGAGAGAGGGGTTCGTCAGGGATGTGTTCTAGCTCCCACCCTTTTCTCCCTGTATATCAACGGAGTGGTCGAGCACCTGCTGAAAGATCCTTCAGATGAACCATCCCTGGCGGGGGAGCGTATCCCCACCCTTCTCTTTGCGGATGATACGCTCTTGCTATCTAAATCACCTATGGGTCTCCAAAAACTCCTCAACAACTTTCAGACCTTTTGTGCAGAACGGGGCCTGGTAATCAATACCGACAAAACGAAATATCTTGTGATGAATTCCCCAAAAAAACCTGTACGTCCCCCAAAGTTGAACACTGTACCTTTGGGGAGGGTAGATGTATTTGATTACCTAGGCATCCGCTTGTTGCACTATATGCAGTGGGCTCCCCACCTAGACAAAATGCTGTTAGCCCATAAGAGGGTAACAGGGGCTCTCCTGAAGGAGCAGCGCTCTTGTGCTATTAGACCCATAGCCCCTGTCATTGAAATTTATACAGCAAGGGGAGTTAGCTCTGCTCTCTATGGGGCAGAGCAATGGGGCTCAAGCAATACCAGTGAATTGTCAAGATCTGAGAGGAAGTTTTGCAGGGCCATCATGTCACTTTCCCAAGGTACTCCCATGGCCCCATTAATGCTCGATCTAGGTTGCCGACCCATTGGAGATTTAGCAGAATTTCGGCCCTTACTTTTATGGGCCCGGCTGTGGCGAGTCCCGGAGCTTGCCAAATATGCGAAAGGGCTCTCTGAAATAATGTCATTACCAGGGTGGCACAGAATAAAATGGTTGAGAGACATGAAATCCCTCTTGTGCAACTTGGGCCTAAGTGAAGCTTGGGCAAATAGGTCTTCTCCACCAAAGGCAACACTTAAGAGTCTGTACTGGAATTGGATTTTGACTCAACGGAGTACTAATCTCACATTGGGTAGATTTGCGGAGGATTTTTTGAAATTTAAAGACTTACCAATCCGGGAACTCTACTTGGATATCATTGAGAAACCACTGGATAGGACCCTTTATTTTAAATTCAGAACTGGGACTCTTCCTCTGCATGCCTTTACATCTCGGTGGAAACCGCCAGCACAGACTACTGAGTTTTGCCCCACTTGCATATCTAGACAAGAGACAGTGGCACATTTTCTGTTTGAGTGCCAGGAGTATGCCCAACCAAGAAGAAGATGGCTTAAGCAATTGTGCCGCTTGTTAGGGACCAGGCACCACATTGAGGCATTACGCATTCTTATGTCGGACTCTCGCCCACTGTATGTGTGTACCCTTTCAAAAATTTTATCTTGGGCCTGGTGCATTAGAAGCAAAAGGCTTAAAGAAAATGTTTAATTCTTTTTTTAATCAATCACTTATGATATGCTTCTTTTATCTGAAAACTAAGACTTTTAAAGTTAAATGCAATTAAATTGCTGTATCTTCCTTCTTTTCTTTTAAAACAAATGAACTTATATACTTTTACTGTGAAGCTTTTATGATAATTTTTATCGAAATAAAGCCTTTTTGACTTGACTTGAATGCAAGGTAGTGCCTAGGTAATCAGATGAGTGCAAGCGTAGCACCTGTGTGATTGCTGAGTGCATGCATAGTGCCTCAGTGAATAAATGAGTGTATGTGTAGAGCCTGGGGGCTTGGATGAGTGCATGGGTAGTGCCTGGGTGAATGTATGAGTGCAGGGTTATGCCTGGGTGATAGGATGTGTGCATTTGTAGTACCTGGATGAATAGATGAGTGAATAGGTAGTGCCTGCGTAAATGGATGAGTACTTCGGGAGTGTGTGAGTGGATGGATGAGTTCAACATTAGTGCCTGGGTCATTGGATGAGCACATGGGTAGTGCTTGAGTGAATGGATGAGTGCATGCATTGTTCTTCAGTGAATGGATAATTGCAAGAGTAGTGCCTGGGTGATTTTATGTGTATATGAGTAGTGCCTGAGTGAATGGATGAGTGCATGGCTGCTGCCTGAGTGAATCGATGAGTACAAATGTAGTGACTGGGTGAATGGATGTGTGCATGGGTAGTGCCTGGGTGAATGTATGAGTGCAGGGTTATGCCTGGGTGATAGGATGTGTGCATTTGTAGTACCTGGATGAATAGATGAGTGAATAGGTAGTGCCTGCGTAAATGGATGAGTACTTCGGGAGTGTGTGAGTGGATGGATGAGTTCAACATTAGTGCCTGGGTCATTGGATGAGCACATGGGTAGTGCTTGAGTGAATGGATGAGTGCATGCATTGTTCTTCAGTGAATGGATAATTGCAAGAGTAGTGCCTGGGTGATTTTATGTGTATATGAGTAGTGCCTGAGTGAATGGATGAGTGCATGGCTGCTGCCTGAGTGAATCGATGAGTACAAATGTAGTGACTGGGTGAATGGATGTGTGCCTGGGTAGTGCCTGGGTGAATGGATGAGTGCATGAGTAGTGCCTGACTGAATGGAGGAGTGCATAGGTAGAGCCTTGGTGAATGGATAAGCGTGAGGGTAGTGCCTGGGTCATTAGATGAGTGCATGGGTAGTGCCTGAGTGAATAGAAAAACACATGCGTCATGCCTGAGTGGATGGATGAGTGTGAGGGTAGTGTCTCAATGATTCGATGTGTGCATGGGTAGTGCCTGAGTGGATAGATGAGTGCAAGGGTTGTGCCTCAATGATTCGATGTGTGCATGGGTAGTGCCTGGGTGAATGGATGAGTGAATGGGTAGTGCTGGAGTAAATGGATGGATAGTGCCTGAGAGAATGGTTGAGTGCAAGGATAGTACCTGAGAGATTGGATGAATGCAAGGTAGTGCCTGGGTAATCGGATGAGTCCAAGCGTAGCGCCTGTGTGATTGGTGAGTGCATGGATAGTGCCTCGGTGAATGAATGAGTGTATGTGTAGAGCCTGGGTGATTGGATGAGTGCATGGGTAGTGCCTGGGTGAATGCATGAGTGCAAGGTTAGTGCCTGGGTGATAAGATGTGTGCATTGGTAGTACCTGGATGAATAGTTGAGTGAATAGTAAGTGCCTGAGTAAAAGGATGAGTACATGGGTAGTGCATGAGTGGATGGATGAGTTCAACATTAGTGCCTGGGTCATTGGATGAGTGCATGGGTAGTGCCTGAGTGAATGAATGAGCATATGCATTGTTCTTAAATGACTGGATGAGTGCAAGGTTAGTGCCTGTGTAATTGGATGAATGCAAGGTAGTGCCTGGGTAATCAGATGAGTGCAAGTGTAGCGCCTGTGTGATTGGTGAATACATGGATAGTGCCTCAGTGAATGATTGAGTGTATGTGTAGAGCCTGGGTGATTGAATGAGTGCATTGGTAGTGCCTGGGTGAATGCATACGTGCAAGGTTAGTGCCTGGGTGATAGGATGTGTACATTGGTAGTACCTGGATGAATAGATCAGTGACTAGGTAGTGCCTGAGTAAAAGGATGAGTACATAGGTATTATGTGAGTGGATGGATGAGTTCAACATTAGTGCCTGGGTCATTGGATGAGGGCATGGGTAGTGCCTGAGTGAATGAATGAGCGTATGCATTGTTCTTGAATGCCTGGATGAGTGCAAGGTTAGTGCCTGGGTAATTGGATGTGTGCTGGGTAGTGCCCAGGTGAATGGATGAGAGCATGAGTAGTGCCTGATTGAATGGAGGAGTGCATGGGTAGAGCCTGAGTGAATTGAATGAATGCAAAGTTAGTCCCTGGGTGATTGGATGAGTGCATGGTTACTGCTGTTTAGTGAAAGGTTGCATGCAAGAGCAGCACCTGGACGGTTGCATGACTGCATTGGTAGCGCATCACTAAATGAATGAGTGCAAGGATAGTGTCTGGGTAATTGGATGTGTACATGGGTAGTGCCCGAGTGAATGGATAATTGCATGGGTGGTGCCAGAGTGAATGATGAGCGCAAGGGTAGTGCCTGGGTCATTGTATGAGCACATAGGTTGTCCCTGAGTAAATGGATGAGCGCATGCATAGTTACTGAGTTAATGGATGTGTGCAAGGGTATTGCCTGGGTCATTGGATATGTACATGGGTAGTGCCCGAGTGAATGGATGATTGCATGGGTGGTGCCAGAGTGAATGATGAGCGCAAGGGTAGTGCCTGGGTAAATGGATATGTGCAAGGCTGGTGCCTTTGTGCATTGTTGAGTGCATGGATAATGGCTGGGTAAATGAATGACTGCAAAGGCGGTGCCTGGGTGAGTGGATGAGAGCTAGGGAAGTGTCTGGGTGATTGGGTGAGTGCATGGGTAGTGTCTGAGTGATTGGTTGAGTGCATGGGTACTGCCAGGGTGACTGCATGAGTGCAAGAGTGGTGCCTGGGTGATTGGATGATGCATGGATACCATATCATTGAATGGATGAGTGTAAGGTCAGTAAGGTCCGTAATGGGTAGTGCCTGGATGATTGGATGAGTACATTAGTACTGCCTGAGTGAAAGAATGTGCGCACGAGCAGTGCATGAGTGAATGAATGAATGTATGGGTACTGCCTGAGTTAATAGATGAGTGCAAAGGTAGTGATTGGGTGTTTGAATGAGTGCATGGGTAGTGCCTGGGTGAATGGATGAGTGTATGGGTAGTGCCTGAGTGAATAGATGAGTGCACATGTAGTGTTTGAGTGAATAAATGTTTGCAAAGGCAGTGCCTGAGCTAAAGGATGAGTGCATGGATAGAGGCTGTGAATGAATGAGTGCATGGGTAGCACCTGGGTGACTGAATGCAAGAGTAGTGCCTGGGTGAATGGATGTATGCATGGGTAGTGCCTGGGTGAAGGGATAAGTTAAATGGTAGTTCCTGAGTAATAGGTTGAGTGCATGGGTAGTGCATCAGTAGGTGGATGAGTACAAGAGTAGTGTCTGGGTGATTGGATGGTTGCATGGATACCACCTGATTGAATAAATGAGTATAAGTTAAGTACCTTGGTGATTGGATGAGTAAATGGGTAGTGCCTATATGATTGGATGAGTACATTAGTACTGCCTGAGTGAACGAATGTGTGCATGTGCAGTGCATGAGTGAATGAATGAGTGCATGGGTACTGCCTGACTTAATGGATGAGTGCAAAGGTAGTGACTGGTTGATTGGATGAGTGCATAGGTAGTTCCTGGGTGAATGAACAAGGGAATGGGTAGAGCCAGGATGAATGGATGAGTGCTTAAATAGTGCCTGAGTGTTAGAAGGGGCGATCTCCGAGGGCCAAGTTATGCTCACCCGGGCACCCCAAGATCCACCTCTCCCACAGAACTTGCCGAGTCTTATCGTGAGGTCCTCACCGGGGAGGACTTCGAGTCTAGGATCGTACACACTGAGCTCACACCACACTACGAACAGACACCACACCGTTGGGTTGAAGTAACAAGTTCTTTTATATAAGAAATAAACAAAGGAAGCACTCTTATGTACACAGTGGTCGAGGGACCACAAGGTCGATGAGGAATCGGGAAGGGGGGAGCGGGACAGTCTTTTAGTCTCTGGGACAGTATGAGGCATACCCTACGCACAGCTCTCAATCCTCGAGCCGGGAGGTACGGGATGATGGTCGTACTGGCTGCTTCGCCCACGTCGAGTCTGCTCGGTCGTGATGGTGATCTCGATGGTCCAGCCGGACCAGAGTACTCCTGGAGCCGCGACGAGGTCAGCAGGGCTCGATCTGGAGAAGTTTGTGAGGAGCCGCGACAGCGTCAGCAGGGCTCGGGTGTTATCCAGAGGTCGAGCCGCGACAGCGTCAGCAGGGCTCCGATGGTTACAAGAGGACGAGCTGCGACAGCGTCAGCAGGGCTCCGATGGTCTTAGAGGTCGAGCCGCGACAGCGTCAGCAGGGCTCCGATGGTCTTAGAGGTCGAGCCGCGACAGCGTCAGCAGGGCTCCGATGGTTCAGTTTAGCTTGAGCCGCGACAGCGTCAGCAGGGCTCCGAGGGTTACAGTTCAGCTTGAGCCGCAACAGCGTCAGCAGGGCTCCGATGGTTCAGTTCAGCTTGAGCCGCGACAGCGTCAGCAGGGCTCCGATGGTTCCAGATGAGTCTTCTTAGGGTCAGCCGCGATCAGATCAGCAGGGCTTCAGGTCCAAGATACAACTGCCCGCTAGTTGTCGGGCGGGCCCAGTTATAGTCTTTTCGCTCTTTGATCTCCGGACCCTCGCAGGCGGAGGTCTCAAGCCCTGGGGGCTGGTCGTTGGCGAGGTCCGGCGGTTGGCTCTTTGATCCCTTTGAAAGATGGGTCCGGGAATTCCCAGACGCCCAGCGGGTCTGGAGCCAGACCTCGGGGAGGCCAGAGGGGTGATCGAAACTGGGCCACAGGGGAGGCCCAAAGGTGTGACAGATACCAGTCTCTCAGGGGAGGCCGGAGGTGCCATCGAAACTCCCTGGCTTATCTCACTCGGGAGCCCTTTACCCCCCGGCTGGGACTGGCGCGCCTTTGGAGTCTGGGTTTCGCTGGGGCCGGGGTCACACTAGGCCCAAGGAGACAGGGATGTCGGGAAGGGAAGATGGCGTCCGGGCCTTGTGGGGCATGCCAGGTCTAGGCGCTCGGAGCCGGGAGCGGGACGGGGACATGCGGCCTGGTCGTGGGTTTACGGGGGTTCGGGCTCATCGGGGGTGAGACGACCAGGCTGCTGGGTGCAGGCTATTCTTACGGGGACGCTGCGCAGGGGCTCAGGGTGCAGGCCTACGCTCGCAGGGTTCTGAGGGACAGAGACGGGCCACGCCACGAGGCCGTGTCCAACACTGAGTAAATGGATGAGTGCAATGTTAATGCCTGGGTGATTGGGTGAGTGCATGGGTTGTGCCTGAGTGAATGGATGAGTACATAGTTAATATATACGTAGATGGATGTGTAACAATGGTGCCTGGGTCATTGGATGAGTGCTTGGGTTGTGCCTGAATTAATGGATAAGCACATGCATTGTGCCTGAGTGAATGGATGAGTATAAGGGAAGTGCCTGGGTGATTGGATGTGTGCAAGTTATTGTCTGGATAATCAGATGAGTGCAAGCATAGTGCCTGGGTGATTGGTGAGTGAATGGGTAGTGCCTGGGTGAATGAAGGAGTGTATGGGTAGAGCCAGGGTGAATGGATGACTGCTTAAGTAGTGCCTGAGTAAATGGATGAGTGCAATGTTAGTGACTGGGTGATTGGATGAGTGCATGGGTTGTCCTTGAGTGAATGGATGAGTACATGGTTAGTGCATGAGTAGATGGATGTGTGTAACAATGATGCCTGGGTCTTTGGATGAGCACATGGGTAGTGCCTGAATGAATGGATGAGCACATGCATTGTGCTTGAGTGAATAGATGAGTGCAAGGCAGTGCTACAGTAATTGGAAGTGTGCATGAGTAGTGCCTGGGTGAATAGATGAGTGAAAGGGTAGTGTCTGAGTAAATGGATGAGCACATGCGTTGTGCGTAAGTGAATGGATTAGTGCAAGGGCAGTGCCTGGATATGTGCATGAGTAGTGCCTGGCTGAATGGATGGGAGTATGTGTAGTGCCTGAGTGATGGATGAGTACGTGGGTACTGCGTAAGTGGATGAATGAGACGGGCCACGCCACGAGGCCGGGTCCAACACGCGTCCCCCCCAGCTGAAGGCGGGGAGAACTACCCATCCTCTTGGGGGTTCTCTACGCTGAGGCGGAAGAATCGGGACAGGCCGTCTGCGTTGGCGTGGTCAACACCAGGCCGGTGCTCAGCAGTGAAGTCCATCCCCTGGAGTGAGATGGACCAGCGCAGCAATTTGGGATTCTCCCCTCTCATCTGCATTAGCCACCGGAGGGGTCGGTGGTCGGTCTGGACCCGGAAGTGAGTTCCGAACAGGTAGGGCCTCAGCTTCTTCAGGGCCCAAACCACCGCGAAGGCCTCCCGCTCGATGGTGCTCCACCTTTGTTCGCGAGGGAGTAGCCTCCGGCTAATAAATGCCACTGGTTGGTCTAGGCCGTTCTCGTTCACCTGGGACAGGACCGCTCCGATGCCATGCTCGGACGCGTCCGTCTGGACTACAAACTCTCGTGAGTAGTCGGGGGCCTGCAGGATGGGGGCGGTGCACATAGCGTCTTTCAACAACTCGAACGCCCCTTGGCAGGCGGAGGTCCAGCTGACTTTCCTCGGCTGGTTTTTGGAGGTTAATTCCGTGAGGGGGGCTACGATGCTGCCGTAATTTTTGATGAACCGGCGATAGTACCCCGTGAGTCCTAGAAACGCCCGCACTTCCGTCTGGGTCGTGGGGGCCTCCCAGGCCACGATGGCATCGATCTTGGGCTGGAGGGGGGCTACGAGGCCGCTGCCGACCTGGTGCCCGAGGTAGATTACGGACCCTTGTCCGATCTGGCACTTGCTTGCCTTAATGGTGAGACCAGCCCTTCTCAGGGCGGTCAGCACCGCCCAGAGGTGCTGGAGGTGCTCGGGCCAGTGGGAACTGTACACTGCGATATCGTCCAGATACGCAGCGCTGAACTCTTCCAACCCAGCCAGTACCTGGTTAACCAGCCTCTGGAAGGTGGCGGGGGCGTTCTTCATCCCGAAGGGCATCACTTGGAAATGGTAGTGACCATCCGGGGTGGAAAAAGCGGATCTTTCCTTAGCTCCCTCGGTGAGGGCGATCTGCCAGTATCCACTGGTCAGGTCGAGCGTGCTTAGGAAGCGAGCAGCCCCGAGGCGATCGATAAGCTCGTTGGCTCGGGGGATGGGGTGAGCATCGGTTCTGGTGACTGCGTTGAGCCCGCGGTAGTCAACGCAGAACCTCAGCTTGGGAACAGCACCGGGGGCGGCTGCCTTCGGAACCAGGACCACGGGGCTAGCCCATGGGCTGTCAGAGGCTTCGACCACCCCGAGAGCCAACATCTTCGATACCTCGGCCTTGATACAGGCCCGGACTCGGTCAGGGACGCGGTAGGCTCTGTGCCGTACCGGAGGGCTGTCTCCGGTGTCCACGTCGTGGACGCACCAGCTGGTGATGCCGGGGGTGAGGGAGAAGAGGTCCGAGAACTGTCCCAACAACTGGCGACAGTCCTCGCGCTGCCCGGAAGAGAGGGAGGAGGAGAGACTCACCCCCTCTACGGAGCCATCTTTTTCTTCCGTGGACAGAGGATCGGGGAGGGGCTCCGTTTCTTCTTCTTCCCCATCGTCCGTGGCGAGGAGCAAACTCAACTCGGACCGGGCGAAGTGGGGCTTGAGGCGGTTCACGTGAAGGACCCGCAAGGGGTTCCTGGGGGACTCTACGTCGATGAGGTAGGTCACCTGACTTTTGCGTTCGACCACCTTGAAGGGCCCTGTTCACTTGTCTTGCAGGGCACAGGGCTCTACGGGGGCCATCACCCAGACCCGCTGTCCGAGCTGGAACTCGACCAGAGTGGCATTTTGGTCATACCACCGTTTCATTTCTTCTTGACTGGCCTCGAGGTTCGCCTCGGCCAGTTCTCTGAACTTCCTCGTCTGGTTCCGGAGGGCCAGAATGTAACGAAACACATCTGGAGGAGGCTCAGGGGCCGCCGTCTCCCACCCTTCCTTGACCAGACTGAGGGGTCCTCGGACGGGGTGCCCGTAGAGCAGCTCGAAGGGGCTGAACCCCAGGGACTTCTGGGGGACTTCGCGGTACGCGAAGAGGAGACAGGGAAGGAGGACGTCCCACTTACGCCTCAGGGGCTCTTCGAGACCCATGATCATCCCTTTGAGGGGCCGGTTGAAGCGTTCCACCAGCTCGTTCCCCTGGGGTTGATATGGGGTGGTGAACTTGTAGGTCACCCCACATTGCTGCCAGAGGGACTTCATGTATTTCGAGATGAAGTTGGTCCCTCGGTCGCTGACGACTTCTCGGGGGAATCCCACCCGGGAGAAGATGGCCATGAGGGCCCGCCCCACTACAGGGGCGGTCACCGTCCGGAGGGGAATGGCTTCGGGGTAGCGGGTGGCATGGTCCACCAGCACTAGGATAAAGCGGTGCCCCAAGGAGGTCTGGGGGTCGAGGGGGCCCACGATGTCGATTCCCACCATCTCAAAGGGGGTACTGACCACGGGGAAGGGCTGGAGGGGGGCCTTGCGCCTCCCGCCGCTCTTCCCGCTGGACTGACACGTGGGGCAGGACTTACAGTGAGCCTCCACATCGGAGCGCATGCCCGGCCAGTAGAAGTGGGTGACCAGGCGATGGTACGTTTTGTCTTGTCCCAAGTGTCCCGCCAGGGCCACGTCATGGGCCAGGTTCAGGAGAAAGCCGCGGAAGCGTAGGGGGACCACCAGCACTCGGCCGGACCCTAGCTCGGCGGACTTTTGTTCGCTGTATAAGAGGCCGTTTTCCCAATATACCAAGTGGGAGCCGGACTGGTCACCGGCGGCCTGGGCGGCGGCCTGCTGCCGCGGCCCAACCAAGGATGGACAGGAGGTCTGCTCTAGGCAGAATTCTTCACGGGACGGTCCTCCTTCTTGGCGCCACTGGGCCAGCTCAGGAAGGTCGTCCAGGCTCGGGGTCGAATCGACGCTAGGGCCGAGGGGACCTGCGTCGGGGGGGAAGCTCTCCCCGGGGAACAGTTCAGGGGCTTCGGAGGGTTCATGGACCTCGGGGTCCTCAGGGGTCATTGGTGCCGCCTCTAAGGTTGCCCCTTCGGGGGTGACCCTTCGGGCGGTCATCGACCGGGTACTCACACAGGCCCATTCGGGCAGGCCCACCATCTCCAGGTGTGTCCTTTTCTCAACCCGCTGCCATGGGGAGCTTTCTAGATCGTTGCCGAGCAGGCAGTCCACGGGCATGTCGGAGCGGACTGCCACTCGTAACTCCCCAGAGACGCCCCCCCACTCGAACGGGACTTGAGCTATCCGGCAGGTGCGGACGGAGTTATCGGCTGCGATCACCCTGCAGGAGATGTGGGGAACAATCTGGGCTTCGGTTACTAGATGCCGTTTGACGGCGGTGATACTGGCCCCCGTGTCTCGGAGCCCCCCTATGTGATGGCCATTGACAGTCACCTGCTGTCGGTACTTCTCGGTATTGTCGGGTAGGGGGGCTCCTGGGACCATCTCTCTATCACCCAGGGAGACTAACATCATGGCTGCGGGGTCAGCTCCCTCGAACTCCTCTTCTCCCTCCTCTTCTTCTAGGGCTACTAAGGTGATGTGGCGTGCTGGGGACCCTGCAGCGGCAGGCTTCTTGAACAAAGGGCAGCGGGGGTCATTGGCATAGTGCCCTGGTTGCTGGCAATGGTAGCAGGCTTGGCTGACTCGGGGCCCTGGTTTGGCTGGGGGAAACCCTGCGCGCGCTGTGGGAGGCAAGGTGCTGGGCTGGTTTCTGGGGGGACTGCGTGGGGACCCTCCCTGGGATCCCCTCTGTCTATTCTGGTTCCCCCCTCCTCTCTGGCGGGAAGACCCCTGTTCATTTCCGCCAGAATCTCCCCCGGGCCCTCGGGGGACTCGGGTGCTCACCCAGCGATCGGCCTCGACGGCCAGTTTCCGGGGGTCAGCCAACTTGCTGTCCAGGAGGTGCTGTCGGAGTTCCACAAAGCAATTCAGGGACAAATGTTCATACGCAATCAGGTCAATGAGCCCCTCGAAGGTGGACACCTTGCTGCCCTTGATCCACCCCTCGAGGGCCCGGCTATAGAAATTGACATACTCCACCCAGGTGGTGCCGGGGATCTTCTTGCACTCTCGGAAGCGTTGGCGGTACATTTCTGGGGTGAGCCCGTACCTTGTGAGGAGGGCTTCTTTCATGTGGCTGTAGGAGGTCTGTTCAGCAGATGGAAGGTCGAGTAGGGTGTCTCTCCCCTCACTCAGGAATCGTCCCCACAGCCCGGCTCCCCAATCTTTCTGCGGAACTCTGTGAGAGGTCATGGCGACCTCGTAGGCCTTGAACCATTGCTGTATGTCGTCATTTTTATAATATTCTTTGACCACATCCTTGGGGATGTGGACCTTGGGTTCCACCGGGGGAACGGACTCTCGGGTCGCTGCTGTTTTATTACCTTCGTTCCGGGCCTTTAGTTCTATTTCCAATACGCTGCGCTCGTGCTCCAGCTGGAGCTTCTTTCCGTCGTGTTCTCGTTGGAGTTTCTTCTCCTCCAGTTCTCCTTGCAGCCGCAGCTGCTCGATGGCTAGCTTTTTCTCGGCCAGCTTGAGTTCTACCTCCATCTTTAAACGGGCTAGTTCTAGCTCGTGGCTTCGGTTGCGTTCTCGGTCGGTCATCTCTTCTTGAGATAGACCTCTCTCCGTGCTGTGAGTCCGCGTCGGGGACTCTGCTCTTTCTTGCTGTGGGGCGTGGGTTTCGATCAGGGGGGCTCCCCCTCCATCAGCTTCTGTCGGTGCTGGAGGTTGGGCTCCGGTCTCCACCCTGGCTGTTAGAGCTTGCTGAAGGTCCTCTTTGGTGTTTAATCCCGTTGATGGGATACGGAGATCTTTGCAGAATTGCTTGAGCTCACGGTGCGAATAGTCTCCCAGAAGCTCCATCTGGAAGGTGGTCTTGTCGGCCGTGACGCTCATGGCTGCTCTTCGTTCGAGTAGTGTGTCAGTACTGTACGATCCCTAGACGTAGGTTCTTATCGCGACGCTGCCACCAAATATTAGAAGGGGCGATCTCCGAGGGCCAGGTTATGCTCACCCGGGCACCCCAAGATCCACCTCTCCCACAGAACTTGCCGAGTCTTATCGTGAGGTCCTCACCGGGGAGGACTTCGAGTCTAGGATCGTACACACTGAGCTCACACCACACTACGAACAGACACCACACCGTTGGGTTGAAGTAACAAGTTCTTTTATATAAGAAATAAACAAAGGAAGCACTCTTATGTACACAGTGGTCGAGGGACCACAAGGTCGTTGAGGAATCGGGAAGGGGGGAGCGGGACAGTCTTTTAGTCTCTGGGACAGTATGAGGCGTACCCTACGCACAGCTCTCAATCCTTGAGCCGGGAGGTACGGGTTGATGGTCGTACTGGCTGCTTCGCCCACGTCGAGTCTGCTCGGTCGTGATGGTGATCTCGATGGTCCAGCCGGACCAGAGTACTCCTGGAGCCGCGACGAGGTCAGCAGGGCTCGATCTGGAGAAGTTCGTGAGGAGCCGCGACAGCGTCAGCAGGGCTCGGGTGTTATCCAGAGGTCGAGCCGCGACAGCGTCAGCAGGGCTCCGATGGTTACAAGAGGACGAGCCGCGACAGCGTCAGCAGGGCTCCGATGGTCTTAGAGGTCGAGCCGCGACAGCGTCAGCAGGGCTCCGATGGTCTTAGAGGTCGAGCCGCGACAGCGTCAGCAGGGCTCCGATGGTTCAGTTTAGCTTGAGCCGCGACAGCGTCAGCAGGGCTCCGAGGGTTACAGTTCAGCTTGAGCCGCGACAGCGTCAGCAGGGCTCCGATGGTTCAGTTCAGCTTGAGCCGCGACAGCGTCAGCAGGGCTCCGATGGTTCCAGATGAGTCTTCTTAGGGTCAGCCGCGATCAGATCAGCAGGGCTTCAGGTCCAAGATACAACTGCCCGCTAGTTGTCGGGCGGGCCCAGTTATAGTCTTTTCGCTCTTTGATCTCCGGACCCTCGCAGGCGGAGGTCTCAAGCCCTGGGGGCTGGTCGTTGGCGAGGTCCGGCGGTTGGCTCTTTGATCCCTTTGAAAGATGGGTCCGGGAATTCCCAGACGCCCAGCGGGTCTGGAGCCAGCCCTCGGGGAGGCCAGAGGGGTGATCGAAACTGGGCCACAGGGGAGGCCCAAAGGTGTGACAGATACCAGTCTCTCAGGGGAGGCCGGAGGTGCCATCGAAACTCCCTGGCTTATCTCACTCGGGGAGCCCTTTACCCCCCGGCTGGGACTGGCGCGCCTTTGGAGTCTGGGTTTCGCTGGGGCCGGGGTCACGCTAGGCCCAAGGAGACAGGGATGTCGGGAAGGGAAGATGGCGTCCGGGCCTTGTGGGGCATGCCAGGTCTAGGCGCTCGGAGCCGGGAGCGGGACGGGGACATGCGGCCTGGTCGTGGGTTTGCGGGGGTTCGGGCTCATCGGGGGTGAGACGACCAGGCTGCTGGGTGCAGGCTATTCTTACGGGGACGCTGCGTAGGGGCTCAGGGTGCAGGCCTACGCTCGCAGGGTTCTGAGGGACAGAGACGGGCCACGCCACGAGGCCGTGACCAACACTGAGTAAATGGATGAGTGCAATGTTAATGCCTGGGTGATTGGGTGAGTGCATGGGTTGTGCCTGAGTGAATGGATGAGTACATGGTTAATATATACGTAGATGGATGTGTAACAATGGTGCCTGGGTCATTGGATGAGTGCTTGGGTAGTGCCTGAATTAATGGATAAGCACATGCATTGTGCCTGAGTGAATGGATGAGTATAAGGGAAGTGCCTGGGTGATTGGATGTGTGCAAGTTATTGTCTGGATAATCAGATGAGTGCAAGCATAGTGCCTGGGTGATTGGTGAGTGAATGGGTAGTGCCTGGGTGAATGAAGGAGTGTATGGGTAGAGCCAGGGTGAATGGATGACTGCTTAAGTAGTGCCTGAGTAAATGGATGAGTGCAATGTTAGTGACTGGGTGATTGGATGAGTGCATGGGTTGTCCTTGAGTGAATGGATGAGTACATGGTTAGTGCATGAGTAGATGGATGTGTGTAACAATGATGCCTGGGTCTTTGGATGAGCACATGGGTAGTGCCTGAATGAATGGATGAGCACATGCATTGTGACTGGGTGAATGGATGAGTGCAAGGCAGTGCTACAGTAATTGGAAGTGTGCATGAGTAGTGCCTGGGTGAATAGATGAGTGAAAGGGTAGTGTCTGAGTAAATGGATGAGCACATGCGTTGTGCGTAAGTGAATGGATTAGTGCAAGGGCAGTGCCTGGGTGATTGGATATGTGCATGAGTAGTGCCTGGCTGAATGGATGGGAGTATGTGTAGTGCCTGAGTGATGGATGAGTACGTGGGTACTGCGTAAGTGGATGAATGAGTGCAACAGTAGTACCTGGGTCATTGGATAAGTGCATGTTTAGTGCCTGAATGAATGGATGAGAACATGCATTGTGCTTGAGTGAATGGATGAGTGCAAGGGCAGTGCCTGGGTGATTGGAAGTGTGCATGGGTAGTGCCTGGGTGAATGGATGAGTGCATGAGTAGTGCCTGATTGAATGGATGAGTACATGGTTAGTACGTAAGTAGATGGATATGTGTAACAATGGTGCCTGGTTCTTTGGATGAGCGCATGGGTAGTGGCCAAATGAATGGCTGAGCACTTGCATTGTGCCTGGGTGAATGGATGAGTACAAGGGCAGTGCCTGGGTGATTGCATGTGTGCAAGGTAGTGCCTGGATAATCAGATGAGTACAAGCATAGTGCCTGGGTGATTGGGGAGTGAATGGATAGTGCCTTGGTGAATGAACGAGTGTAAGGGTCGGGCCAGGGTGAATAGATGAGTGCTTAAGTAGTGCCTGAGTAAATGGATGAGTGCAATGTTAGTGACTGGGTGATTGGATGAGTGCATGGGTTGTGCCTGAGTGAATGGATGAGTACAAGGTTAATGCATGAGTAGATTGATGTTTGTAACAATGGTGCCTGGGTCTTTGGATGAGTGCATGGATAGTGCCTGAATGAATGGATGAGCACATGCATTGTGCCTGAATGAATGGATGAGTACAGTGGAAGTGCCTGGGTGTTTGGATATGTGCAAGGTAGTGTATGGATATTCAGATGAGTGCAAGCATAGTGCCTGGGTGATTGGGGAGTGAATGGATAGTGCCTTGGTGAATGAACGAGTGTAAGGGTCGGGCCAGGGTGAACGGATGAGTGCTTAAGTAGTACCTGAGCATATGGATGAGTGCAATGTTAGTGCCTGTCTAATTGGATGAGTGCATGGGTTGTGCCTGAGTGAATGGATGGGTACATGGGCAGTGCTTGGGTAATTGGAAGTGTGGATGAGCAGTGCCTAGGTGAATGGATGAGTGCATGGATAGTGCCTGAGTGAATTGATGCGTACATAATTAGTGCGTGAGTAGATAGATGTCTATAACAATGGTGCCTGGGTTTTTGCATGAGCGCATGGGTGGTGCCTGACTTAATGGATTTGCACATGCATTGTGCCAGAGTGAATGGATGAGTACAAGGGCAGTGCCTGGGTGATTGGATGTGTGCATGGATAGTGCCAGGCTGAATGGAACATGCATGTGTAGTGTGTGAATGAATGGACGAGTGCAAGGATGGTGGCTGGGTGACTGTGTAAATGCATGAATAGTGCCTGGGTAATTTGATGAGTGCATGGGTCATGCCTGAATAAATGGATGAGTGTAATTCTAGTCCCTGGGTCATTGGATGACTGCATGGATAATGGCTGGGTGGATGAATGAGTGCGTAGGTGGTGTTGGGTGAGAGGATGAGTGCATGGGTAATGCCTGGGTGATTGGATTAGTGCATGGGTTGTGCCTCAGTGAATGGATGAGTTCAAGTATAGTGCCTGGGTGATTGTATGAGTGCATGGATAGTGTCTGGGTGATTGGGTGAGTGCATGGAAAGCTTCCTGGATAATTGGATGAGTGCTTTCATAGTACCTGGGTGATTGAATGAGTGCATGTGTACTGCCCTTGTAGCTGACAAAAGCAAGTAGCACAAGCGTGATTGGATGAGTGCTTGGTTGTGCCTGAGTGAATGGATGAGTACATGGTTAGTGCATGAGTAGATGGATGTGTGTAACAATGATGCCTGGGTCTTTGGATGAGCGCATGGGTACTGCCTGAATGAATGGATGAGCATATGCATTGTGCCTGAATGAATGGATGAGTACAATGGAAGTGCCTGGGTGTTTGGATGTGTGCAAGGTAGTGCCTGGATAATCAGATGAGTGCAAGCATAGTGCCTTGGTGATTGGGGAGTGAATGGATAGTGCCTGGGTGAATGAACGAGTGTATGGGTAGAGCCAGGGTGAATGGATGAGTGCTTAAGTAGTGCCTGAGTAAATGTATGTGTGCAATGTAAGTGCCTGCGTAATTGGATGAGTGTATGGGTTGTGCCTGAGTGAATGGATGAGTACATAGTTAGTGCATGAGTAGATGGATGTGTGTAACAATGGTGCCTGGGTCTTTAGATGAGCACATAGGTAGTGCCTGAATGAATGGATGAGCACATGCATTGTGCTTGAGTGAATGGATGAGTGCAAGGCAGTGGTTGGGTAATTGGAAGTGTGCATGAGTAGTGCCTAGGTGAATGGATGAGTGCAATGGTAGTGCCTGTGTAATTGGATGAGTGCATGGGTTGTGCCTGAGAGAATGGATGAGTACATGGTTAGTGCATGAGTAGATGGATGTGTGTAACAATGATGCCTGGGTCTTTGGATGAGCACATGGGTAGTGCCTGAATGAATGGATGAGCACATGCAATGTGCTTGAGTGAATGGATGAGTGCAAGGGCAGTGCTTCGGTAATTGGAAGTGTGGATGAGTAGTGCCTCGGTGAATGGATGAGTGCATGGTTAGTGTCTGAGTGAATGGATGAGAACATGCATTGTGCTTGAGTGAATGGATGAGTGCATGGTTAGTGTCTGAGTGAATGGATGAGAACATGCATTGTGCTTGAGTGAATGGATGAGTGCAAGGGCAGTGCCTGGGTGATTGGAAGTGCGCTGGATTAGTGCCTGGGTGAATGGATGAGTGCATGAGTAGTGCCTGAGAGGATGGATGAGTACATGGTTTGTGCATGAGTAGATGGATATGTGTAACAATGGTGCCTGGGTCCTTGGATAAGCGCATGGGTAGTGCCTGAATGAATGGATGAGCACATGCAATGTGCCTGGGTGAATGGATAATTACAAGGGCAGTGCCTGGGTGATTGCATGTGTGGAAGGAAGTGCCTGGATAATTAGATGAGTACAAGCATAGTGCCTGGTTGATTAGGGAGTGAATGGATATTGCCTGGTGAATGAATGAGTGTATGGGTAGAGCCAGGGTGAATGGATGAGCGCTTAAATAGTGCCTGAGTAAATGGATGAGTGCAATGTTAAGGCCTGGGTGATTGGATGAGAGCATGGTTAATATATGGATGTGTAACAATGGTGCCTGGGTCTTTGGATGAGCGCATAGGTAGTGCCTGAATGAATGGATTAGCACATGCATTGTGCCTGAGTGAATGGATGAGTATAAGGGAAGTGCCTGGGTGATTGTATGTGTTCAAGGTAGTGTCTGGATAATCAGATGAGTGCAAGCATAGTTCCTGGGTGACTGGGGAGTGAATGGATAGTGCCTGGGTGACTGAACGAGTGTATGGGTAGAGCCAGGGTGAACGGATGAGTGCTTAAGTAGTGCCTGAGTAAATGTATGTGTGCAATGTAAGTGCCTGCGTAATTGGATGAGTGTATGGGTTGTGCCTGAGTGAATGGATGAGTACATAGTTAGTGCATGAGTAGATGGATGTGTGTAACAATGGTGCCTGGGTCTTTAGATGAGCACATAGGTAGTGCCTGAATGAATGGATGAGCACATGCATTGTGCTTGAGTGAATGGATGAGTGCAAGGCAGTGGTTGGGTAATTGGAAGTGTGCATGAGTAGTGCCTAGGTGAATGGATGAGTGCATGTGTAGTGCCTGAGTAAATGGATGAGCACATGCTGGGTGCGTTAGTGAATGGATGAGTGCAAGGGCAATGCCGGGGTGATTGGATATGTGCATATGTAGTGCCTGGCTGAATGGATGAGAGTATGTGTAGTGCCTGAGTGAATGGATGAATACGTGGGTACTGCATAAGTGGATGGATGAGTGCAACAGTAGTACCTGGGTGTTAGAAATGGGGTTGCCAATTCTACAGGGGGTAGCATAGAGTAGAGCGGGCAGGCCAAACTCCTGAGGATATGTGTGAAGCATCCACGGAGTACCCACAGACGACACACCAGGCACACTACAAAAGAGACACGACACGGGGTTGGAAGTAAAAGAATAACTCATGTATGGTCTCCAACCTGCAAAAGTCAAAAACAGTATTGCGCAGTGGGGCGCCAACTGGCGCCAGGGCAATGGATACCAGGGGGATTATTTACAGGGGAAATGGGCAAAGCAAGAAAAGGTAAGTAAATCCATTAGTGTCCAGCTGAAATAAAAAGAACGTTATCAAATGCATGAAACACCAGGTCAGTATTGCAGGGCCAACTCAGGCACTAATCCTTGGCATCACCTTAGCAGTAGGCTGTAAGCGTGAAATAAAACATTAGGCAGAAACACACAACAGGGCCTGCATCCGCGTCTCCTGTGAAAAGAAACATGCGACACCTATCATTAACATCTGGCATAGGCATGCAACTTTAGTATCGGGCCTAGGCAGGCATAATCACATCTACCATGGGGCACATACCTTTGGCAGGGAAAACATTAGGCATAACATCAGCACCCCCTGCGAAAAGAACTTTAAGCGTACAGCAATAACATTAGGCAGAGATATGCCATAGACCTAAATCATGAGGCCGGGAACGCTGCACATCAAAATGGCATAGAACATCAGCAATATCACTGTGAGGGGAAGAAACACTAGGCATCAGGCTTTGGGTATGTCAGCATGAAATAAAACATTAGGCAGGAAGGCACATCATGCATGAACTCATTAGGCCAGTAACACTGTGCGTATAAACATGGCCTAAACACCTGGGGCTTAACCTCATGCAGGTAAGTACACCATAGGCCTAGAAATGTAAGAGGCATAAACTACACAGGTACGCAGTAGACTCAGTGACTGTAACATTTCCTAGGTCCGTGCACCAGAGACAAACTTTCCTATGCACCTGGTCAGCATCAACCACGTTTCCTGCTCAAGGACAACCTGCAAAGAACACTCCCCTAGCCAGGGGTTAACTTTAGCACCAAAAGAAAACAGTATCAAGGACACCGGCCACTGCAGGGGGCTAAACAGAGCTTTGTAGATGCAGCGCTGTAAGAGACAGCAGTCCTGGCATAGGACAGTTCTTCCCAATAAAACAGTTCCTTCAGGCCAAGCAGTGCTTCTGCCGCACAGCGCTTGGGGGCACAGTCCTCCTAATACAGCACTTAGGAACCAGCAGGTCAGGCTGTAACACTTCCAGCAGTGCAGCGCTTCGCAGGGCAACAGCGTCTTCACGGCACAGCGCTTTAGGGTTCTAGCGCTTAGAGTACACAGCAGCGCTCACAGCGCTTGGGCCAGCAGCAGTTCCCAGGGCAATACAGCGCTTAAAACACTCACAGCAGGGCAGTCTTGGTCACGGCGCTTTGGGAACACGAGGCAGTCTCCTGCAGGCCAGCGCTTTCAAGGGCACAGTTCTAGGCTGGAAAGCACTTCCAGGCACACAGCGCTTCTTCTAGGCACATCGCTTCCAGGCACACAGCGCAAGGAGGGGGCGGACGGCCCCAGCAGCAAGCCCCAGGGGCCCCAGGGTAACGCATCTCACCTCCTGGGGAGTCCAGTCCAAGGTGCTCCTTCCTTTCCAGGCACTTTTAGGCGCAGCGCGTGCGTGGCGCCAGGTCCCAGTGGCCTCAGGGACCGAAGCTGGCCCTCCTTACTTCCCCAGGGGCCAGGGGACAGAGCAGCAGGCACTACTGGGCCAGGTCAGCAGTTAGTGGGAACTCATCAAAACAGGGCGATAGGCTGACACCATCCTCTACTGCAGTGTGGCCCTCCTCCTACACAGCAGCCTGAACTCCAGCAGGGGGGCTTCCACTAGCCCTGGGGACAGTAGAGGGGTGACGGATGGGTGCAGGGTCCAACACACAGGCCCAAGTGGCGGTATCCCCTGGCAGCAGGTCCCCTCACATTCATGTCCCTGCTCTGTCTCAGGACATGACAACTCTACTGCTCTACCTATACCAGAAAGGCTGGAAGCCTCTAGAATTCTCAGGCGAACTAGTTCTAACTGGCTCAGGGGGAGGAGTAGAGCACCCTGGGTGCCAGGCTTTCCCTCTAAATGCAGGGATGGCTGGGTACCTAACATCTAGACCGCTAACCTACTGCAGTCAGGTGGCACAACGTACAGCCATGGCATCCATTTTGAATACAGCATTCCATCAGGGTACATTTCTATAATGGGTGGTTAATAACTGCACACCATTGCATTTCATTGTCACATTATGCAGGGCATCTAATACCACACATGGCCTATACAATTTTATTTACCATGGGGGAGACATCCTAAATTAGGGGGGGGGCGTAAAGCGAAATTTGGGGGGAAAAGGGCCAAGTCCAACACTGGGTCATTGGATAAGTGCATGGTTAGTGCCTGAGTGAATGGATGAGAACATGCATTCTGTTTGAGTGAATGCATGAGTGCAAGGGCAGTGCCTGGGTGATTGGAAGTGTGCATGGGTAGTGCCTAGGTGAATTGATGCGTGCATGAGTAGTGCCTGATTGAATGGATAAGTACATGGTTAGAACGTGAGTAGATAGATATGTGTAACAATGGTGCCTGGGTCATTGGATGAGTGCTTGGGTAGTGCCTGAATGAATGGCTGAGCACATGAATTGTGCCTGGGTGAATGGATGAGTACAAGGGAAGTGCCTGGGTGATTGCATGTGTGCAAGGTAATGCCTGGATATTCAGATGAGTACAAGTATATTGCCTGGGTGATTGGGAAGTGAATGGATAGTGCCTGGGTGAATGAATGAGTGTATGGTAGAACCAGGGTGAATGTATGAGTGCTTAAGTAGTGCCTGAGTAAATGGATGAGTGCAATGTTAGTGCCTGGGTGATTGGATGAGTGCATGGGTTGTGCCTGACTGAATGGATGAGTACATGGTTAATGCATGAGTAGATGGATGTGTGTAACAATGGTGCCTGGGTGTTTGGATGAGTGCATGGGTAGTGCCTGAATGAATGGATGAGCACATGCATTGTGCCTGAATGAATGGATGAGTACAATGGAAGTGCCTGGGTGATTGGATGTGTGCAAGGTAGTATCTGGATAATCAGATGAGTGCAAGCATAGTGCCTGGGTTATTGGGGAGTGAATGGATAGTGCCTGGATGAATGAATCAGTGTATGGGTAGAGCCAGGGTGAATGGATGAGTGTTTAAGTAGTGCCTAAGTAAATGGATGAGATCAATGTTAGTGCCTGTGTAATTGGAGGAGTGCATGGGTTGTCCCTGAGTGAATGGATGAGTACATGGTTAGTGCATGAGTAGATGGATGTGTGTGGGTTGCCTGGGTCTTTAGATGAGCGCATGGGTAGTGCCCGAATGAACGTATGAACACATGCATTGTGCTTTAGTGAATGGGTGAGTGCAAGGGCAGTGCTTGGGTAATTGGAAGTGTGCCCCAACCAAAACCGTGAGGACAACGGTGGTAGCCCCCTACACGCCGGACCCGGTGCAGCAGCAAACTTTGACTCCCAGCTGCCCTAGGGGGTCCGGCGCAGCACACGTGACGCCAGCGACGCGCCCGGAGGCACTTTAAGGCGGAGGAACGCCTCCCGCCACGCAGGACGCACGCGGGCAGCGCTGGGAGAAGCCCGGGACAAGGGCGGGACCGTCTGTGGCCGTCCGGGGCTGAAGGCGGCCGGCCTGGGCCACGCCATTTATATCTTCTTACCATATATCAAGGTACTGTGTCCTTTGAACTAGCACAATGGGGAAGAGGAAAAGTATGGAGGGTGTGGCTGATGGACCAAGTACGCGAGTGAAAAGTAGAAAGTCTAAGAAGGTTAACAAAGCAGCCAAACACGCAGGGGAGAACTGTGTAATGACCCGTATTGACGATTTGATAGAAGACTTATACTCACATCTAAGCCCCCCATAGAACGCAGACTGGTCGAGAGTAAAGGGGAAGCTGCTACTGATTCATCGCAGAGGTGCGGCAAACGGGGTCCAACTGTCGTCCCTGGGATGTTTATGAAGAAATAACAAAACTCTCGTAATTGCGATGAAGGTCATGTTGACATTGGGGTAGTTGATAATGCTAACAAAGCGAATGTAGACGTAGAGATAGAAACAATTCCCCCTACCCCGCTTGATCCAATTGTTTATTGTTCAAATAGGTTCTCTGCTCTCACTGACATTGATTGTACAAATAAGGAGAACGGGGATCCTCTAATCCAGTTAAGTACACCTGATACTTCGCAAGGGCCCCGGGAGGGAACGCAGGGGTTGGAGACAATCTCGCATATACCCATCTTTGGTGCTGGGGATGATATTACTACATTATGCAGCATTGTGAACCGTTTATGTAATCTTATTTATTGTATGCAAGATAAGGTTGATATTTTAACATCTGAAGTGCACAAGGTAATATCTAATCCAAGCACATGCTCCAATTGTAGACTGGATAAAAAACAGCAGTGCATTGCACCCGTGGACAAGCAAAGGTCAATAGTTCAGCATTCTGTGTCACAACAATCTAGGGGCAGTATGCTGAGGAAGGCGGACACGCCTCACAGTAAAGCTGTTGGAGACAGGGTGGGGTCACTGAAATCCTTGCCTGTGAAAATCCCCAAACTCAAGTCTTCTGAATCAGCTCAAAACGGTGGGAACTCAAAGTCTAATGCTAGTTCTGCTAGCAGCCCCAATATTCTAATGCCCCCTTCTAGCAAATTGATAGGCATAGGCCCCTCTCTACCCCGACTTATCCCTCCTGATTTATCAAAAGTTTATGAGGTGAATGTCCCAAAGTTGAGCTTAGGGATGGATATAGAAACTAAAGATTCCCTGACAAACAAAGCTATTCATTGGATCAGGCACACTAGAGGATGCCGATCCGTGATAAGGGAAGATATCTCTAGGGCCACAAGGCTCTCGTACCCAGGAAGCAGAACTGACTGTATTGAACTTACTTTCAAACACGAAAACCTGGCACAAAACTTGATACTATTGGAGTTCAGATCCTGCTCCCCTGATCATTCCCTTATTCAAATGAGATCCTCACTTCCTCAGCAGTGGGTAAATCATAGGGGAACTCAATCATTGGGTACAGGTGTCGGTGGGTCGTGTCTGGACTCTAATGATTGACTGTTGCCAGATGGTACTAATCTCAATCTCCTTTGTGACATAGTACCAGACATTCCAACTACGACACAAGGCATTCCTCCAGGAACCCCTTGTACAATAGTAGACTTTGGGGTGGATATCGGGGGTGATAGCCCTCTAGATCAGAGCCTTGATGCAAGTTTTGTAAAGGGTCTTGATACATTCGGTTCCATTATGTCTTGGAACATTGCGAGGCTGAGTGCCAAGATTCAAAGCCCGGAGTGGTCTCTGTTTGTCAACCAGTTCACTATATGCATATTTCAAGAAACGTGGCTACTTGACCCCCAACACTTCCCAGGGTTCTTAAACTATAGTGTCCCTGCCGAAAAAAGTGATAGAGGGCGACCCTTGGGCGGTCTAACAATCTGGGTCAAACAGGACTCTGGAATTATTGTAAAAGAGCTCCCGACGCATCACAAGGACATTCAGATTGTATCTCTTACATTTAACCAGGCTAAATCCCTAGACATTTATAATGTGTATGCTAGGAGTACAAGGGGGAAGAAATCTGGCACTTTTGCTGCTCTCGATTATCTTATTGACAAATACTCCGCCCATTCACGCGTGATTGTCGCAGGAGATTTTAATGTAACTTTCGAACCTTTGTCAAGTGGTGAGTCTTATTTTACAGAGGAACAGGACAGTCTGTGGGGGGTCCCCAAACTCGAACTGGACCCAGTGAAGAGGTGGACTTATCTGGTGATCCAGATCAACTCTATCTGCCTAAATAAAGGACTAAGGGCAGCCAACGGTAGAACCCCAAAGGATAGGGCGGGTGCTATCACCTTCAAGAGCGGTCAGAGAGAAAGTAGAATTGACTACATATTAGTCCATCTCGAGCTGTGGAACCACCTAGAGGACATGATGGTTGTTGACCGCCTTGAGAGTGATCACAACCCGTATGCATGATTCTTTCTTATTGGGAAGTGCCCGTGGCAACCGAGGGTCTGAGTGATGAATGCCCCAAAATTTTCCTCCTCACAAACGACATGCGCCACCTGAAGTGGGCCACAGTTGCCCAAAATCAGTCAAATATTGACTTTATTTTAAATAATTAGAACAAGCTATTAGGGAGTTGAAAAGTCTATGGGTCGCACACTTCTGACCTCACCAGCGGGTGCAACCCTCGAGCATCATGGTAAATGCAGTCTTTAGGCGTGTGCGCCTTTCGTAGCTCTGGACGTGTATTAGGGAGTTGAGTGCCTGCGCAAATGCCGAAGCCTCAGCACTAGATAGAGATAGTGCCATCAAGGTACACGAAACCCTGTTTCTTCAATTAAAAGGCTTATTTGTTAAAGCAAACAACCCAAATAAAGCCCTAACTAATAACTCTCCCAGTTGGTATACTAAGGAATGCAGAAAAGCACGACTGGATCTAGGGCAGACTATCAAAACTGGATCTAGTGCCAGTGTTCGTCTTGCCAGGAGCGTGTACAAAACCACCATTCAAAAATTCAAACGTGCTTGGGACGAAAAAAAGTGGGGGGAGCTTAAGGAGGCTAGCTCAACCAAGAATTCCAAGCAATTCTGGAATTTGCTGAAAAGCCTCAAAATTGGGTAGCCCAAGACGAGTGGGTGGCCTACTTTAGGCCCCAATACGCTAAAGGCCTGGAACTGCCCTCAGAACAAAGAGACGGGGTTACATACACCCCTTGGGTGGAAGATGTGTTTACTACTAGGGACATTCAACATGCTTTGGATTCTATTAAGCCTGGTAGAGCACCAGGAATAGATGGTGTCCCAGCAGATATTTTCCTACACGATAGAGAACTCTGGGTAAAGTATATATTATTACTGGAAAACATGATAGCCAAAGGATCACCCATACCTGAATCCTGGAATGGGGCGGAAATAATTCCTGTTTTTAAAAAGGGCGACAAGTCACTCCCAGGTAATTATCGCCCCATCAGTCTGATTGACACCGTTCAGAAGATCTATGGCAGACTGGTATTAAACAAAGTTCAGGAGTGGGAGCGCGAGATGAATATCCTGTCCCACCTTCAAGCAGGATTTAGAGCCTGCATAAGCACAGTCGACCAAGTATTACACTTTGCCATGCTTTATTGGAAGACTGTTCAACTGGGGGTGGTTAGCTTATATGCTGCCTTCATTGATTTGAGGGCAGCCTTTGATCTTGTCCCGCGCTCAAACCTGTGGCTTGTATTGAATGACATGGGCATGCCTCCTGCCCTTCTTTCTCTGATTGTCAAATTACACGAGCACAACTATGCCCAGATAAGATGGGGTCCTCCTGGAAGTGTCACAAACCAGTTCCCAGTAGAGAGGGGGGTGCGCCAAGGTTGCGTGTTAGCCCCGACCCTTTTCTCTCTCTATATTAACAATGTGGCAAAAGTCTTGATTGAGGGAAACGTCGATGCCCCAATTTTATCAGGCGCTAAGGTACCAATTTTAATGTTTGCCGATGACTGTCTTATTATCTCCAAGACCCCAAGTGGCTTGCAAAAAGCACTTGGGATCTTTGAAGCCTTTTGTATTAATTATGGGCTGGAAATAAACGTTTTAAAATCAAAATGTATGTCTTTTAATCAACACAAGTCATACAGAGGGAAAATACTCATGAATGACTTACCCCTGGAACAAGTCAAATCATTTTCATACCTGGGTGTAACCATCCAGCACGATCTGCGATGGAACGAACAGACAGACCTAGCAACGCTAAAACATCGGCAACTTACAGGGGCACTGAATAGAGAACATGCCAAGTCCTTGACAAAACCGATGGGCCCGGCAATTACCGTGTACAACGTGAAGGCTGTGAGTGCAGCACTTTACGGTGTAGAAATATGGGGGCATGGGAACCTAAGCAAGCTTACAGGTTCTGAAAATAGGTTCCTACGAAATCTTATTAATCTACCACAGAGTACCCCCATGGGCCCCGTTTTTCAGGACTTGGGTATGAGACCAATCGAGATCATTGCAAACTTCCGTCCAGTATTATACTGGAGGCGCTTATGGGTAACGCCGGAACTAAAAATATACGCTATGGGACTCATGGACATAATCAAAAGTGATGTCTTCCATCAGGTAAAATGGCTCTCTGGAATTGGAGTGATTCTTAGAGAGTTGGGTCTGGTGGAGGAATGGGAGGACCCAACTAATGCTATATTTCCTTAAAAAAGGTAATAAAGGGTCTGTACTGGGGATTGATATCCTCCAGATTGTTCAGGACCACTCCCCCACTCTCACTAACTGGGGTTTTCATGGAGTTCAACGATGAGACTCTATTTGAGCCATTCTGGGACAACATAATAAAGCCACTGGATAGAAAGCTTTATTTTCAATTGAGAATCAGCAGTATTCCTGTCAGAGCATTTACATCCAGGTGGTCTAGTGGTGGAAACGCCTCATGCCCATGTTGCCCATACCCCAAAGAAACTATCAGTCATCTACTCTTTGGGTGCCCTGCATACTCTTCCCCGCGCAGAGTCTGGTTGTGACCTATGGCTAAACTGCTGGGCACAAGGAGTGGAATAGTGGCCGTTAGAATCATTTGTACAAGCCCAAGCCCATTAGTATATATAGCTGTGGCTAAATTCTTAGAATGGTCGTGGGTCATCAGGAACAAAAGTGTAAAGGGATGAGTCAATGAATGATTAATTTTGTGATTACTTGTTGTATTTAAATATGGAGAAATCTTTGTTATTGTGATGAATTTTATCCCTTTTTATGTTCTTGTGTAATTTTATTTCTATTTTAATTAAAGAACTTTTTAACTGCTATGCTTTTATGACAATCGTCGAATAAAGCTTGTTTGACTTTGACTTTGGAAGTGTGCATGAGTAGTGCCTAGGTGAATGGATGAGTGCATGGGTAGTGCCTGAGTGAATGGATGAGTACATGATTAGTGTGTGAGTAGATCGATGTCTATAACAATGGTGCCTGGGTCTTTGCATGAGCGCATGGGTGGTGCCTGAATTAATGAATTTGCACATGCATTGTGCCTGAGTGGATGGATGAAAAAAAGAGCAGTGCCTGGGTGATTGGATGTGTGCATGGATAGTGCCAGGCTGAATGGATGCATGCATGTGTAGTGTGTAAATGATTGGACGAGTGCAAGGATGGTGCCTGGGTGATTGTGTAAATGCATGGATAGTGCCTGGTTAATTTGATGAGTGCATGGGTCATGCCCGAGTAAATGGATGAGTGTAATTCTAGTGCCTGGGTCACTAGATGACTGCATAGATAATGGCTGGGTGGAAGAATGGGTGAGAGGATGAGTGCATGGGTAATGCCTGGGTGATTGCATTAGTGCATGGGTTGTGCCTCAGTGAATGGATGAGTGCAAGTATAGTGCCTGGGTGGTTATATGAGTGCATGGATAGTGTCGGGGTGATTGGGTGAGTGCATGGAAAGCTTCCTGGGTAATTAGATGAGTGCTTTCATAGTACCGGGGTGATTGGGTGAGTGCATGTGTACTGCCTCATTACATGGATAAGTGCAAGGTTAGTGTCTGGGTGATAGGACGAGTGCAACAGTTGTACCTGGGTCATTGGATGAGCGCATGGTTAGTGCCTGAATGAATGGATGAGCACATGCAATGTGCCTGGGTGAATGGATAAGTACAAGGGCAGTGCCTGGGTGATTGCATGTGTGCAAGGTAGTGCCCGGATAATCAGATGAGTACAATCATGGTGCCTGGGTGATTGGGGAGTGAATGGATAGTGCCTGGGTGAATGAACAAGTGTATGAGTAGAGCCAGGGTGAATGGATGAGTGCTTCAATGGTGCCTGAGTAAATGGATGAGCGCAATGTTAATGCCTGGGGGATTGGATGAGTGCATGGGTTGTGCCTGAGTGAATGGATGAGTACATGGTTAATGCATGAGTAGATGGATGTGTATAACAATGGTGCCTTGGTCTTTGGATGAGTGCATGGGTAGTGCCTGAATGAATGGATGAGCACATGCATTGGGCCTGAGTGAATGGATGAGTATAAGGGAAGTGCCTGGGTTATTAGATGTGAGCAAGGTAGTGTCTGGATAAACAGATGCGTGCAAGCATAGTGCCTGGGTGATTGGGGAGTGAATGGATAGAGCCAGGGTGAATGGATGAGTGCTTAAGTAGTGCCTGAGTGAAGGGATGTGTGAAATGTTAGTGGCTGCGTAATTGGCTTGTGCCTGAATGAATGGATGAGTACATGGTTAGTACATGAGTAGATGGATGTGTGTAACAATGATGCCTGGGTCTTTGGATGAGCCCATGGGTACTGCCTGAATGAATGAATGAGCACATGCATTGTGCTTGAGTGAATGGATGAGTGCAAGGCAGTGCTTGGATAATTGGAAGTGTGCATAAGTAGTGCCTCGGTGAATGGATGAGTGCATGTGTAGTGCCTGAGTAAATGTATGTGCACATGCGTGGTGCGTAAGTGATTGGATGAGTGCAAGGGAAGTGCCTGGGTGATTGGATATGTGCATGAGTAAGGCCTGGCTGTATGGATGAGAGTATGTGTAGTGCCTGAATGAATGGATGAGTACATGGGTACTGCGTAAGTGGATGGATGCGTCCAACAGTAGTACCTGGGTCATTGGATAAGAGCATGGTTAGTGCCTGAGTGAATGGATGAGAACATACATTGTGCTTGGGTGAATGGATGAGTGCAAGGGCAGTGCCTGGATGATTGGAAGTGTGCATGGGTAGTGCCTGGCTGAATGGATGAGTGCATGAGTAGTGCCTGAGAGAATGGATGAGTACCTGGTTAGTTCGTGAGTAGATGGATGAGTGTAACAATGGTGCCTGGGTCTTTGGATGAGTGCATGGGTAGTGCCTGAATGAATGGATGAGCACATGCATTGTGCCTGGGTGAATGGATGAGTACAAGGGCAGTGCCTGGGTGATTGGAAGTATGCAGGGGTAGTGCCTGGGTGAATAGATGAGTGAAAGGGTAGTGCCTGAGTAAGTGGATGAGCACATGCGTTGTGCGTAAGTGAATGGATGAGTGTAAAGGGCAGTGCCTGGATGATTGGATATATGCATGAGTAGTGCCTGTCTGAATGGATGAGAGTATGTGTAGCGCCTGAGTGAATGAATGAGTACATGGGTACTGCGTAAGTGGATGGATGAGTGCAACAGTAGTACCTGGGTCATTGGATAAGTGCATGGTTAGTGCCTGAGTGAATAGATGAGAACATGCATTGTGCTTGAGTGAATGGATGAGTGCAAGGCAGTGCCTGGGTGATTGGATATGTTCATGAGTAGTGCCTGGCTGAATGGATGAGAGTATGTGTAGTGCCTGAGTGAATGGATGAGAACATGCATTGTGCTTGAGTGAATGGATGAGTGCAAGGGCAGTGCCTGGCTGAATGGATGAGAGTATGTGTAGTGCCTGAGTGAATGGATGAGTTCATGGGTACTGCATAAGTGGATGGATGAGTGCAAGGGCAGTGCCTGGCTGAATGGATGAGAGTATGTGTAGTGCCTGAGTGAATGGATGAGTACATGGGTACTGCGTAAGTGGATGGATGAGTGCAACAGTAGTACCTAGGTCATTGGATAAGTGCATGGTTAGTGCCTGAGTGAATGGATGAGAACATGCATTGTGCTTGAGTGAATGGATGAGTGCAAGGGCAGTGCCTGGCTGAATGGATGAGAGTATGTGTAGTGCCTGAGTGAATGGATGAGTTCATGGGTACTGCATAAGTGGATGGATGAGTGCAACAGTAGTATCTAGGTCATTGGATAAGTGCATGGTTAGTGCCTGAGTGAATGGATGAGAACATGCATTGTGCTTCAGTGAATGGATAAGTACAAGGGCAGTGCCTGGGTGAATGGAAGTGTGTATGGGTAGTGCCTGTGTGAACGGATGAGTGCATGAGTACTGTCGATTGAATGGATGATTACATGGTTAGTACGTAAGTAGATGGATATGTGTAACAATGGTGCCTGGGTCCTTGAATGAGCGCATGGGTAGAGCATAAATGAATGGCTGAGCACATGCATTGTGCCTGGGTGAATGGATGAGTACAAGGGCAGTGCCTGAGTGATTGCATGTGTGCAAGGTAGTGCCTGGATAATCAGATGAGTAAAAGCATAGTCCCTGGGTGATTGGGAAGTGAATGGATAGTGCCTGGGTGAATGAACGAGTGTATGGGTAGAGCCAGGGTGAATGGATGAGTGATTAAGTAGTGCCTGAGTAAATGGATGAGTGCAATGTTAGTGCCTGGGTGATTGGATGAGTGCATGGGTTGTGCCTGAGAGAATGGATAAGTACATGGTTAATGCATGAGTAGATGGATGTGTGTAACAATGGTGCCTGGGTCTCTGGATGAGTGCATGGGTAGTGCCCGAATGAATGGATGAGCACATGCATTGTGCCTGAATGAATGGATGAGTACAATGGAAGTGCCTGGGTATTTAGATGTGTGCAAGCATAGTACCTGGGTGATTGAGAACTGAATGGATAGTGCCTGGGTAAATGAACGAGTGTATGGGTAGAGCCAGGTTGAACGGATGTGTGTTAAGTAGTACCTTAGCATATGGATGAGTGCAATGTTAGTGCCTGTGTAATTGGATGAGTACGTGGGTTGTGCCTGAGTGAATGGATGAGTACATGGGCAGTGCTTGGGTAATTGGAAGTGTGGATGAGCAGTGCCTAGGTGAATGGATGAGTGCATGGATAGTGCCTGAGCGAATGGATGAGTGCATGATTAGTGCGTGAGTAGATAGATGACTATAACAATGGTGCCTGGGTCTTTGCATGAGCGCATGGGTGGTGCCTGAATTAATGGATTTGCACATGCATTCTGCCTGAGTGAATGGATGAGTACAAGGGCAGTGCTTGGGTGATTGGATGTGTGCATGGACAGTGCCAGGCTGAATGGATGCATGCATGTGTAGTGTGTGAATGAATGGACGAGTGCAAGGATGATGCCTGGGTGATTGTGTAAATGCATGGATAGTGCCTGGTTAATTTGATGAGTGCATGGGTCATGCCTGAGTAAATCGATGAGTGTACTTCTAGTGCCTTTGTCACTGGATGACTGCATGGATAATGGCTGGGTGGAAGAATGAGTGCATAGGTGGTGCCTGGGTAAGAGGATGAGTGCATGGTTAATGCCTGGGTGATTGGATTAGTGCATGGGTTGTGCCTCAGTGAATGGATGAGTGCAGGTATAGTGCTTGGGTGATTGTATGAGTGCATAGATAGTGTCTGGGTGATTGGGTGAGTGCATGGAAAGCTTCCTGGGTAATTGGATGAGTGCTTTCATAGTACCTGGGTATTTGGATGAGTGCATGTGTACTGCCCATGTAGCTGAACAAATGCAACAGTAGTACCTGTGCCATTGGATGAGCGCATGGTTAGTGTCTGAGTGAATGGATGAGAATATGCATTGTGCTTGAGTGAATGGATGAGTGCAAAGGCAGTGCCTGGGTTATTGCATGTGTGTAAGGTAGCGCCTGGATAATCAGATGAGTAAAAACATAGTGCCTGGGTGATTGGGGAGTGAATGGATAGTGCCTGGATGAATGAACAAGTGTATGGTTAGAGCCAGGGTGAATGGATGAGTGATTAAGCGGTGCCTGAGTAAATGGATGAGTGCAATGTTAGTGCCTTTGTGATTGGATGAGTGCTTGGTTGTGCCTGAGTGAATGGATGAGTGCATGGTTAGTGCATGAGTAGATGGATGTGTGTAACAATGATGCCTGGGTCTTTGGATGAGCGCATGGGTACTGCCTGAATGAATGGATGAGCATATGCATTGTGCCTGAATGAATGGATGAGTACAATGGAAGTGCCTGGGTGTTTGGATGTGTGCAAGGTAGTGTCTGGATAATCAGATGAGTGCAAGCATAGTGCCTGGGTGATTGGGGAGTGAATGGATAGTGCCTGGGCGAATAAACGAGTGCATGGGTAGAGCCAGGGTGAATGGATAAGTGCTTAAGTAGTGCCTGAGTAAATGGATGAGTGCAATGGTAGTGCCTGTGTAATTGGATGAGTGCATGGGTTGTGCTTGAGTGAATGAATGAGTACATAGTTAGTGCATGAGTAGATGGATGTGTGTAACAATGGTGCCTGGGTCTTTAGATGAGCACATAGGTAGTGCCTGAATGAATGGATGAGCACATGCATTGTGCTTGAGTGAATGGATGAGTGCAAGGGCAGTGCCTGGGTGATTGGATATGTGCATGAGTAATGCCTGGCTGTATGGATGAGAGTATGTGTAGTGCCTGAATGAATGGATGAGTACATGGGTACTGCGTAAGTAGATGGATGAGTGCAACAGTAGTACCTGGGTCATTGATAAGTGCATGGTTAGTGCCTGAGTGAATGGAAGAGAACATGCATTGTGCTTGAGTGAATGGATGAGTGCAAGGGCAGTGCCTGTGTGAACGGATGAGTGCATGAGTAGTGCCTGAGAGAATGGATGAGTCCCTGGTTAGTTGTTGAGTAGATGGATAGGTGTAACAATGGTGCCTGGGTCTTTGGATGAGTGCATGGGTAGTGCCTGAATAAATGGATGAGCACATGCATTGTGCCTGGGTGAATGGATGAGTACAAGGGCAGTGCCTGGGTGATTGGAAGTATGCAGGGATAGTGCCTGAGTAAATGGATGAGCACATGCGTTGTGCGTAAGTGAATGGATGAGTGCAAGGGCAGTGCCTGGATGATTGGATATATGCATGAGTAGTGCCTGGCTGAATGGATGAGAGTATGTGTAGCGCCTGAGTGAATGGATGAGTACATGGGTACTGCATAAGTGGATGGATGAGTGCAACAGTTTTACCTGGGTCATTGGATAAGTGCATGGTTAGTGCCTGAGTGAATAGATGAGAACATGCATTGTGCTTGAGTGAATGGATGAGTGCAAGGGCAGTGCCTGGGTGATTGGATATGTTCATGAGTAGTGCCTGGCTGAATGGATGAGAGTATGTGTAGTGCCTGAGTGAACGGATGAGTACATGGGTACTGCATAAGTGGATGGATGAGTGCAACAGTTTTACCTGGGTCATTGGATAAGTGCATGGTTAGTGCCTGAGTGAATGGATGAGAACATGTATTGTGCTTGAGTGAATGGATGAGTGCAAGGGTAGTGCCTGTGTGAACGGATGAGTGCATGAGTAGTGCCGATTGAATGGATGAGTACATGGTTAGTACGTGAGTAGATGGATATGTAAAACAATGGTGCCTGGGTCCTTGAATGAGCGCATGAGTAGTGCCTAAATGAATGGCTGAGCACATGCATTGTGTCTGGGTGAATGGATGAGTACAAGGGCAGTGCCTGGGTGATTGCATGTGTGCAAGGTAGTGCCTGGATAATCAGATGAGTAAAAGCATAGTGCCTGGGTGATTGGGGAGTGAAATGATAGTGCCTGGGTGAATGAACGAGTGTATGGGTAGAGCCAGGGTGAATGGTTGAGTGCTTAAGTAGTGCCTGAGTAAATGGATGAGTGCAATGTTATTGCCTGGGTGATTGGATGAGTGCATGGGTTGTGCCAGGCTTAATGGATGCATGCATGTGTAGTGTGTGAATGAATGGACGAGTGCAAGGATGGTGCCTGGGTGATTGTGTAAATGCATGGATAGTGCCTGGTTAATTTGATGAGTGCATGGGTCATGCCTGAGTAAATGGATGAGTGTAATTCTAGTGTCTGGGTCACTGGATGACTGCATGGATAATGGCTGGGTGGAAGAATGAGTGCATAGGTGGCGCCTGGGTGAGAGGATGAGTGCATGGTTAATGCCTGGGTGATTGGATTAGTGCATGGGTTGTGCCTCAGTGAATGGATGAGTGCAGGTATAGTGCTTGGGTGATTGTATGAGTGCATGGATAGTGTCTGGGTGATTGGGTGAGTGCATGGAAAGCTTCCTGGGTAATAAGATGAGTGCTTTCATAGTACCTGGGTGATTGGATGAGTGCATGTGTACTGCCCGTGTAGCTGAACGAATGCAAGAGTAGCACCTGGGTGATTGGATGAGTGCATGGGTACTGCCTCATTACATGGATAAGTGCAAGTTTAGTGTCTGGGTGATAGGATGAGTGCAACAGTTGTACCTGGGTCATTTGATGAGCGCATGGTTAGTGTCTGAGTGAATGGATGAGAATATGCATTGTGCTTGAGTGAATAGATGAGTGCAAGGGCAGTGCCTGGGTGATTGCATGTGTGTAAGGTAGTGTCTGGATAATCAGATGAGTGCAAGCATAGTGCTTGGGTGATTGTGGAGTGAATGGATAGTGCCTGGGTGAATGAAGGAGTGCATGGGTAGATCAGGGTGAATGGATAAGTGCTTAAGTAGTGCCTGAGTAAATGGATGAGTGCAATGTTAGTGCCTGTGTAATTGGATGAGTGCATGGGTGATGCTTGAGTGAATGAATGAGTACATGGTTAGTGCATGAGTAGATGGATGTGTGTAACAATGATGCCTGGGTCTTTGGATGAGAGCATGGGTAGTGCCTGAATGAATGGATGAGCACATGCAATGTGCCTGGTTGATTGGGTAGTGAACAGATAGTGCCTGGGTGAATGAACAAGGGAGAGCAACTTTTATCTACAGAAGCGCATTGCTGGGTCGCGCTTACCTTTGGCTGGACACCCTGTGGACCGCTTGACCGCTGAACAACCTCGCCGCACCCGCTTCGCGGGTGCCGCTTCGCGGCCCACAGAGAGGAGGAGCTGATCGAGAGACCCCCTCAGGGACCAGGCACAAACTTTGGCGGAGGGCTGCAGGGCTGCGAGCGTCCAGGGACTCCAAATCCCAGGAGTCCCTGATAGACCGGTGACAACTTCCGGTCCGCTCTCCCTGCCGGCCCGCCCACCGCCCGGCTTCTTAAACCCATTGCAGCACAGCGTTCCTTGGGAGAGCAACTTTTATCTACAGAAGCGCATTGCTGGGTCGCGCTTACCTTTGGCTGGACACCCTGTGGACCGCTTGACCGCTGAACAACCTCGCCGCACCCGCTTCGCGGGTGCCGCTTCGCGGCCCACAGAGAGGAGGAGCTGATCGAGAGACCCCTCAGGGACCAGGCACAAACTTTGGCGGAGGGCTGCAGGGCTGCGAGCGTCCAGGGACTCCAAATCCCAGGAGTCCCTGATAGACCGGTGACAACTTCCGGTCCGCTCTCCCTGCCGGCCCGCCCACCGCCCGGCTTCTTAAACCCATTGCAGCACAGCGTTCCTTGGGAGAGCAACTTTTATCTACAGAAGCGCATTGCTGGGTCGCGCTTACCTTTGGCTGGACACCCTGTGGACCGCTTGACCGCTGAACAACCTCGCCGCACCCGCTTCCCGGGTGCCGCTTCGCGGCCCACAGAGAGGAGGAGCTGATCGAGAGACCCCTCAGGGACCAGGCACAAACTTTGGCGGAGGGCTGCAGGGCTGCGAGCGTCCAGGGACTCCAAATCCCAGGAGTCCCTGATAGACCGGTGACAACTTCCGGTCCGCTCTCCCTGCCGGCCCGCCCACTGCTCTCAGACACTGCTTTATCTGGGGTCACTCCTCCCGCAGCGCGGGATGCAGCCCGGGGCAAAGACCGGGCAAAGACCGGGCTAAGAGCGGGCCGTTTGAGGCCGTTCGAGGACGGCAGAGGACGGCCCTGGCCCACAACCCCTATATTGGTTTTGTGATACACCCAAGGTAGGCGGAACAGTTAACCACTATTCACCCATTTTAACACTCCAAGCGTTTGGACCCAAGAAACATTTTTATTGTCTGCGAGCACTGTTAATGTTAATTTAATCATCTTGAGTAAATAGCGTGTCTAGTTGCCATTTCCCATACTGGTGCCACTTAGCAAATATGTCATTACGTTCAGGCAAAACACGCATAGTCCAAGTCCAAACTCCCAAAGGTGTGGTTTCGGGGCCATTGGATGCTTTTATCACTCGTGCCACAGGGATACTTGAAAAAGAAATTGCTATGGTAGAAAAACGTCTCTCACTTGACTTACTCAGTGGAAAGCGCTCCTCATTGGGTAGGCTGGCCACGATCCCTAGCCCTGTGGCACAAACTCATGCAGCCTTTAACTGTATCCACTCAGTTACCACCGAGGCCTTAGTCCATATGGATAGTGAGGGGGTTGACTCTCCCGTACATACACCAGTCCATGCTGAACACCATCTGGATGACCTAGAGGCAAGTAGAGAAACCACATCCCAGGTTAGCTTTGAGTCAGATTACACCTCGGTAACCCCTCACTCACCCCCCGACTCTCCAAAGACTGTTCCCACCAGACCGACCCACATGGATTCGGTAGGCACTGATATGGTAATAAGGAAGAGAAAGCACGACACGAGCCATATGGGGGGGAGAGAACGCAAAATGCCTAAACTAAAAATAAAAGACACCACCGGTAATCCCTTCGCCAATTCCACATCACCAGCTATGGGTAATCTTAGCGATAAACAACGCCCCAGTACATTTCCCAATGTCCTATGCCCCTCCCTTACCTCTTTAGGATCTTCTGACCCATGTCCTACCTGTCAAAACAGTGATGAATCACTGTTGGTTAAAATTGAGGCCCTGATGAAAAATCTTTTATTACCTGTTCTAGAGCGGACCAGGTTAATGACTTTAAAAATAGACACCTTGGAGGCAGTAGTAAATACGAACTCAGCCTTACTACTTTCTTTAACCGGCCCGAGCCATGGGGGGACTAAACCAATACACCCAGCCCCTAAGCCAACAAATACTTCTTCCTCTTTTAATAATAAACTTCCCGGGCAGCAACCAACAGACCAACGAGGGGTGGAGATCCTAAGATCACATTAAACAACGCATCTGAGGTCTCATCTCAACTTATGCAAAAGACGAAGCATACGGACAAATCGGATAGCCTAAACCCTGCTAGACCCCGCTTAACTAAACCACCCTCCCTGGCTCAACCTAGTTCGAATACTCCCCGGCATCCCCCCAAGGACCTTTAGCTAGTCATCACCGTAAACCCATAAAACCTCTGGTAGAAAAACAACGCAGGCATACCAACCCGCGGGCCGACCTCCCTATTGAGGCTGCACTATATACAATAGTTTTGACCGGTGTAGCCCCCCTTCCATCTGGCAAGAGGGAGACTTTCGGTGACCTGCGTAATAAGGTGACCTATTGGTTAAACAAAAACCGACCCCTACCCCCCTCTTTGTCAACTGATATCCTGTTTGTAAGAAGGGTTGACTGGGTGGGCCATGGCACAAAAGATCTGGAGGGTGACTGCATCTTAGTCTCGTTTAAGGACCCCTGGGTAGTGGAAATGATCAGCAGGAAAGCTAGGTTTGCCAGACAGGGGGATGTTCAGACACTAGGCCTATCATACTTTTATCCATATAGGCAGAGTAGTATCTCAACGGGATCTAGACACGGCCAACCTACCATCAGGAGCTACCCCTCGACGAGGACTCCCCAACCTTCGCACTTCCCATCTCTTTTCAATCAATTTGGCCCATTATCCGATCTTGAGGCCAACGATTGACTCCAATCTCGGTCTTGCATAACCGAACCCATAGTAAATCCTGGGTCTCTGGCAGTTAGGCCGAGTGATAAGCCCCGGCAGCTTGGAATTATAGAGGAAGAGCGAATGGGGGCCTCAATAATAGTAGGAATCCCCATATCACCCTTAAGGGAAGTGGAAGTCTCCTTGAAGATAGGGGAAAATCAGAGCACCAATGGGTGCACCAAGAATGGGTGGGACGCTGAGATCAGTCAGGGCACTCTAGTAGTTCTGGACTCGGTGGTACCCTCTGTGGTCCACGCCCCAGAATTACTTACCCTTGTGTCCTGGAATGTTGCGGGGTTAAAAGTCGTATCCACTCTGACGACTGGCTGGAGTTCATGGATAAATATGATATTATCCTACTCCAGGAAACCTGGGCAACCGAACCAACATTTAGGCAGGGATACATAAATTTCTTTAAACCTGCAATTAGAGGTGCCAAAGGGAGAGCCTCAGGGGGCTTACTGATTTGGGTAAAACAATCCCTGGGATTCTATTCCACGGAAATCACAATACAAGACCCTGACCTCCTCATCATTAAGCTGAGTAAGACTGGTTGTCGGGATCTGATCCTGATTAATATATACGCCCGAGGATTGCCAGGAGGCCGCCCCCCTCCCCTGATGGAAACATTGGATACCATTCTAGCTGACCTAGATAGTGATCATGCCACCCTCCTAGCTGGAGACCTAAACTGTACCTTCGAGCCATTACCTGACTCAGGGGACAGTTGGGGCTCCGCGGAAGATGCAGTATGGGGTATTCCTGATCTGTTGCCCATCAAACCAGTAATAACAACGGAGGCAGCGGTGAATTGGACGGCTCTTTGTCTCAATAGGGGTCTTCGGGCTGTTAATGGCCGTGCAAAATCAGACCAGGAAGCGAATTTTACATTTGATAACGGGTTTAGAAAAAGCCGTATCGATTATATCCTGTTAAAACTAGGAGACTGGCCCCTGCTGGTGGCCATGGCAGTACTTCCCCGCCCAGAAAGTGACCACAACCCCCTGTCCTTAAAATTAAAGATACCAGGTTTAGTGAGATTCGAGAACCCCGGCACCTCACAGACTGGGGATGCCTTCCTAACCAATGATAGGAAGAGACTAAAATGGTCCAAAATTGTGGAGGATGTCACATTAAGGAATAAGGTTAACGCAAAGGTTCGCAACACATATAGTGAGATGTTGGCATATGATCAGTTGGGGGACAATTCTGAAACGGCCAACAACATTATAAATCTCCATGACCGTTGCTTTGCCGACCTCAAATCCCTGCTCTCTCAACCACGGTCTCAGGCAAATTGTAAAATACCGATCTGTCCCAAGAAATGGTATAACAACAAATGTAGAGAAGCCCATACCCAACTCATTAGAGCAGTCAAGTCTCGGATTATGGGTTCAGTGAAGGAGGCTAGAGCAAGCTATAGGAAAGCACAGTGGGAAGCTAAACGGGAGTGGGAGGACAAGCATTGGTCGGATTTATTGGAGGCTTCCACATCAAATAACCCCATCAAGTTCTGGGAAATAGTTAAGTGGGGGAAGGACCCGGATGCACGCATCCCTGTAAACCATGTGTCCCCCGCGGAATGGGTAACATTTTATTCGACCCAGTTCTGCGCCGAGAATTCCGACCCCCCCAGCTTCCTGGCGTTGGTACCACAGCCGACCATGCAAACCGAGATCATTACTTTCTCGGAAAAAGAGGTCGAGATGGCAATAAGCCTTACCATGCGAGGGAAAGCACCGGGCATGGATCTTATACCAGCCGACCTGTTCAAAACCAACCCCGCCTTGTGGACGCCCTACCTCACTAAGGTGGCCAATTCCATAGCTGCTGGTGCAAGCATACCCAAATCCTGGAAGGGGGCTGAGATATTACCTATCTACAAAAAGGGCAGCAGGTCCATTCCTGGTTACTATCGCCCGATTAGCCTCATTGATACAACACAAAAACTCATTGCACGTATGATTCTGGGTAGGGTCCAAGGATGGATCGAACTAGAGGACATACTATCTCCAATGCAGGCGGGCTTCAGATCAGGAACGAGCACCATCGACCAGGTGTTCAGATTTTGTCTGATCTACTGGAAGGTGGTTCAGCTTGGCGGTGGCACCATCTACGCAGCGTTCATTGATCTGAAGTCCGCGTTCGATCTAGTCCCGAGGGACAAGCTGTGGGGAGTTTTGAGGAGCTTGGGAATGCCCGAGGAGTTACTTGTCCTAATAATTAAATTGCACTTTCCAGTAACCCGAGGTGTCCGTCAGGGGTGTGTTCTTGCACCAACCCTTTTTTTATTGTTTATCGACCAAGTGGTCAAATTTTTTAAGGATACCCCGACGGACGCCCCGATGCTAGCAGGACAGCGATTCCCGATGCTCATCTTCGCTGATGACACCCTTCTCCTCTCCCGAACACGCTGTGGTCTACAGCGGGCGTTGGACCGCTTTGAGGAGTTCTGTGTCATCAGCAACCTCAAGGTGAACGTCGGGAAAACCAAGCTTATGGTACTAACAAAGAATCGCCCTGTCCGGTGCACAGTTAGTATGGGTGGTGTTAAACTGGATCAAGTGGAGAACATGATATATCTGGGGGTCACTCTAGACAGCCGTCTGAGATGGAAAGCTCAAGTCGGTGCACAACATCTAAAGCTTGCCCGCCTCACCGGCTGTCTACTAAGCGAACAAAAAAGATCCATCACCAAGCGGGTTTCTCCGGCGCTTAAGATCTATGACGCCAAAATCAATCCAGCAATTTTATATGGTGCAGATCTGTGGGGCTACATGGACCTTACGGGTTTGTTTAAAATACAATGCAAATTTTTGCGTAACCTTGTGGGCCTGCCACCGTCGTCCCCTTCTATCCCTCTCTGCTTGGACATGGGTTGTCCCCCGATCAATGAGATGGCTAGATTCAGACTCGTTGCTTTCTGGAGGCGTTTATGGACAACCCCTGAACTTACCTTATTTGCTAATGAGGTAGCTGAAGTTAGGTCACTTGGGGGCTCAGGAAAAATCCAATGGTTCAAAATGGTAAAATCTATTCTGATGGATATGGGGCTGGAGCAGCTTTGGACATCTCCCACTACTAGCACTTTTCCATCCAAACCAGCTTTTAAAGAACTGTACTGGGCCACGATTCGTCAGACTAGAGTCAATGCATCAAGCTCCACCAATCTCACGGGTAGGTTCCTGTCCTTTAAGCTGGACTCATCCCGTGAACATTACTGGGATCTAATCTCCAAAACATTGGACAGGAAACTCTACCATCAGTTTCGGGTGGGTGCTTTGCCATTGAATACATTTACGAAAAGTTGGACAACGAGTACTACGGATCATTGTAGATGGTGCCCCGGCCACAAGGAAACCGTAGGACATTTTCTGTTTGCCTGCCCTAGATATTTCGCACCAAGAGCCAAATGGTTGAAGCCACTGTTCCAGCGCCTGCCCATTAGAAAATCTGACGAGGCCATCCGTGTATTAATAACTAACACCTCAGAGGTCATTTCAGTCTGCCTGGCTAAATACCTGGGGTGGGCCTGGATAATAAGGTTGAAACCCTAGTATAACCATTGTGATTGCTGTGATATACTCTTTTTGATCAGATTTTTCCACAGCCTACTGATCTTGCAAATGCTCCCCTATGACCTACTCAGCACCACAAAATCGGACTGTCCATCTCTGTTTATGTTACTAAACACTGTTTGGAATTTATTTTTAAGCTCTCCTGTTTTTGCTCTTGTGTTTTAATTTTGTGTTTTAATTTTAGTAATTTTCCCTCAGGTTTGCCTTTTATGTTATTTAATACTAGTTTTATGAATGTAAAGATTATGTATTTTTAATTAAGCGACATCTGTTATTACTTGTCTTTTATGATTTCTTTTTTGAATCGAAATAAAGACTTTAAAAAAAACCTGAACAAGTGTATGGGTAGAGCCAGGGTGAATGGATGAGTGCTTAAAAAGTGCCTGAGTAAATGGATGAGTGCATGCGTTGTGCCTAAGTGAATGGATGAGTACATGGTTAATGCATGAGTAGATGATGTGTTTAACGATGGTGCCTCTGGGCCTTTGGATGAGCGCATGGGTAGTGCCATAATGAATGGCTGAGCACATGCATTGTGCTTGAGTAAATGGATGAGTGCAAGGCAGTGCTTGGGTAATTGGAAGTGTGCATGAGTAGTGCCTCGGTGAATGGATGAGTGTATGTGTAGTGCCTGAGTGAATGGATGAGTACATGGGTACTGCATAAGTGGATGGATGAGTGCAACAGTAGTACCTGGGTCATTGGATAAGTGCATGGTTAGTGCCTGAGTGAATGGATGAGAACATGCATTGTGCTTGGGTGAATGGATGAGTGCAAGGGCAGTGCCTGTGTGAACGGATGAGTGCATGAGTAGTGCCTGACTGAATGGATGAGAGTATGTGTAGTGCCTGAGTGAATGGATGAGTACATTGGTACTGCGTAAGTGGATGGATGAGTGCAACAGTAGTACCTAGGCATTGGATAAGTGCATGGTTAGTGCCTGAATGAATGGATGAGAACATGCATTGTGCTTGAGTGAATGGATGAGTGCAAGGGCAGTGGCTGGGTGTTTGGAAATGTGCATGGGTAGTGCCTGGGTGAATGGATGAGTGCATGGTTAGGACGTGAGTAGATGGATACGTGTAACAATGGTGCCTGGGTCTTTGGATGAGCGCATGGGTAGTGTCTGAATGAATGGCTGAGCACATGCATTGTGCATGGATGAATGGATGAGTACGAGGGCATTGCCTGGGTGATTGCATGTGTGCAAGGTAGTGCCTGGACAATCAGATGAGTAAAAGCATAGTGCCTGGGTCATTGGGAAGTGAATGGATAGTGCCTGGGTGAATGAACGAGAGTATGGGTAGAGCCAGGGTGAATGGATGAGTGCTTAAGTAGTGCCTGAGTAAATGGATGAGTGCAATGTTAGTGCCTGAGAGAATGGATGAGTGCCTGGTTAGTTCGTGAGTAGATGGATAAGTGTAACAATGGTGCCTGGGTCTTTGGATGAGTGCATGGGTAGTGCCTGAATGAATGGATGAGCACATGCATTGTGCTTGAGTGAATGGATGAGTACAAGGGCAGTGCCTGGGTGATTGGAAGTATGCAGGGGTAGTGCCTAGGTGAATAGATGAGTGAAAGGGTAGTGCCAAGAGTAAATGGATGAGCACATGCGTTGTGCGTAAGTGAATGGATGAGTGCAAGGGCAGTGCCTGGGTGATTGGATATGTGCATAAGTAGTGCCTGGCTGAATGGATGAGAGTATGTGTAGTGCCTGAGTGAACGGATGAGTACATGCATTGTGCATGAATGAATGGATGAGTACAATGGAAGTGCCTGGGTGTTTGGATGTGTGCAAGGTAGTGTCTGGATAATCAGATGAGTGCAAGCATAGTGCCTGGGTGATTGGGAACTGAATGGATAGTGCCTGAGTGAATGAACGAGTGTATGGGTAGAGCCAGGGTGAACGGATGAGTGCTTAAGTAGTACCTGAGCATATGGATGAGTGCAATGTTAGTGCCTGTCTAATTGGATGAGTACATGGGTTGTACCTGATTGAATGGATGAGTACATGGTTAATGCATGAGTAGATGGATGTTTGTAACAATGATGCCTGGGTCTTTGGATGAGCACATGCAATGTGCCTGAGTGAATGGATGAGTACAAGGGCAGTGCCTGGGTGATTGGATGTGAGCAAGGTAGTGTCTGGATAATCAGATGCGTGCAAGCATATAGTGCCTGGGTGATTGGGGAGTGTATGGGTAGAGCCAGGGTGAATGGATGAGTGCTTAAGTAGTGCCTGAGTGAAGGGATGTGTGAAATGTTAGTGGCTGCGTAATTGGCTTGTGCCTGAGTGAATGGATGAGTACATGGTGAGTGCATGAGTAGATGGATGTGTGTAACAATGATGCCTGTGTCTTTGGATGAGCACATGGGCAGTGCCTGAATGAATGAATGAGCACATGCATTGTGCTTGAGTGAATGGATGAGTGCAAGGCAGTGCTTGGATAATTGGAAGTGTGCATGAGTAGTGCCTCGGTGAATGGATGAGTGCATGTGTAGTGCCTGAGTAAATGTATGTGCACATGCGTGGTGCGTAAGTGAATGGATGAGTGCAAGGGCAGTGCCTGGGTGATTGGATATGTGCATGAGTAAGGCCTGGCTGTATGGATGAGAGTATGTGTAGTGCCTGAGTTAATGGATGAGTACATGGGTACTGCGTAAGTGGATGGATGCGTCCAACAGTAGTACCTGGGTCATTGGATAAGAGCATGGTTAGTGCCTGAGTGAATGGATGAGAACATACATTGTGCTTGAGTGAACGGATGAGTGCAAGGGCAGTGCCTGGATGATTGGAAGTGTGCATGGGTAGTGCCTAGGTGAATGGATGAGTGCAAGAGTAGTGCCTGAGAGAATGGATGAGTACCTGGTTAGTTCGTGAGTAGATGGATGAGTGTAACAATGGTGCCTGGTTCTTTGGATGAGTGCATGGGTAGTGCCTGAATGAATGGATGAGCACATGCCTTGTGACTGGGTGAATGGATGAGTACAAGGGCAGTGCCTGGGTGATTGGAAGTATGCATGGGTAGTGCCTGGGTGAATAGATGAGTGAAAGGGTAGTGCCTGAGTAAATGGCTGAGCACATGCATTGTGCGTAAGTGAATGGATAAGTGCAAGGGCAGTGCCTGGATGATTGGATGAGAGTATGTGTAGTGCCTGAGTGAATGGATGAGTACATGGGTACTGCGTAAGTGGATGGATGAGTGCAACAGTAGTACCTAGGTCATTGGATAAGTGCATGGTTAGTGCCTGAGTGAATGGATGAGAACATGCATTGTGCTTGAGTGAATGGATGAGTGCAAGGGCAGTGCCTGGCTGAATGGATGAGAGTATGTGTAGTGCCTGAGTGAATGGATGAGTGCAAGGGCAGTGCCTGGGTGAATGGAAGTGTGTATGGGTAGTGCCTGGGTGAATGGATGAGTGCATGAGTAGTGCCGATTGAATGGATGAGTACATGGTTAGTACGTGAGTAGATGGATATGTGTAACAATGGTGCCTGGGTCCTTGAATGAGCGCATGGGTAGTGCCTAAATGAATGGCTGAGCACATGCATTGTGTCTGGGTGAATGCATGTGTGCAAGGTAGTGCCTGGATAATCAGATGAGTAAAAGCATAGTGCCTGGGTGATTGGGGAGTGAAATGATAGTGCCTGGGTGAATGAACGAGTGTATGGGTAGAGCCAGGGTGAATGGTTGAGTGCTTAAGTAGTGCCTGAGTAAATGGATGAGTGCAATGTTATTGCCTGGGTGATTGAATGAGTGCATGGGTTGTGCCAGGCTTAATGGATGCATGCATGTGTAGTGTGTGAATGAATGGACGAGTGCAAGGATGGTGCCTGGGTGATTGTGTAAATGCATGGATAGTGCCTGGTTAATTTGATGAGTGCATGGGTCATGCCTGAGTAAATGGATGAGTGTAATTCTAGTGCCTGGGTCACTGGATGACTGCATGGATAATGGCTGGGTGGAAGAATGAGTGCATAGGTGGTGCCTGGGTGAGAGGATGAGTGCATGGTTAATGCCTGAGTGATTGGATTAGTGCATGGGTTGTGCCTCAGTGAATGGATGAGTGCAATTATAGTGCTTGGGTGATTGTATGAGTGCATGGATAGTGTCTGGGTGAATGGATGAGTACATGGTTAATGCATGAGTAGATGGATGTGTGTAACAATGCCTGGGTCTTTGGATGAGTGCATGGGTAGTGCCTGAATGAATGGATGAGTACAATGGAAGTGCCTGGGTGTTTGGATGTGTGCAAGGTAGTGTCTGGATAATCAGATGAGTGCAAGCACAGTGCCCGGGTGATTGGGGAGTGAATGGATAGTGCCTGGGTGAATGAACGAGTGTATGGGTGGAGCCAGAGTGAATGGATGAGTGCTTAAGTAGTGCCTGAGTAAATGAATGAGTGCAATGTTAGTGCCTGTGTAATTTTATAAGTGCATGGGTTGTGCCTGAGTGAATGGATGAGTACATGGTTAGTGCATGAGTAGATGGATGTGTGTAACAATGATGCCTGGGTCTTTGGATGAGAGTAAGTATGGGCGAATTTTGCGAATTCGCGGTACTCGACTTTGCGCGAAAGCGTACTCGCGTGCCCATGCGGTCCTACATGGGCGCGGCAATCTTGTTTTCAAGTGTTCGCGTTGCGTATTTCTGTTTCCGGGCGCTAGTTGCATGCTCGCGTTGTGCATTTCCTACGTGCAGTGCGCAATTGCGTTTTCGCATTCGTTTTTGCGTGCTCGCGTAGGAAATATCGGGCAAACTTACCCACGTGGTCACAATGGGCGCGGCCATCTGTTTTTCATTCATTGCTATGGTTCTGGGCATGCTTTTTAAATCCTGCTTCAATCTATGTAATCCTTTATTTCTTTGAACTTTTTAAAAATCTTTTTTTTATCTCTTTATCTATCACTCTATTTTTGTACATCTATAGCTTGTGTTTTTTCTACTTTTTGTTACTTTAAAACTACTTTTTTTACCTCTCTTTTCTTTTATTTACTTTTTTCCTATTCTTTCCTATTTTATTTTCCTTTAACTGTCCATGACCATGGCAAAGTGAGCTGGCAAAAACCTGAAGGGGAAGGGTCCCACTCCCTTGTGGGTGCTTAAGAGGGGAGGCAATAAATGCCCGGGAGATCTACAGCGCGGTGGAGGTTGCCGCACTGGTCTTCTTTGTGCAGCGCCACCTCCCCAAGACCGCCGCGGCAGGCCCGGTACCAGGTACGGCCTCCGGGAGCGTCGCCAGCTATGGGGTAAGGTATGCGGGCCATGTATCGGTAGTATTGGGTCCGGCTCACCTACAACCAGGTGACGCACCTGTGGTCGGACATACTGGACCAGGAACACGACCTGCTCGACCTGCTTGGCGTGGAGATCCCTGGGCTTGGTGAGTACTAGTAGCTATTTAATCACTACTTTGTTGTCTTCTGCTCTGTGTTATGATATTGCAAATATAGTTTTTTTTCCGAAGGGCAAGAATGCTGCTGATTACATTGCAGTTAAATTATGTTTCAAAAGCTTCTGTGATTGCAGGTGCCCGTCTGCTCACTGGCGTTGCTACTATGCTTACTTGTTTTCAATTTTGTGCTCATTTGGCCTGAGTGATTATGTATGAGTGTACTTTACAGAACTGCATAATGCTAGACACTAGAGACTCAAGTCCAGTCCTTCCTTGTTCTCCTGCCACTAAGAAGAGATAGTGGTGGTGGATTGATAGTTTGAGTATTTTATGACTGGTTATTTAGTAGGAAACTTTTTAGTGGTCTGCAATAATGGCGGACTGTGTCTGACACTTCGCGTGCTGCGGAGTGCTGCCTGCCAGTCCTAGTAGAACATTTGTTGTAGTTGGTTTAGTGAGTTACATAACTTTCCAAGTAGACGGTCCGCGAATCCAGCAATACTAATATCCAGTAGACCACATCAGATAGGTCAATAAATTTAGTGCAATTGTTGTCTATTTCCACGAAATAATATGTTATTGTTGTTTTGAAATGTTTGATTTGGTTGACAACAATCATCCATGTTTGTTTCTTTCTTTCGTGTACATCAGCTCCCCCAGGGGCAAGAGGACAGAGGTGGCAGAGGTGGCAGTGGCGGCGCCGGCGGAGCAGGAAGGCCAGGATCGGTCCCCCGAGGGCTCCTCTGCTGGCCCCAGTAAGTTTTCCTGTTAATATTAATAATTATACTTCCGTAACTTTTACGGCACCTATTTATTCCAAAGGTTCATCATAATTCAATTTTTTCCTAAATCGTCTTTGATCTTCTTGTAGACTGTTTCTAAATTCTTATCCTGCCTCTACTATGACTCTCTGTGCTACTACTATTTTATTAGTCTGCCTGTGTAGGTAGCTAAGCTTGCACAGTTGGCAAAAGGTGTTAAACAAAACTCCTATTCAGCAATAGCTCTAGGCACTGAGTGCAGTCCTCTGGGTTGTCCATAATGTCTATTGAAGTCTTCTTAATGTTTATGCTTTGACAATTCCCAACAATAAAATGTCAATGGCCACCAAGAATAAGATACTAGTTTACTTTTTGATTGGATAGGAGGACATATTTTTACTGTTGCAGGGACTATTCTGCACATACAGAACTATGGACAAAAAATAGGGCATTGGTGATAATAGGTGCAGTTAGACTTTCCACATACCTCAGTCATAACAGAAGTTGAACCCCCAATCTCCTTACTGACTAGCTAGTGTGTCAGAGTCATTATTTAGCTCCTGAATGCAGCGATGATCCCCAATGATTAAACAACCAAGAACATAAGAATACGGAGTCAGAGTCCCGACCTCTCAGAGTCACGGACTCATGCTTGCAAATTGCAAACCCTTTCGCTCATTCACTCATGACCAAAAACCACAGAGTCTATGTAAGTTTTAAAGCTTTATTAAAAGTAAAACAACTATCTCAGTATGTACTCTGTATATTACATTTCAATCGTGCATTATATAAAAACATTTACTAAAATCAACTTCATAAACGGTGAACGCTTGAAAACTGAAAAGTGGCTGATTTCACACATTATGGGGTTGATTCCGATTCAGGAAAAAAAAACGTCAGGCGATTCGTATTCGTAGCCATTTCCATACGAATCGTACAAACCCGTCCGAATCGCGTAGTACGATCCGTTTAAAAAAATACGCCCGAATATTTTCGAATCGTACGAAAAACAAGCCAAGATCCATACGATATGGCTTCGGAAATTAAACCGTATGATTCGTAAACATGCCGTACGACCCGACAAGTACGATCCGGACCAGGGACCCAGGACGTGATTTGTACAGGTAAACGTAGTCGCGTATGAACTGTGATTTGTACGGAAAACATCGCGTATGAGCGAGCCGCACAAACAAATACACAACGCACTCCCCCATTAACGAGGCGCACGTGAACCACCGGAAAACGTTCCATCTGAGTGAGACACACAAACAAATCTAAAACGCACTCCCCCTTAACAAAGCACACGCGAACCCCGTATAAACGCCGCGTATGCACGAGCCACAAAAGCAAATACGATTCGAACCCCCCATGAACGAAGTTCACGCAAAGCCATAAAAAGCACACAAGGAGGGTGCAAATGACTCGCACAACACCACAAAACATGTCTCCTGTGTACAAACCATTGCAAATGAATGTCCAGGCCACATCAAAACAGGCAAACAGAGGGCCTAAGTCAGAACCACCCCCTATAACACACCCACCAAAATTTCAAAATAAGCCCCACCCACAAAAGGACCAATAAAAGGGCCCACACACACACAACCCATCCTCCTTTGGAATTTACACATTTGCCTACAGAGACTGACAACACACCAACAACTGCACACATACACCTCAATCACATTACAACCCACACACCCCCTTCACATTCAGACCCACACCCCCCATCCATACACACCGTCACACCACCCCAATCACAGACACCCCACACCATGTCCACACACAAGAATCCAAAGTTCACAAACCCGGAGATGGAGATCCTTGCAGATGAAGTCATCAGAGTTGAGCCACAGCTGTTTGGCGCATTGGTCAGACAGACCAGCATAGCTGATAAAACACGGCTGTGGGAGAGAATCGTCAATAGGGTCAATGCTGTTGCACCCATCAGGCGCACCAGGAGGGATTGCCAGGCCAGGTGGTACAATCTGCTGAGGATGGTCAAGCGGAAGATGGATGAGGACTACGCCCAGAGCCAGCACACTGAAGGTGGTGGTCCCCGCAGACCAGTACAGTACCATCCCTGGAAGGAGAAGGTCATGGCCCTGCTACCACCTTTGGGAGTACATGGAATTGAAGGAGTCGTGGAGCCTGGTGAGTATACAAACAACTCATGCAACATGGGGGGACTCCCAGCAGTGTCCAGACATATGAGGGGTGTGTGCACAGGACTCCCATCATAGGCCAACAGTATGGGGGGTGGATAGGACCACAACCAGTGTCCAGACATAAGAGGGGTGGGTGGATAGGACTCCCAGAAGAGCCCAACAGTATGGGGGAGGGTGAATAGGACTCCCACCAGTGTCCAGACATATGAGGGGTGTGTGCATAGTACTCCCAGCGTAGGCCAACAGTATGGGGAGGTGGATAGGACTCGACCAGTGTCCAGACATATGAGGGGTGTGTGCACAGGACTCCCAGCATAGACCAACAGTATGGGGTGGTGGATAGGACTACGACCAGTGTCCAGACATATGAGGTGTGTGTGCACAGGACTCCCAGCATAGGCCAACAGTATGGGGCGGTGGATAGGACTTCGACCAGTGGCAAACAGTATGGGGGTGGGTGGATATGACTCCCAACAGTGTCCAGACATATAAGGGGTGGTTGGATAGGACTCCCAGCATAGGCCAACAGTATGTGGGGGTGGATAGGACTCCCACCAGTGTCCAGACATATGAGGGCTGTGTGCACAGGACTCCCAGCATAGGCCAACAGTGTGGGGGGTGGATAGTACTCCCACCAGTGTCCAGACATATGAGGGCTGTGTACACAGCACTCCCAGCATAGGCCAAAAGTATGGGGGGGGGGTTGGATAGGACTACGACAAGTGTCCAGACATATGAGGGTTGTGTGCTCAGGACTCCCAGCATAGGCCAACAGAATGGGGGGTAGATAGGACTACGACCAGTGGCCAACAGTATGAGGGTGGGTGGATATGACTCCCAACAGTGTCCAGACATTTGAGGGGTGGTTGGATAGGACTCCCAGCATGGCCAACAGTATGGGGGGTGGATAGGACTCCCACCAGTGTCCAGACATATGAGGGCTGTGTGTACAGGACTCCCAGAATAGGCCAACAGTATGGGTGGGTGGATAGGACTACGACCAGTGGCCATCAGTATGGGGGTGGGTGGATATGACTCCCAACAGTGTCCAGACATATGAGGGGTGTGTGGATAGAACTCCCACCAGTTTCCAGACATAAGAGGGGTGGTTGGATAGGACTCCCAGCATAGGCCAATAGTATGGGGTGGGTGCAAGGGGAGGGCCAGAAAGCTGCAAAGAGGAGGGTGTGAAGGGTGCAAGGGCGAGGGTAGGAGGGTGCAAGGGGGGTGGTGAAGAAGCCCAAAATTTGCACACCTCTATCACCAATACTGTGTACGCACATGCCCAATTGCACTCATCCCATATGGCCCAGGTACACACACATGCACCATGCTCAATGCACAGGTAGTGTGAAAGTACTGACAAGATAGCTGACACTGGGCCCTGGTGTAGGTAGCACAAGGCCCTCCAGTGACCAGTGCAAACACAAACACCAGGACAAGGTCAGATATCTCGCACAGGAACTCACAATCACTGTCATTGCAGCATGCTCCATGGGGGACAGCCACACCACAAGGGATGGCCAGGTGCAAAACAGACTCCAACTACCAGCACGGCCTGTCACACACACCCCTTACATAAACATAGCCTCCTGGGACAGGCAATGGAGTGCCCCACTGTCACAGTTGTCATGTAACCCAACAAAACAAATACAGATTTGATTACGCATCCAAGCAAAAAATGCATGGTGCTGATTCACGAGTACCATGTACTTCTTACAGGATGCTGTAGCTTCACCTTTGTGATGCAGCAGACACACAAAAGTTGCGCCCTGGTGCTGGGTATTGACAAGGTGATGCATCTGGAAGATGTGCCAAGTTCTAAAGCCCTGTGCCACAAGTAGGTGTACTGGTCCAGGGCGTTGGGCCTTGGTTGGCCATCACTGCGCAGCAACACCTCCCAAAAGTTGCAGAGTGAAATCACAAAGATTTCACTCAGTCACTTTTATGCACATGCTGCATCTAAACCCTCTGCATGCTTGAAGCAGGCATAAGGATTGACGCTGCATTGTGAAGATAGGGCCACACAGAGCATTGCTGGATCTGCGTTGCGCCGGCGACACAACCACAGCAATGTGCCACCTCTATGGCACATATGCGTGACGCAGTCGTTCTTTTTTTCCACCATAGTGATCCGCATAGTCAATGTGTTGCATCCATGCTGTCATAGCTGTGGTGCAGAATGACTGGCAAATCCCTGCTGACATGCATGGCTGTGCCAGTCATTGTAAACTGTCCCTCACATGTCAATGACTTCTGAGCACATATCAATCTGACACCACAACATACCCATCCACAAGTGAACATTGAGAGCAATCCAAAGCAGGTGGAACAGTGCCAACGACAATGTATATGAAATTTGGATGTTGCATGAAATGGCATTAACATTGTCTGTCTCTCACACCCACAGGGCAACGTGCGGAATCTACCCCCAACCAGGGGGAGATGGATCACAGTCCCAGGCTCCGCAGGACCCTGATCCCACCAACAGCGACGCCTCTCACCACTCCATGGATGACCACAACCCACCTGGCACTTCTGGAGCCCAAACCTGTGCAACAGCTGGACCAGGTACATCTGTGCCAACCACCATCCATTACTGCCACATCCCAGCAGACAGCTCGGAGCCCTGCCCACACTCCACAACTGAGCCAGTCTGACAATGAGGGACAAGCTTCGCCGGGCACCCAGGAGGAGGCAGACAACACCACCACTGCCATCCCTCAGGGGTCCCGTTGACCCGATGTGCCCACAACAGCAGGCCAGGCTCGTGTGGGCAGAGGTGGTGGGAGTCTAACAAGGCGGAGGCGAGAACCTGACCATCCAGCTGCAGGGCCCGGTATGTCTGAACTCAGAAACATCATGGCGGTATACCGGCAGGACACCAGGGAGTTCAGCCAGGTAGTGGGGACCCTCAACGAAATAAAAAACCAGCAGGCTGATCAACACGCCAGTCAACGACGACACCAAGGACGGATGGAGGCAAGACTGGCTGAGCTCTTGACGGTGCAGAGGGACATAAGCCATTAACTCCGACCGATCGCTGACAACATGCAGCACCCTCACCAGGCCAGAAACATCTAGGCAAAGACTGCCACCAGGCACAGGGAGGGCGGAGGAGGAGGAATTGTCCGACGGAGCATCCCAGTCATCGTCAAGGCCTGCACATGAGGGTCCCCCAAGGAAGGTGGGTCGTCCACGCAAAAGACAGTGAGAGGCATTGGGCCATACGCATCTCCCTTGTCACCTGGGCTGGCATCTTGCCTTTGTGTGCAACAGCATCACCTTATTGACTGTCCTACTCTCCCACATGGACTTGCAGGTCATAGTCTGAACAATGCTGCCAAGCACTGTGGTCTTCACTCTGTTGACTCAAACTGCAAGGCATCACATCTCCCTCTGTGAACTTTGGATTCCCCCCATTTTTGTACTGCACCTAGCACCTACTCACGTTTCCCTCACAAGATTGATAAATAAACATAACAAACACAATAGATCCTGATGTTGCAGTCTTTTTCCCTGAGTCCACAACATACGTGTGGGGATATGTCAAAGTATGCCAAAGTGTGGAACAAACTCGAGCCATCCATACACTGGGATCTGAGTCCAGTTGAGGACACACATAGGTCACAATGTATCACCAAATACATATTTGGATGCCAATACTCACCCGTGATGGTTTCCATCTGCTGAGAGGGGGGGGGGGCTTGGCATACTGCACTGACAGACAGATTGTGAAGAGTTTCATGAAGGTGTAGAGGTCATGGGTAATGTGTAGGTACCCAGGGAGCGAGCACCAGGTCTGTTTGGTGAGGTGGGAGAACTATCTCCCGCATGCAGCTGTACTGTGGATGTGATGAATGTTGCCCAGGGCAACGGTGGCTGGACGGAGTTGGGGCAACGGGTGTTGGATGGGAGACGTCCCTAATCGTTTTTGGTGCTGGGGTTGTGGAGTGCCTACTGAGTGTGGCTGAGGAGTATGAAGGTGATCCTGCAGTTGACAGTGATACTATTGTAGGTATCTCAGTTGGACCGTCATCTCGCTGTGGCAGGGGATGTTGAGGATGAGTTTTGCGCATGTACCCTGGATGTGCACAAATACTCCTGGAGTCTGTCTGTTTTTCCTGCGTAGAGGGTGTTGCCGTAGTTGAGCCGGCTGGAGTCGTGGACCTGGGTGGCTGTCTGTCTTCACTAGGAGTGGATCTATCTGAAGATCATTTCCAGCATGCGGAGGGACTTGCAGCATGAGGTAGTGATGGTGTTTACTTGCATGGTCATTGTGAGCGAGGAGTGTACGATGATCACCTGCTTGCGTGCGTGGCCATTCTGATAGATACATCTGCCGTGTGGATTCCTCACCTTGTGAATATCCCCCTTGCGTCAGCAACGTTCGGAATTTTTTCTTTGTAGCACGCCGACGTGGACGATGTCATAGGAGCACGGCTTCGCGCGCGACTCCGTCTGACGTCACCGACTCCTTATCAGGCCCACGCCGGCGTGATGACGTCAGTTCCCTTTTTTCCGCGTCTCCGACGCTAACGGTTTTCGGGATCTTCTGCGATACTTAGTATCTGGCTATTGTCTTAAGGTTTCTGTTTCTCCTTGCGATTTGTTTCTTCATCGAGAATGTCGTCGAGGAAGACAGGATTTAAGCAGTGTGGGTCTTGCGCCCGCATGATGTCGATCACCAACCCACATGGCGACTGTTTGTGGTGTCTGGGTTCAGACCACGACGTAAAGAACTGTCTGTCTTGTTTTAAGATGAACCCAAAGGCGCTTCGTGAGCGTGAAGCAAAACTACTTCTCGCGAAGGTAAAGGGAAGAGATGCTGGGAGTACTTCGAGGTCGACGTCGAGACGCTCGAAGTCAAAGCAAAGGTCTCGATCAAAGTCGAGGTCGGTGTCGAGGTCGAGATCCAGAGCGAGGTCCAGGGCGAGATCAAGGTCTGGATCAAAGTCGGCTTCGGGTCACGCTTCGAGCTCCTCGAAGAAGAAGCACAAGAGGAGGAAGCACAGCTCGAGGCATCATTCAGGAAAGGAATCTTCAGATTCGAAGAAGAAGTCTCGCAAACACCATAAGGACTTTGTTTCTCCTTCTCCTGCTCAGTCCGTCGGAGGTTCCCCGACTCCGGAACCTGAACCGGATCCGGTATCTTTACATTCTTCGGAACATGAGGAGGAAGAAGAGGTAGCTCCTCAATCTCCGACTCCGATGGAGACTCCTGTGGATCCAGAAGGTCAGAATGAACCTGTGTCGGAACGACCTCCTTTGGAGCATCCGGTAGGTTCGTACCCTCCCTTTCCTGGTCCTGGTCAGGACCCCTCGCATTTTCTCAATGCGATGTTTGGAGTGTATTCCAGGGCAATGTACCCCGCTGGAGCACCTGTTGGTCCCATGGGTCCATTGTCGTACAATTTGGGCATTCCTCAGTCGTATGCTCCAGCTCCATTTATGCCTTTTATGCCGGCGCCACTAACACCTTGGCTCGGTACGGCTCCACCGAGGTCTTCGACTCCGCATGCGGCTTCGCCGACTCCGGATCGACCTCGTAGTTTGGATCGAGGTACCACACCTGTCCGTGAGTCTCGTCCTCCGTCTGCTCCGGCTCCTCGCTCGACGTCGAATCCGGCTCCGTCGGAGTCGTTACCGGATCCGTCGACTTCGGTTCGATTGGAGTGGTCGAGGCGCAGGGCTCAGCGTCTCCTGGAAGAAAAAGGTGGTGAAGATTCAGATATGGAAGAGGGTGAGCTTCTTGATCATGATGATCACTTTGAAGACCTGCGTGATGCTAGTGGTCTGGAGCTCTCTCCTGAGTGGGGTTTACCTTCTGCTTCTGATGCTCCTTCTAGGGACGTGGCACCCTATCACGTCGTTATTAGGAAGGCTGCTGATCTTCTTAACTTGAAACTGCCCACGGTTGAGTACAAGCCCAACATCCTTACAGAGGTTTTGCACTCGCCCTCTTCTATAGTTGAACCTACTTTGCCGTTCACTGATGCCTTATCTGATCCTATAAAGGAGGTTTGGAAGAGACCGTTGTCTGCTCCTGCGGTTTCAAGATCGATTGCAAGGCGCTACAGGGTGGCTCCTGGTGACCCTGAGTTTCTCTCTTCGCACCCATCTCCGGAGAGCCTTGTAGTGCAGGCGGCATGTTCTAACAGGGCAGCGGGCTCCTTTCCTCAAGTTCCAGCGGACAAAGACTCAAAAAAATTGGATCAGTCTGCTAAGAAGACTTTCTCTTCAGGGAGCATGGCTCTTAAGTCCACTAACGCTACTTGCCTTTTAGGAAGGTATGTCCATGCGTTGATGGACTCTGTGAAGCAGTTATCACCTAAGCTTCCAGAGGAAGACAGAAAGAACTTTAATGAGGTGGTCTCGGACACTCAGGCTGCTGCAAGTATGGTTATTCAGAGTGGCATGGACACAGTTGATTCTGTTGCCAGGATTATGGGTTCTTCTATTGCGTCCAGGAGGGCTGCATGGTTGAAATCCTCTGATTTCTCTGCGGATGTGCAATCTACGTTGCTGGACTTGCCTTTTGAAGGAACCGGTCTTTTTGGTAAGAAGGCGGATGTCGCCCTGGAAAGGTTCAAGGATAGCCGTGCTACCGCAAGATCCTTGGGTCTCCAGATGAGAGGGTCGACAACTAGAAAGTTTAGAGGCTTTGGGAGATCCTCTTTTCGTCCCTTCAGACAGGCACAGCAACAACAGCAGCAGCAGCAGAACCCTCTGTATAAGTCCTATAGAGGTAGATAGAAGGGTCGTGGTCGTGGACGTCAAGTCTCCTCCTCCTCCACTTCCTCCAATAATTCCCAACCCCCACCCGCATCAGCAAAGCAGCCCTAGATCCACCATTCTGGATCATGTGGGGCCAGTAGGGGGTCGGCTTACTCATTTTCTACGAGATTGGGGATCGGTTACATCAGATCTTTGGGTTCTCAATCTCGTAGAGAATGGGTATGCACTTCCTTTTCAGGAATTCCCTCCCAATTACCCTCCTTGCCAAGGTTTTTGTTCAGAGGACCACCTGCTTCTCCTGCAGGAAGAAGTCCTGGCTCTGTTCCGAAAAGGTGCGATAGAGGTGGTTCCAGAGCAGGAAAGGGGTCAGGGGTGCTACTCCCGGTATTTCCTGATACCCAAGAAGGATGGCAGGCTTCGGCCTATCCTGGACCTCAGGATTTTGAACCTCTATCTCAAACAGGAGAAGTTCAAAATGCTCACCCTTGCTCAGGTTCTTCAAGCGCTGATGGAAGAAGACTGGATGGTGTCGCTCGACTTGCAGGATGCGTATTTCCACATTCCCATCCTGAAGTCGCACAGGAGGTATCTCCGTTTTACGGTGGGGTCGCAGCACTACCAGTTTGCGGTCCTTCCGTTTGGGCTTACTACTGCGCCTCGAGTCTTCACCAAGGTGATGGCAGTGGTGGCAGCACATCTCAGGAGGTCGGGGATTCCTGTATTCCCGTATCTGGACGACTGGCTGATCAAGGCGGAGTCGCCGGTGAGGGTGCTCCATCATCTGCAAGAGACAACTCAGTTGTTGCACAGGTTGGGTTTTTCGATAAATGTACCCAAGTCTCACCTGGTGCCCTCCCAGCGCAACCTGTTCATAGGTGCGGTACTGGACACTACTGTATGTCGTGCATTCCCTCCACCTCAAAGGATTCGCGACATACAGGAGATGATTCCTTTATTCTACAATGGAGCGGTTGTTCCAGTCCTGAAGGTCCTTCGCCTGCTCGGTCTGATGGCTTCTTGCATTCTGTTGGTCAGTCATGCACGCTGGCACATGAGGGCACTCCAGTGGTGCCTCCGCAAGCAGTGGTAACAACACCACGGAGATCTCAGGGAGTCAGTGAGGATCTCCAGAGAAGCTGCAGCGGATCTGTCTTGGTGGGGCATGGAAGGCAACCTGTCACAAGGGAAGCCTTTTCAACTGCCTCCATCGGTGGCCACAGTGATAACGGATGCATCCACTCTCGGGTGGGGTGCTCATCTGGGGGATCTGGAGGTCAAGGGTCTTTGGTCTCCAGAGGAAAGGTTGCTTCACATCAACCTTCTGGAATTACGGGCGATACGTTTGGCGCTCAAGGCCTTCCTCCCTTCCCTTCGCGGTCAGTCGGTTCAGGTCCTGACGGACAACACGACCGCGATGTGGTACATCAACAAGCAGGGAGGAGTGGGGTCGCAGTGTCTCTGCAGAGAGGCTCTGCGTCTCTGGTCCTGGGTTCAGGACCATCAGATTTGTCTGATGGCAAATCATCTGGCCGGGGTTCTGAACGTTCGTGCAGACAGTCTCAGTCGGCAGTTCTCTGCCGACCACGAGTGGAGGCTTCACCCGGAGGTGGTTCACGACATCTTTCAGATGTGGGGGACTCCTCGGGTGGACCTGTTCGCCACTTACGAGAATGCGAACTGCCTGTCATTCTGCAGTCTCCAGTATCCATTGCAAGGAGCCTTGGGGGACGCGTTTCAGTTGAGTTGGAAAAGTCAACTCCTTTACGCGTTTCCTCCCATACCCTTGATTCCTCGGGTTCTGAGGAAAATTCGCCAAGACCAGGCCCAAGTCATATTGATCGCCCCGGATTGGCCAAGAAGGGTGTGGTACACAGACCTTCTCCACCTCTCCTCTCACCCGCCGCTCCGTCTCTCTCACAGGGCAGACCTCCTCTCTCAGATGGAGGGGCAGGTTCTACACCCCCACCTCCAGACATTACACCTTCATGCCTGGAGATTGAACGGGGCAACCTGAGTTCTTTCTCTCTCCCTCATGATGTGGTGGATGTCATTCTCTCTGCCAGGCGTGACTCCACTAAGTCCATCTATTCGTATAGGTGGTCTAAATTTGTCTCTTGGTGCAGGGAGAGGGATGTTGACCCTTTAAAGGCGCATTTATCTGACATTTTACAATTTGCTCTTTCTCTAGCGCAGCAAGGTTTTGCGGTTGCTACGGTCAAGGGGTATCTTTCGGCTTTATCTGCATTCCTCTGCTTGCCGGATCAGCCCTCTCTTTTTAAGTCTCCAGTGGTCTTAAGATTTTTGAGGGGTCTCATTAATATGTTCCCCCCTTCTCCGTTTGTTGTTCCTCATTGGGATTTGAATCTTGTGCTGACCTTTTTGATGGGTTCTCCTTTCGAACCTTTGCACAAGTGTCCCATGAGGCTTCTTTCTTTTAAAACGGTCTTCCTCGTGGCAATCACCTCGGCAAGGAGGGTAAGTGAGCTTCAAGCTCTTAGTTCCAAGCCCCCATTCCTGACCATTCATGCTGAAAGGATGGTTCTCAGGACCAGGGCTGCTTTTCTGCCTAAGGTGGTAACTCCCTTCCTTCTTGGACAGTCCATTACCCTCCCTACCTTCTATCCTCCCCCTCACCCTTCTAAGGAGGAAGAGAGACTGCACCGTCTGGACCCCAAGATGGCGGTGTCTTTCTATCTGGACAGGACTAAAGACTTCCGGGTGGACGACCAGCTGTTTGTTGGTTTTGCTGGCTGTCGGAAGGGCAGAGCGGTGCACAAGCGCACACTTTCCAGGTGGATAATCCTGTGCATCAAGATCTGCTACTCCCTTGCGGGTAAGGACCCTCCTGAGGGTATTAGAGCACATTCAACTAGAGCAAAGTCTGCAACATCTGCTTTGTCTAGAGGTGTACCTGTTGAGGATATTTGCAGAGCCGCGACTTGGGCCTCCCTCCACACTTTCGCGAAGCACTACTGCTTGGATACCGAGGTGAGGAGGGACGGTCACTTCGCGCGCTCTGTTCTCCAATATTTCCTGGTATAGCAGAGTGGACACCCTCCTCCGGGAGTGGGGACTGCTGTGGGACTCTATTCACAAGGTGAGGAATCCACACGGCAGATGTATCTATCAGAAGAACAAGTTACTTACCTTCGGTAACGCTTTTTCTGGTAGATACAATATCTGCCTGTGGATTCCTCACATGCCCACCCGCCTCCCCGTTTGTCCACTCTGTTATACCTAGTCTTTATGTATATATGGTTTATACTATTGTATTGATTTTGATTTATATGTACTGTGTACATGGTATATTTGCATATTTGCTTTCGTTGGTCCGTCCGTGTGCCTCGAAGGCACGGAAAAAAGGGCGGAACTGACGTCATCACGCCGGCGTGGGCCTGATAAGGAGTCGGTGACGTCAGATGGAGTCGCGCGCCAAGCCGTGCTCCTATGACGTCGTCCACGTCGGCGTGCTACAAAGAAAAAATTCCGAACGTTGCTGACGCAAGGGGGATATTCACAAGGTGAGGAATCCACAGGCAGATATTGTATCTACCAGAAAAAGCGTTACCGAAGGTAAGTAACTTGTTCCTGTGGGCTTGTGTGATGCCCAGGCTGTTGTGACACAAGGAGTCGGCCCAGCCCAGCCGTACAGGGACATTACTCAGATGATGAGCTCAGTCTTGTCCAATTCCAGCCTCAGGTGGCTGATGTTCATCCATTTCTCAATGCACCTCATGCCTACTTGAATGTTGGATCTGGGAATGGCTGGGTCTTTGGTGAGGGTGAGGTGCAGCTGGGTGTCAATGGCATAGGACATGATGATGATGTTGTGTGTGCATGTGATGGTGGAGAGGGTGGTCATGGAGACATTGTACATTGTCACGCTGATAGATGAGGCTGGGGCATGGGCCCAATGACCCCAGTGTTCTACGTGATGAAGGGGGATGCGGAGACCCAGGGCCTTGCTGGGGATGTACTTGACCATTTCATCCTTGGTCTTCATTCTGATCCCAGTGTTGGAGATGTGTGATCTGACAGTGTGGTAGCACATGGTGTTGAATGCCATTGATCAGTCGGTGGGGGGAGGGTGGTGGTCTCACCATTTTTGAGCAGGGTCCAAAATGGCGTTGGTGGTGGAAATGAGGGCTGTGGCAGTGGGGTGAATACTGTGGACGATGGTCTGGGATGGGTTGCCTGGAGATGTGTGCTTGAAGGGAGATGGTTAGTTGCTCCTTGACTGTCTACTTGTTGACATTTGCCGGGTAGGCAAGCAGGGTGATGTACCAGGACATCCTGCGGTACTGGCGTCCGTTGTCAAAGAAGGGCCTGGGTTACTGCATGCCCCCAGCTCCCATGGGAAGTGGCATACGCAAAGGAGCCATGCATGACATGCCGGAGGTGGGCTTCAAGGATGGTGTATGCTGTGCTTGAGATGTTTTGTTGGAAGGGTCCTGATGGAGAGCCAGAGTGGATGGTGTACATGATCCGGGTGGTGTCTTAGCTGCTGACGGGAGTCCAGGACCTGATGGGGGGGCATATCCTGTGAAAATAGCGATGTCTGCCTATGTGTAGCGAGGCTGTCGGGTACGTCCGCGATCTTGGAGTGCTAGTAAGTTGCAAGGGATCCCTTTGGCCTTGCAAGGGTGGGATGTTGTTTGGATGGAGAGCTGGGGTTAGATAGTTCACACACAATACCGATGAGGCCATTCATGTTGTGTATGTTGCTGCCTAACCCAAACATGAAGGTTATCCTCTTGTCCATGCTGATGATATGGTAAAGTGTGTGTAGTGGATTTCATGTATGAAAGGTAAATTATGGTTGTTTGGCTTACACGATTTGCACATTAGTCTGGCTTGACCTGTATGAGTCCAGGAGGTCTGCCTTGTCCCTGGTGGCTTAACAGTTGTTGTGCTACACAGGAAAGTCCCCCAATGTGGCAAGAGTGTTGGAACAGTCGCTGAACCAGTGTGTACGGTTGCATGGTGTGGGGATGGCGTTGTTTGGAGTGTCCTGTGTGAGGGTGTCACACAGCTTGTCTGTGGCCACTCAGGTTAAGTACTATTTGGTAAATCAGTAGCGGTGTCTGGTGCAGTGTGTTGTGACTTGGACAACTGGATGCAAATGTTGTTGTACCAATGCAGGATGGTGGTGTGGGTGTCCTCCAGCCGCAAGTTGCTCTCACCCTGACCCATGTAGTCTGTGTAGGTGCGGCCCTGTGTGCAGATTTTGTTGTCCCATGACTGAGGAGCAATCAGTATATACGTTTCACAGCTCTGTGGTCTCAGAATTTGTATCAATTCCTGAGGAAGCCTCTCTGCTCAATTAGCAGATGTGTAAATCTGGTTACCTTACTGACCCTTGTCCGCCAAGCAATACAACATCTTTGCTAAGATTCACAATCACCATATAAACGCCATTTGTAATCTTTAGCTCTGATTGGGCTCTAATCCAGATGCGTGGAAACACACGTTCTCCAGTATTTGGGGTGTCTTTCAAAGATTCACATGCCTGAATCATTCCCCGTCGTCGGAGTTGGAGTCCCACGGTATATAAAAAAGCAATAATATGCCTGTAATAACCAAAAAACCTTGGTAATAACCAACCAGGAAGTAAAGTAGCCCTAGCTACAGGAGCAAAAAGCTCCCACACTCATGACTATCCTAGTCATTTTGTATAGACCAAACTGCAGCCAATCACGCGACAGCACCCACCAGAATGTTCTCCCCAGAGGCTCAGGCTCTCAGATTTTCTACCGCACGTCGTGTGAAGGGAGTCTCCCTGAGCTCTGCTCAGTTTCTTCTTACTTTAGTTGGTTTTTTAACCTTCAAAGGATGTCTACTACTAAATCCCTCTTTAGGGCTTGTGATTCCTGTGGAAAGCTAAGGCTGTTCAAGGAGGATCCTAACAAAAAATGCATATACTGTCTGTATCCGGATCATGAGGCAAAGGAATGTAAAATCTGCAGAGCCTTCCCTCAAAAGACTCTCAGGGACAGAGAAGGTCGTCTTCTCCTGTGGCTTCAGAGGATAAAGGACAGAGATAACCCTGTTTCAGAGGTAGGGAGCATTGCCTCGGGGTCTTCTGTTTCCTCAAAGAAGAGGAAAACTGAGGTTGAGGTGACTTCTCCCAGGGCGAAAGTGTTGAAGAAGGCCCAATCCTCTCAGGATTCTGGTGTGCCTACTACTTCCAAGAAGGTGTCTCCACCTGTGAAATCTGCGCCCTCAGGGAAAACTGGGAAAACTACAGTTTCCAAAGTACCTACTCTGAAAATTTCACCCCAGATTACACCTCTAGCCATAACAGAGTTAAGTACAGCCTCATCGTCGCCATCTCTTCATGTGGCTACTTCTTCCACTTCAACAGTGACTTTTTTCCTCACCAAGATCAGCTATGGTGATGTCTTCAGCCTCCTCACCGTCGACGATAGTTCAGGTACAAATTAGACCCATCCCGTCGACGAAGATAGTTCCATTGATCGTCGACGCTCCTCCGTCGACGGGAATCCTGAAGGTACCGTCGCCGAGTTCTTCGTCGTCGATTTAGCCGTCAACGAACATCCTGCCGTCGACGAAGAAGGCCTTACCGTGGACATCCTCGCCGACGAAGTTTCCGTCGACGACGTCCGCGTCGACGAAGTTACCGTCGACGACACCCTCGTCGACGAAGTTACCGTCGACGACACCCTCGTCGAGGAAGTTACCGTCGACGAAGAAAATGATCCCGTCGATGAAATCCGCGTCGATGAAGCTAACACTTCCGTCGACTTCGACACCATCGACGAAGAAGAAAACAATCCCGTCGACGAGTTCACCGTCGACGAAGCCGTTACCGTCGACGGCCGCTCCGTCGACGACGGATCTGACAACGCAAGGGGAATCAGGCTTGTCATCAGCACCGGTGGCTCCTTCGACGCCTCCACTGTCAACCTGTACGGCGATGCAAGTGTGGTCAGCTAAGACATTCACTATACCTTTGCCATCGCCGGCTACCACCGCTTCGCTCCTACTGAAGCGTGGTTCATCCTCCACAGCTTTCTCTCCTTTAAAGCTGCCAGATAAATTACTGGATTCTGAAGAAAAGGAGTCCTATGAGGACGACACTTTCCGGGCTGCCAGGAGCCCTTCTGACTTGCTCATAAAGGTTCAGGATATGGATCAGGAGGAGGAAGACCTTTTCCAGGAGCACTCTAATCAGGAGACTGTGTCGGCGCCTAACATGCAAATGCCTATGGAGTTATTCCAGAATCTCCAATATATATTGAGCGATTATTATCGCAGGTTTCCGCCTTCAGAATCGGGTGATTCTCATGTCTCTACGCCTAGGCCAAGAACATCTACGGCATCTATACAACCGCAAGAATCAGTGTCTCAAATGACAACTGATGAAGCACGACCCGCAGTACCTTCTTCACCGGTACCATCTCATCAAGCAGGGGGTGAGAATTCTTCGGAAGACGAACGAGAGGACGGTGAATTGGACGATAAGTCCGTATCGTCGGAGTGGGAAGACTATCAGGCACAAACCCCCTCTCCAGCGGGCCTGCCTACGGCGGATTCTCCGCCGGTGGACATTGCCAGTTTTCACAAGATTATGGAAAGAGCTACAAAAAGGTTCCTCATCACCATGGAAGCTAAACAAGACGAATGCTTCCTATATGATTTTAAGGATTTGCCGCAGAGACAGAGTTGGTCTATTCCAATCATTGACTTTATATGGAAGGAAGGTCTGAAAATAATGGCTACACCAAATTCATTACCCACAGTTCTACCTCGGGTAGATAAGAAGTATAGAGCACCTACTACGTCACCGGCATGCCTTATTGGTCAGGCTAAGACGGATTCTGTAGTTACTCAGGCAGCTCAAAGAAGGGCCAAGAATCCATCTGCACAGGTCTCTGCTCCCCCTGATAAAGACGGTAGACGTCTTGACTTGATAGGGAAGAAGGTGTCAACTATTGCGGCAACCACGGTTCAAGCCGCAAATTCACTAGCAATACTTGGAAGGTATGACAGGCAGATGTGGTCTGACATATCGCCTTTCATCGATAAACTTTCAGAACCAGATAGAGCTGAAGCAAAAAAGATCCTACTAGAGGGAGAGAGCGTTTTGTCTGAAATAATTGATGCTGCTGTGGACGTGGCAGCAACGGGTTTCAGACAGCTGGCGGGGGCAGCTGTTCTCCGGAGGCAAGGCTGGTTAAAAGTTACATCCTGTCGTCTAGAGGTCCAGACCAAGATCATGGACATGGCCTATGATGGGGAGTTCCTTTTTGGACAACATGTTGATGAGGCTTTCCAAGCCATAAAGAAAGATACAGAGACGGCACAGTCGCTGGGCTCTCTACAATTTCGAAAGTCGTCCTTTCGTGGCGCAAGAGGAAGAGGCAATTTCTTTAACAGAGGAAACTATTCACAACAACGCTCCTACAATACCAACCAAGGAAATCAAAGATACCAGCCATACCGTCAACAAACATATGGCCAAAGGAGAAATAATTACTCTCAATCAAGAGGAAAACCCTCTTATCGAGGAAGAGACAACAAGAGCAAGTGAGAAACACATCCTACCACCACTTTGTCCCAGCCTGAAGCAAATTGGAGAAGGAATATCCCGATACTATTCAAACTGGTCCAAGATTACCACGGACAGATGGGTCCTGGACGTGGTTTCCAGGGGTCACATTCTCGAATTCGTCAAAGCCCCTTCAAATTCTCCCCTCAAAGGACCACCTCCAGCTCATCTCAAAGAGCTGTTTTCCCAAATACACTCTATGATTCGGAAAGGAGCAATAGAAAAGGTACCTCAACATCAGAGGGGAGCAGGATTTTATTCAAGATTTTTCCTGATCCGCAAGAAGTCGGGGGAATGGCGCCCCATCCTCGACCTGCGTGCCCTCAACAAGTACCTCAAAAAATTATCTTTCAGAATGTTGACGCTTCAAGAAATCCTCCAGTTTCTCACAGTAGGGGATCACATGGCAACACTCGACCTTCAGGACGCATACTTCCATGTACGCATTTTTCCCAGACACCGGAAGTTCTTACGGTTCAGAGTGGCTGGCAGGGACTTCCAGTTCAAAGTACTCCCCTTTGGACTGCGTTCAGCCCCCAGAGTTTTCACAAAAATGTTGGCCCCGGTGGCCGCACACCTGAGATTAGAGGGAGTTCAAATTTATCCCTATTTGGATGACTGCCTTATCAAGGCCAGTTCCATCGATGTGGCAAAAACTCACGGTCAGAGATGTCTATCACTATTCCAGAGCCTGGGGTTTTCGGTGAATTTCAAAAAGTCTCACCTGACTCCATCGCAGAGGAAGTCCTTCTTGGGAGCGACGCTGGACACAAGTCTCGCCCAAGTGTTTATATCAAAAGAAAGGCAGGTGAAGATTCAAAAAATGGCCTCAGCACTACTAACAAGAAAGTGCGTTTCTGTTCGCAAGTTCAAGTCTTTCCTCTGAATGATCTCATCCTGTATTCCTCTCACCCCCAACTGTCGCCTACGAATGAGACCTTTACAGGAGGAACTCAGTCATCAGTGGGTGCAAATAACAGGCTCATTCGAGGACGTCATCAAAATAACCCCTCTGATGAGAAGCTCCATCCAGTGGTGGGGGCAAGGAAGAAACTTGCAAGTGGGATGTACGTTCCAGGCAGAAGGACCCAGATTCATCGTGACCACAGATGCTTCTCTGGAGGGCTGGGGCGCCCATCTCGAAGGGATGACAGTCAGTGGCAAATGGAGCATACAGCAGAAAAGATGGCACATAAATCTGCTGGAACTAAGAGCCATTTTCTCGCCATGAAATCTTTTCAGGCGATCTTGGAGGGCTCTACGGCGTTGATACGAACGGACAACACAACCAGCATGCATTACCTGAACAAGCAGGGAGGCACAAGATCGGCCCGGTTGTCCCATCAGGCGCAGGAAATTTGGAATTGGGCCCTGGATCACAACATCAATCTGTCGGCGGTCCATGTCCCAGGGGTTGCCAATGTCCTAGCGGACTCACTCAGCAGATCCTCCGGAAGCAATCACGAATGGGAGCTTCATCAACCATCCCTGGATCCGATATTCCGGGAGTGGGGTCATCCCGACCTGGATTTGTTCGCAACAGATCAGAACCGGAAATGCCAACGCTTTGCAAGCTGGGTTCCCCACAAGGACTCGTGCGGGGATGCCCTTTCGATGAATTGGTGTCGAATATTTGCATACGCTTTTCCTCCAATTCCGTTAATTCCCAAGATCATCAGGAAGATGAAGAGTCAACCATGTCGCCTAATCCTAATTGCTCCAAGGTGGCCCTGGCAATATTGGTTCACCGAACTTCTCCTCCTCTCGGAGTGCAGGCCAATACAACTGCCTCAAATACCGAATCTCCTGACAATTCAGAGAGGCAAGGTGTACCATCCGGACCCAGTTTCTCTGAAATTATCAGCTTGGATCCTCAGCACAATGAATTCGCCCACTTAGACAATCCTCAGGATTGTCAAGAGGTTCTAGCTAACGCCAGAGCACCATCAACGATTAAGACCTACAAGCTCAAGTGGAAGCGTTTCTGTGCCTGGTGCGTAACTGTTGATCTGCATCCCATTCATGCTACACCAGAACAGATATTGCCTCTCTTCCTGCAGCTGGCTAGATCGGGTTTGGCGCATTTAACCCTAAAGGTGTTTCTAGCAGCCATTTCCCGTTTCCGTCAGGACGGATCAAACTCTCTGTTTTCTTCAAGAATAATCCAGCAATTTTTCAAGGGGTTATTTCGTATGTTTCCTCAGATTCGACGACCACCTCCTGTTTGGCATTTAAACATGGTGCTAGCCCAGCTCATGTGTCACCCCTTTGAACCGATCCATAAGGTTGACCTTAAGTTTATTACTTGGAAAGTCTCCTTGTTATTGGCTTTAACCTCTACCAGAAGGGTCAGTGACATTCAAGCATTCACGTCTAAACCACCTTTTTTACAATTTACCTCTGATTCGGTGGTGCTGCGGACCAATCCAAGGTACATGCCCAAGGTCCCTTCGGACTTTCATTTGAATGAGCCGGTAATCCTCAAGACATTTTTTCAAAATCCACAATCACCGGCTGAACGAGCGTTACACTCCTTGGACATCAGGAGATGTCTCAAGTTTTATCTTTCAAGAACAGCAGCTGTACGCAAGACAGATCAGTTGTTTGTGGCCTATGGCAGACTGCGCCAGTATCCAAACAGACTATCGCCAGATGGGTCTCCTCAACAATTGGACTCTGTCATCAACAGGCAGGAAGACCCTTACAGGCCTTACCAAGAGCGCATTCTACAAGGGCAGTTTCCTCTTCCACTGCTTTGTTTGCTGGTGTGCCTCTTCTGCAAATCTGCAGAGCTGCAACGTGGTCCAACAGACACACTTTTACGAGGCACTACTGTCTGGACTCGGCAAGTGATGCAGATGCTTCGGTGGGAAGAGCAGTTCTTCGCAATCTTTTCAAATAAGGTGAGCCTCTGTTCTCCCTCCTCCTATATGCTCTTTTAGACGCTTTACAATGTCTTTTGTATTTTATCTTTATGCATGTATACTATGATACATTTAGCGTCTATGAGCATTATGTTATGAGTACTGCTATCTATTCTGATTCAGGCATGTGAATCTATGAAAGACACCCCAAATACTCGAGAAGAACAATAGTTACTTACCTGTAATCTGTGGTTCTCCAGTATTGGTGTCTTTCATATATTCACATGCAACCCGCCCACCTCCCCTCAGAGGCTCCCTCAGGCGATTATGTTGGTTCACTCCTATGCGAGAAAATCTGAGAGCCTGAGCCTCTGGGGAGAACATTCTGGTGGGTGCTGTCGCCTGATTGGCTGCAGTTTGGTCTATACAAAATGACTAGGATAGTCATGAGTGTGGGAGCTTTTTGCTCCTGTAGCTAGGGCTACTTTACTTCCTGGTTGGTTATTACCAAGGTTTGTTGGTTATTACAGGCATATTATTGCTTTTTTATATACCCTGGGACTCCCACTCCGACGACGGGGAATGATTCAGGCATGTGAATCTATGAAAGACACCAATACTGGAGAACCACAGATTACAGGTAAGTAACTATTGTTCTTCCTCCAGCCCATCTTAAGTAAAACATAGAAATGGCAGACTCTATACGCTGTGAGGGCAACGCAGGTTCCAAGGCGGGGTTGGTTCTGTTAGACTTGTCTACAGCATTTGACACTGTCAAACATCCCATTCTTTTTCACCGCATTAAGACCATAGGTGTGGGGGGCTCAGTGCAGAAATGGATATCGTCCTAACTAACTGACCGCACACATCAGGTCCGGACCTACATATTCATCTCACCAGTCAAACCACTGAAGTGGGGCGTGCCGCAGGGCTCTGCTCTGCGCACACTGACTTTTAATATTTGCTAAACCCCGCTGGATGAATCAATTGCCATGTCTGAAGTCAACATCATATCATGTGCTGATGATCTTCAGCCTCTATTCACCTAAAATGCTGTGTGTGTAGCTAAATTTCACCCACTCAAAAATTGACTCACACATTTTTGCGGCCTGGATGGACCACCTTTGCTTCAAAAGTAATCCAGATAACACCTAGATCCTATGTGTTTACAAAAATCATTCTCCCCTCTCTACCAATCTTTGGTGGCCAGAGGAACTGGCCATTGCTCCGGCACACAAGGACTTGGTCAGGAATCTGGGAGTCAGATGGGACAATCGTCTATCCCTTGCTACACAGGTACAAGAGGCGGGTGCTGCTTGTTTTAGCAAGATTAAAAAAATCTAGAGATTTATTAAGTATCTGCACAATGTAATCCAGGAAACGGTGGTTGACGCACTGATCAAGTCCCATTTTGACTAAGCAAATGGGTCATCCGTGGGTCTTACATTAGGCTAGCTACGTATACTGAAGATGGTCTAAAATGTGGCTGCCCGCATGGTATGTGGAATCTCCGTTTGACAACATATCTTCCCTTACTTCAACTAGTCCATTGGCTGCCAATGGCTACTCAAACAGATTTGAATGCGCTGACACTCGCCTACAGTGCAGGACTCGGTCGTGGGCCGGTCTACCTCAGGAGGAGGCTCCGTCCCTATTGTCACTCACGACCTCTACATTCCATAGACAAGCACTTGCTCATTGGTCCTTGGTCAGCAAAACCAAGATCAGGAGGTGAAACCTTTCAGGTAGGAACCACCCAATGTGGGACTAAGCAACCTCTTCCGCTGCATAGGAATCTGTCTGAATGTGAGTTTTGCAAAGGCATTGAAACCTGGCTATTTTGCATGCTTGATGACTTACTACTCAGTATGCTGCCTCCTTTTCGGTGCCCGATAGTTCTGTGACACCGCGTTGGGTTAGATGTGTGCACAAGAAATGATCATTCACATATTCATATATGGCTTAGCAGAATTGTGGGTGTAGGCTTGGAGACCTGTAGATGACAGTTAGACTGAGGGTGGTCAGGGTGTTGGTGTGAAACATGAAGTGCAGATGGCTGACAATGCTGAGTGTGTCCTTGGTGTTGTATGTGACTCTGAGGGGGTACTTCAGACACTATTTCAAATCAAACGCCTGGATTGTTGGTGTGTTCCCTGCGGGTGATTGAGTATCTGTCTGTGATGGCAATGTAGAAGTAGTGTACTGAGGTTGCGTACAACCAGGTTACAGTAATGAAGGCAATGTGTGTGGCTGTTTTGTTGATGAGGTAACAGAGTCCAATGGCATGCTGGTGGATGTAGCGGGTGTGCAGTACGAGGCACATGACCTGCTTATACGGAGATGCACTGTTATGTGTGGCAGTGCGGTGTTGGCAGTGTGAGTTCCACACACTGCCTGACAAGCTATCATGGGTGCGCTTAGGGGTTGCCTGATAGTAGGTGGATGATTGCCTGGTGTTCACTGTTTGGAGGGTGGCTGGAGCATGAGTCTGTCGTGTTACCTGGGTCATGGAAGGACCAGAGTGTCTTGCACTGTGCACGTTGCAGGCGCTGACGGTCGTGCCTTTGGCACAGAGGTGCTGCAACACTGGCACTGACCAGCTGCTACCTGCCTTAAGAATGGAGGGAGGGAGGAGCATCTTTGAGGCGCGTGTGTTGCAGAATCAGGGCACTTGGTGGTGCGATGTCGCTGGGGAGGCAGCAGCAGGAATGAGTGAACACATGACGGCAGAAGGGGTAAGACACCATGCAACAGTACCACACAAAGACAAGGAGTATTGAAATGCCCCATGTAACATGTGTATGGAAAGGAAGGACTGTCTGGTTAGTCATGGGTCACTGACAGAACATAGATGAACAATCACCAATTATGACAGGCACAGGATCAGGCACCAAAGGCCAAGCGGGGCACAGGACACACAGCGTCAGCAGGTGTTGCCTGACCGTTGTGGGTAGCAAGGTTAAACAATACATACATAACCATGTACGTCATGCACAATATGGATGTTTAGCCATTATGAACTGCATGCATGTTGCCACAGTACACATACTCACATATGCACAATAATTGAAAATTATGCCATCGATGACGCATGCAGACTGTCAACAGATCCATGGTGACAGTGATGAGGCACAATGTACTGTGGGGAACACATTTCATATGCAAATGGATCTACTTTGTGTTGAGGCCATGCTGCTTGAGCCAATGTCCATGGCCAGGGCCATTGCTCCGAACAAAATAACAGTAATGCAATGATGTTACCTGTGATGCTGGTGAAACAATCTCCACACGACTGCCAGGGACTGTTGGTACCTTGAATCCTCAGAGACATGCGATGCTGAAAGAGGTCCATCTCCTGATAGCCCCTTGGTCTGAGTATGATTAACTGACTCAAAAGGGTGATCAGACGAGGGAAGGAGAGGATGGGAACAGCAGGGAGGGAGATCTGCAACAAAGTTAAACAAGCATAAGGATTCTACACTTCTTGTCACTGAATCACAAATTACCTCAGGACCTATACTGTAACAGTTACACCTGTAAAGGAAAACAACAGCCACTCTATCCTACTTGGCATCATAGAAATGTAAATGATACTAGATATGTGTATTGAACACGGTCACATGAAAGGTAGCAGAGGTTGTCATCTAAATGAAGGGGGCAGAACACTCTCCAGGCTGCTTCAATGCAATCAGATCCATGCGGTCATCAAGTGAATCACAGTGTATGAATTTGAGGCCAATATACAGACTAACAAATGTGTGTAAGTGATACTCACATGAAGCCAGCAATCCGTTGTTAGCCCTGGGAATCAGTGAGGGTCAAGAATGGAAATTACACAACACCCGCAAGAGCTGTATGAGGCTCATACAATGAGGGAGGGAATTATGTAAACACAAGGAAGCCACGCACAAGCCAGTTATTGGCTCTTCCAACTGGCCTATACAATGCCTAACATGACAAGCAGGTGGGAACAAACTCAACAGAGAGTAATGAGGAACAAAGCCATCAAACCCCCCCTACCGTGACCATGAAATGCAGCATGGCACAAGAGAATCCTGGAATTAACATCACCGACTGGGGCCACGGAAGCGTTCAATTTTGCTACAGCACATTGTTATGATGTCATATGCGCAGCATTCCTGCCATCATGGGAATAGAAAGTTAACATCAACTTACAGAGAAGGCTTGCAAAGCAGTGTTCTCCACCGGCACTGAGGTAGCGACGTAACGGTGACATTAAAAACTGGCACAAGGGGCAATGCATCCATACGAACAGACTCACAGGACAGTTGACAGAACATGTGGGACATACACTGGACCACACCTTCACAACATGGTTGTTTGGAAATCTAACTGTACTGGCACACAAGATTAAGGGGATGACCAAACACATCTTGCTGCACACAGTGAGGCTGCAATTCCCCACAGAGCCTGTGGTTGTGATGTCACAAACAATGTCAACCGGTGGTATTCGCAATGTGTCAGGGTCAAGCTTTACACACATTGACGCATTCACCAGACTCAAAACTCAACAACAGATGACTTTCAAGAAGGGTGACTGTCCTGTCATGGGAGTGGTGCTACATGAAATTGGATCCATGGTGATGAGACACGTATGGATGGTTCTACAACATGCACAGAATCAGTTTCCACACATCCCCAAACCATAACAACCGCAAACAGCCTGTTTGGATATCTTACCCGAACTAAAATTTGCACATGTCCGTGCATGGAACGCAGATTCGGGCCACGTTGCACTCATCATAAGAAATAGCAGGAGGACTACAGTGACACGAACAGACAACAGGCACAGCAACCTGGGAATGAGAGGCACACAAGGGGTCACCTTCAATATTCTTTCCTAAAGACAAAGTCATGGTAAAACCACAAACAATGTAGTTTACATTTCAAGATCAATCATTGCACATTTGTGTGTGGCATGACATCAGCACTTGCGTGACACATCGGATCACACATCAAAGTGACTTTGCATACAGTCAGCTGGACACACACATTGCAACACATGCCACTCTAGGGTACAAGCTTGCACACTCATTCCCAGTGACTCACCATCATGAGAAGAAGTTGCGTATGAGCTGACTCCGGATATCATCCTCCTCCTCCTCATCACTTGCATCGTGGCCAAGCCCTTGATCCTCAATGGGTGGCTGTTTCAGCTCCTCAGGATCCAGGATGAGTGGCACGGCCTTCTCAACTGCCATGTTGTGCAGCATGTAGCACACAATGAAGATGTTACAGCCTTGGCCGGGGCATACGGGAGGGATCGGCCGGTCTTATCGAGGCACCGGAATCGGCTCTTCAGGAGGCCAAACGTACACTCAATCACTCGCCTGGTCTGCCGGTGTGCATTATTGTACCGCTGATCTGCAGCTGTTCTCGGGTTGCGCAGAGGTGTTATTAGCCATGGCATGTTGGGATATCCTGCGTCACCTACAATTATACATCATGTAAATAATTGGCTAAGGAGATGCCTTCAGAGCAAAAGATACTGAGACACACAGTACAAACAGATTGTACCCACCAACAAGACATTCCCGATCGTTGTGCAGCTGCAGCATCATTCTTGGTACCCTGCTACGCCTCATGGTGAATGTATCATGGCACGATCCTGGAAAACGTGCACAGACATGGGAAATCAGCATGTTAGCAAGATACACCACCAGGGCATTTATTGAGTGGTAATGTTTCCTGTTGCGGTAAGCCTGCTCCTGAGCCTGTGGTGGCACCAAAGCCACATGTGTTCCATCGATTGAACCAATCACATGTAGCACCCCTCCCAGGGCATAGAATTCACCCTTGACATCTGTCAACTCTTCAGGATTGGGACATTTTATGAATTCATCAATGTGCTCCAACATGGCTGACAACACATCACGCAGGACACGACTGAACATCGTCTGAGACATACCCCCGACATCAGCTATGGTAAATTGAAACGTACCTGTAGCAAAGAAATGTAGGGCTGCCATCACCTTTACCTTGGGGGTCAGCGCAGTCGGATACCTGTGTCGCGGTTGGAGATGTGGTTCCAGCCTGTTCGTCAAGTCCTGAATCAACACTTGAGTGAATCTGTAACGTCGGATGCTGTCACGTTCCCTCATGGTAGCCAAGCCTGGCAATGGCCTTGGTAGAGGTGGTGCCCTGCAGGACATATTTGTGAAGAATGGATAACAACTGTCAGCCAACAACGATATAAATGTACATAGCACATGCAACATTGCTACTACACATCAGGTCACTATGGAGTCTGACATGTGAAATACAGCCAGCCCACATATGCCAGCTTGCTGACCATCCTACGAAAACCCACATATACCTGTTGATTGAAAAATATACATTAAATGCCCTCAAAAGAGCTTCTGGGCTGGTCTGAGTGATCAGCCCAAGATATCACTGGAGTGGCACACGTCACCAGACCTGCATTGGAAGATTGTCATCCCATCCAGACAGCTGACTGCAAGGCACACACCCAGGTCACATGGAATATCAAATGTACATATGAAACAAATTGCAATGAAGGTGTGCATGTGACAACAAAACACCACAGCCATCGTCACGATGCAGACATGTATGCCTGGGGATAAATGATGTATGATGCCATCAGACCCAAATGCCGTGGAAATGGCCATGTGGCATGGTGTGCGTACATGTCAAAACACACAAGATGATGGACGGAATGTTGCACAATGGCAAAACATTCATCTCCCAGTCACAGATCTGGGTTTAATCCATCGTTTTTTTGCTCACCAAGCCATCCCAGTTCAGACATGGCCATATGCAAATCAGTCTTGACCCTGTGCCTCATGGGAACAGTCCAGCCCGAACTGCCCAGCAACGTCTTCCCTGGACCGGAATCAAGCATCCTAGGACCGGTTTCTGGCTATCAGCCGTCTTCAGCCAGGATAGCTTGACTCCAGTGGCTTAGTGAGCACGGGACCCACGTCTGGGCATACCCTTCCCAAATAGAGTGAACAGCAAAACACACAAGATGATGGACGGAATGTTGCCCAATGGCAAAACATTCACCCCCAGTCACAGATCTGGGTTTAATCCATCGTTATTTTGCTCACCAAGCCACCCCAGTTCAGACATGGCCATATGCAAATCAGTCTTGACCCTGTGCCTCATGGGAGCAGTCCAGCCCGAACTGCCAAGCCATGTCTTCCCTGGACCGGAATCAAGCATCCTAGGACCGGTTTCTGGCTATCAGCCGTCTTCAGCCAGGATAGCTTGACTCCAGTGGCTTAGTGAGCACGGGACCCACGTCTGGGCATACCCTTCCCAAATAGAGTGAACAGCAAAACACACAAGATGATGGACGGAATGTTGCACAATGGCAAAACATTCACCCCCAGTCACAGATCTGGGTTTAATCCATCGTTATTTTGCTCACCAAGCCACCCCAGTTCAGACATGGCCATATGCAAATCAGTCTTGACCCTGTGCCTCATGGGAGCAGTCCAGCCCGAACTGCCAAGCCATGTCTTCCCTGGACCGGAATCAAGCATCCTAGGACCGGTTTCTGGCTATCAGCCGTCTTCAGCCAGGATAGCTTGACTCCAGTGGCTTAGTGAGCACGGGATCCACGTCTGGGCATACCCTTCCCACATAGGGTGAACAGCAAAACACACAAGATGATGGACGGATTGTTGCACAATGGCAAAACATTCACCCCCAGTCACAGATCTGGGTTTAATCCATCGTTATTTTGCTCACCAAGCCACCCCAGTTCAGACATGGCCATATGCAAATCAGTCTTGACCCTGTGCCTCATGGGAGCAGTCCAGCCCGAACTGCCAAACCATGTCTTCCCTGGACCAGAATCAAGCATCCTAGGACCGTTTTCTGGCTATCAGCCGTCTTCAGCCAGGATAGCTTGACTCCAGTGGCTTAGTGAGCACGGGACCCACTTATGTACGTACATGACAAACCATTAACATCTCAACACAGACGCACGATAGATGCACCAACAGCAGATGCAGTTTGCGTAACAAACAGCAAGCTCAATCTTTAACATGACACACACTGGACATAGTCACATATGCTCATGCTGAGCCTCTGATTGTCAATTGACAAAGTGCCCCGGTCCCTGGCATCATGGAACTTGTGCCCGTAGTGATAACTGTGCCATCCCAGTGTTGATGTGCATGTCTACATGTGCATAATGATACATTTTGGACAAGTGTGAAGGTGATGTGTACCATATAGTGCCCAAGCACACATGACATGTGTCAACAGGACATCACACATTGATTGTACAACAAGATCAGATGCCCTGTGCTATATCACAGCCTGCAACACCTAGGGTCTGCTCATGTATGTAAAAATGACAGGATCTTGATAGCCATCCTTGTTTGAACCGTACCCCTACATTACGTGGGTGTGTGCAGGACGTTTCACTATTGAAATGGTGCCAAACGCGAATGAACCGTTCCCATACATAACGTGCGTGTGTGCGGGACGTTTCACTATTGAAATGGTGCCATACGCAAATGAACCGTACCCCTACATAACGTGCGTGTGTGGGACGTTTCACTATTGAAATGGTGCCATACGCAAATGAACCGTACCCCTACATAACGTGCGTGTGTGCGGGACATTTCACTATTGAAATGGTGCCATACGCGAGTGAACCGTACCTCTACATTACATGCATGTGTGCGGGACGTTTCATTATTGAAATGGTGACATACGCGAACGAACCGTACCCCTACATTACGTGCGTGTGTGCGGGATGTTTCACTATTGAAATGGTATAACTGGGAAATGCTTACCTGTGCACACCCTATTCTGTACTAAATCAGCTATGGTTGATACCGTTTAACATAGCGTGCCTGCAGTTTGGTCGAATGGCGGCCAGCCTAATTCAACAGCTAGTGGAAAAACCACTGGTATACCAAACGCACTGCGTAAATCATTTAAGAGTATCACAATGATATCATGTGAAACTTTGCTTATTGATCACACATTAATCAATGAAATGAATCAAATTTAAATCATGAGTGAATCAATTTCTGTATTCATTGTTCATTATTATAAATTGCACAAGAAAACAGATGTATTTGATTTGCGGAACTTTTCCTTGTGTTATAAAAAAACACTGTACATTCAACTAATATTAACAACACAGTGTGAACGTTGCTATCAATATTACAAAAAGCTGATAGTTATAAACTCATTGTTTTGATTACACAACCAAAACCAAATTTGTGAAGGCCCAATGCATTTCGGGTAGATCCCCTCTTACTTTTTGTATCAACTTAAGCCGTCTTGTAAAACAATCACTATAAGCAGCTAAGGTGAAAGAACAAAAGAGCAATGAAATCTGGGCCCCAAAATAAAAAGGACAATGACATGTCTTCAGGCTGTGAAATGCTACCCACCTAAATTTAGCTGGGAAGCACTCTCTGTTAACAGGTTAGCAACATTCTCCAGCAACTAATTATATTAAAAGAATATCTTGTCATCCTTAATGTCAGGAATACTAACTAAAGTCTTCTATATTTATATTTACAGGAACTTCCATTTAGGTGCCCAAACACAGGAAAAGGCAGATCCTCAGGGACGACAGAACATTACTAAGATACATGCTCCTTATCTCATAATTAAATAATTATCTTTAGGTGAAAAAGCACAGTTAACGTGCTGATGGCGGATTTTCTTTTGTTTTTTCTCTTTAGGTGAACATGGTGAATTGTAGGAAAACTGGAGCAGGATCTGTCACCAAAATAAGAATGTGGAGTGGAGTCCAGAGGGCAGGAGCAGCGTCAAGGACACCACCGAGCTCACGTCGGAAGATGGAGGAGACCAGGAAGACACAGGCGAGCTCACGACGGAAGAAGGAGGAGAGCAGGAAGCAGGAGCCACGCCAAAGAGACCGCCGAGTATGCGATGGAAGAAGGAGAGGACACCAAAAGCCTACGAGGGAACAGAACAGCCCCACAAGAGAACTTGTAGGTAACCAGGAAGCAGAATAGTAAACTCCCAGAATGCTAGAATGTGAAGCTTTCTATTGGGGGAGCAGGTAAACCTTATACTCTTCCCCTGCCAAGCTCCACCCATTACTCAAGGCGGGATCGACGGGCTCGAGAATGCCTGGGTGAATGGATGAGTGCAGGGGGAGTACCGGAGTGATTGAATGTGTGCATGTGTAGTTCCTTGATGAATGGGTAATACATGAATGGTTAGGCAAGCAAATACCTACTTTCTAAAAGTGGTATTTGCAAACACAGAATATTAAAATAAACTTCACTAAAAGATGTCTTTTATTATTCTAAGTCCAGGCATACTAAACTCGAATTTCTACCATGTTCTCTAAGTATGTTAGGATTATTAACTGTGATAATTCTAACAGCCCATTCTGGCCTATGGAGAACAGGTAGCCTTCCAATAGTGAAAAACGAAAATGACTGTAATTCACTATTAGGACATGCCACACACATCAGGGCTTGTCCTCCCTTATACTTACAATGCACCCTGACCTTGGGCCTACCATAGGGGTGACTAATATGAAGACAAGGGAATGTTTAGGGACTGGCAAGTGGGTGCACTTGCCCAGTCAGCATGACAGTACCAGACTGCACGCAGGCTCTGCAATGGCAGACCTTAGACACATTTTACAAGGCCGCTTCTATGGGTGGCACAAACAGTGCTGCAAGGCCACTAGCAGCATTTGGATTCAGGCTCGACAGTGCCTGGGTGAATGGATGAGGGCAAAGGTAGTACTAGAGTGATTGAAGGTGTGCATGTGTAGTGCCTGGGTGGATGGGTAGTATGTGATTGAATGCATGAGTGCAATGGTAGTGCCATTGTGAATGGATTAGTCCATTTTGGCACATGAGTGAATGGAGGGATGCAACGATAGAGCCTGGGTCAACGGATGACTGCATGAGTAGTGCCTGAGTGAAAAAAGGTTTGCATAGATACACCCTGAGTGAATGGATGAGTGCACAGGTAGTGACCGGGTGATTGGATGTGTGCATGGGTAGTGCTTGGCTAAACAGATAAATGCATAGGTAGTGTCTGTCAAACTCTTACCTATGTTTCCACAGGAACGACAAGCAAGATGCAAACGCCCAACTTATCCTTGTCACCTTGTGCCCAACAGTGTCAAAACGCCATTAGTGAACCAAGGAAGAGGGGATAAAAAATGATTAAACAAAAGAATCATTCCACGAAGTCTCTTCTCAAACTTAAAGTTAGTCATTCAGGAAGTTTACTAAATGTAAAAACAAAAGTACATTGAGTATATTATACAATGAAGAAAAGGAATCAGTAGTGTTTTAACGATGTTTGGTTTTCCCCCCTACCTGATAATCCTCTCTTCCTATCTGTAGCAAATTGAGCCATCTTGTAAAACAATTGCTATAATTAGCTAAGGTTAAAGAACAAAGAGCAATGAAATCTGGGCCCCAAAAGGAAATGACAATGATATATCTTAAGGCTGTGAAATGGTACCCACCTAAATTAAGCGGGGAGGCACTCTCTGTGACCAGGTAAGCAAAATTCTCAAGCAACTAATTATATTAAAAGAATATCTTGTTATCCTTAATGTCAGGAATACTAACTAAAGTCTTCTATATTTATATTTACAGGAACTTTCCATTCAGGTACCCAAACACAGAAAAAGGCAGATCCTCAGAGACGACAGAAAATTACTAAGGTAGATGCTCCTTACCTCATAATTAAATTATTATCTTTAGGTGCAAAAGCACAGTTAACGTACTGATGGCAGATTTTCTTTAGTTTTTTCTCTTTAGGTGAACTATAGGAAAACTGGAGCAGGAGCTGTCTCCAAAACAAGAAGCGGAGTGGAGTCCAGAGGGCAGGAGCCCTGTTAAGGACACTGCCTAGCTCAAGTCAGAAGAAAAAGGAGACCAGGAAGCAGGAGCTAAGCCGAAGACACAGGCGAGCTTGCGACAGAAGAAGGAGGAGAGCAGGAAGCATGAGCCACGCCAAAGACTATGCCGAGTACGCGACGGAAGGAGGAGAGGACACTGAGAGCCTGCGAGGGAACAGAACAGCCCCACAAGAGAACTTGTAGGAAACCCTGAAGCAGATTAGCAAACCCCCAGAATGCTAGAATGCGAAGTTCTCTATTGGGGGAGCAGGTGAGTCCTATACAATTCCCCTGCCTATTCCCGCCCATTACTGAAGGTGGGATCAACAGGCTCGACAGTGCCTGGGTAAATGGATGAGTGCAAGGGTAGTACCAGAGTGATTGAATATGTGCATGTGTAGTGCCTTGGTGAATGGGTAGTATGTGAGTGAATGCATGGGTGCAATGGTAGTGCCAGGGTGAAAGGGTGAGTGCATTGGTAGTGCATGAGTGAATGGAGGGAAGCAACAGTAGAGCCTGGTTCAACGGATGACTTCATGAGTAGTGCCTGAGTGAATGAAAGTTTGCATAGATACACCCTGAGTGAATGGATGAGTGCAAAGGTAGTGACTGGAAGATTGGATGTATGCAGAGGTAGTGCTTGGCTAAACAGATGTATGCATAGGTAGTGCCTGTCAAACTCTTACCTATGTTTCCACAGGAACGACAAGCAAGATGCAAACGCCCAATTTATCCTTGTCACCTTGTGCCCAACAGTGTCAAAACGCCATTAGTGAACCGAGGAAGAGGGGATAAAAAATGATTAAACAAAAGAATCATTCCACGAAGTCTCTTCTCAAGCTTAAGGTTAGTCATTCAGGAAGTTTACTAAATGTAAAAACAAAAGTACATTGAGTATATTATACAATACAGAAAAGGAATCAGTAGTGTTTTAACGATTTTTGGTCCCCCCCCCTACCTGAATTAATCCCCTCTTCCTATCTGTAGCAAATTAAGCCATCTTGTAAAACAATTGCTATAATTAGCTAAGGTTAAAGAACAAAGAGCAATGAAATCTGGGCCCCAAAAGAAAATGACAATGATATGTCTTGAGGCTGTGAAAAGGTACCCACCTAAATTAAGCGGGGAGGCACTCTCTGTGACCAGGAAAGCAAAATTCTCATGCAACTAATTATATTAAAAGAATATCTTGTTATCCTTAGTGTCAGGAATACTAACTAAAGTCTTCTATATTTATATATACAGGAACTTATCATTCAGGTACCCAAACACAGAAAAAGGCAGATCCTCAGAGACGACAGAACATTACTAAGGTAGATGCTCCTTACCTCATAATTAAATAATTATCTTTAGGTGCAAAAGCACAGTTAACGTACTGATGGCGGATTTTCTTTAGTTTTTTCTCTTTAGGTGAACTATAGGAAAACTGGAGCAGGAGCTGTCTCCAAAACAAGAAGCGGAGTGGAGTCCAGAGGGCAGGAGCACTGTCAAGGACACTGCCTAGCTCAAGTCAGAAGAAAATGGAGACCAGGAAGCAGGAGCCAAGCCGAAGACACAGGCGAGCTTGCGACAGAAGAAGGAGGAGAGCAGGAAGAATGAGCCACGCCAAAGACTATGCCGAGTACGCGACGGAAGGAGGAGAGGACACTGAGAGCCTGCGAGGGAACAGAACAACCCCACAAGAGAACTTGTAGGAAACCCGGAAGCAGAATAGCTAACCCCAGAAAGCTAGAATGCCAAGTTCTCTATTGGGGGAGCAGGTGAGTCCTATACTCCTCCCCTGCCTATTCCCGCCCATTACTGAAGGTGGGATCAACAGGCTCGACAGTGCCTGGGTAAATGGATGAGTGCAAGGGTTGTACCAGAGTGATTGAATGTGTGCATGTGTAGTGCCTTGGTGAATGGGTAGTATTTGAGTGAATGCATGGGTGCAATGGTAGTGCCAGGGTGAAAGGATGAGTGCATTGGTAGTGCATGAGTGAATGGAGGGATGCAAGAGTAGAGCCTGGTTCAACGGATGACTTCATGAGTAGTTGCTGAGCGAATGAAAGTTTGCATATATACACCCTGAGTGAATGGGTGAGTGCAAAGGTAGTGACTGGATGATTGGATGTATGCAGGGGTAGTGCTTGGCTAAACAGATGAATACATAGGTAGTACCTTTGAAACTCTTACCTATGTTTCCACAGGAACGACAAGCAAGATGCAAACGCCCAACTTATCCTTGTCACCTTGTGCCCAACAGTATCAAAACGCCATTAGTGAACCGAGGAAGAGGGGATAAAAAATGATTAAACAAAAGAATGATTCCACGAAGTCTCTTCTCAAACTTAAGGTTAGTCATTCAGGAAGTTTACTAAATGTAAAAACAAAAGTACATTGAGTATATTATACAATAAAGAAAAGGAATCAGTAGTGTTTTAACGATGTTTGGTTTTCCCCCTACCTGAATGAATCCTCTCTTCCTATCTGTAGCAAATTAAGCCATCTTGTAAAACAATTGCTATAATTAGCTAAGGTTAAAGAACAAAGAGCAATCAAATCTGGGCCCCAAAAGAAAAGGACAATGATATGTCTTGAGGCTGTGAAATGGTACCCACCTAAATTAAGCGGGGAGGCACTCTCTGTGACCAGGTAAGCAAAATTCTCCAGCAACTAATTATATTAAAAGAATATCTTGTTATCCTTAGTGTCAGGAATACTAACTAAAGTCTTCTATATTTATATTTACAGGAACTTACCATTCAGGTACCCAAACACAGAAAAAGGCAGATCCTCAGAGACAACAGAACATTACTAAGGTAGATGCTCCTTACCTCATAATTAAATAATTATCTTTAGGTGCAAAAGCACAGTTAACGTACTGATGGCGGATTTTCTTTAGTTTTTTCTCTTTAGGTGAACTATAGGAAAACTGGAGCAGGAGCTGTCTCCAAAACAAGAAGCGGAGTGGAGTCCAGAGGGCAGGAGCACTGTCAAGGACACTGCCTAGCTCAAGTCAGAAGAAAATGGAGACCAGGAAGCAGGAGCCAAGCCGAAGACACAGGCGAGCTTGCGACAGAAGAAGGAGGAGAGCAGGAAGAATGAGCCACGCCAAAGACTATGCTGAGTACGCGACAGAAGGAGGAGAGGACACTGGGAGCCTGCGAGGGAACAGAACAACCCCACTAGAGAACTTGTGGGAAACCCGGAAGCAGAATAGCTAACCCCAGAATGCTAGAATGCGAAGTTCTCTATTGGGGGAGCAGGTGAGTCCTATACTCCTCCCCTGCCTATTCCCGCCCATTACTGAAGGTGGGATCAACAGGCTCGACAGTGCCTGGGTAAATGGATGAGTGCAAGGGTAGTACCAGAGTGATTGAATGTGTGCATGTGTAGTGCCTTGGTGAATGGGTAGTATGTGAGTGAATGCATGGGTGCAATGGTAGTTCCAGGGTGAAAGGATGAGTGCATTGGTAGTGCATGACTGAATGGAGGGATGCAACAGTAGAGCCTGGCTCAACGGATGACTTCATGAGTAGTGCCTGAGTGAATGAAAGTTTGCATAGATACACCCTGAGTGAATGGATGAGTGCAAAGGTAGTGCCTGGATGATTGGATGTATGCAGGGGTAGTGCTTGGCTAAACAGATGAATGCATAGGTAGTGCCTGTCAAACTCTTACCTATGTTTCCACAGGAACGACAAGCAAGATGCAAACGCCCAACTTATCCTTGTCACCTTGTGCCCAACAGTATGAAAACGCCATTAGTGAACCGAGGAAGAGGGGATAAAAAATCATTAAACAAAAGAATCATTCCACGAAGTCTCTTCTCAAACTTAAGGTTAGTCATTCAGGAAGTTTACTAAATGTAAAAACAAAAGTACATTGAGTATATTATACAATACAGAAAAGGAATCAGTAGTGTTTTAACGAATTTTTGGTTTTCCCCCCTACCTGAATTAATCCTCTCTTCCTATCTGTAGCAAATTAAGCCATCTTGTAAAACAATTGCTATAATTAGCTACGGTTAAAGAACAAAGAGCAATGAAATCTGGGCCCCAAAAGAAAATGACAATGATATGTCTTGAGGCTGTGAAATGGTACCCACCTAAATTAAGCGGGGAGGAACTCTCTGTGACCAGGTAAACAAAATTCTCCAGCAACTAATTATATTAAAAGAATATCTTGTTATCCTTAGTGTCAGGAATACTAACTAAAGTCTTCTATATTTATATTTACAGGAACTTACCATTCAGGTATCCAAACACAGAAAAAGGCAGATCCTCAGAGACGACAGACCATTACTAAGGTAGATACTCCTTACCTCATAATTAAATAATTATCTTTAGGTGCAAAAGCACAGTTAACGTACTGATGGCGGATTTTCTTTAGTTTTTTCTCTTTAGGTGAACTATAGGAAAACTGGAGCAGGAGCTGTCTCCAAAACAAGAAGCGGAGTGGAGTCCAGAGGGCAGGAGCACTGTCAAGGACACTGCCTAGCTCAAGTCAGAAGAAAAAGGAGACCAGGCAGCAGGAGCCAAGCCGAAGACCCAGGCGAGCTTGCGACAGAAGAAGGAGGAGAGCAGGAAGAATGAGCCACGCCAAAGACTATGCCGAGTACGCGACGGAAGGAGGAGAGGACACTGAGAGCCTGCGAGGGAACAGAACAACCCCACTAGAGAACTTGTGGGAAAACAGGAAGCAGAATAGCTAACCCCCAGAATGCTAGAATGCGAAGTTCTCTATTGGGGGAGCAGGTGAGTCCTATACTCCTCCCCTGCCTATTCCCGCCCATTACTGAAGGTGGGATCAACAGGCTCGACAGTGCCTGGGTAAATGGATGAGTGCAAGGGTAGTACCAGAGTGATTGAATGTGTGCATGTGTAGTGCCTTGGTTAATGGGTAGTATGTGAGTGAATGCATGGGTGCAATGGTAGTTCTAGGGCGAAAGGATGAGTGCATTGGTAGTGCATGAGTGAATGGAGGGATGCAACAGTAGAGCCTGGTTCAACGGATGACTTCATGAGTAGTGCCTGAGTGAATGAAAGTTTGCATAGATACACCCTGAGTGAATGGATGAGTGCAAAGGTAGTGAATGGATGATTGGCTGTATGCAGGGGTAGTGCTTGGCTAAACAGATGAATACATAGGTAGTGCCTGTCAAACTCTTACCTATGTTTCCACAGGAACGACAAGCAAGATGCAAACGCCCAACTTATCCTTGTCACCTTGTGCCCAACAGTATCAAAACGCCATTAGTGAACCGAGGAAGAGGGGATGAAAAATGATTAAACAAAAAAATCATTCCACGAAGTCTCTTCTCAAACTTAAGGTTAGTCATTCAGGAATTTTACTAAATGTAAAAACAAAAGTACATTGAGTATATTATACAATAAAGAAAAGGAATCAGTAGTGTTTTAACGATGTTTGGTTTTCCCCCTACCTCAATTAATCCTTTCTTCCTATCTGTAGCAAATTAAGCCATCTTGTAAAACAATTGCTATAATTAGCTAAGGTTAAAGAACAAAGAGCAATCAAATCTGGGCCCCAAAAGAAAATGACAATGATATGTCTTGAGGCTGTGAAATGGTACCCACCTAAATTAAGCGGGGAGGCACTCTCTGTGACCAGGTAAGCAAAATTCTCCAGCAACTAATTATATTAAAAGAATATCTTGTTATCCTTAGTGTCAGGAATACTAACTAAAGTCTTCTATATTTATATTTACAGGAACTTACCATTCAGGTACCCAAACACAGAAAAAGGCAGATCCTCAGAGACGACAGAACATTACTGAGGTAGATGCTCCTTACCTCATAATTAAATAATTATCTTTAGGTGCAAAAGCACAGTTAACGTACTGATGGCGGATTTTCTTTAGTTTTTTCTCTTTAGGTGAACTATAGGAAAACTGGAGCAGGAGCTGTCTCCAAACAAGAAGCAGAGTGGAGTCCAGAGGGCAGGAGCACTGTCAAGGACACTGCCTAGCTCAAGTCAGAAGAAAATGGAGACCAGGAAGCAGGAGCCAAGCCGAAGACACAGGCGAGCTTGCGACAGAAGAAGGAGGAGAGCAGGAAGAATGAGCCACGCCAAAGACTATGCCGAGTACGCGACGGAAGGAGGAGAGGACACTGAGAGCCTGCGAGGGAACAGAACAACCCCACTAGAGAACTTGTAGGAAACCCGGAAGCAGAATAGCTAACCCCAGAATGCTAGAATGGGAAGTTCTCTATTGGGGGAGCAGGTGAGTCCTATACTCCTCCCCTGCCTATTCCCGCCCATTACTGAAGGTTGGATCAATAGGCTCGACAGTGCCTGGGTAAATGGATGAGTGCAAGGGTTGTACCAGAGTGATTGAATGTGTGCATGTGTAGTGCCTTGGTGAATGGGTAGTATTTGAGTGAATGCATGGGTGCAATGGTAGTGCCAGGGTGAAAGGATGAGTGCATTGGTAGTGCATGAGTGAATGGAGGGATGCAACAGTAGAGCCTGGTTCAACGGATGACTTCATGAGTAGTGCCTGAGTGAATGAAAGTTTGCATAGATACACCCTGAGTGAATGGATGAGTGCAAAGGTAGTGACTATATGATTGGATGTATGCAGGGGTAGTGCTTGGCTAAATAGATGAATGCATAGGTAGTGCCTCTCAAACTCTTACCTATGTTTCCACAGGAACGACAAGCAAGATGCAAACGCCCAATTTATCCTTGTCACCTTGTGCCCAACAGTGTCAAAACGCCATTAGTGAACCTAGGAAGAGGGGATAAAAATGATTAAACAAAAGAATCATTATACGAAGTCCCTTCTCAAACTTAAGGTTAGTCATTCAGGAAGTTTACTAAATGCAAAAACAAAAGTACATTGAGCATTTTATACAATAAAGAAAAGGAATCAGTAGTGTTTTAACAATGTTTGGTTTTCCCCCCTACCTGAATTAATCCTCTCTTCCTATCTGTAGCAAATTAAGCCATCTTGTAAAACAATTGCTATAATTAGCTAAGGTTAAAGAACAAAGAGCAATGAAATATGGGCCCCAAAAGAAAATGACAATGATATGTCTTGAGGCTGTGAAATGGTACCCACCTAAATTAAGCGGGGAGGCACTCTCTGTGACCAGGTAAGCAAAATTCTCCAGCAACTAATTATATTAAAAGAATATCTTGTTATCCTTAGTGTCAGGAATACTAACTAAAGTCTTCTATATTTATATTACAGGAACTTACCATTCAGGTACCCAAACACAGAAAAAGGCAGATCCTCAGAGATGACAGAACATTACTAGTCAAGTCAAGTCAAGTCAAGAAGATTTATATAGCGCGCTACATACCCATAGGGTCTCAAGGCGCTTGAGGAAGGGTGGGGAGTTACTTGTCAAATAACCACGTTTTGAGTTGCTTTCTGAATGCTAGGTGGTTCTGAGTAAGGCGAAGGTGATTGGGAAGTGAGTTCCAGGTTTTAGCTGCCAGGTAGGAGAAGGATCTACCACCCATGGTGGTTTTGTTGATGCGAGGTACAGTGGCAAGGGCTTGGTTGGAGGATCGTAGCTGGCGGGAGGGGGTGTAGAAGGAAAGTCGTGTGTTGAGGCATTCGGGTCCGATTTCGTAGAGTGCTTTGTGTGCGTGGGTTAGGAGCCGGAAAGTAATCCTCTTATTGATGGGGAGCCAGTGGAGGTTTTTCAGGTGACCAGAGATGTGTTCTTTACGCGGGATGTCTAATATGAGCCTGGCTGAGGCGTTCTGGATGCGTTGGAGTTTATTCTGGAGTTTTGCGGTGGTACCGGCGTAGAGGGTGTTTCCGTAGTCCAGTCGGCTCGTGACCAAAGCGTGGGTGACTGTTTTTCTAGTTTCGGTGGGGATCCAGCGAAATGTTTTTTTGAGCATGCGAAGGATGTTGAAGCAAGATGAGGAGACGGCGTTGACTTGTCTGTTCATCGAGAGTGAGGAATCCAGGATGACGCCCAGGTTCCGTGCGTGGTCCGTTGGAATGGGTGCTTTTCCGAGGGCCTCTGGCCACCAAGAGTCATCCCAGGCGGAGGGGGAGGTGCCTAGGATGAGGACTTCTGTTTTGTCTGAGTTCAGTTTCAGACGGCTGTGCTTCATCCATTCGGCTACTTCTTTCATTCCTTCATGCAGGTTGGTTTTGGCAGTGTTAGGGTCTCTGGTGAGTGATAGGATCAGTTGAGTGTCGTCGGCGTAGGAGATGATGTTGAGTTTGTGTTGACGTGCAATACCGCGAGGGGGCTCATGTATACGTTGAAGAGGGTGGGGCTGAGTGAAGATCCTTGTGGTACGCCGCAGATGACTTCAGTGGCTTCTGACTTGAATGGTGGAAGGCGGACTCTCTGGGTTCTTCCGGTGAGGAACGAGGTGATCCATTCCAGTGATTTTCCTTGGATTCCGATGTTTCTGAGGCGTTGTAAAAGGTGCTATGACAGACCGTGTCGAAGGCTGCGGAGAGGTCGAGGAGGATAAGGGCGACTGTGTCTCCATTGTCCAGAAGAGTTCGAATGTCGTCTGTTGCTGCGATGAGGGCGGTTTCAGTGCTGTGCTTGGCTCGGAAGCCGGATTGTGAGGAGTCGAGGGATTTGTTGGTTTCGAGGAATGCGGCGAGCTGGTTATTGAGGTTACTAAGGTAGATGCTCCTTACCTCATAATTAAATAATTAGGTGCAAAAGCACAGTTAAGGTACTGATGGCGGATTTTCTTTAGTTTTTTCTCTTTAGGTGAACTATAGGAAAACTGGAGCTGGAGCAGGAGCTGTCTCCAAAACAAGAAGCGGAGTGGAGTCCAGAGGGCAGGAGCACTGTCAAGGACACTGCCTAGCTCAAGACAGAAGAAAAAGGAGACTAGGCAGCAGGAGCCAAGCCGAAGACACAGGCGAGCTTGCGACAGAAGAAGGAGGAGAGCAGGAAGAATGAGCCACGCCAAAGACTATGCCGAGTACGCGACGGAAGGAGGAGAGGACACTGAGAGCCTGCGAGGGAACAGAACAACCCCACTAGAGAACTTGTGGGAAACCAGGAAGCAGAATAGCTAACCCCCAGAATGCTAGAATGCGAAGTTCTCTATTGGGGGAGCAGGTGAGTCCTATACTCCTCCCCTGCCTATTCCCGCCCATTACTGAAGGTGGGATCAACAGGCTCGACAGTGCCTGGGTAAATGGATGAGTGCAAGGGTAGTACCAGAGTGATTGAATGTGTGCATGTGTAGTGCCTTGGTGAATGGGTAGTATGTGAGTGAATGCATGGGTGCAATGGTAGTTCTAGGGTGAAAGGATGAGTGCATTGGTAGTGCATGAGTGAATGGAGGGATGCAACAGTAGAGCCTGGTTCAACGGATGACTTCATGAGTAGTGCCTGAGTGAATGAAAGTTTGCATAGATACACCCTGAGTGAATGGATGAGTGCAAAGGTAGTGACTGGATGATTGAATGTATGCAGGGGTAGTGCTTGCCTAAACAGATGAATACATAGGTAGTGCCTGTCAAACTCTTACCTATGTTTCCACAGGAACAACAAGCAAGATGCAAACGCCCAACGTATCCTTGTCACCTTGTGCCCAACAGTATCAAAACGCCATTAGTGAACCGAGGAAGAGGGGATAAAAAATGATTAAACAAAAGAATCATTCCACGAAGTCTCTTCTCAAACTTAAGGTTAGTCATTCAGGAAGTTTATTAAATGTAAAAACAAAAGTACATTGAGTATATTATACAATAAAGAAAAGGAATCGGTAGTGTTTTAACGATGTTTGGTTTCCCCCCCTTCCTGAATTAATCCTCTCTTCCTATCTGTAGCAAATCAAGCCATCTTGTAAAACAATTGCTATAAGTAGCTACGGTTAAAGAACAAAGAGCAATGAAATCAGGGCCCCAAAAGAAAATGACAATGATATGTCTTGAGGCTGTGAAATGGTACCCACCTAAATTAAGCGGGGAGGCACTCTCTGTGACCAGGTAAGCAAAATTCTCCAGCAACTAATTATATTAAAAGAATATCTTGTTATCCTTAGTGTCAGGAACACTAACTAAAGTCTTCTATATTTATATTTACAGCAACTTACCATTCAGGTACCCAAACACAGAAAAAGGCAGATCCTCAGAGATGACAGAACATTACTAAGGTAGATACTCCTTACCTCATAATTAAATAATTATCTTTAAGTGCAAAAGCACAGTTAACGTACTGATGGCGGATTTTCTTTAGTTTTTTCTCTTTAGGTGAACTATAGGAAAACTGGAGCAGGAGCTGTCTCCCAAACAAGAAGCGGAGTGGAGTCCAGAGGGCAGGAGCACTGTCAAGGACACTGCCTAGCTCAAGACAGAAGAAAAAGGAGACCAGGCAGCAGGAGCCAAGCCGAAGACACAGGCGAGCTTGCGACAGAAGAAGGAGGAGAGCAGGAAGAATGAGCCACGCCAAAGACTATGCCGAGTACGCGACGGAAGGAGGAGAGGACACTGAGAGCCTGCGAGGGAACAGAACAACCCCACTAGAGAACTTGTGGGAAACCAGGAAGCAGAATAGCTAACCCCCAAAATGCTAGAATGCGAAGTTCTCTATTGGGGGAGCAGGTGAGTCCTATACTCCTCCCCTGCCTATTCCCGCCCATTACTGAAGGTGGGATCAACAGGCTCGACAGTGCCTGGGTAAATGGATGAGTGCAAGGGTAGTACCAGAGTGATTGAATGTGTGCATGTGTAGTGCCTTGGTGAATGGGTAGTATGTGAGTGAATGCATGGGTGCAATGGTAGTTCCAGGGTGAAAGGATGAGTGCATTGGTAGTGCATGAGTGAATGGAGGGATGCAACAGTAGAGCCTGGTTCAACGGATAACTTCATGAGTAGTGCCTGAGTGAATGAAAGTTTGCATAGACACACCCTGAGTGAATGGATGAGTGCAAAGGTAGTGACTGGATGATTGAATGTATGCAGGGGTAGTGCTTGCCTAAACAGATGAATACATAGGTAGTGCCTGTCAAACTCTTACCTATGTTTCCACAGGAACAACAAGCAAGATGCAAACGCCCAACTTATCCTTGTCACCTTGTGCCCAACAGTATCAAAACGCCATTAGTGAACCGAGGAAGAGGGGATAAAAAATGATTAAACAAAAGAATCATTCCACGAAGTCTCTTCTCAAACTTAAGGTTAGTCATTCAGGAAGTTTATTAAATGTAAAAACAAAAGTACATTGAGTATATTATACAATAAAGAAAAGGAATCGGTAGTGTTTTAACGATGTTTGGTTTTCCCCCCTTCCTGAATTAATCCTCTCTTCCTATCTGTAGCAAATCAAGCCATCTTGTAAAACAATTGCTATAAGTAGCTACGGTTAAAGAACAAAGAGCAATGAAATCAGGGCCCCAAAAGAAAATGACAATGATATGTCTTGAGGCTGTGAAATGGTACCCACCTAAATTAAGCGGGGAGGCACTCTCTGTGACCAGGTAAGCAAAATTCTCCAGCAACTAATTATATTAAAAGAATATCTTGTTATCCTTAGTGTCAGGAATACTAACTAAAGTCTTCTATATTTATATTTACAGGAACTTACCATTCAGGTACCCAAACACAGAAAAAGGCAGATCCTCAGAGACGACAGAACATTACTAAGGTAGATGCTCCTTACCTCATAATTAAATAATTATCTTTAGGTGCAAAAGCACAGTTAACGTACTGATGGCGGATTTTTTTTTAGTTTTTTCTCTTTAGGTGAACTATAGGAAAACTGGAGCAGGAGCTGTATACAAAACAAGGAGCGGAGTGGAGTCCAGAGGGCAGGAGCACGGTCAAGGACACTGCCTAGCTCCAGTCAGAAGAAAAAGGAGATCAGGAAGCAGGAGCCAAGCCGAAGACACAGGCGAGCTTGCGACAGAAGAAGGAGGAGAGCAGGAAGAATGGCCACGACAAAGACTATGCCGAGTACGCGACGGAAGGAGGAGAGGACACTGAGAGCCTGCGTGGTAACAGAACAACCCCACAAGAGAACTTGTAGGAAACCCGGAAGCAGAATAGCAAACCTCAAGAATGCTAGAATGCGAAGTTCTCTATTGGGGGAGCAGTTGAGTCCTATACTCCTCCCCTGCCTATTCCCGCCCATTACTGAAGGTGGGATCAACAGGCTAGACAGTGCCTGGGTAAATGGATGAGTGCAAGGGTAGTACCAGAGTGATTGAATGTGTGCATGTGTAGTGCCTTGGTGAATGGGTAGTATGTGAGTGAATGCATGGGTGCAATGGTAGTTCCAGGGTGAAAGGATGAGTGCATTGGTAGTGCAGGAGTGAATGGAGGGATGCAACAGTAGAGCCTGGTTCAACGGATGACTTCATGAGTAGTGCCTGAGTGAATGAAAGTTTGCATAGATACACCCTGAGTGGATGGATGAGTGCAAAGGTAGTGACTGGATGATTGGATGTATGCAGGGGTAGTGCTTGGCTAAACAGATGAATGCATAGGTAGTGCCTGTCAAACTCTTACCTATGTTTCCACAGGAACGACAAGCAAGATGCAAACGCCCAACTTATCCTTGTCACCTTGTGCCCAACAGTATCAAAACGCCATTAGTGAACCGAGGAAGAGGGGATAAAAAAATTATTAAACAAAAGAATCATTCCACGAAGTCTCTTCTCAAACTTAAGGTTAGTCATTCAGGAAGTTTACTAAATGTAAAAACAAAAGTACATTGAGTATATTATACAATAAAGAAAAGGAATCAGTAGTGTTTATACGATGTTTGGTTTTCCCCCCTACCTGAATTAATCCTCTCTTCCTCTCTGTCGCTAATTAAGCCATCTTGTAAAACAATTGCTATAATTAGCTAAGGTTAAAGAACAAAGAGCAATGAAATCTGGGCCCCAAAAGAAAATGACAATGATATGTCTTGAGGCTGTGAAATGGTACCCACCTAAATTAAGCGGGGAGGCACTCTCTGTGACCAGGTAAGCAAAATTCTCCAGCAACTAATTATATTAACAGAATATCTTGTTATCCTTAGTGTCAGGAATACTAACTAAAGTCTTCTATATTTATATTCACAGGAACTTACCATTCAGGTACCCAAACACAGAAAAAGGCAGATCCTCAGAGACGACAGAACATTACTAAGGTAGATGCTCCTTACCTCATAATTAAATAATTATCTTTAGGTGCAAAAGCACAGTTAACGTACTGATGGCGGATTTTCTTTAGTTTTTTCTCATTAGGTGAACTATAGGAAAACTGGAGCAGGAGCTGTCTGCAAAACAAGAAGCGGAGTGGAGTCCAGGGGGCAGGAGCACTGTCAAGGACAATGCCTAGCTCAATTCAGAAGAAAAAGGAGACCAGGAAGCAGGAGCCAAGCCGAAGACACAGGCGAGCTTGCGACAGAAGAAGGAGGAGAGCAGGAAGAATGAGCCACGACAAAGACTATGCCGAGTACGCGACGGAAAGAGGAGAGGACACTGAGCCTGCGAGGGAACAGAACAACCCCACTAGAGAACTTGTAGGAAACCCGGAAGCAGAATAGCTAACCCCAGAATGCTAGAATGCGTAGTTCCCTATTGGGGGAGCAGGTGAGTCCTATACTCCTCCACTGCCTATTCCCGCCCATTATTGAAGGTGGGATCAACAAGCTCGACAGTGCCTGGGTAAATGGATGAGTGCAAGGGTTGTACCAGAGTGATTGAATGTGTGCATGAGTAGTGCCTTGGTGAATGGGTAGTATTTGAGTGAATGCATGGGTGCAATGGTAGTGCCAGGGTGAAAGGATGAGTGCATTGGTAGTGCATGAGTGAATGGAGGGATGCAACAGTAGAGCCTGGTTCAACAGATGACTTCATGAGTAGTGCCTGAGTGAATGAAAGTTTGCATAGATACACCCTGAGTGAATGGATGAGTGCAAAGGTAGTGACTGTATGATTGGATGTATGCAGGGGTAGTGCTTGGCTAAATAGATGAATGCATAGGTAGTGCCTGTCAAACTCTTACCTATGTTTCCACAGGAACGACACGCAAGATGCAAACGCCCAATTTATCCTTGTCACCTTGTGCCCAACAGTGTCAAAACGCCATTAGTGAACCTAGGAAGAGGGGATAAAAAATGATTAAACAAAAGAATCATTATACAAAGTCTCTTCTCAAACTTAAGGTTAGTCATTCAGGAAGTTTACTAAATGCAAAAACAAAAGTACATTGAGCATTTTATACAATAAAGAAAAGGAATCAGTAGTGTTTTAACGATGTTTTGTGTTCCCCCCTACCTGAATTAATCCTCTCTTCCTATCTGTAGCAAATTAAGCCGTCTTGTAAAACAATTGCTATAATTAGCTAAGGTTAAAGAACAAAGAGCAATGAAATCTGGGCCCCAAAAGAAAATGACAATGATATGTCTTGAGGCTGTGAAATGGTACCCACCTAAATTAAGCGGGGAGGCACTCTCTGTGACCAGGTAAGCAAAATTCTCCAGCAACTAATTATATTAAAAGAATATCTTGTTATCCTTAGTGTCAGGAATACTAACTAAAGTCTTCTATATTTATATAACAGGAACTTACCATTCAGGTACCCAAACACAGAAAAAGGCAGATCCTCAGAGATGACAGAACATTACTAAGGTAGATGCTCCTTACCTCATAATTAAATAATTATCTTTAGGTGCAAAAGCACAGTTAACGTACTGATGGTGGATTTTCTTTAGTTTTTTCTCTTTAGGTGATTTATAGGAAAACTGGAGCAGGAGCTGTCTCCAAAACAAGAAGCGGAGTGGAGTCCAGAGTGCAGGAGCACTGTCAAGGACACTGCCTAGCTCAAGTCAGAAGGAAAGGGAGAGCAGGAAGCAGGAGCCAAGCGGAAGACACAGGCGAGCTTGCGACAGAAGAAGGAGGAGAGCAGGAAGAATGAGCCACGCCAAAGACTATGCCGAGTACGCGACGGAAGGAGGAGAGGACACTGAGAGCCTGCGAGGGAACAGAACAACCCCACAAGAGAACTTGTATGAAACCCGGAAGCAGAATAGCAAACCCCCAGAATGCTAGAATGCGAAGTTCTCTATTGGGGGAGCAGGTGAGTCCTATACTCCTCCCCTGCCTATTCCCGCCCATTACTGAAGTCGGGATGAACAGGCTCGACAGTGCCTGGGTAAATGGATGAGTGCAAGGGTAGTACCAGAGTGATTGAATGTGTGCATGTGTAGTGCCTTGGTGAATGGGTAGTATGTGAGTGAATGCATTGGTGCAATGGTAGTTCCAGGGTGAAAGGATGAGTGCATTGGTAGTGCATGAGTGAATGGAGGGATGCAACAGTAGAGCCTGGTTCAACGGATGACTTCATGAGTAGTGCCTGAGTGAATGAAAGTTTGCATAGATACACCCTGAGTGAATGGGTGAGTGCAGAGGTAGTGACTGGATGATTGGATGTATGCAGGGGTAGTGCTTGGCTAAAAAGATGAATACATAGGTAGTACCTTTCAAAATCTTACCTATGTTTCCACAGGAACGACTCGCAAGATGCAAACGCCCAACTTATCCTTGTCACCTTGTGCCCAACAGTATCAAAACGCCATTAGTGAACCTAGGAAGAGGGAATAAAAAATGATTAAACAAAAGAATCCTTCCACGAATTCTCTTCTCAAACTTAAGGTTAGTCATTCAGGAAGTTTACTAAATGTAAAAACAAAAGTACATTGAGTATATTATACAATAAAGAAAAGGAATCAGTAGTGTTTTAACGATGTTTGGTTTTTCCCCTACCTGAATTAATCCTCTCTTCCTATCTGTAGCAAATTAAGCCATCTTGTAAAACAATTGCTATAATTAGCTAAGGTTAAAGAACAAAGAGCAATGAAATCTGGGCCCCAAAAGAAAATGACAATGATATGTCTTGAGGCTGTGAAATGGTACCCACCTAAATTAAGCGGGGAGGCACTCTCTGTGACCAGGTAAGCAAAATTCTCCAGCAACTAATTATATTAAAAGAATATCTTGTTATCGTTAGTGTCAGGAATACTAACTAAAGTCTTCTACATTTATATTTACAGGAACTTACCATTCAGGTACCCAAACACAGAAAAAGGCAGATCCTCAGAGACGACAGAACATTACTAAGGTAGATGCTCCTTACCTCATAATTAAATAATTATCTTTAGGTGCAAAAGCACAGTTAACGTACTGATGGCGGATTTTCTTTAGTTTTTTCTCTTTAGGTGAACTATAGGAAAACTGGAGCAGGAGCTGTCTCCAAAACAAGAAGCGGAGTGGAGTCCAGAGGGCAGGAGCACTGTCAAGGACACTGCCTAGCTCAAGACAGAAGAAAAAGGAGACTAGGCAGCAGGAGCCAAGCCGAAGACACAGGCGAGCTTGCGACAGAAGAAGGAGGAGAGCAGGAAGAATGAGCCACGCCAAAGACTATGCCGAGTACGCGACGGAAGGAGGAGAGGACACTGAGAGCCTGCGAGGGAACAGAACAACCCCACTAGAGAACTTGTGGGAAACCAGGAAGCAGAATAGCTAACCCCCAGAATGCTAGAATGCGAAGTTCTCTATTGGGGGAGCAGGTGAGTCCTATACTCCTCCCCTGCCTATTCCCGCCCATTACTGAAGGTGGGATCAACAGGCTCGACAGTGCCTGGGTAAATGGATGAGTGCAAGGGTAGTACCAGAGTGATTGAATGTGTGCATGTGTAGTGCCTTGGTGAATGGGTAGTATGTGAGTGAATGCATGGGTGCAATGGTAGTTCTAGGGTGAAAGGATGAGTGCATTGGTAGTGCATGAGTGAATGGAGGGATGCAACAGTAGAGCCTGGTTCAACGGATGACTTCATGAGTAGTGCCTGAGTGAATGAAAGTTTGCATAGATACACCCTGAGTGAATGGATGAGTGCAAAGGTAGTGACTGGATGATTGAATGTATGCAGGGGTAGTGCTTGCCTAAACAGATGAATACATAGGTAGTGCCTGTCAAACTCTTACCTATGTTTCCACAGGAACAACAAGCAAGATGCAAACGCCCAACTTATCCTTGTCACCTTGTGCCCAACAGTATCAAAACGCCATTAGTGAACCGAGGAAGAGGGGATAAAAAATGATTAAACAAAAGAATCATTCCACGAAGTCTCTTCTCAAACTTAAGGTTAGTCATTCAGGAAGTTTATTAAATGTAAAAACAAAAGTACATTGAGTATATTATACAATAAAGAAAAGGAATCGGTAGTGTTTTAACGATGTTTGGTTTCCCCCCCTTCCTGAATTAATCCTCTCTTCCTATCGGTAGCAAATCAAGCCATCTTGTAAAACAATTGCTATAAGTAGCTACGGTTAAAGAACAAAGAGCAATGAAATCAGGGCCCCAAAAGAAAATGACAATGATATGTCTTGAGGCTGTGAAATGGTACCCACCTAAATTAAGCGGGGAGGCACTCTCTGTGACCAGGTAAGCAAAATTCTCCAGCAACTAATTATATTAAAAGAATATCTTGTTATCCTTAGTGTCAGGAACACTAACTAAAGTCTTCTATATTTATATTTACAGCAACTTACCATTCAGGTACCCAAACACAGAAAAAGGCAGATCCTCAGAGATGACAGAACATTACTAAGGTAGATACTCCTTACCTCATAATTAAATAATTATCTTTAAGTGCAAAAGCACAGTTAACGTACTGATGGCGGATTTTCTTTAGTTTTTTCTCTTTAGGTGAACTATAGGAAAACTGGAGCAGGAGCTGTCTCCAAAACAAGAAGCGGAGTGGAGTCCAGAGGGCAGGAGCACTGTCAAGGACACTGCCTAGCTCAAGACAGAAGAAAAAGGAGACCAGGCAGCAGGAGCCAAGCCGAAGACACAGGCGAGCTTGCGACAGAAGAAGGAGGAGAGCAGGAAGAATGAGCCACGCCAAAGACTATGCCGAGTACGCGACGGAAGGAGGAGAGGACACTGAGAGCCTGCGAGGGAACAGAACAACCCCACTAGAGAACTTGTGGGAAACCAGGAAGCAGAATAGCTAACCCCCAAAATGCTAGAATGCGAAGTTCTCTATTGGGGGAGCAGGTGAGTCCTATACTCCTCCCCTGCCTATTCCCGCCCATTACTGAAGGTGGGATCAACAGGCTCGACAGTGCCTGGGTAAATGGATGAGTGCAAGGGTAGTACCAGAGTGATTGAATGTGTGCATGTGTAGTGCCTTGGTGAATGGGTAGTATGTGAGTGAATGCATGGGTGCAATGGTAGTTCCAGGGTGAAAGGATGAGTGCATTGGTAGTGCATGAGTGAATGGAGGGATGCAACAGTAGAGCCTGGTTCAACGGATGACTTCATGAGTAGTGCCTGAGTGAATGAAAGTTTGCATAGATACACCCTGAGTGAATGGATGAGTGCAAAGGTAGTGACTGGATGATTGAATGTATGCAGGGGTAGTGCTTGCCTAAACAGATGAATACATAGGTAGTGCCTGTCAAACTCTTACCTATGTTTCCACAGGAACAACAAGCAAGATGCAAACGCCCAACTTATCCTTGTCACCTTGTGCCCAACAGTATCAAAACGCCATTAGTGAACCGAGGAAGAGGGGATAAAAAATGATTAAACAAAAGAATCATTCCACGAAGTCTCTTCTCAAACTTAAGGTTAGTCATTCAGGAAGTTTATTAAATGTAAAAACAAAAGTACATTGAGTATATTATACAATAAAGAAAAGGAATCGGTAGTGTTTTAACGATGTTTGGTTTTCCCCCCTTCCTGAATTAATCCTCTCTTCCTATCTGTAGCAAATCAAGCCATCTTGTAAAACAATTGCTATAAGTAGCTACGGTTAAAGAACAAAGAGCAATGAAATCAGGGCCCCAAAAGAAAATGACAATGATATGTCTTGAGGCTGTGAAATGGTACCCACCTAAATTAAGCGGGGAGGCACTCTCTGTGACCAGGTAAGCAAAATTCTCCAGCAACTAATTATATTAAAAGAATATCTTGTTATCCTTAGTGTCAGGAATACTAACTAAAGTCTTCTATATTTATATTTACAGGAACTTACCATTCAGGTACCCAAACACAGAAAAAGGCAGATCCTCAGAGACGACAGAACATTACTAAGGTAGATGCTCCTTACCTCATAATTAAATAATTATCTTTAGGTGCAAAAGCACAGTTAACGTACTGATGGCGGATTTTTTTTTAGTTTTTTCTCTTTAGGTGAACTATAGGAAAACTGGAGCAGGAGCTGTATACAAAACAAGGAGCGGAGTGGAGTCCAGAGGGCAGGAGCACGGTCAAGGACACTGCCTAGCTCCAGTCAGAAGAAAAAGGAGATCAGGAAGCAGGAGCCAAGCCGAAGACACAGGCGAGCTTGCGACAGAAGAAGGAGGAGAGCAGGAAGAATGGCCACGACAAAGACTATGCCGAGTACGCGACGGAAGGAGGAGAGGACACTGAGAGCCTGCGTGGTAACAGAACAACCCCACAAGAGAACTTGTAGGAAACCCGGAAGCAGAATAGCAAACCTCAAGAATGCTAGAATGCGAAGTTCTCTATTGGGGGAGCAGTTGAGTCCTATACTCCTCCCCTGCCTATTCCCGCCCATTACTGAAGGTGGGATCAACAGGCTCGACAGTGCCTGGGTAAATGGATGAGTGCAAGGGTAGTACCAGAGTGATTGAATGTGTGCTTGTGTAGTGCCTTGGTGAATGGGTAGTATGTGAGTGAATGCATGGGTGCAATGGTAGTTCCAGGGTGAAAGGATGAGTGCATTGGTAGTGCAGGAGTGAATGGAGGGATGCAACAGTAGAGCCTGGTTCAACGGATAACTTCATGAGTAGTGCCTGAGTGAATGAAAGTTTGCATAGATACACCCTGAGTGGATGGATGAGTGCAAAGGTAGTGACTGGATGATTGGATGTATGCAGGGGTAGTGCTTGGCTAAACAGATGAATGCATAGGTAGTGCCTGTCAAACTCTTACCTATGTTTCCACAGGAACGACAAGCAAGATGCAAACGCCCAACTTATCCTTGTCACCTTGTGCCCAACAGTATCAAAACGCCATTAGTGAACCGAGGAAGAGGGGATAAAAAAATTATTAAACAAAAGAATCATTCCACGAAGTCTCTTCTCAAACTTAAGGTTAGTCATTCAGGAAGTTTACTAAATGTAAAAACAAAAGTACATTGAGTATATTATACAATAAAGAAAAGGAATCAGTAGTGTTTATACGATGTTTGGTTTTCCCCCCTACCTGAATTAATCCTCTCTTCCTCTCTGTCGCTAATTAAGCCATCTTGTAAAACAATTGCTATAATTAGCTAAGGTTAAAGAACAAAGAGCAATGAAATCTGGGCCCCAAAAGAAAATGACAATGATATGTCTTGAGGCTGTGAAATGGTACCCACCTAAATTAAGCGGGGAGGCACTCTCTGTGACCAGGTAAGCAAAATTCTCCAGCAACTAATTATATTAACAGAATATCTTGTTATCCTTAGTGTCAGGAATACTAACTAAAGTCTTCTATATTTATATTCACAGGAACTTACCATTCAGGTACCCAAACACAGAAAAAGGCAGATCCTCAGAGACGACAGAACATTACTAAGGTAGATGCTCCTTACCTCATAATTAAATAATTATCTTTAGGTGCAAAAGCCCAGTTAACGTACTGATGGCGGATTTTCTTTAGTTTTTTCTCATTAGGTGAACTATAGGAAAACTGGAGCAGGAGCTGTCTGCAAAACAAGAAGCGGAGTGGAGTCCAGGGGGCAGGAGCACTGTCAAGGACACTGCCTAGCTCAATTCAGAAGAAAAAGGAGACCAGGAAGCAGGAGCCAAGCCGAAGACACAGGCGAGCTTGCGACAGAAGAAGGAGGAGAGCAGGAAGAATGAGCCACGACAAAGACTATGCCGAGTACGCGACGGAAAGAGGAGAGGACACTGAGCCTGCGAGGGAACAGAACAACCCCACTAGAGAACTTGTAGGAAACCCGGAAGCAGAATAGCTAACCCCAGAATGCTAGAATGCGTAGTTCCCTATTGGGGGAGCAGGTGAGTCCTATACTCCTCCACTGCCTATTCCCGCCCATTATTGAAGGTGGGATCAACAAGCTCGACAGTGCCTGGGTAAATGGATGAGTGCAAGGGTTGTACCAGAGTGATTGAATGTGTGCATGAGTAGTGCCTTGGTGAATGGGTAGTATTTGAGTGAATGCATGGGTGCAATGGTAGTGCCAGGGTGAAAGGATGAGTGCATTGGTAGTGCATGAGTGAATGGAGGGATGCAACAGTAGAGCCTGGTTCAACAGATGACTTCATGAGTAGTGCCTGAGTGAATGAAAGTTTGCATAGATACACCCTGAGTGAATGGATGAGTGCAAAGGTAGTGACTGTATGATTGGATGTATGCAGGGGTAGTGCTTGGCTAAATAGATGAATGCATAGGTAGTGCCTGTCAAACTCTTACCTATGTTTCCACAGGAACGACACGCAAGATGCAAACGCCCAATTTATCCTTGTCACCTTGTGCCCAACAGTGTCAAAACGCCATTAGTGAACCTAGGAAGAGGGGATAAAAAATGATTAAACAAAAGAATCATTATACAAAGTCTCTTCTCAAACTTAAGGTTAGTCATTCAGGAAGTTTACTAAATGCAAAAACAAAAGTACATTGAGCATTTTATACAATAAAGAAAAGGAATCAGTAGTGTTTTAACGATGTTTTGTGTTCCCCCCTACCTGAATTAATCCTCTCTTCCTATCTGTAGCAAATTAAGCCGTCTTGTAAAACAATTGCTATAATTAGCTAAGGTTAAAGAACAAAGAGCAATGAAATCTGGGCCCCAAAAGAAAATGACAATGATATGTCTTGAGGCTGTGAAATGGTACCCACCTAAATTAAGCGGGGAGGCACTCTCTGTGACCAGGTAAGCAAAATTCTCCAGCAACTAATTATATTAAAAGAATATCTTGTTATCCTTAGTGTCAGGAATACTAACTAAAGTCTTCTATATTTATATAACAGGAACTTACCATTCAGGTACCCAAACACAGAAAAAGGCAGATCATCAGAGATGACAGAACATTACTAAGGTAGATGCTCCTTACCTCATAATTAAATAATTATCTTTAGGTGCAAAAGCACAGTTAACGTACTGATGGTGGATTTTCTTTAGTTTTTTCTCTTTAGGTGATTTATAGGAAAACTGGAGCAGGAGCTGTCTCCAAAACAAGAAGCGGAGTGGAGTCCAGAGTGCAGGAGCACTGTCAAGGACACTGCCTAGCTCAAGTCAGAAGGAAAGGGAGAGCAGGAAGCAGGAGCCAAGCGGAAGACACAGGCGAGCTTGCGACAGAAGAAGGAGGAGAGCAGGAAGAATGAGCCACGCCAAAGACTATGCCGAGTACGCGACGGAAGGAGGAGAGGACACTGAGAGCCTGCGAGGGAACAGAACAACCCCACAAGAGAACTTGTATGAAACCCGGAAGCAGAATAGCAAACCCCCAGAATGCTAGAATGCGAAGTTCTCTATTGGGGGAGCAGGTGAGTCCTATACTCCTCCCCTGCCTATTCCCGCCCATTACTGAAGTCGGGATCAACAGGCTCGACAGTGCCTGGGTAAATGGATGAGTGCAAGGGTAGTACCAGAGTGATTGAATGTGTGCATGTGTAGTGCCTTGGTGAATGGGTAGTATGTGAGTGAATGCATTGGTGCAATGGTAGTTCCAGGGTGAAAGGATGAGTGCATTGGTAGTGCATGAGTGAATGGAGGGATGCAACAGTAGAGCCTGGTTCAACGGATGACTTCATGAGTAGTGCCTGAGTGAATGAAAGTTTGTATAGATACACCCTGAGTGAATGGGTGAGTGCAGAGGTAGTGACTGGATGATTGGATGTATGCAGGGGTAGTGCTTGGCTAAAAAGATGAATACATAGGTAGTACCTTTCAAAATCTTACCTATGTTTCCACAGGAACGACTCGCAAGATGCAAACGCCCAACTTATCCTTGTCACCTTGTGCCCAACAGTATCAAAACGCCATTAGTGAACCTAGGAAGAGGGAATAAAAAATGATTAAACAAAAGAATCCTTCCACGAATTCTCTTCTCAAACTTAAGGTTAGTCATTCAGGAAGTTTACTAAATGTAAAAACAAAAGTACATTGAGTATATTATACAATAAAGAAAAGGAATCAGTAGTGTTTTAACGATGTTTGGTTTTTCCCCTACCTGAATTAATCCTCTCTTCCTATCTGTAGCAAATTAAGCCATCTTGTAAAACAATTGCTATAATTAGCTAAGGTTAAAGAACAAAGAGCAATGAAATCTGGGCCCCAAAAGAAAATGACAATGATATGTCTTGAGGCTGTGAAATGGTACCCACCTAAATTAAGCGGGGAGGCACTCTCTGTGACCAGGTAAGCAAAATTCTCCAGCAACTAATTATATTAAAAGAATATCTTGTTATCGTTAGTGTCAGGAATACTAACTAAAGTCTTCTACATTTATATTTACAGGAACTTACCATTCAGGTACCCAAACACAGAAAAAGGCAGATCCTCAGAGACGACAGAACATTACTAAGGTAGATGCTCCTTACCTCATAATTAAATAATTATCTTTAGGTGCAAAAGCACAGTTAACGTACTGATGGCGGATTTTCTTTAGTTTTTTCTCTTTAGGTGAACTATAGGAAAACTGGAGCAGGAGCTGTATCCAAAACAAGAAGCGGAGTGGAGTCCAGAGGGCAGGAGCACAGTCAAGGACACTGCCTAGCTCAAGTCAGAAGAAAAAGGAGATCAGGAAGCAGGAGCCAAGCCGAAGGCACAGGCGAGCTTGCGACAGAAGAAGGAGGAGAGCAGGAAGAATGAGCCACGACAAAGACTATGCCGAGTATGCGACGGAAGGAGGAGAGGACACTGAGAGCCTGCGAGGGAACAGAACAACCCCACAAGAGAACTTGTAGGAAACCCGGAAGCAGAATAGCAAACCTCCAGAATGCTAGAATGCGAAGTTCTGTATTGGGGGAGCAGTTGAGTCCTATACTCCTCCCCTGCCTATTCCCGCCCATTACTGAAGGTGGGATCAACAGGCTCGAAGGTGCCTGGGTAAATGGATGAGTGCAAGGGTAGTACCAGAGTGATTGAATGTGTGCATGTGAGGTGCCTTAGTGAATGTGTAGTAAGTGAGTGAATGCATGGGTGCAATGGTAGTTCCAGGGTGAAAGGATGAGTGCATTGGTAGTGCATGAGTGAATGGAGGGATGCAACAGTAGAGTCTGGTTCAACGGATAACTTCATGAGTCGTGCCTGAGTGAATGAAAGTTTGCATAGATACACCCTGAGTGAATGGATGAGTGCAAAGGTAGTGACTGGATGATTGGGTGTATGCAGGGGTAGTGCTTCGCTAAACAGATGAATGCATAGGTAGTGCCTGTCAAACTCTTGCCTATGTTTCCACAGGAACGACAAGCAAGATGCAAACGCCCAACTTATCCTTGTCACCTTGTGCCCAACAGTATCAAAACGCCATTAGTGAACCGAGGAAGAGGGGATAAAAAATGATTAAACAAAAGAATCATTCCACGAAGTCTCTTCTCAAACTTAAGGTTAGTCATTCAGGAAGTTTATTAAATGTAAAAACAAAAGTACATTGAGTATATTATACAATAAAGAAAAGGAATCGGTAGTGTTTTAACGATGTTTTGTTTTCCCCCCTTCCTGAATTAATCCTCTCTTCCTATCTGTCGCAAATCAAGCCCTCTTGTAAAACAATTGCTATAAGTAGCTACGGTTAAAGAACAAAGAGCAATGAAATCAGGGCCCCAAAAGAAAATGACAATGATATGTCTTGAGGCTGTGAAATGGTACCCACCTAAATTAAGCGGGGAGGCACTCTCTGTGACCAGGTAAGCAAAATTCTCCAGCAACTAATTATATTAAAAGAATATCTTGTTATCCTTAGTGTCAGGAATACTAACTAAAGTCTTCTATATTTATATTCACAGGAACTTACCATTCAGGTACCCAAACACAGAAAAAGGCAGATCCTTAGAGACGACAAAACATTACTAAGGTAGATGCTCCTTACCTCATAATAAAATAATTATCTTTAGGTGCAAAAGCACAGTTAACGTACTGATGGCGGATTTTCTTTAGTTTTTTCTCATTAGGTGAACTATAGGAAAACTGGAGCAGGAGCTGTCTCCAAAACAAGAAGCGGAGTGGAGTCCAGAGGGCAGGAGCACTGTCAAGGACACTGCCTAGCTCAATTCAGAAGAAAAAGGAGACCAGGAAGCAGGAGCCAAGCCGAAGACACAGGCGAGCTTGCGACAGAAGAAGGAGGAGAGCAGGAAGAATGAGCCACGACAAAGACTATGCCGAGTACGCGACGGAAGGAGGAGAGGACACTGAGCCTGTGAGGAAACAGAACAACCCCACTAGAGAACTTGTAGGAAACCCGGAAGCAGAATAGCTAACCCCAGAATGCTAGAATGCACAGTTCTCTATTGGGGGAGCAGGTGAGTCCTATACTCCTCCCCTGCCTATTCCCGCCCATTATTGAAGGTGGGATCAACAGGCTCGACAGTGCCTGGGTAAATGGATGAGTGCAAGGGTAGTACCAGAGTGATTGAATGTGTGCATGTGTAGTGCCTTGGTGAATGGGTAGTATGTGAGTGAATGCATGGGTGCAATGGTAGTTCCAGGGTGAAAGGATGAGTGCATTGGTAGTGCATTAGTGAATGGAGAGATGCAACAGTAGAGCCTGGTTCAACGGATGACTTCATGAGTAGTGCCTGAGTGAATGAAAGTTTGCATAGATACACCCTGAATGAATGGATGAATGCAAAGGTAGTGACTGGATGATTGGACGTATGCAGGGGTAGTGCTTGGCTAAACAGATGAATACATAGGTAGTGCCTTTCAAACTCTTACCTATGTTTCCACAGGAACGACAAGCAAGATGCAAACGCCCAACTTATCCTTGTCACCTTGTGCCCAACAGTATCAAAACGCCATTAGTGAACCGAGGAAGAGGGGATAAAAAATGATTAAACAAAAGAATCATTCCATGAAGTCTCTTCTCAAACTTAAGGTTAGTCATTCAGGAAGTTTACTAAATGTAAAAACAAAAGTACAATGAGTATATTATACAATAAGGAAAAGGAATCAGTAGTGTTTTAACGATGTTTGGTTTTCCCCCCTACCTGAATTAATCCTCTTTTCCTATCTGTAGCAAATTAAGCCATCTTGTAAAACAATTGCTATAATTAGCTAAGGTTAAAGAACAAAGAGCAATGAAATCAGGGCCCCAAAAGAAAATGACAATGATATGTCTTGAGGCTGTGTGAATGGTACCCACCTAAATTAAGCGGGGAGGCACTCTCTGTGACCAGGTAAGCAAAATTCTCCAGCAACTAATTATATTAAAAGAATATCTTGTTATCCTTAGTGTCAGGAATACTAACTAAAGTCTTCTATATTTATATTTACAGGAACTTACCATTCAGGTACCCAAACACAGAAAAAGGCAGATCCTCAGAGACGACAGAACATTACTAAGGTAGATGCTCCTTACCTCATAATTAAATAATTATCTTTAGGTGCAAAAGCACAGTTAACGTACTCATGGCGGATTTTCTTTAGTTTTTTCTCTTTAGGTGAACTATAGGAAAACTGGAGCAGGAGCTGTCTCCAAAACAAGAAGCGGAGTGGAGTTGAGAGGGCAGGAACACTGTCAAGGACACTGCCTAGCTCAAGTCAGAAGAAAAAGGAGACCAGGAAGCTGGAGCCAAGCCGAAGACACAGGCGAGCTTGCGACAGAAGAAGGAGGAGAGCAGGAAGAATGAGCCACGCCAAAGACTATGCCGAGTACACGACGGATGGAGGAGAGGACACTGAGAGCCTGCGTGGGAACAGAACAACCCCACAAGAGAACTTGTAGAAAACCTGGAAGCAGAATAGCAAACCCCCAGAATGCTAGAATGCGAAGTTCTCTATTGGGGGAGCAGGTGAGTCCTATACTCCTCCCCTGCCTATTCCCACCCATTACTGAAGGTGGGATCAACAGGCTCTACAGTGCCTGCGTAAAAGGATGAGTGCAAGGGTTGTACCAGAGTGATTGAATGTGTGCATGTGTAGTGCCTTGGTGAATGGGTAGTATGTGAGTAAATGCATGGGTGCAATGGTAGTTCCAGGGTGAAAGGATGAGTGCATTGGTAGTGCATTAGTGAATGGAGGGATGCAACAGTAGAGCCTGGTTCAACGGATGACTTCATGAGTAGTGCCTGAGTGAATGAAAGTTTGCATAGATACACCCTGAGTGAATGGATGAGTGCAAAGGTAGTGACTGGATGATTGGATGTATGCAGGGGTAGTGCTTGGCTAAACAGATAAATACACAGGTAGTGCCTGTCAAACTCTTACCTATGTTTCCACAGGAACAACAAGCAAGATGCAAACGCCCAACTTATCCTTGTCACCTTGTGCCCAACAGTATCAAAACGCCATTAGTGAACCGAGGAAGAGGGGATAAAAAATGATTAAACAAAAGAATCATTCCACGAAGTCTCTTCTCAAACTTAAGGTTAGTCATTCAGGAAGTTTATTAAATGTAAAAACAAAAGTACAATGAGTATATTATACAATAAGGAAAAGGAATCAGTAGTGTTTTAACGATGTTTTGTTTTCCCCCCTTCCTGAATTAATCCTCTCTTCCTATCTGTCGCAAATCAAGCCCTCTTGTAAAACAATTGCTATAAGTAGCTACGGTTAAAGAACAAAGAGCAATGAAATCAGGGCCCCAAAAGAAAATGACAATGATATGTCTTGAGGCTGTGAAATGGTACCCACCTAAATTAAGCGGGGAGGCACTCTCTGTGACCAGGTAAGCAAAATTCTCCAGCAACTAATTATATTAAAAGAATATCTTGTTATCCTTAGTGTCAGGAATACAAACTAAAGTCTTCTATATTTATATTTACAGGAACTTACCATTCAGGTACCCAAACACAGAAAAAGGCAGATCCTCAGAGACGACAGAACATTACTAAGGTAGATGCTCCTTACCTCATAATTAAATAATTATCTTTAGGTGCAAAAGCACAGTTAACGTACTGATGGCGGATTTTCTTTAGTTTTTTCTCTTTAGGTGAACTATAGGAAAACTGGAGCAGGAGCTGTATCCAAAACAAGAAGCGGAGTGGAGTCCAGAGGGCAGGAGCATGGTCAAGGACACTGCCTAGCTCAAGTCAGAAGAAAAAGGAAATCAGGAAGCAGGAGCCAAGCCGAAGGCACAGGCGAGCTTGCGACAGAAGAAGTAGGAGAGCAGGAAGAATGAGCCACGACAAAGACTATGCCGAGTACGCGACGGAAGGAGGAGAGGACACTGAGCCTGTGAGGAAACAGAACAACCCCACTAGAGAACTTGTAGGAAACCCGGAAGCAGAATAGCTAACCCCAGAATGCTAGAATGCACAGTTCTCTATTGGGGGAGCAGGTGAGTCCTATACTCCTCCCCTGCCTATTCCCGCCCATTATTGAAGGTGGGATCAACAGGCTCGACAGTGCCTGGGTAAATGGATGAGTGCAAGGGTAGTACCAGAGTGATTGAATGTGTGCATGTGTAGTGCCTTGGTGAATGGGTAGTATGTGAGTGAATGCATGGGTGCAATGGTAGTTCCAGGGTGAAAGGATGAGTGCATTGGTAGTGCATTAGTGAATGGAGAGATGCAACAGTAGAGCCTGGTTCAACGGATGACTTCATGAGTAGTGCCTGAGTGAATGAAAGTTTGCATAGATACACCCTGAATGAATGGATGAATGCAAAGGTAGTGACTGGATGATTGGACGTATGCAGGGGTAGTGCTTGGCTAAACAGATGAATACACAGGTAGTGCCTGTCAAACTCTTACCTATGTTTCCACAGGAACAACAAGCAAGATGCAAACGCCCAACTTATCCTTGTCACCTTGTGCCCAACAGTATCAAAACGCCATTAGTGAACCGAGGAAGAGGGGATAAAAAATGATTAAACAAAAGAATCATTCCACGAAGTCTCTTCTCAAACTTAAGGTTAGTCATTCAGGAAGTTTATTAAATGTAAAAACAAAAGTACATTGAGTATATTATACAATAAAGAAAAGGAATCGGTAGTGTTTTAACGATGTTTTGTTTTCCCCCCTTCCTGAATTAATCCTCTCTTCCTATCTGTCGCAAATCAAGCCCTCTTGTAAAACAATTGCTATAAGTAGCTACGGTTAAAGAACAAAGAGCAATGAAATCAGGGCCCCAAAAGAAAATGACAATGATATGTCTTGAGGCTGTGAAATGGTACCCACCTAAATTAAGCGGGGAGGCACTCTCTGTGACCAGGTAAGCAAAATTCTCCAGCAACTAATTATATTAAAAGAATATCTTGTTATCCTTAGTGTCAGGAATACTAACTAAAGTCTTCTATATTTATATTTACAGGAACTTACCATTCAGGTACCCAAACACAGAAAAAGGCAGATCCTCAGAGACGACAGAACATTACTAAGGTAGATGCTCCTTACCTCATAATTAAATAATTATCTTTAGGTGCAAAAGCACAGTTAACGTACTGATGGCGGATTTTCTTTAGTTTTTTCTCTTTAGGTGAACTATAGGAAAACTGGAGCAGGAGCTGTATCCAAAACAAGAAGCGGAGTGGAGTCCAGAGGGCAGGAGCATGGTCAAGGACACTGCCTAGCTCAAGTCAGAAGAAAAAGGAGATCAGGAAGCAGGAGCCAAGCCGAAGGCACAGGCGAGCTTGCGACAGAAGAAGTAGGAGAGCAGGAAGAATGAGCCACGACAAAGACTATGCCGAGTACGCGACGGAAGGAGGAGAGGACACTGAGAGCCTGCGAGGGAACAGAACAACCCCACAAGAGAACTTGTAGGAAACCCGGAAGCAGAATAGCAAACCTCCAGAATGCTAGAATGCGAAGTTCTGTATTGGGGGAGCAGTTGAGTCCTATACTCCTCCCCTGCCTATTCCCGCCCATTACTGAAGGTGGGATCAACAGGCTCGACAGTGCCTGGGTAAATGGATGAGTGCAAGGGTAGTACCAGAGTGATTGAATGTGTGCATGTGTAGTGCCTTGGTGAATGTGTAGTATGTGAGTGAATGCATGGGTGCAATGGTAGTTCCAGGGTGAAAGGATGAGTGCATTGGTAGTGCATGAGTGAATGGAGGGATGCAACAGTAGAGCCTGGTTCAACGGATAACTTCATGAGTAGTGCCTGAGTGAATGAAAGTTTGCATAGATACACCCTGGGTGAATGGATGAGTGCAAAGGTAGTGACTGGATGATTGGATGTATGCAGGGGTAGTGCTTCGCTAAACAGATGAAGGCATAGGTAGTGCCTGTCAAACTCTTGCCTATGTTTCCACAGGAACGACAAGCAAGATGCAAACGCCCAACTTATCCTTGTCACCTTGTGCCCAACAGTATCAAAACGCCATTAGTGAACCGAGGAAGAGGGGATAAAAAAATTATTAAACAAAAGAATCATTCCACGAAGTCTCTTCTCAAACTTAAGGTTAGTCATTCAGGAAGTTTACTAAATGTAAAAACAAAAGTACATTGAGTATAATATACAATAAAGAAAAGGAATCAGTAGTGTTTATACGATGTTTGGTTTTCCTCCCTACCTGAATTAATCCTCTCTTCCTCTCTGTCGCTAACTAAGCCATCTTGTAAAACAATTGCTATAATTAGCTAAGGTTAAAGAACAAAGAGCAATGAAATCTGGGCCCCAAAAGAAAATGACAATGATATGTCTTGAGGCTGTGAAATGGTACCCACCTAAATTAAGCGGGGAAGCACTCGCTGTGACCAGGTAAGCAAAATTCTCCAGCAACTAATTATATTAAAAGAATATCTTGTTATCCTTAGTGTCAGGAATACTAACTAAAGTCTTCTATATTGATATTCACAGGAACTTACCATTCAGGTACCCAAACACAGAAAAAGGCAGATCCTTAGAAACGACAGAACATTACTAAGGTAGATGCTCCTTACCTCATAATTAAATAATTATCTTTAGGTGCAAAAGCACAGTTAACGTACTGATGGCGGATTTTCTTTAGTTTTTTCTCATTAGGTGAACTATAGGAAAACTGGAGCAGGAGCTGTCTCCAAAACAAGAAGCGGAGTGGAGTCCAGAGGGCAGGAGCACTGTCAAGGACACTGCCTAGCTCAATTCAGAAGAAAAAGGAGACCAGGAAGCAGGAGCCAAGCCGAAGACACAGGCGAGCTTGCGACAGAAGAAGGAGGAGAGCAGGAAGAATGACCCACGACAAAGACTATGCCGAGTACGCGACGGAAGAAGGAGAGGACACTGAGCCAGTGAGGGAACAGACCAACCCCACTAGAGGACTTGTAGGAAACCCGGAAGCAGAATAGCTAACCCCAGAATGCTAGAATGCGAAGTTCGCTATTGGGGGAGCAGGTGAGTCCTATACTCCTCCCCTGCCTATTCCCGCCCATTATTGAAGGTGGGATCAACAGGCTCGACAGTGCCTGGGTAAATGGATGAGTGCAAGGGTTGTACCAGAGTGATTGAATGTGTGCATGAGTAGTGTCTTGGTGAATGGGTAGTATTTGAGTGAATGCATGGGTGCAATGGTAGTGCCAGGGTGAAAGGATGAGTGCATTGGTAGTGTATGAGTGAATGGAGGGATGCAACAGTAGAGCCTGGTTCAACGGATGACTTCATGAGTAGTACCTGAGTGAATGAAAGTTTGCATAGATACACCCTGAGTGAATGGATGAGTGCAAAGGTAGTGACTGTATGATTGGATGTATGCAGGGGTAGTGCTTGGCTAAATAGATGAATGCATAGGTAGTGCCTGTCAAACTCTTACCTATGTTTCCACAGGAACGACAAGCAAGATGCAAACGCCCAATTTATCCTTGTCACCTTGTGCCCAACAGTGTCAAAACGCCATTAGTGAACCTAGGAAGAGGGGATAAAAAATGATTAAACAAAAGAATCATTATACAAAGACTCTTCTCAAACTTAAGGTTAGTCATTCAGGAAGTTTTCTAAATGCAAAAACAAAAGTACATTGAGCATTTTATACAATAAAGAAAAGGAATCAGTAGTGTTTTAACGATGTTTGGTTTTCCCCCCTACCTGAATTAATCCTCTCTTCCTATCTGTAGCAAATTAAGCCATCTTGTAAAACAATTGCCATAATTAGCTAAGGTTAAAGAACAAAGAGCAATGAAATCTGGGCCCCAAAAGAAAATGACAATGATATGTCTTGAGGCTGTGAAATGGTACCCACCTAAATTAAGCGGGGAGGCACTCTCTGTGACCAGGTAAGCAAAATTCTCCAGCAACTAATTATATTAAAGGAATATCTTGTTATCCTTAGTGTCAGGAATACTAACTAAAGTCTTCTATATTTATATTACAGGAACTTACCATTCAGGTACCCAAACACAGAAAAAGGCAGATCCTCAGAGATGACAGAACATTACTAAGGTAGATGCTCCTTACCTCATAATTAAATAATTATCTTTGGGTGCAAAAGCACAGTTAACGTACTATTGGTGGATTTTCTTTAGTTTTTTCTCTTTAGGTGATTTATAGGAAAACTGGAGCAGGAGCTGTCTCCAAAACAAGAAGCGGAGTGGAGTCCAGAGTGCAGGAGCACTGTCAAGGACACTGCCTAGCTCAAGTCAGAAGGAAAGGGAGAGCAGGAAGCAGGAGCCAAGCGGAAGACACAGGCGAGCTTGCGACAGAAGAAGGAGGAGAGCAGGAAGAATGAGCCACGCCAAAGACTATGCCGAGTACGCGACGGAAGGAGGAGAGGACACTGAGAGCCTGTGAGGGAACAGAACAACCCCACAAGAGAACTTGTAGGAAACCCGGAAGCAGAATAGCAAACCCCTAGAATGCTAGAATGCGAAGTCCTCTATTGGGGGAGCAGGTGAGTCCTATACTCCTCCCCTGCCTATTCCCGCCCATTACTGAAGGTGGGATCAACAGGCTCGACAGTGCCTGGGTAAATGGATGAGTGCAAGGGTAGTACCAGAGTGATTGAATGTGTGCATGTGTAGTGCCTTGGTGAATGGGTAGTATGTGAGTGAATGCATGGGTGCAATGGTAGTTCCAGGGTGAAAGGATGAGTGCATTGGTAGTGCATGAGTGAATGGAGGGATGCAACAGTAGAGCCTGGTTCAACGGGTGACTTCATGAGTAGTGCCCGAGTGAATGAAAGTTTGCATAGATACACCCTGAGTGAATGGGTGAGTGCAAAGGTAGTGACTGGATGATTGGATGTATGCAGGGGTAGTGCTTGGCTAAAAAGATGAATACATAGGTAGTACCTTTCAAAATCTTACCTATGTTTCCACAGGAACGACAAGCAAGATGCAAACGCCCAACTTATCCTTGTCACCTTGTGCCCAACAGTATCAAAACGCCATTAGTGAACCTAGGAAGAGGGAATAAAAAATGATTAAACAAAAGAATCATTCCACGAAGTCTCTTCTCAAACTTAAGGTTAGTCATTCAGGAAGTTTACTAAATGTGAAAACAAAAGTACATTGAGTATATTATACAATACAGAAAAGGAATCAGTAGTGTTTTAACGATTTTTGGTTTCCCCCCCTACCTGAATTAATCCTCTCTTCCTATCTGTAGCAAATTAAGCCATGTTGTAAAACAATTGCTATAATTAGCTACGGTTAAAGAACAAAGAGCAATGAAATCTGGGCCCCAAAAGAAAATGACAATGATATGTCTTGAGGCTGTGAAATGGTACCCACCTAAATTAAGCGGGGAGGCACTCGCTCTGACCAGGTAAGCAAAATTCTCCAGCAACTAATTATATTAAAAGAATATCTTGTTATCCTTAGTGTCAGGAATACTAACTAAAGTCTTCTATATTTATATTTACAGGAACTTACCATTCAGGTACCCAAACACAGAGAAAGGCAGATCGTCAGAGACGAAAGAACATTACTAAAGTAGATGCTCCTTACCTCATACTTAAATAATTATCTTTAGGTGCAAAAGCACAGTTAACGTACTTATGGCGGATTTTCTTTAGTTTTTTCTCTTTAGGTGAACTATAGGAAAACTGGAGCAGGAGCTGTCTCCAAAACAAGAAGCGGAGTGGAGTCCAGAGGGCCGGAGCACTGTCAAGGACACTGCCTAGCTCAAGTCAGAAGAAAAAGGAGACCAGGCAGCAGGAGCCAAGCCGAAGACACAGGCGAGCTTGCGACAGAAGAAGGAGGAGAGCAGGAAGAATGAGCCACGCTAAAGACTATGCCGAGTACCCGACGGAAGGAGGAGAGGACACTGAGAGCCTGCGAGGGAACAGAACAACCCCACTAGAGAACTTGTGGGAAACGAGGAAGCAGAATAGCTAACTCCCAGAATGCTAGAATGCGAAGTTCTCTATTGGGGGAGCAGGTGAGTCCAATACTCCTCCCCTGCCTATTCCCGCCCATTACTGAAGTCGGGATCAACAGGCTCGACAGTGCCTGGGTAAATGGATGAGTGCAAGGGTAGTACCAGAGTGATTGAATGTGTGCATGTGTAGTGCCTTGGTGAATGGGTAGTATGTGAGTGAATGCATGGGTGCAATGGTAGTTCTAGGGTGAAAGGATGAGTGCATTGGTAGTGCATGAGTGAATGGAGGGATGCAACAGTAGAGCCTGGTTCAAGGGATGACTTCATGAGTAGTGCCTGAGTGAATGAAAGTTTGCATAGATACCCCCTGAGTGAATGGATGAGTGCAAAGGTAGTGACTGGATGATTGGATGTATGCCAGGGTAGTGCTTGGCTAAACAGATGAATACATAGGTAGTGCCTGTCAAACTCTTACCTATGTTTCCACAGGAACGACAAGCAAGATACAAACGCCCAACTTATCCTTGTCACCTTGTGCCCAACAGTATCAAAACGCCATTAGTGAACCGAGGAAGAGGGGATAAAAAATGATTAAACAAAAGAATGATTCCACGAAGTCTCTTCTCAAACTTAAGTTTAGTCATTCAGGAAGTTTATTAAATGTAAAAACAAAAGTACATTGAGTATATTATACAATAAAGAAAAGGAATCGGTAGTGTTTTAACGATGTTTGGTTTTCCCCCCTACCTGAATTAATCCTCTCTTCCTATCTGTAGCAAATTAAGCCATCTTGTAAAACAATTGCTATAAGTAGCTAAGGTTAAAGAACAAAGAGCAATGAAATCAGGGCCCCAAAAGAAAATGACAATGATATGTCTTGAGGCTGTGAAATGGTACCCACCTAAATTAAGCGGGGAGGCACTCTCTGTGACCAGGTAAGCAAAATTCTCCAGCAACTAATTATATTAAAAGAATATCTTGTTATCCTTAGTGTCAGGAATACTAACTAAAGTCTTCTATATTTATATTTACAGGAACTTACCATTCAGGTACCCAAACACAGAAAAAGGCAGATCCTCAGAGACGACAGAACATTACTAAGGTAGATGCTCCTTACCTCATAATTAAATAATTATCTTTAGGTGCAAAAGCACAGTTAACGTACTGATGGCGGATTTTCTTTAGTTTTTTCTCTTTAGGTGAACTATAGGAAAACTGGAGCAGGAGCTGTCTCCAAAACAAGAAGCAGAGTGGAGTCCAGAGGGCAGGAGCACTGTCAAGGACACTGCCTAGCTCAATTCAGAAGAAAAAGGAGACCAGGAAGCAGGAGCCAAGCCGAAGACACAGGCGAGCTTGCGACAGAAGAAGGAGGAGAGCAGGAAGAATGAGCCTCGCCAAAGACTATGCCGAGTACGCGACGGAAGGAGGAGAGGACACTGAGAACCTGCGAGGGAACAGAACAACCCCACAAGAGAACTTGTAGGAAACCCGGAAGCAGAATAGCAAACCCCCAGAATGCTAGAATGCGAAGTTCTCTATTGGGGGAGCAGGTGAGTCCTATACTCCTCCCCTGCCTATTCCCGCCCATTACTGAAGGTGGGATCAACAGGCTCGACAGTGCCTGGGTAAATGGATGAGTGCAAGGGTAGTACCAGAGTGATTGAATGTGTGCATGTGTAGTGCCTTGGTGAATGGGTAGTATGTGAGTGAATGCATGGGTGCAATGGTAGTTCCAGGGTGAAAGGATGAGTGCATTGGTAGTGCATGAGTGAATGGAGGGATGCAACAGTAGAGCCTGGTTCAACGGATGACTTCATGAGTAGTGCCTGAGTGAATGAAAGTTTGCATAGAAACACCCTGAGTGAATGGGTGAGTGCAAAGGTAGTGACTGGATGATTGGATGTATGCAGGGGTAGTGCTTGGCTAAACAGATGAATACATAGGTAGTACCTTTCAAACTCTTACCTATGTTTCCACAGGAACGACAAGCAAGATGCAAACGCCCAACTTATCCTTGTCACCTTGTGCCCAACAGTATCAAAACGCCATTAGTGAACTGAGGAAGAGGGGATAAAAAATGATTAAACAAAAGAATCATTCCACGAAGTCTCTTCTCAAACTTAAGGTTAGTCATTCAGGAAGTTTACTAAATGTAAAAACAAAAGTACATTGAGTATATTATACAATAAAGAAAAGGAATCAGTAGTGTTTTAACGATGTTTGGTTTCCCCCCCCTACCTGAATTAATCCTCTCTTCCTATCTGTAGCAAATTAAGCCATCTTGTAAAACAATTGCTATAATTAGCTAAGGTTAAAGAACAAAGAGCAATAAAATCAGGGCCCCAAAAGAAAATGACAATGATATGTCTTGAGGCTGTGAAATGGTACCCACCTACATTAAGCGGGGAGGCACTCTCTGTGACCAGGTAAGCAAAATTCTCCAGCAACTAATTAGATTAAAAGAATATCTTGTTATCCTTAGTGTCAGGAATACTAACTAAAGTCTTATATATTTATATTTACAGGAACTTACCATTCAGGTACCCAAACACAGAAAAAGGCAGATCCTCAGAGACGACAGAACATTACTAAGGTAGATGCTCCTTACCTCATAATTAAATAATTATCTTTAGGTGCAAAAGCACAGTTAACGTACTGATGACGGATTTTCTTTAGTTTTTTCTCTTTAGGTGAACTATAGGAAAACTGGAGCAGGAGCTGTCTCCAAAACAAGAAGCGGAGTGGAGTCCAGAGGGCAGGAGCACTGTCAAGGACACTGCCTAGCTCAAGTCAGAAGAAAAAGGAGACCAGGAAGCAGGAGCCAAGCCGAAGACACAGGCAAGCTTGCAATAGAAGAAGGAGGAGAGCAGGAAGAATAAGCTACGCCAAAGACTATGCCGAGTACGCGACGGAAGGAGGAGAGGACACTGAGAGCCTGCGAGGGAACAGAACAACCCCACAAGAGAACTTGTAGGAAACCCGGAAGCAGAATAGCAAACCCCCAGAATGCTAGAATGCGAAGTTCTCTATTGGGGGAGCAGGTGAGTCCTATACTCCTCCCCTGCCTATTCCCGCCAATTACTGAAGGTGGGTTCAACAGGCTCTACAGTGCCTGGGTAAATGGATGAGTGCAAGGGTAGTACCAGAGTGATTGAATGTGTTCATGTGTAGTGCCTTGGTGAATGGGTAGTATGTGAGTGAATGCATGGGTGCAATGGTAGTTCCAGGGTGAAAGGATGAGTGCATTGGTAGTGCATTAGTGAATGGAGGGATGCAACAGTAGAGCCTGGTTCAACGGATGACTTCATGAGTAGTGCCTGAGTGAATGAAAGTTTGCATAGATACACCCTGAGTGAATGGATGAGTGCAAAGGTAGTGACTGGATTATTTGATGTATGCAGGGGAAGTGCTTGGCTAAACAGATGAATACATAGGTAGTGCCTTTCAAACTCATACCTATGTTTCCACAGGAACGACAAGCAAGATGCAAACGCCCAACTTATCCTTGTCACCTTGTGCCCAACAGTATCAAAACGCCATTAGTGAACCGAGGAAGAGGGGATAAAAAATGATTAAACAAAAGAATCATTCCACGAAGTCTCTTCTCAAACTTAAGGTTAGTCATTCAGGAAGTTTACTAAATGTAAAAACAAAAGTACAATGAGTATATTATACAATAAAGAAAAGGAATCAGTAGTGTTTTAACGATGTTTGGTTTCCCCCCTACCTGAATTAATCCTCTCTTCCTATCTGTAGCAAATTAAGCCATCTTGTAAAACAATTGCTATAATTAGCTAAGGTTAAAGAACAAAGAGCAATGAAATCAGGGCCCCAAAAGAAAATGACAATGATATGTCTTGAGGCTGTGAAATGGTACCCACCTTACTTAAGCGGGGAGGCACTCTCTGTGACCAGGTAAGCAAAATTCACCAGCAACTAATTATATTAAAAGAATATCTTGTTATCCTTAGTGTCAGGAATACTAACTAAAGTCTTCTATATTTATATTTACAGGAACTTACCATTCAGGTACCCAAACACAGAAAAGGGCAGATCCTCAGAGACGACAGAACATTACTAAGGTAGATGCTCCTTACCTCATAATTAAATAATTATCTTTAGGTGCAAAAGCACAGTTAACGTACTGATGGCGGATTTTCTTTAGTTTTTTCTCTTTAGGTGAACTATAGGAAAACTGGAGCAGGAGCTGTCTCCAAAACAAGAAGCGGAGTGGAGTCCAGAGGGCAGGAGCACTGTCAAGGACACTGCCTAGCTCAAGTCAGAAGAAAAAGGAGACCAGGAAGCAGGAGCCAAGCCGAAGACACAGACGAGCTTGCGACAGAAGAAGGAGGAGAGCAGGAAGAATGAGCCACGCCAAAGACTATGCCGAGTACACGACGGATGGAGGAGAGGACACTGAGAGCCTGCGTGGGAACAGAACAACCCCACAAGAGAACTTGTAGGAAACCCGGAAGCAGAATAGCAAACCCCCAGAATGCTAGAATGCGAAGTTCTCTATTGGGGGAGCAGGTGAGTCCTATACTCCTCCCCTGCCTATTCCCGCCCATTACTGAAGGTGGGATCAACAGGCTCTACAGTGCCTGAGTAAAAGGATGAGTGCAAGGGTAGTACCAGAGTGATTGAATGTGTGCATGTTTAGTGCCTTGGTGAATGGGTAGTATGTGAGTGAATGCATGGGTGCAATGGTAGTTCCAGGGTGAAAGGATGAGTGCATTGGTAGTGCATGACTGAATGGAGGGATGCAACAGTAGAGCCTGGTTCAACGGATGACTTCATGAGTAGTGCCTGAGTGAATGAAAGTTTGCATAGATACACCCTGAGTGAATGGATGAGTGCAAAGGTAGTGACTGGATGATTGGATGTATGCAGGGGTAGTGCTTGGCTAAACAGATGAATACATAGGTAGTGCCTGTCAAACTCTTACCTATGCATCCACAGGAACGACAAGCAAGATGCAAACGCCCAACTTATCCTTGTCACCTTGTGCCCAACAGTATCAAAACGCCATTAGTGAACCGAGGAAGAGGGGATAAAAAATGATTAAACAAAAGAATCATTCCACGAAGTCTCTTCTCAAACTTAAGGTTAGTCATTCAGGAAGTTTACTAAATGTAAAAACAAAAGTACATTGAGTATATTATACAATAAAGAAAAGGAATCAGTAGTGTTTTAACGATGTTTGGTTTTCCCCCCTACCTGAATTAATCCTCTCTTCCTATCTGTAGCAAATTAAGCCATCTTGTAAAACAATTGCTATAATTAGCTAAGGTTAAAGAACAAAGAGCAATGAAATAAGGGCCCCAAAAGAAAATGACAATGATATGTCTTGGGGCTGTGAAATGGTACCCACCTAAATTAAGCGGGGAGGCACTCTCTGTGACCAGGTAAGCAAAATTCTCCAGCAACTATTTATATTAAAAGAATATCTTGTTATCCTTAGTGTCAGGAATACTAACTAAAGTCTTCTATATTTATATTTACAGGAACTTACCATTCAGGTACCCAAACACAGAAAAAGGCAGATCCTCAGAGACGACAGAACATTACTAAGGTAGATGCTCCTTACCTCATAATTAAATAATTATCTTTAGGTGCAAAAGCACAGTTAAAGTACTGATGGCGGATTTTCTTTAGTTTTTTCTCTTTAGGTGAACTATAGGAAAACTGGAGCAGGAGCTGTCTCCAAAACAAGAAGCGGAGTGGAGTTCAGAGGGCAGGAGCACTGTCAAGGACACTGCCTAGCTCAAGTCAGAAGAAAAAGGAGACCAGGAAGCAGGAGCCAAGCCGAAGACACAGGCGAGCTCGCGATAGAAGAAGGAGGAGAACAGGAAGAATCAGCCACGCCAAAGACTATGCCGAGTACTAGACGGAAGGAGGAGAGGACACTGAGAGCCTGCGAGGGAACAGAACAACCCCACAAGAGAACTTGTAGGAAACCCGGAAGCAGAATAGCAAACCCCCAGAATGCTAGAATGCGAAGTTCTCTATTGGGGGAGCAGGTGAGTCCTATACTCCTCCCCTGCCTATTCCTGCCCATTACTGAAGGTGGGTTCAACAGGCTCTACAGTGCCTGGGTAAATGGATGAGTGCAAGGGTAGTACCAGAGTGATTGAATGTGTTCATGTGTAGTGCCTTGGTGAATGGGTAGTATGTGAGTGAATGCATGGGTGCAATGGTAGTTCCAGGGTGAAAGGATGAGTGCATTGGTAGTGCATTAGTGAATGGAGGGATGCAACAGTAGAGCCTGGTTCAACGGATGACTTCATGAGTAGTGCCTGAGTGAATGAAAGTTTGCATAGACACACCCTGAGTGAATGGATGAGTGCAAAGGTAGTGACTGGATGATTGGATGTATGCAGGGGTAGTGCTTGGCTAAACAGATGAATACATAGGTAGTGCCTTTCAAACTCATACCTATGTTTCCACAGGAACGACAAGCAAGATGCAAACGCCCAACTTATCCTTGTCACCTTGTGCCCAACAGTATCAAAACGCCATTAGTGAACCGAGGAAGAGGGGATAAAAAATGATTAAACAAAAGAATCATTCCACGAAGTCTCTTCTCAAACTTAAGGTTAGTCATTCAGGAAGTTTACTAAATGTAAAAACAAAAGTACAATGAGTATATTATACAATAAAGAAAAGGAATCAGTAGTGTTTTAACGATGTTTGGTTTCCCCCCTACCTGAATTAATCCTCTCTTCCTATCTGTAGCAAATTAAGCCATCTTGTAAAACAATTGCTATAATTAGCTAAGGTTAAAGAACAAAGAGCAATGAAATCAGGGCCCCAAAAGAAAATGACAATGATATGTCTTGAGGCTGTGAAATGGTACCCACCTAACTTAAGCGGGGAGGCACTCTCTGTGACCAGGTAAGCAAAATTCTCCAGCAACTAATTATATTAAAAGAATATCTTGTTATCCTTAGTGTCAGGAATACTAACTAAAGTCTTCTATATTTATATTTACAGGAACTTACCATTCAGGTACCCAAACACAGAAAAGGGCAGATCCTCAGAGACGACAGAACATTACTAAGGTAGATGCTCCTTACCTCATAATTAAATAATTATCTTTAGGTGCAAAAGCACAGTTAACGTACTGATGGCGGATTTTCTTTAGTTTTTTCTCTTTAGGTGAACTATAGGAAAACTGGAGCAGGAGCTGTCTCCAAAACAAGAAGCGGAGTGGAGTCCAGAGGGCAGGAGCACTGTCAAGGACACTGCCTAGCTCAAGTCAGAAGAAAAAGGAGACCAGGAAGCAGGAGCCAAGCCGAAGACACAGACGAGCTTGCGACAGAAGAAGGAGGAGAGCAGGAAGAATGAGCCACGCCAAAGACTATGCCGAGTACACGACGGATGGAGGAGAGGACACTGAGAGCCTGCGTGGGAACAGAACAACCCCACAAGAGAACTTGTAGGAAACCCGGAAGCAGAATAGCAAACCCCCAGAATGCTAGAATGCGAAGTTCTCTATTGGGGGAGCAGGTGAGTCCTATACTCCTCCCCTGCCTATTCCCGCCCATTACTGAAGGTGGGATCAACAGGCTCTACAGTGCCTGAGTAAAAGGATGAGTGCAAGGGTAGTACCAGAGTGATTGAATGTGTGCATGTGTAGTGCCTTGGTGAATGGGTAGTATGTGAGTGAATGCATGGGTGCAATGGTAGTTCCAGGGTGAAAGGATGAGTGCATTGGTAGTGCATGACTGAATGGAGGGATGCAACAGTAGAGCCTGGTTCAACGGATGACTTCATGAGTAGTGCCTGAGTGAATGAAAGTTTGCATAGATACACCCTGAGTGAATGGATGAGTGCAAAGGTAGTGACTGGATGATTGGATGTATGCAGGGGTAGTGCTTGGCTAAACAGATGAATGCATAGGTAGTGCCTGTCAAACTCTTACCTATGCATCCACAGGAACGACAAGCAAGATGCAAACGCCCAACTTATCCTTGTCACCTTGTGCCCAACAGTATCAAAACGCCATTAGTGAACCGAGGAAGAGGGGATAAAAAAATGATTAAACAAAAGAATCATTCCACGAAGTCTCTTCTCAAACTTAAGGTTAGTCATTCAGGAAGTTTACTAAATGTAAAAACAAAAGTACATTGAGTATATTATACAATAAAGAAAAGGAATCAGTAGTGTTTTAACGATGTTTGGTTTTCCCCCCTACCTGAATTAATCCTCTCTTCCTATCTGTAGCAAATTAAGCCATCTTGTAAAACAATTGCTATAATTAGCTAAGGTTAAAGAACAAAGAGCAATGAAATAAGGGCCCCAAAAGAAAATGACAATGATATGTCTTGGGGCTGTGAAATGGTACCCACCTAAATTAAGCGGGGAGGCACTCTCTGTGACCAGGTAAGCAAAATTCTCCAGCAACTAATTATATTAAAAGAATATCTTGTTATCCTTAGTGTCAGGAATACTAACTAAAGTCTTCTATATTTATATTTACAGGAACTTACCATTCAGGTACCCAAACACAGAAAAAGGCAGATCCTCAGAGACGACAGAACATTACTAAGGTAGATGCTCCTTACCTCATAATTAAATAATTATCTTTAGGTGCAAAAGCACAGTTAACGTACTGATGGCGGATTTTCTTTAGTTTTTTCTCTTTAGGTGAACTATAGGAAAACTGGAGCAGGAGCTGTCTCCAAAACAAGAAGCGGAGTGGAGTTCAGAGGGCAGGAGCACTGTCAAGGACACTGCCTAGCTCAAGTCAGAAGAAAAAGGAGACCAGGAAGCAGGAGCCAAGCCGAAGACACAGGCGAGCTCGCGATAGAAGAAGGAGGAGAACAGGAAGAATCAGCCACGCCAAAGACTATGCCGAGTACTAGACGGAAGGAGGAGAGGACACTGAGAGCCTGCGAGGGAACAGAACAACCCCACAAGAGAACTTGTAGGAAACCCGGAAGCAGAATAGCAAACCCCCAGAATGCTAGAATGCGAAGTTCTCTATTGGGGGAGCAGGTGAGTCCTATACTCCTCCCCTGCCTATTCCTGCCCATTACTGAAGGTGGGTTCAACAGGCTCTACAGTGCCTGGGTAAATGGATGAGTGCAAGGGTAGTACCAGAGTGATTGAATGTGTTCATGTGTAGTGCCTTGGTGAATGGGTAGTATGTGAGTGAATGCATGGGTGCAATGGTAGTTCCAGGGTGAAAGGATGAGTGCATTGGTAGTGCATTAGTGAATGGAGGGATGCAACAGTAGAGCCTGGTTCAACGGATGACTTCATGAGTAGTGCCTGAGTGAATGAAAGTTTGCATAGATACACCCTGAGTGAATGGATGAGTGCAAAGGTAGTGACTGGATTATTGGATGTATGCAGGGGTAGTGCTTGGCTAAACAGATGAATACATAGGTAGTGCCTTTCAAACTCATACCTATGTTTCCACAGGAACGACAAGCAAGATGCAAACGCCCAACTTATCCTTGTCACCTTGTGCCCAACAGTATCAAAACGCCATTAGTGAACCGAGGAAGAGGGGATAAAAAATGATTAAACAAAAGAATCATTCCACGAAGTCTCTTCTCAAACTTAAGGTTAGTCATTCAGGAAGTTTACTAAATGTAAAAACAAAAGTACAATGAGTATATTATACAATAAAGAAAAGGAATCAGTAGTGTTTTAACGATGTTTGGTTTCCCCCCTACCTGAATTAATCCTCTCTTCCTATCTGTAGCAAATTAAGCCATCTTGTAAAACAATTGCTATAATTAGCGAAGGTTAAAGAACAAAGAGCAATGAAATCAGGGCCCCAAAAGAAAATGACAATGATATGTCTTGAGGCTGTGAAATGGTACCCACCTAACTTAAGCGGGGAGGCACTCTCTGTGACCAGGTAAGCAAAATTCTCCAGCAACTAATTATATTAAAAGAATATCTTGTTATCCTTAGTGTCAGGAATACTAACTAAAGTCTTCTATATTTATATTTACAGGAACTTACCATTCAGGTACCCAAACACAGAAAAGGGCAGATCCTCAGAGACGACAGAACATTACTAAGGTAGATGCTCCTTACCTCATAATTAAATAATTATCTTTAGGTGCAAAAGCACAGTTAACGTACTGATGGCGGATTTTCTTTAGTTTTTTCTCTTTAGGTGAACTATAGGAAAACTGGAGCAGGAGCTGTCTCCAAAACAAGAAGCGGAGTGGAGTCCAGAGGGCAGGAGCACTGTCAAGGACACTGCCTAGCTCAAGTCAGAAGAAAAAGGAGACCAGGAAGCAGGAGCCAAGCCGAAGACACAGACGAGCTTGCGATAGAAGAAGGAGGAGAGCAGGAAGAATGAGCCACGCCAAAGACTATGCCGAGTACACGACGGATGGAGGAGAGGACACTGAGAGCCTGCGTGGGAACAGAACAACCCCACAAGAGAACTTGTAGGAAACCCGGAAGCAGAATAGCAAACCCCCAGAATGCTAGAATGCGAAGTTCTCTATTGGGGGAGCAGGTGAGTCCTATACTCCTCCCCTGCCTATTCCTGCCCATTACTGAAGGTGGGATCAACAGGCTCGACAGTGCCTGAGTAAAAGGATGAGTGCAAGGGTAGTACCAGAGTGATTGAATGTGTGCATGTGTAGTGCCTTGGTGAATGGGTAGTATGTGAGTGAATGCATGGGTGCAATGGTAGTTCCAGGGTGAAAGGATGAGTGCATTGGTAGTGCATGACTGAATGGAGGGATGCAACAGTAGAGCCTGGTTCAACGGATGACTTCATGAGTAGTGCCTGAGTGAATGAAAGTTTGCATAGATACACCCTGAGTGAATGGATGAGTGCAAAGGTAGTGACTGGATGATTGGATGTATGCAGGGGTAGTGCTTGGCTAAACAGATGAATGCATAGGTAGTGCCTGTCAAACTCTTACCTATGCATCCACAGGAACGACAAGCAAGATGCAAACGCCCAACTTATCCTTGTCACCTTGTGCCCAACAGTATCAAAACGCCATTAGTGAACCGAGGAAGAGGGGATAAAAAATGATTAAACAAAAGAATCATTCCACGAAGTCTCTTCTCAAACTTAAGGTTAGTCATTCAGGAAGTTTACTAAATGTAAAAACAAAAGTACATTGAGTATATTATACAATAAAGAAAAGGAATCAGTAGTGTTTTAACGATGTTTGGTTTTCCCCCCTACCTGAATTAATCCTCTCTTCCTATCTGTAGCAAATTAAGCCATCTTGTAAAACAATTGCTATAATTAGCTAAGGTTAAAGAACAAAGAGCAATGAAATAAGGGCCCCAAAAGAAAATGACAATGATATGTCTTGGGGCTGTGAAATGGTACCCACCTAAATTAAGCGGGGAGGCACTCTCTGTGACCAGGTAAGCAAAATTCTCCAGCAACTAATTATATTAAAAGAATATCTTGTTATCCTTAGTGTCAGGAATACTAACTAAAGTCTTCTATATTTATATTTACAGGAACTTACCATTCAGGTACCCAAACACAGAAAAAGGCAGATCCTCAGAGACGACAGAACATTACTAAGGTAGATGCTCCTTACCTCATAATTAAATAATTATCTTTAGGTGCAAAAGCACAGTTAACGTACTGATGGCAGGTTTTCTTTAGTTTTTTCTCTTTAGGTGAACTATAGGAAAACTGGAGCAGGAGCTGTCTCCAAAACAAGAAGCGGAGTGGAGTTCAGAGGGCAGGAGCACTGTCAAGGACACTGCCTAGCTCAAGTCAGAAGAAAAAGGAGACCAGGAAGCAGGAGCCAAGCCGAAGACACAGGCGAGCTCGCGATAGAAGAAGGAGGAGAACAGGAAGAATCAGCCACGCCAAAGACTATGCCGAGTACTAGACGGAAGGAGGAGAGGACACTGAGAGCCTGCGAGGGAACAGAACAACCCCACAAGAGAACTTGTAGGAAACCCGGAAGCAGAATAGCAAACCCCCAGAATGCTAGAATGCGAAGTTCTCTATTGGGGGAGCAGGTGAGTCCTATACTCCTCCCCTGCCTATTCCTGCCCATTAATGAAGGTGGGATCAACAGGCTCTACAGTGCCTGGGTAAAAGGATGAGTGCAAGGGTAGTACCAGAGTGATTGAATGTGTGCATGTGTAGTGCCTTGGTGAATGGGTAGTATGTGAGTGAATGCATGGGTGCAATGGTAGTTCCAGGGTGAAAGGATGAGTGCGTTGGTTGTGCATGAGTAAATGGAGGGATGCAACAGTAGAGCCTGGTTCAACGGATGACTTCATGAGTAGTGCCTGAGTGAATGAAAGTTTGCATAGATACACCCTGAGTGAATGGGTGAGTGCAAAGGTAGTGACTGGATGATTGGATGTATGCAGGGGTAGTGCTTGGCTAAACAGATGAATACATAGGTAGTACCTTTAAAACTCTTACCTATGTTTCCACAGGAACGACAAGCAAGATGCAAACGCCCAACTTATCCTTGTCACCTTGTGCCCAACAGTATCAAAACGCCATTAGTGAACCGAGGAAGAGGGGATAAAAAATGATTAAACAAAAGAATCATTCCACGAAGTCTCTTCTCAAACTTAAGGTTAGTCATTCAGGAAGTTTACTAAATGTAAAAACAAAAGTACATTGAGTATATTATACAATAAAGAAAAGGAATCAGTAGTGTTTTAACGATGTTTGGTTCCCCCCCCTACCTGAATTAATCCTCTCTTCCTCTCTGTAGCAAATTAAGCCGTCTTGTAAAACAATTGCTATAATTAGCTACGGTTAAAGAACAAAGAGCAATGAAATCAGGGCCTCAAAAGAAAATGACAATAATATGTCTTGAGGCTGTGAAATGGTACCCACCTAAATTAAGCGATGAGGCACTCTCTGTGACCAGGTAAGCAAAATTCTCTAGCAACTAATTATATTAAAAGAATATCTTGTTATCCTTAGTGTCAGGAATACTAACTAAAGTCTTCTATATTTATATTTACAGGAACTTACCATTCAGGTACCCGAACACCGAAAAAGGCAGATCCTCAGAGACGACAGAACATTACTAAGGTAGATGCTCCTTACCTCATAATTAAATAATTATCTTTAGGTGCAAATGCACAGTTAACGTACTGATGGCGGATTTTCTTTAGTTTTTTCTCTTTAGGTGAACTATAGGAAAACTGGAGCAGGAGCTGTCTCCAAAACAAGAAGCGGATTGGAGTCCAGAGGGCAGGAGCACTGTCAAGGACACTGCCTAGCTCAAGTCAGAAGAAAAAGGAGACCAGGAAGCAGGAGCCAAGCCGAAGACACAGGCGAGCTTGCGACAGAAGAAGGAGGAGAGCAGGAAGAATGAGCCACGCCAAAGACTATGCCGAGTATGCGACGGAAGGAGGAGAGGACACTGAGAGCCTGCGAGGGTACAGAACAACCCCACAAGAGAACTTGTAGGAAACCCGGAAGCAGAAGAGCAAACCTCCAGAATGCTAGAATGCGAAGTTCTCTATTGGGGGAGCAGGTGAGTCCTATACTCCTCCCTTGTCTATTCCCGCCCATTACTGAAGGTGGGATCAACAGGCTCGACAGTGCCTGGGTAAATGGATGAGTGCAAGGGTAGTACCAGAGTGATTGAATGTGTGCATGTGTAGTGCCTTGGGGAATGGGTAGTATGTGAGTGAATGCATGGGTGCAATGGTAGTTCCAGGGTGAAAGGATGAGTGCGTTGGTTGTGCATGAGTGAATGGAGGGATGCAACAGTAGAGCCTGGTTCAACGGATTACTTCATGAGTAGTGCCTGAGTGAATGAAAGTTTGCATAGATACACCCTGAGTGAATGGGTGAATGCAAAGGTAGTGACTGGATGATTGGATGTATGCAGGGGTAGTGCTTGGCTAAACAGATGAATACATAGGTAGTACCTTTCAAACTTTTACTTATGTTTCCACAGGAACGACAAGCAAGATGCAAACCCCCAATTTATCCTTGTCACCTTGTGCCCAACAGTTTTAAAACGCCATTAGTGAACCGAGGAAGAGGGGATAAAAAATGATTAAACAAAAGAATCATTCCACGAAGTCTCTTCTCAAACTAGGTTACTCATTCAGGAAGTTTACTAAATGTAAAAACAAAGTACATTGAGTATATTATACAATAAAGAAAAGGAATCAGTAGTGTTTTAACGATGTTTGGTTTTCCCCCCTACCTGAATTAATCCTCTCTTCCTATCTGTAGCAAATTAAGCCATCTTGTAAAAATATTGCTATAATCAGCTAAGGTTAAAGAACAAAGAGCAATGCAATCAGGGCCCCAAAAGAAAATGACAATGATATGTCTTGAGGCTGTGAAATGGTACCCACCTAAATTAAGCGGGGAGGCACTCTCTGTGACCAGGTAAGCAAAATTCTCCAGCAACTAATTATATTAAAAGAATATCTTGTTATCCTTAGTGTCAGGAATACTAACTAAAGTCTTCTATATTTATATTTACAGGAACTTACCATTCAGGTACCCAAACACAGAAAAAGGCAGATCCTCAGAGACGACATAACATTACTAAGGTAGATGCTCCTTACCTCATAATTAAATAATTATCTTTAGGTGCAAAAGCACAGTTAACGTACTGATGGCGGATTTTCTTTAGTTTTTTCTCTTTAGGTGAACTATAGGAAACCTGGAGCAGGAGCTGTCTCCAAAACAAGAAGCGGAGTGGAGTTCAGAGGGCAGGAGCACTGTCAAGGACACTGCCTAGCTCAAGTCAGAAGAAAAAGGAGACCAGGAAGCAGGAGCCAAGCCGAAGACACAGGCGAGCTTGCGACAGAAGAAGGAGGAGAGCAGGAAGAATGAGCCACGCCAAAGACTATGCCGAGTACGCGACGGATGGAGGAGAGGACACTGAGAGCCTGCGAGGGAACAGAACAACCCCACAAGAGAACTTGTAGGAAACCCGGAAGCAGAATAGCAAACCCCCAGAATGCTAGAATGAGAAGTTCTCTATTGGGGGAGCAGGTGAGTCCTATACTCCTCCCTTGTCTATTCCCGCCCATTACTGAAGGTGGGATCAACAGGCTCGACAGTGCCTGGGTAAATGGATGAGTGCAAGGGTAGTACCAGAGTGATTGAATGTGTGCATGTGTAGTGCCTTGGGGAATGGGTAGTGTGTGAGTGAATGCATGGGTGCAATGGTAGTTCCAGGGTGAAAGGATGAGTGCGTTGGTTGTGCATGAGTGAATGGAGGGATGCAACAGTAGAGCCTGGTTCAACGGATGACTTCATGAGTAGTGCCTGAGTGAAAGCAAGTTTGCATAGATACACCCTGAGTGAATGGATGAGTGCAAAGGTAGTGACTGGATGATTGGATGTATGCAGGGGTAGTGCTTGGCTAAACAGATGAATACATAGGTAGTGCCTTTCAAACTCTTACCTATGTTTCCACAGGAACGACAAGCAAGATGCAAACGCCCAATTTATCCTTGTCACCTTGTGCCCAACAGTTTTAAAACGCCATTAGTGAACCGAGGAAGAGGGGATAAAAAATGATTAAACAAAAGAATCATTCCACGAAGTCTCTTCTCAAACTTAAGGTTAGTCATTCAGGAAGTTTACTAAATGTAAAAACAAAAGTACAATGAGTATATTATACAATAAAGAAAAGGAATCAGTAGTGTTTTAACGATGTTTGGTTTTCCCCCCTACCTGAATTAATCCTCTCTTCCTATCTGTAGCAAATTAAGCCATCTTGTAAAACAATTGCTATAATTAGCTAAGGTTAAAGAACAAAGAGCAATGAAATCTGGGCCCCAAAACAAAATGACGATGATATGTCTTGAGGCTGTGAAATGGTACCCACCTAAATTAAGCGGGGAGGCACTCTCTGTGACCAGGTAAGCAGAATTCTCCAGCAACTAATTATATTAAAATAATATCTTGTTATCCTTAGTGTCAGGAATACTAACTAAAGTCTTCTATATTTATATTTAAAGGAACTTACCATTCAGGTACCCAAACACAGAAAAAGGCAGATCCTCAGAGACGACAGAACATTACTAAGGTAGATGCTCCTTACCTCATAATTAAATAATTATCTTTAGGTGCAAAAGCACAGTTAACGTACTGATGGCGGATTTTCTTTAGTTTTTTCTCTTTAGGTGAACTATAGGAAAACTGGAGCAGGAGCTGTCTCCAAAACAAGAAGCGGAGTGGAGTCCAGAGGGCAGGAGCACTGTCAAGGACACTGCCTAGCTCAAGTCAGAAGAAAAAGGAGTCCAGGAAGCAGGAGCCAAGCCGAAGACACAGGCGAGCTTGCGATAGAAGAAGGAGGAGAACAGGAAGAATGAGCCACGCCAAAGACTATGCCGAGTACGCGACGGAAGGAGGAGAGGACACTGAGAGCCTGCGAGGGAACAGAACAACCCCACAAGAGAACTTGTAGGAAACACGGAAGCAGAATAGCAAACCCCCAGAATGCTAGAATGCGAAGTTCTCTATTGGGGGAGCAGGTGAGTCCTATACTCCTCCCCTGCCTATTCCCGCCAATTACTGAAGGTGGGATCAACAGACTCTACAGTGCCTGGGTAAATGGATGAGTGCAAGGGTAGTACCAGAGTGATTGAATGTGTGCATGTGTAGTGCCTTGGTGAATGGGTAGTATGTGAGTGAATGCATGGGTGCAATGGTAGTGCCAGGGTGAAAGGATGAGTGCATTGGTAGTGCATGACTGAATGGAGGGATGCAACAGTAGAGCCTGGTTCAACGGATGACTTCATGAGTAGTGCCTGAGTGAATGAAAGTTTGCATAGATACACCCTGAGTGAATGGATGAGTGCAAAGGTAGTGACTGGGTAATTGGATGTATGCAGGGGTAGTGCTTGGCTAAACAGATGAATACATAGGTAGTGCCTTTCAAACTCTTACCTATGTTTCCACAGGAACGACAAGCAAGATGCAAACGCCCAACTTATCCTTGTCACCTTGTGCCCAACAGTATCAAAAAGCCATTAGTGAACCGAGGAAGAGGGGATAAAAAATGATTAAACAAAAGAATCATTCCACGAAGTCTCTTCTCAAACTTAAGGTTAGTCATTCAGGAAGTTTACTAAATGTAAAAACAAAAGTACAATGAGTATATTATACAATAAAGAAAAGGAATCAGTAGTGTTTTAACGATGTTTGGTTTTCCCCCCTACCTGAATTAATCCTCTCTTCCTATCTGTAGCAAATTAAGCCATCTTGTAAAACAATTGCTATAATTAGCTAAGGTTAAAGAACAAAGAGCAATGAAATCAGGGCCCCAAAAGAAAATGACAATGATATGTCTTGAGGCTGTGAAATGGTCCCCACCTAAATTAAGCGGGGAGGCACTCTCTGTGACCAGGTAAGCAAAATTCTCCAGCAACTAATTATATTAAAAGAATATCTTGTTATCCTTAGTGTCAGGAATACTAACTAAAGTCTTCTATATTTATATTTACAGGAACTTACCATTCAGGTACCCAAACACAGAAAAAGGCAGATCCTCAGAGACGACAGAACATTACTAAGGTAGATGCTCCTTACCTCATAATTAAATAATTATCTTTAGGTGCAAAAGCATAGTTAACGTACTGATGGCGGATTTTCTTTAGTTTTTTCTCTTTAGGTGAACTATAGGAAAACTGGAGCAGGAGCTGTCTCCAAAACAAGCAGCGGAGTGGAGTTCAGAGGGCAGGAGCACTGTCAAGGACACTGCCTAGCTCAAGTCAGAAGAAAAAGGAGACCAGAAAGCAGGAGCCAAGCCGAAGACACAGGCAAGCTTGCAATAGAAGAAGGAGGAGAGCAGGAAGAATGAGCTACGCCAAAGACTATGCCGAGTACGCGACGGAAGGAGGAGAGGACACTGAGAGCCTGCGAGGGAACAGAACAACCCCACAAGAGAACTTGTAGGAAACCCGGAAGCAGAATAGCAAACCCCCAGAATGCTAGAATGCGAAGTTCTCTATTGGGGGAGCAGGTGAGTCCTATACTCCTCCCCTGCCTATTCCCGCCCATTACTGAAGGTGGGATCAACAGGCTCGACAGTGCCTGGGTAAATGGATGAGTGCAAGGGTAGTACCAGAGTGATTGAATGTGTGCATGTGTAGTGCCTTGGTGAATGGGTAGTATGTGAGTGAATGCATGGGTGCAATGGTAGTTCCAGGGTGAAAGGATGAGTGCATTGGTAGTGCATTAGTGAATGGAGGGATGCAACAGTAGAGCCTGGTTCAACGGATGACTTCATGAGTAGTGCCTGAGTGAATGAAAGTTTCCATAGATATACCCTGAGTGAATGGATGAGTGCAAAGGTAGTGACTGGATGATTGGATGTATGCAGGGGTAGTGCTTGGCTAAACAGATGAATGCATAGGTAGTGCCTTTCAAACTCTTACCTATGTTTCCACAGGAACGACAAGCAAGATGCAAACGCCCAACTTATCCTTGTCACCTTGTGCCCAACAGTATCAAAACGCCATTAGTGAACCGAGGAAGAGGGGATAAGAAATGATTAAACAAAAGAATCATTCCACGAAGTCTCTTCTCAAACTTAAGGTTAATCATTCAGGAAGTTTACTAAATGTAAAAACAAAAGTACAATGAGTATATTATACAATAAAGAAAAGGAATCAGTAGTGTTTTAACGATGTTTGGTTTTCCCCCCTACCTGAATTAATCCTCTCTTCCTATCTGTAGCAAATTAGGCCATCTTGTAAAACAATTGCTATAATTAGCTAAGGTTAAAGAACAAAGAGCAATGAAATCAGGGCCCCAAAAGAAAATGACAATGATATGTCTTGAGGCTGTGAAATGGTACCCACCTAAATTAAGCGGGGAGGCACTCTCTGTGACCAGGTAAGCAAAATTCTCCAGCAACTAATTATATTAAAAGAATATCTTGTTATCCTTAGTGTCAGGAATACTAACTAAAGTCTTCTATATTTATATTTACAGGAACTTACCATTCAGGTACCCAAACACAGAAAAAGGCAGATCCTCAGAGACAACAGAACATTACTAAGGTAGATGCTCCTTACCTCATAATTAAATAATTATCTTTAGGTGCAAAAGCACAGTTAACGTACTGATGGCGGATTTTCTTTAGTTTTTTCTCTTTAGGTGAACTATAGGAAAACTGGAGCAGGAGCTGTCTCCAAAACAAGAAGCGGAGTGGAGTTCAGAGGGCAGGAGCACTGTCAAGGACACTGCCTAGCTCAAGTCAGAAGAAAAAGGAGACCAGGAAGCAGGAGCCAAGCCGAAGACACAGGCGAGCTTGCGACAGAAGAAGGAGGAGAGCAGGAAGAATGAGCCACGCCAAAGACTATGCCGAGTACGCGACGGATGGAGGAGAGGACACTGAGAGCCTGCGAGGGAACAGAACAACCCCACAAGAGAACTTGTAGGAAACCCGGAAGCAGAATAGCAAACCCCCAGAATGCTAGAATGCGAGGTTCTCTATTGGGGGAGCAGGGGAGTCCTATACTCCTCCCCTGCCTATTCCCGCCCATTACTGAAGGTGGGATCAACAGGCTCTACAGTGCCTGGGTAAAAGGATGAGTGCAAGGGTAGTACCAGAGTGATTGAATGTGTGCATGTGTAGTGCCTTGGTGAATGGGTAGTATGTGAGTGAATGCATGGGTGCAATGGTAGTTCCAGGGTGAAAGGATGAGTGCATTGGTAGTGCATTAGTGAATGGAGGGATGCAACAGTAGAGCCTGGTTCAACGGATGACTTCATGAGTAGTGCCTGAGTGAATGAAAGTTTCCATAGATATACCCTGAGTGAATGGATGAGTGCAAAGGTAGTGACTGGATGATTGGATGTATGCAGGGGTAGTGCTTGGCTAAACAGATGAATGCATAGGTAGTGCCTTTCAAACTCTTACCTATGTTTCCACAGGAACGACAAGCAAGATGCAAACGCCCAACTTATCCTTGTCACCTTGTGCCCAACAGTATCAAAACGCCATTAGTGAACCGAGGAAGAGGGGATAAGAAATGATTAAACAAAAGAATCATTCCACGAAGTCTCTTCTCAAACTTAAGGTTAATCATTCAGGAAGTTTACTAAATGTAAAAACAAAAGTACAATGAGTATATTATACAATAAAGAAAAGGAATCAGTAGTGTTTTAACGATGTTTGGTTCCCCCCCTACCTGAATTAATCCTCTCTTACTCTCTGTAGCAAATTAAGCCATCTTGTAAAACAATTGCTATAATTAGCTAAGGTTAAAGATCAAAGAGCAATGAAATCAGGGCGTCAAAAGAAAATGACAATGATATGTCTTGAGGCTGTGAAATGGTACCCACCTAAATTAAGCGGGGAGGCACTCTCTGTGACCAGGTAAGCAAAATTCTCTAGCAACTAATTATATTAAAAGAATATCTTTTTATCCTTAGTGTCAGGAATACTAACTAAAGTCTTCTATATTTATATTTACAGGAACTTACCATTCAGGTACCCAAACACAGAAAAAGGCAGATCCTCAGAGACGACAGAACATTACTAAGGTAGATGCTCCTTACCTCATAATTAAATAATTATCTTTAGGTGCAAAAGCACAGTTAATGTACTGATGGCGGATTTTCTTTAGTTTTTTCTCTTTAGGTGAACTATAGGAAAACTGGAGCAGGAGCTGTCTCCAAAACAAGAAGCGGAGTGGAGTCCAGAGGGCAGGAGCACTGTCAAGGACACTGCCTAGCTCAAGTCAGAAGAAAAAGGAGACCAGGAATCAGGAGCCAAGCCGAAGACACAGGCGAGCTTGCGACAGAAGAAGGAGGAGAGCAGGAAGAATGAGCCACGCCAAAGACTATGCCGAGTATGCGACGGAAGGAGGAGAGGACACTGAGAGCCTGCGAGGGAACAGAACAACCCCACAAGAGAACTTGTAGGAAACCCGGAAGCAGAATAGCAAACCCCCGGAATGCTAGAATGCGAAGTTCTCTATTGGGGGAGCAGGTGAGTCCTATACTCCTCCCTTGTCTATTCCCGCCCATTACTGAAGGTGGGATCAACAGGCTCGACAGTGCCTGGGTAAATGGATGAGTGCAAGGGTAGTACCAGAGTGATTGAATGTGTGCATGTGTAGTGCCTTGGGGAACGGGTAGTGTGTGAGTGAATGCATGGGTGAAATGGTAGTTCCAGGGTGAAAGGATGAGTGCGTTGGTTGTGCATGAGTGAATGGAGGGATGCAACAGTAGAGCCTGGTTCAACGGATGACTTCATGAGTAGTGCCTGAGTGAATGAAAGTTTGCATAGATACACCCTGAGTGAATGGGTGAATGCAAAGGTAGTGACTGGATGATTGGATGTATGCAGGGGTAGTGCTTGGCTAAACAGATGAATACATAGGTAGTACCTTTCAAACTTTTACTTATGTTTCCACAGGAACGACAAGCAAGATGCAAACGCCCATTTATCCTTGTCACCTTGTGCCCAACAGTTTTAAAACGCCATTAGTGAACCGAGGAAGAGGGGATAAAAAATGATTAAACAAAAGAATCATTCCACAAAGTCTCTTCTCAAACTAGGTTACTCATTCAGGAAGTTTACTAAATGTAAAAACAAAAGTACATTGAGTATATTATACAATAAAGAAAAGGAATCAGTAGTGTTTTAACGATGTTTGGTTTTCCCCCCTACCTGAATGAATCCTCTCTTCCTATCTGTAGCAAATTAAGCCATCTTGTAAAAATATTGCTATAATTAGCTAAGGTTAAAGAACAAAGAGCAATGAAATCAGGGCCCCAAAACAAAATGACAATGATATGTCTTGAGGCTGTGAAATGGTACCCACCTCAATTAAGCGGGGAGGCACTCTCTGTGACCAGGTAAGCAAAATTCTCCAGCAACTAATTATATTAAAAGAATATCTTGTTATCCTTAGTGTCAGGAATACTAACTAAAGTCTTCTATATTTATATTTACAGGAACTTATCATTCAGGTACCCAAACACAGAAAAAGGCAGATCCTCAGAGACGACAGAACATTATTAAGGTATATGCTCCTTACCTCATAATTAAATAATTATCTTTAGGTGCAAAAGCACAGTTAACGTACTGATGGCGGATTTTCTTTAGTTTTTTCTCTTTAGGTGAACTATAGGAAAACTGGAGCAGGAGCTGTCTCCAAAACAAGAAACGGAGTGGAGTCCAGAGGGCAGGAGCACTGTCAAGGACACTGCCTATCTCAAGTCAGAAGAAAAAGTAGGCCAGGAAGCAGGAGCCAAGCCGAAGACACAGGCGAGCTTGCGATAGAAGAAGGAGGAGAACAGGAAGAATGAGCCACGCCAAAGACTATGCCGAGTACGCGACGGAAGGAGGAGAGGACACTGAGAGCCTGCGAGGGATCAGAACAACCCCACAAGAGAACTTGTAGGAAACCCGGAAGCAGAATAGCAAACCCCCAGAATGCTAGAATGCAAAGTTCTCTATTGGGTGAGCAGGTGAGTCCTATACTCCTCCCCTGCCTATTCCCGCCCATTACTGAAGGTGGGATCAACAGGCTCTACAGTGCCTGGGTAAATGGATGAGTGCAAGGGTAGTACCAGAGTGATTGAATGTGTGCATGTGTAGTGCCTTGGTGAATGGGTAGTATGTGAGTGAATGCATGGGTGCAATGGTAGTTCCAGGGTGAAAGGATGAGTGCATTGGTAGTGCATGACTGAATAGAGGGATGCAACAGTAGAGCCTGGTTCAACGGATGACTTCATGAGTAGTGCCTGAGTGAATGAAAGTTTGCATAGATACACCCTGAGTGAATGGATGAGTGCAAAGGTAGTGACTGGATGATTGGATGTATGCAGGGGTAGTGCTTGGCTAAACAGATGAATGCATAGGTAGTGCCTGTCAAACTCTTACCTATGTTTCCACAGGAATGACAAGCAAGATGCAAACGCCCAACGTATCCTTGTCACCTTGTGCCCAACAGTATCAAAACGCCATTAGTGAACCGAGGAAGAGGGGATAAAAAATGATTAAACAAAAAAATCATTCCACGAAGTCTCTTCTCAAACTTAAGGTTAGTCATTCAGGAAGTTTACTAAATGTAAAAACAAAAGTACATTGAGTACATTATACAATAAAGAAAAGGAATCAGTAGTGTTTTAACGATGTTTGGTTTCCCCCCTACCTGAATTAATCCACTCTTCCTCTCTGTAGCAAATTAAGCCATCTTGTAAAACAATTGCTATAATTAGCTAAGGTTAAAGATCAAAGAGCAATGAAATCAGGGCGTCAAAAGAAAATGACAATGATATGTCTTGAGGCTGTGAAATGGCACCCACCTAAATTAAGCGGGGAGGCACTCTCTGTGACCAGGTAAGCAAAATTCATCAGCAACTAATTATATTAAAAGAATATCTTGTTATCCTTAGTGTCAGGAATACTAACTAAATTCTTCTATATTTATATTTACAGGAACTTACCATTCAGGTACCCAAACACAGAAAAAGGCAGATCCTCAGAGACGACAGAACATTACTAAGGTAGATGCTCCTTACCTCATAATTAAATAATTATCTTTAGGTGCAAAAGCACAGTTAACGTACTGATGGCAGATTTTCTTTAGTTTTTTCCCTTTAGGTGAACTATAGGAAAACTGAAGCAGGAGCTGTCTCCAAAAAAGGAAGCGGAGTGGAGTCCAGAGGGCAGGAGCACTGTCAAGGACACTGCCTAGCTCAAGTCAGAAGAAAAAGGAGACCAGGAAGCAGGAGCCAAGCCGAAGACACAGGCAAGCTTGCAATAGAAGAAGGAGGAGAGCAGGAAGAATGAGCTACGCCAAAGACTATGCCGAGTACGCGACGGAAGGAGGAGAGGACACTGAGAGCCTGCGAGGGAACAGAACAACCACACAAGAGAACTTGTAGGAAACCCGGAAGCAGAATAGCAAACCACGAGAATGCTAGAATGCGAAGTTCTCTATTGGGGGAGCAGGTGAGTCCTATACTCCTCCCCTGCCTATTCCCGCCCATTACTGAAGGTGGGTTCAACAGGCTCTACAGTGCCTGGGTAAATGGATGAGTGCAAGGGTAGTACCAGAGTGATTGAATGTGTGCATGTGTAGTGCCTTGGTGAATGGGTAGTATGTGAGTGAATGCATGGTGCAATGGTAGTTCCAGGGTGAAAGGATGAGTGCATTGGTAGTGCATTAGTGAATGGAGGGATGCAACAGTAGAGTCTGGTTCAACGGATGACTTCATGAGTAGTGCCTGAGTGAATGAAAGTTTGCATAGATACGCCCTGAGTGAATGAATGAGTGCAAAGGTAGTGACTGGATGATTGGATATATGCAGGGGTAGTGCTTGGCTAAACAGATGAATACATAGGTGGTGCCTTTCAAACTCTTACCTATGTTTCCACAGGAACGACAAGCAAGATGCAAACGCCCAACTTATCCTTGTCACCTTGTGCCCAACAGTATCAAAACGCCATTAGTGAACTGAGGAAGAGGGGATAAAAAATGATTAAACAAAAGAATCATTCCACGAAGTCTCTTCTCAAACTTAAGGTTAGTCATTCAGGAAGTTTACTAAATGTAAAAACAAAAGTACAATGAGTATATTATACAATAAAGAAAAGGAATCAGTAGTGTTTATACGATGTTTGGTTTTCCCCCCTACCTGAATTAATCCTCTCTTCCTCTCTGTCGCTAAGTAAGCCATCTTGTAAAACAATTGCTATAATTAGCTAAGGTTAAAGAACAAAGAGCAATGAAATCTGGGCCCCAAAAGAAAATGACAATGATATGTCTTTAGGCTGTGAAATGGTACCCACCTAAATTAAGCGGGGAGTCACTCTCTGTGACCAGGTAAGCAAAATTCTCCAGCAACTAATTATATTAAAATAATATCTTGTTATCCTTAGTGTCAGGAATACTAACTAAAGTCTTCTATATTTATATTTACAGGAACTTACCATTCAGGTACCCAAACACAGAAAAAGGCAGATCCTCAGAGACGACAGAACATTACTAAGGTAGATGCTCCTTACCTCATAATTAAATAATTATCTTTAGGTGCAAAAGCACAGTTAACGTACTGATGGCGGATTTTCTTTAGTTTTTTCTCTTTAGGTGAACTATAGGAAAACTGGAGCAGGAGCTCTCTCCAAAACAAGAAGCGGAGTGGAGTCCAGAGGGCAGGAGCACTGTCAAGGACACTGCCTAGCTCAAGTCAGAAGAAAAAGGAGACCAGGAAGCAGGAGCCAAGCCGAAGACACAGGCGAGCTTGCGACAGAAGAAGGAGGAGAGCAGGAGGAATGAGCCACGCCAAAGACTATGTTGAGTATGCGACGGAAGGAGGAGAGGACACTGAGAGCCTGCGAGGGAACAGAACAACCCCACAAGAGAACTTGTAGGAAACCCGGAAGCAGAATAGCAAACCCCCAGAATGCTAGAATGCCAAGTTCTCTATTGGGGGAGCAGGTGAGTCCTATACTCCTCCCCTGCCTATTCCCGCCCATTACTGAAGGTGGGATCAACAGGCTCGACAGTGCCTGGGTAAATGGATGAGTGCAAGGGTAGTACCAGAGTGATTGAATGTGTGCATGTGTAGTGCCTTGGTGAATGGGTAGTATGTGAGTGAATGCATGGGTGCAATGGTAGTTCCAGGGTGAAAGGATGAGTGCATTGGTAGTGCATTAGTGAATGGAGGGATGCAACAGTAGAGCCTGGTTCAACGGATGACTTCATGAGTAGTGCCTGAGTGAATGAAAGTTTGCATAGATACACCCTGAGTGAATGGATGAGTGCAAAGGTAGTGACTGGATGATTGGATGTATGCAGGGGTAGTGCTTGGCTAAACAGATGAATACATAGGTAGTGCCTTTCAAACTCTTACCTATGTTTACACAGGAACGACAAGCAAGATGCAAACGCCCAACTTATCCTTGTCACCTTGTGCCGAACAGTATCAAAACGCCATTAGTGAACAGAGGAAGAGGGGATAAAAAATGATTAAACAAAAGAATCATTCCACGAAGTCTCTTCTCAAACTTAAGGTTAGTCATTCAGGAAGTTTACTAAATGTAAAAACAAAAGCACATTGAGTATATTATACAATAAAGAAAAGGAATCAGTAGTGTTTTAACGATGTTTGGTTTTCCCCCCTACCTGAATTAATCCTCTCTTCCTATCTGTAGCAAATTAAGCCATCTTGTAAAACAATTGCTATAATTAGCTACGGTTAAAGAACAAAAAGCAATGAAATCAGGGCCCCAAAAGAAAATGACAATGATATGTCTTGAGGCTGTGAAATGGTACCCACCTAAATGAAGCGGGGAGGCACTCTCTGTGACCAGGTAAGCAAAATTCTCCAGCAACTAATTATATTAAAAGAATATCTTGTTATCCTTAGTGTCAGGAATACTAACTAAAGTCTTCTATATTTATATTTACAGGAACTTACCATTCAGGTACCCAAACACAGAAAAGGGCAGATCCTCAGAGACGACAGAACATTACTAAGGTAGATGCTCCTTACCTCATAATTAAATAATTATCTTTAGGTGCAAAAGCACAGTTAACGTACTGATGGCGGATTTTCTTTAGTTTTTTCTCTTTAGGTGAACTATAGGAAAACTGGAGCAGGAGCTGTCTCCAAAACAAGAAGCGGAGTGGAGTCCAGAGGGCAGGAGCACTGTCAAGGACACTGCCTAGCTCAAGTCAGAAGAAAAAGGAGACCAGGAAGCAGGAGCCAAGCCGAAGACACAGGCGAGCTTGCGACAGAAGAAGGAGGAGAGCAGGAAGAATGAGCCACGCCAAAGACTATGCCGAGTATGCGACGGAAGGAGGAGAGGTCACTGAGAGCCTGCGAGGGAACAGAACAACCCCACAAGAGAACTTGTAGGAAACCCGGAAGCAGAATAGCAAACCCCCAGAATGCTAGAATGCGAAGTTCTCTATTGGGGGAGCAGGTGAGTCCTGTACTCCTCCCTTGTCTATTCCCGCCCATTACTGAAGGTGGGATCAACAGGCTCGACAGTGCCTGGGTAAATGGATGAGTGCAAGGGTAGTACCAGAGTGATTGAATGTGTGCATGTGTAGTGCCTTGGTGAATGGGTAGCATATGAGTGAATGCATGGGTGCAATGGTAGTTCCAGGGTGAAAGGATGAGTGCGTTGGTTGTGCATGAGTGAATGGAGGGATGCAACAGTAGAGCCTGGTTCAACGGATGACTTCATGAGTAGTGCCTGAGTGAATGAAAGTTTGCATAGATACACCCTGAGTGAATGGGTGAATGCAAAGGTAGTGACTGGATGATTGGATGTATGCAGGGGTAGTGCTTGGCTAAACAGATGAATACATAGGTGGTACCTTTCAAACGTTTACTTATGTTTCCACAGGAACGACAAGCAAGATGCAAACGCCCAATTTATCCTTGTCACCTTGTGCCCAACAGTTTTAAAACGCCATTAGTGAACCGAGGAAGAGGGGATAAAAAATGATTAAACAAAAGAATCATTCCACGAAGTCTCTTCTCAAACTAGGTTACTCATTCAGGAAGTTGACTAAATGTAAAAACAAAAGTACATTGAGTATATTATACAATAAAGAAAAGGATTCAGTAGTGTTTTAACGATGTTTGGTTTTCCCCCCTACCTGAATTAATCCTCTCTTCCTATCTGTAGCAAATTAAGCCATCTTGTAAAAATATTGCTATAATTAGCTAAGGTTAAAGAACAAAGAGCAATGAAATCAGGGCCCCAAAACAAAATGACAATGATATGTCTTGAGGCTATGAAATGGTACCCACCTAAATTAAGCGGGGAGGCACTCTCTTTGACCAGGTAAGCAAAATTCTCCAGCAACTAATTATATTAAAAGAATATCTTGTTATCCTTAGTGTCAGGAATACTAACTAAAGTCTTCTATATTTATATTTACAGGAACTTACCATTCAGGTACCCAAACACAGAAAAAGGCAGATCCTCAGAGACGACAGAACATTACTAAGGTAGATGCTCCTTACCTCATAATTAAATAATTATCTTTAGGTGCAAAAGCACAGTTAACGTACTGATGGCGTATTTTCTTTAGTTTTTTCTCTTTAGGTGAACTATAGGAAAACTGGAGCAGGAGCTGTCTCCAAAAAAAGAAGCGGAGTGGAGTCCAGAGGGCAGGAGCACTGTCAAGGACACTGCCTAGCTCAAGTCAGAAGAAAAAGGAGACCAGGAAGCAGGAGCCAAGCCGAAGACACAGGCGAGCTTGCGATAGAAGAAGGAGGAGAACAGGAAGAATGAGCCACACCAAAGACTATGCCGAGTACGTGACGGAAGGAGGAGAGAACACTGAGAGCCTGCGAGGGAACAGAACAACCCCACAAGAGAACGTGTAGGAAACACGGAAGCAGAATAGCAAACTCCCAGAATGCTAGAATGCGAATTTCTCTGTTGGGGGAGCAGGTGAGTCCTATACTCCTCCCCTGCCTATTTCCGCCCATTACTGAAGGTGGGATCAACAGGCTCTACAGTGCCTGGGTAAATGGATGAGTGCAAGGGTAGTACCAGAGTGATTGAATGTGTGCATGTGTAGTGCCTTGGTGAATGGGTAGTATGTGAGTGAATGCATGGGTGCAATGGTAGTTCCAGGGTGAAAGGATGAGTGCATTGGTAGTGCATGACTGAATGGAGGGATGCAACAGTAGAGCCTGGTTCAACGGATGACTTCATGAGTAGTGCCTGAGTGAATAAAAGTTTGCATAGACACACCCTGAGTGAATGGATGAGTGCAAAGGTAGTGACTGGATGATTGGATGTATGCAGGGGTAGTGCTTGGCTAAACAGATGAATGCATAGGTAGTGCATGTCAAAATCTTACCTATGTTTCCACAGGAACGACAAGCAAGATGCAAACGCCCAACTTATCCTTGTCACCTTGTGCCCAACAGTATCAAAACGCCATTAGTGAATCGAGAAGAGGGGATAAAAAATGATTAAAAAAAAGAATCATTCCACGAAGTCTCTTCTCGAACTTAAGGTTAGTCATTCAGGAAGTTTACTAAATGTAAAAACAAAAGTACATTGAGTATATTATACAATAAAGAAAAGGAATCAGTAGTGTTTTAACCATGTTTGGTTTTCCCCCCTACCTGAATTAATCCTCTCTACCTCTCTGTAGCAAATTAAGCCATCTTGTAAAACAATTGCTATCATTAGCTAAGGTTAAAGAACAAAGAGCAATGAAATCTGGGCCCCAAAAGAAAATGACAATGATATGTCTTGAGGCTGTGAAATGGTACCCACCTAAATTAAGCGGGGAGGCACTCTCTGTGACCAGGTAAGCAAAATTCTCCAGCAACTAATTATATTAAAAGAATATCTTGTTATCCTTAGTGTCAGGAATACTAACTAAAGTCTTCTATATTTATATTTACAGGAACTTACCATTCAGGTACCCAAACACAGAAAAAGGCAGATCCTCAGAGACGACAGAACATTACTAAGGTAGATGCTCCTTACCTCATAATTAAATAATTATCTTTAGGTGCAAAAGCACAGTTAACGTACTGATGGCGGATTTTCTTTAGTTTTTTCTCTTTAGGTGAACTATAGGAAAACTGGAGCAGGAGCTGTCTCCAAAAAAAGAAGCGGAGTGGAGTCCAGAGGGCAGGAGCACTGTCAAGGACACTGCCTAGCTCAAGTCAGAAGAAAAAGGAGACCAGGAAGCAGGAGCCAAGCCGAAGACACAGGCGAGCTTGCGATAGAAGAAGGAGGAGAACAGGAAGAATGAGCCACACCAAAGACTATGCCGAGTACGTGACGGAAGGAGGAGAGAACACTGAGAGCCTGCGAGGGAACAGAACAACCCCACAAGAGAACGTGTAGGAAACACGGAAGCAGAATAGCAAACTCCCAGAATGCTAGAATGCGAATTTCTCTGTTGGGGGAGCAGGTGAGTCCTATACTCCTCCCCTGCCTATTTCCGCCCATTACTGAAGGTGGGATCAACAGGCTCTACAGTGCCTGGGTAAATGGATGAGTGCAAGGGTAGTACCAGAGTGATTGAATGTGTGCATGTGTAGTGCCTTGGTGAATGGGTAGTATGTGAGTGAATGCATGGGTGCAATGGTAGTTCCAGGGTGAAAGGATGAGTGCATTGGTAGTGCATGACTGAATGGAGGGATGCAACAGTAGAGCCTGGTTCAACGGATGACTTCATGAGTAGTGCCTGAGTGAATAAAAGTTTGCATAGACACACCCTGAGTGAATGGATGAGTGCAAAGGTAGTGACTGGATGATTGGATGTATGCAGGGGTAGTGCTTGGCTAAACAGATGAATGCATAGGTAGTGCATGTCAAAATCTTACCTATGTTTCCACAGGAACGACAAGCAAGATGCAAACGCCCAACTTATCCTTGTCACCTTGTGCCCAACAGTATCAAAACGCCATTAGTGAACCGAGAAGAGGGGATAAAAAATGATTAAAAAAAAGAATCATTCCACGAAGTCTCTTCTCGAACTTAAGGTTAGTCATTCAGGAAGTTTACTAAATGTAAAAACAAAAGTACATTGAGTATATTATACAATAAAGAAAAGGAATCAGTAGTGTTTTAACCATGTTTGGTTTTCCCCCCTACCTGAATTAATCCTCTCTACCTCTCTGTAGCAAATTAAGCCATCTTGTAAAACAATTGCTATCATTAGCTAAGGTTAAAGAACAAAAAACAATGAAATCTGGGCCCCAAAAGAAAATGACAATGATATGTCTTGAGGCTGTGAAATGGTACCCACCTAAATTAAGCGGGGAGGCACTCTCTGTGACCAGGTAAGCAAAATTCTCCAGCAACTAATTATATTAAAAGAATATCTTGTTATCCTTAGTGTCAGGAATACTAACTAAATTCTTCTATATTTATATTTACAGGAACTTACCATTCAGGTACCCAAACACAGAAAAAGGCAGATCCTCAGAGACGACAGAACAATACTAAGGTAGATGCTCCTTACCTCATAATTAAATAATTATCTTTAGGTGCAAAAGCACAGTTAACGTACTGATGGCGGATTTTCTTTAGTTTTTTCTCATTAGGTGAACTATAGGAAAACTGGAGCAGGAGCTGTCTCCAAAACAAGAAGCGGAGTGGAGTCCAGAGGGCAGGAGCACTGTCAAGGACACTGCCTAGCTCAATTCAGAAGAAAAAGGAGACCAGGAAGCAGGAGCCAAGCCGAAAACACAGGCGAGCTTGCGACAGAAGAAGGAGGAGAGCAGGAAGAATGAGCCACGCCAAAGACTATGCCGAGTACGCGACGGAAGGAGGAGAGGACACTGAGAGCCTGCGAGGGAACAGAACAACCCCACTAGAGAACTTGTAGGAAACCCGGAAGCAGAATAGCTAACCCCAGAATGCTAGAATGCGAAGTTCTCTATTGGGGGAGCAGGTGAGTCCTATACTCCTCCCCTGCCTATTCCCGCCCATTACTGAAGGTGGGATCAACAGGCTCGACAGTGCCTGGGTAAATGGATGAGTGCAAGGGTAGTACCAGAGTGATTGAATGTGTGCTTGTGTAGTGCCTTGGTGAATGGGTAGTATGTGAGTGAATGCATGGGTGCAATGGTAGTTCCAGGGTGAAAGGATGAGTGCATTGGTAGTGCATGACTGAATGGAGGGATGCAACAGTAGAGCCTGGTTCAAAGGATGACTTCATGTGTAGTGCCTGAGTGAATGAAAGTTTGTATAGATACACCCTGAGTGAATGGATGAGTGCAAAGGTAGTGACTGGATGATTGGATGTATGCAGGGGTAGTGCTTGGCTAAACAGATGAATGCATAGGCAGTGCCTGTCAAACTCTTACCTATGTTTCCACAGGAACGACAAGCAAGATGCAAACGCCCAACTTATTCTTGTCACCTTGTGCCCAACAGTATGAAAACGCCATTAGTGAACCGAGGAAGAGGGGATAAAAAATGATTAAACAAAAGAATCATTCCACAAAGTCTCTTCTCAAACTTAAGGTTAGTCATTCAGGAAGTTTACTAAATGTAAAAACAAAAGTACATTGAGTATATTATACAATAAAGAAAAGGAATCAGTAGTGTTTTAACGATGTTTGGATTTCCCCCCTACCTGAATTAATCCTCTCTTCCTCTCTGTAGCAAATTAAGCCATCTTGTAAAACAATTGCTATAATTAGCTAAGGTTAAAGAACAAAGAGCAATCAAATCAGGGCCCCAAAATAAAATGACAATGATATGTCTTGAGGCTGTGAAATGGTACCCACCTAAATTAAGCGGGGAGGCACTCTCTGTGACCAGGTAAGCAAAATTCTCCAGCAACTAATTATATTAAAAGAATATCTTGTTATCATTAATGTCAGGAATACTAACTAAAGACTTCTATATTTATATTTACAGGAACTTACCATTCAGTTACCCAAACACAGAAAAAGCAGATCCTCAGAGACGACAGAACATTACTAAGGTAGATGCTCCTTACCTCATAATTAAATAATTATCTTTAGGTGCAAAAGCACAGTTAACGTACTGATGGCGGATGTTCTTTAGTTTTTTCTCATCAGGTGAACTATAGGAAAACTGGAGCAGGAGCTGTCTCCAAAACAAAAAGTGGAGTGGAGTCCAGAGGGCAGGAGCACTGTCAAGGACACTGCCTAGCTCAATTCAGAAGAAAAAGGAGACCAGGAAGCAGGAGCCAAGCCGAAGACACAGGCGAGCTTGCGATAGAAGAAGGAGGAGAACAGGAAGAATGAGCCACACCAAAGACTATGCCGAGTACGCGACGGAAGGAGGAGAGGACACTGAGAGCCTGCGAGGGAACAGAACAACCCCGCAAGAGAACGTGTAGGAAACACGGAAGCAGAATAGCAAACCCCCAGAATGCTAGAATGCGAATTTCTCTGTTGGGGGAGCAGGTGAGTCCTATACTCCTCCCCTGCCTATTTCCGCCCATTACTGAAGGTGGGATCAACAGGCTCTACAGTGCCTTGGTAAATGGATGAGTGCAAGGGTAGTACCAGAGTGATTGAATGTGTGCATGTGTAGTGCCTTGGTGAATGGGTAGTATGTGAGTGAATGCATGGGTGCAATGGTAGTTCCAGGGTGAAAGGATGAGTGCATTGGTAGTGCATGACTGAATGGAGGGATGCAACAGTAGAGCCTGGTTCAACGGATGACTTCATGAGTAGTGCCTGAGTGAATGAAAGTTTGCATAGACACACCCTGAGTGAATGGATGAGTGCAAAGGTAGTGACTGGATGATTGGATGTATGCAGGGGTAGTGCTTGGCTTAACAGATGAATGCATAGGTAGTGCATGTCAAAATCTTACCTATGTTTCCACAGGAACGACAAGCAAGATGCAAACGCCCAACTTATCCTTGTCACCTTGTGCCCAACAGTATCAAAACGCCATTAGTGAACCGGGGAAGAGGGGATAAAAAATGATTAAACAAAAGAATCATTCCACGAAGTCTCTTCTCGAACTTAAGGTTAGTCATTCAGGAAGTTTACTAAATGTAAAAACAAAAGTACATTGAGTATATTATACAATAAAGAAAAGGAATCAGTAGTGTTTTAACCATGTTTGGTTTTCCCCCCTACCTGAATTAATCCTCTCTTCCTCTCTGTAGCAAATTAAGCCATCTTGTAAAACAATTGCTATCATTAGCTAAGGTTAAAGAACAAAGAGCAATGAAATCTGGGCCCCAAAAGAAAATGACAATGATATGTCTTGAGGCTGTGAAATGGTACCCACCTAAATTAAGCGGGGAGGCACTCTCTGTGACCAGGTAAGCAAAATTCTCCAGCAACTAATTATATTAAAAGAATATCTTGTTATCCTTAGTGTCAGGAATACTAACTAAATTCTTCTATATTCATATTTACAGGAACTTACCATTCAGGTACCCAAACACAGAAAAAGGCAGATCCTCAGAGACGACAGAACATTACTAAGGTAGATGCTCCTTACCTCATAATTAAATAATTATCTTTAGGTGCAAAAGCACAGTTAACGTACTGATGGCGGATTGTCTTTAGTTTTTTCTCATTAGGTGAACTATAGGAAAACTGGAGCAGGAGCTGTCTCCAAAACAAGAAGCGGAGTGGAGTCCAGAGGGCAGGAGCACTGTCAAGGACACTGCCTAGCTCAATTCAGAAGAAAAAGGAGACCAGGAAGCAGGAGCCAAGCCGAAAACACAGGCGAGCTTGCGACAGAAGAAGAAGAGCAGGAAGAATGAGCCACGCCAAAGACTATGCCGAGTACGCGACGGAAGGAGGAGAGGACACTGAGAGCCTGCGGGGGAACAGAACAACCTCACTAGAGAACTTGTAGGAAACCCGGAAGCAGAATAGCTAACCCCAGAATGCTAGAATGCGAAGTTCTCTATTGGGGGAGCAGGTGAGTCCTATACTCCTCCCCTGCCTATTCCCGCCCATTACTGAAGGTGGGATCAACAGGCTCGACAGTGCCTGGGTAAATGGATGAGTGCAAGGGTAGTACCAGAGTGATTGAATGTGTGCTTGTGTAGTGCCTTGGTGAATGGGTAGTATGTGAGTGAATGCATGGGTGCAATGGTAGTTCCAGGGTGAAAGGATGAGTGCATTGGTAGTGCATGACTGAATGGAGGGATGCAACAGTAGAGCCTGGTTCAAAGGATGACTTCATGTGTAGTGCCTGAGTGAATGAAAGTTTGTATAGATACACCCTGAGTGAATGGATGAGTGCAAAGGTAGTGACTGGATGATTGGATGTATGCAGGGGTAGTGCTTGGCTAAACAGATGAATGCATAGGCAGTGCCTGTCAAACTCTTACCTATGTTTCCACAGGAACAACAAGCAAGATGCAAACGCCCAACTTATTCTTGTCACCTTGTGCCCAACAGTATGAAAACGCCATTAGTGAACCGAGGAAGAGGGGATAAAAAATGATTAAACAAAAGAATCATTCCACAAAGTCTCTTCTCAAACTTAAGGTTAGTCATTCAGGAAGTTTACTAAATGTAAAAACAAAAGTACATTGAGTATATTATACAATAAAGAAAAGGAATCAGTAGTGTTTATACGATGTTTGGTTTTCCCCCCTACCTGAATTAATCCTCTCTTCCTCTCTGTCGCTAAGTAAGCCATCTTGTAAAACAATTGCTATAATTAGCTAAGGTTAAAGAACAAAGAGCAATGAAATCTGGGCCCCAAAAGAAAATGACAATGATATGTCTTTAGGCTGTGAAATGGTACCCACCTAAATTAAGCGGGGAGTCACTCTCTGTGACCAGGTAAGCAAAATTCTCCAGCAACTAATTATATTAAAAGAATATCTTGTTATCCTTAGTGTCAGGAATACTAACTAAAGTCTTCTATATTTATATTTACAGGAACTTACCATTCACGTACCCAAACACAGAAAAAGGCAGATCCTCAGAGACGACAGAACATTACTTAGGTAGATGCTCCTTACCTCATAATTAAATAATTATCTTTAGGTGCAAAAGCACAGTTAACGTACTGATGGCGGATTTTCTTTAGTTTTTTCTCTTTAGGTGAACTATAGGAAAACTGGAGCAGGAGCTGTCTCCAAAACAAGAAGCGGAGTGGAGTCCAGAGGGCAGGAGCACTGTCAAGGACACTGCCTAGCTCAAGTCAGAAGAAAAAGGAGACCAGGAAGCAGGAGCCAAGCCGAATACACAGGCGAGCTTGCGGCAGAAGAAGGAGGAGAGCAGGAAGAATGAGCCACGCCAAAGACTATGCCGAGTACGTGACGGATGGAGGAGAGGACACTGAGAGCCTGCGAGGGAACAGAACAACCCCACAAGAGAACTTGTAGGAAACCCGGAAGCAGAATAGCAAACCCCCAGAATGCTAGAATGCGAAGTTCTCTATTGGGGGAGCAGGTGAGTCCTATACTCCTCCCCTGCCTATTCCCGCCCATTACTGAAGGTGGGATCAACAGGCTCTACAGTGCCTGGGTAAAAGGATGAGTGCAAGGGTAGTACCAGAGTGATTGAATGTGTGCATGTGTAGTGCCTTGGTGAATGGGTAGTATGTGAGTGAATGCATGGGTGCAATGGTAGTTCCAGGGTGAAAGGATGAGTGCATTGGTAGTGCATGACTGAATGGAGGGATGCAACAGTAGAGCCTGGTTCAACGGATGACTTCATGAGTAGTGCCTGAGTGAATGAAAGTTTGCATAGATACACCCTGAGTGAATGGATGAGTGCAAAGGTAGTGACTGGATGATTGGATGTATGCAGGGGTAGTGCTTGGCTAAACAGATGAATGCATAGGTAGTGCCTGTCAAACTCTTACCTATGCTTCCACAGGAACGACAAGCAAGATGCAAACGCCCAACTTATCCTTGTCACCTTGTGCCCAACAGTATCAAAACGCCATTAGTGAACCGAGGAAGAGGGGATAAAAAATGATTAAACAAAAGAATCATTCCACGAAGTCTCTTCTCAAACTTAAGGTTAGTCATTCAGGAAGTTTACTAAATGTAAAAACAAAAGTACATTGAGTATATTATACAATAAAGAAAAGGAATGAGTAGTGTTTTAACGATGTTTGGTTTCCCCCCCTACCTGAATTAATCCTCTCTTCCTCTCTGTAGCAAATTAAGCCATCTTGTAAAACAATTGCTATAATTCGCTAAGGTTAAAGAACAAAGAGCAATGAAATCAGGGCGTCAAAAGAAAATGACAATGATATGTCTTGAGGCTGTGAAATGGTACCCACCTAAATTAAGCGGGGAGGCACTCTCTGTGACCAGGTAAGCAAAATTCTCTAGCAACTAATTATATTAAAAGAATATCTTGTTATCCTTAGTGTCAGGAATACTAACTAAAGTCTTCTATATTTATATTTACAGGAACTTACCATTCAGGTACCCGAACACAGAAAAAGGCAGATCCTCAGAGATGACAGAACATTACTAAGGTAGATGCTCCTTACCTCATAATTAAATAATTATCTTTAGGTGCAAAAGCACAGTTAACGTACTGATGGCGGATTTTCTTTAGTTTTTTCTCTTTAGGTGAACTATAGGAAAACTGGAGCAGGAGCTCTCTCCAAAACAAGAAGCAGAGTGGAGTCCAGAGGGCAGGAGCACTGTCAAGGACACTGCCTAGCTCAAGTCAGAAGAAAAAGGAGACCAGGAAGCAGGAGCCAAGCCGAAGACACAGGCGAGCTTGCGACAGAAGAAGGAGGAGAGCAGGAAGAATGAGCCACGCCAAAGACTATGTCGAGTATGCGACGGAAGGAGGAGAGGACACTGAGAGCCTGCGAGGGAACAGAACAACCCCACAAGAGAACTTGTAGGAAACCCGGAAGCAGAATAGCAAACCCCAAGAATGCTAGAATGCCAAGTTCTCTATTGGGGGAGCAGGTGAGTCCTATACTCCTCCCCTGCCTATTCCCGCCCATTACTGAAGGTGGGATCAACAGGCTCGACAGTGCCTGGGTAAATGGATGAGTGCAAGGGTAGTACCAGAGTGATTGAATGTGTGCATGTGTAGTGCCTTGGTGAATGGGTAGTATGTGAGTGAATGCATGGGTGCAATGGTAGTTCCAGGGTGAAAGGATGAGTGCATTGGTAGTGCATTAGTGAATGGAGGGATGCAACAGTAGAGCCTGGTTCAACGGATGACTTCATGAGTAGTGCCTGAGTGAAAGAAAGTTTGCATAGATACACCCTGAGTGAATGGATGAGTGCAAAGGTAGTGACTGGATGATTGGATGTATGCAGGGGTAGTGCTTGGCTAAACAGATGAATACATAGGTAGTGCCTTTCAAACTCTTACCTATGTTTCCACAGGAACGACAAGCAAGATGCAAACGCCCAACTTATCCTCGTCACCTTGTGCCCAACAGTATCAAAACGCCATTAGTGAACCGAGGAAGAGGGGATAAAAAATGATTAAACAAAAGAATCATTCCACGAAGTCTCTTCTCAAACTTAAGGTTAGTCATTCAGGAAGTTTACTAAATGTAAAAACAAAAGTACAATGAGTATATTATACAATAAAGAAAAGGAATCAGTAGTGTTTTAACGATGTTTGGTTTTCCGCCCTACCTGAATTAATCCTCTCTTCCTATCTGTAGCAAATTAAGCCATCTTGTAAAACAATTGCTATAATTAGCTAAGGTTAAAGAACAAAGAGCAATGAAATCAGGGCCCCAAAAGAAAATGACAATGATATGTCTTGAGGCTGTGAAATGGTACCCACCTAAATTAAGCGGGGAGGCACTCTCTGTGACCAGGTAAGCAAAATTCTCCAGCAACTAATTATATTAAAAGAATATCTTGTTATCCTTAGTGTCAGGAATACTAACTAAAGTCTTCTATATTTATATTTACAGGAACTTACCATTCAGGTACCCAAACACAGAAAAGGGCAGATCCTCAGAGACGACAGAACATTACTAAGGTAGATGCTCCTTACCTCATAATGAAATAATTATCTTTAGGTGCAAAAGCACAGTTAACGTACTGATGGCGGATTTTCTTTAGTTTTTTCTCTTTAGGTGAACTATAGGAAAACTGGAGCAGGAGCTGTCTCCAAAACAAGAAGCGGAGTGGAGTCCAGAGGGCAGGAGCACTGTCAAGGACATTGCCTAGCTCAAGTCAGAAGAAAAAGGAGACCAGGAAGCAGGAGCCAAGCCGAAGACACAGGCGAGCTTGCGACAGAAGAAGGAGGAGAGCAGGAAGAATGAGCCACGCCAAAGACTATGCCGAGTATGCGACGGAAGGAGGAGAGGTCACTGAGAGACTGCGAGGGAACAGAACAACCCCACAATAGAACTTGTAGGAAACCAGGAAGCAGAATAGCAAACCCCCAGAATGCTAGAATGCGAAGTTCTCTATTGGGGGAGCAGGTGAGTCCTGTACTCCTCCCTTGTCTATTCCCGCCCATTACTGAAGGTGGGATCAACAGGCTCGACAGTGCCTGGGTAAATGGATGAGTGCAAGGGTAGTACCAGAGTGATTGAATGTGTGCATGTGTAGTGCCTTGGTGAATGGGTAGTATATGAGTGAATGCATGGGTGCAATGGTAGTTCCAGGGTGAAAGGATGAGTGTGTTGGTTGTGCATGAGTGAATGGAGGGATGCAACAGTAGAGCCTGGTTCAACGGATGACTTCATGAGTAGTGCCTGAGTGAATGAAAGTTTGCATAGATACACCCTGAGTGAATGGGTGAATGCAAAGGTAGTGACTGGATGATTGGATGTATGCAGGGGTAGTGCTTGGCTAAACAGATGACTACATAGGTAGTACCTTTCAAACGTGTACTTATGTTTCCACAGGAACGACAAGCAAGATGCAAACGCCCAATTTATCCTTGTCACCTTGTGCCCAACAGTTTTAAAACGCCATTAGTGAACCGAGGAAGAGGGGATAAAAAATGATTAAACAAAAGAATCATTCCACGAAGTGTCTTCTCAAACTAGGTTACTCATTCAGGAAGTTGACTAAATGTAAAAACAAAAGTACATTGAGTATATTATACAATAAAGAAAAGGAATCAGTAGTGTTTTAACGATGTTTGGTTTTCCCCCCTACCTGAATTAATCCTCTCTTCCTATCTGTAGCAAATTAGGCCATCTTGTAAAAATATTGCTATAATTAGCTAAGGTTAAAGAACAAAGAGCAATGAAATCAGGGCCCCAAAACAAAATGACAATGATATGTCTTGAGGCTATGAAATGGTACCCACCTAAATTAAGCGGGGAGGCACTCTCTGTGACCAGGTAAGCAAAATTCTCCAGCAACTAATTATATTAAAAGAATATCTTGTTATCCTTAGTGTCAGGAATACTAACTAAAGTCTTCTATATTTATATTTACAGGAACTTACCATTCAGGTACCCAAACACAGAAAAAGGCAGATCCTCAGAGACGACAGAACATTACTAAGGTAGATGCTCCTTACCTCATAATTAAATAATTATCTTTAGGTGCAAAAGCACAGTTAACGTACTGATGGCGTATTTTCTTTAGTTTTTTCTCTTTAGGTGAACTATAGGAAAACTGGAGCAGGAGCTGTCTCCAAAAAAAGAAGCGGAGTGGAGTCCAGAGGGCAGGAGCACTGTCAAGGACACTGCCTAGCTCAAGTCAGAAGAAAAAGGAGACCAGGAAGCAGGAGCCAAGCCGAAGACACAGGCGAGCTTGCGATAGAAGAAGGAGGAGAACAGGAAGAATGAGCCACACCAAAGACTATGCCGAGTACGTGACGGAAGGAGGAGAGGACACTGAGAGCCTGCGAGGGAACAGAACAACCCCACAAGAGAACTTGTAGGAAACCCGGAAGCAGAATAGCAAACCCCCAGAATGCTAGAATGCAAAGTTCTCTATTGGGTGAGCAGGTAAGTCCTATACTCCTCCCCTGCCTATTCCCGCCCATTACTGAAGGTGGGATCAACAGGCTCGACAGTGCCTGGGTAAATGGATGAGTGCAAGGGTAGTACCAGAGTGATTGAATGTGTGCATGTGTAGTGCCTTGGTGAATAGGTAGTATGTGAGTGAATGCATGGGTGCAATGGTAGTTCCAGGGTGAAAGGATGAGTGCATTGGTAGTGCATGACTGAATGGAGGGATGCAACAGTAGAGCCTGGTTCAACGGATGACTTCATGAGTAGTGCCTGAGTGAATGAAAGTTTGCATAGACACACCCTGAGTGAATGGATGAGTGCAAAGGTAGTGACTGGATGATTGGATGTATGCAGGGGTAGTGCTTGGCTAAACAGATGAATGCATAGGTAGTGCATGTCAAAATCTTACCTATGTTTCCACAGGAACGACAAGCAAGATGCAAACGCCCAACTTATCCTTGTCACCTTGTGCCCAACAGTATCAAAACGCCATTAGTGAACCGAGGAAGAGGGGATAAAAAATTATTAAAAAAAAGAATCATTCCACGAAGTCTCTTCTCGAACTTAAGGTTAGTCATTCAGGAAGTTTACTAAATGTAAAAACAAAAGTACATTGAGTATATTATACAATAAAGAAAAGGAATCAGTAGTGTTTTAACCATGTTTGGTTTTCCCCCCTACCTGAATTAATCCTCTCTACCTCTCTGTAGCAAATTAAGCCATCTTGTAAAACAATTGCTATCATTAGCTAAGGTTAAAGAACAAAAAACAATGAAATCTGGGCCCCAAAAGAAAATGACAATGATATGTCTTGAGGCTGTGAAATGGTACCCACCTAAATTAAGCGGGGAGGCACTCTCTGTGACCAGGTAAGCAAAATTCTCCAGCAACTAATTATATTAAAAGAATATCTTGTTATCCTTAGTGTCAGGAATACTAACTAAATTCTTCTATATTTATATTTACAGGAACTTACCATTCAGGTACCCAAACACAGAAAAAGGCAGATCCTCAGAGACGACAGAACAATACTAAGGTAGATGCTCCTTACCTCATAATTAAATAATTATCATTAGGTGCAAAAGCACAGTTAACGTACTGATGGCGGATTTTCTTTAGTTTTTTCTCATTAGGTGAACTATAGGAAAACTGGAGCAGGAGCTGTCTCCAAAACAAGAAGCGGAGTGGAGTCCAGAGGGCAGGAGCACTGTCAAGGACACTGCCTAGCTCAATTCAGAAGAAAAAGGAGACCAGGAAGCAGGAGCCAAGCCGAAAACACAGGCGAGCTTGCGACAGAAGAAGGAGGAGAGCAGGAAGAATGAGCCACGCCAAAGACTATGCCGAGTACGCGACGGAAGGAGGAGAGGACAATGAGAGCCTGCGAGGGAACAGAACAACCCCACTAGAGAACTTTTAGGAAACCCGGAAGCAGAATAGCTAACCCCAGAATGCTAGAATGCGAAGTTCTCTATTGGGGGAGCAGGTGAGTCCTATACTCCTCCCCTGCCTATTCCCGCCCATTACTGAAGGTGGGATCAACAGGCTCGACAGTGCCTGGGTAAATGGATGAGTGCAAGGGTAGTACCAGAGTGATTGAATGTGTGCTTGTGTAGTGCCTTGGTGAATGGGTAGTATGTGAGTGAATGCATGGGTGCAATGGTAGTTCCAGGGTGAAAGGATGAGTGCATTGGTAGTGCATGACTGAATGGAGGGATGCAACAGTAGAGCCTGGTTCAAAGGATGACTTCATGTGTAGTGCCTGAGTGAATGAAAGTTTGTATAGATACACCCTGAGTGAATGGATGAGTGCAAAGGTAGTGACTGGATGATTGGATGTATGCAGGGGTAGTGCTTGGCTAAACAGATGAATGCATAGGCAGTGCCTGTCAAACTCTTACCTATGTTTCCACAGGAACGACAAGCAAGATGCAAACGCCCAACTTATTCTTGTCACCTTGTGCCCAACAGTATGAAAACGCCATTAGTGAACCGAGGAAGAGGGGATAAAAAATGATTAAACAAAAGAATCATTCCACAAAGTCTCTTCTCAAACTTAAGGTTAGTCATTCAGGAAGTTTACTAAATGTAAAAACAAAAGTACATTGAGTATATTATACAATAAACAAAAGGAATCAGTAGTGTTTTAACGATGTTTGGTTTTCCCCCTACCTGAATTAATCCTCTCTTCCTCTCTGTAGCAAATTAAGCCATCTTGTAAAACAATTGCTATAATTAGCTAAGGTTAAAGAACAAAGAGCAATCAAATCAGGGCCCCAAAATAAAATGACAATGATATGTCTTGAGGCTGTGAAATGGTACCCACCTAAATTAAGCGGGGAGGCACTCTCTGTGACCAGGTAAGCAAAATTCTCCAGCAACTAATTATATTAAAAGAATATCTTGTTATCATTAATGTCAGGAATACTAACTAAAGACTTCTATATTTATATATACAGGAACTTACCATTCAGGTACCCAAACACAGAAAAAGGCAGATCCTCAGAGACGACAGAACATTACTAAGGTAGATGCTCCTTACCTCATAATTAAATAATTATCTTTAGGTGCAAAAGCACAGTTAACGTACTGATGGCGGATGTTCTTTAGTTTTTTCTCATCAGGTGAACTATAGGAAAACTGGAGCAGGAGCTGTCTCCAAAACAAGAAGTGGAGTGGAGTCCAGAGGGCAGGAGCACTGTCAAGGACACTGCCTAGCTCAATTCAGAAGAAAAAGGAGACCAGGAAGCAGGAGCCAAGCCGAAGACACAGGCGAGCTTGCGATAGAAGAAGGAGGAGAACAGGAAGAATGAGCCACACCAAAGACTATGCCGAGTACGCGACGGAAGGAGGAGAGGACACTGAGAGCCTGCGAGGGAACAGAACAACCCCACAAGAGAACTTGTAGGAAACCCGGAAGCAGAATAGCAAACCCCCAGAATGCTAGAATGCGAAGTTCTCTATTGGGGGAGCAGGTGAGTCCTATACTCCTCCCCTGCCTATTCCCGCCCATTACTGAAGGTGGGATCAACAGGCTCTACAGTGCCTGGGTAAAAGGATGAGTGCAAGGGTAGTACCAGAGTGATTGAATGTGTGCATGTGTAGTGCCTTGGTGAATGGGTAGTATGTGAGTGAATGCATGGGTGCAATGGTAGTTCCAGGGTGAAAGGATGAGTGCATTGGTAGTGCATGACTGAATGGAGGGATGCAACAGTAGAGCCTGGTTCAACGGATGACTTCATGAGTAGTGCCTGAGTGAATGAAAGTTTGCATAGATACACCCTGAGTGAATGGATGAGTGCAAAGGTAGTGACTGGATGATTGGATGTATGCAGGGTTAGTGCTTGGCTAAACAGATGAATGCATAGGTAGTGCCTGTCAAACTCTTACCTATGCTTCCACAGGAACGACAAGCAAGATGCAAACGCCCAACTTATCCTTGTCACCTTGTGCCCAACAGTATCAAAACGCCATTAGTGAACCGAGGAAGAGGGGATAAAAAATGATTAAACAAAAGAATCATTCCACGAAGTCTCTTCTCAAACTTAAGGTTAGTCATTCAGGAAGTTTACTAAATGTAAAAACAAAAGTACATTGAGTATATTATACAATAAAGAAAAGGAATGAGTAGTGTTTTAACGATGTTTGGTTTCAGCCCCCAACCTGAATTAATCCTCTCTTCCTCTCTGTAGCAAATTAAGCCATCTTGTAAAACAATTGCTATAATTCGCTAAGGTTAAAGAACAAAGAGCAATGAAATCAGGGCGTCAAAAGAAAATGACAATGATATGTCTTGAGGCTGTGAAATGGTACCCACCTAAATTAAGCGGGGAGGCACTCTCTGTGACCAGGTAAGCAAAATTCTCTAGCAACTAATTATATTAAAAGAATATCTTGTTATCCTTAGTGTCAGGAATACTAACTAAAGTCTTCTATATTTATATTTACAGGAACTTACCATTCAGGTACCCGAACACAGAAAAAGGCAGATCCTCAGAGATGACAGAACATTACTAAGGTAGATGCTCTTTACCTCATAATTAAATAATTATCTTTAGGTGCAAAAGCACAGTTAACGTACTGATGGCGGATTTTCTTTAGTTTTTTCTCTTTAGGTGAACTATAGGAAAACTGGAGCAGGAGCTCTCTCCAAAACAAGAAGCAGAGTGGAGTCCAGAGGGCAGGAGCACTGTCAAGGACACTGCCTAGCTCAAGTCAGAAGAAAAAGGAGACCAGGAAGCAGGAGCCAAGCCGAAGACACAGGCGAGCTTGCGACAGAAGAAGGAGGAGAGCAGGAAGAATGAGCCACGCCAAAGACTATGTCGAGTATGCGACGGAAGGAGGAGAGGACACTGAGAGCCTGCGAGGGAACAGAACAACCCCACAATAGAACTTGTAGGAAACCCGAAAGCAGAATAGCAAACCCCCAGAATGCTAGAATGCGAAGTTCTCTATTGGGGGAGCAGGTGAGTCCTGTACTCCTCCCTTGTCTATTCCCGCCCATTACTGAAGGTGGGATCAACAGGCTCGACAGTGCCTGGGTAAATGGATGAGTGCAAGGGTATTACCAGAGTGATTGAATGTGTGCATGTGTAGTGCCTTGGTGAATGGGTAGTATATGAGTGAATGCATGGGTGCAATGGTAGTTCCAGGGTGAAAGGATGAGTGCGTTGGTTGTGCATGAGTGAATGGAGGGATGCAACAGTAGAGCCTGGTTCAACGGATGACTTCATGAGTAGTGCCTGAGTGAATGAAAGTTTGCATAGATACACCCTGAGTGAATGGGTGAATGCAAAGGTAGTGACTGGATGATTGGATGTATGCAGGGGTAGTGCTTGGCTAAACAGATGAATACATAGGTAGTACCTTTCAAACGTTTACTTATGTTTCCACAGGAACGACAAGCAAGATGCAAACGCCCAATTTATCCTTGTCACCTTGTGCCCAACAGTTTTAAAACGCCATTAGTGAACCGAGGAAGAGGGGATAAAAAATGATTAAACAAAAGAATCATTCCACGAAGTCTCTTCTCAAACTAGGTTACTCATTCAGGAAGTTGACTAAATGTAAAAACAAAAGTACATTGAGTATATTATACAATAAAGAAAAGGAATCAGTAGTGTTTTAACGATGTTTGGTTTTCCCCCCTACCTGAATTAATCCTCTCTTCCTATCTGTAGCAAATTAAGCCATCTTGTAAAAATATTGCTATAATTAGCTAAGGTTAAAGAACAAAGAGCAATGAAATCAGGGCCCCAAAACAAAATGACAATGATATGTCTTGAGGCTATGAAATGGTACCCACCTAAATTAAGCGGGGAGGCACTCTCTGTGACCAGGTAAGCAAAATTCTCCAGCAACTAATTATATTAAAAGAATATCTTGTTATCCTTAGTGTCAGGAATACTAACTAAAGTCTTCTATATTTATATTTACAGGAACTTACCATTCAGGTACCCAAACACAGAAAAAGGCAGATCCTCAGAGACGACAGAACATTACTAAGGTAGATGCTCCTTACCTCATAATTAAATAATTATCTTTAGGTGCAAAAGCACAGTTAACGTACTGATGGCGTATTTTCTTTAGTTTTTTCTCTTTAGGTGAACTATAGGAAAACTGGAGCAGGAGCTGTCTCCAAAAAAAGAAGCGGAGTGGAGTCCAGAGGGCAGGAGCACTGTCAAGGAAACTGCCTAGCTCAAATCAGAAGAAAAAGGAGACCAGGAAGCAGGAGCCAAGCCGAAGACACAGGCGAGCTTGCGACAGAAGAAGGAGGAGAGCAGGAAGAATGAGCCACGCCAAAGACTATGCCGAGTACGCGACGGAAGGAGGAGAGGACAATGAGAGCCTGCGAGGGAACAGAACAACCCCACTAGAGAACTTGTAGGAAACCCGGAAGCAGAATAGCTAACCCCAGAATGCTAGAATGCGAAGTTCTCTATTGGGGGAGCAGGTGAGTCCTATACTCCTCCCCTGCCTATTCCCTCCCATTACTGAAGGTGGGATCAACAGGCTCGACAGTGCCTGGGTAAATGGATGAGTGCAAGGGTAGTACCAGAGTGATTGAATGTGTGCTTGTGTAGTGCCTTGGTGAATGGGTAGTATGTGAGTGAATGCATGGGTGCAATGGTAGTTCCAGGGTGAAAGGATGAGTGCATTGGTAGTGCATGACTGAATGGAGGGATGCAACAGTAGAGCCTGGTTCAAAGGATGACTTCATGTGTAGTGCCTGAGTGAATGAAAGTTTGTATAGATACACCCTATGTGAATGGATGAGTGCAAAGGTAGTGACTGGATGATTGGATGTATGCAGGGGTAGTGCTTGGCTAAACAGATGAATGCATAGGCAGTGCCTGTCAAACTCTTACCTATGTTTCCACAGGAACGACAAGCAAGATGCAAACGCCCAACTTATTCTTGTCACCTTGTGCCCAACAGTATGAAAACGCCATTAGTGAACCGAGGAAGAGGGGATAAAAAATGATTAAACAAAAGAATCATTCCACAAAGTCTCTTCTCAAACTTAAGGTTAGTCATTCAGGAAGTTTACTAAATGTAAAAACAAAAGTACATTGAGTATATTATACAATAAAGAAAAGGAATCAGTAGTGTTTTAACGATGTTTGGTTTTCCCCCCTACCTGAATTAATCCTCTCTTCCTCTCTGTAGCAAATTAAGCCATCTTGTAAAACAATTGCTATAATTAGCTAAGGTTAAAGAACAAAGAGCAATCAAATCAGGGCCCCAAAATAAAATGACAATGATATGTCTTGAGGCTGTGAAATGGTACCCACCTAAATTAAGCGGGGAGGCACTCTCTGTGACCAGGTAAGCAAAATTCTCCAGCAACTAATTATATTAAAAGAATATCTTGTTATCATTAATGTCAGGAATACTAACTAAAGACTTCTATATTTATATTTACAGGAACTTACCATTCAGGTACCCAAACACAGAAAAAGGCAGATCCTCAGAGACGACAGAACATTACTAAGGTAGATGCTCCTTACCTCATAATTAAATAATTATCTTTAGGTGCAAAAGCACAGTTAACGTACTGATGGCGGATGTTCTTTAGTTTTTTCTCATCAGGTGAACTATAGGAAAACTGGAGCAGGAGCTGTCTCCAAAACAAGAAGTGGAGTGGAGTCCAGAGGGCAGGAGCACTGTCAAGGACACTGCCTAGCTCAATTCAGAAGAAAAAGGAGACCAGGAAGCAGGAGCCAAGCCGAAGACACAGGCGAGCTTGCGATAGAAGAAGGAGGAGAACAGGAAGAATGAGCCACACCAAAGACTATGCCGAGTACGCGACGGAAGGAGGAGAGGACACTGAGAGCCTGCGAGGGAACAGAACAACCCCACAAGAGAACTTGTAGGAAACCCGGAAGCAGAATAGCAAACCCCCAGAATGCTAGAATGCGAAGTTCTCTATTGGGGGAGCAGGTGAGTCCTATACTCCTCCCCTGCCTATTCCCGCCCATTACTGAAGGTGGGATCAACAGGCTCTACAGTGCCTGGGTAAAAGGATGAGTGCAAGGGTAGTACCAGAGTGATTGAATGTGTGCATGTGTAGTGCCTTGGTGAATGGGTAGTATGTGAGTGAATGCATGGGTGCAATGGTAGTTCCAGGGTGAAAGGATGAGTGCATTGGTAGTGCATGACTGAATGGAGGGATGCAACAGTAGAGCCTGGTTCAACGGATGACTTCATGAGTAGTGCCTGAGTGAATGAAAGTTTGCATAGATACACCCTGAGTGAATGGATGAGTGCAAAGGTAGTGACTGGATGATTGGATGTATGCAGGGTTAGTGCTTGGCTAAACAGATGAATGCATAGGTAGTGCCTGTCAAACTCTTACCTATGCTTCCACAGGAACGACAAGCAAGATGCAAACGCCCAACTTATCCTTGTCACCTTGTGCCCAACAGTATCAAAACGCCATTAGTGAACCGAGGAAGAGGGGATAAAAAATGATTAAACAAAAGAATCATTCCACGAAGTCTCTTCTCAAACTTAAGGTTAGTCATTCAGGAAGTTTACTAAATGTAAAAACAAAAGTACATTGAGTATATTATACAATAAAGAAAAGGAATGAGTAGTGTTTTAACGATGTTTGGTTTCAGCCCCCAACCTGAATTAATCCTCTCTTCCTCTCTGTAGCAAATTAAGCCATCTTGTAAAACAATTGCTATAATTCGCTAAGGTTAAAGAACAAAGAGCAATGAAATCAGGGCGTCAAAAGAAAATGACAATGATATGTCTTGAGGCTGTGAAATGGTACCCACCTAAATTAAGCGGGGAGGCACTCTCTGTGACCAGGTAAGCAAAATTCTCTAGCAACTAATTATATTAAAAGAATATCTTGTTATCCTTAGTGTCAGGAATACTAACTAAAGTCTTCTATATTTATATTTACAGGAACTTACCATTCAGGTACCCGAACACAGAAAAAGGCAGATCCTCAGAGATGACAGAACATTACTAAGGTAGATGCTCTTTACCTCATAATTAAATAATTATCTTTAGGTGCAAAAGCACAGTTAACGTACTGATGGCGGATTTTCTTTAGTTTTTTCTCTTTAGGTGAACTATAGGAAAACTGGAGCAGGAGCTCTCTCCAAAACAAGAAGCAGAGTGGAGTCCAGAGGGCAGGAGCACTGTCAAGGACACTGCCTAGCTCAAGTCAGAAGAAAAAGGAGACCAGGAAGCAGGAGCCAAGCCGAAGACACAGGCGAGCTTGCGACAGAAGAAGGAGGAGAGCAGGAAGAATGAGTCACGCCAAAGACTATGTCGAGTATGCGACGGAAGGAGGAGAGGACACTGAGAGCCTGCGAGGGAACAGAACAACCCCACAATAGAACTTGTAGGAAACCCGGAAGCAGAATAGCAAACCCCCAGAATGCTAGAATGCGAAGTTCTCTATTGGGGGAGCAGGTGAGTCCTGTACTCCTCCCTTGTCTATTCCCGCCCATTACTGAAGGTGGGATCAACAGGCTCGACAGTGCCTGGGTAAATGGATGAGTGCAAGGGTAGTACCAGAGTGATTGAATGTGTGCATGTGTAGTGCCTTGGTGAATGGGTAGTATATGAGTGAATGCATGGGTGCAATGGTAGTTCCAGGGTGAAAGGATGAGTGCGTTGGTTGTGCATGAGTGAATGGAGGGATGCAACAGTAGAGCCTGGTTCAACGGATGACTTCATGAGTAGTGCCTGAGTGAATGAAAGTTTGCATAGATACACCCTGAGTGAATGGGTGAATGCAAAGGTAGTGACTGGATGATTGGATGTATGCAGGGGTAGTGCTTGGCTAAACAGATGAATACATAGGTAGTACCTTTCAAACGTTTACTTATGTTTCCACAGGAACGACAAGCAAGATGCAAACGCCCAATTTATCCTTGTCACCTTGTGCCCAACAGTTTTAAAACGCCATTAGTGAACCGAGGAAGAGGGGATAAAAAATGATTAAACAAAAGAATCATTCCACGAAGTCTCTTCTCAAACTAGGTTACTCATTCAGGAAGTTGACTAAATGTAAAAACAAAAGTACATTGAGTATATTATACAATAAAGAAAAGGAATCAGTAGTGTTTTAACGATGTTTGGTTTTCCCCCCTACCTGAATTAATCCTCTCTTCCTATCTGTAGCAAATTAAGCCATCTTGTAAAAATATTGCTATAATTAGCTAAGGTTAAAGAACAAAGAGCAATGAAATCAGGGCCCCAAAACAAAATGACAATGATATGTCTTGAGGCTATGAAATGGTACCCACCTAAATTAAGCGGGGAGGCACTCTCTGTGACCAGGTAAGCAAAATTCTCCAGCAACTAATTATATTAAAAGAATATCTTGTTATCCTTAGTGTCAGGAATACTAACTAAAGTCTTCTATATTTATATTTACAGGAACTTACCATTCAGGTACCCAAACACAGAAAAAGGCAGATCCTCAGAGACGACAGAACATTACTAAGGTAGATGCTCCTTACCTCATAATTAAATAATTATCTTTAGGTGCAAAAGCACACTTAACGTACTGATGGCGTATTTTCTTTAGTTTTTTCTCTTTAGGTGAACTATAGGAAAACTGGAGCAGGAGCTGTCTCCAAAAAAAGAAGCGGAGTGGAGTCCAGAGGGCAGGAGCACTGTCAAGGACACTGCCTAGCTCAAGTCAGAAGAAAAAGGAGACCAGGAAGCAGGAGCCAAGCCGAAGACACAGGCGAGCTTGCGATAGAAGGAGGAGAACAGGAAGAATGAGCCACACCAAAGACTATGCCGAGTACGTGACGGAAGGAGGAGAGGACACTGAGAGCCTGCGAGGGAACAGAACAACCCCACAAGAGAACTTGTAGGAAACCCGGAAGCAGAATAGCAAACCCCCAGAATGCTAGAATGCAAAGTTCTCTATTGGGTGAGCAGGTGAGTCCTATACTCCTCCCCTGCCTATTCCCGCCCATTACTGAAGGTGGGATCAACAGGCTCGACAGTGCCTGGGTAAATGGATGAGTGCAAGGGTAGTACCAGAGTGATTGAATGTGTGCATGTGTAGTGCCTTGGTGAATAGGTAGTATGTGAGTGGATGCATGGGTGCAATGGTAGTTCCAGGGTGAAAGGATGAGTGCATTGGTAGTGCATGACTGAATGGAGGGATGCAACAGTAGAGCCTGGTTCAAAGGGTGACTTCATGAGTAGTGCCTGAGTGAATGAAAGTTTGCATAGACACACCCTGAGTGAATGGATGAGTGCAAAGGTAGTGACTGGATGATTGGATGTATGCAGGGGTAGTGCTTGGCTAAACAGATGAATGCATAGGTAGTGCATGTCAAAATCTTACCTATGTTTCCACAGGAACGACAAGCAAGATGCAAACGCCCAACTTATCCTTGTCACCTTGTGCCCAACAGTATCAAAACGCCATTAGTGAACCGAGGAAGAGGGGATAAAAAATGATTAAAAAAAAGAATCATTCCACGAAGTCTCTTCTCGAACTTAAGGTTAGTCATTCAGGAAGTTTACTAAATGTAAAAACAAAAGTACATTGAGTATATTATACAATAAAGAAAAGGAATCAGTAGTGTTTTAACCATGTTTGGTTTTCCCCCCTACCTGAATTAATCCTCTCTACCTCTCTGTAGCAAATTAAGCCATCTTGTAAAACAATTGCTATCATTAGCTAAGGTTAAAGAACAAAAAACAATGAAATCTGGGCCCCAAAAGAAAATGACAATGATATGTCTTGAGGCTGTGAAATGGTACCCACCTAAATTAAGCGGGGAGGCACTCTCTGTGACCAGGTAAGCAAAATTCTCCAGCAACTAATTATATTAAAAGAATATCTTGTTATCCTTAGTGTCAGGAATACTAACTAAATTCTTCTATATTTATATTTACAGGAACTTACCATTCAGGTACCCAAACACAGAAAAAGGCAGATCCTCAGAGACGACAGAACAATACTAAGGTAGATGCTCCTTACCTCATAATTAAATAATTATCTTTAGGTGCAAAAGCACAGTTAACGTACTGATGGCGGATTTTCTTTAGTTTTTTCTCATTAGGTGAACTATAGGAAAACTGGAGCAGGAGCTGTCTCCAAAACAAGAAGCGGAGTGGAGTCCAGAGGGCAGGAGCACTGTCAAGGACACTGCCTAGCTCAATTCAGAAGAAAAAGGAGACCAGGAAGCAGGAGCCAAGCCGAAAACACAGGCGCGCTTGCGACAGAAGAAGGAGGAGAGCAGGAAGAATGAGCCACGCCAAAGACTATGCCGAGTACGCGACGGAAGGAGGAGAGGACACTGAGAGCCTGCGAGGGAACAGAACAACCCCACTAGAGAACTTGTAGGAAACCCGGAAGCAGAATAGCTAACCCCAGAATGCTAGAATGCGAAGTTCTCTATTGGGGGAGCAGGTGAGTCCTATACTCCTCCCCTGCCTATTCCCGCCCATTACTGAAGGTGGGATCAACAGGCTCGACAGTGCCTGGGTAAATGGATGAGTGCAAGGGTAGTACCAGAGTGATTGAATGTGTGCTTGTGTAGTGCCTTGGTGAATGGGTAGTATGTGAGTGAATGCATGGGTGCAATGGTAGTTCCAGGGTGAAAGGATGAGTGCATTGGTAGTGCATGACTGAATGGAGGGATGCAACAGTAGAGCCTGGTTCAAAGGATGACTTCATGTGTAGTGCCTGAGTGAATGAAAGTTTGTATAGATACACCCTGAGTGAATGGATGAGTGCAAAGGTAGTGACTGGATGATTGGATGTATGCAGGGGTAGTGCTTGGCTAAACAGATGAATGCATAGGCAGTGCCTGTCAAACTCTTACCTATGTTTCCACAGGAACGACAAGCAAGATGCAAACGCCCAACTTATTCTTGTCACCTTGTGCCCAACAGTATGAAAACGCCATTAGTGAACCGAGGAAGAGGGGATAAAAAATGATTAAACAAAAGAATCATTCCACAAAGTCTCTTCTCAAACTTAAGGTTAGTCATTCAGGAAGTTTACTAAATGTAAAAACAAAAGTACATTGAGTATATTATACAATAAAGAAAAGGAATCAGTAGTGTTTTAACGATGTTTGGTTTTCCCCCCTACCTGAATTAATCCTCTCTTCCTCTCTGTAGCAAATTAAGCCATCTTGTAAAACAATTGCTATAATTAGCTAAGGTTAAAGAACAAAGAGCAATCAAATCAGGGCCCCAAAATAAAATGACAATGATATGTCTTGAGGCTGTGAAATGGTACCCACCTAAATTAAGCGGGGAGGCACTCTCTGTGACCAGGTAAGCAAAATTCTCCAGCAACTAATTATATTAAAAGAATATCTTGTTATCATTAATGTCAGGAATACTAACTAAAGACTTCTATATTTATATTTACAGGAACTTACCATTCAGGTACCCAAACACAGAAAAAGGCAGATCCTCAGAGATGACAGAACATTACTAAGGTAGATGCTCCTTACCTCATAATTAAATAATTATCTTTAGGTGCAAAAGCACAGTTAACGTACTGATGGCGGATGTTCTTTAGTTTTTTCTCATCAGGTGAACTATAGGAAAACTGGAGCAGGAGCTGTCTCCAAAACAAGAAGTGGAGTGGAGTCCAGTGGGCAGGAGCACTGTCAAGGACACTGCCTAGCTCAATTCAGAAGAAAAAGGAGACCAGGAAGCAGGAGCCAAGCCGAAGACACAGGCGAGCTTGCGATAGAAGAAGGAGGAGAACAGGAAGAATGAGCCACACCAAAGACTATGCCGAGTACGCGACGGAAGGAGGAGAGGACACTGAGAGCCTGCGAGGGAACAGAACAACCCCACAAGAGAACGTGTAGGAAACACGGAAGCAGAATAGCAAACCCCCAGAATGCTAGAATGCGAATTTCTCTGTTGGGGGAGCAGGTGAGTCCTATACTCCTCCCCTGCCTATTTCCGCCCATTACTGAAGGTGGGATCAACAGGCTCTACAGTGCCTGGGTAAATGGATGAGTGCAAGGGTAGTACCAGAGTGATTGAATGTGTGCATGTGTAGTGCCTTGGTGAATGGGTAGTATGTGAGTGAATGCATGGGTGCAATGGTAGTTCCAGGGTGAAAGGATGAGTGCATTGGTAGTGCATGACTGAATGGAGGGATGCAACAGTAGAGCCTGGTTCAACGGATGACTTCATGAGTAGTGCCTGAGTGAATGAAAGTTTGCATAGACACACCCTGAGTGAATGGATGAGTGCAAAGGTAGTGACTGGATGATTGGATGTATGCAGGGGTAGTGCTTGGCTAAACAGATGAATGCATAGGTAGTGCATGTCAAAATCTTACCTATGTTTCCACAGGAACGACAAGCAAGATGCAAACGCCCAACTTATCCTTGTCACCTTGTGCCCAACAGTATCAAAACGCCATTAGTGAACCGGGGAAGAGGGGATAAAAAATTATTAAACAAAAGAATCATTCCACGAAGTCTCTTCTCGAACTTAAGGTTAGTCATTCAGGAAGTTTACTAAATGTAAAAACAAAAGTACATTGAGTATATTATACAATAAAGAAAAGGAATCAGTAGTGTTTTAACCATGTTTGGTTTTCCCCCCTACCTGAATTAATCCTCTCTTCCTCTCTGTAGCAAATTAAGCCATCTTGTAAAACAATTGCTATCATTAGCTAAGGTTAAAGAACAAAGAGCAATGAAATCTGGGCCCCAAAAGAAAATGACAATGATATGTCTTGAGGCTGTGAAATGGTACCCACCTAAATTAAGCGGGGAGGCACTCTCTGTGACCAGGTAAGCAAAATTCTCCAGCAACTAATTATATTAAAAGAATATCTTGTTATCCTTAGTGTCAGGAATACTAACTAAATTCTTCTATATTTATATTTACAGGAACTTACCATTCAGGTACCCAAACACAGAAAAAGGCAGATCCTCAGAGACGACAGAACATTACTAAGGTAGATGCTCCTTACCTCATAATTAAATAATTATCTTTAGGTGCAAAAGCACAGTTAACGTACTGATGGCGGATTTTCTTTAGTTTTTTCTCATTAGGTGAACTATAGGAAAACTGGAGCAGGAGCTGTCTCCAAAACAAGAAGCGGAGTGGAGTCCAGAGGGCAGGAGCACTGTCAAGGACACTGCCTAGCTCAATTCAGAAGAAAAAGGAGACCAGGAAGCAGGAGCCAAGCCGAAAACACAGGCGAGCTTGCGACAGAAGAAGGAGGAGAGCAGGAAGAATGAGCCACGACAAAGACTATGCCGAGTACGCGACGGAAGGAGGAGAGGACACTGAGAGCCTGCGAGGGAACAGAACAACCCCACTAGAGAACTTGTAGGAAACCCGGAAGCAGAATAGCTAACCCCAGAATGCTAGAATGCGAAGTTCTCTATTGGGGGAGCAGGTGAGTCCTATACTCCTCCCCTGCCTATTCCCGCCCATTACTGAAGGTGGGATCAACAGGCTCGACAGTGCCTGGGTAAATGGATGAGTGCAAGGGTAGTACCAGAGTGATTGAATGTGTGCTTGTGTAGTGCCTTGGTGAATGGGTAGTATGTGAGTGAATGCATGGGTGCAATGGTAGTTCCAGGGTGAAAGGATGAGTGCATTGGTAGTGCATGACTGAATGGAGGGATGCAACAGTAGAGCCTGGTTCAAAGGATGACTTCATGTGTAGTGCCTGAGTGAATGAAAGTTTGTATAGATACACCCTGAGTGAATGGAAGAGTGCAAAGGTAGTACCAGAGTGATTGAATGTGTGCATGTGTAGTGCCTTGGAGAATGGGTAGTATGTGAGTGAATGCATGGGTGCAATGGTAGTTCCATGGTGAAAGGATGAGTGCATTGCTAGTGGAGGAGTGAATGGAGAGATGCAACAGTAGAGCCTGGTTCAACGGATGACTTCATGAGTAGTGCCTAAGTGAATGAAAGTTTGCAGAGATACACCCTGAGTGAATGGATGAGTGCAAAGGTAGTGACTGGATGATTGGATGTATGCAGGGGTAGTGCTTGGCTAAACAGATGAATGCATAGGCAGTGCCTGTCAAACTCTTACCTATGTTTCCACAGGAACGACAAGCAAGATGCAAACGCCCAACTTATTCTTGTCACCTTGTGCCCAACAGTATGAAAACGCCATTAGTGAATCGAGGAAGAGGGGATAAAAAATGATTAAACAAAAGAATCCTTCCACAAAGTCTCTTCTCAAACTTAAGGTTAGTCATTCAGGAAGTTTACTAAATGTAAAAACAAAAGTACATTGAGTATATTATACAATAAAGAAAAGGAATCAGTAGTGTTTTAACGATGTTTGGTTTTCCCCCCTACCTGAATTAATCCTCTCTTCCTCTCTGTAGCAAATTAAGCCATCTTGTAAAACAATTGCTATAATTAGCTAAGGTTAAAGAACAAAGAGCAATCAAATCAGGGCCCCAAAATAAAATGACAATGATATGTCTTGAGGCTGTGAAATGGTACCCACCTAAATTAAACGGGGAGGCACTCTCTGTGACCAGGTAAGCAAAATTCTCCAGCAACTAATTATATTAAAAGAATATCTTGTTATCATTAATGTCAGGAATACTAACTAAAGACTTCTATATTTATATTTACAGGAACTTACCATTCAGGTACCCAAACACAGAAAAAGGCAGATCCTCAGAGACGACAGAACATTACTAAGGTAGATGCTCCTTACCTCATAATTAAATAATTATCTTTAGGTGGAAAAGCACAGTTAACGTACTGATGGCGGATGTTCTTTAGTTTTTTCTCATCAGGTGAACTATAGGAAAACTGGAGCAGGAGCTGTCTCCAAAACAAGAAGTGGAGTGGAGTCTAGAGGGCAGGAGCACTGTCAAGGACACTGCCTAGCTCAATTCAGAAGAAAAAGGAGACCAGGAAGCAGGAGCCAAGCCGAAGACACAGGCGAGCTTGCGATAGAAGAAGGAGGAGAACAGGAAGAATGAGCCACACCAAAGACTATGCCGAGTACGCGACGGAAGGAGGAGAGGACACTGAGAGCCTGCGAGGGAACAGAACAACCCCACAAGAGAACGTGTAGGAAACACGGAAGCAGAATAGCAAACCCCCAGAATGCTCGAATGCGAATTTCTCTGTTGGGGGAGCAGGTGAGTCCTATACTCCTCCCCTGCCTATTTCCGCCCATTACTGAAGGTGGGATCAAGAGGCTCTACAGTGCCTGGGTAAATGGATGAGTGCAAGGGTAGTACCAGAGTGATTGAATGTGTGCTTGTGTAGTGCCTTGGTGAATGGGTAGTATGTGAGTGAATGCATGGGTGCAATGGTAGTTCCAGGGTGAAAGGATGAGTGCATTGGTAGTGCATGACTGAATGGAGGGATGCAACAGTAGAGCCTGGTTCAAAGGATGACTTCATGTGTAGTGCCTGAGTGAATAAAGTTTGTATAGATACACCCTGAGTGAATGGATGAGTGCAAAGGTAGTGACTGGATGATTGGATGTATGCAGGGGTAGTGCTTGGCTAAACAGATGAATGCATAGGCAGTGCCTGTCAAACTCTTACCTATGTTTCCACAGGAACGACAAGCAAGATGCAAACGCCCAACTTATCCTTGTCACCTTGTGCCCAACAGTATGAAAACGCCATTAGTGAACCGAGGAAGAGGGGATAAAAAATGATTAAACAAAAGAATCATTCCACGAAGTCTCTTCTCAAACTTAAGGTTAGTCATTCAGGAAGTTTACTAAATGTAAAAACAAAAGTACATTGAGTATATTATACAATAAAGAAAAGGAATCAGTAGTGTTTTAACGATGTTTGGTTTCCCCCCCTACCTGAATTAATCCTCTCTTCCTCTCTGTAGCAAATTAAGCCATCTTGTAAAACAATTGCTATAATTAGCTAAGGTTAAAGAACAAAGAGCAATGAAATCTGGGCCCCAAAATAAAATGACAATGATATGTCTTGAGGCTGTGAAATGGTACCCACCTAAATTAAGCGGGGAGGCACTCTCTGTGACCAGGTAAGCAAAATTCTCCAGCAACTAATTATATTAAAAGAATATCTTGTTATCATTAATGTCAGGAATACTAACTAAAGACTTCTATATTTATATTTACAGGAACTTACCATTCAGGTACCCAAACACAGAAAAAGGCAGATCCTCAGAGACGACAGAACATTACTAAGGTAGATGCTCCTTACCTCATAATTAAATAATTATCTTTAGGTGCAAAAGCACAGTTAACGTACTGATGGCGTATTTTCTTTAGTTTTTTCTCTTTAGGTGAACTATAGGAAAACTGGAGCAGGAGCTGTCTCCAAAAAAAGAAGCGGAGTGGAGTCCAGAGGGCAGGAGCACTGTCAAGGACACTGCCTAGCTCAAGTCAGAAGAAAAAGGAGACCAGGAAGCAGGAGCCAAGCCGAAGACACAGGCGAGCTTGCGATAGAAGAAGGAGGAGAACAGGAAGAATGAGCCACACCAAAGACTATGCCGAGTACGTGACGGAAGGAGGAGAGGACACTGAGAGCCTGCGAGGGAACAGAACAACCCCACAAGAGAACGTGTAGGAAACACGGAAGCAGAATAGCAAACCCCCAGAATGCTAGAATGCGAATTTCTCTGTTGGGGGAGCAGGTGAGTCCTATACTCCTCCCCTGCCTATTCCCGCCCATTACTGAAGGTGGGATCAACAGGCTCTACAGTGCCTGGGTAAATGGATGAGTGCAAGGGTAGTACCAGAGTGATTGAATGTGTGCATGTGTAGTGCCTTGGTGAATGGGTAGTATGTGAGTGAATGCATGGATGCAATGGTAGTTCCAGGGTGAAAGGATTAGTGCATTGGTAATGCATGACTGAATGGAGGGATGCAACAGTAGAGCCTGGTTCAACGGATGACTTCATGAGTAGTGCCTGAGTGAATGAAAGTTTGCATAGACACACCCTGAGTGAATGGATGAGTGCAAAGGTAGTGACTGGATGATTGGATGTATGCAGGGATAGTGCTTGGCTAAACAGATGAATGCATAGGTAGTGCCTGTCAAAATCTTACCTATGTTTCCACAGGAACGACAAGCAAGATGCAAACGCACAACTTATCCTTGTCACCTTGTGCCCAACAGTATCAAAACGCCATTAGTGAACGAGGAAGAGGGGATCAAAAATGATTAAACAAAAGAATCATTCCACGAAGTCTCTTCTCGAACTTAAGGTTAGTCATTCAGGAAGTTTACTAAATGTAAAAACAAAAGTACATTGAGTATATTATACAATAAAGAAAAGGAATCAGTAGTGTTTTAACCATGTTTGGTTTTCCCCCCTACCTGAATTAATCCTCTCTTCCTCTCTGTAGCAAATTAAGCCATCTTGTAAAACAATTGCTATCATTAGCTAAGGTTAAAGAACAAAGAGCAATGAAATCTGGGCCCCAAAAGAAAATGACAATGATATGTCTTGAGGCTGTGAAATGGTACCCACCTAAATTAAGCGGGGAGGCACTCTCTGTGACCAGGTAAGCAAAATTCTCCAGCAACTAATTATATTAAAAGAATATCTTGTTATCCTTAGTGTCAGGAATACAAACTAAATTCTTCTATATTTATATTTACAGGAACTTACCATTCAGGTACCCAAACACAGAAAAAGGCAGATCCTCAGAGACGACAGAACATTACTAAGGTAGATGCTCCTTACCTCATAATTAAATAATTATCTTTAGGTGCAAAAGCACAGTTAAAGTACTGATTGCGGATTTTCTTTAGTTTATTCTCATTAGGTGAACTATAGGAAAACTGGAGCAGGAGCTGTCTCCAAAACAAGAAGCGGAGTGGAGTCCAGAGGGCAGGAGCACTGTCAAGGACACTGCCTAGCTCAATTCAGAAGAAAAAGGAGACCAGGAAGCAGGAGCCAAGCCGAAAACACAGGCGAGCTTGCGACAGAAGAAGGAGGAGAGCAGGAAGAATGAGCCACGCCAAAGACTATGCCGAGTACGCGACGTAAGGAGGAGAGGACACTGAGAGCCTGCGAGGGAACAGAACAACCCCACTAGAGAACTTGTAGGAAACCCGGAAGCAGAATAGCTAACCCCAGAATGCTAGAATGCGAAGTTCTCTATTGGGGGAGCAGGTGAGTCCTATACTCCTCCCCTGCCTATTCCCGCCCATTACTGAAGGTGGGATCAACAGGCTCGACAGTGCCTGGGTAAATGGATGAGTGCAAGGGTAGTACCAGAGTGATTGAATGTGTGCATGTGTAGTGCCTTGGTGAATGGGTAGTATGTGAGTGAATGCATGGGTGCAATGGTAGTTCCAGGGTGAAAGGATGAGTGCATTGGTAGTGCATGACTGAATGGAGGGATGCAACAGTAGAGCCTGGTTCAAAGGATGACTTCATGTGTAGTGCCTGAGTGAATGAAAGTTTGCATAGATACACCCTGAGTGAATGGATGAGTGCAAAGGTAGTGACTGGATGATTGGATGTATGCAGGGGTAGTGCTTGGCTAAACAGATGAATGCATAGGCAGTGCCTGTCAAACTCTTACCTATGTTTCCACAGGAACGACAAGCAAGATGCAAACGCCCAACTTATCCTTGTCACCTTGTGCCCAACAGTATGAAAACGCCATTAGTGAACCGAGGAAGAGGGGATAAAAAATGATTAAACAAAAGAATCATTCCACGAAGTCTCTTCTCAAACTTAAGGTTAGTCATTCAGGAAGTTTACTAAATGTAAAAACAAAAGTACATTGAGTATATTATACAATAAAGAAAAGGAATCAGTAGTGTTTTAACGATGTTTGGTTTTCCCCCCTACCTGAATTATTCCTCTCTACCTCTCTGTAGCAAATTAAGCCATCTTGTAAAACAATTGCTATCATTAGCTTAGGTTAAAGAACAAAAAACAATGAAATCTGGGCCCCAAAAGAAAATGACAATGATATGTCTTGAGGCTGTGAAATGGTACCCACCTAAATTAAGCGGGGAGGCACTCTCTGTGACCAGGTAAGCAAAATTCTCCAGCAACTAATTATATTAAAAGAATATCTTGTTATCCTTAGTGTCAGGAATACTAACTAAAGTCTTCTATATTTATATTTACAGGAACTTACCATTCAGGTACCCAAACACAGAAAAAGGCAGATCCTCAGAGACGACAGAACATTACTAAGGTAGATGCTCCTTACCTCATAATTAAATAATTATCTTTAGGTGCAAAAGCACAGTTAACGTACTGATGGCGGATTTTCTTTAGTTTTTTCTCATCAGGTGAACTATAGGAAAACTGGAGCAGGAGCTGTCTCCAAAACAAGAAGTGGAGTGGAGTCCAGAGGGCAGGAGCACTGTCAAGGACACTGCCTAGCTCAATTCAGAAGAAAAAGGAGACCAGGAAGCAGGAGCCAAGCCGAAGACACAGGCGAGCTTGCGATAGAAGAAGGAGGAGAACAGGAAGAATGAGCCACACCAAAGACTATGCCGAGTACGCGACGGAAGGAGGAGAGGACACTGAGAGCCTGCGAGGGAACAGAACAACCCCACAAGAGAACGTGTAGGAAACACGGAAGCAGAATAGCAAACCCCCAGAATGCTAGAATGCGAATTTCTCTGTTGGGGGAGCAGGTGAGTCCTATACTCCTCCCCTGCCTATTTCCGCCCATTACTGAAGGTGGGATCAACAGGCTCTACAGTGCCTGGGTAAATGGATGAGTGCAAGGGTAGTACCAGAGTGATTGAATGTGTGCATGTGTAGTGCCTTGGTGAATGGGTAGTATGTGAGTGAATGCATGGGTGCAATGGTAGTTCCAGGGTGAAAGGATGAGTGCATTGGTAGTGCATGACTGAATGGAGGGATGCAACAGTAGAGCCTGGTTCAACGGATGACTTCATGAGTAGTGCCTGAGTGAATGAAAGTTTGCATAGACACACCCTGAGTGAATGGATGAGTGCAAAGGTAGTGACTGGATGATTGGATGTATGCAGGGGTAGTGCTTGGCTAAACAGATGAATGCATAGGTAGTGCATGTCAAAATCTTACCTATGTTTCCACAGGAACGAGAAGCAAGATGCAAACGCCCAACTTATCCTTGTCACCTTGTGCCCAACAGTATCAAAACGCCATTAGTGAACCGGGGAAGAGGGGATAAAAAATGATTAAACAAAAGAATCATTCCACGAAGTCTCTTCTCGAACTTAAGGTTAGTCATTCAGGAAGTTTACTAAATGTAAAAACAAAAGTACATTAAGTATATTATACAATAAAGAAAAGGAATCAGTAGTGTTTTAACCATGTTTGGTTTTCCCCCCCACCTGAATTAATCCTCTCTTCCTCTCTGTAGCAAAGTAAGCCATCTTGTAAAACAATTGCTATCATTAGCTAAGGTTAAAGAACAAAGAGCAATGAAATCTGGGCCCCAAAAGAAAATGACAATGATATGTCTTGAGGCTGTGAAATGGTACCCACCTAAATTAAGCGGGGAGGCACTCTCTGTGACCAGGTAAGCAAAATTCTCCAGCAACTAATTATATTAAAAGAATATCTTGTTATCCTTAGTGTCAGGAATACTAACTAAATTCTTCTATATTTATATTTACAGGAACTTACCATTCAGGTACCCAAACACAGAAAAAGGCAGATCCTCAGAGACGACAGAACATTACTAAGGTAGATGCTCCTTACCTCATAATTAAATAATTATCTTTAGGTGCAAAAGCACAGTTAACGTACTGATGGCGGATTTTCTTTAGTTTTTTCTCATTAGGTGAACTATAGGAAAACTGGAGCAGGAGCTGTCTCCAAAACAAGAAGCGGAGTGGAGTCCAGAGGGCAGGAGCACTGTCAAGGACACTGCCTAGCTCAATTCAGAAGAAAAAGGAGACCAGGAAGCAGGAGCCAAGCCGAAAACACAGGCGAGCTTGCGACAGAAGAAGGAGGAGAGCAGGAAGAATGAGCCACGCCAAAGACTATGCCGAGAACGCGACGGAAGGAGGAGAGGACACTGAGAGCCTGCGAGGGAACAGAACAACCCCACTAGAGAACTTGTAGGAAACCCGGAAGCAGAATAGCTAACCCCAGAATGCTAGAATGCGAAGTTCTCTATTGGGGGAGCAGGTGAGTCCTATACTCCTCCCCTGCCTATTCCCGCCCATTACTGAAGGTGGGATCAACAGGCTCGACAGTGCCTGGGTAAATGGATGAGTGCAAGGGTAGTACCAGAGTGATTGAATGTGTGCTTGTGTAGTGCCTTGGTGAATGGGTAGTATGTGAGTGAATGCATGGGTGCAATGGTAGTTCCAGGGTGAAAGGATGAGTGCATTGGTAGTGCATGACTGAATGGAGGGATGCAACAGTAGAGCCTGGTTCAAAGGATGACTTCATGTGTAGTGCCTGAGTGAATGAAAGTTTGTATAGATACACCCTGAGTGAATGGATGAGTGCAAAGGTAGTGACTGGATGATTGGATGTATGCAGGGGTAGTGCTTGGCTAAACAGATGAATACATAGGCAGTGCCTGTCAAACTCTTACCTATGTTTCCACAGGAACGACAAGCAAGATGCAAACGCCCAACTTATCCTTGTCACCTTGTGCCCAACAGTATGAAAACGCCATTAGTGAACCGAGGAAGAGGGGATAAAAAATGATTAAACAAAAGAATCATTCCACGAAGTCTCTTCTCAAACTTAAGGTTAGTCATTCAGGAAGTTTACTAAATGTAAAAACAAAAGTACATTGAGTATATTATACAATAAAGAAAAGGAATCAGTAGTGTTTTAACGATGTTTGGTTTCCCCCCCTACCTGAATTAATCCTCTCTTCCTCTCTGTAGCAAATTAAGCCATCTTGTAAAACAATTGCTATAATTAGCTAAGGTTAAAGAACAAAGAGCAATGAAATCTGGGCCCCAAAATAAAATGACAATGATATGTCTTGAGGCTGTGAAATGGTACCCACCTAAATTAAGCGGGGAGGCACTCTCTGTGACCAGGTAAGCAAAATTCTCCAGCAACTAATTATATTAAAAGAATATCTTGTTATCATTAATGTCAGGAATACTAACTAAAGACTTCTATATTTATATTTACAGGAACTTACCATTCAGGTACCCAAACACAGAAAAAGGCAGATCCTCAGAGACGACAGAACATTACTAAGGTAGATGCTCCTTACCTCATAATTAAATAATTATCTTTAGGTGCAAAAGCACAGTTAACGTACTGATGGCGGATGTTCTTTAGTTTTTTCTCATCAGGTGAACTATAGGAAAACTGGAGCAGGAGCTGTCTCCAAAACAAGAAGTGGAGTGGAGTCCAGAGGGCAGGAGCACTGTCAAGGACACTGCCTAGCTCAATTCAGAAGAAAAAGGAGACCAGGAAGCAGGAGCCAAGCCGAAGACACAGGCGAGCTTGCGATAGAAGAAGGAGGAGAACAGGAAGAATGAGCCACACCAAAGACTATGCCGAGTACGTGACGGAAGGAGGAGAGGACACTGAGAGCCTGCGAGGGAACAGAACAACCCCACAAGAGAACGTGTAGGAAACACGGAAGCAGAATAGCAAACCCCCAGAATGCTAGAATGCGAATTTCTCTGTTGGGGGAGCAGGTGAGTCCTATACTCCTCCCCTGCCTATTTCCGCCCATTACTGAAGGTGGGATCAACAGGCTCTACAGTGCCTGGGTAAATGGATGAGTGCAAGGGTAGTACCAGAGTGATTGAATGTGTGCATGTGTAGTGCCTTGGTGAATGGGTAGTATGTGAGTGAATGCATGGATGCAATGGTAGTTCCAGGGTGAAAGGATTAGTGCATTGGTAATGCATGACTGAATGGAGGGATGCAACAGTAGAGCCTGGTTCAACGGATGACTTCATGAGTAGTGCCTGAGTGAATGAAAGTTTGCATAGACACACCCTGAGTGAATGGATGAGTGCAAAGGTAGTGACTGGATGATTGGATGTATGCAGGGGTAGTGCTTGGCTAAACAGATGAATGCATAGGTAGTGCCTGTCAAAATCTTACCTATGTTTCCACAGGAACGACAAGCAAGATGCAAACGCACAACTTATCCTTGTCACCTTGTGCCCAACAGTATCAAAACGCCATTAGTGAACCGAGGAAGAGGGGATCAAAAATGATTAAACAAAAGAATCATTCCACGAAGTCTCTTCTCGAACTTAAGGTTAGTCATTCAGGAAGTTTACTAAATGTAAAAACAAAAGTACATTGAGTATATTATACAATAAAGAAAAGGAATCAGTAGTGTTTTAACCATGTTTGGTTTTCCCCCCTACCTGAATTAATCCTCTCTTCCTCTCTGTAGCAAATTAAGCCATCTTGTAAAACAATTGCTATCATTAGCTAAGGTTAAAGAACAAAGAGCAATGAAATCTGGGCCCCAAAAGAAAATGACAATGATATGTCTTGAGGCTGTGAAATGGTACCCACCTAAATTAAGCGGGGAGGCACTCTCTGTGACCAGGTAAGCAAAATTCTCCAGCAACTAATTATATTAAAAGAATATCTTGTTATCCTTAGTGTCAGGAATACAAACTAAATTCTTCTATATTTATATTTACAGGAACTTACCATTCAGGTACCCAAACACAGAAAAAGGCAGATCCTCAGAGACGACAGAACATTACTAAGGTAGATGCTCCTTACCTCATAATTAAATAATTATCTTTAGGTGCAAAAGCACAGTTAAAGTACTGATTGCGGATTTTCTTTAGTTTATTCTCATTAGGTGAACTATAGGAAAACTGGAGCAGGAGCTGTCTCCAAAACAAGAAGCGGAGTGGAGTCCAGAGGGCAGGAGCACTGTCAAGGACACTGCCTAGCTCAATTCAGAAGAAAAAGGAGACCAGGAAGCAGGAGCCAAGCCGAAAACACAGGCGAGCTTGCGACAGAAGAAGGAGGAGAGCAGGAAGAATGAGCCACGCCAAAGACTATGCCGAGTACGCGACGTAAGGAGGAGAGGACACTGAGAGCCTGCGAGGGAACAGAACAACCCCACTAGAGAACTTGTAGGAAACCCGGAAGCAGAATAGCTAACCCCAGAATGCTAGAATGCGAAGTTCTCTATTGGGGGAGCAGGTGAGTCCTATACTCCTCCCCTGCCTATTCCCGCCCATTACTGAAGGTGGGATCAACAGGCTCGACAGTGCCTGGGTAAATGGATGAGTGCAAGGGTAGTACCAGAGTGATTGAATGTGTGCATGTGTAGTGCCTTGGTGAATGGGTAGTATGTGAGTGAATGCATGGATGCAATGGTAGTTCCAGGGTGAAAGGATGAGTGCATTGGTAGTGCATGACTGAATGGAGGGATGCAACAGTAGAGCCTGGTTCAAAGGATGACTTCATGTGTAGTGCCTGAGTGAATGAAAGTTTGCATAGATACACCCTGAGTGAATGGATGAGTGCAAAGGTAGTGACTGGATGATTGGATGTATGCAGGGGTAGTGCTTGGCTAAACAGATGAATGCATAGGCAGTGCCTGTCAAACTCTTACCTATGTTTCCACAGGAACGACAAGCAAGATGCAAACGCCCAACTTATCCTTGTCACCTTGTGCCCAACAGTATGAAAACGCCATTAGTGAACCGAGGAAGAGGGGATAAAAAATGATTAAACAAAAGAATCATTCCACGAAGTCTCTTCTCAAACTTAAGGTTAGTCATTCAGGAAGTTTACTAAATGTAAAAACAAAAGTACATTGAGTATATTATACAATAAAGAAAAGGAATCAGTAGTGTTTTAACGATGTTTGGTTTTCCCCCCTACCTGAATTATTCCTCTCTACCTCTCTGTAGCAAATTAAGCCATCTTGTAAAACAATTGCTATCATTAGCTTAGGTTAAAGAACAAAAAACAATGAAATCTGGGCCCCAAAAGAAAATGACAATGATATGTCTTGAGGCTGTGAAATGGTACCCACCTAAATTAAGCGGGGAGGCACTCTCTGTGACCAGGTAAGCAAAATTCTCCAGCAACTAATTATATTAAAAGAATATCTTGTTATCCTTAGTGTCAGGAATACTAACTAAAGTCTTCTATATTTATATTTACAGGAACTTACCATTCAGGTACCCAAACACAGAAAAAGGCAGATCCTCAGAGACGACAGAACATTACTAAGGTAGATGCTCCTTACCTCATAATTAAATAATTATCTTTAGGTGCAAAAGCACAGTTAACGTACTGATGGCGGATTTTCTTTAGTTTTTTCTCATCAGGTGAACTATAGGAAAACTGGAGCAGGAGCTGTCTCCAAAACAAGAAGTGGAGTGGAGTCCAGAGGGCAGGAGCACTGTCAAGGACACTGCCTAGCTCAATTCAGAAGAAAAAGGAGACCAGGAAGCAGGAGCCAAGCCGAAGACACAGGCGAGCTTGCGATAGAAGAAGGAGGAGAACAGGAAGAATGAGCCACACCAAAGACTATGCCGAGTACGCGACGGAAGGAGGAGAGGACACTGAGAGCCTGCGAGGGAACAGAACAACCCCACAAGAGAACGTGTAGGAAACACGGAAGCAGAATAGCAAACCCCCAGAATGCTAGAATGCGAATTTCTCTGTTGGGGGAGCAGGTGAGTCCTATACTCCTCCCCTGCCTATTTCCGCCCATTACTGAAGGTGGGATCAACAGGCTCTACAGTGCCTGGGTAAATGGATGAGTGCAAGGGTAGTACCAGAGTGATTGAATGTGTGCATGTGTAGTGCCTTGGTGAATGGGTAGTATGTGAGTGAATGCATGGGTGCAATGGTAGTTCCAGGGTGAAAGGATGAGTGCATTGGTAGTGCATGACTGAATGGAGGGATGCAACAGTAGAGCCTGGTTCAACGGATGACTTCATGAGTAGTGCCTGAGTGAATGAAAGTTTGCATAGACACACCCTGAGTGAATGGATGAGTGCAAAGGTAGTGACTGGATGATTGGATGTATGCAGGGGTAGTGCTTGGCTAAACAGATGAATGCATAGGTAGTGCATGTCAAAATCTTACCTATGTTTCCACAGGAACGAGAAGCAAGATGCAAACGCCCAACTTATCCTTGTCACCTTGTGCCCAACAGTATCAAAACGCCATTAGTGAACCGGGGAAGAGGGGATAAAAAATGATTAAACAAAAGAATCATTCCACGAAGTCTCTTCTCGAACTTAAGGTTAGTCATTCAGGAAGTTTACTAAATGTAAAAACAAAAGTACATTAAGTATATTATACAATAAAGAAAAGGAATCAGTAGTGTTTTAACCATGTTTGGTTTTCCCCCCTACCTGAATTAATCCTCTCTTCCTCTCTGTAGCAAAGTAAGCCATCTTGTAAAACAATTGCTATCATTAGCTAAGGTTAAAGAACAAAGAGCAATGAAATCTGGGCCCCAAAAGAAAATGACAATGATATGTCTTGAGGCTGTGAAATGGTACCCACCTAAATTAAGCGGGGAGGCACTCTCTGTGACCAGGTAAGCAAAATTCTCCAGCAACTAATTATATTAAAAGAATATCTTGTTATCCTTAGTGTCAGGAATACTAACTAAATTCTTCTATATTTATATTTACAGGAACTTACCATTCAGGTACCCAAACACAGAAAAAGGCAGATCCTCAGAGACGACAGAACATTACTAAGGTAGATGCTCCTTACCTCATAATTAAATAATTATCTTTAGGTGCAAAAGCACAGTTAACGTACTGATGGCGGATTTTCTTTAGTTTTTTCTCATTAGGTGAACTATAGGAAAACTGGAGCAGGAGCTGTCTCCAAAACAAGAAGCGGAGTGGAGTCCAGAGGGCAGGAGCACTGTCAAGGACACTGCCTAGCTCAATTCAGAAGAAAAAGGAGACCAGGAAGCAGGAGCCAAGCCGAAAACACAGGCGAGCTTGCGACAGAAGAAGGAGGAGAGCAGGAAGAATGAGCCACGCCAAAGACTATGCCGAGAACGCGACGGAAGGAGGAGAGGACACTGAGAGCCTGCGAGGGAACAGAACAACCCCACTAGAGAACTTGTAGGAAACCCGGAAGCAGAATAGCTAACCCCAGAATGCTAGAATGCGAAGTTCTCTATTGGGGGAGCAGGTGAGTCCTATACTCCTCCCCTGCCTATTCCCGCCCATTACTGAAGGTGGGATCAACAGGCTCGACAGTGCCTGGGTAAATGGATGAGTGCAAGGGTAGTACCAGAGTGATTGAATGTGTGCTTGTGTAGTGCCTTGGTGAATGGGTAGTATGTGAGTGAATGCATGGGTGCAATGGTAGTTCCAGGGTGAAAGGATGAGTGCATTGGTAGTGCATGACTGAATGGAGGGATGCAACAGTAGAGCCTGGTTCAAAGGATGACTTCATGTGTAGTGCCTGAGTGAATGAAAGTTTGTATAGATACACCCTGAGTGAATGGATGAGTGCAAAGGTAGTGACTGGATGATTGGATGTATGCAGGGGTAGTGCTTGGCTAAACAGATTAATGCATAGGCAGTGCCTGTCAAACTCTTACCTATGTTTCCACAGGAACGACAAGCAAGATGCAAACGCCCAACTTATCCTTGTCACCTTGTGCCCAACAGTATGAAAACGCCATTAGTGAACCGAGGAAGAGGGGATAAAAAATGATTAAACAAAAGAATCATTCCACGAAGTCTCTTCTCAAACTTAAGGTTAGTCATTCAGGAAGTTTACTAAATGTAAAAACAAAAGTACATTGAGTATATTATACAATAAAGAAAAGGAATCAGTAGTGTTTTAACGATGTTTGGTTTTCCCCCCTACCTGAATTAATCCTCTCTTCCTCTCTGTAGCAAATTAAGCCATCTTGTAAAACAATTGCTATAATTAGCTAAGGTTAAAGAACAAAGAGCAATGAAATCTGGGCCCCAAAATAAAATGACAATGATATGTCTTGAGGCTGTGAAATGGTACCCACCTAAATTAAGCGGGGAGGCACTCTCTGTGACCAGGTAAGCAAAATTCTCCAGCAACTAATTATATTAAAAGAATATCTTGTTATCATTAATGTCAGGAATACTAACTAAAGACTTCTATATTTATATTTACAGGAACTTACCATTCAGGTACCCAAACACAGAAAAAGGCAGATCCTCAGAGACGACAGAACATTACTAAGGTAGATGCTCCTTACCTCCTAATTAAATAATTATCTTTAGGTGCAAAAGCACAGTTAACGTACTGATGGCGGATGTTCTTTAGTTTTTTCTCATCAGGTGAACTATAGGAAAACTGGAGCAGGAGCTGTCTCCAAAACAAGAAGTGGAGTGGAGTCCAGAGGGCAGGAGCACTGTCAAGGACACTGCCTAGCTCAATTCAGAAGAAAAAGGAGACCAGGAAGCAGGAGCCAAGCCGAAGACACAGGCGAGCTTGCGATAGAAGAAGGAGGAGAACAGGAAGAATGAGCCACACCAAAGACTATGCCGAGTACGCGACGGAAGGAGGAGAGGACACTGAGAGCCTGCGAGGGAACAGAACAACCCCACAAGAGAACGTGTAGGAAACACGGAAGCAGAATAGCAAACCCCCAGAATGCTAGAATGCGAATTTCTCTGTTGGGGGAGCAGGTGAGTCCTATACTCCTCCCCTGCCTATTTCCGCCCATTACTGAAGGTGGGATCAACAGGCTCTACAGTGCCTGGGTAAATGGATGAGTGCAAGGGTAGTACCAGAGTGATTGAATGTGTGCATGTGTAGTGCCTTGGTGAATGGGTAGTATGTGAGTGAATGCATGGATGCAATGGTAGTTCCAGGGTGAAAGGATTAGTGCATTGGTAGTGCATGACTGAATGGAGGGATGCAACAGTAGAGCCTGGTTCAACGGATGACTTCATGAGTAGTGCCTGAGTGAATGAAAGTTTGCATAGACACACCCTGAGTGAATGGATGAGTGCAAAGGTAGTGACTGGATGATTGGATGTATGCAGGGGTAGTGCTTGGCTAAACAGATGAATGCATAGGTAGTGCCTGTCAAAATCTTACCTATGTTTCCACAGGAACGACAAGCAAGATGCAAACGCCCAACTTATCCTTGTCACCTTGTGCCCAACAGTATCAAAACGCCATTAGTGAACCGAGGAAGAGGGGATCAAAAATGATTAAACAAAAGAATCATTCCACGAAGTCTCTTCTCGAACTTAAGGTTAGTCATTCAGGAAGTTTACTAAATGTAAAAACAAAAGTACATTGAGTATATTATACAATAAAGAAAAGGAATCAGTAGTGTTTTAACCATGTTTGGTTTTCCCCCCTACCTGAATTAATCCTCTCTACCTCTCTGTAGCAAATTAAGCCATCTTGTAAAACAATTGCTATCATTAGCTAAGGTTAAAGAACAAAAAACAATGAAATCTGGGCCCCAAAAGAAAATGACAATGATATGTCTTGAGGCTGTGAAATGGTACCCACCTAAATTAAGCGGGGAGGCACTCTCTGTGACCAGGTAAGCAAAATTCTCCAGCAACTAATTATATTAAAAGAATATCTTGTTATCCTTAGTGTCAGGAATACTAACTAAATTCTTCTATATTTATATTTACAGGAACTTACCATTCAGGTACCCAAACACAGAAAAAGGCAGATCCTCAGAGACGACAGAACAATACTAAGGTAGATGCTCCTTACCTCATAATTAAATAATTATCATTAGGTGCAAAAGCACAGTTAACGTACTGATGGCGGATTTTCTTTAGTTTTTTCTCATTAGGTGAACTATAGGAAAACTGGAGCAGGAGCTGTCTCCAAAACAAGAAGCGGAGTGGAGTCCAGAGGGCAGGAGCACTGTCAAGGACACTGCCTAGCTCAATTCAGAAGAAAAAGGAGACCAGGAAGCAGGAGCCAAGCCGAAAACACAGGCGAGCTTGCGACAGAAGAAGGAGGAGAGCAGGAAGAATGAGCCACGCCAAAGACTATGCCGAGTACGCGACGGAAGGAGGAGAGGACAATGAGAGCCTGCGAGGGAACAGAACAACCCCACTAGAGAACTTGTAGGAAACCCGGAAGCAGAATAGCTAACCCCAGAATGCTAGAATGCGAAGTTCTCTATTGGGGGAGCAGGTGAGTCCTATACTCCTCCCCTGCCTATTCCCGCCCATTACTGAAGGTGGGATCAACAGGCTCGACAGTGCCTGGGTAAATGGATGAGTGCAAGGGTAGTACCAGAGTGATTGAATGTGTGCTTGTGTAGTGCCTTGGTGAATGGGTAGTATGTGAGTGAATGCATGGGTGCAATGGTAGTTCCAGGGTGAAAGGATGAGTGCATTGGTAGTGCATGACTGAATGGAGGGATGCAACAGTAGAGCCTGGTTCAAAGGATGACTTCATGTGTAGTGCCTGAGTGAATGAAAGTTTGTATAGATACACCCTGAGTGAATGGATGAGTGCAAAGGTAGTGACTGGATGATTGGATGTATGCAGGGGTAGTGCTTGGCTAAACAGATGAATGCATAGGCAGTGCCTGTCAAACTCTTACCTATGTTTCCACAGGAACGACAAGCAAGATGCAAACGCCCAACTTATTCTTGTCACCTTGTGCCCAACAGTATGAAAACGCCATTAGTGAACCGAGGAAGAGGGGATAAAAAATGATTAAACAAAAGAATCATTCCACAAAGTCTCTTCTCAAACTTAAGGTTAGTCATTCAGGAAGTTTACTAAATGTAAAAACAAAAGTACATTGAGTATATTATACAATAAAGAAAAGGAATCAGTAGTGTTTTAACGATGTTTGGTTTTCCCCCTACCTGAATTAATCCTCTCTTCCTCTCTGTAGCAAATTAAGCCATCTTGTAAAACAATTGCTATAATTAGCTAAGGTTAAAGAACAAAGAGCAATCAAATCAGGGCCCCAAAATAAAATGACAATGATATGTCTTGAGGCTGTGAAATGGTACCCACCTAAATTAAGCGGGGAGGCACTCTCTGTGACCAGGTAAGCAAAATTCTCCAGCAACTAATTATATTAAAAGAATATCTTGTTATCATTAATGTCAGGAATACTAACTAAAGACTTCTATATTTATATTTACAGGAACTTACCATTCAGGTACCCAAACACAGAAAAAGGCAGATCCTCAGAGACGACAGAACATTACTAAGGTAGATGCTCCTTACCTCATAATTAAATAATTATCTTTAGGTGCAAAAGCACAGTTAACGTACTGATGGCGGATGTTCTTTAGTTTTTTCTCATCAGGTGAACTATAGGAAAACTGGAGCAGGAGCTGTCTCCAAAACAAGAAGTGGAGTGGAGTCCAGAGGGCAGGAGAACTGTCAAGGACACTGCCTAGCTCAATTCAGAAGAAAAAGGAGACCAGGAAGCAGGAGCCAAGCCGAAGACACAGGCGAGCTTGCGATAGAAGAAGGAGGAGAACAGGAAGAATGAGCCACACCAAAGACTATGCCGAGTACGCGACGGAAGGAGGAGAGGACACTGAGAGCCTGCGAGGGAACAGAACAACCCCACAAGAGAACTTGTAGGAAACCCGGAAGCAGAATAGCAAACCCCCAGAATGCTAGAATGCGAAGTTCTCTATTGGGGGAGCAGGTGAGTCCTATACTCCTCCCCTGCCTATTCCCGCCCATTACTGAAGGTGGGATCAACTGGCTCTACAGTGCCTGGGTAAAAGGATGAGTGCAAGGGTAGTACCAGAGTGATTGAATGTGTGCATGTGTAGTGCCTTGGTGAATGGGTAGTATGTGAGTGAATGCATGGGTGCAATGGTAGTTCCAGGGTGAAAGGATGAGTGCATTGGTAGTGCATGACTGAATGGAGGGATGCAACAGTAGAGCCTGGTTCAACGGATGACTTCATGAGTAGTGCCTGAGTGAATGAAAGTTTGCATAGATACACCCTGAGTGAATGGATGAGTGCAAAGGTAGTGACTGGATGATTGGATGTATGCAGGGTTAGTGCTTGGCTAAACAGATGAATGCATAGGTAGTGCCTGTCAAACTCTTACCTATGCTTCCACAGGAACGACAAGCAAGATGCAAACGCCCAACTTATCCTTGTCACCTTGTGCCCAACAGTATCAAAACGCCATTAGTGAACCGAGGAAGAGGGGATAAAAAATGATTAAACAAAAGAATCATTCCACGAAGTCTCTTCTCAAACTTAAGGTTAGTCATTCAGGAAGTTTACTAAATGTAAAAACAAAAGTACATTGAGTATATTATACAATAAAGAAAAGGAATCAGTAGTGTTTTAACGATGTTTGGTTTCCCCCCCTACCTGAATTAATCCTCTCTTCCTCTCTGTAGCAAATTAAGCCATCTTGTAAAACAATTGCTATAATTAGCTAAGGTTAAAGAACAAAGAGCAATGAAATCTGGGCCCCAAAATAAAATGACAATGATATGTCTTGAGGCTGTGAAATGGTACCCACCTAAATTAAGCGGGGAGGCACTCTCTGTGACCAGGTAAGCAAAATTCTCCAGCAACTAATTATATTAAAAGAATATCTTGTTATCATTAATGTCAGGAATACTAACTAAAGACTTCTATATTTATATTTACAGGAACTTACCATTCAGGTACCCAAACACAGAAAAAGGCAGATCCTCAGAGACGACAGAACATTACTAAGGTAGATGCTCCTTACCTCATAATTAAATAATTATCTTTAGGTGCAAAAGCACAGTTAACGTACTGATGGCGTATTTTCTTTAGTTTTTTCTCTTTAGGTGAACTATAGGAAAACTGGAGCAGGAGCTGTCTCCAAAAAAAGAAGCGGAGTGGAGTCCAGAGGGCAGGAGCACTGTCAAGGACACTGCCTAGCTCAAGTCAGAAGAAAAAGGAGACCAGGAAGCAGGAGCCAAGCCGAAGACACAGGCGAGCTTGCGATAGAAGAAGGAGGAGAACAGGAAGAATGAGCCACACCAAAGACTATGCCGAGTACGTGACGGAAGGAGGAGAGGACACTGAGAGCCTGCGAGGGAACAGAACAACCCCACAAGAGAACATGTAGGAAACACGGAAGCAGAATAGCAAACCCCCAGAATGCTAGAATGCGAATTTCTCTGTTGGGGGAGCAGGTGAGTCCTATACTCCTCCCCTGCCTATTTCCGCCCATTACTGAAGGTGGGATCAACAGGCTCTACAGTGCCTGGGTAAATGGATGAGTGCAAGGGTAGTACCAGAGTGATTGAATGTGTGCATGTGTAGTGCCTTGGTGAATGGGTAGTATGTGAGTGAATGCATGGATGCAATGGTAGTTCCAGGGTGAAAGGATGAGTGCATTGGTAGTGCATGACTGAATGGAGGGATGCAACAGTAGAGCCTGTTTCAACGGATGACTTCATGAGTAGTGCCTGAGTGAATGCAAGTTTGCATAGACACACCCTGAGTGAATGGATGAGTGCAAAGGTAGTGACTGGATGATTGGATGTATGCAGGGGTAGTGCTTGGCTAAACAGATGAATGCATAGGTAGTGCCTGTCAAAATCTTACCTATGTTTCCACAGGAACGACAAGCAAGATGCAAACGCCCAACTTATCCTTGTCACCTTGTGCCCAACAGTATCAAAACGCCATTAGTGAACCGAGGAAGAGGGGATCAAAAATGATTAAACAAAAGAATCATTCCACGAAGTCTCTTCTCGAACTTAAGGTTAGTCATTCAGGAAGTTTACTAAATGTAAAAACAAAAGTACATTGAGTATATTATACAATAAAGAAAAGGAATCAGTAGTGTTTTAACCATGTTTGGTTTTCCCCCCTACCTGAATTAATCCTCTCTTCCTCTCTGTAGCAAATTAAGCCATCTTGTAAAACAATTGCTATCATTAGCTAAGGTTAAAGAACAAAGAGCAATGAAATCTGGGCCACAAAAGAAAATGACAATGATATGTCTTGAGGCTGTGAAATGGTACCCACCTAAATTAAGCGGGGAGGCACTCTCTGTGACCAGGTAAGCAAAATTCTCCAGCAACTAATTATATTAAAAGAATATCTTGTTATCCTTAGTGTCAGGAATACAAACTAAATTCTTCTATATTTATATTTACAGGAACTTACCATTCAGGTACCCAAACACAGAAAAAGGCAGATCCTCAGAGACGACAGAACATTACTAAGGTAGATGCTCCTTACCTCATAATTAAATAATTATCTTTAGGTGCAAAAGCACAGTTAAAGTACTGATTGCGGATTTTCTTTAGTTTATTCTCATTAGGTGAACTATAGGAAAACTGGAGCAGGAGCTGTCTCCAAAACAAGAAGCGGAGTGGAGTCCAGAGGGCAGGAGCACTGTCAAGGACACTGCCTAGCTCAATTCAGAAGAAAAAGGAGACCAGGAAGCAGGAGCCAAGCCGAAAACACAGGCGAGCTTGCGACAGAAGAAGGAGGAGAGCAGGAAGAATGAGCCACGCCAAAGACTATGCCGAGTACGCGACGTAAGGAGGAGAGGACACTGAGAGCCTGCGAGGGAACAGAACAACCCCACTAGAGAACTTGTAGGAAACCCGGAAGCAGAATAGCTAACCCCAGAATGCTAGAATGCGAAGTTCTCTATTGGGGGAGCAGGTGAGTCCTATACTCCTCCCCTGCCTATTCCCGCCCATTACTGAAGGTGGGATCAACAGGCTCGACAGTGCCTGGGTAAATGGATGAGTGCAAGGGTAGTACCAGAGTGATTGAATGTGTGCATGTGTAGTGCCTTGGTGAATGGGTAGTATGTGAGTGAATGCATGGGTGCAATGGTAGTTCCAGGGTGAAAGGATGAGTGCATTGGTAGTGCATGACTGAATGGAGGGATGCAACAGTAGAGCCTGGTTCAAAGGATGACTTCATGTGTAGTGCCTGAGTGAATGAAAGTTTGCATAGATACACCCTGAGTGAATGGATGAGTGCAAAGGTAGTGACTGGATGATTGGATGTATGCAGGGGTAGTGCTTGGCTAAACAGATGAATGCATAGGCAGTGCCTGTCAAACTCTTACCTATGTTTCCACAGGAACGACAAGCAAGATGCAAACGCCCAACTTATCCTTGTCACCTTGTGCCCAACAGTATGAAAACGCCATTAGTGAACCGAGGAAGAGGGGATAAAAAATGATTAAACAAAAGAATCATTCCACGAAGTCTCTTCTCAAACTTAAGGTTAGTCATTCAGGAAGTTTAGTAAATGTAAAAACAAAAGTACATTGAGTATATTATACAATAAAGAAAAGGAATCAGTAGTGTTTTAACGATGTTTGGTTTTCCCCCCTACCTGAATTATTCCTCTCTACCTCTCTGTAGCAAATTAAGCCATCTTGTAAAACAATTGCTATCATTAGCTAAGGTTAAAGAACAAAAAACAATGAAATCTGGGCCCCAAAAGAAAATGACAATGATATGTCTTGAGGCTGTGAAATGGTACCCACCTAAATTAAGCGGGGAGGCACTCTCTGTGACCAGGTAAGCAAAATTCTCCAGCAACTAATTATATTAAAAGAATATCTTGTTATCCTTAGTGTCAGGAATACTAACTAAAGTCTTCTATATTTATATTTACAGGAACTTACCATTCAGGTACCCAAACACAGAAAAAGGCAGATCCTCAGAGACGACAGAACAGAACTAAGGTAGATGCTCCTTACCTCATAATTAAATAATTATCTTTAGGTGCAAAAGCACAGTTAACGTACTGATGGCGGATTTTCTTTAGTTTTTTCTCATCAGGTGAACTATAGGAAAACTGGAGCAGGAGCTGTCTCCAAAACAAGAAGTGGAGTGGAGTCCAGAGGGCAGGAGCACTGTCAAGGACACTGCCTAGCTCAATTCAGAAGAAAAAGGAGACCAGGAAGCAGGAGCCAAGCCGAAGACACAGGCGAGCTTGCGATAGAAGAAGGAGGAGAACAGGAAGAATGAGCCACACCAAAGACTATGCCGAGTACGTGACGGAAGGAGGAGAGGACACTGAGAGCCTGCGAGGGAACAGAACAACCCCACAAGAGAACGTGTAGGAAACACGGAAGCAGAATAGCAAACCCCCAGAATGCTAGAATGCGAATTTCTCTGTTGGGGGAGCAGGTGAGTCCTATACTCCTCCCCTGCCTATTTCCGCCCATTACTGAAGGTGGGATCAACAGGCTCTACAGTGCCTGGGTAAATGGATGAGTGCAAGGGTAGTACCAGAGTTATTGAATGTGTGCATGTGTAGTGCCTTGGTGAATGGGTAGTATGTGAGTGAATGCATGGGTGCAATGGTAGTTCCAGGGTGAAAGGATGAGTGCATTGGTAGTGCATGACTGAATGGAGGGATGCAACAGTAGAGCCTGGTTCAACGGATGACTTCATGAGTAGTGCCTGAGTGAATGAAAGTTTGCATAGACACACCCTGAGTGAATGGATGAGTGCAAAGGTAGTGACTGGATGATTGGATGTATGCAGGGGTAGTGCTTGGCTAAACAGATGAATGCATAGGTAGTGCATGTCAAAATCTTACCTATGTTTCCACAGGAACGAGAAGCAAGATGCAAACGCCCAACTTATCCTTGTCACCTTGTGCCCAACAGTATCAAAACGCCATTAGTGAACCGGGGAAGAGGGGATAAAAAATGATTAAACAAAAGAATCATTCCACGAAGTCTCTTCTCGAACTTAAGGTTAGTCATTCAGGAAGTTTACTAAATGTAAAAACAAAAGTACATTAAGTATATTATACAATAAAGAAAAGGAATCAGTAGTGTTTTAACCATGTTTGGTTTTCCCCCCTACCTGAATTAATCCTCTCTTCCTCTCTGTAGCAAAGTAAGCCATCTTGTAAAACAATTGCTATCATTAGCTAAGGTTAAAGAACAAAGAGCAATGAAATCTGGGCCCCAAAAGAAAATGACAATGATATGTCTTGAGGCTGTGAAATGGTACCCACCTAAATTAAGCGGGGAGGCACTCTCTGTGACCAGGTAAGCAAAATTCTCCAGCAACTAATTATATTAAAAGAATATCTTGTTATCCTTAGTGTCAGGAATACTAACTAAATTCTTCTATATTTATATTTACAGGAACTTACCATTCAGGTACCCAAACACAGAAAAAGGCAGATCCTCAGAGACGACAGAACATTACTAAGGTAGATGCTCCTTACCTCATAATTAAATAATTATCTTTAGGTGCAAAAGCACAGTTAACGTACTGATGGCGGATTTTCTTTAGTTTTTTCTCATTAGGTGAACTATAGGAAAACTGGAGCAGGAGCTGTCTCCAAAACAAGAAGCGGAGTGGAGTCCAGAGGGCAGGAGCACTGTCAAGGACACTGCCTAGCTCAATTCAGAAGAAAAAGGAGACCAGGAAGCTGGAGCCAAGCCGAAAACACAGGCGAGCTTGCGACAGAAGAAGGAGGAGAGCAGGAAGAATGAGCCACGCCAAAGACTATGCCGAGTACGCGACGTAAGGAGGAGATGACACTGAGAGCCTGCGAGGGAACAGAACAACCCCACTAGAGAACTTGTAGGAAACCCGGAAGCAGAATAGCTAACCCCAGAATGCTAGAATGCGAAGTTCTCTATTGGGGGAGCAGGTGAGTCCTATACTCCTCCCCTGCCTATTCCCGCCCATTACTGAAGGTGGGATCAACAGGCTCGACAGTGCCTGGGTAAATGGATGAGTGCAAGGGTAGTACCAGAGTGATTGAATGTGTGCTTGTGTAGTGCCTTGGTGAATGGGTAGTATGTGAGTGAATGCATGGGTGCAATGGTAGTTCCAGGGTGAAAGGATGAGTGCATTGGTAGTGCATGACTGAATGGAGGGATGCAACAGTAGAGCCTGGTTCAAAGGATGACTTCATGTGTAGTGCCTGAGTGAATGAAAGTTTGTATAGATACACCCTGAGTGAATGGATGAGTGCAAAGGTAGTGACTGGATGATTGGATGTATGCAGGGGTAGTGCTTGGCTAAACAGATGAATGCATAGGCAGTGCCTGTCAAACTCTTACCTATGTTTCCACAGGAACGACAAGCAAGATGCAAACGCCCAACTTATCCTTGTCACCTTGTGCCCAACAGTATCAAAACGCCATTAGTGAACCGAGGAAGAGGGGATAAAAAATGATTAAACAAAAGAATCATTCCACGAAGTCTCTTCTCGAACTTAAGGTTAGTCATTCAGGAAGTTTACTAAATGTAAAAACAAAAGTACATTGAGTATATTATACAATAAAGAAAAGGAATCAGTAGTGTTTTAACCATGTTTGGTTTTCCCCCCTACCTGAATTAATCCTCTCTTCCTCTCTGTAGCAAATTAAGCCATCTTGTAAAACAATTGCTATCATTAGCTAAGGTTAAAGAACAAAGAGCAATGAAATCTGGGCCCCAAAAGAAAATGACAATGATATGTCTTGAGGCTGTGAAATGGTACCCACCTAAATTAAGCGGGGAGGCACTCTCTGTGACCAGGTAAGCAAAATTCTCCAGCAACTAATTATATTAAAAGAATATCTTGTTATCCTTAGTGTCAGGAATACTAACTAAATTCTTCTATATTTATATTTACAGGAACTTACCATTCAGGTACCCAAACACAGAAAAAGGCAGATCCTCAGAGACGACAGAACATTACTAAGGTAGATGCTCCTTACCTCATAATTAAATAATTATCTTTAGGTGCAAAAGCACAGTTAACGTACTGATGGCGGATTTTCTTTAGTTTTTTCTCATTAGGTGAACTATAGGAAAACTGGAGCAGGAGCTGTCTCCAAAACAAGAAGCGGAGTGGAGTCCAGAGGGCAGGAGCACTGTCAAGGACACTGCCTAGCTCAATTCAGAAGAAAAAGGAGACCAGGAAGCAGGAGCCAAGCCGAAAACACAGGCGAGCTTGCGACAGAAGAAGGAGGAGAGCAGGAAGAATGAGCCACGCCAAAGACTATGCCGAGTACGCGACGGAAGGAGGAGAGGACACTGAGAGCCTGCGAGGGAACAGAACAACCCCACTAGAGAACTTGTAGGAAACCCGGAAGCAGAATAGCTAACCCCAGAATGCTAGAATGCGAAGTTCTCTATTGGGGGAGCAGGTGAGTCCTATACTCCTCCCCTGCCTATTCCCGCCCATTACTGAAGGTGGGATCAACAGGCTCGACAGTGCCTGGGTAAATGGATGAGTGCAAGGGTAGTACCAGAGTGATTGAATGTGTGCTTGTGTAGTGCCTTGGTGAATGGGTAGTATGTGAGTGAATGCATGGGTGCAATGGTAGTTCCAGGGTGAAAGGATGAGTGCATTGGTAGTGCATGACTGAATGGAGGGATGCAACAGTAGAGCCTGGTTCAAAGGATGACTTCAAGTGTAGTGCCTGAGTGAATGAAAGTTTGTATAGATACACCCTGAGTGAATGGATGAGTGCAAAGGTAGTGACTGGATGATTGGATGTATGCAGGGGTAGTGCTTGGCTAAAAAGATGAATGCATAGGCAGTGCCTGTCAAACTCTTACCTATGTTTCCACAGGAGCGACAAGCAAGATGCAAACGCCCAACTTATCCTTGTCACCTTGTGCCCAACAGTATGAAAACGCCATTAGTGAACCGAGGAAGAGGGGATAAAAATGATTAAACAAAAGAATCATTCCACGAAGTCTCTTCTCAAACTTAAGGTTAGTCATTCAGGAAGTTTACTAAATGTAAAAACAAAAGTACATTGAGTATATTATACAATAAAGAAAAGGAATCAGTAGTGTTTTATCCATGTTTGGTTTTCCTCCCTACCTGAATTAATCCTCTCTTCCTCTCTGTAGCAAATTAAGCCATCTTGTAAAACAATTGCTATCATTAGCTAAGGTTAAAGAACAAAGAGCAATGAAATCTGGGCCCCAAAAGAAAATGACAATGATATGTCTTGAGGCTGTGAAATGGTACCCACCTAAATTAAGCGGGGAGGCACTCTCTGTGACCAGGTAAGCAAAATTCTTCAGCAACTAATTATATTAAAAGAATATCTTGTTATCATTAATATCAGGAATACTAACTAAAGACTTCTATATTTATATTTACAGGAACTTACCATTCAGGTACCCAAACACAGAAAAAGGCGGATCCTCAGAGACGACAGAACATTACTAAGGTAGATGCTCCTTACCTCATAATTAAATAATTATCTTTAGGTGCAAAAGCACAGTTAACGTACTGATGGCGGATGTTCTTTAGTTTTTTCTCATTAGGTGAACTATAGGAAAACTGGAGCAGGAGCTGTCTCCAAAACAAGAAGCGGAGTGGAGTCCAGAGGGCAGGAGCACTGTCAAGGACACTGCCTAGCTCAATTCAGAAGAAAAAGGAGACCAGGAAGCAGGAGCCAAGCCGAAGACACAGGCGAGCTTGTGATAGAAGAAGGAGGAGAACAGGAAGAATGAGCCACACCAAAGACTATGCCGAGTACGCGACGGAAGGAGGAGAGGACACTGAGAGCCTGCGAGGGAACAGAACAACCCCACAAGAGAACGTGTAGGAAACACGGAAGCAGAATAGCAAACCCCCAGAATGCTAGAATGCGAATTTCTCTGTTGGGGGAGCAGGTGAGTCCTATACTCCTCCCCTGCCTATTTCCGCCCATTACTGAAGGTGGGATCAACAGGCTCTACAGTGCCTGGGTAAATGGATGAGTGCAAGGGTAGTACCAGAGTGATTGAATGTGTGCTTGTGTAGTGCCTTGGTGAATGGGTAGTATGTGAGTGAATGCATGGGTGCAATGGTAGTTCCAGGGTGAAAGGATGAGTGCATTGGTAGTGCATGACTGAATGGAGGGATGCAACAGTAGAGCCTGGTTCAAAGGATGACTTCATGTGTAGTGCCTGAGTGAATGAAAGTTTGTATAGATACACCCTGAGTGAATGGATGAGTGCAAAGGTAGTGACTGGATGATTGGATGTATGCAGGGGTAGTGCTTGGCTAAACAGATGAATGCATAGGCAGTGCCTGTCAAACTCTTACCTATGTTTCCACAGGAACGACAAGCAAGATGCAAACGCCCAACTTATTCTTGTCACCTTGTGCCCAACAGTATGAAAACGCCATTAGTGAACCGAGGAAGAGGGGATAAAAAATGATTAAACAAAAGAATCATTCCACAAAGTCTCTTCTCAAACTTAAGGTTAGTCATTCAGGAAGTTTACTAAATGTAAAAACAAAAGTACATTGAGTATATTATACAATAAAGAAAAGGAATCAGTAGTGTTTTAACGATGTTTGGTTTTCCCCCTACCTGAATTAATCCTCTCTTCCTCTCTGTAGCAAATTAAGCCATCTTGTAAAACAATTGCTATAATTAGCTAAGGTTAAAGAACAAAGAGCAATCAAATCAGGGCCCCAAAATAAAATGACAATGATATGTCTTGAGGCTGTGAAATGGTACCCACCTAAATTAAGCGGGGAGGCACTCTCTGTGACCAGGTAAGCAAAATTCTCCAGCAACTAATTATATTAAAAGAATATCTTGTTATCATTAATGTCAGGAATACTAACTAAAGACTTCTATATTTATATTTACAGGAACTTACCATTCAGGTACCCAAACACAGAAAAAGGCAGATCCTCAGAGACGACAGAACATTACTAAGGTAGATGCTCCTTACCTCATAATTAAATAATTATCTTTAGGTGCAAAAGCACAGTTAACGTACTGATGGCGGATGTTCTTTAGTTTTTTCTCATCAGGTGAACTATAGGAAAACTGGAGCAGGAGCTGTCTCCAAAACAAGAAGTGGAGTGGAGTCCAGAGGGCAGGAGCACTGTCAAGGACACTGCCTAGCTCAATTCAGAAAAAAAAGGAGACCAGGAAGCAGGAGCCAAGCCGAAGACACAGGCGAGCTTGCGATAGAAGAAGGAGGAGAACAGGAAGAATGAGCCACACCAAAGACTATGCCGAGTACGCGACGGAAGGAGGAGAGGACACTGAGAGCCTGCGAGGGACCAGAACAACCCCACAAGAGAACGTGTAGGAAACACGGAAGCAGAATAGCAAACCCCCAGAATGCTAGAATGCGAATTTCTCTGTTGGGGGAGCAGGTGAGTCCTATACTCCTCCCCTGCCTATTTCCGCCCATTACTGAAGGTGGGATCAACAGGCTCTACAGTGCCTGGGTAAATGGATGAGTGCAAGGGTAGTACCAGAGTGATTGAATGTGTGCATGTGTAGTGCCTTGGTGAATGGGTAGTATGTGAGTGAATGCATGGGTGCAATGGTAGTTCCAGGGTGAAAGGATGAGTGCATTGGTAGTGCATGACTGAATGGAGGGATGCAACAGTAGAGCCTGGTTCAACGGATGACTTCATGAGTAGTGCCTGAGTGAATGAAAGTTTGCATAGACACACCCTGAGTGAATGGATGAGTGCAAAGGTAGTGACTGGATGATTGGATGTATGCAGGGGTAGTGCTTGGCTAAACAGATGAATGCATAGGTAGTGCATGTCAAAATCTTACCTATGTTTCCACAGGAACGACAAGCAAGATGCAAACGCCCAACTTATCCTTGTCACCTTGTGCCCAACAGTATCAAAACGCCATTAGTGAACCGGGGAAGAGGGGATAAAAAATGATTAAACAAAAGAATCATTCCACGAAGTCTCTTCTCGAACTTAAGGTTAGTCATTCAGGAAGTTTACTAAATGTAAAAACAAAAGTACATTGAGTATATTATACAATAAAGAAAAGGAATCAGTAGTGTTTTATCCATGTTTGGTTTTCCCCCCTACCTGAATTAATCCTCTCTTCCTCTCTGTAGCAAATTAAGCCATCTTGTAAAACAATTGCTATCATTAGCTAAGGTTAAAGAACAAAGAGCAATGAAATCTGGGCCCCAAAAGAAAATGACAATGATATGTCTTGAGGCTGTGAAATGGTACCCACCTAAATTAAGCGGGGAGGCACTCTCTGTGACCAGGTAAGCAAAATTCTCCAGCAACTAATTATATTAAAAAAATATCTTGTTATCCTTAGTGTCAGGAATACTAACTAAATTCTTCTATATTTATATTTACAGGAACTTACCATTCAGGTACCCAAACACAGAAAAAGGCAGATCCTCAGAGACGACAGAACATTACTAAGGTAGATGCTCCTTACCTCATAATTAAATAATTATCTTTAGGTGCAAAAGCACAGTTAACGTACTGATGGCGGATTTTCTTTAGTTTTTTCTCATTAGGTGAACTATAGGAAAACTGGAGCAGGAGCTGTCTCCAAAACAAGAAGCGGAGTGGAGTCCAGAGGGCAGGAGCACTGTCAAGGACACTGCCTAGCTCAATTCAGAAGAAAAAGGAGACCAGGAAGCAGGAGCCAAGCCGAAAACACAGGCGAGCTTGCGACAGAAGAAGGAGAGCAGGAAGAATGAGCCACGCCAAAGACTATGCCGAGTACGCGACGGAAGGAGGAGAGGACACTGAGAGCCTGCGAGGGAACAGAACAACCCCACTAGAGAACTTGTAGGAAACCCGGAAGCAGAATAGCTAACCCCAGAATGCTAGAATGCGAAGTTCTCTATTGGGGGAGCAGGTGAGTCCTATACTCCTCCCCTGCCTATTCCCGCCCATTACTGAAGGTGGGATCAACAGGCTCGACAGTGCCTGGGTAAATGGATGAGTGCAAGGGTAGTACCAGAGTGATTGAATGTGTGCTTGTGTAGTGCCTTGGTGAATGGGTAGTATGTGAGTGAATGCATGGGTGCAATGGTAGTTCCAGGGTGAAAGGATGAGTGCATTGGTAGTGCATGACTGAATGGAGGGATGCAACAGTAGAGCCTGGTTCAAAGGATGACTTCATGTGTAGTGCCTGAGTGAATGAAAGTTTGTATAGATACACCCTGAGTGAATGGATGAGTGCAAAGGTAGTGACTGGATGATTGGATGTATGCAGGGGTAGTGCTTGGCTAAACAGATGAATGCATAGGCAGTGCCTGTCAAACTCTTACCTATGTTTCCACAGGAACGACAAGCAAGATGCAAACGCCCAACTTATCCTTGTCACCTTGTGCCCAACAGTATGAAAACGCCATTAGTGAACCGAGGAAGAGGGGATAAAAAATGATTAAACAAAAGAATCATTCCACGAAGTCTCTTCTCAAACTTAAGGTTAGTCATTCAGGAAGTTTAGTAAATGTAAAAACAAAAGTACATTGAGTATATTATACAATAAAGAAAAGGAATCAGTAGTGTTTTAACGATGTTTGGTTTTCCCCCCTACCTGAATTATTCCTCTCTACCTCTCTGTAGCAAATTAAGCCATCTTGTAAAACAATTGCTATCATTAGCTAAGGTTAAAGAACAAAAAACAATGAAATCTGGGCCCCAAAAGAAAATGACAATGATATGTCTTGAGGCTGTGAAATGGTACCCACCTAAATTAAGCGGGGAGGCACTCTCTGTGACCAGGTAAGCAAAATTCTCCAGCAACTAATTATATTAAAAGAATATCTTGTTATCCTTAGTGTCAGGAATACTAACTAAAGTCTTCTATATTTATATTTACAGGAACTTACCATTCAGGTACCCAAACACAGAAAAAGGCAGATCCTCAGAGACGACAGAACAGAACTAAGGTAGATGCTCCTTACCTCATAATTAAATAATTATCTTTAGGTGCAAAAGCACAGTTAACGTACTGATGGCGGATTTTCTTTAGTTTTTTCTCATCAGGTGAACTATAGGAAAACTGGAGCAGGAGCTGTCTCCAAAACAAGAAGTGGAGTGGAGTCCAGAGGGCAGGAGCACTGTCAAGGACACTGCCTAGCTCAATTCAGAAGAAAAAGGAGACCAGGAAGCAGGAGCCAAGCCGAAGACACAGGCGAGCTTGCGATAGAAGAAGGAGGAGAACAGGAAGAATGAGCCACACCAAAGACTATGCCGAGTACGTGACGGAAGGAGGAGAGGACACTGAGAGCCTGCGAGGGAACAGAACAACCCCACAAGAGAACGTGTAGGAAACACGGAAGCAGAATAGCAAACCCCCAGAATGCTAGAATGCGAATTTCTCTGTTGGGGGAGCAGGTGAGTCCTATACTCCTCCCCTGCCTATTTCCGCCCATTACTGAAGGTGGGATCAACAGGCTCTACAGTGCCTGGGTAAATGGATGAGTGCAAGGGTAGTACCAGAGTTATTGAATGTGTGCATGTGTAGTGCCTTGGTGAATGGGTAGTATGTGAGTGAATGCATGGGTGCAATGGTAGTTCCAGGGTGAAAGGATGAGTGCATTGGTAGTGCATGACTGAATGGAGGGATGCAACAGTAGAGCCTGGTTCAACGGATGACTTCATGAGTAGTGCCTGAGTGAATGAAAGTTTGCATAGACACACCCTGAGTGAATGGATGAGTGCAAAGGTAGTGACTGGATGATTGGATGTATGCAGGGGTAGTGCTTGGCTAAACAGATGAATGCATAGGTAGTGCATGTCAAAATCTTACCTATGTTTCCACAGGAACGAGAAGCAAGATGCAAACGCCCAACTTATCCTTGTCACCTTGTGCCCAACAGTATCAAAACGCCATTAGTGAACCGGGGAAGAGGGGATAAAAAATGATTAAACAAAAGAATCATTCCACGAAGTCTCTTCTCGAACTTAAGGTTAGTCATTCAGGAAGTTTACTAAATGTAAAAACAAAAGTACATTAAGTATATTATACAATAAAGAAAAGGAATCAGTAGTGTTTTAACCATGTTTGGTTTTCCCCCCTACCTGAATTAATCCTCTCTTCCTCTCTGTAGCAAAGTAAGCCATCTTGTAAAACAATTGCTATCATTAGCTAAGGTTAAAGAACAAAGAGCAATGAAATCTGGGCCCCAAAAGAAAATGACAATGATATGTCTTGAGGCTGTGAAATGGTACCCACCTAAATTAAGCGGGGAGGCACTCTCTGTGACCAGGTAAGCAAAATTCTCCAGCAACTAATTATATTAAAAGAATATCTTGTTATCCTTAGTGTCAGGAATACTAACTAAATTCTTCTATATTTATATTTACAGGAACTTACCATTCAGGTACCCAAACACAGAAAAAGGCAGATCCTCAGAGACGACAGAACATTACTAAGGTAGATGCTCCTTACCTCATAATTAAATAATTATCTTTAGGTGCAAAAGCACAGTTAACGTACTGATGGCGGATTTTCTTTAGTTTTTTCTCATTAGGTGAACTATAGGAAAACTGGAGCAGGAGCTGTCTCCAAAACAAGAAGCGGAGTGGAGTCCAGAGGGCAGGAGCACTGTCAAGGACACTGCCTAGCTCAATTCAGAAGAAAAAGGAGACCAGGAAGCTGGAGCCAAGCCGAAAACACAGGCGAGCTTGCGACAGAAGAAGGAGGAGAGCAGGAAGAATGAGCCACGCCAAAGACTATGCCGAGTACGCGACGTAAGGAGGAGATGACACTGAGAGCCTGCGAGGGAACAGAACAACCCCACTAGAGAACTTGTAGGAAACCCGGAAGCAGAATAGCTAACCCCAGAATGCTAGAATGCGAAGTTCTCTATTGGGGGAGCAGGTGAGTCCTATACTCCTCCCCTGCCTATTCCCGCCCATTACTGAAGGTGGGATCAACAGGCTCGACAGTGCCTGGGTAAATGGATGAGTGCAAGGGTAGTACCAGAGTGATTGAATGTGTGCTTGTGTAGTGCCTTGGTGAATGGGTAGTATGTGAGTGAATGCATGGGTGCAATGGTAGTTCCAGGGTGAAAGGATGAGTGCATTGGTAGTGCATGACTGAATGGAGGGATGCAACAGTAGAGCCTGGTTCAAAGGATGACTTCATGTGTAGTGCCTGAGTGAATGAAAGTTTGTATAGATACACCCTGAGTGAATGGATGAGTGCAAAGGTAGTGACTGGATGATTGGATGTATGCAGGGGTAGTGCTTGGCTAAACAGATGAATGCATAGGCAGTGCCTGTCAAACTCTTACCTATGTTTCCACAGGAACGACAAGCAAGATGCAAACGCCCAACTTATCCTTGTCACCTTGTGCCCAACAGTATCAAAACGCCATTAGTGAACCGAGGAAGAGGGGATAAAAAATGATTAAACAAAAGAATCATTCCACGAAGTCTCTTCTCGAACTTAAGGTTAGTCATTCAGGAAGTTTACTAAATGTAAAAACAAAAGTACATTGAGTATATTATACAATAAAGAAAAGGAATCAGTAGTGTTTTAACCATGTTTGGTTTTCCCCCCTACCTGAATTAATCCTCTCTTCCTCTCTGTAGCAAATTAAGCCATCTTGTAAAACAATTGCTATCATTAGCTAAGGTTAAAGAACAAAGAGCAATGAAATCTGGGCCCCAAAAGAAAATGACAATGATATGTCTTGAGGCTGTGAAATGGTACCCACCTAAATTAAGCGGGGAGGCACTCTCTGTGACCAGGTAAGCAAAATTCTCCAGCAACTAATTATATTAAAAGAATATCTTGTTATCCTTAGTGTCAGGAATACTAACTAAATTCTTCTATATTTATATTTACAGGAACTTACCATTCAGGTACCCAAACACAGAAAAAGGCAGATCCTCAGAGACGACAGAACATTACTAAGGTAGATGCTCCTTACCTCATAATTAAATAATTATCTTTAGGTGCAAAAGCACAGTTAACGTACTGATGGCGGATTTTCTTTAGTTTTTTCTCATTAGGTGAACTATAGGAAAACTGGAGCAGGAGCTGTCTCCAAAACAAGAAGCGGAGTGGAGTCCAGAGGGCAGGAGCACTGTCAAGGACACTGCCTAGCTCAATTCAGAAGAAAAAGGAGACCAGGAAGCAGGAGCCAAGCCGAAAACACAGGCGAGCTTGCGACAGAAGAAGGAGGAGAGCAGGAAGAATGAGCCACGCCAAAGACTATGCCGAGTACGCGACGGAAGGAGGAGAGGACACTGAGAGCCTGCGAGGGAACAGAACAACCCCACTAGAGAACTTGTAGGAAACCCGGAAGCAGAATAGCTAACCCCAGAATGCTAGAATGCGAAGTTCTCTATTGGGGGAGCAGGTGAGTCCTATACTCCTCCCCTGCCTATTCCCGCCCATTACTGAAGGTGGGATCAACAGGCTCGACAGTGCCTGGGTAAATGGATGAGTGCAAGGGTAGTACCAGAGTGATTGAATGTGTGCTTGTGTAGTGCCTTGGTGAATGGGTAGTATGTGAGTGAATGCATGGGTGCAATGGTAGTTCCAGGGTGAAAGGATGAGTGCATTGGTAGTGCATGACTGAATGGAGGGATGCAACAGTAGAGCCTGGTTCAAAGGATGACTTCAAGTGTAGTGCCTGAGTGAATGAAAGTTTGTATAGATACACCCTGAGTGAATGGATGAGTGCAAAGGTAGTGACTGGATGATTGGATGTATGCAGGGGTAGTGCTTGGCTAAAAAGATGAATGCATAGGCAGTGCCTGTCAAACTCTTACCTATGTTTCCACAGGAGCGACAAGCAAGATGCAAACGCCCAACTTATCCTTGTCACCTTGTGCCCAACAGTATGAAAACGCCATTAGTGAACCGAGGAAGAGGGGATAAAAATGATTAAACAAAAGAATCATTCCACGAAGTCTCTTCTCAAACTTAAGGTTAGTCATTCAGGAAGTTTACTAAATGTAAAAACAAAAGTACATTGAGTATATTATACAATAAAGAAAAGGAATCAGTAGTGTTTTATCCATGTTTGGTTTTCCTCCCTACCTGAATTAATCCTCTCTTCCTCTCTGTAGCAAATTAAGCCATCTTGTAAAACAATTGCTATCATTAGCTAAGGTTAAAGAACAAAGAGCAATGAAATCTGGGCCCCAAAAGAAAATGACAATGATATGTCTTGAGGCTGTGAAATGGTACCCACCTAAATTAAGCGGGGAGGCACTCTCTGTGACCAGGTAAGCAAAATTCTTCAGCAACTAATTATATTAAAAGAATATCTTGTTATCATTAATATCAGGAATACTAACTAAAGACTTCTATATTTATATTTACAGGAACTTACCATTCAGGTACCCAAACACAGAAAAAGGCGGATCCTCAGAGACGACAGAACATTACTAAGGTAGATGCTCCTTACCTCATAATTAAATAATTATCTTTAGGTGCAAAAGCACAGTTAACGTACTGATGGCGGATGTTCTTTAGTTTTTTCTCATTAGGTGAACTATAGGAAAACTGGAGCAGGAGCTGTCTCCAAAACAAGAAGCGGAGTGGAGTCCAGAGGGCAGGAGCACTGTCAAGGACACTGCCTAGCTCAATTCAGAAGAAAAAGGAGACCAGGAAGCAGGAGCCAAGCCGAAGACACAGGCGAGCTTGTGATAGAAGAAGGAGGAGAACAGGAAGAATGAGCCACACCAAAGACTATGCCGAGTACGCGACGGAAGGAGGAGAGGACACTGAGAGCCTGCGAGGGAACAGAACAACCCCACAAGAGAACGTGTAGGAAACACGGAAGCAGAATAGCAAACCCCCAGAATGCTAGAATGCGAATTTCTCTGTTGGGGGAGCAGGTGAGTCCTATACTCCTCCCCTGCCTATTTCCGCCCATTACTGAAGGTGGGATCAACAGGCTCTACAGTGCCTGGGTAAATGGATGAGTGCAAGGGTAGTACCAGAGTGATTGAATGTGTGCTTGTGTAGTGCCTTGGTGAATGGGTAGTATGTGAGTGAATGCATGGGTGCAATGGTAGTTCCAGGGTGAAAGGATGAGTGCATTGGTAGTGCATGACTGAATGGAGGGATGCAACAGTAGAGCCTGGTTCAAAGGATGACTTCATGTGTAGTGCCTGAGTGAATGAAAGTTTGTATAGATACACCCTGAGTGAATGGATGAGTGCAAAGGTAGTGACTGGATGATTGGATGTATGCAGGGGTAGTGCTTGGCTAAACAGATGAATGCATAGGCAGTGCCTGTCAAACTCTTACCTATGTTTCCACAGGAACGACAAGCAAGATGCAAACGCCCAACTTATTCTTGTCACCTTGTGCCCAACAGTATGAAAACGCCATTAGTGAACCGAGGAAGAGGGGATAAAAAATGATTAAACAAAAGAATCATTCCACAAAGTCTCTTCTCAAACTTAAGGTTAGTCATTCAGGAAGTTTACTAAATGTAAAAACAAAAGTACATTGAGTATATTATACAATAAAGAAAAGGAATCAGTAGTGTTTTAACGATGTTTGGTTTTCCCCCTACCTGAATTAATCCTCTCTTCCTCTCTGTAGCAAATTAAGCCATCTTGTAAAACAATTGCTATAATTAGCTAAGGTTAAAGAACAAAGAGCAATCAAATCAGGGCCCCAAAATAAAATGACAATGATATGTCTTGAGGCTGTGAAATGGTACCCACCTAAATTAAGCGGGGAGGCACTCTCTGTGACCAGGTAAGCAAAATTCTCCAGCAACTAATTATATTAAAAGAATATCTTGTTATCATTAATGTCAGGAATACTAACTAAAGACTTCTATATTTATATTTACAGGAACTTACCATTCAGGTACCCAAACACAGAAAAAGGCAGATCCTCAGAGACGACAGAACATTACTAAGGTAGATGCTCCTTACCTCATAATTAAATAATTATCTTTAGGTGCAAAAGCACAGTTAACGTACTGATGGCGGATGTTCTTTAGTTTTTTCTCATCAGGTGAACTATAGGAAAACTGGAGCAGGAGCTGTCTCCAAAACAAGAAGTGGAGTGGAGTCCAGAGGGCAGGAGCACTGTCAAGGACACTGCCTAGCTCAATTCAGAAAAAAAAGGAGACCAGGAAGCAGGAGCCAAGCCGAAGACACAGGCGAGCTTGCGATAGAAGAAGGAGGAGAACAGGAAGAATGAGCCACACCAAAGACTATGCCGAGTACGCGACGGAAGGAGGAGAGGACACTGAGAGCCTGCGAGGGACCAGAACAACCCCACAAGAGAACGTGTAGGAAACACGGAAGCAGAATAGCAAACCCCCAGAATGCTAGAATGCGAATTTCTCTGTTGGGGGAGCAGGTGAGTCCTATACTCCTCCCCTGCCTATTTCCGCCCATTACTGAAGGTGGGATCAACAGGCTCTACAGTGCCTGGGTAAATGGATGAGTGCAAGGGTAGTACCAGAGTGATTGAATGTGTGCATGTGTAGTGCCTTGGTGAATGGGTAGTATGTGAGTGAATGCATGGGTGCAATGGTAGTTCCAGGGTGAAAGGATGAGTGCATTGGTAGTGCATGACTGAATGGAGGGATGCAACAGTAGAGCCTGGTTCAACGGATGACTTCATGAGTAGTGCCTGAGTGAATGAAAGTTTGCATAGACACACCCTGAGTGAATGGATGAGTGCAAAGGTAGTGACTGGATGATTGGATGTATGCAGGGGTAGTGCTTGGCTAAACAGATGAATGCATAGGTAGTGCATGTCAAAATCTTACCTATGTTTCCACAGGAACGACAAGCAAGATGCAAACGCCCAACTTATCCTTGTCACCTTGTGCCCAACAGTATCAAAACGCCATTAGTGAACCGGGGAAGAGGGGATAAAAAATGATTAAACAAAAGAATCATTCCACGAAGTCTCTTCTCGAACTTAAGGTTAGTCATTCAGGAAGTTTACTAAATGTAAAAACAAAAGTACATTGAGTATATTATACAATAAAGAAAAGGAATCAGTAGTGTTTTATCCATGTTTGGTTTTCCCCCCTACCTGAATTAATCCTCTCTTCCTCTCTGTAGCAAATTAAGCCATCTTGTAAAACAATTGCTATCATTAGCTAAGGTTAAAGAACAAAGAGCAATGAAATCTGGGCCCCAAAAGAAAATGACAATGATATGTCTTGAGGCTGTGAAATGGTACCCACCTAAATTAAGCGGGGAGGCACTCTCTGTGACCAGGTAAGCAAAATTCTCCAGCAACTAATTATATTAAAAAAATATCTTGTTATCCTTAGTGTCAGGAATACTAACTAAATTCTTCTATATTTATATTTACAGGAACTTACCATTCAGGTACCCAAACACAGAAAAAGGCAGATCCTCAGAGACGACAGAACATTACTAAGGTAGATGCTCCTTACCTCATAATTAAATAATTATCTTTAGGTGCAAAAGCACAGTTAACGTACTGATGGCGGATTTTCTTTAGTTTTTTCTCATTAGGTGAACTATAGGAAAACTGGAGCAGGAGCTGTCTCCAAAACAAGAAGCGGAGTGGAGTCCAGAGGGCAGGAGCACTGTCAAGGACACTGCCTAGCTCAATTCAGAAGAAAAAGGAGACCAGGAAGCAGGAGCCAAGCCGAAAACACAGGCGAGCTTGCGACAGAAGAAGGAGAGCAGGAAGAATGAGCCACGCCAAAGACTATGCCGAGTACGCGACGGAAGGAGGAGAGGACACTGAGAGCCTGCGAGGGAACAGAACAACCCCACTAGAGAACTTGTAGGAAACCCGGAAGCAGAATAGCTAACCCCAGAATGCTAGAATGCGAAGTTCTCTATTGGGGGAGCAGGTGAGTCCTATACTCCTCCCCTGCCTATTCCCGCCCATTACTGAAGGTGGGATCAACAGGCTCGACAGTGCCTGGGTAAATGGATGAGTGCAAGGGTAGTACCAGAGTGATTGAATGTGTGCTTGTGTAGTGCCTTGGTGAATGGGTAGTATGTGAGTGAATGCATGGGTGCAATGGTAGTTCCAGGGTGAAAGGATGAGTGCATTGGTAGTGCATGACTGAATGGAGGGATGCAACAGTAGAGCCTGGTTCAAAGGATGACTTCATGTGTAGTGCCTGAGTGAATGAAAGTTTGTATAGATACACCCTGAGTGAATGGATGAGTGCAAAGGTAGTGACTGGATGATTGGATGTATGCAGGGGTAGTGCTTGGCTAAACAGATGAATGCATAGGCAGTGCCTGTCAAACTCTTACCTATGTTTCCACAGGAACGACAAGCAAGATGCAAACGCCCAACTTATCCTTGTCACCTTGTGCCCAACAGTATGAAAACGCCATTAGTGAACCGAGGAAGAGGGGATAAAAAATGATTAAACAAAAGAATCATTCCACGAAGTCTCTTCTCAAACTTAAGGTTAGTCATTCAGGAAGTTTACTAAATGTAAAAACAAAAGTACATTGAGTATATTATACAATAAAGAAAAGGAATCAGTAGTGTTTTAACGATGTTTGGTTTTCCCCCCTACCTGAATTAATCCTCTCCTCCTCTCTGTAGCAAATTAAGCCATCTTGTAAAACAATTGCTATAATTAGCTAAGGTTAAAGAACAAAGAGCAATGAAATCTGGGCCCCAAAATAAAATGACAATGATATGTCTTGAGGCTGTGAAATGGTACCCACCTAAATTAAGCGGGGAGGCACTCTCTGTGACCAGGTAAGCAAAATTCTCCAGCAACTAATTATATTAAAAGAATATCTTGTTATCATTAATGTCAGGAATACTAACTAAAGACTTCTATATTAATATTTACAGGAACTTACCATTCAGGTACCCAAACACAGAAAAAGGCAGATCCTCAGAGACGACAGAACATTACTAAGGTAGATGCTCCTTACCTCATAATTAAATAATTATCTTTAGGTGCAAAAGCACAGTTAACGTACTGATGGCGGATGTTCTTTAGTTTTTTCTCATTAGGTAAACTATAGGAAAACTGGAGCAGGAGCTGTCTCCAAAACAAGAAGCGGAGTGGAGTCCAGAGGGCAGGAGCACTGTCAAGGACACTGCCTAGCTCAATTCAGAAGAAAAAGGAGACCAGGAAGCAGGAGCCAAGCCGAAGACACAGGCGAGCTTGCGACAGAAGAAGGAGGAGAACAGGAAGAATGAGCCACACCAAAGACTATGCCGAGTACGCGACGGAAGGAGGAGAGGACACTGAGAGCCTGCGAGGGAACAGAACAACCCCACAAGAGAACGTGTAGGAAACACGGAAGCAGAATAGCAAACCCCCAGAATGCTAGAATGCGAATTTCTCTGTTGGGGGAGCAGGTGAGTCCTATACTCCTCCCCTGCCTATTTCCGCCCATTACTGAAGGTGGGATCAACAGGCTCTACAGTGCCTGGGTAAATGGATGAGTGCAAGGGTAGTACCAGAGTGATTGAATGTGTGCATGTGTAGTGCCTTGGTGAATGGGTAGTATGTGAGTGAATGCATGGATGCAATGGTAGTTCCAGGGTGAAAGGATTAGTGCATTGGTAGTGCATGACTGAATGGAGGGATGCAACAGTAGAGCCTGGTTCAACGGATGACTTCATGAGTAGTGCCTGAGTGAATGAAAGTTTGCATAGACACACCCTGAGTGAATGGATGAGTGCAAAGGTAGTGACTGGATGATTGGATGTATGCAGGGGTAGTGCTTGGCTAAACAGATGAATGCATAGGTAGTGCCTGTCAAAATCTTACCTATGTTTCCACAGGAACGACAAGCAAGATGCAAACGCCCAACTTATCCTTGTCACCTTGTGCCCAACAGTATCAAAACGCCATTAGTGAACCGAGGAAGAGGGGATCAAAAATGATTAAACAAAAGAATCATTCCACGAAGTCTCTTCTCGAACTTAAGGTTAGTCATTCAGGAAGTTTACTAAATGTAAAAACAAAAGTACATTGAGTATATTATACAATAAAGAAAAGGAATCAGTAGTGTTTTAACCATGTTTGGTGTTCCCCCCTACCTGAATTAATCCTCTCTTCCTCTCTGTAGCAAATTAAGCCATCTTGTAAAACAATTGCTATCATTAGCTGAGGTTAAAGAACAAAGAGCAATGAAATCTGGGCCCCAAAAGAAAATGACAATGATATGTCTTGAGGCTGTGAAATGGTACCCACCTAAATTAAACGGGGAGGCACTCTCTGTGACCAGGTAAGCAAAATTCTCCAGCAACTAATTATATTAAAAGAAAATCTTGTTATCCTTAGTGTCAGGAATACTAACTAAATTCTTCTATATTTATATTTACAGGAACTTACCATTCAGGTACCCAAACACAGAAAAAGGCAGATCCTCAGAGACGACAGAACATTACTAAGGTAGATGCTCCTTACCTCATAATTAAATAATTATCTTTAGGTGCAAAAGCACAGTTAACGTACTGATGGCGGATTTTCTTTAGTTTTTTCTCATTAGGTGAACTATAGGAAAACTGGAGCAGGAGCTGTCTCCAAAACAAGAAGCGGAGTGGAGTCCAGAGGGCAGGAGCACTGTCAAGGACACTGCCTAGCTCAATTCAGAAGAAAAAGGAGACCAGGAAGCAGGAGCCAAGCCGAAAACACAGGCGAGCTTGCGACAGAAGAAGGAGAGCAGGAAGAATGAGCCACGCCAAAGACTATGCCGAGTACGCGACGGAAGGAGGAGAGGACACTGAGAGCCTGCGAGGGAACAGAACAACCCCACTAGAGAACTTGTAGGAAACCCGGAAGCAGAATAGCTAACCCCAGAATGCTAGAATGCGAAGTTCTCTATTGGGGGAGCAGGTGAGTCCTATACTCCTCCCCTGCCTATTCCCGCCCATTACTGAAGGTGGGATCAACAGGCTCGACAGTGCCTGGGTAAATGGATGAGTGCAAGGGTAGTACCAGAGTGATTGAATGTGTGCTTGTGTAGTGCCTTGGTGAATGGGTAGTATGTGAGTGAATGCATGGGTGCAATGGTAGTTCCAGGGTGAAAGGATGAGTGCATTGGTAGTGCATGACTGAATGGAGGGATGCAACAGTAGAGCCTGGTTCAAAGGATGACTTCATGTGTAGTGCCTGAGTGAATGAAAGTTTGTATAGATACACCCTGAGTGAATGGATGAGTGCAAAGGTAGTGACTGGATGATTGGATGTATGCAGGGGTAGTGCTTGGCTAAACAGATGAATGCATAGGCAGTGCCTGTCAAACTCTTACCTATGTTTCCACAGGAACGACAAGCAAGATGCAAACGCCCAACTTATCCTTGTCACCTTGTGCCCAACAGTATGAAAACGCCATTAGTGAACCGAGGAAGAGGGGATAAAAAATGATTAAACAAAAGAATCATTCCACGAAGTCTCTTCTCAAACTTAAGGTTAGTCATTCAGGAAGTTTACTAAATGTAAAAACAAAAGTACATTGAGTATATTATACAATAAAGAAAAGGAATCAGTAGTGTTTTAACGATGTTTGGTTTTCCCCCCTACCTGAATTAATCCTCTCCTCCTCTCTGTAGCAAATTAAGCCATCTTGTAAAACAATTGCTATAATTAGCTAAGGTTAAAGAACAAAGAGCAATGAAATCTGGGCCCCAAAATAAAATGACAATGATATGTCTTGAGGCTGTGAAATGGTACCCACCTAAATTAAGCGGGGAGGCACTCTCTGTGACCAGGTAAGCAAAATTCTCCAGCAACTAATTATATTAAAAGAATATCTTGTTATCATTAATGTCAGGAATACTAACTAAAGACTTCTATATTAATATTTACAGGAACTTACCATTCAGGTACCCAAACACAGAAAAAGGCAGATCCTCAGAGACGACAGAACATTACTAAGGTAGATGCTCCTTACCTCATAATTAAATAATTATCTTTAGGTGCAAAAGCACAGTTAACGTACTGATGGCGGATGTTCTTTAGTTTTTTCTCATTAGGTAAACTATAGGAAAACTGGAGCAGGAGCTGTCTCCAAAACAAGAAGCGGAGTGGAGTCCAGAGGGCAGGAGCACTGTCAAGGACACTGCCTAGCTCAATTCAGAAGAAAAAGGAGACCAGGAAGCAGGAGCCAAGCCGAAGACACAGGCGAGCTTGCGACAGAAGAAGGAGGAGAACAGGAAGAATGAGCCACACCAAAGACTATGCCGAGTACGCGACGGAAGGAGGAGAGGACACTGAGAGCCTGCGAGGGAACAGAACAACCCCACAAGAGAACGTGTAGGAAACACGGAAGCAGAATAGCAAACCCCCAGAATGCTAGAATGCGAATTTCTCTGTTGGGGGAGCAGGTGAGTCCTATACTCCTCCCCTGCCTATTTCCGCCCATTACTGAAGGTGGGATCAACAGGCTCTACAGTGCCTGGGTAAATGGATGAGTGCAAGGGTAGTACCAGAGTGATTGAATGTGTGCATGTGTAGTGCCTTGGTGAATGGGTAGTATGTGAGTGAATGCATGGATGCAATGGTAGTTCCAGGGTGAAAGGATTAGTGCATTGGTAGTGCATGACTGAATGGAGGGATGCAACAGTAGAGCCTGGTTCAACGGATGACTTCATGAGTAGTGCCTGAGTGAATGAAAGTTTGCATAGACACACCCTGAGTGAATGGATGAGTGCAAAGGTAGTGACTGGATGATTGGATGTATGCAGGGGTAGTGCTTGGCTAAACAGATGAATGCATAGGTAGTGCCTGTCAAAATCTTACCTATGTTTCCACAGGAACGACAAGCAAGATGCAAACGCCCAACTTATCCTTGTCACCTTGTGCCCAACAGTATCAAAACGCCATTAGTGAACCGAGGAAGAGGGGATCAAAAATGATTAAACAAAAGAATCATTCCACGAAGTCTCTTCTCGAACTTAAGGTTAGTCATTCAGGAAGTTTACTAAATGTAAAAACAAAAGTACATTGAGTATATTATACAATAAAGAAAAGGAATCAGTAGTGTTTTAACCATGTTTGGTGTTCCCCCCTACCTGAATTAATCCTCTCTTCCTCTCTGTAGCAAATTAAGCCATCTTGTAAAACAATTGCTATCATTAGCTGAGGTTAAAGAACAAAGAGCAATGAAATCTGGGCCCCAAAAGAAAATGACAATGATATGTCTTGAGGCTGTGAAATGGTACCCACCTAAATTAAACGGGGAGGCACTCTCTGTGACCAGGTAAGCAAAATTCTCCAGCAACTAATTATATTAAAAGAAAATCTTGTTATCCTTAGTGTCAGGAATACTAACTAAATTCTTCTATATTTATATTTACAGGAACTTACCATTCAGGTACCCAAACACAGAAAAAGGCAGATCCTCAGAGACGACAGAACATTACTAAGGTAGATGCTCCTTATCTCATAATTAAATAATTATCTTTAGGTGCAAAAGCAAGGGGGCGTGGCTTGGGCGCCGATGGTGATGGTCGCCTGAGAGCTCGGCTCCGGGACTGAGCCCGGAATTATCCTGTTAATCGGAGGCCGCGGGGCACCCTAGTCCCCGCAAATCGTTGTTCGGCCCGCCTGGACCCTGCTGAGGCGCCTGGCACAGCCTGGACGGGTGGTGATCCGCCCGAAACTCGAAGTTTGTGGTCCCGCGGAGAGCGACCCAATATGGCGCCCGGACCCCCTTTGTCCCCTTAGACGGGACCATTAGCCTGGAAGAACGTCGCTGGTCATAGCGTGCCCTCCGCTCTTGTGTTTTCCTGGAGAGTGAGGAGCAGGACTCTGCCCGGCTGAGACTCTGATATTGGTAACTGCGCCGGGGCGGTCGGAAGCCCCTACCTTAGCGAACCCCGGCGCACGGACGCCTGGAGATCCGGACGGTGGTGCCGACCCCCGATGCGGCGCTTGGCTGCATCCCCCGATCGACCCGATCCCATGGGAAGCACAACTCCCTGGCCCCACAAAGTCTCTGGTGGTGTGGGTGGCCCTCGTTCCGGATCCTCGTCAACCAGACGGGCCTGCCCGGCCTGGCGCCGGGTGTCTCCGCCTCCTCCTCGGCGCCCTCAGACGACACGGTGGTGGCGCGAGCCGAAACTGTGGAGATCCACCTGGCCCCGGAGAGGTGGATCACCGGCCCTCTCCCCGAGGGCCTGCATTCGGGAGAGTTATAATCGGCGCCCGTACTTGGTGACACCTTCATCTGAGTCCACACTGTGCGCTTCCCGCGACATGGGGAAGCCGAGGGGGGCCAAGGGGACCACCCCGGCGGCCTCTGACTCGGAGACCCTGGACAAGGAAGGCCATGGAAACCCGGGGAGTGCTGGCGGCGCGCCGCTGCAGCAACAGTTTGATCGCGTCCTGGAGGCGATTGTGACCACACGCTCGGCCCTTCAACAGGACATTGCCCAGGTGGCGACGAGCCTGGGCCTCCTCAGGGCGGATCATGGCAAGCTGTCGGACAGGGTCAAAGAAGTGGAAGGCTCGGTGAAAACCTTGGAGCCGGCGCAGCGCACCTTGGCCGCAGCAATGAAGGATGCCCTGACCCGGATTTCTGCCCTGGAGCAGCGGGCGGAGGATGCGGAAGGCCGTAACAGGCGCAACAACATCCGAGTCGTAGGCCTGCCGGAGAAGATCGAGGATGGCGACATGGTGGCCTACTTGGAGGCCTGGCTCCGTGACACGGTGGCCCCGGAGGGCCTATCCTCTTTCTACACCCTTGAACGGGCTCATAGAGTCCCAGCAAGGCCACCGCAACAGGGCCGTGCGCCGCGCCCGGTGGTGGCGCGCCTTCTGCATTTTCGCGACAGGGACCTCATTCTCAATGCCGCTAGACATAATGGCCCCTTCAAGGTGGAGAACGGCCAGGTGAACATCTTCCCGGACTACACTTATGAGACCCAACGCAGGCGGTTTTCATTCTTGGCGGTCAAGCGCGAGCTCCGGAGCGAGGGCATCCAATACTCGCTCCTATTTCCTGCACGGCTCCGCGTCATTGTCGATGACAAGACTCAATTTTTTGATACCCCGGAGGATGCCTGTAATTGGCTTGAACTTTATAGAGCTGGGAAAGATGGCTTCGCCTCCGCATCTCAGCCAACGGCGGAGCCGAGACGGCGACGGCGGTCCACGAGGGTGCGGGGTCGCCGGGGCCGGTCGGGCGGCCCTTCTACTGCGGAGACATCGACGGAGCGGAGGGGGGTACTGGAGGTGTTGTCTGCACTGTCTGGGTCACGGGATGATGCTATCGCGGAAGATGAGAACCCTGGTGATGAGGGAGCATCGACGGACTCGGAGAACTCGGTGACAGATAGCACCGGCACACCGGTGATCACGCCAAAATCGGCTGAGGACCTTCTTGATGGACAGGGTTGACGGGGTGAGTTGCATCCTTTTGGGTGGGGGCCCGTAGCGGGGGTGGCGGGAGCCAATGGTTCAGCATGGTCGCCGGAGGAGCGGGGGGTGGGGTGCCTTGCCGTTGCCCCGAGGGTTTCCGTTGCTGTTTGGGGCTTGCTTTAGTCCTGGCAGCCAGGGCATCGAGGGCCCACTGCCACCACCCAGCCCGCACCTGGCCCTTAAGGCCATCCTACGGTGGCGACCGTAGGTTAGTTTGGGACGAAGGGTTTTTCTGAGGGCTTGGTTTGGATGGGAACTAGATGGAGTTATTTGGGTCCTGTTCTGGGGAGGGTGGGCAGGGGTTTGGTTAATGTAAGAGTTGCTGAGTTTTGGTTGGGGGAAATGGCCGCCATCAGTGCTGGGGGGATTGTTGTTCGCTTTTTGCTGAGACCCAGATGGGGAGACTTTGCACGGACAGTATGGGACAATGGCTGACGTTGCTAATGTGAAGTGTATTACTTGGAACGTGCGGGGGCTTCATACCATGGCTAGACGGCACAAAGTCCACGCTTATCTAGTGCGTAGGGGAATACAAATGGCGCTGCTGCAGGAGACCCATCTGAACAAGGCGGAGGGGGCGGCGCTACAGCGTAGATGGAGGGGGCAGGTCTTCTACACGTCGTACTCAGCGTATGCTAGGGGGGCGCTAATCTGGATTAGGGCTGGGGTTCCCTTCCAGGTCACTAACTCAGTGGTAGATCCAGAGGGGCGCTACGTGGCCATCTCGGGCACTCTGGGGGGGAGGGCCCTGAACGTTTGCTGTGTTTACGCACCTAACATGGACCAGATTGCCTTCCTTTCTGGGTTATCGGGCTCGCTGGCCCACTTTTTCACGGGGCCCCTCCTGCTCGGTGGGGACTTCAATTCGGTGGTGGATGTGGAGACCGATCGATCGCACCCGCCCCTCCCTGATTCTCCGGTCCGCCGTGTGGCTAAAGGCCGTAGGGACTGGCAGGCACGGTGGGGTCTGACGGATATTTGGAGGGCGCAACACCCTGACGCTAGAGATTACTCCTACTTTTCGGGCCTTCACGAGTTGCACGTTCGGTTGGACGGGTTTCTTGGCTCGACTGAACTGGTTTCAGCGGCCATCCGTTCCGAATACTTGACTAGGACCGTTTCAGACCATAACCCCCTCCTGCTGGCCCTTCGCTGGCTTCCGGGGGCGCCGGCGGTGCCCACCTGGAAGTTACGCCCTGAGATCCTCGAGGACACTGTATTCAGAGCGGACTTAGGTGATAAGATCGAGGAGTATTTCGCGTCCAACGGGGGCTCAGCGAGCTCGAGGGCACTAGAATGGGACGCTTTTAAGGTGGTAGTGAGGGGTTATTGCATCACCAAGAAGGTAGGTATGAGGCGGGTTATCCTTGATGACTTGGACGTGGCTGATCGGAGGCTCCGTGAGTTGGAACTCCGCCGCCCCGGGCACCCTGAACTCCAGGGACGCACGGCGGAGGCAAGGGAGGCGGTGGCGGCTGAGGTCGAGCGGCTGCGCTGCTTCGACTACAAGGCCTATACGGTTCGGTCCCTTGCAGAAGGGGACAGGTCGAGCGCATTGCTGGCATGGCTGGCTAACCCTACGCGCCAGACCTCACTGACGACCTCCATGCGCATGGCGAACGGGACCATGGTGCACACTCAACCGGAGATTTTAGGCTGCTACCGGCACTACTATGACCAGTTGTATCGCAGTCGTGCTGCCAAAGACCCTGACCTTCTTGAGGACTATCTGAGGCCCCTGGAGCTCCCAGTGGTGGAGCCTGTCGTGGCGAAAGCCCTGGGGTCCGATATTGAACTGGGGGAGATCCGCAGCGCCATTAAAAAGATGGCGCGGAATAAGACCCCAGGTCTGGACGGTCTTCCTGTGGAGTTTTACGCGGCCTATGCCGACCTCCTGGCTCCAAGACTGGTGACTGTTTATAAAGAGGCGAAGAGGCTTGGCCGACTGCCTGGCTCGATGCGCGAGGCCCTGGTGGTTCCCCTCCTCAAGCCGGGGCGGGACTCAACCGATCCGGCGTCCTACCGTCCTTTATCGATGCTGACGGTCGATTACAAGATTCTGAGCAGCATCTTGGCCTCGAGATTGCTCGGCCACATGACCTCCCTGGTGCATGAGGACCAGGCTGGGTTCATCCCCAAGCGCAACACAACGATGAACATCCGTAGGTTGTTCCGATTGCTGGGTGACCCGCTGGTGGATGCTCCGTGCCCGGTGGTCCTATCGGTGGACTTGGAGAAGGCGTTTGATAGCCTGGAATGGGACTACCTACACGCTGTGTTGCGGCGATTCGGTCTCGGCGAGGGCTTCATCAGGTGGACCGCGGTCTTATATACCTCCGTATCGGCCAGGGTTCGGGCGGGTCCGTTAATTTCCTCGCAGTACCCAGTGGAAAGAGGCACGAGACAGGGCTGTTCGTTATCCCCACTTCTCTTCGCGCTAGCGGTGGAGCCCCTCGCATTGCTACTCCGATCGGGGGCGCATTACAGTGGTTTCTGGACGCATTCGGGCCCGCACCACGTTTCGTTATATGCCGACGACCTGTTGCTCTTCCTAGAGGACCCAGTCGAGGCCCTGCATGGAGCTGAGACGGCGCTCACGGCGTTTGGGGAGGTCTCGGGCCTACGAGTGAACTGGGCCAAGACATGCCTTTTCCCGGTTCGCAGAGGCACCCCTAGTCCGGTCCTCAATAGAGAACTTAGATGGGAGCCGGACTGCTTCAGGTACCTGGGAGTGTATATCTATCATGATCCATCTGACCTCCTGGACGGAAACATTACCAGATGCAGTCGAGCTCTACGGGGGAATATGGACTTCTGGGCTACGCTACCGCTTTCGTTGGCGGGGCGGGTCGCTCTCCTCAAAATGGTGGCTCTTCCCCGGCTGCTGTACTATTTCCGGGCGCTACCGGTCTGGGTCCCGCCAGCCATATTTAGGCTCCTACGGTCGATGATAATCGGATTCCTCTGGGGCTCGGGCCGCCGTAGAGTGGCCCTTACGACCCTGATGAGGCCGAAAGCCGAGGGGGGACTGGCGGTGCCGGATTTTGAGAAATACTATCTGGCAGCGCAGCTCCAGACCCTCACCCAGGAGATTGCCAGGGAATTCCGTGGCCCGGAGGACAGGAGAGGTGCAGGGATGGCCAGGCATGTCCTATCCTTCATAGCTTTACGCCAACGTTTGACCTTGCAGGACCTGACGTTGGAGGAAAAGACCCTTCGCCTGTGTTGGAACCGGGCTCACGCCCGGGGACACTTGCGGATACCATATGCGCCTGAAATACCGTTGGGGATGTTGACGGCCTTGCCCCATGGCGGTGATTGGTCACGTTTGGCGGACTGGGAGGACGCGGGATTGCAGTTGGTGGGGGATCTTTATGAGGCTGGGGTACTCTTGCCCTTTCAGGAGCTCATTGACCGCTTCGGGATTCCCCACGGTGACTTCCTGTTGCACTCGGCCCTGGTCCGTGCGATCCAGGCGCATTGGAAAGGCGGACGGGAGGAACCTCCTACGTCTCCGGTGTGCCAATACGTCATGATGTCTGCGGGCACGGTGAAGGCGGTCACCTGCCTCTACGGTAGGTTGATCAATGAAGGGCTGACCCCCCTTACGACCCTGAAAGCCCGTTGGGAGGCGGACATAGGCAGGGGAATCCCGGAAGCGACCTGGTCTCAGCTCGTGCGACGGGCTTGGAAGGGGACGCGCCACGCCCGTTTTCAGTTGGTCCACTATTACATACTCCATCGGGCATACCTGACCCCGGCAAAAATCCAACAGTACTTCGCCACGGGCTCGGCAACCTGCCCCAGATGCCCGGCGCCGGAGGCGGACCTCCTACATATGTTGTGGACCTGCCCGGGTTTGTCCTCCTACTGGGTGGAAGTGGAGAAGACCCTGACGGAGGTGACGGGGAGACCCCTATCGGTCGATGCGGCGGTGGGTCTTTTGCATTGGTTTCCACATACCCCCAAGAACAAAATTTCCAGTAGATTTATTGATTTAGGGCTTCTCTTGGCCAAACGAGAGGTGACCAGGAACTGGAAGGCACGAGCTGGTCCGACTGGGAGCAGGTGGCATAGCGAACTTTTGAAGTGGGCGGCGGGAGAAAGCACGCTGAGATACCAACTAGCTGGGAGGCAGCGTAACGAAAAAACACAGGAGGCAGCGCTAGAATGGGAGACGCTAGTGCAGGCCCTCAGAGACTATTGCGCCCCCAGCGATTCTGATAGTGAGATTGCAGCGCGCCCTGAGTCCCGATAGGCGATTGCGTTTTCTGTCTCTGATACGCTCATCTTGGGTCCTCTCACGAATCCCATTGCGGCTGCTACCGCACACTGATGGCGGGGGGGGGTTGGGGAGGGATTTCTTTGTACTTTAGTGTTTTATGGGTGGGACTTTCTTTTGGGTTTTGGGGCTTATTTGGAAAAGCAGATGACGGACAGTGGATCATCCGGACCAGCCTTGCTCTACTGCTGAGCCCCCACTGGATTTTATCGCCCGACCTTTGGATTGTGGGCTGAATGATTATGTATGAAAACGTGCTGAGGGGGGTGGGCGGGGTGCAGTTAATTGATTTCAGTGGATTTTTGATGCTGATCATATATGTAACAGTTTGCTGATTCCTGCAATAAAAATATATTTCAAAAAAAAAAAAAAAAAATTAGGTGCAAAAGCACAGTTAAAGTACTGATTGCGGATTTTCTTTAGTTTATTCTCATTAGGTGAACTATAGGAAAACTGGAGCAGGAGCTGTCTCCAAAACAAGAAGCAGAGTGGAGTCCAGAGGGCAGGAGCACTGTCAAGGACACTGCCTAGCTCAATTCAGAAGAAAAAGGAGACCAGGAAGCAGGAGCCAAGCCGAAAACACAGGCGAGCTTGCGACAGAAGAAGGAGGAGAGCAGGAAGAATGAGCCACCCCAAAGACTATGCCGAGTACGCGACGTAAGGAGGAGAGGACACTGAGAGCCTGCGAGGGAACAGAACAACCCCACTAGAGAACTTGTAGGAAACCCGGAAGCAGAATAGCTAACCCCAGAATGCTAGAATGCGAAGTTCTCTATTGGGGGAGCAGGTGAGTCCTATACTCCTCCCCTGCCTATTCCCGCCCATTACTGAAGGTGGGATCAACAGGCTCGACAGTGCCTGGGTAAATGGATGAGTGCAAGGGTAGTACCAGAGTGATTGAATGTGTGCATGTGTAGTGCCTTGGTGAATGGGTAGTATGTGAGTGAATGCATGGATGCAATGGTAGTTCCAGGGTGAAAGGATGAGTGCATTGGTAGTGCATGACTGAATGGAGGGATGCAACAGTAGAGCCTGGTTCAAAGGATGACTTCATGTGTAGTGCCTGAGTGAATGAAAGTTTGCATAGATACACCCTGAGTGAATGGATGAGTGCAAAGGTAGTGACTGGATGATTGGATGTATGCAGGGGTAGTGCTTGGCTAAACAGATGAATGCATAGGCAGTGCCTGTCAAACTCTTACCTATGTTTCCACAGGAACGACAAGCAAGATGCAAACGCCCAACTTATCCTTGTCACCTTGTGCCCAACAGTATGAAAACGCCATTAGTGAACCGAGGAAGAGGGGATAAAAAATGATTAAACAAAAGAATCATTCCACGAAGTCTCTTCTCAAACTTAAGGTTAGTCATTCAGGAAGTTTACTACATGTAAAAACAAAAGTACATTGAGTATATTATACAATAAAGAAAAGGAATCAGTAGTGTTTTAACGATGTTTGGTTTTCCCCCCTACCTGAATTATTCCTCTCTACCTCTCTGTAGCAAATTAAGCCATCTTGTAAAACAATTGCTATCATTAGCTAAGGTTAAAGAACAAAAAACAATGAAATCTGGGCCCCAAAAGAAAATGACAATGATATGTCTTGAGGCTGTGAAATGGTACCCACCTAAATTAAGCGGGGAGGCACTCTCTGTGACCAGGTAAGCAAAATTCTCCAGCAACTAATTATATTAAAAGAATATCTTGTTATCCTTAGTGTCAGGAATACTAACTAAAGTCTTCTATATTTATATTTACAGGAACTTACCATTCAGGTACCCAAACACAGAAAAAGGCAGATCCTCAGAGACGACAGAACATTACTAAGGTAGATGCTCCTTACCTCATAATTAAATAATTATCTTTAGGTGCAAAAGCACAGTTAACGTACTGATGGCGTATTTTCTTTAGTTTTTTCTCTTTAGGTGAACTATAGGAAAACTGGAGCAGGAGCTGTCTCCAAAAAAAGAAGCGGAGTGGAGTCCAGAGGGCAGGAGCACTGTCAAGGACACTGCCTAGCTCAAGTCAGAAGAAAAAGGAGACCAGGAAGCAGGAGCCAAGCCGAAGACACAGGCGAGCTTGCGATAGAAGAAGGAGGAGAACAGGAAGAATGAGCCACACCAAAGACTATGCCGAGTACGTGACGGAAGGAGGAGAGGACACTGAGAGCCTGCGAGGGAACAGAACAACCCCACAAGAGAACGTGTAGGAAACACGGAAGCAGAATAGCAAACTCCCAGAATGCTAGAATGCGAATTTCTCTGTTGGGGGAGCAGGTGAGTCCTATACTCCTCCCCTGCCTATTTCCGCCCATTACTGAAGGTGGGATCAACAGGCTCTACAGTGCCTGGGTAAATGGATGAGTGCAAGGGTAGTACCAGAGTGATTGAATGTGTGCATGTGTAGTGCCTTGGTGAATGGGTAGTATGTGAGTGAATGCATGGGTGCAATGGTAGTTCCAGGGTGAAAGGATGAGTGCATTGGTAGTGCATGACTGAATGGAGGGATGCAACAGTAGAGCCTGGTTCAACGGATGACTTCATGAGTAGTGCCTGAGTGAATGCAAGTTTGCATAGACACACCCTGAGTGAATGGATGAGTGCAAAGGTAGTGACTGGATGATTGGATGTATGCAGGGGTAGTGCTTGGCTAAACAGATGAATGCATAGGTAGTGCATGTCAAAATCTTACCTATGTTTCCACAGGAACGACAAGCAAGATGCAAACGCCCAACTTATCCTTGTCACCTTGTGCCCAACAGTAGCAAAACGCCATTAGTGAACCGAGGAAGAGGGGATAAAAAATGATTAAAAAAAAGAATCATTCCACGAAGTCTCTTCTCGAACTTAAGGTTAGTCATTCAGGAAGTTTACTAAATGTAAAAACAAAAGTACATTGAGTATATTATACAATAAAGAAAAGGAATCAGTAGTGTTTTAACCATGTTTGGTTTTCCCCCCTACCTGAATTAATCCTCTCTACCTCTCTGTAGCAAATTAAGCCATCTTGTAAAACAATTGCTATCATTAGCTAAGGTTAAAGAACAAAAAACAATGAAATCTGGGCCCCAAAAGAAAATGACAATGATATGTCTTGAGGCTGTGAAATGGTACCCACCTAAATTAAGCGGGGAGGCACTCTCTGTGACCAGGTAAGCAAAATTCTCCAGCAACTAATTATATTAAAAGAATATCTTGTTATCCTTAGTGTCAGGAATACTAACTAAATTCTTCTATATTTATATTTACAGGAACTTACCATTCAGGTACCCAAACACAGAAAAAGGCAGATCCTCAGAGACGACAGAACAATACTAAGGTAGATGCTCCTTACCTCATAATTAAATAATTATCTTTAGGTGCAAAAGCACAGTTAACGTACTGATGGCGGATTTTCTTTAGTTTTTTCTCATTAGGTGAACTATAGGAAAACTGGAGCAGGAGCTGTCTCCAAAACAAGAAGCGGAGTGGAGTCCAGAGGGCAGGAGCACTGTCAAGGACACTGCCTAGCTCAATTCAGAAGAAAAAGGAGACCAGGAAGCAGGAGCCAAGCCGAAAACACAGGCGAGCTTGCGACAGAAGAAGGAGGAGAGCAGGAAGAATGAGCCACGCCAAAGACTATGCCGAGTACGCGACGGAAGGAGGAGAGGACACTGAGAGCCTGCGAGGGAACAGAACAACCCCACAAGAGAACGTGTAGGAAACACGGAAGCAGAATAGCTAACCCCAGAATGCTAGAATGCGAAGTTCTCTGTTGGGGGAGCAGGTGAGTCCTATACTCCTCCCCTGCCTATTCCCGCCCATTACTGAAGGTGGGATCAACAGGCTCGACAGTGCCTGGGTAAATGGATGAGTGCAAGGGTAGTACCAGAGTGATTGAATGTGTGCATGTGCAGTGCCTTGGTGAATGGGTAGTATGTGAGTGAATGCATGGGTGCAATGGTAGTTCCAGGGTGAAAGGATGAGTGCATTGGTAGTGCGTGACTGAATGGAGGGATGCAACAGTAGAGCCTGGTTCAAAGGATGACTTCATGTGTAGTGCCTGAGTGAATGAAAGTTTGTATAGATACACCCTGAGTGAATGGATGAGTGCAAAGGTAGTGACTGGATGATTGGATGTATGCAGGGGTAGTGCTTGGCTAAACAGATGAATGCATAGGCAGTGCCTGTCAAACTCTTACCTATGTTTCCACAGGAACGACAAGCAAGATGCAAACGCCCAACTTATCCTTGTCACCTTGTGCCCAACAGTATGAAAACGCCATTAGTGAACCGAGGAAGAGGGGATAAAAAATGATTAAACAAAAGAATCATTCCACGAAGTCTCTTCTCAAACTTAAGGTTAGTCATTCAGGAAGTTTACTAAATGTAAAAACAAAAGTACATTGAGTATATTATACAATAAAGAAAAGGAATCAGTAGTGTTTTAACGATGTTTGGTTTTCCCCCCTACCTGAATTAATCCTCTCTTCCTCTCTGTAGCAAATTAAGCCATCTTGTAAAACAATTGCTATAATTAGCTAAGGTTAAAGAACAAAGAGCAATGAAATCTGGGCCCCAAAATAAAATGACAATGATATGTCTTGAGGCTGTGAAATGGTACCCACCTAAATTAAGCGGGGAGGCACTCTCTGTGACCAGGTAAGCAAAATTCTCCAGCAACTAATTATATTAAAAGAATATCTTGTTATCATTAATGTCAGGAATACTAACTAAAGACTTCTATATTTATATTTACAGGAACTTACCATTCAGGTACCCAAACACAGAAAAAGGCAGATCCTCAGAGACGACAGAACATTACTACGGTAGATGCTCCTTACCTCATAATTAAATAATTATCTTTAGGTGCAAAAGCACAGTTAACGTACTGATGGCGGATGTTCTTTAGTTTTTTTCTCATCAGGTGAACTATAGGAAAACTGGAGCAGGAGCTGTCTCCAAAACAAGAAGTGGAGTGGAGTCCAGAGGGCAGGAGCACTGTCAAGGACACTGCCTAGCTCAATTCAGAAGAAAAAGGAGACCAGGAAGCAGGAGCCAAGCCTAAGACACAGGCGAGCTTGCGATAGAAGAAGGAGGAGAACAGGAAGAATGAGCCACACCAAAGACTATGCCGAGTACGCGACGGAAGGAGGAGAGGACACTGAGAGCCTGCGAGGGAACAGAACAACCCCACAAGAGAACGTGTAGGAAACACGGAAGCAGAATAGCAAACCCCCAGAATGCTAGAATGCGAATTTCTCTGTTGGGGGAGCAGGTGAGTCCTATACTCCTCCCCTGCCTATTTCCGCCCATTACTGAAGGTGGGATCAACAGGCTCTACAGTGCCTGGGTAAATGGATGAGTGCAAGGGTAGTACCAGAGTGATTGAATGTGTGCATGTGTAGTGCCTTGGTGAATGGGTAGTATGTGAGTGAATGCATGGATGCAATGGTAGTTCCAGGGTGAAAGGATTAGTGCATTGGTAGTGCATGACTGAATGGAGCGATGCAACAGTAGAGCCTGGTTCAACGGATGACTTCATGAGTAGTGCCTGAGTGAATGAAAGTTTGCATAGACACACCCTGAGTGAATGGATGAGTGCAAAGGTAGTGACTGGATGATTGGATGTATGCAGGGGTAGTGCTTGGCTAAACAGATGAATGCATAGGTAGTGCCTGTCAAAATCTTACCTATGTTTCCACAGGAACGACAAGCAAGATGCAAACGCCCAACTTATCCTTGTCACCTTGTGCCCAACAGTATCAAAACGCCATTAGTGAACCGAGGAAGAGGGGATCAAAAATGATTAAACAAAAGAATCATTCCACGAAGTCTCTTCTCGAACTTAAGGTTAGTCATTCAGGAAGTTTACTAAATGTAAAAACAAAAGTACATTGAGTATATTATACAATAAAGAAAAGGAATCAGTAGTGTTTTAACCATGTTTGGTTTTCCCCCCTACCTGAATTAATCCTCTCTTCCTCTCTGTAGCAAATTAAGCCATCTTGTAAAACAATTGCTATCATTAGCTAAGGTTAAAGAACAAAGAGCAATGAAATCTGGGCCCCAAAAGAAAATGACAATGATAAGTCTTGAGGCTGTGAAATGGTACCCACCTAAATTAAGCGGGGAGGCACTCTCTGTGAGCAGGTAAGCAAAATTCTCCAGCAACTAATTATATTAAAAGAATATCTTGTTATCCTTAGTGTCAGGAATACTAACTAAATTCTTCTATATTTATATTTACAGGAACTTACCATTCAGGTACCCAAACACAGAAAAAGGCAGATCCTCAGAGACGACAGAACATTACTAAGGTAGATGCTCCTTACCTCATAATTAAATAATTATCTTTAGGTGCAAAAGCACAGTTAAAGTACTGATTGCGGATTTTCTTTAGTTTATTCTCATTAGGTGAACTATAGGAAAACTGGAGCAGGAGCTGTCTCCAAAACAAGAAGCGGAGTGGAGTCCAGAGGGCAGGAGCACTGTCAAGGACACTGCCTAGCTCAATTCAGAAGAAAAAGGAGACCAGGAAGCAGGAGCCAAGCCGAAAACACAGGCGAGCTTGCGACAGAAGAAGGAGGAGAGCAGGAAGAATGAGCCACGCCAAAGACTATGCCGAGTACGCGACGTAAGGAGGAGAGGACACTGAGAGCCTGCGAGGGAACAGAACAACCCCACTAGAGAACTTGTAGGAAACCCGGAAGCAGAATAGCTAACCCCAGAATGCTAGAATGCGAAGTTCTCTATTGGGGGAGCAGGTGAGTCCTATACTCCTCCCCTGCCTATTCCCGCCCATTACTGAAGGTGGGATCAACAGGCTCTACAGTGCCTGGGTAAATGGATGAGTGCAAGGGTAGTACCAGAGTGATTGAATGTGTGCATGTGCAGTGCCTTGGTGAATGGGTAGTATGTGAGTGAATGCATGGGTGCAATGGTAGTTCCAGGGTGAAAGGATGAGTGCATTGCTAGTGGATGAGTGAATGGAGGGATGCAACAGTAGAGCCTGGTTCAAAGGATGACTTCATGTGTAGTGCCTGAGTGAATGAAAGTTTGCATAGATACACCCTGAGTGAATGGATGAGTGCAAAGGTAGTGACTGGATGATTGGATGTATGCAGGGGTAGTGCTTGGCTAAACAGATGAATGCATAGGCAGTGCCTGTCAAACTCTTACCTATGTTTCCACAGGAACGACAAGCAAGATGCAAACGCCCAACTTATCCTTGTCACCTTGTGCCCAACAGTATGAAAACGCCATTAGTGAACCGAGGAAGAGGGGATAAAAAATGATTAAACAAAAGAATCATTCCACGAAGTCTCTTCTCAAACTTAAGGTTAGTCATTCAGGAAGTTTGCTAAATGTAAAAACAAAAGTACATTGAGTATAGTATACAATAAAGAAAAGGAATCAGTAGTGTTTTAACGATGTTTGGTTTTTCCCCCTACCTGAATTATTCCTCTCTACCTCTCTGTAGCAAATTAAGCCATCTTGTAAAACAATTGCTATCATTAGCTAAGGTTAAAGAACAAAAAACAATGAAATCTGGGCCCCAAAAGAAAATGACAATGATATGTCTTGAGGCTGGGAAATGGTACCCACCTAAATTAAGCGGGGAGGCACTCTCTGTGACCAGGTAAGCAAAATTCTCCAGCAACTAATTATATTAAAAGAATATCTTGTTATCCTTAGTGTCAGGAATACTAACTAAAGTCTTCTATATTTATATTTACAGGAACTTACCATTCAGGTACCCAAACACAGAAAAAGGCAGATCCTCAGAGACGACAGAACATTACTAAGGTAGATGCTCCTTACCTCATAATTAAATAATTATCTTTAAGTGCAAAAGCACAGTTAACGTACTGATGGCGTATTTTCTTTAGTTTTTTCTCTTTAGGTGAACTATAGGAAAACTGGAGCAGGAGCTGTCTCCAAAAAAAGAAGCGGAGTGGAGTCCAGAGGGCAGGAGCACTGTCAAGGACACTGCCTAGCTCAAGTCAGAAGAAAAAGGAGACCAGGAAGCAGGAGCCAAGCCGAAGACACAGGCGAGCTTGCGATAGAAGAAGGAGGAGAACAGGAAGAATGAGCCACACCAAAGACTATGCCGAGTACGTGACGGAAGGAGGAGAGGACACTGAGAGCCTGCGAGGGAACAGAACAACCCCACAAGAGAACGTGTAGGAAACACGGAAGCAGAATAGGAAACTCCCAGAATGCTAGAATGCGAATTTCTCTGTTGGGGGAGCAGGTGAGTCCTATACTCCTCCCCTGCCTATTTCCGCCCATTACTGAAGGTGGGATCAACAGGCTCTACAGTGCCTGGGTAAATGGATGAGTGCAAGGGTAGTACCAGAGTGATTGAATGTGTGCATGTGTAGTGCCTTGGTGAATGGGTAGTATGTGAGTGAATGCATGGGTGCAATGGTAGTTCCAGGGTGAAAGGATGAGTGCATTGGTAGTGCATGAGTGAATGGAGGGATGCAACAGTAGAGCCTGGTTCAACGGATGACTTCATGAGTAGTGCCTGAGTGAATGAAAGTTTGCATAGACACACCCTGAGTGAATGGATGAGTGCAAAGGTAGTGACTGGATGATTGGATGTATGCAGGGGTAGTGCTTGGCTAAACAGATGAATGCATAGGTAGTGCATGTCAAAATCTTACCTATGTTTCCACAGGAACGACAAGCAAGATGCAAACGCCCAACTTATCCTTGTCACCTTGTGCCCAACAGTATCAAAACGCCATTAGTGAACCGAGGAAGAGGGGATAAAAAATGATTAAAAAAAAGAATCATTCCACGAAGTCTCTTCTCGAACTTAAGGTTAGTCATTCAGGAAGTTTACTAAATGTAAAAACAAAAGTACATTGAGTATATTATACAATAAAGAAAAGGAATCAGTAGTGTTTTAACCATGTTTGGTTTTCCCCCCTACCTGAATTAATCCTCTCTACCTCTCTGTAGCAAATTAAGCCATCTTGTAAAACAATTGCTATCATTAGCTAAGGTTAAAGAACAAAAAACAATGAAATCTGGGCCCCAAAAGAAAATGACAATGATATGTCTTGAGGCTGTGAAATGGTACCCACCTAAATTAAGCGGGGAGGCACTCTCTGTGAGCAGGTAAGCAAAATTCTCCAGCAACTAATTATATTAAAAGAATATCTTGTTATCCTTAGTGTCAGGAATACTAACTAAATTCTTCTATATTTATATTTACAGGAACTTACCATTCAGGTACCCAAACACAGAAAAAGGCAGATCCTCAGAGACGACAGAACATTACTAAGGTAGATGCTCCTTACCTCATAATTAAATAATTATCTTTAGGTGCAAAAGCACAGTTAACGTACTGATGGCGGATTTTCTTTAGTTTTTTCTCATTAGGTGAACTATAGGAAAACTGGAGCAGGAGCTGTCTCCAAAACAAGAAGCGGAGTGGAGTCCAGAGGGCAGGAGCACTGTCAAGGACACTGCCTAGCTCAATTCAGAAGAAAAAGGAGACCAGGAAGCAGGAGCCAAGCCGAAAACACAGGCGAGCTTGCGACAGAAGAAGGAGGAGAGCAGGAAGAATGAGCCACGCCAAAGACTATGCCGAGTACACGACGGAAGGAGGAGAGGACACTGAGAGCCTGCGAGGGAACAGAACAACCCCACTAGAGAACTTGTAGGAAACCCGGAAGCAGAATAGCTAACCCCAGAATGCTAGAATGCGAAGTTCTCTATTGGGGGAGCAGGTGAGTCCTATACTCCTCCCCTGCCTATTCCCGCCCATTACTGAAGGTGGGATCAACAGGCTCGACAGTGCCTGGGTAAATGGATGAGTGCAAGGGTAGTACCAGAGTGATTGAATGTGTGCATGTGTAGTGCCTTGGTGAATGGGTAGTATGTGAGTGAATGCATGGGTGCAATGGTAGTTCCAGGGTGAAAGGATGAGTGCATTGGTAGTGCATGACTGAATGGAGGGATGCAACAGTAGAGCCTGGTTCAAAGGATGACTTCATGTGTAGTGCCTGAGTGAATGAAAGTTTGCATAGATACACCCTGAGTGAATGGATGAGTGCAAAGGTAGTGACTGGATGATTCGATGTATGCAGGGGTAGTGCTTGGCTAAACAGATGAATGCATAGGCAGTGCCTGTCAAACTCTTACCTATGTTTCCACAGGAACGACAAGCAAGATGCAAAGGCCCAACTTATCCTTGTCACCTTGTGCCCAACAGTATGAAAACGCCATTAGTGAACCGAGGAAGAGGGGATAAAAAATGATTAAACAAAAGAATCATTCCACGAAGTCTCTTCTCAAACTTAAGGTTAGTCATTCAGGAAGTTTACTAAATGTAAAAACAAAAGTACATTGAGTATATTATACAATAAAGAAAAGGAATCAGTAGTGTTTTAACGATGTTTGGTTTTCCCCCCTACCTGAATTAATCCTCTCTTCCTCTCTGTAGCAAATTAAGCCATCTTGTAAAACAATTGCTATAATTAGCTAAGGTTAAAGAACAAAGAGCAATAAAATCTGGGCCCCAAAATAAAATGACAATGATATGTCTTGAGGCTGTGAAATGGTACCCACCTAAATTAAGCGGGGAGGCACTCTCTGTGACCAGGTAAGCAAAATTCTCCAGCAACTAATTATATTAAAAGAATATCTTGTTATCATTAATGTCAGGAATACTAACTAAAGACTTCTATATTTATATTTACAGGAACTTACCATTCAGGTACCCAAACACAGAAAAAGGCAGATCCTCAGAGACGACAGAACATTACTAAGGTAGATGCTCCTTACCTCATAATTAAATAATTATCTTTAGGTGCAAAAGCACAGTTAACGTACTGATGGCGGATGTTCTTTAGTTTTTTCTCATCAGGTGAACTATAGGAAAACTGGAGCAGGAGCTGTCTCCAAAACAAGAAGTGGAGTGGAGTCCAGAGGGCAGGAGCACTGTCAAGGACACTGCCTAGCTCAATTCAGAAGAAAAAGGAGACCAGGAAGCAGGAGCCAAGCCGAAGACACAGGCGAGCTTGCGATAGAAGAAGGAGGAGAACAGGAAGAATGAGCCACACCAAAGACTATGCCGAGTACGCGACGGAAGAAGGAGAGGACACTGAGAGCCTGCGAGGGAACAGAACAACCCCACAAGAGAACGTGTAGGAAACACGGAAGCAGAATAGCAAACCCCCAGAATGCTAGAATGCGAATTTCTCTGTTGGGGGAGCAGGTGAGTCCTATACTCCTCCCCTGCCTATTTCCGCCCATTACTGAAGGTGGGATCAACAGGCTCTACAGTGCCTGGGTAAATGGATGAGTGCAAGGGTAGTACCAGAGTGATTGAATGTGTGCATGTGTAGTGCCTTGGTGAATGGGTAGTATGTGAGTGAATGCATGGGTGCAATGGTAGTTCCAGGGTGAAAGGATGAGTGCATTGGTAGTGCATGACTGAATGGAGGGATGCAACAGTAGAGCCTGGTTCAACGGATGACTTCATGAGTAGTGCCTGAGTGAATGAAAGTTTGCATAGACACACCCTGAGTGAATGGATGAGTGCAAAGGTAGTGACTGGATGATTGGATGTATGCAGGGGTAGTGCTTGGCTAAACAGATGAATGCATAGGTAGTGCATGTCAAAATCTTACCTATGTTTCCACAGGAACGACAAGCAAGATGCAAACGCCCAACTTATCCTTGTCACCTTGTGCCCAACAGTATCAAAACGCCATTAGTGAACCGAGGAAGAGGGGATAAAAAATGATTAAACAAAAGAATCATTCCACGAAGTCTCTTCTCGAACTTAAGGTTAGTCATTCAGGAAGTTTACTAAATGTAAAAACAAAAGTACATTGAGTATATTATACAATAAAGAAAAGGAATCAGTAGTGTTTTAACCATGTTTGGTTTTCCCCCCTACCTGAATTAATCCTCTCTTCCTCTCTGTAGCAAATTAAGCCATCTTGTAAAACAATTGCTATCATTAGCTAAGGTTAAAGAACAAAGAGCAATGAAATCTGGGCCCCAAAAGAAAATGACAATGATATGTCTTGAGGCTGTGAAATGGTACCCACCTAAATTAAGCGGGGAGGCACTCTCTGTGACCAGGTAAGCAAAATTCTCCAGCAACTAATTATATTAAAAGAATATCTTGTTATCCTTAGTGTCAGGAATACTAACTAAATTCTTCTATATTTATATTTACAGGAACTTACCATTCAGGTACCCAAACACAGAAAAAGGCAGATCCTCAGAGACGACAGAACAATACTAAGGTAGATGCTCCTTACCTCATAATTAAATAATTATCTTTAGGTGCAAAAGCACAGTTAACGTACTGATGGCGGATTTTCTTTAGTTTTTTCTCATTAGGTGAACTATAGGAAAACTGGAGCAGGAGCTGTCTCCAAAACAAGAAGCGGAGTGGAGTCCAGAGGGCAGGAGCACTGTCAAAGACACTGCCTAGCTCAATTCAGAAGAAAAAGGAGACCAGGAAGCAGGAGCCAAGCCGAAAACACAGGCGAGCTTGCGACAGAAGAAGGAGGAGAGCAGGAAGAATGAGCCACGCCAAAGACTATGCCGAGTACGCGACGGAAGGAGGAGAGGACACTGAGAGCCTGCGAGGGAACAGAACAACCCCACTAGAGAACTTGTAGGAAACCCGGAAGCAGAATAGCTAACCCCAGAATGCTAGAATGCGAAGTTCTCTATTGGGGGAGCAGGTGAGTCCTATACTCCTCCCCTGCCTATTCCCGCCCATTACTGAAGGTGGGATCAACAGGCTCGACAGTGCCTGGGTAAATGGATGAGTGCAAGGGTAGTACCAGAGTGATTGAATGTGTGCTTGTGTAGTGCCTTGGTGAATGGGTAGTATGTGAGTGAATGCATGGGTGCAATGGTAGTTCCAGGGTGAAAGGATGAGTGCATTGGTAGTGCATGACTGAATGGAGGGATGCAACAGTAGAGCCTGGTTCAAAGGATGACTTCATGTGTAGTGCCTGAGTGAATGAAAGTTTGTATAGATACAGCCTGAGTGAATGGATGAGTGCAAAGGTAGTGACTGGATGATTGGATGTATGCAGGGGTAGTGCTTGGCTAAACAGATGAATGCATAGGCAGTGCCTGTCAAACTCTTACCTATGTTTCCACAGGAACGACAAGCAAGATGCAAACGCCCAACTTATTCTTGTCACCTTGTGCCCAACAGTATGAAACGCCATTAGTGAACCGAGGAAGAGGGGATAAAAAATGATTAAACAAAAGAATCATTCCACAAAGTCTCTTCTCAAACTTAAGGTTAGTCATTCAGGAAGTTTACTAAATGTAAAAACAAAAGTACATTGAGTATATTATACAATAAAGAAAAGGAATCAGTAGTGTTTTAACGATGTTTGGTTTTCCCCCCTACCTGAATTAATCCTCTCTTCCTCTCTGTAGCAAATTAAGCCATCTTGTAAAACAATTGCTATAATTAGCTAAGGTTAAAGAACAAAGAGCAATCAAATCAGGGCCCCAAAATAAAATGACAATGATATGTCTTGAGGCTGTGAAATGGTACCCACCTAAATTAAGCGGGGAGGCACTCTCTGTGACCAGGTAAGCAAAATTCTCCAGCAACTAATTATATTAAAAGAATATCTTGTTATCATTAATGTCAGGAATACTAACTAAAGACTTCTATATTTATATTGACAGGAACTTACCATTCAGGTACCCAAACACAGAAAAAGGCAGATCCTCAGAGACGACAGAACATTACTAAGGTAGATGCTCCTTACCTCATAATTAAATAATTATCTTTAGGTGCAAAAGCACAGTTAACGTACTGATGGCGGATGTTCTTTAGTTTTTTCTCATCAGGTGAACTATAGGAAAACTGGAGCAGGAGCTGTCTCCAAAACAAGAAGTGGAGTGGAGTCCAGAGGGCAGGAGCACTGTCAAGGACACTGCCTAGCTCAATTCAGAAGAAAAAGGAGACCAGGAAGCAGGAGCCAAGCCGAAGACACAGGCGAGCTTGCGATAGAAGAAGGAGGAGAACAGGAAGAATGAGCCACACCAAAGACTATGTCGAGTACGCGACGGAAGGAGGAGAGGACACTGAGAACATGCGAGGGAACAGAACAACCCCACAAGAGAACGTGTAGAAAACACGGAAGCAGAATAGCAAACCCCCAGAATGCTAGAATGCGAATTTTTCTGTTGGGGGAGCAGGTGAGTCCTATACTCCTCCCCTGCCTATTTCCGCCCATTACTGAAGGTGGGATCAACAGGCTCTACAGTGCCTGGGTAAATGGATGAGTGCAAGGGTAGTACCAGAGTGATTGAATGTGTGCATGTGTAGTGCCTTGGTGAATGGGTAGTATGTGAGTGAATGCATGGGTGCAATGGTAGTTCCAGGGTGAAAGGATGAGTGCATTGGTAGTGCATGACTGAATGAAGGGATGCAACAGTAGAGCCTGGTTCAACGGATGACTTCATGAGTAGTGCCTGAGTGAATGAAAGTTTGCATAGACACACCCTGAGTGAATGGATGAGTGCAAAGGTAGTGACTGGATGATTGGATGTATGCAGGGGTAGTGCTTGGCTAAACAGATGAATGCATAGGTAGTGCATGTCAAAATCTTACTTATGTTTCCACAGGAACGACAAGCAAGATGCAAACGCCCAACTTATCCTTGTCACCTTGTGCCCAACAGTATCAAAACGCCATTAGTGAACCGAGGAAGAGGGGATAAAAAATGATTAAACAAAAGAATCATTCCACGAAGTCTCTTCTCGAACTTAAGGTTAGTCATTCAGGAAGTTTACTAAATGTAAAAACAAAAGTACATTGAGTATATTATACAATAAAGAAAAGGAATCAGTAGTGTTTTAACCATGTTTGGTTTTCCCCCCTACCTGAATTAATCCTCTCTTCCTCTCTGTAGCAAATTAAGCCATCTTGTAAAACAATTGCTATCATTAGCTAAGGTTAAAGAACAAAGAGCAATGAAATCTGGGCCCCAAAAGAAAATGACAATGATATGTCTTGAGGCTGTGAAATGGTACCCACCTAAATTAAGCGGGGAGGCACTCTCTGTGACCAGGTAAGCAATATTCTCCAGCAACTAATTATATTAAAAGAATATCTTGTTATCCTTAGTGTCAGGAATACTAACTAAATTCTTCTATATTTATATTTACAGGAACTTACCATTCAGGTACCCAAACACAGAAAAAGGCAGATCCTCAGAGACGACAGAACATTACTAAGGTAGATGCTCCTTACCTCATAATTAAATAATTATCTTTAGGTGCAAAAGCACAGTTAACGTACTGATGGCGGATTTTCTTTAGTTTTTTCTCATTAGGTGAACCATAGGAAAACTGGAGCAGGAGCTGTCTCCAAAACAAGAAGCGGAGTGGAGTCCAGAGGGCAGGAGCACTGTCAAGGACACTGCCTAGCTCAATTCAGAAGAAAAAGGAGACCAGGAAGCAGGAGCCAAGCCGAAAACACAGGCGAGCTTGCGACAGAAGAAGGAGGAGAGCAGGAAGAATGAGCCACGCCAAAGACTATGCTGAGTACGCGACGGAAGGAGGAGAGGACACTGAGAGCCTGCGAGGGAACAGAACAACCCCACTAGAGAACTTGTAGGAAACCCGGAAGCAGAATAGCTAACCCCAGAATGCTAGAATGCGAAGTTCTCTATTGGGGGAGCAGGTGAGTCCTATACTCCTCCCCTGCCTATTCCCGCCCATTACTGAAGGTGGGATCAACAGGCTCGACAGTGCCTGGGTAAATGGATGAGTGCAAGGGTAGTACCAGAGTGATTGAATGTGTGCTTGTGTAGTGCCTTGGTGAATGGGTAGTATGTGAGTGAATGCATGGGTGCAATGGTAGTTCCAGGGTGAAAGGATGAGTGCATTGGTAGTGCATGACTGAATGGAGGGATGCAACAGTAGAGCCTGGTTCAAAGGATGACTTCATGTGTAGTGCCTGAGTGAATGAAAGTTTGTATAGATACACCCTGAGTGAATGGATGAGTGCAAAGGTAGTGACTGGATGATTGGATGTATGCAGGGGTAGTGCTTGGCTAAACAGATGAATGCATAGGCAGTGCCTGTCAAACTCTTACCTATGTTTCCACAGGAGCGACAAGCAAGATGCAAACGCCCAACTTATCCTTGTCACCTTGTGCCCAACAGTATGAAAACGCCATTAGTGAACCGAGGAAGAGGGGATAAAAATGATTAAACAAAAGAATCATTCCACGAAGTCTCTTCTTAAACTTAAGGTTAGTCATTCAGGAAGTTTACTAAATGTAAAAACAAAAGTACATTGAGTATATTATACAATAAAGAAAAGGAATCAGTAGTGTTTTAACGATGTTTGGTTTTCCCCCCTACCTGAATTAATCCTCTCTTCCTCTCTGTAGCAAATTAAGCCATCTTGTAAAACAATTGCTATAATTAGCTAAGGTTAAAGAACAAAGAGCAATGAAATCTGGGCCCCAAAATAAAATGACAATGATATGTCTTGAGGCTGTGAAATGGTACCCACCTAAATTAAGCGGGGAGGCACTCTCTGTGACCAGGTAAGCAAAATTCTCCAGCAACTAATTATATTAAAAGAATATCTTGTTATCATTAATGTCAGGAATACTAACTAAAGACTTCTATATTTATATTTACAGGAACTTACCATTCAGGTACCCAAACACAGAAAAAGGCAGATCCTCAGAGACGACAGAACATTACTAAGGTAGATGCTCCTTACCTCATAATTAAATAATTATCTTTAGGTGCAAAAGCACAGTTAACGTACTGATGGCGGATGTTCTTTAGTTTTTTCTCATTAGGTGAACTATAGGAAAACTGGAGCAGGAGCTGTCTCCAAAACAAGAAGCGGAGTGGAGTCCAGAGGGCAGGAGCACTGTCAAGGACACTGCCTAGCTCAATTCAGAAGAAAAAGGAGACCAGGAAGCAGGAGCCAAGCCGAAGACACAGGCGAGCTTGCGACAGCGGAAGGAGGAGAACAGGAAGAATGAGCCACACCAAAGACTATGCCGAGTACGCGACGGAAGGAGGAGAGGACACTGAGAGCCTGCGAGGGAACAGAACAACCCCACAAGAGAACGTGTAGGAAACACGGAAGCAGAATAGCAAACCCCCAGAATGCTAGAATGCGAATTTCTCTGTTGGGGGAGCAGGTGAGTCCTATACTCCTCCCCTGCCTATTTCCGCCCATTACTGAAGGTGGGATCAACAGGCTCTACAGTGCCTGGGTAAATGGATGAGTGCAAGGGTAGTACCAGAGTGATTGAATGTGTGCATGTGTAGTGCCTTGGTGAATGGGTAGTATGTGAGTGAATGCATGGATGCAATGGTAGTTCCAGGGTGAAAGGATGAGTGCATTGGTAGTGCATGAGTGAATGGAGGGATGCAACAGTAGAGCCTGGTTCAACGGATGACTTCATGAGTAGTGCCTGAGTGAATGAAAGTTTGCATAGACACACCCTGAGTGAATGGATGAGTGCAAAGGTAGTGATTGGATGTATGCAGGGGTAGTGCTTGGCTAAACAGATGAATGCATAGGTAGTGCCTGTCAAAATCTTACCTATGTTTCCACAGGAACGACAAGCAAGATGCAAACGCCCAACTTATCCTTGTCACCTTGTGCCCAACAGTATCAAAACGCCATTAGTGAACCGAGGAAGAGGGGATAAAAAAGTGATTAAACAAAAGAATCATTCCACAAAGTCTCTTCTCGAACTTAAGGTTAGTCATTCAGGAAGTTTACTAAATGTAAAAACAAAAGTACATTGAGTATATTATACAATAAAGAAAAGGAATCAGTAGTGTTTTAACCATGTTTGGTTTTCCCCCCTACCTGAATTAATCCTCTCTTCCTCTCTGTAGCAAATTAAGCCATCTTGTAAAACAATTGCTATCATTAGCTAAGGTTAAAGAACAAAGAGCAATGAAATCTGGGCCCCAAAAGAAAATGACAATGATATGTCTTGAGGCTGTGAAATGGTACCCACCTAAATTAAGCGGGGAGGCACTCTCTGTGACCAGGTAAGCAAAATTCTCCAGCAACTAATTATATTAAAAGAATATCTTGTTATCCTTAGTGTCAGGAATACTAACTAAATTCTTCTATATTTATATTTACAGGAACTTACCATTCAGGTACCCAAACACAGAAAAAGGCAGATCCTCAGAGACGACAGAACATTACTAAGGTAGATGCTCATTACCTCATAATTAAATAATTATCTTTAGGTGCAAAAGCACAGTTAAAGTACTGATGGCGGATTTTCTTTAGTTTTTTCTCATTAGGTGAACTATAGGAAAACTGTAGCAGGAGCTGTCTCCAAAACAAGAAGCGGAGTGGAGTCCAGAGGGCAGGAGCACTGTCAAGGACACTGCCTAGCTCAATTCAGAAGAAAAAGGAGACCAGGAAGCAGGAGCCAAGCCGAAAACACAGGCGAGCTTGCGACAGAAGAAGGAGGAGAGCAGGAAGAATGAGCCACGCCAAAGACTATGCCGAGTACGCGACGTAAGGAGGAGAGGACACTGAGAGCCTGCGAGGGAACAGAACAACCCCACTAGAGAACTTGTAGGAAACCCGGAAGCAGAATAGCTAACCCCAGAATGCTAGAATGCGAAGTTCTCTATTGGGGGAGCAGGTGAGTCCTATACTCCTCCCCTGCCTATTCCCGCCCATTACTGAAGGTGGGATCAACAGGCTCGACAGTGCCTGGGTAAATGGATGAGTGCAAGGGTAGTACCAGAGTGATTGAATGTGTGCTTGTGTAGTGCCTTGGTGAATGGGTAGTATGTGAGTGAATGCATGGGTGCAATGGTAGTTCCAGGGTGAAAGGATGAGTGCATTGGTAGTGCATGACTGAATGGAGGGATGCAACAGTAGAGCCTGGTTCAAAGGATGACTTCATGAGTAGTGCCTGAGTGAATGAAAGTTTGCATAGATACACCCTGAGTGAATGGATGAGTGCAAAGGTAGTGACTGGATGATTGGATGTATGCAGGGATAGTGCTTGGCTAAACAGATGAATGCATAGGCAGTGCCTGTCAAACTCTTACCTATGTTTCCACAGGAACGACAAGCAAGATGCAAACGCCCAACTTATCCTTGTCACCTTGTGCCCAACAGTATGAAAACGCCATTAGTGAACCGAGGAAGAGGGGATAAAAAATGATTAAACAAAAGAATCATTCCACAAAGTCTCTTCTCAAACTTAAGGTTAGTCATTCAGGAAGTTTACTAAATGTAAAAACAAAAGTACATTGAGTATATTATACAATAAAGAAAAGGAATCAGTAGTGTTTTAACGATGTTTGGTTTTCCCCCCTACCTGAATTAATCCTCTCTTCCTCTCTGTAGCAAATTAAGCCATCTTGTAAAACAATTGCTATCATTAGCTAAGGTTAAAGAACAAAGAGCAATGAAATCTGGGCCCCAAAAGAAAATGACAATGATATGTCTTGAGGCTGTAAAATGGTACCCACCTAAATTAAGCGGGGAGGCACTCTCTGTGACCAGGTAAGCAAAATTCTCCAGCAACTAATTATATTAAAAGAATATCTTGTTATCCTTAGTGTCAGGAATACTAACTAAAGTCTTCTATATTTATATTTACAGGAACTTACCATTCAGGTACCCAAAAACAGAAAAAGGCAGATCCTCAGAGACGACAGAACATTACTAAGGTAGATGCTCCTTACCTCATAATTAAATAATTATCTTTAGGTGCAAAAGCACAGTTAACGTACTGATGGCGGATGTTCTTTAGTTTTTTCTCATTAGGTGAACTATAGGAAAACTGGAGCAGGAGCTGTCTCCAAAACAAGAAGCGGAGTGGAGTCCAGAGGTCAGGAGCACTGTCAAGGACACTGCCTAGCTCAATTCAGAAGAAAAAGGAGACCAGGAAGCAGGAGCCAAGCCGAAGACACAGGCGAGCTTGCGACAGAAGAAGGAGGAGAGCAGGAAGAATGAGCCATGCCAAAGACTATGCCGAGTACGCGACGGAAGGAGGAGAGGACACTGAGAGCCTGCGAGGGAACAGAACAACCCCACAAGAGAACGTGTAGGAAACACGGAAGCAGAATAGCAAACCCCCAGAATGCTAAAATGCGAAATTCTCTGTTGGGGGAGCAGGTGAGTCCTATACTCCTCCCCTGCCTATTTCCGCCCATTACTGAAGGTGGGATCAACAGGCTCTACAGTGCCTGGGTAAATGGATGAGTGCAAGGGTAGTACCAGAGTGATTGAATGTGTGCATGTGTAGTGCCTTGGTGAATGGGTAGTATGTGAGTGAATGCATGGGTGCAATGGTAGTTCCAGGGTGAAAGGATGAGTGCATTGGTAGTGCATGACTGAATGGAGGGATGCAACAGTAGAGCCTGGTTCAAAGGATGACTTCATGTGTAGTGCCTGAGTGAATGAAAGTTTGCATAGATACACCCTGAGTGAATGGATGAGTGCAAAGGTAGTGACTGGATGATTGGATGTATGCAGGGATAGTGCTTGGCTAAACAGATGAATGCATAGGCAGTGCCTGTCAAACTCTTACCTATGTTTCCACAGGAACGACAAGCAAGATGCAAACGCCCAACTTATCCTTGTCACCTTGTGCCCAACAGTATGAAAACGCCATTAGTGAACCGAGGAAGAGGGGATAAAAAATGATTAAACAAAAGAATCATTCCACAAAGTCTCTTCTCAAACTTAAGGTTAGTCATTCAGGAAGTTTACTAAATGTAAAAACAAAAGTACATTGAGTATATTATACAATAAAGAAAAGGAATCAGTAGTGTTTTAACGATGTTTGGTTTTCCCCCCTACCTGAATTAATCCTCTCTTCCTCTCTGTAGCAAATTAAGCCATCTTGTAAAACAATTGCTATCATTAGCTAAGGTTAAAGAACAAAGAGCAATGAAATCTGGGCCCCAAAAGAAAATGACAATGATATGTCTTGAGGCTGTGAAATGGTACCCACCTAAATTAAGCGGGGAGGCACTCTCTGTGACCAGGTAAGCAAAATTCTCCAGCAACTAATTATATTAAAAGAATATCTTGTTATCCTTAGTGTCAGGAATACTAACTAAAGTCTTCTATATTTATATTTACAGGAACTTACCATTCAGGTACCCAAAAACAGAAAAAGGCAGATCCTCAGAGACGACAGAACATTACTAAGGTAGATGCTCCTTACCTCATAATTAAATAATTATCTTTAGGTGCAAAAGCACAGTTAACGTACTGATGGCGGATGTTCTTTAGTTTTTTCTCATTAGGTGAACTATAGGAAAACTGGAGCAGGAGCTGTCTCCAAAACAAGAAGCGGAGTGGAGTCCAGAGGTCAGGAGCACTGTCAAGGACACTGCCTAGCTCAATTCAGAAGAAAAAGGAGACCAGGAAGCAGGAGCCAAGCCGAAGACACAGGCGAGCTTGCGACAGAAGAAGGAGGAGAGCAGGAAGAATGAGCCATGCCAAAGACTATGCCGAGTACGCGACGGAAGGAGGAGAGGACACTGAGAGCCTGCGAGGGAACAGAACAACCCCACAAGAGAACGTGTAGGAAACACGGAAGCAGAATAGCAAACCCCCAGAATGCTAAAATGCGAAATTCTCTGTTGGGGGAGCAGGTGAGTCCTATACTCCTCCCCTGCCTATTTCCTCCCATTACTGAAGGTGGGATCAACAGGCTCTACAGTGCCTGGGTAAATGGATGAGTGCAAGGGTAGTACCAGAGTGATTGAATGTGTGCATGTGTAGTGCCTTGGTGAATGGGTAGTATGTGAGTGAATGCATGGGTGCAATGGTAGTTCCAGGGTGAAAGGATGAGTGCATTGGTAGTGCATGACTGAATGGAGGGATGCAACAGTAGAGCCTGGTTCAACGGATAACTTCATGAGTAGTGCCTGAGTGAATGAAAGTTTGCATAGACACACCCTGAGTGAATGGATGAGTGCAAAGGAAGTGACTGGATGATTGGATGTATGCAGGGGTAGTGCTTGGCTAAACAGATGAATGCATAGGTAGTGCCTGTCAAAATCTTACCTATGTTTCCACAGGAACGACAAGCAAGATGCAAACGCCCAACTTATCCTTGTCACCTTGTGCCCAACAGTATCAAAACGCCATTAGTGAACCGAGGAAGAGGGGTTAAAAAATGATTAAACAAAAGAATCATTCCACGAAGTCTCTTCTTAAACTTAAGGTTAGTCATTCAGGAAGTTTACTAAATGTAAAAACAAAAGTACATTGAGTATATTATACAATAAAGAAAAGGAATCAGTAGTGTTTTAACCATGTTTGGTTTTCCCCCCTATCTGAATTAATCCTCTCTTCCTCTCTGTAGCAAATTAAGCCATCTTGTAAAACAATTGCTATCATTAGCTAAGGTTAAAGAACAAAGAGCAATGAAATCTGGGCCCCAAAAGAAAATGACAATGATATGTCTTGAGGCTGTGAAATGGTACCCACCTAAATTAAGCGGGGAGGCACTCTCTGTGACCAGGTAAGCAAAATTCTCCAGCAACTAATTATATTAAAAGAATATCTTGTTATCCTTAGTGTCAGGAATACTAACTAAATTCTTCTATATTTATATTTACAGGAACTTACCATTCAGGTACCCAAACACAGAAAAAGGCAGATCCTCAGAGACGACAGAACATTACTAAGGTAGATGCTCCTTACCTCATAATTAAATAATTATCTTTAGGTGCAAAAGCACAGTTAACGTACTGATGGCGGATTTTCTTTAGTTTTTTCTCATTAGGTGAACTATAGGAAAACTGGAGCAGGAGCTGTCTCCAAAACAAGAAGCGGAGTGGAGTCCAGAGGGCAGGAGCACTGTCAAGGACACTGCCTAGCTCAATTCAGAAGAAAAAGGAGACCAGGAAGCAGGAGCCAAGCGGAAAACACAGGGGAGCTTGCGACAGAAGAAGGAGGAGAGCAGGAAGAATGAGCCACGCCAAAGACTATGCCGAGTACGCGACGGAAGGAGGAGAGGACACTGAGAGCCTGCGAGGGAACAGAACAACCCCACTAGAGAACTTGTAGGAAACCCGGAAGCAGAATAGCTAACCCCAGAATGCTAGAATGCGAAGTTCTCTATTGGGGGAGCAGGTGAGTCCTATACTCCTCTCTGCCTATTCCCGCCCATTACTGAAGGTGGGATCAACAGGCTCGACAGTGCCTGGGTAAATGGATGAGTGCAAGGGTAGTACCAGAGTGATTGAATGTGTGCTTGTGTAGTGCCTTGGTGAATGGGTAGTATGTGAGTGAATGCATGGGTGCAATGGTAGTTCCAGGGTGAAAGGATGAGTGCATTGGTAGTGCATGACTGAATGGAGGGATGCAACAGTAGAGCCTGGTTCAAAGGATGACTTCATGTGTAGTGCCTGAGTGAATGAAAGTTTGCATAGATACACCCTGAGTGAATGGATGAGTGCAAAGGTAGTGACTGGATGATTGGATGTATGCAGGGGTAGTGCTTGGTTAAACAGATGAATGCATAGGCAGTGCCTGTCAAACTCTTACCTATGTTTCCACAGGAACGACAAGCAAGATGCAAACGCCCAACTTATCCTTGTCACCTTGTGCCCAACAGTATGAAAACGCCATTAGTGAACCGAGGAAGAGGGGATAAAAAAGGATTAAACAAAAGAATCATTCCACGAAGTCTCTTCTCAAACTTAAGGTTAGTCATTCAGGAAGTTTACTAAATGTAAAAACAAAAGTACATTGAGTATATTATACAATAAAGAAAAGGAATCAGTAGTGTTTTAACGATGTTTGGTTTTCCCCCCTACCTGAATTAATCCTCTCTTCCTCTCTGTAGCAAATTAAGCCATCTTGTAAAACAATTGTTATCATTAGCTAAGGTTAAAGAACAAAGAGCAATGAAATCTGAGCCCCAAAAGAAAATGACAATGATATGTCTTGAGGCTGTGAAATAGTACCCACCTAAATTAAGCGGGGAGGCACTCTCTGTGACCAGGTAAGCAAAATTCTCCAGCAACTAATTATATTAAAAGAATATCTTGTTATCCTTAGTGTCAGGAATACTAACTAAAGTCTTCTATATTTATATTTACAGGAACTTACCATTCAGGTTCCCAAAAACAGAAAAAGGCAGATCCTCAGAGATGACAGAACATTACTAAGGTAGATGCTCCTTACCTCATAATTAAATAATTATCTTTAGGTGCAAAAGCACAGTTAACGTACTGATGGCGGATTTTCTTTAGTTTTTTCTCATTAGGTGAACTATAGGAAAACTGGAGCAGGAGCTGTCTCCAAAACAAGAAGCGGAGTGGAGTCGAGAGGGCAGGAGCACTGTCAAGTGCACTGCCTAGCTCAATTCAAAAGTAAATGGAGACCAGGAAGCAGGAGCCAAGCCGAAGACAAAGCCGAGCTTGCGACGGAAGAAGGAGGAGAGCAGGAAGAATGAGCCACGCCAAAGACTATGCCGAGTACGCGACGGAAGGAGGAGAGGACACTGAGAGCCTGCGAGGGAACAGAACAACCCCACTAGAGAACTTGTAGGAAACCCGGAAGCAGAATAGCTAACCCCAGAATGCTAGAATGCGAAGTTCTCTATTGGGGGAGCAGGTGAGTCCTATACTCCTCCCCTGCCTATTCCCGCCCATTACTGAAGGTGGGATCAACAGGCTCGACAGTGCCTGGGTAAATGGATGAGTGCAAGGGTAGTACCAGAGTGATTGAATGTGTGCATGTGTAGTGCCTTGGTGAATGGGTAGTATGTGAGTGAATGCATGGGTGCAATGGTAGTTACAGGGTGAAAGGATGAGTGCATTGGTAGTGCATGAGTGAATGGAGGGATGCAACAGTAGAGCCTGGTTCAATGGATGACTTCATGAGTAGTGCCTGAGTGAATGAAAGTTTGCATAGATACACCCTGAGTGAATGGATGAGTGCAAAGGTAGTGACTGGATGATTGGATGTATGCAGGGGTAGTGCTTGGCTAAACAGATGAATGCATAGGTAGTGCCTGTCAAACTCTTACCTATGTTTCCACAGGAACGACAAGCAAGATGCAAACGCCCAACTTATCCTTGTCACCTTGTGCCCAACAGTATCAAAACGCCATTAGTGAACCGAGGAAGAGGGGATAAAAAATGATTAAACAAAAGAATCATTCCACAAAGTCTCTTCTCAAACTTAAGGCTAGTCATTCAGGAAGTTTACTAAATGTAAAAACAACAGTACATTGAGTATATTATACAATACAGAAAAGGAATAAGTAGTGTTTTAACGATTTTTGGTTTTCCCCCCTACCTGAATTAATCCTCTCTTCCTATCTGTAGCAAATTAAGCCATCTTGTAAAACAATTGCTATCATTAGCTAAGGTTAAAGAACAAAGAGCAATGAAATCTGGGCCCCAAAAGAAAATGACAATGATATGTCTTGAGGCTGTGAAATGGTACCCACCTAAATTAAGCGGGGAGGCACTCTCTGTGACCAGGTAAGCAAAATTCTCCATCAACTAATTATATTAAAAGAATATCTTGTTATCCTTACTGTCAGGAATACTAACTAAAGTCTTCTATATTTATATTTACAAGAACTTACCATTCAGGTACCCAAACACAGAAAAAGGCAGATCCTCAGAGACGACAGAACATTACTAAGGTAGATGCTCCTTACCTCATAATTAAATAATTATCTTTAGGTGCAAAAGCACAGTTAACGTACTGATGGCGGATTTTCTTTAGTTTTTTCTCTTTAGGTGAACTATAGGAAAACTGGAGCAGGAGCTGTCTCCAAAACAAGAGGCGGAGTGGAGTCCAGAGGGCAGGAGCACTGTCAAGGACACTGCCTAGCTCAAGTCAGAAGAAAAAGGAGACCAGGAAGCAGGAGCCAAGCCGAAGACACAGGCGAGCTTGCGACAGAAGAAGGAGGAGAGCAGGAAGAATGAGTCACACCAAAGACTATGCCGAGTACGCGACGGAAGGAGGAGAGGACACTGAGAGCCTGCGAGGGAACAGAACAACCCCACAAGAGAACTTGTAGGAAACCCGGAAGCAGAATAGCAAACCCCAGAATGCTAGAATGCGAAGTTCTCTATTGGGGGAGCAGGTGAGTCCTATACTCCTCCCCTGCCTATTCCCGCCCATTACTGAAGGTGGGATCAACAGGCTCGACAGTGCCTGGGTAAATGGATGAGTGCAAGGGTAGTACCAGAGTGATTGAATGTGTGCATGTGTAGTGCCTTGGTGAATGGGTAGTATGTGAGTGAATGCATGGGTGCAATGGTAGTTCCAGGGTGAAAGGATGAGTGCATTGGTAGTGCATGACTGAATGGAGGGATGCAACAGTAGAGCCTGGTTCAACGGATGACTTCATGAGTAGTGCCTGAGTGAATGAAAGTTTGCATAGACACACCCTGAGTGAATGGATGAGTGCAAAGGTAGTGACTGGATGATTGGATGTATGCAGGGGTAGTGCTTGGCTAAACAGATGAATGCATAGGCAGTGCCTGTCAAACTCTTACCTATGTTTCCACAGGAACGACAAGCAAGATGCAAACGCCCAACTTATCCTTGTCACCTTGTGCCCAACAGTATGAAAACGCCATTAGTGAACCGAGGAAGAGGGGATAAAAAATGATTAAACAAAGAATCATTCCACGAAGTCTCTTCTCAAACTTAAGGTTAGTCATTCAGGAAGTTTACTAAATGTAAAAACAAAAGTACATTGAGTATATTATACAATAAAGAAAAGGAATCAGTAGTGTTTTAACGATGTTTGGTTTTCCCCCCTACCTGAATTAATCCTCTCTTCCTCTCTGTAGCAAATTAAGCCATCTTGTAAAACAGTTGCTATCATTAGCTAAGGTTAAAGAACAAAGAGCAATGAAATCTGGGCCCCAAAAGAAAATGACAATGATATGTCTTGAGGCTGTGAAATGGTACCCACCTAAATTAAGTGGGGAGGCACTCTCTGTGACCAGGTAAGCAAAATTCTCCAGCAACTAATTATATTAAAAGAATATCTTGTTATCCTTAGTGTCAGGAATACTAACAAAAGTGTTCTATATTTATATTTACAGGAACTTACCATTCAGGTACCCAAAAACAGAAAAAGGCAGATCCTCAGAGACGACAGAACATTACTAAGGTAGATGCTCCTTACCTCATAATTAAATAATTATCTTTAGGTGCAAAAGCACAGTTAACGTACTGATGGCGGATGTTCTTTAGTTTTTTCTCATTAGGTGAACTATAGGAAAACTGGAGCAGGAGCTGTCTCCAAAACAAGAAGCGGAGTGGAGTCCAGAGGTCAGGAGCACTGTCAAGGACACTGCCTAGCTCAATTCAGAAGAAAAAGGAGACCAGGAAGCAGGAGCCAAGCCGAAGACACAGGCGAGCTTGCGACAGAAGAAGGAGGAGAGCAGGAAGAATGAGCCATGCCAAAGACTATGCCGAGTACGCGACGGAAGGAGGAGAGGACACTGAGAGCCTGCGAGGGAACAGAACAACCCCACAAGAGAACGTGTAGGAAACACGGAAGCAGAATAGCAAACCCCCAGAATGCTAAAATGCGAAATTCTCTGTTGGGGGAGCAGGTGAGTCCTATACTCCTCCCCTGCCTATTTCCGCCCATTACTGAAGGTGGGATCAACAGGCTCTACAGTGCCTGGGTAAATGGATGAGTGCAAGGGTAGTACCAGAGTGATTGAATGTGTGCATGTGTAGTGCCTTGGTGAATGGGTAGTATGTGAGTGAATGCATGGGTGCAATGGTAGTTCCAGGGTGAAAGGATGAGTGCATTGGTAGTGCATGACTGAATGGAGGGATGCAACAGTAGAGCCTGGTTCAAAGGATGACTTCATGTGTAGTGCCTGAGTGAATGAAAGTTTGCATAGATACACCCTGAGTGAATGGATGAGTGCAAAGGTAGTGACTGGATGATTGGATGTATGCAGGGATAGTGCTTGGCTAAACAGATGAATGCATAGGCAGTGCCTGTCAAACTCTTACCTATGTTTCCACAGGAACGACAAGCAAGATGCAAACGCCCAACTTATCCTTGTCACCTTGTGCCCAACAGTATGAAAACGCCATTAGTGAACCGAGGAAGAGGGGATAAAAAATGATTAAACAAAAGAATCATTCCACAAAGTCTCTTCTCAAACTTAAGGTTAGTCATTCAGGAAGTTTACTAAATGTAAAAACAAAAGTACATTGAGTATATTATACAATAAAGAAAAGGAATCAGTAGTGTTTTAACGATGTTTGGTTTTCCCCCCTACCTGAATTAATCCTCTCTTCCTCTCTGTAGCAAATTAAGCCATCTTGTAAAACAATTGCTATCATTAGCTAAGGTTAAAGAACAAAGAGCAATGAAATCTGGGCCCCAAAAGAAAATGACAATGATATGTCTTGAGGCTGTGAAATGGTACCCACCTAAATTAAGCGGGGAGGCACTCTCTGTGACCAGGTAAGCAAAATTCTCCAGCAACTAATTATATTAAAAGAATATCTTGTTATCCTTAGTGTCAGGAATACTAACTAAAGTCTTCTATATTTATATTTACAGGAACTTACCATTCAGGTACCCAAAAACAGAAAAAGGCAGATCCTCAGAGACGACAGAACATTACTAAGGTAGATGCTCCTTACCTCATAATTAAATAATTATCTTTAGGTGCAAAAGCACAGTTAACGTACTGATGGCGGATGTTCTTTAGTTTTTTCTCATTAGGTGAACTATAGGAAAACTGGAGCAGGAGCTGTCTCCAAAACAAGAAGCGGAGTGGAGTCCAGAGGTCAGGAGCACTGTCAAGGACACTGCCTAGCTCAATTCAGAAGAAAAAGGAGACCAGGAAGCAGGAGCCAAGCCGAAGACACAGGCGAGCTTGCGACAGAAGAAGGAGGAGAGCAGGAAGAATGAGCCATGCCAAAGACTATGCCGAGTACGCGACGGAAGGAGGAGAGGACACTGAGAGCCTGCGAGGGAACAGAACAACCCCACAAGAGAACGTGTAGGAAACACGGAAGCAGAATAGCAAACCCCCAGAATGCTAAAATGCGAAATTCTCTGTTGGGGGAGCAGGTGAGTCCTATACTCCTCCCCTGCCTATTTCCGCCCATTACTGAAGGTGGGATCAACAGGCTCTACAGTGCCTGGGTAAATGGATGAGTGCAAGGGTAGTACCAGAGTGATTGACGGTGCATGTGTAGTGCCTTGGTGAATGGGTAGTATGTGAGTGAATGCATGGGTGCAATGGTAGTTCCAGGGTGAAAGGATGAGTGCATTGGTAGTGCATGACTGAATGGAGGGATGCAACAGTAGAGCCTGGTTCAACGGATAACTTCATGAGTAGTGCCTGAGTGAATGAAAGTTTGCATAGACACACCCTGAGTGAATGGATGAGTGCAAAGGAAGTGACTGGATGATTGGATGTATGCAGGGGTAGTGCTTGGCTAAACAGATGAATGCATAGGTAGTGCCTGTCAAAATCTTACCTATGTTTCCACAGGAACGACAAGCAAGATGCAAACGCCCAACTTATCCTTGTCACCTTGTGCCCAACAGTATCAAAACGCCATTAGTGAACCGAGGAAGAGGGGTTAAAAAATGATTAAACAAAAGAATCATTCCACGAAGTCTCTTCTTAAACTTAAGGTTAGTCATTCAGGAAGTTTACTAAATGTAAAAACAAAAGTACATTGAGTATATTATACAATAAAGAAAAGGAATCAGTAGTGTTTTAACCATGTTTGGTTTTCCCCCCTATCTGAATTAATCCTCTCTTCCTCTCTGTAGCAAATTAAGCCATCTTGTAAAACAATTGCTATCATTAGCTAAGGTTAAAGAACAAAGAGCAATGAAATCTGGGCCCCAAAAGAAAATGACAATGATATGTCTTGAGGCTGTGAAATGGTACCCACCTAAATTAAGCGGGGAGGCACTCTCTGTGACCAGGTAAGCAAAATTCTCCAGCAACTAATTATATTAAAAGAATATCTTGTTATCCTTAGTGTCAGGAATACTAACTAAATTCTTCTATATTTATATTTACAGGAACTTACCATTCAGGTACCCAAACACAGAAAAAGGCAGATCCTCAGAGACGACAGAACATTACTAAGGTAGATGCTCCTTACCTCATAATTAAATAATTATCTTTAGGTGCAAAAGCACAGTTAACGTACTGATGGCGGATTTTCTTTAGTTTTTTCTCATTAGGTGAACTATAGGAAAACTGGAGCAGGAGCTGTCTCCAAAACAAGAAGCGGAGTGGAGTCCAGAGGGCAGGAGCACTGTCAAGGACACTGCCTAGCTCAATTCAGAAGAAAAAGGAGACCAGGAAGCAGGAGCCAAGCCGAAAACACAGGCGAGCTTGCGACAGAAGAAGGAGGAGAGCAGGAAGAATGAGCCACGCCAAAGACTATGCCGAGTACGCGACGGAAGGAGGAGAGGACACTGAGAGCCTGCGAGGGAACAGAACAACCCCACTAGAGAACTTGTAGGAAACCCGGAAGCAGAATAGCTAACCCCAGAATGCTAGAATGCGAAGTTCTCTATTGGGGGAGCAGGTGAGTCCTATACTCCTCTCTGCCTATTCCCGCCCATTACTGAAGGTGGGATCAACAGGCTCGACAGTGCCTGGGTAAATGGATGAGTGCAAGGGTAGTACCAGAGTGATTGAATGTGTGCTTGTGTAGTGCCTTGGTGAATGGGTAGTATGTGAGTGAATGCATGGGTGCAATGGTAGTTCCAGGGTGAAAGGATGAGTGCATTGGTAGTGCATGACTGAATGGAGGGATGCAACAGTAGAGCCTGGTTCAAAGGATGACTTCATGTGTAGTGCCTGAGTGAATGAAAGTTTGCATAGATACACCCTGAGTGAATGGATGAGTGCAAAGGTAGTGACTGGATGATTGGATGTATGCAGGGGTAGTGCTTGGTTAAACAGATGAATGCATAGGCAGTGACTGTCAAACTCTTACCTATGTTTCCACAGGAACGACAAGCAAGATGCAAACGCCCAACTTATTCTTGTCACCTTGTGCCCAACAGTATGAAAACGCCATTAGTGAACCGAGGAAGAGGGGATAAAAAAGGATTAAACAAAAGAATCATTCCACGAAGTCTCTTCTCAAACTTAAGGTTAGTCATTCAGGAAGTTTACTAAATGTAAAAACAAAAGTACATTGAGTATATTATACAATAAAGAAAAGGAATCAGTAGTGTTTTAACGATGTTTGGTTTTCCCCCCTACCTGAATTAATCCTCTCTTCCTCTCTGTAGCAAATTAAGCCATCTTGTAAAACAATTGTTATCATTAGCTAAGGTTAAAGAACAAAGAGCAATGAAATCTGAGCCCCAAAAGAAAATGACAATGATATGTCTTGAGGCTGTGAAATAGTACCCACCTAAATTAAGCGGGGAGGCACTCTCTGTGACCAGGTAAGCAAAATTCTCCAGCAACTAATTATATTAAAAGAATATCTTGTTATCCTTAGTGTCAGGAATACTAACTAAAGTCTTCTATATTTATATTTACAGGAACTTACCATTCAGGTTCCCAAAAACAGAAAAAGGCAGATCCTCAGAGATGACAGAACATTACTAAGGTAGATGCTCCTTACCTCATAATTAAATAATTATCTTTAGGTGCAAAAGCACAGTTAACGTACTGATGGCGGATTTTCTTTAGTTTTTTCTCATTAGGTGAACTATAGGAAAACTGGAGCAGGAGCTGTCTCCAAAACAAGAAGCGGAGTGGAGTCGAGAGGGCAGGAGCACTGTCAAGTGCACTGCCTAGCTCAATTCAAAAGTAAATGGAGACCAGGAAGCAGGAGCCAAGCCGAAGACAAAGCCGAGCTTGCGACGGAAGAAGGAGGAGAGCAGGAAGAATGAGCCACGCCAAAGACTATGCCGAGTACGCGACGGAAGGAGGAGAGGACACTGAGAGCCTGCGAGGGAACAGAACAACCCCACTAGAGAACTTGTAGGAAACCCGGAAGCAGAATAGCTAACCCCAGAATGCTAGAATGCGAAGTTCTCTATTGGGGGAGCAGGTGAGTCCTATACTCCTCCCCTGCCTATTCCCGCCCATTACTGAAGGTGGGATCAACAGGCTCGACAGTGCCTGGGTAAATGGATGAGTGCAAGGGTAGTACCAGAGTGATTGAATGTGTGCATGTGTAGTGCCTTGGTGAATGGGTAGTATGTGAGTGAATGCATGGGTGCAATGGTAGTTACAGGGTGAAAGGATGAGTGCATTGGTAGTGCATGAGTGAATGGAGGGATGCAACAGTAGAGCCTGGTTCAATGGATGACTTCATGAGTAGTGCCTGAGTGAATGAAAGTTTGCATAGATACACCCTGAGTGAATGGATGAGTGCAAAGGTAGTGACTGGATGATTGGATGTATGCAGGGGTAGTGCTTGGCTAAACAGATGAATGCATAGGTAGTGCCTGTCAAACTCTTACCTATGTTTCCACAGGAACGACAAGCAAGATGCAAACGCCCAACTTATCCTTGTCACCTTGTGCCCAACAGTATCAAAACGCCATTAGTGAACCGAGGAAGAGGGGATAAAAAATGATTAAACAAAAGAATCATTCCACAAAGTCTCTTCTCAAACTTAAGGCTAGTCATTCAGGAAGTTTACTAAATGTAAAAACAACAGTACATTGAGTATATTATACAATACAGAAAAGGAATAAGTAGTGTTTTAACGATTTTTGGTTTTCCCCCCTACCTGAATTAATCCTCTCTTCCTATCTGTAGCAAATTAAGCCATCTTGTAAAACAATTGCTATCATTAGCTAAGGTTAAAGAACAAAGAGCAATGAAATCTGGGCCCCAAAAGAAAATGACAATGATATGTCTTGAGGCTGTGAAATGGTACCCACCTAAATTAAGCGGGGAGGCACTCTCTGTGACCAGGTAAGCAAAATTCTCCATCAACTAATTATATTAAAAGAATATCTTGTTATCCTTAGTGTCAGGAATACTAACTAAAGTCTTCTATATTTATATTTACAAGAACTTACCATTCAGGTACCCAAACACAGAAAAAGGCAGATCCTCAGAGACGACAGAACATTACTAAGGTAGATGCTCCTTACCTCATAATTAAATAATTATCTTTAGGTGCAAAAGCACAGTTAACGTACTGATGGCGGATTTTCTTTAGTTTTTTCTCTTTAGGTGAACTATAGGAAAACTGGAGCAGGAGCTGTCTCCAAAACAAGAGGCGGAGTGGAGTCCAGAGGGCAGGAGCACTGTCAAGGACACTGCCTAGCTCAAGTCAGAAGAAAAAGGAGACCAGGAAGCAGGAGCCAAGCCGAAGACACAGGCGAGCTTGCGACAGAAGAAGGAGGAGAGCAGGAAGAATGAGCCACACCAAAGACTATGCCGAGTACGCGACGGAAGGAGGAGAGGACACTGAGAGCCTGCGAGGGAACAGAACAACCCCACAAGAGAACTTGTAGGAAACCCGGAAGCAGAATAGCAAACCCCAGAATGCTAGAATGCGAAGTTCTCTATTGGGGGAGCAGGTGAGTCCTATACTCCTCCCCTGCCTATTCCCGCCCATTACTGAAGGTGGGATCAACAGGCTCGACAGTGCCTGGGTAAATGGATGAGTGCAAGGGTAGTACCAGAGTGATTGAATGTGTGCATGTGTAGTGCCTTGGTGAATGGGTAGTATGTGAGTGAATGCATGGGTGCAATGGTAGTTCCAGGGTGAAAGGATGAGTGCATTGGTAGTGCATGACTGAATGGAGGGATGCAACAGTAGAGCCTGGTTCAACGGATGACTTCATGAGTAGTGCCTGAGTGAATGAAAGTTTGCATAGACACACCCTGAGTGAATGGATGAGTGCAAAGGTAGTGACTGGATGATTGGATGTATGCAGGGGTAGTGCTTGGCTAAACAGATGAATGCATAGGCAGTGCCTGTCAAACTCTTACCTATGTTTCCACAGGAACGACAAGCAAGATGCAAACGCCCAACTTATCCTTGTCACCTTGTGCCCAACAGTATGAAAACGCCATTAGTGAACCGAGGAAGAGGGGATAAAAAATGATTAAACAAAGAATCATTCCACGAAGTCTCTTCTCAAACTTAAGGTTAGTCATTCAGGAAGTTTACTAAATGTAAAAACAAAAGTACATTGAGTATATTATACAATAAAGAAAAGGAATCAGTAGTGTTTTAACGATGTTTGGTTTTCCCCCCTACCTGAATTAATCCTCTCTTCCTCTCTGTAGCAAATTAAGCCATCTTGTAAAACAGTTGCTATCATTAGCTAAGGTTAAAGAACAAAGAGCAATGAAATCTGGGCCCCAAAAGAAAATGACAATGATATGTCTTGAGGCTGTGAAATGGTACCCACCTAAATTAAGTGGGGAGGCACTCTCTGTGACCAGGTAAGCAAAATTCTCCAGCAACTAATTATATTAAAAGAATATCTTGTTATCCTTAGTGTCAGGAATACTAACAAAAGTGTTCTATATTTATATTTACAGGAACTTACCATTCAGGTACCCAAAAACAGAAAAAGGCAGATCCTCAGAGACGACAGAACATTACTAAGGTAGATGCTCCTTACCTCATAATTAAATAATTATCTTTAGGTGCAAAAGCACAGTTAACGTACTGATGGCGGATGTTCTTTAGTTTTTTCTCATTAGGTGAACTATAGGAAAACTGGAGCAGGAGCTGTCTCCAAAACAAGAAGCGGAGTGGAGTCCAGAGGGCAGGAGCACTGTCAAGGACACTGCCTAGCTCAATTCAGAAGAAAAAGGAGACCAGGAAGCAGGAGCCAAGCCGAAGACACAGGCGAGCTTGCGACAGAAGAAGGAGGAGAGCAGGAAGAATGAGCCACGCCAAAGACTATGCCGAGTACGCGACGGAAGGAGGAGAGAACACTGAGAGCCTGCGAGGGAACAGAACAACCCCACTAGAGAACTTGTAGGAAACCCGGAAGCAGAATAGCAAACCCCCAGAATGCTAGAATGCAAAGTTCTCTATTGGGGGAGCAGGTGAGTCCTATACTCCTCCCCTGCCTATTCCCGCCCATTACTGAAGGTGGGATCAACAGGCTCGACAGTGCCTGGGTAAATGGATGAGTGCAAGGGTAGTACCAGAGTGATTGAATGTGTGCTTGTGTAGTGCCTTGGTGAATGGGTAGTATGTGAGTGAATGCATGGGTGCAATGGTAGTTCCAGGGTGAAAGGATGAGTGCATTGGTAGTGCATGACTGAATGGAGGGATGCAACAGTAGAGCCTGGTTCAAAGGATGACTTCATGTGTAGTGCCTGAGTGAATGAAAGTTTGTATAGATACACCCTGAGTGAATGGATGAGTGCAAAGGTAGTGACTGGATGATTGGATGTATGCAGGGGTAGTGCTTGGCTAAACAGATGAATGCATAGGCAGTGCCTGTCAAACTCTTACCTATGTTTCCACAGGAACGACAAGCAAGATGCAAACGCCCAACTTATCCTTGTCACCTTGTGCCCAACAGTATGAAAACGCCATTAGTGAACCGAGGAAGAGGGGATAAAAAATGATTAAACAAAAGAATCATTCCACGAAGTCTCTTCTCAAACTTAAGGTTAGTCATTCAGGAAGTTTACTAAATGTAAAAACAAAAGTACATTGAGTATATTATACAATAAAAAAAAGGAATCAGTAGTGTTTTAACGATGTTTGGTTTTCCCCCCTACCTGAATTAATCCTCTCTTCCTCTCTGTAGCAAATTAAGCCATCTTGTAAAACAATTGCTATCATTAGCTAAGGTTAAAGAACAAAGAGCAATGAAATCTGAGCCCCAAAAGAAAATGACAATGATATGTCTTGAGGCTGTGAAATAGTACCCACCTAAATTAAGCGGGGAGGCACTCTCTGTGACCAGGTAAGCAAAATTCTCCAGCAACTAATTATATTAAAAGAATATCTTGTTATCCTTAGTGTCAGGAATACTAACTAAAGTCTTCTATATTTATATTTACAGGAACTTACCATTCAGGTACCCAAAAACAGAAAAAGGCAGATCCTCAGAGACGACTGAACATTACTAAGGTAGATGCTCCTTACCTCATAATTAAATAATTATCTTTGGGTGCAAAAGCACAGTTAACGTACTGATGGCGGATTTTCTTTAGTTTTTTCTCATTAGGTGAACTATAGGAAAACTGGAGCAGGAGCTGTCTCCAAAACAAGAGGCGGAGTGGAGTCCAGAGAGCAGGAGCACTGTCAAGGACACTGCCTAGCTCAAGTCAGAAGAAAAAGGAGACCAGGAAGCAGGAGCCAAGCCGAAGACACAGGCGAGCTTGCGACAGAAGAAGGAGGAGAGCAGGAAGAATGAGCCACGCCAAAGACTATGCCGAGTACGCGACGGAAGGAGGAGAGGACACTGAGAGCCTGCGAGGGAACAGAACAACCCCACAAGAGAACTTGTAGGAAACCCGGAAGCAGAATAGCAAACCCCCAGAATGCTAGAATGCCAAGTTCTCAATTGGGGGAGCGGGTGAGTCCTATACTCCTCCCCTGCCTATTCCCGCCCATTACTGAAGGTGGAATCAACAGGCTCGACAGTGCCTGGGTAAATGGATGAGTGCAAGGGTAGTACCAGAGTGATTGAATGTGTGCACGTGTAGTGCCTTGGTGAATGGGTAGTATGTGAATGAATGCATGGGTGCAATGGTAGTGCCAGGGTGAAAGGATGAGTGCATTGGTAGTGCATGAGTGAATGGAGGGATGCAACAGTAGAGCCTGGTTCAACGGATGACTTCATGAGTAGTGCCTGAGTGAATGAAAGTTTGCATAGATACACCCTGAGTGAATGGATGAGTGCAAAGATAGTGACTGGATGATTGGATATATGCAGGGGTAGAGCTTGGCTAAACAGATGAATGCATAGGTAGCGCCTGTCAAACTCTTACCTATGTTTCCACAGGAACGACAAACAAGATGCAAACGCCCAATTTATCCTTGTCACCTTGTACCCAACAGTGTCAAAACGCCATTAGTGAACTTAGGAAGAGGGGATAAAAAATGATTAAACAAAAGAATCATTCCACGAAGTCTCTTCTCAAACTTAAGGTTAGTCATTCAGGAAGTTTACTAAATGTAAAAACAAAAGTACATTGAGTATATTATACAATAAGGAACAGGAATCAGTAGTGTTTTAACGATGTTTGGTTCCCCCCTACCTGAATTAATCCTCTCTTCCTATCTGTAGCAAATTAAGCCATCTTGTAAAACAATTGCTATAATTAGCTAAGGTTAAAGAACAAAGAGCAATGAAATCTGGGCCCCAAAATAAAATGACAATGATATGTCTTGAGGCTGTGAAATGGTACCCACCTAAATTAAGCAGGGAGGCACTCTCTGTGACCAGGTAAGCAAAATTCTCCAGCAACTAATTATATTAAAAGAATATCTTGTTATCATTAATGTCAGGAATACTAACTAAATACTTCTATATTTATATTTACAGGAACTTACCATTCAGGTACCCAAACACAGAAAAAGGCAGATCCTCAGAGACAACAGAACATTACTAAGGTAGATGCTCCTTACCTCATAATTAAATAATTATCTTTAGGTGCAAAAGCACAGTTAACGTACTGATGGCGGATTTTCTTTAGTTTTTTTCTATTTAGGTGAACTATAGGAAAACTGGAGCAGGAGCTGTCTCCAAAACAAGAAGCAGAGTGGAGTCCAGAGGGCAGGAGCACTGTCAAGGACACTGCCTAGCTCAATTCAGAAGAAAAGGAGACCAGGAAGCAGGAGCCAAGCCGAAGACACAGGCAAGCTTGCGACAGAAGAAGGAGGAGAGCAGGAAGAATGAGGTACGCCAAAGACTATGCCGAGTACGCGACGGAAAGAGGAGAGGACAATGAGAGCCTGCGAGGGAACAGTACGACCCCACAAGAGAACTTGTAGAAAACCCGGAAGCAGAATAGCAAACCCCCAGAATGCTAGAATAGAACTTCTCTATTGGGGGAGCAGGTGAGTCCTATACTCCTCCCCTGCCTATTCTCGCCCATTACTGAAGGTGGGATCAACAGGTTCGACAGTGCCTAGGTAAATGGATGAGTGCAAGGGTAGTACCAGAGTGATTGAATGTGTGCATGTGTAGTGCCTTGGTGAATGGGTAGTATGTGAGTGAATGCATGGGTGCAATAGTAGTGCCAGGGTGAAAGGATGAGTGCATTGGTACTGCATGAGTGAATGGAGGGATGCAACAGTAGAGCCTGGTTCAACGGATGATTTCATGAGTAGTGCCTGAGTGAATGAAAGTTTGCATAGATACACCCTGAGTGAATGGATGAGTGCAAAGGTAGTGACTGGATGATTGAATGTATGCAGGGGTAGTGCTTGGCTAAACAGATGAATGCATAGGTAGTGCCTGTCAACTCTTACCTATGTTTCCACAGGAATGACAAGCAAGATGCAAACGCCCAATTTATCCTTGTCACCTTGTGCCCAACAGTATCAAAACGCCATTAGTGAACCGAGGAAGAGGGGATAAAAATGATTAAACAAAAGAATCATTCCACGAAGCCTCTTCTCATACTTAAGGTTAGTCATTTAGGAAGTTTACTAAATGTAAAAACAAAAGTACATTGAGTATATTATACAATAAAGAAAAGGAATCAGTGGTGTTTTAACGATGTTTGGTTTTCCCCCCTACCTGAAATAATCCTCTCTTCCTATCTGTAGCAAATTCAGCCATCTTGTAAAACAATTGCTATAATTAGCTAAGGTTAAAAAACAAAGAGCAATGAAATCTGGGCCCCAAAAGAAAATGACAATGATATGTCTTGAGACTGTGAAATGGTACCCACCTAAATTAAGCAGGGAGGCACTCTCTGTGACCTGGTAAGAAAAATTCTCCAACAACTAATTATATTAAAAGAATATCTTGTTATCCTTAGTGCCAGGAATACTAACTAAAGTCTTCTATATTTATATTTACAGGAACTTACTATTCAGGTACCCAAACACAGAAAAAGGCAGATCCTCAGACACGACAGAACATTACTAAGGTAGATGCTCCTTACCTCATAATTAAATAATTATCTTTAGGTGCAAAAGCACAGTTAACGTACTGATGGTGATTTTCTTTAGTGTTTTCTCTTTAGGTGAACTGTAGGAAAACTGGAGCAGGAGCTGTCTCCAAAACAAGAAGTGGAGTGGAGTCCAGAGGGCAGGATCACTGTCAAGGACACTGCCTAGCTCAAGTCAGAAGAAAAAGGGGACCAGGAAGCAGGAGCCAAGCCGAAGACACAGGCGAGCTTGCGACAGAAGAAGGAGGAGAGCAGGAAGAATGAGCCACGCCAAAGACTATGCCGAGTACGCGACGGAAGGAGGAGAGGACACTGAGAGCCTACGAGGGAACAGAACAACCCCACAAGAGAACTTGTAGGAAACCCGGAAGCAGAATAGCAAACCCCCAGAATGCTAGAATGCGAAGTTCTCTATTGGGGGGGCAGGTGAGTCCTATACTCCTCCCCTGCCTATTCTCGCCCATTACTGAAGGTGGGATCAACAGGCTCGACAGTGCCTGGGTAAATGGATGAGTGCAAGGGTAGTACCAGAGTGATTGAATGTGTCATGTGTAGTGCCTTGGTGAATGGGTAGTATGTGAGTGAATGCATGGGTGCAATGGTAGTGCCAGGGTGAAAGGATGAGTGCATTGGTAGAGCATGAGTGAATGGAGGGATGCAACAGTAGAGCCTGGTTCAACGGATGATTTCATGAGTAGTGCCTGAGTGAATGAAAGTTTGCATAGATACACCCTGAGTGAATGGATGAGTGCAAAGGTAGTGACTGGATGATTGAATGTATGCAGGGGTAGTGCTTGGCTAAACAGATGAATGCATAGGTAGTGCCTGTCAACTCTTACCTATGTTTCCACAGGAACGACAAGCAAGATGCAAACGCCCAATTTATCCTTGTCACCTTGTGCCCAACAGTATCAAAACGCCATTAGTGAACCGAGGAAGAGGGGATAAAAATGATTAAACAAAAGAATCATTCCACGAAGCCTCTTCTCATACTTAAGGTTAGTCATTTAGGAAGTTTACTAAATGTAAAAACAAAAGTACATTGAGTATATTATACAATAAAGAAAAGGAATCAGTGGTGTTTTAACGATGTTTGGTTTTCCCCCCTACCTGAAATAATCCTCTCTTCCTATCTGTAGCAAATTCAGCCATCTTGTAAAACAATTGCTATAATTAGCTAAGGTTAAAGAACAAAGAGCAATGAAATCTGGGCCCCAAAAGAAAATGACAATGATATGTCTTGAGACTGTGAAATGGTACCCACCTAAATTAAGCAGGGAGGCACTCTCTGTGACCTGGTAAGAAAAATTCTCCAACAACTAATTATATTAAAAGAATATCTTGTTATCCTTAGTGCCAGGAATACTAACTAAAGTCTTCTATATTTATATTTCACAGGAACTTACTATTCAGGTACCCAAACACAGAAAAAGGCAGATCCTCAGAGACGACAGAACATTACTAAGGTAGATGCTCCTTACCTCATAATTAAATAATTATCTTTAGGTGCAAAAGCACAGTTAACGTACTGATGGCGATTTTCTTTAGTTTTTTCTCTTTAGGTGAACTATAGGAAAACTGGAGCAGGAGCTGTCTCCAAAACAAGAAGCGGAGTGGAGTCCAGAGGGCAGGAGCACTGTCAAGGAACCTGCCTAGCTCAAGTCAGAAGAAAAATGAGACCAGGAAACAGGAGCCAAGCCGAAGACACAGGCGAGCTTGCGACAGAATAAGGAGGAGAGCAGGAAGAATGAGCCACGCCAAAGACTATGCCGAGTACGCAACGGAAGGAGGAGAGGACACTGAGAGCCTGCGAGGGAACAGAACAACCCCACAAGAGAAATTGTAGGAAACCCGAAAGCAGAATAGCAAACCCCCAGAATGCTAGAATGCAAAGTTCTCTATTGGGGGAGCAGGTGAGTCCTATACTCCTCCCCTGCCTATTCCCGCCCATTACTGAAGGTGGGATCAACAGGCTCGACAGTGCCTGGGTAAATGGATGAGTGCAAGGGTAGTACCAGAGTGATTGAATGTGTGCATGTGTAGTGCCTTGGTGATTGGGTAGTGTGTGAGTGAATGCATGGCTGCAATGGTAGTTCCAGGGTAAAAGGATGAGTACATTGGTAGTGCATGAGTGAATGGAGGGATGCAACAGTAGAGCCTGGTTCAACAGATGACTTCATGAGTAGTGCCTGAATGAATGAAAGTTTGCATAGATACACCCTGAATGAATGGATGAGTGCAAAGGTAGTGACTTGATGATTGGATGTATGCAGGGGTAATGCTTGGTTAAACAGATGAATGCATAGGTAGTGCCTGTCAAACTCTTACCTATGTTTCCACAGGAACGACAAGCAAGATGCAAACGCCCAACTTATCCTTGTCACCTTGTGCACAACAGTATCAAAACGCCATTAGTGAACAGAGGAAGAGGGGATAAAAAATGATTAAACAAAAGAATCATTCCACAAAGTCTCTTCTCAAACTTAAGGTTAGTCGTTCAGCAAGTTTACTAAATGTAAAAACAAAAGTACATTGAGTATATTATACAATAAAGAAAAGGAATCAGTAGTGTTTTAACGATGTTTGGTTTTCCCCCCTACCTGAATTAATCCTCTCTTCCTATCTGTAGCAAATTAAGCCATCTTGTAAAACAATTGCTATAATTAGCTAAGGTTAAAGAACAAAGAGCAATTAAATCTGGGCCCAAAAAGAAAATGACAATGATATGTCTTGAGGCTGTGAAATGGTACCCACCTAAATTAAGCGGGGAGGCACTCTCTGTGACCAGGTAAGCAAAATTCTCCAGCAACTAATTATATCAGAAGAATATCTTGTTATCCTTAATGTCAGGAATATTAACGAAAGTCTTCTATATTTATATTTACAGGAACTTTCCATTTAGGTCCCCAAACACAGAAAAAGGCAGATCCTCAGAGACAACAGAACATTACTAAGGTAGATGCTCCTTACCTCATAATTAAATAATTATCTTTAGGTGCAAAAGCACAGTTAACGTACTGATGGCGGATTTTCTTTATTTTTTTCTCTTTAGGTGAACTATAGAAAAACTGGAGCAGGAGCTGTCTCCAAAACAAGAAGCGGAGTGGAGTCCAGAGGGCAGGAGCACTGTCAAGAACACGGCCTAGCTCAAGTCAGAAGAGAAAGGTGACCAGGAAGCAGGAGCCAAGCCGAAGACACAGGCGAGCTTGCGACAGAAGAAGGAGGAGAGCAGGAAGAATGAGCCACGCCAAAGACTATGCCGAGTACGCGACGGAAGGAGGAGAGGACACTGAGAGCCTGCGAGGGAACAGAACAACCCCACAAGAGAACTTGTAGGAAACCCGGAAGCAGAATAGCAAACCCCCAGAATGCTAGAATGCCAAGTTCTCTATTGGGGGAGCAGGTGAGTCCTATACTCCTCCCCTGCCTATTCCCGCCCATTACTGAAGGTGGGATCAACAGGCTCGACAGTGCCTGGGTAAATGGATGAGTGCAAGGGTAGTACCAGAGTGATTGAATGTGTGCATGTGTAGTGCCTTGGTGAATGGGTAGTTTGTGAGTGAATGCACGGGTGCAATGGTAGTTCCAGGGTGAAAGGATGAGTGCATTGGTAGTGCATGAGTGAATGGAGAGATGCAACAGTAGAGCCTGGTTCAACGGATAACTTCATGAGTAGTGCCTAAGTGAATGAAAGTTTGCATAGATACACCCTGAGTGAATGGATGAGTGCAAAGGTAGTGACTGGATGATTGGATGTATGCAGGGGTAGTGCTTGGCTAAACAGATGAATGCATAGGTAGTGCCTGTCAAACTCTTACCTATGTTTCCACAAGAACGACAAGCAAGATGCAAACGCCCAACTTATCCTTGTCACCTTGTGCCCAACAGTATCAAAACGCCATTAGTGAACCGAGGAAGAGGGGATAAAAAATGATTAAACAAAAGAATCATTCCACGAAGTCTCTTCTCAAACTTAAGGTTAGTCATTCAGGAAGTTTACTAAATGTAAAAACAAAAGTACATTGAGTATATTATACAATAAAGAAAAGGGATCAGTATTGTTTTAACGATGTTTGGTTTCCCCCCCTACCTGAATGAATCCTCTCTTCCTATCTGTAGCAAATTAAGCCATCTTGTAAAACAATTGCTATAATTAGCTACGGTTAAAGAACAAAGAGCAATGAAATCTGGGCCCCTAAATAAAATGACAATGCTATGTCTTGAGGCTGTATAATGGTACCCACCTAAATTAAGCGGGGAGGCACTCTCTGTGACCAGGTAAGCAAAATTCTCTAGCAACTAATTATATTAAAAGAATATCTTGTTATCCTTAATGTCAGGAATGCTAACTAAAGTCTTCTATATTTATATTTACAGGAACTTACCATTCAGGTACCCAAATACAGAAAAAGGCAGATCCTCAGAGACGACAGAACATTACTAAGGTAGATGCTCCTTACCTCATAATTAAATAATTATCTTTAGGTGCAAAAGCACAGTTTATATACTGATGGCGGATTTTCTTTAGTTTTTTCTCTTTAGGTGAACTATAGGAAAACTGGATCAGGAGCTGTCTCCTAAACAAGAAGCGGAGTGGAGTCAAGAGGGCAGGAGCACTGTCATGGACACTGCCTAGCTCAAGTCAGAAGAAAAAGGAGACCAGGAAGCAGGAGCCAAGCCGAAGACACAGGCGAGCTTGCAACAGAAGAAGGAGGAGAGCAGGAAGAATGAGCCACGCCAAAGACTACGCAGAGTACGCGACGGAAGGAGGAGAGGACACTGAGAGCCTGCGAGGGAACAGAACAACCCCACAAGAGAACTTGTAGGAAACCCGGAAGCAGAATAGCAAACCCCCAGAATGCTAGAATGCCAAGTTCTCTATTGGGGGAGCAGGTGAGTCCTATACTCCTCCCCTGCCTATTCCCGCCCATTACTGAAGGTGGGATCAACAGGCTCGACAGTGCCTGGGTAAATGGATGAGTGCAAGGGTAGTACCAGAGTGATTGAATGTGTGCATGTGTAGTGCCTTGGTGAATGGGTAGTTTGTGAGTGAATGCATGGGTGCAATGGTAGTTCCAGGGTGAAAGGATGAGTGCATTGGTAGTGCATGAGTGAATGGAGAGATGCAACAGTAGAGCCTGGTTCAACGGATAACTTCATGAGTAGTGCCTGAGTGAATGAAAGTTTGCATAGATACACCCTAAGTGAATGGATGAGTGCAAAGGTAGTGACTGGATGATTGGATGTATGCAGGGGTAGTGCTTGGCTAAACAGATGAATGCATAGGTAGTGCCTGTCAAACCCTTACCTATGTTTCCACAGGAACGACAAGCAAGATGCAAACGCCCAACTTATCCTTGTCACCTTGTGCCCAACAGTATCAAAACGCCATTAGTGAACCGAGGAAGAGGGGATAAAAAATGATTAAACTAAAGAATCATTCCACGAAGTCTCTTCTCAAACTTAAGGTTAGTCATTCAGGAAGTTTACTAAATGTAAAAACAAAAGTACAATGAGTATATTATACAATAAAGAAAAGGGATCAGTATTGTTTTAACGATGTTTGGTTTTCCCCCCTACCTGAATGAATCCTCTCTTCCTATCTGTAGCAAATTAAGCCATCTTGTAAAACAATTGCTATAATTAGCTAAGGTTAAAGAACAAGGAGCAATGAAATCTGGGCCCCTAAAGAAAATGACAATGATATGTCTTGGGGCTGTATAATGGTACCCACCTAAATTAAGCGGGGAGGCACTCTCTGTGACCAGGTAAGCAAAATTATCCAGCAACTAATTATATTAAAAGAATATCTTGTTATCCTTAATGTCAGGAATACTAACTAAAGTCTTCTATATGTATATTTACAGGAACTTACCATTCTGATAGATACATCTGCCGTGTGGATTCCTCACCTTGTGATTCCTCACCTTGTGAATATCCCCTTGCGTCAGCAACATTCGGAAATTCTTTTTGTAGCCTCGCGCCGACGTAGACTCGGACGTCATAGAGACACGACATCGCTCGCGACTCCGCTGACGTCACCGATGCCTACAACAGGCCCACGCCGGCGTGATGACATCAGTTCCCTTTTTTCCGCGTTGTCGACGCTAACGGTTTCGGGATACTCTGTAGCTTTACTGGTGACTTTGTTACTATTTTTCTTAGATTCTCCATTCTCTGCCCTTTTTCTTCGATTGTCATGTCGACAAAGAAAACAGGTTTTAAGCCTTGTAGAGAATGTGGGAAGATGATGTCCGTTACGGACCCACACCAAGACTGCATTTGGTGTCTGAGCTCTGACCACGACGTGGATGGGTGTTCGTCGTGTCAGAAAATGAATCCGAAGGCTCTGCGAGAAAGGGAGTCAAAACTTCTTGTGGCTAAGCTGAAGGCGAGTAAAGTTAGAAAATCTTCAAAACACTCGAAGAGATCGAAGTCGAGGTCCAGGTCGAGATCTCGTGAGGCGTCGGTCTCGAAGTCTTCATCTGATCATGCTTCCGGCTCTCGTAGAAAACATAAGAAGAGGAGACATGAGTCCCGACGTCATTCGGATGATAGGTCTGGCTCAAGATCGAAATCTACAAAGAAAATGAAGTCGAAGGTAATTCCTCCACAAGTGTCGGATCAGGAAGGTGAAGCCTCACCTTCGGAGTCGATAGTCCATTCTCCGACTCCGGTTCCGGATCCGACTCCGGCTCCGTCTCCGGCTCCATCTTCGAATCCGGAGGACGCCGATGGAGTTCCTGTTGAAGAGGAGACTTCGAATCCTGTTAATTTAACAGATTCTAATCTGCCTCGAGGTCAACCTGAGCATCCACCATTTCCAGCTCCAGGTCAGGACCCTTCTGCGTTTCTAAACGCGATGTATGGTGTTTTCCCAAGATCATGGCACCCCTCTGGAGCACCTTCGGGTCCCATGGGTCCAATGGCTTTTAATTTGGGTGTACCTCACTCATATGCTCCGGCACCTTTCATGCCATATATGCCAGCCCCGACTCCGTTGTGGCAGTACCAGGCTCCACCGAGGTCGACGCCGATATCGACGCCGGCTCGACCGAAGTCGACGACTCCGGCTCCGGCGTCGCCAGCTCCAAGCAAGTCTATGGAACATCCTTCCAAGCCTTCGGATTCGATTCTGACGTCGGCTCCGGCGCCGTCGAATTCAACATTGGATCCGGCTGCACTTCGAGTTAAACTGAGGTCTAGGAGAGAGGCTCAACGTCTCCTAGATGAACAGAGATTTTGTGAGTCTCATTCAGACTTGGAAGAAGGTGAGCTGGATGGGAATGATTTCGAGGACCTGGCAGAGGCGAGTGGTCTTGAATTTTCTCCAGAATGGGCTTTACCTTCGGGGTCTGATACACCCTCTAGAGATGTTCAGCCATACCACGTTGTTATGAAGAAGGCAGCAGGACTTTTAGGTTTGACTTTACCTACTGTCGAATTTAAGTCAAATTTATTGACTGAGGTTCTTCATTCTCCGAACTCAGCGGTAGAACCTTTACTACCATTTAATGATGCTTTAACAGAGCCCATTATGGAAGTATGGAAGAAACCTTTTTCTGCTCCTGCAGTTTCAAAAAGTGTGGCTAGGAGGTATAGAGTGGCTCCTGAAGATCCTGCCTTCTTGTCATCTCACCCTTCTCCTGAGAGCTTGGTGATTCAGGCTGCTTGTTCTAAGAAGTCGGTTGGTGCTTTTCCGCAGGTGCCTGGCGACAAAGAGGCCAGGAAACAGGATCAAGTCGCCAAAAAGACTTTTTCTTCTGCTAGTATGGCATTAAAATCATCTAATGCCACTTGCCTTATGGGTAGATATGTACATGCACTTATGGACTCTATGCGTTCATTGATCCCTAAGGTTCCGGAGGATAGCAGAAAAGACTTTGAGGAAGTTTTATCTGACTCTCAAGCGGCAGCCCGTCAGGTCATACAAAGCGGCCTCGATACTGCTGATTCGGTGGCAAGAATCATGGGCACAGCGGTTGCCACAAGGCGTTCGGCTTGGTTGAAGTCATCTGATTTTTCAACTGATGTGCAGTCTGCTTTATTGGATTTGCCTTTCGATGGTGAAGGACTTTTTGGAAAGAAAGCTGACACGGCCTTGGAGAGATTCAAGGATAGCAGAGCAACCGCTAGATCTCTTGGACTTCAGATCAGAGGTTCTACAACCAGGAAATTCAGAGGGTTTGGTCGCTCTTCCTTTCGTTCATATAGACCAGGTCAGCAGCAGCAGCAACAACAGCAGCAGCAGCAAAATACCTTGTATAGGTCAGACAGGGGAAAGCAGAGAGCACGTCCTCGAGGACGTCAAGCCTCTTCCTCCTCCACCTCCTCCAACCCCCCAGCCACGGAAAAGCAGCCCTAGATCCGCCATTCAGGATCATGTGGGTCCGGTGGGGGGTCGGCTTACCCACTTTCTACGGGATTGGGAATCGGTTACATCAGATCTTTGGGTTCTCAATCTCGTAGAAAATGGGTATGCCCTTCCCTTTCGGGAATTCCCTCCAAATTACCCTCCTTGTCAGGGATATTGCTCAGAGGAACACCTGTTACTCCTTCAGGAGGAAGTTCAAACTTTATTGAGAAAAGGTGCGATAGAGATGGTTCTGGAGCAGGAAAGGGGTCAGGGATGCTACTCCCGGTATTTCCTGATACCCAAGAAGGATGGCAGGCTTCGTCCAATCCTGGATCTCAGGATCTTGAATTTTTATCTAAAGCAGGAGAAATTCAAGATGCTGACCCTTACTCAGGTTCTTTAGGCTCTGCTGGAAGAAGACTGGATGGTGTCGCTCGACTTGCAGGATGCGTATTTTCATATCCCAATCCTGAAGTCGCACAAGAAGTATCTCCGTTTTACGTTGGGATCGCAGCACTATCAGTTTGCGGTCCTTCCGTTTGGTCTTACTACAGCACCTCGAGTCTTCACCAAGGTGATGGCAGTGGAGGCAGCGCATCTCAGAAGATCAGGGATTCCTGTATTCCCTTATTTGGACGACTGGCTGATCAAGGCAGAGTCGTCAGAGAGAGTGCTCCATCATCTGCAGGAGACAACCCAGTTGTTGTACAGGTTGGGTTTTTCGATAAATGTACCCAAGTCTCACCTGGTGCCCTCCCAGCGCAACCTGTTCATAGGTGCTGTACTGGACACAACTGTATGTCGTGCATTCCCTCCCCTTCAAAGGATTATGACATACAGGAAATGATTCCTTTATTTTACAATGGAGCGGTTGTTCCAGTCCTGAAGGTCCTTCGCCTGCTCGGTCTGATGGCTTCATGCATTCTGTTGGTCAACCATGCACGCTGGCACATGAGGGCGCTCCAGTGGTGCCTCCGCAGGCAGTGGTATCAGCACAACGGAGATCTCAGGGAGTCAGTGAGGATCTCCAGAGAAGCTGCGGCGGATCTGTCTTGGTGGGGCGTGGAAGGCAACCTGTCTCAGGGGAAGCCTTTTCAGCTGCCTCCTCCGGTGGCCACAGTGATAACGGATGCATCCACTCTAGGGTGGGGTGCTCATCTGGGGGATCTGGAGGTCAAGGGTCTTTGGTCTCTAGAGGAAAGGTTGCTTCACATCAACCTTCTAGAATTGCGGGCGATACGTTTGGCGCTCAAGGCCTTCCTCCCTTCCCTTCGCGGTCGTTCGGTTCAAGTCCTGACTGACAACACGACCGCGATGTGGTATATCAACAAACAGGGAGGAGTGGGGTCGCAGTGTCTCTGCAGAGAGGCTCTGCGTCTCTGGTCCTGGGTTCAGGACCATCAGATTTGTCTGATGGCAAATCATCTGGCCGGGGTTCTGAACGTTCGTGCAGACAGTCTCAGTCGGCAGTTCTCTGCCGACCACGAGTGGAGGCTTCACCCAGAGGTAGTTCACGACATCTTTCGGATGTGGGGGACTCCTCGGGTGGACCTGTTCGCCACTCGCGAGAATGCTCACTGCCTGTCGTTCTGCAGTCTCCAGTTTCCGATGCAAGGAGCCTTGGGGGATGCGTTTCAGTTGAGTTGGAGAAATCAACTCCTTTACGCGTTTCCTCCCATACCTTTGATTCCTCGGGTTCTGAGGAAGATTCGCCAAGACTGGGCCCAAGTCATATTGGTCGCCCCGGACTGGCCAAGAAGGGTGTGGTATACTGATCTTCTCCACCTCTCCTCTCACCCGCCGCTCCATCTCCCTCTCAGGGCAGACCTCCTCTCTCAGATGGAGGGGCAGGTTCTACACCCCCACCTCCAGACATTACACCTTCATGCCTGGAGATTGAACGGGGCAACCTGAATTCCTTTTCCCTCCCGTCTGACGTTGTGGATGTCATCTTGTCAGCCAGGCGTGACTCCACTAAGTCCATTTATTCTTATAGATGGTCAAAATTTGTCATGTGGTGTGGGGAAAAGTCTATTGACCCTTTGAGAGCCCATTTGTTTGATGTTCTCCAGTTTGCCCTTTCTCTGGCGCAACAGGGGCTTGCTGTTGCCACAGTGAAGGGCTATCTTTCTGCGCTGTCGGCATTTCTCTGCTTGCCTGACCAGCCATCTCTTTTTAAGTCTCCTGTGGTTTTAAGATTTTTGAAGGGCCTCACAAATAAGTTCCCTCCTTCTCCTTTCATTGTGTCTCAGTGGGACTTAAATCTTGTCTTGACTTTTCTGATGGGTGCTCCCTTTGAGCCTCTTCACAAATGTCCCATGAGACTTCTTACTCCTAAAACAGTCTTCCTTGTTGCAATAACCTCGGCAAGGAGGGTAAGTGAGCTTCAAGCTCTTAGTTTCAAGCCCCCTTTCTTGACCATTCATGCTGATCGAATGGTTCTTAGGACCAGGGCTGCTTTTCTGCCTAAGGTGGTAACTCCTTTCCATTTAGGACAGTCCATTACCCTACCTACCTTCTATCCTCCCCCTCACCCTTCTAAGGAGGAAGAGAGACTACACCGTCTGGAACCCAAAAGGGCGGTGTCTTTTTACTTGGACAGATCTAAAGACTTTCGTTTGGATGACCAGCTCTTCATTGGGTTTGCTGGCTGCAAGAAAGGAAGAGCGGTCCATAAAAGAACCTTGTCGAGATGGATCGTCCTCTGCATTAAGATCTGCTACTCTTTGGCCAGTAAGGAACCTCCAGAGGGTATAAGGGCTCATTCAACTAGAGCTAAATCTTCGACCTCAGCATTGGCTAGAGGTGTGCCTGTTGAGGATATATGTAGAGCGGCAACTTGGTCTTCCCTCCACACTTTCGCGAAGCATTACTGCTTGGATTCCGAAGTGAGGAGGGACGGCCACTTTGCGCGTTCTGTCCTTCAGGATTTCCTGGTTTAGAAGAGTGGACACCCTCCTCCGGGAGTGGGGACCGCTGTGGGACTCTATTCACAAGGTGAGGAATCCACACGGCAGATGTATCTATCAGAAGAACAAGTTACTTACCTTCGGTAACGCTTTTTCTGGTAGATACAATATCTGCCTGTGGATTCCTCACTGACCCTCCCGCCTCCCCGTTGTCCACTCTTCTATACCAGAGTTACTGTAATGTAATGTATATATATATTTTGCTGTCATGGAAATGTTTCTATTGCTTTCCTGCATTTGCTTTACACTGTGTGTTTTGCCCTTACTATTGTGTACTGTGTATACTGTATACCTTTCTACTGTCATTGGTCCGACCGTGTGCCTCGATGGCACGGAAAAAAGGGCGGAACTGATGTCATCACGCCGGCGTGGGCCTGTTGTAGGCGTCGGTGACGTCAGCGGAGTCGCGAGCGATGTCGTGTCTCTATGACGTCCGACTCCACGTCGGCGCGAGGCTACAAAAAGAATTTCCTAATGTTGCTGACGCAAGGGGATATTCACAAGGTGAGGAATCACAAGGTGAGGAATTCACAGGCAGATATTGTATCTACCAGAAAAAGCGTTACCGAAGGTAAGTAACTTGTTCTTCAGGTACCCAAACACAGAAAAAGGCAGATCCTCAGAGACGAAAGAACATTACTATGGTAGATGCTCCTTACCTCATAATTAAATAATTATCTTTAGGTGCAAAAGCACAGTTAACGTACTGATGGCGGATTTTCTTTAGTTTTTTCTCTTTAGGTGAACTATAGGAAAACTGGAGCAGGAGCTGTCTCCAAAAAAAGTAGCGGAGTGGAGTCCAGAGGGCAGGAGCACTGTCAAGGACACTGTCTAGCTCAAGTCTGAAGAAAAAGGAGACCAGGAAGCAGGAGCCAAGCCGAAGACACAGGCGAGCTTGCGACAGAAGGAAGAGGAGAGCAGGAAGAATGAGCCACACCAAAGACTATGCAGAGTACGCGACGGAAGGAGGAGAGGAAACTGAGAGCCTGCGAGGGAACAGAACAACCCCACAAGAGAACTAGTAGGAAACCTGGAAGCAGAATAGCAAACCCCCAGAATGCTAGAATGCGAAGTTCTCTATTGGGGGAGCAGGTGAATCCTATACTCCTCCCCTGCCTATTCCCGCCCATTACTGAAGGTGGGATCAACAGGCTCGACAGTGCCTGGGTAAATGGATGAGTGCAAGGGTAGTACCAGAGTGATTGAATGTGTGCATGTGTAGTGCCTCGGTGAAAGGGTAGTATGTGAGTGAATGCATGGGTGCAATGGTAGTGCCAGGGTGAAAGGATGAGTGCATTGGTAGTGCATGAGTGAATGGAGGGATGCAACAGTAGAGCCTGGTATAACGGATGACTTCATAAGTAGTGCCTGAGTAAATGAAAGTTTGCATAGATACACCCTGAGTGAATGGATGAGTGCAAAGGTAGTGACTGGATGATTGGATGTATGCAGGGGTAGTGCTTGGCTAAACAGATGAATGCATAGGTAGTGCCTGTCAAATTCTTACCTATGTTTCCACAGGAACGTCAAGCAAGATGCAAACGCCCAATTTATCCTTGTCACCTTGTGCCCAACAGTGTCAAAACGCCATTAGTGAAGCTAGGAAGAGGGGATAAAAAACGATTAAACAAAAGAATCATTCCACGAAGTCTCTTCTCAAACTTAAGATTAGTCATTCAGGAAGTTTACTAAATGTAAAAACAAAAGTACATTGAGTATGTTATACAATAAAGAAAATGAATCAGTAGTGTTTTAACGATGTTTGGTTTTCCCCCCTACCTGAATTAAATTAATCCTCTCTTTCTTCCTATCTGTAGCAAATTAAGCTATCTTGTAAAACAATTGCTATAATTAGCTAAGGTTTAAAAACAAAGAGCAATGAAATCTGTGCCCCAAAAGAAAATGACAATGATATGTCTTGAGGCTGTGAAATGGTACCCACCTAAATTAAGCGTGGAGGCACTCTCTGTGACCAGGTAAGCAAAATTCTCCAGCAACTAATTATATTAAAAGAATATCTTGTTATCCTTAGTGTCAGGAATACTAACTAAAGTCTTCTATATTTATATTTACAGGAACTTAACATTCAGGTACCCAAACACAGAAAAAGGCAGATCCTCAGAGATGATAGAACATTACTAAGGTAGATGCTCCTTACCTCGTAATTAAATAATTATCTTTAGGTGCAAAAGCACAGTTTATGTACTGATGGCGGATTTTCTTTAGTTTTTTCTCTTTAGGTGAACTATAGGAAAACTGGAGCAGGAGCTGTCTCCAAAACAAGAAGCGGAGTGGAGTCCAGAGGGCAGAAGCACTGTCAAGGACACTGCCTAGCTCAAGTCAGAAGAAAAAGGAGACCAGGAAGCAGGAGCCAAGCCGAAGACACAGGCGAGCTTGCGACAGAAGAAGGAGGATAGCAGGAAGAATGAGCCACGCCGAAGACTATGCCGAGTACGCGACGGAAGGAGGAGAGGACACTGAGAGCCTGCGAGGGAACAGAACAACCCCACAAGAGAACTTGTAGGAAACCCGGAAGCAGAATAGCAAACCCCCAGAATGCTAGAATGCGAAGTTCTCTATTGGGGGAGCAGGTGAGTCCTATACTCCTCCCCTGCCTATTCCCACCCATTACTGAAGGTGGGATCAACAGGCTCGACAGTGCCTGGGTAAATGGATGAGTGCAAGGGTAGTACCAGAGTGATTGAATGTGTGCATGTGTAGTGCCTTGGTGAATGGGTAGTTTGTGAGTGAATGCATGGGTGCAATGGTAGTTCCAGGGTGAAAGGATGAGTGCATTGGTAGTGCATGAGTGAAGGGAGAGATGCAACAGTAGAGCCTGGTTCAACGGATGACTTCATGAGTAGTGCCTGAGTGAATGAAAGTTTGCATAGATACACCCTGAGTGAATGGATAAGTGCAAAGGTAGTGACTGTATGATTGGATGTATGCAGGGGTAGTGCTTGGCTAAACAGATGAATACATAGGTAGTGCCTGTCAAACTCTTACCTATGTTTCCACAGGAACGACAAGCAAGATGCAAACGCCCAACTTATCCTTGTCACCTTGTGCCCAACAGTATCAAAACATCATTAGTGAATGGAGGAAGAGGGGATAAAAAATGATTAAACAAAAGAATCATTCCACGAAGTCTCTTCTCAAACTTAAGGTTAGTCATTCAGGAAGTTTACTAAATGTAAAAACAAAAGTACATTGAGTATATTATACAATAAAGAAAAGGAATCAGTATTGTTTTAACAATGTTTGGTTTTCCCCCCTACCTGAATTAATCCTCTCTTCCTATCTGTAGCAAATTAAGCCATCTTGTAAAACAATTGCTATAATTAGCTACGGTTAAAGAACAAAGAGCAATGAAATCTGGGCCCCTAAAGAAAATGACAATGATATGTCTTGAGGCTGTGAAATGGTACCCACCTAAATTAAGCAGCGAGGCACTCTATGTGACCAGGTAAGCAAAATTCTCCAGCAACTAATTATATTAAAAGAATATCTTGTTATCCTTAATGTCAGGAATACTAACTAAAGTCTTCTATATTTATATTTACAGGAACTTACCATTCAGGTACCCAAACACAGAAAAAGGCAGATCCTCAGAGTCGAAAGAACATTACTAAGGTAGATGCTCCTTACCTCATAATTAAATAATTATCTTTAGTTGCAAAAGCACAGTTAACGTACTGATGACGGATTTTCTTTAGTTTATCTCTTTAGGTGAACTATAGGAAAACTGGAGCAGGAGCTGTCTCCAAAACAAGAAGCGGAGTGGAGTCCAGAGGGCAGGAGCACTGTCAAGGACACTGCCTAGCTCAAGTCAAAACAAAAAGGAGACCAGGAAGCAGGAGCCAAGCCGAAGACACAGGCGAGCTTGTGACAGAAGAAGGAGGAGAGCAGGAAGAATGAGCCACGCCAAAGAGTATGCCGAGTACGCGACGGAAGGAGGAGAGGACACTGAGAGCCTGCGAGGGAACAGAACAGCCCCACAAGAGAACTTGTAGGAAACCCGGAAGCAGAATAACAAACCTCCAGAATGCTAGAATGCGAAGTTCTCTATTGGGGGAGCAGGTGAGTCCTATACTCCTCCCCTGCCTATTCCCGCCCATTATTGAAGGTGGGATCAACAGGCTCGACAGTGCCTGGGTAAATGGATGAGTACAAGGGTAGTACCAGAGTGATTGAATGTGTGCATGTGTAGTGCCTTGGTGAATGGGTAGTATGTGAGTGAATGCATGGGTGCAATGGTAGTTCCAGGGTGAAAGGATGAGTGCATTGGTAGTGCATGAGTGAATGGAGAGATGCAACAGTAGAGCCTGGTTCAACGGATGACTTCATGAGTAGTGCCTGAGTGAATGAAAGTTTGCATAGATACACCCTGAGTGAATGGATGAGTGCAAAGGTAGTGACTGGATGATTGGATGTATGCTGGGGTAGTGCTTGGCTAAACAGATGAATGCATAGGTAGTGCCTGTCAAACTCTTATCTATGTTTCCACAGGAACGACAAGCAAGATGCAAACGCCCAACTTATCCTTGTCACCTTGTGCCCAACAGTATCAAAACGCCATTAGTGAACCGAGGAAGAGGGGATAAAAAATGATTAAACAAAAGAATCCTTCCACGAAGTCTCTTCTCAAACTTAAGGTTAGTCAAAAAGGAAGTTTACTAAATGTGAAAACAAAAGTACATTGAGTATAATATACAATAAAGAAAAGGAATCAGTAGTGTTTTAACGATGTTTGGTTTTCCCCCCTACCTGAATTAATCCTCTCTTCCTATCTGTAGCAAATTAAGCCATCTTGTAAAACAATTGCTATAATTAGCTACGGTTAAAGAACAAAGAGCAATGAAATCTGGGCCCCAAAAGAAAATGACAATGATATGTCTTGAGGCTGTGAAATGGTACCCACCTAAATTAAGCGGGGAGGCACTCTCTGTGACCAGGTGAGCAAAATTCTCCAGCAACTAATTATATTAAAAGAATATCTTGTTATCCTTAGTGTCAGGAATACTAACTAAAGTCTTCTATATTTATTTTTACAGGAACTTACCATTCAGGTACCCAAACACAGAAAAAGGCAGATCCTCAGAGACGACAGAACATTACTAAGATAGATGCTCCTTACCTCATAATTAAATAATTATCTTTAGGTGCAAAAGCACAGTTAACGTACGGATGGCGGATTTTCTTTTGTTTTTTCTCTTTAGGTGAACTATAGAAAAACTGGAGCAGGAGCTATCTCCAAAACAAGAAGCGGAGTGGAGTCCAGAGGGCAGGAGCACTGTCAATGACACTGCCTAGCTCAAGTCAAAAGAAAAAGGAGACCAGGAAGCAGGAGCCAAGCCGAAGACACAGGCGAGCTTGCGACAGAAGAAGGAGGACAGCAGGAAGAATGAGCCACGCCAAAGACTATGCCAAGTACGCGACGGAAGGAGGAGAGGAAACTGAGAGCCTGCAAGGGAACAAAACAGCCCCACAAGAGAACCTGTAGGAAATCCGGAAGCAGATTAGCAAACCCCCAGAATGCTAGAATGCGAAGTTCTCTATTGGGGGAGCAGGTGAGTCCTATACTCCTCCCCTGCCTATTCCCGCCCATTATTGAAGGTGGAATCAACAGGCTTGACAGTGCCTGGGTAAATGGATGGGTGCAAGGGTAGTACCAGAGTGATTGAATGTGTGCATGTGTAGTGCCTTGGCGAATGGGCAGTATGTGAGTGAATGCATGGGTGCAATGGTAGTTCCAGGGTGAAAGGATGAGTGCATTGGTAGTGCATGAGTGAATGAAGGGATGCAACAGTAGAGCCTGGTTCAACGGATGACTTCATGAGTAGTGCCTGAGTGAATGAAAGTTTGCATAGATACACCCTGAGTTAATGGATGAGTGCAAAGGTAGTGACTGCATGATTGGATGAATGCAGGGTTAGTGCTTGGCTAAACAGATGAATGCATAGGTAGTGCCTGTCAAACTCTTACCTATGTTTCCACAGGAACGACAAGCAAGATGCAAACGCCCAATTTATCCTTGTCACCTTGTGCCCAACAGTGTCAAAACGCCATTAGTGAACCTAGGAAGAGGGAATAAAAAATGATTAAACAAAAGAATCATTCCTCGAAGTCTCTTCTCAAACTTAAGGTTTGTCATTCAGGAAGTTTACTAAATGTAAAAACAAAAGTACATTGAGTATATTATACAATAAAGAAAAGGAATCAGTAGTGTTTTAACGATGTTTGGTTTTTCCCCCTACCTGAATTAATCTTCTCTTCCTATCTGTAGCAAATTGAGACATCTTGTAAAACAATTGCTATAATTAGCTAAGATTAAAGAACAAAGAGCAAAGAAAGCTGGGCCCCAAAAGAAAATGACAATGATATGTCTTGAGGCTGTGAAATGGTACCCACCTAAATTAAGCGGGGAGGCACTCTCTGTGACCAGGTATGCAAAATTCTCCAGCAACTAATTATATTAAAAGAATATCTTGTTATCCTTAGTGTCAGGAATACTAACTAAAGTCTTCTATATTTATATTTACAGGAACTTACCATTCAGGTACCCAAACACAGAAAAAGGCAGATCCTCAGAGACAACATAACATTACTAAGGTAGATGCTCCTTACCTCATAATTAAATAATTATCTTGAGGTGCAAAAGCACAGTTAACGTACTGATGGCGGAATTTCTTTAGTTTTTTCTCTTTAGGTGAACTATAGGAAAACTGGGGCAGGAGCTGTCTCCAAAACAAGAAGCGGAGTGGAGTCCAGAGGGCAGAAGCACTGTCAAGGACACTGCCTAGCTCAAGTCAGAAGAAAAAGGAGACCAGGAAGCAGGAGCCAAGCCGAAGACACAGGCGAGCTTGCGACAGAAGAAGGAGGAGAGCAGGAAGAATGAGCCACGCCAAGGACTATGCCGAGTACGCGACGGGAGGAGGATAGGACACTGAGAGCCTGCGAGGGAACAGAACAGTCCCACAAGAGAACTTGTAGGAAACCCGGAAGCAGAATAGCAAACCCCCAGAATGCTAGAATGCGAAGTTCTCTATTGGGGGAGCAGGTGAGTCCTATACTCCTCCCCTGCCTATTCCCGCCCATTACTGAAGGTGGGATCAACAGGCTCGACAGTGCCTGGGTAAATGGATGAGTACAAGGGTAGTACCAGAGTGATTGAATGTGTGCATGTGTAGTGCCTTGGTGAATGGGTAGTATGTGAGTGAATGCATGGGTGCAATGGTAGTTCCAGGGTGAAAGGATGAGTGCATTGGTAGTGCATGAGTGAATGGAGAGATGCAACAGTAGAGCCTGGTTCAACGGATGACTTCATGAGTAGTGCCTGAGTGAATGAAAGTTTGCATAGATACACCCTGAGTGAATGGATGAGTGCAAAGGTAGTGACTGGATGATTGGATGTATGCAGGGGTAGTGCTTGGCTAAACAGATGAATGCATAGGAAGTGCCTGTCAAACTCTTACCTATGTTTCCACAGGAACGACAAGCAAGATGCAAACGCCCAACTTATCCTTGTCACCTTGTGCCCAACAGTATCAAAACGCCATTAGTGAACCGAGGAAGAGGGGATAAAAAATTATTAAACAAAAGAATCATTCCACGAAGTCTCTTCTCAAACTTAAGGTTAGTCGTTCAGGAAGTTTACTAAATGTGAAAACAAAAGTACATTGAGTATATTATACAATAAAGAAAAAGGAATCAGTAGTGTTTTAACGATGTTTGGTTTTCCCCCCTACCTGAATTAATCCTCTCTTCCTATCTGTAGCAAATTAAGCCATCTCGTAAAACAATTGCTATAATTAGCTAAGGTTAAAGAACAAAGAGCAATGAAATCTGGGCCCCAAAAGAAAATGACAATGATATGTCTTGAGGCTGTGAAATGGTACCCACCTAAATTAAGCGGGGAGGCACTCTCTGTGACCAGGTAAGCAAAATTCTCCAGCAACTAATTATATTAAAAGAATATCTTGTTATCCTTAGTGTCAGGAATACTAACTAAAGTCTTCTATATTTATATTTACAGGAACTTACCATTCAGATACCCAAACACAGAAAAAGGCAGATCCTCAGAGACGAAAGAACATTACTAAGGTAGATGCTCCTTGCCTCATAAATAAATAATTATCTTTAGGTGCAAAAGCACAGTTAACGTACTGATGGCGGATTTTCTTTAGTTTTTTCTCTTTAGGTGAACTATAGGAAAACTGGAACAGGAGCTGTCTCCAAAAAAAGAAGCGGAGTGGAGTCCAGAGGGCAGGAGCACTGTCAAGGACATTGTCTTGTCTCACCCATGCCTTACCCTCACTCACTCTGTCTCCAAGCGCTAGGAAACCTTTGGTGTCAGTGCGCTATACAAGCTTCATTTAACATAACATAACATAACATAACAAGTCAGAAGAAAAAGGAGACCAGGAAGCAGGAGCCAAGCCGAAGACACAGGCGAGCTTGTGACAGAAGAAGGAGGAGAGCAGGAAGAATGAGCCACGCCAAAGACTATGTCGAGTACGCGACGGAAGGAGGAGAGGAAACTGAGAGCCTGCGAGGGAACAAAACAGCCCCACAAGAGAACTTGTAGGAAACCCGGAAGCAGAATAGCAAACCCCCAGAATGCTAGAATGCGAAGTTCTCTATTGGGGGAGCAGGTGAGTCCTATACTCCTCCCCTGCCTATTCCCGCCCATTATTGAAGGTGGAATCAACAGGCTCGACAGTGCCTGGGTAAATGGATGGGTGCAAGGGTAGTACCAGAGTGACTGAATGTGTGCATGTGTAGTGCCTTGGTGAATGGGCAGTATGTGAGTGAATGCATGGGTGCAATGGTAGTTCCAGGGTGAATGGATTAGTGCATTGGTAGTGCATGAGTGAATGAAGGGATGCAACAGTAGAGCCTGGTTCAACGGATGACTTCATGAGTAGTGCCTGAGTGAATGAAAGTTTGCATAGATACACCCTGAGTGAATGGATGAGTGCAAAGGTAGTGACTGGATGATTGGATGAATGCAGGGTTAGTGCTTGGCTAAACAGATGAATGCATAGGTAATGCCTGTCAAAGTCTTACCTATGTTTCCACAGGAACGACAAGCAAGATGCAAACGCCCAATTTATCCTTGTCACCTTGTGCCCAACAGTGTCAAAACGCCATTAGTGAACCTAGGAAGAGGGAATAAAAAATGATTAAACAAAAGAATCATTCCACGAAGTCTCTTCTCAAACTTAAGGTTTGTCATTCAGGAAGTTTACTAAATGTAAGAACAAAAGTACATTGAGTATATTATACAATAAAGAAAAGGAATCAGTAGTGTTTTACCGATGTTTGGTTTTCCCCCCTACCTGAATTAATCCTCTCTTCCTACCTGTAGCAAATTAAGCCATCTTGTAAAACAATTGCTATAATTAGCTAAGGTTAAAGAACAAAGAGCAATGAAATCTGGGCCCCAAAAGAAAATGACAATGATATGTCTTGAGGCTGTAAAATGGTACCCCCCTAAATTAAGCAGGGAGGCATTCTCTGTGACCAGGTAAGCGAAATTCTCCAGCAACTAATTATATTAAAAGAATATCTTGTTATCCTTAGTGTCAGGAATACTAACTAAAGTCTTCTATATTTATATTTACAGGAACTTACCATTCAGGTACCCAAACACAGAAAAAGGCAGATCCTCAGAGACGACAGAACATTACTAAGATAGATGCTCCTTACCTCATAATTAAATAATTATCTTTAGGTGCAAAAGCACAGTTAACGTAGGGATGGCGGATTTTCTTTAGTTTTTTCTCTTTAGGTGAACTATAGGAAAACTGGAGCAGGAGCTATCTCCAAAACAAGAAGCGGAGTGGAGTCCAGAGGGCAGGAGCACTGTCAAGGACACTGCCTAGCTCAAGTCAAAAGAAAAAGGAGACCAGGAAGCAGGAGCCAAGCTGAAGACACAGGCGAGCTTGCGACAGAAGAAGGAGGAGAGCAGGAAGAATGAGCCACGCCAAAGACTATGCCGAGTACGCGACGGAAGGAGGAGAGGAAACTGAGAGCCTGCGAGAGAACAAAACAGCCCCACAAGAGAACTTGTAGGAAACCCGGAAGCAGAATAGCAAACCCCCAGAATGCTAGAATGCGAAGTTCTCTATTGGGGGAGCAGGTGAGTCCTATACTCCTCCCCTGCCTATTCCCGCCCATTATTGAAGGTGGAATCAACAGGCTCGACAGTGCCTGGGTAAATGGATGGGTGCAAGGGTAGTACCAGAGTGATTGAATGTGTGCATGTGTAGTGCCTTGGTGAATGGGCAGTATGTGAGTGAATGCATGGGTGCAATGGTAGTTCCAGGGTGAATGGATTAGTGCATTGGTAGTGCATGAGTGAATGAAGGGATGCAACAGTAGAGCCTGGTTCAACGGATGACTTCATGAGTAGTGCCTGAGTGAATGAAAGTTTGCATAGATACACCCTGAGTGAATGGATGAGTGCAAAGGTAGTGACTGGATGATTGGATGTATGCAGGGGTAGTGCTTGGCTAAACAGATGAATGCATAGGAAGTGCCTGTCAAACTCTTACCTATGTTTCCACAGGAACGACAAGCAAGATGCAAACGCCCAACTTATCCTTGTCACCTTGTGCCCAACAGTATCAAAACGCCATTAGTGAACCGAGGAAGAGGGGATAAAAAAGTGATTAAACAAAAGAATCATTCCACGAAGTCTCTTCTCAAACTTAAGGTTAGTCGTTCAGGAAGCTTACTAAATATAAAAACAAAAGTACATTGAGTATATTATACAATAAAGAAAAAGGAATCAGTAGTGTTTTAACGATGTTTGGTTTTCCCCCCTACCTGAATTAATCCTCTCTTCCTATCTGTAGCAAATTAAGCCATCTCGTAAAACAATTGCTATAATTAGCTAAGGTTAAAGAACAAAGAGCAATGAAATCTGGGCCCCAAAAGAAAATGACAATGATATGTCTTGAGGCTGTGAAATGGTACCCACCTAAATTAAGCGGGGAGGCACTCTCTGTGACCAGGTAAGCAAAATTCTCCAGCAACTAATTATATTAAAAGAATATCTTGTTATCCTTAGTGTCAGGAATACTAACTAAAGTCTTCTATATTTATATTTACAGGAACTTACCATTCAGGTACCCAAACACAGAAAAAGGCAGATCCTCAGAGACGAAAGAACATTACTAAGGTAGATGCTCCTTGCCTCATAAATAAATAATTATCTTTAGGTGCAAAAGCACAGTTAACGTACTGATGGCGGATTTTCTTTAGTTTTTTCTCTTTAGGTGAACTATAGGAAAACTGGAACAGGAGCTGTCTCCAAAAAAAGAAGCGGAGTGGAGTCCAGAGGGCAGGAGCACTGTCAAGGACACTGTCTTGTCTCACCCATGCCTTACCCTCACTCACTCTGTCTCCAAGCGCCAGGAAACCTTTGGTGTCAGTGCGCTATACAAGCTTCTTTTAACATAACATAACATAACATAACATAACAAGTCAGAAGAAAAAGGAGACCAGGAAGCAGGAGCCAAGCCGAAGACACAGGCGAGCTTGTGACAGAAGAAGGAGGAGAGCAGGAAGAATGAGCCACGCCAAAGACTATGCCGAGTACGCGACGGAAGGAGGAGAGGATACTAAGAGCCTGCGAGGGATCAGAACAACTCCACAAGAGAACTTGTAGGAAACCCGGAAGCAGAATAGCAAACCCCCAGAATGCTAGAAAGCAAAGTTCTCTATTGGGTGAGCATGCGAGTCCTATACTCCTCCCCTGCCTATTCCCGCCCATTACTGAAGGTGGGAACAACAGGCTCGACAGTGCCTGGGTAAATGGATGAGTGCAAGGGTAGTACCAGAGTGATTGAATGTGTGCATGTGTAGTGCCTTGGTGAATGGGTAGTATGTGAGTGAATGCATGGGTGCAATGGTAGTGCCAGGGTGAAAGGATGAGTGCATTGGTAGTGCATGAGTGAATGGAGGGATGCAACAGTAGAGCCTGGTTCAACGGATGACTTCATGAGTAGTGCCTGAGTGAATGAAAGTTTGCATAGATACACCCTGAGTGAATGGATGAGTGCAAAGGTAGTGACTGGATGATTGGATGTATGCAGGTGTAGTGCTTGGCTACACAGATGAATGCATAGGTAGTGCCTGTGAAACTCTTACCTATGTTTCCACAGGAACGACAAGCAAGATGCAAACGCCCAACTTATCCTTGTCACCTTGTGCCCAACAGTATCAAAACGCCATTAGTGAACCGAGGAAGAGGGGGTAAAAAATGATTAAACAAAAGAATCATTCCACGAAGTCTCTTCTCAAACTTAAGGTTAGTCATTCAGGAAGTTTACTAAATGTAAAAACAAAAGTACAATGAGTATATTATACAATAAAGAAAAGGAATCAGTAGTGTTTTAACCATGTTTGGTTTTCACCCCTCCCTGAATTATTCCTCTCTTCATATCTGTAGCAAATTAAGCCATCTTGTAAAACAATTGCTATAATTAGCTAAGGTTAAAGAACAAAGAGCAATGAAATCTGGGCCCCAAAAGAAAATGACAATGATATGTCTTGAGGCTGTGAAATGGTACCCACCTAAATTAAGCGGGGAGGCACTCTCTGTGACCAGGTAAGCAAAATTCTCCAGCAACTAATTATATTAAAAGAATATCTTGTTATCCTTAGTGTCAGGAATTCTAACTAAAGTCTTCTATATTTATATTTACAGGAACTTACCATTCAGGTACCCAAACACAGAAAAAGGCAGATCCTCAGAGAAGACAGAACATTACTCAGGTAGATTCTCCTTACCTCATAATTAAATAATTATCTTTAGGTGCAAAAGCACAGTTAACGTACTGATGACGGATTTTCTTTAGTTTTTTCTCTTTAGGTGAACTATAGGAAAACTGGAGCAGGAGTTGTCTCCAAAACAAGAAGCGGAGTGGAGTTCAGAGGGCAGGAGCACTGTCAAGGTCACTGCATAGCTCAAGTCAGATGAAAAAGGAGACCAGGAAGCAGGAGCCAAGCCGAAGACACAGGCGAGCTTGCGATAGAAGAAGGAGGAGAGCAGGAAGAATGAGCCACGCCAAAGACTATGCCGAGTACGCGACGGAAGGAGGAGAGGACACTGAGAGCCTGTGAGGGAGCAGAACAACCCCACAAGAGAACTTGTAGGAAACCCGGAAGCAGAATAGCAAACCCCCAGAATGCTAGAATGCAAAGTTCTCTATTGGGGGAGCAGGTGAGTCCTATACTCCTCCCCTGCCTATTCCCGCCCATTACTGAAGGTGGGATCAACAGGCTCGACAGTGCCTGGGTAAATGGATGAGTGCAAGGGTAGTACCAGAGTGATTGAATGTGTGCATGTGTAGTGCCTTGGTGAATAGGTAGTATGTGAGTGAATGCATGGGTGCAATGGTAGTTCCAGGGTGAAAGGATGAGTGCATTGGTAGTGCATGAGTGAATGGAGGGATGCAACAGTAGAGCCTGGTTCAACGGATGACTTCATGAGTAGTGCCTGAGTGAATGAAAGTTTGCATAGATACACCCTGAGTGAATAGATGAGTGCAAAGGTAGTGACTGGATGATTGGATTTATGCAGGGGTAGTGCTTGGCTAAACAGATGAATGCATAGGTAGTGCCTGTAAAACTCTTACCTATGTTTCCACAGGAACGACAAGCAAGATGCAAACGCCCAACTTATCCTTGTCACCTTGTGCCCAACAGTATCAAAACGCCATTAGTGAACCGAGGAAGAGGGGATAAAAAATTATTAAACAAAAGAATCATTCCACGACGTCTCTTCTCAAACTTAAGGTTAGTCATTCAGGAAGTTTACTAAATGTAAAAACAAAAGTACATTGAGTATATTATACAATAAAGAAAAGGAATCAGTAGTGTTTTAACGATGTTTGGTTTTCCCCCCCACCTGAATTAATCCTCTCTTCCTATCTGTAGCAAATTAAGCCATCTTGTAAAACAATTGCTATAATTAGCTAAGGTTAAAGAACAAAGAGCAATGAAATCTGGGCCCCAAAAGAAAATGACAATGATATGTCTTGAGGCCGTGAAATGGTACCCACCTAAATTAAGCAGGGAGGCACTCTCTGTGACCAGGTAAGCAAAATTCTCAAGCAACTAATTATATTAAAAGAATATCTTGTTATCCTTAGTGTCAGGAATACTAACTAAAGTATTCTATATTTATATTTACAGGAACTTACCAATCAGGTACCCAAACACAGAAAAAGGCAGCTCCTCAGAGACGACAGAACATTACTAAGGTAGATGCTCCTTACCTCATAATTAAATAATTATCTTTAGGTGCAAAAGCACAGTTAACGTACTGATGGCGGATTTTCTTTAGTTTTGTCTCTTTAGGTGAACTATAGGAAAACTGGAGCAGGAGCTGTCTCCAAAACAAGAAGCGGAGAGGAATCCAGAGGGCAGGAGCACAGTCAAGGACACTGCCTAGCTCAAGTCAGATGAAAAAGGAGACCAGGAAGCAGGAGCCAAGCCGAAGACACAGGCGAGCTTGCGATAGAAGAAGGAGGAGAGCAGGAAGAATGAGCCACGCCAAAGACAATGCCGAGTATGCGACGGAAGGAGGAGAGGACACTGAGAGCCTGCGAGGGAACAGAACAACCCCACAAGAGAACTTGTAGGAAACCCGGAAGCAGAATAGCAAACCGCCAGAATGCTAGAATGCAAAGTTCTCTATTGGGGGAGCAGGTGAGTCCTATACTCCTCCCCTGCCTATTCCCGCCCATTACTGAAGGTGGGATCAACAGGCTCGACAGTGCCTGGGTAAATGGATGAGTGCAAGGGTAGTACCAGAGTGATTGAATGTGTGCATGTGTAGTGCCTTGGTGAATGGGTAGTATGTGAGTGAATGCATGGATGCAATGGTAGTTCCAGGGTGAAAGGATGAGTGCATTGGTAGTGCATGAGTGAATGGAGGGATGCAACAGTAGAGCCTGGTTCAACGGATGACTTCATGAGTAGTGCCTGAGTGAATGAAAGTTTGCATAGATACACCCTGAGTTAATGGATGAGTGCAAAGGTAGTGACTGGATGATTGGATGTATGCAGGGGTAGTGCTTGGCTAAACAGATGAATACATAGGTAGTGCCTGTCAAACTCTTACCTATGTTTCCACAGGAACGACAAGCAAGATGCAAACGCCCAACTTATCCTTGTCACCTTGTGCCCAACAGTATCAAAACGCCATTAGTTAACCGAGGAAGAGGGGATAAAAAATGATTAAACAAAAGAATCCTTCCACGAAGTCTCTTCTCAAACTTAAGGTTAGTCATTCAGGAAGTTTACTAAATGTAAAAACAAAAGTACATTGAGTATATTATACAATAAAGAAAAGGAATCAGTAGTGTTTTATCGATGTTTGGTTTTCCCCCCTACCTGAATTAATCATCTCTTCCTATCTGTAGCAAATTAAGCCTTCTTGTAAAACAATTGCTATAATTAGCTAAGGTTAAAGAACAAAGAGCAATGAAATCTGGGCCCCAAAAGAAAATGACAATGATATGTCTTGAGGCTGTGAAATGGCACCCACCTAAATTAAGCGGGGAGGCACTCTCTGTGACCATGTAAGCAAAATTCTCCAGCAACTAATTATATTAAAATAATATCTTGTTATCCTTAGTGTCAGGAATACTAACTAAAGTCTTCTATATTTATATTTACAGGAACTTACCATTCAGGTACCCAAACACAGAAAAAGGCAGATCCTCAGAGACGACAGAACATTACTAAGGTAGATGCTCCTTACCTCATAATTAAATAATTATCTTTAGGTGCAAAAGCACAGTTAACGTACTGATGGCGGATTTTCTTTAGTTTTTTCTCTTTAGGTGAACTATAGGAAAACTGGAGCAGGAGCTGTCTGAAAAACAAGAAGCGGAGTGGAGTCCAGAGGGCAGGAGCACAGTCAAGGACACTGCCTAGCTCAAGTCAGATGAAAAAGGAGACCAGGAAGCAGTAGCCAAGCCGAAGACACAGGCGAGCTTGCGATAGAAGAAGGAGGAGAGCAGGAAGAATGAGCCACGCCAAAGACTATGCCGAGTACGCGACGGAAGGAGGAAAGGATACTGAGAGCCTGCGAGGGATCAGAACAACCCCACAAGAGAACTTGTATGAAACCCGGAAGCAGAATAGCAAACCCCCAGAATGCTAGAATGCAAAGTTCTCTATTGGGTGAGCAGGTGAGTCCTATACTCCTCCCCTGCCTATTCCTGCCCATTACTGAAGGTGGGATCAACAGGCTCGACAGTGCCTGGGTAAATGGATGAGTGCAAGGGTAGTACCAGAGTGATTGAATGTGTGCATGTGTAGTGCCTTGGTGAATGGGTAGTATGTGAGTGAATGCATGGGTGCAATGGTAGTTCCAGGGTGAAAGGATGAGTGCATTGGTAGTGCATGAGTGAATGGAGGGATGCAACAGTAGAGCCTGGTTCAACGGATGACTTCATGAGTAGTGCCTGAGTGAATGAAAGTTTGCATAGATACACCCTGAGTGAATGGATGAGTGCAAAGGTAGTGACTGGATGATTGGATGTATGCAGGGATAGTGCTTGGCTAAACAGATAGTTTAGCCAGATAGGTAGTGCCTGTAAAACTCTTACCTATGTTTCCACAGGAACGACAAGCAAGATGCAAACGCCCAACTTATCCTTGTCACCTTGTGCCCAACAATATCAAAACGCCATTAGTGAACCGAGGAAGAGGGGATAAAAAATTATTAAACAAAAGAATCATTCCACGAAGTCTCTTCTCAAACTTAAGGTTAGTCATTCAGGAAGTTTACTAAATGTAAAAACAAAAGTACATTGAGTATATTATACAATATAGAAAAGGAATCAGTAGTGTTTTAACGATGTTTGGTTTTCCCCCCTACCTGAATTAGCCCTCTCTTCCTATCTGTAGAAAATTAAGCCATCTTGTAACACAATTGCTATAATTAGCTAAGGTTAAAGAACAATGAAATCTGGGCCCCAAAAGAAAATGACAATGATATGTCTTGAGGCTGTGAAATGGCACCCACCTAAATTAAGCGGGGAGGCACTCTCTGTGACCAGGTAAGCAAAATTCTCCAGCAACTAATTATATTAAAATAATATCTTGTTATCCTTAGTGTCAGGAATACTAACTAAAGTCTTCTATATTTATATTTACAGGAACTTACCATTCAGGTACCCAAACACAGAAAAAGGCAGATCCTCAGAGACGACAGAACATTACTAAGGTAGATGCTCCTTACCTCATAATTAAATAATTATCTTTAGGTGCAAAAGCACAGTTAACGTACTGATGGCGGATTTTCTTTAATTTTTTCTCTTTAGGTGAACTATAGGAAAACTGGAGCAGGAGCTATCTCCAAAACAAGAAGCGGAGTGGAGTCCAGAGGGCAGGAGCACTGTCAAGGACACTGCCTAGCTCAAGTCAAAAGAAAAAGGAGACCAGGAAGCAGGAGCCAAGCTGAAGACACAGGCGAGCTTGCGACAGAAGAAGGAGGAGAGCAGGAAGAATGAGCCACGCCAAAGACTATGCCGAGTACGCGACGGAAGGAGGAGAGGAAACTGAGAGCCTGCGAGGGAACAAAACAGCCCCACAAGAGAACTTGTAGGAAACCCGGAAGCAGAATAGCAAACCCCCAGAATGCTAGAATGCGAAGTTCTCTATTGGGGGAGCAGGTGAGTCCTATACTCCTCCCCTGCCTATTCCCGCCCATTATTGAAGGTGGAATCAACAGGCTCGACAGAGCCTGGGTAAATGGATGGGTGCAAGGGTAGTACCAGAGTGATTGAATGTGTGCATGTGTAGTGCCTTGGTGAATGGGCAGTATGTGAGTGAATGCATGGGTGCATTGGTAGTTCCAGGGTGAATGGATTAGTGCATTGGTAGTGCATGAGTGAATGAAGGGATGCAACAGTAGAGCCTGGTTCAACGGATGACTTCATGAGTAGTGCCTGAGTGAATGAAAGTTTGCATAGATGCACCCTGAGTGAATGGATGAGTGCAAAGGTAGTGACTGGATGATTGGATGAATGCAGGGTTAGTGCTTGGCTAAACAGATGAATGCATAGGTAATGCCTGTCAAACTCTTACCTATGTTTCCACAGGAACGACAAGCAAGATGCAAACGCCCAATTTATCCTTGTCACCTTGTGCCCAACAGTGTCAAAACGCCATTAGTGAACCTAGGAAGAGGGAATTAAAAATGATTAAACAAAAGAATCATTCCACGAAGTCTCTTCTCAAACTTAAGGTTTGTCATTCAGGAAGTTTACTAAATGTAAAAACAAAAGTACATTGAGTATATTATACAATAAAGAAAAGGAATCAGTAGTGTTTTAACGATGTTTGGTTTTCCCCCCTACCTGAATTAATCCTCTCTTCCTACCTGTAGCAAATTAAGCCATCTTGTAAAACAATTGCTATAATTAGCTAAGGTTAAAGAACAAAGAGCAATGAAATCTGGGCCCCAAAAGAAAATGACAATGATATGTCTTGAGGCCGTGAAATGGTACCCACCTAAATTAAGCAGGGAGGCACTCTCTGTGACCAGGTAAGCAAAATTCTCCAGCAACTAATTATATTAAAAGAATATCTTGTTATCCTTAGTGTGAGGAATACTAACTAAAGTCTTCTATATTTATATTTACAGGAACTTACCATTCAGGTACCCAAACACAGAAAAAGGCATATCCTCAGAGACGACAGAACATTACTAAGGTAGATGCTCCTTACCTCATAATTAAATAATTATCTTTAGGTGCAAAAGCACAGTTAACGTACTGATGGCGGATTTTCTTTAGTTTTTTCTCTTTAGGTGAACTATAGGAAAACTGGAGCAGGAGCTGTCTCCAAAACAAGAAGCGGAGAGGAGTCCAGAGGGCAGGAGCACAGTCAAGGACACTGCCTAGCTCAAGTCAGATGAAAAAGGAGACCAGGAAGCAGGAGCCAAGCCGAAGACACAGGCGAGCTTGCGATAGAAGAAGGAGGAGAGCAGGAAGAATGAGCCACGCCAAAGACAATGCCGAGTATGCGACGGAAGGAGGAGAGGACACTGAGAGCCTGTGAGGGAGCAGAACAACCCCACAAGAGAACTTGTAGGAAACCCGGAAGCAGAATAGCAAACCCCCAGAATGCTAGAATGCAAAGTTCTCTATTGGGGGAGCAGGTGAGTCCTATACTCCTCCCCTGCCTATTCCCGCCCATTACTGAAGGTGGGATCAACAGGCTCGACAGTGCCTGGGTAAATGGATGAGTGCAAGGGTAGTACCAGAGTGACTGAATGTGTGCATGTGTAGTGCCTTGGTGAATGGGTAGTATGTGAGTGAATGCATGGGTGCAATGGTAGTTCCAGGGTGAAAGGATGAGTGCATTGGTAGTGCATGAGTGAATGGAGGGATGCAACAGTAGAGCCTGGTTCAACGGATGACTTCATGAGTAGTGCCTGAGTGAATGAAAGTTTGCATAGATACACCCTGAGTGAATGGATGAGTGCAAAGGTAGTGACTGGATGATTGGATGTATGCAGGGGTAGTGCTTGGCTAAACAGATGAATACATAGGTAGTGCCTGTCAAACTCTTACCTATGTTTCCACAGGAACGACAAGCAAGATGCAAACGCCCAACTTATCCTTGTCACCTTGTGCCCAACAGTATCAAAACGCCATTAGTTAACCGAGGAAGAGGGGATAAAAAATGATTAAACAAAAGAATCCTTCCACGAAGTCTCTTCTCAAACTTAAGGTTAGTCATTCAGGAAGTTTACTAAATGTAAAAACAAAAGTACATTGAGTATATTATACAATAAAGAAAAGGAATCAGTAGTGTTTTAACGATGTTTGGTTTTCCCCCCTACCTGAATTAATCCTCTCTTCCTATCTGTAGCAAATTAAGCCATCTTGTAAAACAATTGCTATAATTAGCTAAGGTTAAAGAACAAAGAGCAATGAAATCTGGGCCCCAAAAGAAAATGACAATGATATGTCTTGAGGCCGTGAAATGGTACCCACCTAAATTAAGCAGGGACGCACTCTCTGTGACCATGTAAGCAAACTTCTCCAGCAACTAATTATATTAAAAGAATATCTTGTTATCCTTAGTGTCAGGAATACTAACTAAAGTCTTCTATATTTATATTTACAGGAACTTACCATTCAGGTACCCAAACACAGAAAAAGGCAGATCCTCAGAGACGACAGAACATTACTAAGGTAGATGCTCCTTACCTCATAATTAAATAATTATCTTTAGGTGGAAAAGCACAGTTAACGTACTGATGGCGGATTTTCTTCAGTTTTTTCTCTTTAGGTGAACTATAGGAAAACTGGAGCAGGAGCTGTCTCCAAAACAAGAAGCGGAGAGGAGTCCAGAGGGCAGGAGCACAGTCAAGGACACTGCCTAGCTCAAGTCAGATGAAAAAGGAGACCAGGAAGCAAGAGACAAGCCGAAGACACAGGCGAGCTTGCGATAGAAGAAGGAGGAGAGCAGGAAGAATGAGCCACGCCAAAGACTATGCCGAGTACGCGACGGAAGGAGGAGAGGATACTGAGAGCCTGCGAGGGATCAGAACAACCCCACAAGAGAACTTGTAGGAAACCCGGAAGCAGAATAGCAAACCCCCAGAATGCTAGAATGCAAAGTTCTCTATTGGGGGAGCAGGTGAGTCCTATACTCCTCCCCTGCCCATTCCCGCCCATTACTGAAGGTGGGATCAACAGGCTCGACAGTGCCTGGGTAAATGGATGAGTGCAAGGGTAGTACCAGAGTGACTGAATGTGTGCATGTGTAGTGCCTTGGTGAATGGGTAGTATGTGAGTGAATGCATGGGTGCAATGGTAGTTCCAGGGTGAAAGGATGAGTGCATTGGTAGTGCATGAGTGAATGGAGGGATGCAACAGTAGAGCCTGGTTCAACGGATGACTTCATGAGTAGTGCCTGAGTGAATGAAAGTTTGCATAGATACACCCTGAGTGAATGGATGAGTGCAAAGGTAGTGACTGGATGATTGGATGTATGCAGGGGTAGTGCTTGGCTAAACAGATGAATACATAGGTAGTGCCTGTCAAACTCTTACCTATGTTTCCACAGGAACGACAAGCAAGATGCAAACGCCCAACTTATCCTTGTCACCTTGTGCCCAACAGTATCAAAACGCCATTAGTTAACCGAGGAAGAGGGGATAAAAAATGATTAAACAAAAGAATCCTTCCACGAAGTCTCTTCTCAAACTTAAGGTTAGTCATTCAGGAAGTTTACTAAATGTAAAAACAAAAGTACATTGAGTATATTATACAATAAAGAAAAGGAATCAGTAGTGTTTTATCGATGTTTGGTTTTCCCCCCTACCTGAATTAATCATCTCTTCCTATCTGTAGCAAATTAAGCCTTCTTGTAAAACAATTGCTATAATTAGCTACGGTTAAAGAACAAAGAGCAATGAAATCTGGGCCCCAAAAGAAAATGACAATGATATGTCTTGAGGCTGTGAAATGGCACCCACCTAAATTAAGCGGGGAGGCACTCTCTGTGACCAGGTAAGCAAAATTCTCCAGCAACTAATTATATTAAAATAATATCTTGTTATCCTTAGTGTCAGGAATACTAACTAAAGTCTTCTATATTTATATTTACAGGAACTTACCATTCAGGTACCCAAACACAGAAAAAGGCAGATCCTCAGAGATGACAGAACATTACTAAGGTAGATGCTCCTTACCTCATAATTAAATAATTATCTTTAGGTGCAAAAGCACAGTTAACGTACTGATGGCGGATTTTCTTTAGTTTTTTCTCTTTAGGTGAACTATAGGAAAACTGGAGCAGGAGCTGTCTCCAAAACAAGAAGCGGAGAGGAGTCCACAGGGCAGGAGCACAGTCAAGGACACTGCCTAGCTCAAGTCAGATGAAAAAGGAGACCAGGAAGCAGGAGCCAAGCCGAAGACACAGGCGAGCTTGCGATAGAAGAAGGAGGAGAGCAGGAAGAATGAGCCACGCCAAAGACTATGCCGAGTACGCGACGGAAGGAGGAGAGGATACTGAGAGCCTGCGAGGGATCAGAACAACCCCACAAGAGAACTTGTATGAAACCCGGAAGCAGAATAGCAAACCCCCAGAATGCTAGAATGCAAAGTTCTCTATTGGGTGAGCAGGTGAGTCCTATACTCCTCCCCTGCCTATTCCTGCCCATTACTGAAGGTGGGATCAACAGGCTCGACAGTGCCTGGGTAAATGGATGAGTGCAAGGGTAGTACCAGAGTGATTGAATGTGTGCATGTGTAGTGCCTTGGTGAATGGGTAGTATGTGAGTGAATGCATGGGTGCAATGGTAGTTCCAGGGTGAAAGGATGAGTGCATTGGTAGTGCATGAGTGAATGGAGGGATGCAACAGTAGAGCCTGGTTCAACGGATGACTTCATGAGTAGTGCCTGAGTGAATGAAAGTTTGCATAGATACACCCTGAGTGAATGGATGAGTGCAAAGGTAGTGACTGGATGATTGGATGTATGCAGGGGTAGTGCTTGGCTAAACAGATAGTTTAGCCAGATAGGTAGTGCCTGTAAAACTCTTACCTATGTTTCCACAGGAACGACAAGCAAGATGCAAACGCCCAACTTATCCTTGTCACCTTGTGCCCAACAATATCAAAACGCCATTAGTGAACCGAGGAAGAGGGGATAAAAAATTATTAAACAAAAGAATCATTCCACGAAGTCTCTTCTCAAACTTAAGGTTAGTCATTCAGGAAGTTTACTAAATGTAAAAACAAAAGTACATTGAGTATATTATACAATATAGAAAAGGAATCAGTAGTGTTTTAACGATGTTTGGTTTTCCCCCCTACCTGAATTAGCCCTCTCTTCCTATCTGTAGAAAATTAAGCCATCTTGTAAAACAATTGCTATAATTAGCTAAGGTTAAAGAACAAAGAGCAATGAAATCTGGGCCCCAAAAGAAAATGACAATGATATGTCTTGAGGCTGTGAAATGGCACCCACCTAAATTAAGCGGGGAGGCACTCTCTGTGACCAGGTAAGCAAAATTCTCCAGCAACTAATTATATTAAAATAATATCTTGTTATCCTTAGTGTCAGGAATACTAACTAAAGTCTTCTATATTTATATTTACAGGAACTTACCATTCAGGTACCCAAACACAGAAAAAGGCAGATCCTCAGAGACGACAGAACATTACTAAGGTAGATGCTCCTTACCTCATAATTAAATAATTATCTTTAGGTGCAAAAGCACAGTTAACGTACTGATGGCGGATTTTCTTTAATTTTTTCTCTTTAGGTGAACTATAGGAAAACTGGAGGAGGAGCTATCTCCAAAACAAGAAGCGGAGTGGAGTCCAGAGGGCAGGAGCACTGTCAAGGACACTACCTAGCTCAAGTCAAAAGAAAAAGGAGACCAGGAAGCAGGAGCCAAGCTGAAGACACAGGCGAGCTTGCGACAGAAGAAGGAGGAGAGCAGGAAGAATGAGCCACGCCAAAGACTATGACGAGTATGCGACGGAAGGAGGAGAGGAAACTGAGAGCCTGCGAGGGAACAAAACAGCCCCACAAGAGAACTTGTAGGAAACCCGGAAGCAGAATAGCAAACCCCCAGAATGCTAGAATGCGAAGTTCTCTATTGGGGGAGCAGGTGAGTCCTATACTCCTCCCCTGCCTATTCCCGCCCATTATTGAAGGTGGAATCAACAGGCTCGACAGAGCCTGGGTAAATGGATGGGTGCAAGGGTAGTACCAGAGTGATTGAATGTGTGCATGTGTAGTGCCTTGGTGAATGGGCAGTATGTGAGTGAATGCATGGGTGCATTGGTAGTTCCAGGGTGAATGGATTAGTGCATTGGTAGTGCATGAGTGAATGAAGGGATGCAACAGTAGAGCCTGGTTCAACGGATGACTTCATGAGTAGTGCCTGAGTGAATGAAAGTTTGCATAGATGCACCCTGAGTGAATGGATGAGTGCAAAGGTAGTGACTGGATGATTGGATGAATGCAGGGTTAGTGCTTGGCTAAACAGATGAATGCATAGGTAATGCCTGTCAAACTCTTACCTATGTTTCCACAGGAACGACAAGCAAGATGCAAACGCCCAATTTATCCTTGTCACCTTGTGGCCAACAGTGTCAAAACGCCATTAGTGAACCTAGGAAGAGGGAATTAAAAATGATTAAACAAAAGAATCATTCCACAAAGTCTCTTCTCAAACTTAAGGTTTGTCATTCAGGAAGTTTACTAAATGTAAAAACAAAAGTACATTGAGTATATTATACAATAAAGAAAAGGAATCAGTAGTGTTTTAACGATGTTTGGTTTTCCCCCCTACCTGAATTAATCCTCTCTTCCTACCTGTAGCAAATTAAGCCATCTTGTAAAACAATTGCTATAATTAGCTAAGGTTAAAGAACAAAGAGCAATGAAATCTGGGCCCCAAAAGAAAATGACAATGATATGTCTTGAGGCCGTGAAATGGTACCCACCTAAATTAAGCAGGGAGGCACTCTCTGTGACCAGGTAAGCAAAATTCTCCAGCAACTAATTATATTAAAAGAATATCTTGTTATCCTTAGTGTGAGGAATACTAACTAAAGTCTTCTATATTTATATTTACAGGAACTTACCATTCAGGTACCCAAACACAGAAAAAGGCATATCCTCAGAGACGACAGAACATTACTAAGGTAGATGCTCCTTACCTCATCATTAAATAATTATCTTTAGGTGCAAAAGCACAGTTAACGTACTGATGGCGGATTTTCTTTAGTTTTTTCTCTTTAGGTGAACTATAGGAAAACTGGAGCAGGAGCTGTCTCCAAAACAAGAAGCGGAGAGGAGTCCAGAGGGCAGGAGCACAGTCAAGGACACTGCCTAGCTCAAGTCAGATGAAAAAGGAGACCAGGAAGCAGGAGCCAAGCCGAAGACACAGGCGAGCTTGCGATAGAAGAAGGAGGAGAGCAGGAAGAATGAGCCACGCCAAAGACTATGCCGAGTACGCGACGGAAGGAGGAGAGGATACTAAGAGCCTGCGAAGGATCAGAACAACCCCACAAGAGAACTTGTAGGAAACCCGGAAGCAGAATAGCAAACCCCCAGAATGCTAGAATGCAAAGTTCTCTATTGGGTGAGCAGGCGAGTCCTATACTCCTCCCCTGCCTATTCCCGCCCATTACTGAAGGTGGGAACAACAGGCTCGACAGTGCCTGGGTAAATGGATGAGTGCAAGGGTAGTACCAGAGTGATTGAATGTGTGCATGTGTAGTGCCTTGGTGAATGGGTAGTATGTGAGTGAATGCATGGGTGCAATGGTAGTGCCAGGGTGAAAGGATGAGTGCATTGGTAGTGCATGAGTGAATGGAGGAATGCAACAGTAGAGCCTGGTTCAACGGATGACTTCATGAGTAGTGCCTGAGTGAATGAAAGTTTGCATAGAAACACCCTGAGTGAATGGATGAGTGCAAAGGTAGTGACTGGATGATTGGATTTATGCAGGGGTAGTGCTTGGCTAAACAGATGAATGCATAGGTAGTGCCTGTGAAACTCTTACCTATGTTTCCACAGGAACGACAAGCAAGATGCAAACGCCCAACTTATCCTTGTCACCTTGTGCCCAACAGTATCAAAACGCCATTAGTGAACCGAGGAAGAGGGGGTAAAAAATGATTAAACAAAAGAATCATTCCACGAAGTCTCTTCTCAAACTTAAGGTTAGTCATTTAGGAAGTTTACTAAATGTAAAAACAAAAGTACATTGAGTATATTATACAATATAGAAAAGGAATCAGTAGTGTTTTAACGATGTTTGGTTTTCCCCCCTACCTGAATTAGCCCTCTCTTCCTATCTGTAGAAAATTAAGCCATCTTGTAACACAATTGCTATAATTAGCTAAGGTTAAAGAACAAAGAGCAATGAAATCTGGGCCCCAAAAGAAAATGACAATGATATGTCTTGAGGCTGTGAAATGGCACCCACCTAAATTAAGCGGGGAGGCACTCTCTGTGACCAGGTAAGCAAAATTCTCCAGCAACAAATTATATTAAAATTATATCTTGTTATCCTTAGTGTCAGGAATACTAACTAAAGTCTTCTATATTTATATTTACAGGAACTTACCATTCAGGTACCCAAACACAGAAAAAGGCAGATCCTCAGAGACGACAGAACATTACTAAGGTAGATGCTCCTTACCTCATAATTAAATAATTATCTTTAGGTGCAAAAGCACAGTTAACGTACTGATGGCGGATTTTCTTTAGTTTTTTCTCTTTAGGTGAACTATAGGAAAACTGGGGCAGGAGCTGTCTCAAAACAAGAAGCGGAGAGGAGTCCACAGGGCAGGAGCACAGTCAAGGACACTGCCTAGCTCAAGTCAGATGAAAAAGGAGACCAGGAAGCAGGAGCCAAGCCGAAGACACAGGCGAGCTTGCGATAGAAGAAGGAGGAGAGCAGGAAGAATGAGCCACGCCAAAGACTATGCCGAGTACGCGACGGAAGGAGGAGAGGATACTGAGAGCCTGCGAGGGATCAGAACAACCCCACAAGAGAACTTGTATGAAACCCGGAAGCAGAATAGCAAACCCCCAGAATGCAAGAATGCAAAGTTCTCTATTGGGTGAGCAGGTGAGTCCTATACTCCTCCCCTGCCTATTCCTGCCCATTACTGAAGGTGGGATCAACAGGCTCGACAGTGCCTGGGTAAATGGATGAGTGCAAGGGTAGTACCAGAGTGATTGAATGTGTGCATGTGTAGTGCCTTGGTGAATGGGTAGTATGTGAGTGAATGCATGGGTGCAATGGTAGTTCCAGGGTGAAAGGATGAGTGCATTGGTAGTGCATGAGTGAATGGAGGGATGCAACAGTAGAGCCTGGTTCAACGGATGACTTCATGAGTAGTGCCTGAGTGAATGAAAGTTTGCATAGATACACCCTGAGTGAATGGATGAGTGCAAAGGTAGTGACTGGATGATTGGATGTATGCAGGGGTAGTGCTTGGCTAAACAGATAGTTTAGCCAGATAGGTAGTGCCTGTAAAACTCTTACCTATGTTTCCACAGGAACGACAAGCAAGATGCAAACGCCCAACTTATCCTTGTCACCTTGTGCCCAACAATATCAAAACGCCATTAGTGAACCGAGGAAGAGGGGATAAAAAATTATTAAACAAAAGAATCATTCCACGAAGTCTCTTCTCAAACTTAAGGTTAGTCATTCAGGAAGTTTACTAAATGTAAAAACAAAAGTACATTGAGTATATTATACAATAAAGAAAAGGAATCAGTAGTGTTTTAACGATGTTTGGTTTTCCCCCCTACCTGAATTAATCCTCTCTTCCTATCTGTAGCAAATTAAGCCATCTTGTAAAACAATTGCTATAATTAGCTAAGGTTAAAGAACAAAGAGCAATGAAATCTGGGCCCCAAAAGAAAATGACAATGATATGTCTTGAGGCTGTGAAATGGCACCCACCTAAATTAAGCGGGGAGGCACTCTCTGTGACCAGGTAAGCAAAATTCTCCAGCAACTAATTATATTAAAATAATATCTTGTTATCCTTAGTGTCAGGAATACTAACTAAAGTCTTCTATATTTATATTTACAGGAACTTACCATTCAGGTACCCAAACACAGAAAAAGGCAGATCCTCAGAGACGACAGAACATTACTAAGGTAGATGCTCCTTACCTCATAATTAAATAATTATCTTTAGGTGCAAAAGCACAGTTAACGTACTGATGGCGGATTTTCTTTAATTTTTTCTCTTTAGGTGAACTATAGGAAAACTGGAGCAGGAGCTATCTCCAAAACAAGAAGCGGAGTGGAGTCCAGAGGGCAGGAGCACTGTCAAGGACACTGCCTAGCTCAAGTCAAAAGAAAAAGGAGACCAGGAAGCAGGAGCCAAGCTGAAGACACAGGCGAGCTTGCGACAGAAGAAGGAGGAGAGCAGGAAGAACGAGCCACGCCAAAGACTATGCCGAGTACGCGACGGAAGGAGGAGAGGAAACTGAGAGCCTGCGAGGGAACAAAACAGCCCCACAAGAGAACTTGTAGGAAACCCGGAAGCAGAATAGCAAACCCCCAGAATGCTAGAATGCGAAGTTCTCTATTGGGGGAGCAGGTGAGTCCTATACTCCTCCCCTGCCTATTCCCGCCCATTATTGAAGGTGGAATCAACAGGCTCGACAGAGCCTGGGTAAATGGATGGGTGCAAGGGTAGTACCAGAGTGATTGAATGTGTGCATGTGTAGTGCCTTGGTGAATGGGCAGTATGTGAGTGAATGCATGGGTGCATTGGTAGTTCCAGGGTGAATGGATTAGTGCATTGGTAGTGCATGAGTGAATGAAGGGATGCAACAGTAGAGCCTGGTTCAACGGATGACTTCATGAGTAGTGCCTGAGTGAATGAAAGTTTGCATAGATGCACCCTGAGTGAATGGATGAGTGCAAAGGTAGTGACTGGATGATTGGATGAATGCAGGGTTAGTGCTTGGCTAAACAGATGAATGCATAGGTAATGCCTGTCAAACTCTTACCTATGTTTCCACAGGAACGACAAGCAAGATGCAAACGCCCAATTTATCCTTGTCACCTTGTGCCCAACAGTGTCAAAACGCCATTAGTGAACCTAGGAAGAGGGAATTAAAAATGATTAAACAAAAGAATCATTCCACGAAGTCTCTTCTCAAACTTAAGGTTTGTCATTCAGGAAGTTTACTAAATGTAAAAACAAAAGTACATTGAGTATATTATACAATAAAGAAAAGGAATCAGTAGTGTTTTAACGATGTTTGGTTTTCCCCCCTACCTGAATTAATCCTCTCTTCCTACCTGTAGCAAATTAAGCCATCTTGTAAAACAATTGCTATAATTAGCTAAGGTTAAAGAACAAAGAGCAATGAAATCTGGGCCCCAAAAGAAAATGACAATGATATGTCTTGAGGCCGTGAAATGGTACCCACCTAAATTAAGCAGGGAGGCACTCTCTGTGACCAGGTAAGCAAAATTCTCCAGCAACTAATTATATTAAAAGAATATCTTGTTATCCTTAGTGTGAGGAATACTAACTAAAGTCTTCTATATTTATATTTACAGGAACTTACCATTCAGGTACCCAAACACAGAAAAAGGCATATCCTCAGAGACGACAGAACATTACTAAGGTAGATGCTCCTTACCTCATAATTAAATAATTATCTTTAGGTGCAAAAGCACAGTTAACGTACTGATGGCGGATTTTCTTTAGTTTTTTCTCTTTAGGTGAACTATAGGAAAACTGGAGCAGGAGCTGTCTCCAAAACAAGAAGCGGAGAGGAGTCCAGAGGGCAGGAGCACAGTCAAGGACACTGCCTAGCTCAAGTCAGATGAAAAAGGAGACCAGGAAGCAGGAGCCAAGCCGAAGACACAGGCGAGCTTGCGATAGAAGAAGGAGGAGAGCAGGAAGAATGAGCCACGCCAAAGACAATGCCGAGTATGCGACGGAAGGAGGAGAGGACACTGAGAGCCTGTGAGGGAGCAGAACAACCCCACAAGAGAACTTGTAGGAAACCCGGAAGCAGAATAGCAAACCCCCAGAATGCTAGAATGCAAAGTTCTCTATTGGGGGAGCAGGTGAGTCCTATACTCCTCCCCTGCCTATTCCCGCCCATTACTGAAGGTGGGATCAACAGGCTCGACAGTGCCTGGGTAAATGGATGAGTGCAAGGGTAGTACCAGAGTGACTGAATGTGTGCATGTGTAGTGCCTTGGTGAATGGGTAGTATGTGAGTGAATGCATGGGTGCAATGGTAGTTCCAGGGTGAAAGGATGAGTGCATTGGTAGTGCATGAGTGAATGGAGGGATGCAACAGTAGAGCCTGGTTCAACGGATGACTTCATGAGTAGTGCCTGAGTGAATGAAAGTTTGCATAGATACACCCTGAGTGAATGGATGAGTGCAAAGGTAGTGACTGGATGATTGGATGTATGCAGGGGTAGTGCTTGGCTAAACAGATGAATACATAGGTAGTGCCTGTCAAACTCTTACCTATGTTTCCACAGGAACGACAAGCAAGATGCAAACGCCCAACTTATCCTTGTCACCTTGTGCCCAACAGTATCAAAACGCCATTAGTTAACCGAGGAAGAGGGGATAAAAAATGATTAAACAAAAGAATCCTTCCATGAAGTCTCTTCTCAAACTTAAGGTTAGTCATTCAGGAAGTTTACTAAATGTAAAAACAAAAGTACATTGAGTATATTATACAATAAAGAAAAGGAATCAGTAGTGTTTTAACGATGTTTGGTTTTCCCCCCTACCTGAATTAATCCTCTCTTCCTATCTGTAGCAAATTAAGCCATCTTGTAAAACAATTGCTATAATTAGCTAAGGTTAAAGAACAAAGAGCAATGAAATCTGGGCCCCAAAAGAAAATGACAATGATATGTCTTGAGGCCGTGAAATGGTACCCACCTAAATTAAGCAGGGACGCACTCTCTGTGACCATGTAAGCAAACTTCTCCAGCAACTAATTATATTAAAAGAATATCTTGTTATCCTTAGTGTCAGGAATACTAACTAAAGTCTTCTATATTTATATTTACAGGAACTTACCATTCAGGTACCCAAACACAGAAAAAGGCAGATCCTCAGAGACGACAGAACATTACTAAGGTAGATGCTCCTTACCTCATAATTAAATAATTATCTTTAGGTGGAAAAGCACAGTTAACGTACTGATGGCGGATTTTCTTCAGTTTTTTCTCTTTAGGTGAACTATAGGAAAACTGGAGCAGGAGCTGTCTCCAAAACAAGAAGCGGAGAGGAGTCCAGAGGGCAGGAGCACAGTCAAGGACACTGCCTAGCTCAAGTCAGATGAAAAAGGAGACCAGGAAGCAAGAGACAAGCCGAAGACACAGGCGAGCTTGCGATAGAAGAAGGAGGAGAGCAGGAAGAATGAGCCACGCCAAAGACTATGCCGAGTACGCGACGGAAGGAGGAGAGGATACTGAGAGCCTGCGAGGGATCAGAACAACCCCACAAGAGAACTTGTAGGAAACCCGGAAGCAGAATAGCAAACCCCCAGAATGCTAGAATGCAAAGTTCTCTATTGGGGGAGCAGGTGAGTCCTATACTCCTCCCCTGCCCATTCCCGCCCATTACTGAAGGTGGGATCAACAGGCTCGACAGTGCCTGGGTAAATGGATGAGTGCAAGGGTAGTACCAGAGTGACTGAATGTGTGCATGTGTAGTGCCTTGGTGAATGGGTAGTATGTGAGTGAATGCATGGGTGCAATGGTAGTTCCAGGGTGAAAGGATGAGTGCATTGGTAGTGCATGAGTGAATGGAGGGATGCAACAGTAGAGCCTGGTTCAACGGATGACTTCATGAGTAGTGCCTGAGTGAATGAAAGTTTGCATAGATACACCCTGAGTGAATGGATGAGTGCAAAGGTAGTGACTGGATGATTGGATGTATGCAGGGGTAGTGCTTGGCTAAACAGATAGTTTAGCCAGATAGGTAGTGCCTGTAAAACTCTTACCTATGTTTCCACAGGAACGACAAGCAAGATGCAAACGCCCAACTTATCCTTGTCACCTTGTGCCCAACAATATCAAAACGCCATTAGTGAACCGAGGAAGAGGGGATAAAAAATTATTAAACAAAAGAATCATTCCACGAAGTCTCTTCTCAAACTTAAGGTTAGTCATTCAGGAAGTTTACTAAATGTAAAAACAAAAGTACATTGAGTATATTATACAATATAGAAAAGGAATCAGTAGTGTTTTAACGATGTTTGGTTTTCCCCCCTACCTGAATTAGCCCTCTCTTCCTATCTGTAGAAAATTAAGCCATCTTGTAAAACAATTGCTATAATTAGCTAAGGTTAAAGAACAAAGAGCAATGAAATCTGGGCCCCAAAAGAAAATGACAATGATATGTCTTGAGGCTGTGAAATGGCACCCACCTAAATTAAGCGGGGAGGCACTCTCTGTGACCAGGTAAGCAACATTCTCCGGCAACTAATTATATTAAAATAATATCTTGTTATCCTTAGTGTCAGGAATACTAACTAAAGTCTTCTATATTTATATTTACAGGAACTTACCATTCAGGTACCCAAACACAGAAAAAGGCAGATCCTCAGAGACGACAGAACATTACTAAGGTAGATGCTCCTTACCTCATAATTAAATAATTATCTTTAGGTGCAAAAGCACAGTTAACGTACTGATGGCGGATTTTCTTTAATTTTTTCTCTTTAGGTGAACTATAGGAAAACTGGAGCAGGAGCTATCTCCAAAACAAGAAGCGGAGTGGAGTCCAGAGGGCAGGAGCACTGTCAAGGACACTACCTAGCTCAAGTCAAAAGAAAAAGGAGACCAGGAAGCAGGAGCCAAGCTGAAGACACAGGCGAGCTTGCGACAGAAGAAGGAGGAGAGCAGGAAGAATGAGCCACGCCAAAGACTATGACGAGTACGCGACGGAAGGAGGAGAGGAAACTGAGAGCCTGCGAGGGAACAAAACAGCCCCACAAGAGAACTTGTAGGAAACCCGGAAGCAGAATAGCAAACCCCCAGAATGCTAGAATGCGAAGTTCTCTATTGGGGGAGCAGGTGAGTCCTATACTCCTCCCCTGCCTATTCCCGCCCATTATTGAAGGTGGAATCAACAGGCTCGACAGAGCCTGGGTAAATGGATGGGTGCAAGGGTAGTACCAGAGTGATTGAATGTGTGCATGTGTAGTGCCTTGGTGAATGGGCAGTATGTGAGTGAATGCATGGGTGCATTGGTAGTTCCAGGGTGAATGGATTAGTGCATTGGTAGTGCATGAGTGAATGAAGGGATGCAACAGTAGAGCCTGGTTCAACGGATGACTTCATGAGTAGTGCCTGAGTGAATGAAAGTTTGCATAGATGCACCCTGAGTGAATGGATGAGTGCAAAGGTAGTGACTGGATGATTGGATGAATGCAGGGTTAGTGCTTGGCTAAACAGATGAATGCATAGGTAATGCCTGTCAAACTCTTACCTATGTTTCCACAGGAACGACAAGCAAGATGCAAACGCCCAATTTATCCTTGTCACCTTGTGGCCAACAGTGTCAAAACGCCATTAGTGAACCTAGGAAGAGGGAATTAAAAATGATTAAACAAAAGAATCATTCCACGAAGTCTCTTCTCAAACTTAAGGTTTGTCATTCAGGAAGTTTACTAAATGTAAAAACAAAAGTACATTGAGTATATTATACAATAAAGAAAAGGAATCAGTAGTGTTTTAACGATGTTTGGTTTTCCCCCCTACCTGAATTAATCCTCTCTTCCTACCTGTAGCAAATTAAGCCATCTTGTAAAACAATTGCTATAATTAGCTAAGGTTAAAGAACAAAGAGCAATGAAATCTGGGCCCCAAAAGAAAATGACAATGCTATGTCTTGAGGCCGTGAAATGGTACCCACCTAAATTAAGCAGGGAGGCACTCTCTGTGACCAGGTAAGCAAAATTCTCCAGCAACTAATTATATTAAAAGAATATCTTGTTATCCTTAGTGTGAGGAATACTAACTAAAGTCTTCTATATTTATATTTACAGGAACTTACCATTCAGGTACCCAAACACAGAAAAAGGCATATCCTCAGAGACGACAGAACATTACTAAGGTAGATGCTCCTTACCTCATCATTAAATAATTATCTTTAGGTGCAAAAGCACAGTTAACGTACTGATGGCGGATTTTCTTTAGTTTTTTCTCTTTAGGTGAACTATAGGAAAACTGGAGCAGGAGCTGTCTCCAAAACAAGAAGCGGAGAGGAGTCCAGAGGGCAGGAGCACAGTCAAGGACACTGCCTAGCTCAAGTCAGATGAAAAAGGAGACCAGGAAGCAGGAGCCAAGCCGAAGACACAGGCGAGCTTGCGATAGAAGAAGGAGGAGAGCAGGAAGAATGAGCCACGCCAAAGACTATGCCGAGTACGCGACGGAAGGAGGAGAGGATACTAAGAGCCTGCGAAGGATCAGAACAACCCCACAAGAGAACTTGTAGGAAACCCGGAAGCAGAATAGCAAACCCCCAGAATGCTAGAATGCAAAGTTCTCTATTGGGTGAGCAGGCGAGTCCTATACTCCTCCCCTGCCTATTCCCGCCCATTACTGAAGGTGGGAACAACAGGCTCGACAGTGCCTGGGTAAATGGATGAGTGCAAGGGTAGTACCAGAGTGATTGAATGTGTGCATGTGTAGTGCCTTGGTGAATGGGTAGTATGTGAGTGAATGCATGGGTGCAATGGTAGTGCCAGGGTGAAAGGATGAGTGCATTGGTAGTGCATGAGTGAATGGAGGAATGCAACAGTAGAGCCTGGTTCAACGGATGACTTCTTGAGTAGTGCCTGAGTGAATGAAAGTTTGCATAGAAACACCCTGAGTGAATGGATGAGTGCAAAGGTAGTGACTGGATGATTGGATGTATGCAGGGGTAGTGCTTGGCTAAACAGATGAATGCATAGGTAGTGCCTGTGAAACTCTTACCTATGTTTCCACAGGAAGGACAAGCAAGATGCAAACGCCCAACTTATCCTTGTCACCTTGTGCCCAACAGTATCAAAACGCCATTAGTGAACCGAGGAAGAGGGGGTAAAAAATGATTAAACAAAAGAATCATTCCACGAAGTCTCTTCTCAAACTTAAGGTTAGTCATTTAGGAAGTTTACTAAATGTAAAAACAAAAGTACATTGAGTATATTATACAATATAGAAAAGGAATCAGTAGTGTTTTAACGATGTTTGGTTTTCCCCCCTACCTGAATTAGCCCTCTCTTCCTATCTGTAGAAAATTAAGCCATCTTGTAACACAATTGCTATAATTAGCTAAGGTTAAAGAACAAAGAGCAATGAAATCTGGGCCCCAAAAGAAAATGACAATGATATGTCTTGAGGCTGTGAAATGGCACCCACCTAAATTAAGCGGGGAGGCACTCTCTGTGACCAGGTAAGCAAAATTCTCCAGCAACTAATTATATTAAAATAATATCTTGTTATCCTTAGTGTCAGGAATACTAACTAAAGTCTTCTATATTTATATTTACAGGAACTTACCATTCAGGTACCCAAACACAGAAAAAGGCAGATCCTCAGAGACGACAGAACATTACTAAGGTAGATGCTCCTTACCTCATAATTAAATAATTATCTTTAGGTGCAAAAGCACAGTTAACGTACTGATGGCGGATTTTCTTTAGTTTTTTCTCTTTAGGTGAACTATAGGAAAACTGGAGCAGGAGCTGTCTCCAAAACAAGAAGCGGAGAGGAGTCCACAGGGCAGGAGCACAGTCAAGGACACTGCCTAGCTCAAGTCAGATGAAAAAGGAGACCAGGAAGCAGGAGCCAAGCCGAAGACACAGGCGAGCTTGCGATAGAAGAAGGAGGAGAGCAGGAAGAATGAGCCACGCCAAAGACTATGCCGAGTACGCGACGGAAGGAGGAGAGGATACTGAGAGCCTGCGAGGGATCAGAACAACCGCACAAGAGAACTTGTATGAAACCCGGAAGCAGAATAGCAAACCCCCAGAATGCTAGAATGCAAAGTTCTCTATTGGGTGAGCAGGTGAGTCCTATACTCCTCCCCTGCCTATTCCTGCCCATTACTGAAGGTGGGATCAACAGGCTCGACAGTGCCTGGGTAAATGGATGAGTGCAAGGGTAGTACCAGAGTGATTGAATGTGTGCATGTGTAGTGCCTTGGTGAATGGGTAGTATGTGAGTGAATGCATGGGTGCAATGGTAGTTCCAGGGTGAAAGGATGAGTGCATTGGTAGTGCATGAGTGAATGGAGGGATGCAACAGTAGAGCCTGGTTCAACGGATGACTTCATGAGTAGTGCCTGAGTGAATGAAAGTTTGCATAGATACACCCTGAGTGAATGGATGAGTGCAAAGGTAGTGACTGGATGAATGGATGTATGCAGGGGTAGTGCTTGGCTAAACAGATAGTTTAGCCAGATAGGTAGTGCCTGTAAAACTCTTACCTATGTTTCCACAGGAACGACAAGCAAGATGCAAACGCCCAACTTATCCTTGTCACCTTGTGCCCAACAATATCAAAACGCCATTAGTGAACCGAGGAAGAGGGGATAAAAAATTATTAAACAAAAGAATCATTCCACGAAGTCTCTTCTCAAACTTAAGGTTAGTCATTCAGGAAGTTTACTAAATGTAAAAACAAAAGTACATTGAGTATATTATACAATAAAGAAAAGGAATCAGTAGTGTTTTAACGATGTTTGGTTTTCCCCCCTACCTGAATTAATCCTCTCTTCCTATCTGTAGCAAATTAAGCCATCTTGTAAAACAATTGCTATAATTAGCTAAGGTTAAAGAACAAAGAGCAATGAAATCTGGGCCCCAAAAGAAAATGACAATGATATGTCTTGAGGCTGTGAAATGGCACCCACCTAAATTAAGCGGGGAGGCACTCTCTGTGACCAGGTAAGCAAAATTCTCCAGCAACTAATTATATTAAAATAATATCTTGTTATCCTTAGTGTCAGGAATACTAACTAAAGTCTTCTATATTTATATTTACAGGAACTTACCATTCAGGTACCCAAACACAGAAAAAGGCAGATCCTCAGAGACGACAGAACATTACTAAGGTAGATGCTCCTTACCTCATAATTAAATAATTATCTTTAGGTGCAAAAGCACAGTTAACGTACTGATGGCGGATTTTCTTTAATTTTTTCTCTTTAGGTGAACTATAGGAAAACTGGAGCAGGAGCTATCTCCAAAACAAGAAGCGGAGTGGAGTCCAGAGGGCAGGAGCACTGTCAAGGACACTACCTAGCTCAAGTCAAAAGAAAAAGGAGACCAGGAAGCAGGAGCCAAGCTGAAGACACAGGCGAGCTTGCGACAGAAGAAGGAGGAGAGCAGGAAGAATGAGCCACGCCAAAGACTATGACGAGTACGCGACGGAAGGAGGAGAGGAAACTGAGAGCCTGCGAGGGAACAAAACAGCCCCACAAGAGAACTTGTAGGAAACCCGGAAGCAGAATAGCAAACCCCCAGAATGCTAGAATGCGAAGTTCTCTATTGGGGGAGCAGGTGAGTCCTATACTCCTCCCCTGCCTATTCCCGCCCATTATTGAAGGTGGAATCAACAGGCTCGACAGAGCCTGGGTAAATGGATGGGTGCAAGGGTAGTACCAGAGTGATTGAATGTGTGCATGTGTAGTGACTTGGTGAATGGGCAGTATGTGAGTGAATGCATGGGTGCATTGGTAGTTCCAGGGTGAATGGATTAGTGCATTGGTAGTGCATGAGTGAATGAAGGGATGCAACAGTAGAGCCTGGTTCAACGGATGACTTTATGAGTAGTGCCTGAGTGAATGAAAGTTTGCATAGATGCACGCTGAGTGAATGGATGAGTGCAAAGGTAGTGACTGGATGATTGGATGAATGCAGGGTTAGTGCTTGGCTAAACAGATGAATGCATAGGTAATGCCTGTCAAACTTTTACCTATGTTTCCACAGGAACGACAAGCAAGATGCAAACGCCCAATTTATCCTTGTCACCTTGTGGCCAACAGTGTCAAAACGCCATTAGTGAACCTAGGAAGAGGGAATTAAAAATGATTAAACAAAAGAATCATTCCACGAAGTCTCTTCTCAAACTTAAGGTTTGTCATTCAGGAAGTTTACTAAATGTAAAAACAAAAGTACATTGAGTATATTATACAATAAAGAAAAGGAATCAGTAGTGTTTTAACGATGTTTGGTTTTCCCCCCTACCTGAATTAATCCTCTCTTCCTACCTGTAGCAAATTAAGCCATCTTGTAAAACAATTGCTATAATTAGCTAAGGTTAAAGAACAAAGAGCAATGAAATCTGGGCCCCAAAAGAAAATGACAATGATATGTCTTGAGGCCGTGAAATGGTACCCACCTAAATTAAGCAGGGAGGCACTCTCTGTGACCAGGTAAGCAAAATTCTCCAGCAACTTATTATATTAAAAGAATATCTTGTTATCCTTAGTGTGAGGAATACTAACTAAAGTCTTCTATATTTATATTTACAGGAACTTACCATTCAGGTACCCAAACACAGAAAAAGGCATATCCTCAGAGACGACAGAACATTACTAAGGTAGATGCTCCTTACCTCATCATTAAATAATTATCTTTAGGTGCAAAAGCACAGTTAACGTACTGATGGCGGATTTTCTTTAGTTTTTTCTCTTTAGGTGAACTATAGGAAAACTGGAGCAGGAGCTGTCTCCAAAACAAGAAGCGGAGAGGAGTCCAGAGGGCAGGAGCACAGTCAAGGACACTGCCTAGCTCAAGTCAGATGAAAAAGGAGACCAGGAAGCAGGAGCCAAGCCGAAGACACAGGCGAGCTTGCGATAGAAGAAGGAGGAGAGCAGGAAGAATGAGCCACGCCAAAGACTATGCCGAGTACGCGACGGAAGGAGGAGAGGATACTAAGAGCCTGCGAAGGATCAGAACAACCCCACAAGAGAACTTGTAGGAAACCCGGAAGCAGAATAGCAAACCCCCAGAATGCTAGAATGCAAAGTTCTCTATTGGGTGAGCAGGCGAGTCCTATACTCCTCCCCTGCCTATTCCCGCCCATTACTGAAGGTGGGAACAACAGGCTCGACAGTGCCTGGGTAAATGGATGAGTGCAAGGGTAGTACCAGAGTGATTGAATGTGTGCATGTGTAGTGCCTTGGTGAATAGGTAGTATGTGAGTGAATGCATGGGTGCAATGGTAGTGCCAGGGTGAAAGGATGAGTGCATTGGTAGTGCATGAGTGAATGGAGGAATGCAACAGTAGAGCCTGGTTCAACGGATGACTTCATGAGTAGTGCCTGAGTGAATGAAAGTTTGCATAGAAACACCCTGAGTGAATGGATGAGTGCAAAGGTAGTGACTGGATGATTGGATGTATGCAGGGGTAGTGCTTGGCTAAACAGATGAATGCATAGGTAGTGCCTGTGAAACTCTTACCTATGTTTCCACAGGAACGACAAGCAAGATGCAAACGCCCAACTTATCCTTGTCACCTTGTGCCCAACAGTATCAAAACGCCATTAGTGAACCGAGGAAGAGGGGGTAAAAAATGATTAAACAAAAGAATCATTCCACGAAGTCTCTTCTCAAACTTAAGGTTAGTCATTTAGGAAGTTTACTAAATGTAAAAACAAAAGTACATTGAGTATATTATACAATAAAGAAAAGGAATCAGTAGTGTTTTAACCATGTTTGGTTTTCACCCCTCCCTGAATTATTCCTCTCTTCATATCTGTAGCAAATTAAGCCATCTTGTAAAACAATTGCTATAATAAGCTAAGGTTAAAGAACAAAGAGCAATGAAATCTGGGCCCCAAAAGAAAATGACAATGATATGTCTTGAGGCTGTGAAATGGTACCCACCTAAATTAAGCGGGGAGGCACTCTCTGTGACCAGGTAAGCAAAATTCTCCAGCAACTAATTATATTAAAAGAATATCTTGTTATCCTTAGTGTCAGGAATTCTAACTAAAGTCTTCTATATTTATATTTACAGGAACTTACCATTCAGGTACCCAAACACAGAAAAAGGCAGATCCTCAGAGACGACAGAACATTACTCAGGTAGATTCTCCTTACCTCATAATTAAATAATTATCTTTAGGTGCAAAAGCACAGTTAACGTACTGATGACGGATTTTCTTTAGTTTTTTCTCTTTAGGTGAACTATAGGAAAACTGGAGCAGGAGCTGTCTCCAAAACAAGAAGCGGAGTGGAGTTCAGAGGGCAGGAGCACTGTCAAGGTCACTGTATAGCTCAAGTCAAATGAAAAAGGAGACCAGGAAGCAGGAGCCAAGCCGAAGACACAGGCGAGCTTGCGATAGAAGAAGGAGGAGACCAGGAAGAATGAGCCACGCCAAAGACTATGCCGAGTACGCGACGGAAGGAGGAGAGGACACTGAGAGCCTGTGAGGGAGCAGAACAACCCCACAAGAGAACTTGTAGGAAACCCGGAAGCAGAATAGCAAACCCCCAGAATGCTAGAATGCAAAGTTGTCTATTGGGGGAGCAGGTGAGTCCTATACTCCTCCCCTGCCTATTCCCGCCCATTACTGAAGGTGGGATCAACAGGCTCGACAGTGCCTGGGTAAATGGATGAGTGCAAGGGTAGTACCAGAGTGATTGAATGTGTGCATTTGTAGTGCCTTGGTGAATGGGTAGTATGTGAGTGAATGCATGGGTGCAATGGTAGTTCCAGGGTGAAAGGATGAGTACATTGGTAGTGCATGAGTGAATGGAGGGATGCAACAGTAGAGCCTGGTTCAATGGATGACTTCATGAGTAGTGCCTGAGTGAATGAAAGTTTGCATAGATACACCCTGAGTGAATGGATGAGTGCAAAGGTAGTGACTGGCTGATTGGATGTATGCAGGGGTAGTGCTTGGCTAAACAGATGAATGCATAGGTAGTGCCTGTCAAACTCTTACCTATGTTTCCACAGGAACGACAAGCAAGATGCAAACGCCGAACTTATCCTTGTCACCTTGTGCCCAACAGTATCAAAACGCCATTAGTGAACCGAGGAAGAGGGGATAAAAAATCATTAAACAAAAGAATCATTCCACGACGTCTCTTCTCAAACTTAAGGTTAGTCATTCAGGAAGTTTACTAAACGTAAAAACAAAAGTACATTGAGTATATTATACAATAAAGAAAAGGAATCAGTAGTGTTTTAACGATGTTTGGTTTTCCCCCCTACCTGAATTAATCCTCTCTTCCTATCTGTAGCAAATTAAGCCATCTTGTAAAACAATTGCTATAATTAGCTAAGGTTAAAGAACAAAGAGCAATGAAATCTGGGCCCCAAAAGAAAATGACAATGATATGTCCTGAGGCCGTGAAATGGTACCCACCTAAATTAAGCAGGGACGCACTCTCTGTGACCAGGTAAGCAAACTTCTCCAGCAACTAATTATATTAAAAGAATATCTTGTTATCCTTAGTGTCAGGAATACGAACTAAAGTCTTCTATATTTATATTTACAGGAACTTACCATTCAGGTACCCAAACACAGAAAAAGGCAGATCCTCAGAGACGACAGAACATTACTAAGGTAGATGCTCCTTACCTCATAATTAAATAATTATCTTTAGGTGGAAAAGCACAGTTAACGTACTGATGGCGGATTTTCTTCAGTTTTTTCTCTTTAGGTGAACTATAGGAAAACTGGAGCAGGAGCTGTCTCCAAAACAAGAAGCGGAGAGGAGTCCAGAGGGCAGGAGCACAGTCAAGGACACTGCCTAGCTCAAGTCAGATGAAAAAGGAGACCAGGAAGCAAGAGACAAGCCGAAGACACAGGCGAGCTTGCGATAGAAGAAGGAGGAGAGCAGGAAGAATGAGCCACGCCAAAGACTATGCCGAGTACGCGACGGAAGGAGGAGAGGATACTGAGAGCCTGCGAGGGATCAGAACAACCCCACAAGAGAACTTGTAGGAAACCCGGAAGCAGAATAGCAAACCCCCAGAATGCTAGAATGCAAAGTTCTCTATTGGGTGAGCAGGTGAGTCCTATACTCCTCCCCTGCCTATTCCCGCCCATTACTGAAGGTGGGATCAACAGGCTCGACAGTGCCTGGGTAAATGGATGAGTGCAAGGGTAGTACCAGAGTGATTGAATGTGTGCATGTGTAGTGCCTTGGTGAATAGGTAGTATGTGAGTGAATGCATGGGTGCAATGGTAGTTCCAGGGTGAAAGGATGAGTGCATTGGTAGTGCATGAGTGAATGGAGGAATGCAACAGTAGAGCCTGGTTCAACGGATGACTTCATGAGTAGTGCCTGAGTGAATGAAAGTTTGCATAGATACACCCTGAGTGAATGGATGAGTGCAAAGGTAGTGACTGGATGATTGGATTCATGCAGGGGTAGTGCTTGGCTAAACAGATGAATGCATAGGTAGTGCCTGTAAAACTCTTACCTATGTTTCCACAGGAACGACAAGCAAGATGCAAACGCCCAACTTATCCTTGTCACCTTGTGCCCAACAGTATCAAAACGCCATTAGTGAACCGAGGAAGAGGGGATAAAAAATTATTAAACAAAAGAATCATTCCACGACGTCTCTTCTCAAACTTAAGGTTAGTCATTCAGGAAGTTTACTAAATGTAAAAACAAAAGTACATTGAGTATATTATACAATAAAGAAAAGGAATCAGTAGTGTTTTAACGATGTTTGGTTTTCCCCCCCCACCTGAATTAATCCTCTCTTCCTATCTGTAGCAAATTAAGCCATCTTGTAAAACAATTGCTATAATTAGCTAAGGTTAAAGAACAAAGAGCAATGAAATCTGGGCACCAAAAGAAAATGACAATGATATGTCTTGAGGCTGTAAAATGGTACCCACCTAAATTAAGCGGGGAGGCACTCTCTGTGACCAGGTAAGCAAAATTCTCCAGCAACTAATTATATTAAAATAATATCTTGTTATCCTTAGTGTCAGGAATACTAACTAAAGTCTTCTATATTTATATTTACAGGAACTTACCATTCAGGTACCCAAACACAGAAAAAGGCAGATCCTCAGAGACGACAGAACATTACTAAGGTAGATGCTCCTTACCTCATAATTAAATAATTATCTTTAGGTGCAAAAGCACAGTTAACGTACTGATGACGGATTTTCTTTAGTTTTTTCTCTTTAGGTGAACTATAGGAAAACTGGAGCAGGAGCTGTCTCCAAAACAAGAAGCGGAGTGGAGTTCAGAGGGCAGGAGCACTGTCAAGGTCACTGTATAGCTCAAGTCAGATGAAAAAGGAGACCAGGAAGCAGGAGCCAAGCCGAAGACACAGGCGAGCTTGCGATAGAAGAAGGAGGAGAGCAGGAAGAATGAGCCACGCCAAAGACTATGCCGAGTACGCGACGGAAGGAGGAGAGGACACTGAGAGCCTGTGAGGGAGCAGAACAACCCCACAAGAGAACTTGTAGGAAACCCGGAAGCAGAATAGCAAACCCCCAGAATGCTAGAATGCAAAGTTGTCTATTGGGGGAGCAGGTGAGTCCTATACTCCTCCCCTGCCTATTCCCGCCCATTACTGAAGGTGGGATCAACAGGCTCGACAGTGCCTGGGTAAATGGATGAGTGCAAGGGTAGTACCAGAGTGATTGAATGTGTGCATTTGTAGTGCCTTGGTGAATGGGTAGTATGTGAGTGAATGCATGGGTGCAATGGTAGTTCCAGGGTGAAAGGATGAGTACATTGGTAGTGCATGAGTGAATGGAGGGATGCAACAGTAGAGCCTGGTTCAATGGATGACTTCATGAGTAGTGCCTGAGTGAATGAAAGTTTGCATAGATACACCCTGAGTGAATGGATGAGTGCAAAGGTAGTGACTGGCTGATTGGATGTATGCAGGGGTAGTGCTTGGCTAAACAGATGAATGCATAGGTAGTGCCTGTCAAACTCTTACCTATGTTTCCACAGGAACGACAAGCAAGATGCAAACGCCGAACTTATCCTTGTCACCTTGTGCCCAACAGTATCAAAACGCCATTAGTGAACCGAGGAAGAGGGGATAAAAAATCATTAAACAAAAGAATCATTCCACGACGTCTCTTCTCAAACTTAAGGTTAGTCATTCAGGAAGTTTACTAAACGTAAAAACAAAAGTACATTGAGTATATTATACAATAAAGAAAAGGAATCAGTAGTGTTTTAACGATGTTTGGTTTTTCCCCCTACCTGAATTAATCCTCTCTTCCTATCTGTAGCAAATTAAGCCATCTTGTAAAACAATTGCTATAATTAGCTAAGGTTAAAGAACAAAGAGCAATGAAATCTGGGCCCCAAAAGAAAATGACAATGATATGTCCTGAGGCCGTGAAATGGTACCCACCTAAATTAAGCAGGGACGCACTCTCTGTGACCAGGTAAGCAAACTTCTCCAGCAACTAATTATATTAAAAGAATATCTTGTTATCCTTAGTGTCAGGAATACGAACTAAAGTCTTCTATATTTATATTTACAGGAACTTACCATTCAGGTACCCAAACACAGAAAAAGGCAGATCCTCAGAGACGACAGAACATTACTAAGGTAGATGCTCCTTACCTCATAATTAAATAATTATCTTTAGGTGGAAAAGCACAGTTAACGTACTGATGGCGGATTTTCTTCAGTTTTTTCTCTTTAGGTGAACTATAGGAAAACTGGAGCAGGAGCTGTCTCCAAAACAAGAAGCGGAGAGGAGTCCAGAGGGCAGGAGCACAGTCAAGGACACTGCCTAGCTCAAGTCAGATGAAAAAGGAGACCAGGAAGCAAGAGACAAGCCGAAGACACAGGCGAGCTTGCGATAGAAGAAGGAGGAGAGCAGGAAGAATGAGCCACGCCAAAGACTATGCCGAGTACGCGACGGAAGGAGGAGAGGATACTGAGAGCCTGCGAGGGATCAGAACAACCCCACAAGAGAACTTGTAGGAAACCCGGAAGCAGAATAGCAAACCCCCAGAATGCTAGAATGCAAAGTTCTCTATTGGGTGAGCAGGTGAGTCCTATACTCCTCCCCTGCCTATTCCCGCCCATTACTGAAGGTGGGATCAACAGGCTCGACAGTGCCTGGGTAAATGGATGAGTGCAAGGGTAGTACCAGAGTGATTGAATGTGTGCATGTGTACTGCCTTGGTGAATAGGTAGTATGTGAGTGAATGCATGGGTGCAATGGTAGTTCCAGGGTGAAAGGATGAGTGCATTGGTAGTGCATGAGTGAATGGAGGAATGCAACAGTAGAGCCTGGTTCAACGGATGACTTCATGAGTAGTGCCTGAGTGAATGAAAGTTTGCATAGATACACCCTGAGTGAATGGATGAGTGCAAAGGTAGTGACTGGATGATTGGATTCATGCAGGGGTAGTGCTTGGCTAAACAGATGAATGCATAGGTAGTGCCTGTAAAACTCTTACCTATGTTTCCACAGGAACGACAAGCAAGATGCAAACGCCCAACTTATCCTTGTCACCTTGTGCCCAACAGTATCAAAACGCCATTAGTGAACCGAGGAAGAGGGGATAAAAAATTATTAAACAAAAGAATCATTCCACGACGTCTCTTCTCAAACTTAAGGTTAGTCATTCAGGAAGTTTACTAAATGTAAAAACAAAAGTACATTGAGTATATTATACAATAAAGAAAAGGAATCAGTAGTGTTTTAACGATGTTTGGTTTCCCCCCCCCACCTGAATTAATCCTCTCTTCCTATCTGTAGCAAATTAAGCCATCTTGTAAAACAATTGCTATAATTAGCTAAGGTTAAAGAACAAAGAGCAATGAAATCTGGGCACCAAAAGAAAATGACAATGATATGTCTTGAGGCTGTAAAATGGTACCCACCTAAATTAAGCGGGGAGGCACTCTCTGTGACCAGGTAAGCAAAATTCTCCAGCAACTAATTATATTAAAATAATATCTTGTTATCCTTAGTGTCAGGAATACTAACTAAAGTCTTCTATATTTATATTTACAGGAACTTACCATTCAGGTACCCAAACACAGAAAAAGGCAGATCCTCAGAGACGACAGAACATTACTAAGGTAGATGCTCCTTACCTCATAATTAAATAATTATCTTTAGGTGCAAAAGCACAGTTAACGTACTGATGGTGGATTTTCTTTAATTTTTTCTCTTTAGGTGAACTATAGGAAAACTGGAGCACGAGCTGTCTCCAAAACAAGAAGCGGAGTGGAGTCCAGAGGGCAGGAGCACTGTCAAAGACACTGCATAGCTCAAGTCAGATGAAAAAGGAGACCAGGAAGCAGGAGCCAAGCCGAAGACACAGGCGAGCTTGCGATAGAAGAAGGAGGAGAGCAGGAAGAATGAGCCACGCCAAAGACAATGCCGAGTATGCGACGAAAGGAGGAGAGGACACTGAGAGCCTGCGAGGGAACAGAACAACCCCACAAGAGAACTTGTAGGAAACCCGGAAGCAGAATAGCAAACCCCCAGAATGCTAGAATGCAAAGTTCTCTATTGGGGGAGCAGGTGAGTCCTATACTCCTCCCCTGCCTATTCCCGCCCATTACTGAAGGTGGGATCAACAGGCTCGACAGTGCCTGGGTAAATGGATGAGTGCAAGGGTAGTACCAGAGTGATTGAATGTGTGCATGTGTAGTGCCTTGGTGAATGGGTAGTATGTGAGTGAATGCATGGGTGCAATGGTAGTTCCAGGGTGAAAGGATGAGTGCATTGGTAGTGCATGAGTGAATGGAGGGATGCAACAGTAGAGCCTGGTTCAACGGATGACTTCATGAGTAGTGCCTGAGTGAATGAAAGTTTGCATAGATACACCCTGAGTGAATGGATGAGTGCAAAGGTAGTGACTGGATGATTGGATGTATGCAGGGGTAGTGCTTGGCTAAACAGATGAATGCATAGGTTGTGCCTGTCAAACTCTTACCTATGTTTCCACAGGAACGACAAGCAAGATGCAAACGCCCAACTTATCCTTGTCACCTTGTGCCCAACAGTATCAAAACGCCATTAGTGAACCGAGCAAGAGGGGATAAAAAATCATTAAACAAAAGAATCATTCCACGACGTCTCTTCTCAAACTTAAGGTTAGTCATTCAGGAAGTTTACTAAACGTAAAAACAAAAGTACATTGAGTATATTATACAATAAAGAAAAGGAATCAGTAGTGTTTTAACGATGTTTGGTTTTCCCCCCTACCTGAATTAATCCTCTCTTCCTATCTGTAGCAAATTAAGCCATCTTGTAAAACAATTGCTATAATTAGCTAAGGTTAAAGAACAAAGAGCAATGAAATCTGGGCCCCAAAAGAAAATGACAATGATATGTCCTGAGGCCGTGAAATGGTACCCACCTAAATTAAGCAGGGACGCACTCTCTGTGACCAGGTAAGCAAACTTCTCCAGCAACTAATTATATTAAAAGAATATCTTGTTATCCTTAGTGTCAGGAATACGAACTAAAGTCTTCTATATTTATATTTACAGGAACTTACCATTCAGGTACCCAAACACAGAAAAAGGCAGATCCTCAGAGACGACAGAACATTACTAAGGTAGATGCTCCTTACCTCATAATTAAATAATTATCTTTAGGTGGAAAAGCACAGTTAACGTACTGATGGCGGATTTTCTTCAGTTTTTTCTCTTTAGGTGAACTATAGGAAAACTGGAGCAGGAGCTGTCTCCAAAACAAGAAGCGGAGAGGAGTCCAGAGGGCAGGAGCACAGTCAAGGACACTGCCTAGCTCAAGTCAGATGAAAAAGGAGACCAGGAAGCAAGAGACAAGCCGAAGACACAGGCGAGCTTGCGATAGAAGAAGGAGGAGAGCAGGAAGAATGAGCCACGCCAAAGACTATGCCGAGTACGCGACGGAAGGAGGAGAGGATACTGAGAGCCTGCGAGGGATCAGAACAACCCCACAAGAGAACTTGTAGGAAACCCGGAAGCAGAATAGCAAACCCCCAGAATGCTAGAATGCAAAGTTCTCTATTGGGTGAGCAGGTGAGTCCTATACTCCTCCCCTGCCTATTCCCGCCCATTACTGAAGGTGGGATCAACAGGCTCGACAGTGCCTGGGTAAATGGATGAGTGCAAGGGTAGTACCAGAGTGATTGAATGTGTGCATGTGTAGTGCCTTGGTGAATAGGTAGTATGTGAGTGAATGCATGGGTGCAATGGTAGTTCCAGGGTGAAAGGATGAGTGCATTGGTAGTGCATGAGTGAATGGAGGAATGCAACAGTAGAGCCTGGTTCAACGGATGACTTCATGAGTAGTGCCTGAGTGAATGAAAGTTTGCATAGATACACCCTGAGTGAATGGATGAGTGCAAAGGTAGTGACTGGATGATTGGATTCATGCAGGGGTAGTGCTTGGCTAAACAGATGAATGCATAGGTAGTGCCTGTAAAACTCTTACCTATGTTTCCACAGGAACGACAAGCAAGATGCAAACGCCCAACTTATCCTTGTCACCTTGTGCCCAACAGTATCAAAACGCCATTAGTGAACCGAGGAAGAGGGGATAAAAAATTATTAAACAAAAGAATCATTCCACGACGTCTCTTCTCAAACTTAAGGTTAGTCATTCAGGAAGTTTACTAAATGTAAAAACAAAAGTACATTGAGTATATTATACAATAAAGAAAAGGAATCAGTAGTGTTTTAACGATGTTTGGTTTTCCCCCCCCACCTGAATTAATCCTCTCTTCCTATCTGTAGCAAATTAAGCCATCTTGTAAAACAATTGCTATAATTAGCTAAGGTTAAAGAACAAAGAGCAATGAAATCTGGGCACCAAAAGAAAATGACAATGATATGTCTTGAGGCTGTAAAATGGTACCCACCTAAATTAAGCGGGGAGGCACTCTCTGTGACCAGGTAAGCAAAATTCTCCAGCAACTAATTATATTAAAATAATATCTTGTTATCCTTAGTGTCAGGAATACTAACTAAAGTCTTCTATATTTATATTTACAGGAACTTACCATTCAGGTACCCAAACACAGAAAAAGGCAGATCCTCAGAGACGACAGAACATTACTAAGGTAGATGCTCCTTACCTCATAATTAAATAATTATCTTTAGGTGCAAAAGCACAGTTAACGTACTGATGGTGGATTTTCTTTAATTTTTTCTCTTTAGGTGAACTATAGGAAAACTGGAGCATGAGCTGTCTCCAAAACAAGAAGCGGAGTGGAGTCCAGAGGGCAGGAGCACTGTCAAAGACACTGCATAGCTCAAGTCAGATGAAAAAGGAGACCAGGAAGCAGGAGCCAAGCCGAAGACACAGGCGAGCTTGCGATAGAAGAAGGAGGAGAGCAGGAAGAATGAGCCACGCCAAAGACAATGCCGAGTATGCGACGAAAGGAGGAGAGGACACTGAGAGCCTGCGAGGGAACAGAACAACCCCACAAGAGAACTTGTAGGAAACCCGGAAGCAGAATAGCAAACCCCCAGAATGCTAGAATGCAAAGTTCTCTATTGGGGGAGCAGGTGAGTCCTATACTCCTCCCCTGCCTATTCCCGCCCATTACTGAAGGTGGGATCAACAGGCTCGACAGTGCCTGGGTAAATGGATGAGTGCAAGGGTAGTACCAGAGTGATTGAATGTGTGCATGTGTAGTGCCTTGGTGAATGGGTAGTATGTGAGTGAATGCATGGGTGCAATGGTAGTTCCAGGGTGAAAGGATGAGTGCATTGGTAGTGCATGAGTGAATGGAGGGATGCAACAGTAGAGCCTGGTTCAACGGATGACTTCATGAGTAGTGCCTGAGTGAATGAAAGTTTGCATAGATACACCCTGAGTGAATGGATGAGTGCAAAGGTAGTGACTGGATGATTGGATGTATGCAGGGGTAGTGCTTGGCTAAACAGATGAATGCATAGGTAGTGCCTGTCAAACTCTTACCTATGTTTCCACAGGAACGACAAGCAAGATGCAAACGCCCAACTTATCCTTGTCACCTTGTGCCCAACAGTATCAAAACGCCATTAGTGAACCGAGCAAGAGGGGATAAAAAATGATTAAACAAAAGAATATTCCAGGAAGTCTCTTCTCAAACTTAAGGTTAGTCATTCAGGAAGTTTAGTAAATGTAAAAACAAAAGTACATTGAGTATATTATACAATAAAGAAAAGGAATCAGTAGTGTTTTAACGATGTTTGGTTTTCCCCCCTACCTGAATTAATCCTCTCTTCCTATCTGTAGAATATTAAGTCATCTTGTAAAACAATTGCTATAATTAGCTAAGGTTAAAGAACAAAGAGCAATGAAATTTGGGTCCCAAAAGAAAATGACAATGATATGTCTTGAGGCTGTGAAATGGCACCCACCTAAATTAAACGGGGAGGCACTCTCTGTGACCAGGTAAGCAAAATTCTCCAGCAACTAATTATATTAAAATAATATCTTGTTATCCTTAGTGTCAGGAATACTAACTAAAGTCTTCTATATTTATATTTACAGGAACTTACCATTCAGGTACCCAAACACAGAAAAAGGCAGATCCTCAGAGACGACAGAACATTACTAAGGTAGATGCTCCTTACCTCATAATTAAATAATTATCTTTAGGTGCAAAAGCACAGTTAACGTACTGATGGTGGATTTTCTTTAATTTTTTCTCTTTAGGTGAACTATAGGAAAACTGGAGCAGGAGCTGTCTCCAAAACAAGAAGCTGAGTGGAGTCCAGAGGGCAGGAGCACTGTCAAGGACACTGCCTAGCTCAAGTCAGAAGAAAAAGGAGACCAGGAAGCAAGAGCCAAGCCGAAGACACAGGCGAGCTTGCGACAGAAGAAGGAGGAGAGCAAGAAGAATGAGCCACGCCAAAGTCTATGCCGAGTACGCGACGGAAGGAGGAGAGGACACTGAGAGCCCGCTAGGGAACAGAACAACCCCACAAGAGAACTTGTAAGAAACCCGGAAGCAGAATAGCAAACCCCCAGAATGCTAGAATGCAAAGTTCTCTATTGGGGGTTTAGGTGAGTCCTCTACTCCTCCTTTTCCTATTCCCGCCCATTACTGAAGGTGGGATCAACAGGCTCGACAGTGCCTGGGTAAATGGATGAGTGCAAGGGTAGTACCAGACTGATTGAATGTGTGCATGTGTAGTGCCTTGGTGAATGGGTAGTATGTGAGTGAATGCATGGGTGCAATGGTAGTGCCAGGGTGAAAGGATGAGTGCATTGGTAGTGCATGAGTGAATGGAGGGATGCAACAGTAGAGCCTGGTTCAACGGATGACTTCATGAGTAGTGCCTGAGTGAATGAAAGTTTGCAAAGATACACCCTGAGTGAATGGATGAGTGCAAAGGTAGTGACTGGATGATTGGATGTATGCCGGGGTAGTGCTTGGCTAAACAGATGAATGCATAGGTAGTGCCTGTCAAACTCCTACCTATGTTTCCACAGGAACGACAAGCAATATGCATACGCCCAACTTATCCTTGTCACCTTGTGCCCAACAGTATCAAAACGCCATTAGTTAACCGAGGAAGAGGGGATAAAAAATGATTAAACAAAAGAATCCTTCCACGAAGTCTCTTCTCAAACTTAAGGTTAGTCATTCAGGAAGTTTACTAAATGTAAAAACAAAAGTACATTGAGTATATTATACAATAAAGAAAAGGAATCAGTAGTGTTTTAACGATGTTTGGTTTTCCCCCCCCTACCTGAATGAATCCTCTCTTCCTATCTGTAGCAAATTAAGCCATCTTGTAAAACAATTGCTATAATTAGCTAAGGTTAAAGAACAAAGAGCAATGAAATCTGGGCCCCAAAAGAAAATGACAATGATATGTCTTGAGGCCGTGAAATGGTACCCAGCTAAATTAAGCAGGGAGGCACTCTCTGTGACCAGGTAAGCAAAATTCGCCAGCAACTAATTATATTAAAAGAATATCTTGTTATCCTTAGTGTCAGGAATACTAACTAAAGTCTTCTATATTTATATTTACAGGAACTTACCATTCAGGTACCCAAACACAGAAAAAGGCAGATCCTCAGAGACGACAGAACATTACTAAGGTAGATGCTCCTTACCTCATAATTAAATGATTATCTTTAGGTGCAAAAGCACAGTTAACGTACTGATGGCGGATTTTCTTTAGTTTTTTCTCTTTAGGTGAACTATAGGAAAACTGGAGCAGGAGCTGTCTGAAAAACAAGAAGCGGAGTGGAGTCCAGAGGGCAGGAGCACTGTCAAGGACACTGCCTAGCTCAAGTCAGAAGAAAAAGGAGACAAGGAAGCAGGAGCCAAGCCGAAGACACAGGCGAGCTTGCGACAGAAGAAAGAGGAGAGCAGGAAGAATGAGCCACGCCAAAGACTATGCCGAGTACGCGACGGAAGGAGGAGAGGACACTGAGAGCCTGCAAGGGAACAGAACAACCCCACAAGAGAACTTGTAGGAAACCCGGAAGCAGAATAGCAAACCCCCAGAATGCTAGAATGCAAAGTTCTCTATTGGGGGAGCAGGTGAGTCCTATACTCCTCCCCTGCCTATTCCCGTCCATTACTGAAGGTGGGATCAACAGGCTCGACAGTGCCTGGGTAAATGGATGAGTGCAAGGGTAGTACCAGACTGATTGAATGTGTGCATGTGTAGTGCCTTGGTGAATGGGTAGTATGTGAGTGAATGCATGGGTGCAATGGTAGTGCCAGGGTGAAAGGATGAGTGCATTGGTAGTGCATGAGTGAATGGAGGGATGCAACAGTAGAGCCTGGTTCAACGGATGACTTCATGAGTAGTGCCTGAGTGAATGAAAGTTTGCAAAGATACACCCTGAGTGAATGGATGAGTGCAAAGGTAGTGACTGGATGATTGGATGTATGCCGGGGTAGTGCTTGGCTAAACAGATGAATGCATAGGTAGTGCCTGTCAAACTCTTACCTATGTTTCCACAGGAACGACAAGCAATATGCATACGCCCAACTTATCCTTGTCACCTTGTGCCCAACAGTATCAAAACGCCATTAGTGAACCGAGGAAGAGGGCATAAAAAATGATTAATCAAAATAATCATTCCACAAAGTCTCTTCTCAAACTTAAGGTTAGTCATTAAGGAAGTTTACTAAATGTAAAAACAAAAGTACATTGAGTATATTATACAATAAAGAAAAGGAATCAGTAGTGTTTTAACGATGTTTGGTTTTCCCCCCTACCTGAATTAATCCTCTCTTCTTATATGTAGCAAATTAAGCCATCTTGTAAAACAATTGCTATAATTAGCTAAGGTTAAAGAACAAAGAGCAATGAAATCTGGGCCCCAAAATAAAATGACAATGATATGTCTTGAGGCTGTGAAATGGCACCCACCTAAATTAAGCGGGGAGGCACTCTCTGTGACCAGGTAAGCAAAATTCTCCAGGAACTAATTATATTAAAATAATATCTTGTTATCCTTAGTGTCAGGAATACTAACTAAAGTCTTCTATATTTATATTTACAGGAACTTACCATTCAGGTACCCAAACACAGAAAAAGGCAGATCCTCAGAGACGACAGAACATTACTAAGGTAGATGCTCCTTACCTCATAATTAAATAATTATCTTTAGGTGCAAAAGCACAGTTAACGTACTGATGGCGGATTTCCTTTAGTTTTTTCTCTTTAGGTGAACTATAGGAAAACTGGAGCAGGAGCTGTCTCCAAAACAAGAAGCGGAGTGGAGTCCAGAGGGCAGGAGCACTGTCAAAGACACTGCATAGCTCAAGTCAGATGAAAAAGGAGACCAGGAAGCAGGAGCCAAGCCGAAGACACAGGCGAGCTTGCGATAGAAGAAGGAGGAGAGCAGGAAGAATGAGCCACGCCAAAGACAATGCCGAGTACGCGACGGAAGGAGGAGAGGACACTGAGAGCCTGCTAGGGAACAGAACAACCCCACAAGAGAACTTGTAGGAAACCCGGAAGCAGAATAGAAAACCCCCAGAATGCTTGAATGCAAAGTTCTCTATTGGGGGAGCAGGTGAGTCCTATACTCCTCCCCTGCCTATTCCCGCCCATTACTGAAGGTGGGATCAACAGGCTCGACAGTGCCTGGGTAAATGGATGAGTGCAAGGGTAGTACCAGAGTGATTGAATGTGTGCATGTGTAGTGCCTTGGTGAATGGGTAGTATGTGAGTGAATGCATGGGTGCAATGGTAGTTCCAGGGTGAAAGGATGAGTGCATTGGTAGTGCATGAGTGAATGGAGGGATGCAACAGTAGAGCCTGGTTCAACGGATGACTTCATGAGTAGTGCCTGAGTGAATGAAAGTTTGCATAGATACACCCTGAGTGAATGGATGAGTGCAAAGGTAGTGACTGGATGATTGGATGTATGCAGGGGTAGTGGTTGGCTAAACAGATGAATGCATAGGTAGTGCCTGTGAAACTCTTACCTATGTTTCCACAGGAACGACAAGCAAGATGCAAACGCCCAACTTATCCTTGTCACCTTGTGCCCAACAGTATCAAAACGCCATTAGTGAACCGAGGAAGAGGGGGTAAAAAATGATTAAACAAAAGAATCATTCCACGAAGTCTCTTCTCAAACTTAAGGTTAGTCATTTAGGAAGTTTACTAAATGTAAAAACAAAAGTACATTGAGTATATTATACAATAAAGAAAAGGAATCAGTAGTGTTTTAACCATGTTTGGTTTTCACCCCTCCCTGAATTATTCCTCTCTTCATATCTGTAGCAAATTAAGCCATCTTGTAAAACAATTGCTATAATAAGCTAAGGTTAAAGAACAAAGAGCAATGAAATCTGGGCCCCAAAAGAAAATGACAATGATATGTCTTGAGGCTGTGAAATGGTACCCACCTAAATTAAGCGGGGAGGCACTCTCTGTGACCAGGTAAGCAAAATTCTCCAGCAACTAATTATATTAAAAGAATATCTTGTTATCCTTAGTGTCAGGAATTCTAACTAAAGTCTTCTATATTTATATTTACAGGAACTTACCATTCAGGTACCCAAACACAGAAAAAGGCAGATCCTCAGAGACGACAGAACATTACTCAGGTAGATTCTCCTTACCTCATAATTAAATAATTATCTTTAGGTGCAAAAGCACAGTTAACGTACTGATGAAGGATTTTCTTTAGTTTTTTCTCTTTAGGTGAACTATAGGAAAACTGGAGCAGGAGCTGTCTCCAAAACAAGAAGCGGAGTGGAGTTCAGAGGGCAGGAGCACTGTCAAGGTCACTGCATAGCTCAAGTCAGATGAAAAAGGAGACCAGGAAGCAGGAGCCAAGCCGAAGACACAGGCGAGCTTGCGATAGAAGAAGGAGGAGAGCAGGAAGAATGAGCCACGCCAAAGACTATGCCGAGTACGCGACGGAAGGAGGAGAGGACACTGAGAGCCTGTGAGGGAGCAGAACAACCCCACAAGAGAACTTGTAGGAAACCCGGAAGCAGAATAGCAAACCCCCAGAATGCTAGAATGCAAAGTTGTCTATTTGGGGAGCAGGTGAGTCCTATACTCCTCCCCTGCCTATTCCCGCCCATTACTGAAGGTGGGATCAACAGGCTCGACAGTGCCTGGGTAAATGGATGAGTGCAAGGGTAGTACCAGAGTGATTGAATGTGTGCATTTGTAGTGCCTTGGTGAATGGGTAGTATGTGAGTGAATGCATGGGTGCAATGGTAGTTCCAGGGTGAAAGGATGAGTACATTGGTAGTGCATGAGTGACTGGAGGGATGCAACAGTAGAGCCTGGTTCAATGGATGACTTCATGAGTAGTGCCTGAGTGAATGAAAGTTTGCATAGATACACCCTGAGTGAATGGATGAGTGCAAAGGTAGTGACTGGCTGATTGGATGTATGCAGGGGTAGTGCTTGGCTAAACAGATGAATGCATAGGTAGTGCCTGTCAAACTCTTACCTATGTTTCCACAGGAACGACAAGCAAGATGCAAACGCCGAACTTATCCTTGTCACCTTGTGCCCAACAGTATCAAAACGCCATTAGTGAACCGAGGAAGAGGGGATAAAAAATCATTAAACAAAAGAATCATTCCACGACGTCTCTTCTCAAACTTAAGGTTAGTCATTCAGGAAGTTTACTAAACGTAAAAACAAAAGTACATTGAGTATATTATACAATAAAGAAAAGGAATCAGTAGTGTTTTAACGATGTTTGGTTTTCCCCCCTACCTGAATTAATCCTCTCTTCCTATCTGTAGCAAATTAAGCCATCTTGTAAAACAATTGCTATAATTAGCTAAGGTTAAAGAACAAAGAGCAATGAAATCTGGGCCCCAAAAGAAAATGACAATGATATGTCCTGAGGCCGTGAAATGGTACCCACCTAAATTAAGCAGGGACGCACTCTCTGTGACCAGGTAAGCAAACTTATCCAGCAACTAATTATATTAAAAGAATATCTTGTTATCCTTAGTGTCAGGAATACTAACTAAAGTCTTCTATATTTATATTTACAGGAACTTACCATTCAGGTACCCAAACACAGAAAAAGGCAGATCCTCAGAGACGACAGAACATTACTAAGGTAGATGCTCCTTACCTCATAATTAAATAATTATCTTTAGGTGGAAAAGCACAGTTAACGTACTGATGGCGGATTTTCTTCAGTTTTTTCTCTTTAGGTGAACTATAGGAAAACTGGAGCAGGAGCTGTCTCCAAAACAAGAAGCGGAGAGGAGTCCAGAGGGCAGGAGCACAGTCAAGGACACTGCCTAGCTCAAGTCAGATGAAAAAGGAGACCAGGAAGCAAGAGACAAGCCGAAGACACAGGCGAGCTTGCGATAGAAGAAGGAGGAGAGCAGGAAGAATGAGCCACGCCAAAGACTATGCCGAGTACGCGACGGAAGGAGGAGAGGATACTGAGAGCCTGCGAGGGATCAGAACAACCCCACAAGATAACTTGTAGGAAACCCGGAAGCAGAATAGCAAACCCCCAGAATGCTAGAATGCAAAGTTCTCTATTGGGTGAGCAGGTGAGTCCTATACTCCTCCCCTGCCTATTCCCGCCCATTACTGAAGGTGGGATCAACAGGCTCGACAGTGCCTGGGTAAATGGATGAGTGCAAGGGTAGTACCAGAGTGATTGAATGTGTGCATGTGTAGTGCCTTGGTGAATAGGTAGTATGTGAGTGAATGCATGGGTGCAATGGTAGTTCCAGGGTGAAAGGATGAGTGCATTGGTAGTGCATGAGTGAATGGAGGAATGCAACAGTAGAGCCTGGTTCAACGGATGACTTCATGAGTAGTGCCTGAGTGAATGAAAGTTTGCATAGATACACCCTGAGTGAATGGATGAGTGCAAAGGTAGTGACTGGATGATTGGATTTATGCAGGGGTAGTGCTTGGCTAAACAGATGAATGCATAGGTAGTGCCTGTAAAACTCTTACCTATGTTTCCACAGGAACGACAAGCAAGATGCAAACGCCCAACTTATCCTTGTCACCTTGTGCCCAACAGTATCAAAACGCCATTAGTGAACCGAGGAAGAGGGGATAAAAAATTATTAAACAAAAGAATCATTCCACGACGTCTCTTCTCAAACTTAAGGTTAGTCATTCAGGAAGTTTACTAAATGTAAAAACAAAAGTACATTGAGTATATTATACAATAAAGAAAAGGAATCAGTAGTGTTTTAACGATGTTTGGTTTTCCCCCCCCACCTGAATTAATCCTCTCTTCCTATCTGTAGCAAATTAAGCCATCTTGTAAAACAATTGCTATAATTAGCTAAGGTTAAAGAACAAAGAGCAATGAAATCTGGGCCCCAAAAGAAAATGACAATGATATGTCTTGAGGCCGTGAAATGGTACCCACCTAAATTAAGCAGGGAGGCACTCTCTGTGACCAGGTAAGCAAAATTCTCCAGCAACTAATTATATTAAAAGAATATCTTGTTATCCTTAGTGTCAGTAATACTAACTAAAGTATTCTATATTTATATTTACAGGAACTTACCAATCAGGTACCCAAACACAGAAAAAGGCAGCTCCTCAGAGACGACAGAACATTACTAAGGTAGATGCTCCTTACCTCATAATTAAATAATTATCTTTAGGTGCAAAAGCACAGTTAACGTACTGATGGCGGATTTTCTTTAGTTTTTTCTCTTTAGGTGAACTATAGGAAAACTGGAGCAGGAGCTGTCTCCAAAACAAGAAGCGGAGAGGAGTCCAGAGGGCAGGAGCACAGTCAAGGACACTGCCTAGCTCAAGTCAGATGAAAAAGGAGACCAGGAAGCAGGAGCCAAGCCGAAGACACAGGCGAGCTTGCGATAGAAGAAGGAAGAGAGCAGGAAGAATGAGCCACGCCAAAGACTATGCCGAGTACGCGACGGAAGGAGGAGAGGATACTGAGAGCCTGCGAGGGATCAGAACAACCCCACAAGAGAACTTGTAGGAAACCCGGAAGCAGAATAGCAAACCCCCAGGATGCTAGAATGCAAAGTTCTCTATTGGGTGAGCAGGTGAGTCCTATACTCCTCCCTGCCTATTCCCGCCCATTACTGAAGGTGGGATCAACAGGCTCGACAGTGCCTGGGTAAATGGATGAGTGCAAGGGTAGTACCAGAGTGATTGAATGTGTGCATGTGTAGTGCCTTGGTGAATGGGTAGTATGTGAGTGAATGCTTGGGTGCAATGGTAGTGCCAGGGTGAAAGGATGAGTGCATTGGTAGTGCATGAGTGAATGGAGGGATGCAACAGTAGAGCCTGGTTTAACGGATGACTTCATGAGTAGTGCCTGAGTGAATGAAAGTTTGCATAAATACACCCTGAGTGAATGGATGAGTGCAAAGGTAGTGACTGGATGATTGGATGTATGCAGGGGTAGTGCTTGGCTAAACAGATGAATGCATAGGTAGTGCCTGTCAAACTCTTACCTATGTTTCCACAGGAACGACAAGCAAGATACAAACGCCCAACTTATCCTTGTCACCTTGTGCCCAACAGTATCAAAATGCCATTAGTGAACCGAGGAAGAGGGGATAAACAATTATTAAACAAAAGAATCATTCCACGAACTCTCTTCTCAAACTTAAGGTTAGTCATTCAGGAAGTTTACTAAATGTAAAAATAAAAGTACATTGAGTATATTATACAATAAAGAAAAGGAATCAGTAGTGTTTTAACGATGTTTGGTTTTCCCCCCTATCTGAATTAATCCTCTCTTCCTATCTGTAGCAAATTAAGCCATCTTGTAAAACAATTGCTATAATTAGCTAGGGTTAAAGAACAAAGAGCAATGAAATCTGGGCACCAAAAGAAAATGACAATGATATGTCTTGAGGCTGTAAAATGGCACCCACCTAAATTAAGCGGGGAGGCACTCTCTGTGACCAGGTAAGCAAAATTCTCCAGCAACTAATTATATTAAAATAATATCTTGTTATCCTTAGTGTCAGGAATACTAACTAAAGTCTTCTATATTTATATTTACAGGAACTTACCATTCAGGTACCCAAACACAGAAAAAGGCAGATCCTCAGAGACGACAGAACATTACTAAGGTAGATGCTCCTTACCTCATAATTAAATAATTATCTTTAGGTGCAAAAGCACAGTTAACGTACTGATGGTGGATTTTCTTTAATTTTTTCTCTTTAGGTGAACTATAGGAAAACTGGAGCAGGAGCTGTCTCCAAAACAAGAAGCTGAGTGGAGTCCAGAGGGCAGGAGCACTGTCAAAGACACTGCATAGCTCAAGTCAGATGAAAAAGGAGACCAGGAAGCAGGAGCCAAGCCGAAGACACAGGCGAGCTTGCGATAGAAGAAGGAGGAGAGCAGGAAGAATGAGCCACGCCAAAGACAATGCCGAGTATGCGACGAAAGGAGGAGAGGACACTGAGAGCCTGCGAGGGAACAGAACAACCCCACAAGAGAACTTGTAGGAAACCCGGAAGCAGAATAGCAAACCCCCAGAATGCTAGAATGCAAAGTTCTCTATTGGGGGAGCAGGTGAGTCCTATACTCCTCCCCTGCCTATTCCCGCCCATTACTGAAGGTGGGATCAACAGGCTCGACAGTGCCTGGGTAAATGGATGAGTGCAAGGGTAGTACCAGAGTGATTGAATGTGTGCATGTGTAGTGCCTTGGTGAATGGGTAGTATGTGAGTGAATGCATGGGTGCAATGGTAGTTCCAGGGTGAAAGGATGAGTGCATTGGTAGTGCATGAGTGAATGGAGGGATGCAACAGTAGAGCCTGGTTCAACGGATGACTTCATGAGTAGTGCCTGAGTGAATGAAAGTTTGCATAGATACACCCTGAGTGAATGGATGAGTGCAAAGGTAGTGACTGGCTGATTGGATGTATGCAGGGGTAGTGCTTGGCTAAACAGATGAATGCATAGGTAGTGCCTGTCAAACTCTTACCTATGTTTCCACAGGAACGACAAGCAAGATGCAAACGCCCAACTTATCCTTGTCACCTTGTGCCCAACAGTATCAAAACGCCATTAGTGAACCGAGCAAGAGGGGATAAAAAATGATTAAACAAAAGAATATTCCAGGAAGTCTCTTCTCAAACTTAAGGTTAGTCATTCAGGAAGTTTAGTAAATGTAAAAACAAAAGTACATTGAGTATATTATACAATAAAGAAAAGGAATCAGTAGTGTTTTAACGATGTTTGGTTTTCCCCCCTACCTGAATTAATCCTCTCTTCCTATCTGTAGAATATTAAGTCATCTTGTAAAACAATTGCTATAATTAGCTAAGGTTAAAGAACAAAGAGCAATGAAATTTGGGTCCCAAAAGAAAATGACAATGATATGTCTTGAGGCTGTGAAATGGCACCCACCTAAATTAAGCGGGGAGGCACTCTCTGTGACCAGGTAAGCAAAATTCTCCAGCAACTAATTATATTAAAATAATATCTTGTTATCCTTAGTGTCAGGAATACTAACTACAGTCTTCTATATTTATATTTACAGGAACTTACCATTCAGGTACCCAAACACAGAAAAAGGCAGATCCTCAGAGACGACAGAACATTACTAAGGTAGATGCTCCTTACCTCATAATTAAATAATTATCTTTAGGTGCAAAAGCACAGTTAACGTACTGATGGTGGATTTTCTTTAATTTTTTCTCTTTAGGTGAACTATAGGAAAACTGGAGCAGGAGCTGTCTCCAAAACAAGAAGCTGAGTGGAGTCCAGAGGGCAGGAGCACTGTCAAGGACACTGCCTAGCTCAAGTCAGAAGAAAAATGAGACCAGGAAGCAAGAGCCAAGCCGAAGACACAGGCGAGCTTGCGACAGAAGAAGGAGGAGAGCAAGAAGAATGAGCCACGCCAAAGTCTATGCCGAGTACGCGACGGAAGGAGGAGAGGACACTGAGAGCCCGCTAGGGAACAGAACAACCCCACAAGAGAACTTGTAAGAAACCCGGAAGCAGAATAGCAAACCCCCAGAATGCTAGAATGCAAAGTTCTCTATTGGGGGTTTAGGTGAGTCCTCTACTCCTCCTTTTCCTATTCCCGCCCATTACTGAAGGTGGGATCAACAGGCTCGACAGTGCCTGGGTAAATGGATGAGTGCAAGGGTAGTACCAGACTGATTGAATGTGTGCATGTGTAGTGCCTTGGTGAATGGGTAGTATGTGAGTGAATGCATGGGTGCAATGGTAGTGCCAGGGTGAAAGGATGAGTGCATTGGTAGTGCATGAGTGAATGGAGGGATGCAACAGTAGAGCCTGGTTCAACGGATGACTTCATGAGTAGTGCCTGAGTGAATGAAAGTTTGCAAAGATACACCCTGAGTGAATGGATGAGTGCAAAGGTAGTGACTGGATGATTGGATGTATGCCGGGGTAGTGCTTGGCTAAACAGATGAATGCATAGGTAGTGCCTGTCAAACTCCTACCTATGTTTCCACAGGAACGACAAGCAATATGCATACGCCCAACTTATCCTTGTCACCTTGTGCCCAACAGTATCAAAACGCCATTAGTGAACCGAGGAAGAGGGGATAAAAAATTATTAAACAAAAGAATCCTTCCACGAAGTCTCTTCTCAAACTTAAGGTTAGTCATTCAGGAAGTTTACTAAATGTAAAAACAAAAGTACATTGAGTATATTATACAATAAAGAAAAGGAATCAGTAGTGTTTTAACGATGTTTGGTTTTCCCCCCCCTACCTGAATTAATCCTCTCTTCCTATCTGTAGCAAATTAAGCCATCTTGTAAAACAATTGCTATAATTAGCTAAGGTTAAAGAACAAAGAGCAATGAAATCTGGGCCCCAAAAGAAAATGACAATGATATGTCTTGAGGCCGTGAAATGGTACCCAGCTAAATTAAGCAGGGAGGCACTCTCTGTGACCAGGTAAGCAAAATTCGCCAGCAACTAATTATATTAAAAGAATATCTTGTTATCCTTAGTGTCAGGAATACTAACTAAAGTCTTCTATATTTATATTTACAGGAACTTACCATTCAGGTACCCAAACACAGAAAAAGGCAGATCCTCAGAGACGACAGAACATTACTAAGGTAGATGCTCCTTACCTCATAATTAAATGATTATCTTTAGGTGCAAAAGCACAGTTAACGTACTGATGGCGGATTTTCTTTAGTTTTTTCTCTTTAGGTGAACTATAGGAAAACTGGAGCAGGAGCTGTCTGAAAAACAAGAAGCGGAGTGGAGTCCAGAGGGCAGGAGCACTGTCAAGGACACTGCCTAGCTCAAGTCAGAAGAAAAAGGAGACAAGGAAGCAGGAGCCAAGCCGAAGACACAGGCGAGCTTGCGACAGAAGAAAGAGGAGAGCAGGAAGAATGAGCCACGCCAAAGACTATGCCGAGTACGCGACGGAAGGAGGAGAGGACACTGAGAGCCTGCAAGGGAACAGAAGAACCCCACAAGAGAACTTGTAGGAAACCCGGAAGCAGAATAGCAAACCCCCAGAATGCTAGAATGCAAAGTTCTCTATTGGGGGAGCAGGTGAGTCCTATACTCCTCCCCTGCCTATTCCCGTCCATTACTGAAGGTGGGATCAACAGGCTCGACAGTGCCTGGGTAAATGGATGAGTGCAAGGGTAGTACCAGACTGATTGAATGTGTGCATGTGTAGTGCCTTGGTGAATGGGTAGTATGTGAGTGAATGCATGGGTGCAATGGTAGTGCCAGGGTGAAAGGATGAGTGCATTGGTAGTGCATGAGTGAATGGAGGGATGCAACAGTAGAGCCTGGTTCAACGGATGACTTCATGAGTAGTGCCTGAGTGAATGAAAGTTTGCAAAGATACACCCTGAGTGAATGGATGAGTGCAAAGGTAGTGACTGGATGATTGGATGTATGCCGGGGTAGTGCTTGGCTAAACAGATGAATGCATAGGTAGTGCCTGTCAAACTCTTACCTATGTTTCCACAGGAACGACAAGCAATATGCATACGCCCAACTTATCCTTGTCACCTTGTGCCCAACAGTATCAAAACGCCATTAGTGAACCGAGGAAGAGGGCATAAAAAATGATTAATCAAAATAATCATTCCACAAAGTCTCTTCTCAAACTTAAGGTTAGTCATTAAGGAAGTTTACTAAATGTAAAAACAAAAGTACATTGAGTATATTATACAATAAAGAAAAGGAATCAGTAGTGTTTTAACGATGTTTGGTTTTCCCCCCTACCTGAATTAATCCTCTCTTCTTATATGTAGCAAATTAAGCCATCTTGTAAAACAATTGCTATAATTAGCTAAGGTTAAAGAACAAAGAGCAATGAAATCTGGGCCCCAAAATAAAATGACAATGATATGTCTTGAGGCTGTGAAATGGCACCCACCTAAATTAAGCGGGGAGGCACTCTCTGTGACCAGGTAAGCAAAATTCTCCAGGAACTAATTATATTAAAATAATATCTTGTTATCCTTAGTGTCAGGAATACTAACTAAAGTCTTCTATATTTATATTTACAGGAACTTACCATTCAGGTACCCAAACACAGAAAAAGGCAGATCCTCAGAGACGACAGAACATTACTAAGGTAGATGCTCCTTACCTCATAATTAAATAATTATCTTTAGGTGCAAAAGCACAGTTAACGTACTGATGGCGGATTTCCTTTAGTTTTTTCTCTTTAGGTGAACTATAGGAAAACTGGAGCAGGAGCTGTCTCCAAAACAAGAAGCGGAGTGGAGTCCAGAGGGCAGGAGCACTGTCAAAGACACTGCATAGCTCAAGTCAGATGAAAAAGGAGACCAGGAAGCAGGAGCCAAGCCGAAGACACAGGCGAGCTTGCGATAGAAGAAGGAGGAGAGCAGGAAGAATGAGCCACGCCAAAGACAATGCCGAGTACGCGACGGAAGGAGGAGAGGACACTGAGAGCCTGCTAGGGAACAGAACAACCCCACAAGAGAACTTGTAGGAAACCCGGAAGCAGAATAGCAAACCCCCAGAATGCTTGAATGCAAAGTTCTCTATTGGGGGAGCAGGTGAGTCCTATACTCCTCCCCTGCCTATTCCCGCCCATTACTGAAGGTGGGATCAACAGGCTCGACAGTGCCTGGGTAAATGGATGAGTGCAAGGGTAGTACCAGAGTGATTGAATGTGTGCATGTGTAGTGCCTTGGTGAATGGGTAGTATGTGAGTGAATGCATGGGTGCAATGGTAGTTCCAGGGTGAAAGGATGAGTGCATTGGTAGTGCATGATGAATGGAGGGATGCAACAGTAGAGCCTGGTTCAACGGATGACTTCATGAGTAGTGCCTGAGTGAATGAAAGTTTGCATAGATACACCCTGAGTGAATGGATGAGTGCAAAGGTAGTGACTGGATGATTGGATGTATGCAGGGGTAGTGCTTGGCTAAACAGATGAATACATAGGTAGTGCCTGTCAAACTCTTACCTATGTTTCCACAGGAACGACAAGCAAGATGCAAACGCCCAACCGATCCTTGTCACCTTGTGCCCAACAGTATCAAAACGCCATTAGTTAACCGAGGAAGAGGGGATAAAAAATGATTAAACAAAAGAATCCTTCCACGAAGTCTCTTCTCAAACTTAAGGTTAGTCATTCAGGAAGTTTACTAAATGTAAAAACAAAAGTACATTGAGTATATTATACAATAAAGAAAAGGAATCAGTAGTGTTTTAACGATGTTTGGTTCCCCCCCCCCTACCTGAATTAATCCTCTCTTCCTATCTGTAGCAAATTAAGCCATCTTGTAAAACAATTGATATAATTAGCTAAGGTTAAAGAACAAAGAGCAATGAAATCTGGGCCCCAAAAGAAAATGACAATGATATGTCTTGAGGCCGTGAAATGGTACCCACCTAAATTAAGCAGGGAGGCACTCTCTGTGACCAGGTAAGAAAAATTCTCCAGCAACTAATTATATTAAAAGAATATCTTGTTATCCTTTGTGTCAGGAATACTAACTAAAGTCTTCTATATTTATATTTACAGGAACTTACCATTCAGGTACCCAAACACAGAAAAAGGCAGATCCTCAGAGACGACAGAACATTACTAAGGTAGATGCTCCTTACCTCATAATTAAATAATTATCTTTAGGTGCAAAAGCACAGTTAACGTACTGATGGCGGATTTTCTTTAGTTTTTTCTCTTTAGGTGAACTATAGGAAAACTGGAGCAGGAGCTGTCTCCAAAACAAGAAGCGGAGAGGAGTCCAGAGGGCAGGAGCACAGTCAAGGACACTGCCTAGCTCAAGTCAGATGAAAAAGGAGACCAGGAAGCAGGAGCCAAGCCGAAGACACAGGCGAGCTTGCGATAGAAGAAGGAGGAGAGCAGGAAGAATGAGCCACGCCAAAGACTATGCCGAGTACGCGACGGAAGGAGGAGAGGATACTGAGAGCCTGCGAGGGATCAGAACAACCCCACAAGAGAACTTGTAGGAAACCCGGAAGCAGAATAGCAAACCCCCAGAATGCTAGAATGCAAAGTTCTCTATTGGGTGAGCAGGTGAGTCCTATACTCCTCCCCTGCCTATTCCTGCCCATTACTGAAGGTGGGATCAACAGGCTCGACAGTGCCTGGGTAAATGGATGAGTGCAAGGGTAGTACCAGAGTGATTGAATGTGTGCATGTGTAGTGCCTTGGTGAATGGGTAGTATGTGAGTGAATGCATGGGTGCAATGGTAGTTCCAGGGTGAAAGGATGAGTGCATTGGTAGTGCATGAGTGAATGGAGGGATGCAACAGTAGAGCCTGGTTCAACGGATGACTTCATGAGTAGTGCCTGAGTGAATGAAAGTTTGCATAGACACACCCTGAGTGAATGGATGAGTGCAAAGCTAGTGACTGGATGATTGGATGTATGCAGGGGTAGTGCTTGGCTAAACAGATGAATGCATAGGTAGTGCCTGTAAAACTCTTACCTATGTTTCCACAGGAACGACAAGCAAGATGCAAACGCCCAACTTATCCTTGTCACCTTGTGCCCAACAGTATCAAAACGCCATTAGTGAACCGAGGAAGAGGGGATAAAAAATGATTAAACAAAAGAATCCTTCCACGAAGTCTCTTCTCAAACTTAAGGTTAGTCATTCAGGAAGTTTACTAAATGTAAAAACAAAAGTACATTGAGTATAATATACAATAAAGAAAAGGAATCAGTAGTGTTTTAACGATGTTTGGTTTTCCCCCCTACCTGAATTAATCCTCTCTTCCTATCTGTAGCAAATTAAGCCATCTTGTAAAACAATTGCTATAATTAGCTAAGGTTAAAGAACAAAGAGCAATGAAATCTGGGCCCCAAAAGAAAATGACAATGATATGTCTTGAGGCCGTGAAATGGTACCCACCTAAATTAAGCAGGGAGGCACTCTCTGTGACCAGGTAAGCAAAATTCTCCAGCAACTAATTATATTAAAAGAATATCTTGTTATCCTTAGTGTCAGTAATACTAACTAAAGTCTTCTATATTTATATTTACAGGAACTTACCATTCAGGTACCCAAACACTGAAAAAGGCAGATCCTCAGAGACGACAGAACATTACTAAGGTAGATGCTCCTTACCTCATAATTAAATAATTATCTTTAGGTGCAAAAGCACAGTTAACGTACTGATGGCGGATTTTCTTTAGTTTTTTCTCTTTAGGTGAACTATAGGAAAACTGGAGCAGGAGCTGTCTGAAAAACAAGAAGCGGAGAGGAGTCCAGAGGGCAGGAGCACAGTCAAGGACACTGCCTAGCTCAAGTCAGAAGAAAAAGGAGACCAGGAAGCAGGAGCCAAGCCGAAGACACAGGCGAGCTTGCGATAGAAGGAGGAGAGCAGGAAGAATGAGCCACGCCAAAGACTATGCCGAGTACGCGACGGAAGGAGGAGAGGATACTGAGAGCCTGCGAGGGATCAGAACATCCCCACAAGAGAACTTGTAGGAAACCCGGAAGCAGAATAGCAAACCCCCAGAATGCTAGAATGCAAAGTTCTCTATTGGGTGAGCAGGTGAGTCCTATACTCCTCCCGCCTATTCCCGCCCATTACTGAAGGTGGGATCAACAGGCTCGACAGTGCCTGGGTAAATGGATGAGTGCAAGGGTAGTACCAGAGTGATTGAATGTGTGCATGTGTAGTGCTTTGGTGAATGGGTAGTATGTGAGTGAATGCATGGGTGCAATGGTAGTGCCAGGGTGAAAGGATGAGTGCATTGGTAGTGCATGAGTGAATGGAGGGATGCAACAGTAGAGCCTGGTTCAACGGATGACTTCATGAGTAGTGACTGAGTGAATGAAAGTTTGCATAGATACACCCTGAGTGAATGGATGAGTGCAAAGGTAGTGACTGGATGATTGGATGTATGCCGGGGTAGTGCTTGGCTAAACAGATAGTTTAGCCAGATAGGTAGTGCCTGTAAAACTCTTACCTATGTTTCCACAGGAACGACAAGCAAGATGCAAACGCCCAACTTATCCTTGTCACCTTGTGCCCAACAATATCAAAACGCCATTAGTGAACCGAGGAAGAGGGGATAAAAAATTATTAAACAAAAGAATCATTCCACGAAGTCTCTTCTCAAACTTAAGGTTAGTCATTCAGGAAGTTTACTAAATGTAAAAACAAAAGTACATTGAGTATATTATACAATATAGAAAAGGAATCAGTAGTGTTTTAACGATGTTTGATTTCCCCCCCTACCTGAATTAGCCCTCTCTTCCTATCTGTAGAAAATTAAGCCATCTTGTAAAACAATTGCTATAATTAGCTAAGGTTAAAGAACAAAGAGCAATGAAATCTGGGCCCCAAAAGAAAATGACAATGATATGTCTTGAGGCTGTGAAATGGCACCCACCTAAATTAAGCGGGGAGGCACTCTCTGTGACCAGGTAAGCAAAATTCTCTAGCAACTAATTATATTAAAATAATATCTTGTTATCCTTAGTGTCAGGAATACTAACTAAAGTCTTCTATATTTATATTTACAGGAACTTACCATTCAGGTACCCAAACACAGAAAAAGGCAGATCCTCAGAGACGACAGAACATTACTAAGGTAGATGCTCCTTACCTCATAATTAAATAATTATCTTTAGGTGCAAAAGCACAGTTAACGTACTGATGGCGGATTTTCTTTAATTTTTTCTCTTTAGGTGAACTATAGGAAAACTGGAGCAGGAGCTGTCTCCAAAACAAGAAGCTGAGTGGAGTCCAGAGGGCAGGAGCACTGTCAAGGACACTGCCTAGCTCAAGTCAGAAGAAAAAGGAGACCAGGAAGCAGGAGCCAAGCCGAAGACACAGGCGAGCTTGCGACAGAAGAAGGAGGAGAGCAAGAAGAATGAGCCACGCCAAAGTCTATGCCGAGTACGCGACGGAAGGAGGAGAGGACACTGAGAGCCCGCGAGGGAACAGAACAACCCCACAAGAGAACTTGTAAGAAACCCGGAAGCAGAATAGCAAACCCCCAGAATGCTAGAATGCGAAGTTCTCTATTGGGTGTTTAGGTGAGTCCTCTACTCCTCCTTTTCCTATTCCCGCCCATTACTGAAGGTGGGATCAACAGGCTCGACAGTGCCTGGGTAAATGGATGAGTGCAAGGGTAGTACCAGAGTGATTGAATGTGTGCATGTGTAGTGCCTTGGTGAATGGGTAGTATGTGAGTGAATGCATGGGTGCAATGGTAGTGCCAGGGTGAAAGGATGAGTGCATTGGTAGTGCATGAGTGAATGGAGGGATGCAACAGTAGAGCCTGGTTCAACGGATGACTTCATGAGTAGTGACTGAGTGAATGAAAGTTTGCATAGATACACCCTGAGTGAATGGATGAGTGCAAAGGTAGTGACTGGATGATTGGATGTATGCCGGGGTAGTGCTTGGCTAAACAGATGAATGCATAGGTAGTGCCTGTCAAACTCTTACCTATGTTTCCACAGGAACGATAAGCAAGATGCAAACGCCCATCTTATCCTTGTCACCTTATGCCCAACAGTATCAAAACGCCATTAGTGAACCGAGGAAGAGGGGATAAAAAATTATTAAACAAAAGAATCATTCCACGAAGTCTCTTCTCAAACTAGGTTACTCATTCAGGAAGTTTACTAAATGTAAAAACAAAAGTACATTGAGTATATTATACAATAAAGAAAAGGAATCAGTAGTGTTTTAACGATGTTTGGTTTTCCCCCCTACCTGAATTAATCCTCTCTTCCTATCTGTAGTAAATTAAGCCATCTTGTAAAACAATTGCTATAATTAGCTAAGGTTAAAGAACAAAGATCAATGAAATCTGTGCCCCAAAAGAAAATGACAATGATATGTCTTGAGGCTGTGAAATGGTACCCACCTAAATTAAGCGGGGAGGCACTCTCTGTGACCAGGTAAGCAAAAATCTCCAGCAACTAATTATATTAAAAGAATATCTTGTTATCCTTAATGTCAGGAATACTAACTAAAGTCTTCTATATTTATATTGACAGGAACTTACCATTCAGGTACCCAAACACAGAAAAAGGTAGATCCTCAGAGACGACAGAACATTACTAAGGTAGATGCTCCTTACCTCATAATTAAATAATTATCTTTAGGTGTAAAAGCACAGTTAACGTACTGATGGCGGATTTTCTTTAGTTTTTTCTCTTTAGGTGAACTATAGGAAAACTGGAGCAGGAGCTGTCTCCAAAACAAGAAGCGGAGTGGAGTCCAGAGGGCAGGAGCACTGTCAAGGACACTGCCTAGCTCAAGTCAGAAGAAAAAGGAGACCTGGAAGCAGGAGCCAAACCGAAGACACAGGCGAGCTTGCGACAGAAGAAGGAGGAGAGCAGGAGGAATGAGCCACGCCAAAGACTATGCCGAGTACGCGACGGAAGGAGGAGAGGACGCTGAGACCCTGCGAGGGAACAGAACAGCCCCACAAGAGAACTTGTAGGAAACCCAGAAGCAGAATAGCAGACCCCCAGAATGCTAGAATGCGAAGTTCTCTATTGGGGGAGCGGGTGAGTCCTATACTCCTCCCCTGCCTATTCCCGCCCATTACTGAAGGTGGAATCAACAGGTTCGACAGTGCCTGGGTAAGTGGATGAGTGCAAGGGTAGTACCAGAGTGATTGAATGTGTGCATGTGTAGTGCCTTGGTGAATGGGTAGTATGTGAGTGAATGCATGGGTGCAATGGTAGTGCCAGGGTGAAAGGATGAGTGCATTGGTAGTGCATGAGTGAATGGAGGGATGCAACAGTAGAGCCTGGTTCAACGGATGACTTCATGAGTAGTGCCTGAGTGAATGAAAGTTTGCATAGATACACCCTGAGTGAATGGATGAGTGCAAAGGTAGTGACTGGATGATTGGATGTATGCCGGGGTAGTGCTTGGCTAAACAGATGAATGCATAGGTAGTGCCTGTCAAACTCTTACCTATGTTTCCACAGGAACGACAAGCAATATGCAAATGCCCAACTTATCCTTGTCACCTTGTGCCCAACAGTATCATAACGCCATTAGTGAACCGAGGAAGAGGGCATAAAAAATGATTAACCAAAATAATCATTCCACAAAGTCTCTTCTCAAACTTAAGGTTAGTCATTCAGGAAGTTTACTAAATGTAAAAACAAAAGTACATTGAGTATATTATACAATAAAGAAAAGGAATCAGTAGTGTTTTAACGATGTTTGAGTTTTCCCCCTACCTGAATTAATCCTCTCTTCCTATCTGTAGTAAATTAAGCCATCTTGTAAAACAATTGCTATAATTAGCTAAGGTTAAAGAACAAAGATCAATGAAATCTGGGCCCCAAAAGAAAATGACAATGATATGTCTTGAGGCTGTGAAATAGTACCCACCTAAATTAAGCGGGGAGGCACTCTCTGTGACCAGGTAAGCAAAAACCTCCAGCAACTAAATATATTAAAAGAATATCTTGTTATCCTTAATGTCAGGAATACTAACTAAAGTCTTCTATATTTATATTGACAGGAACTTACCATTCAGGTACCCAAACACAGAAAAAGGTAGATCCTCAGAGACGACAGAACATTACTAAGGTAGATGCTCCTTACCTCATAATTAAATAATTATCTTTAGGTGCAAAAGCACAGTTAACGTACTGATGGCGGATTTTCTTTAGTTTATTTCTCTTTAGGTGAACTATAGGAAAACTGGAGCAGGAGCTGTCTCCAAAACAAGAAGCGGAGTGGAGTCCAGAGGGCAGGAGCACTGTCAAGGACACTGCCTAGCTCAAGTCAGAAGAAAAAGGAGACCAGGATGCAGGAGCCAAGCCGAAGACACAGGCGAGCTTACGACAGAAGAAGGAGGAGAGCAAGAAGAATGAGCCACGCCAAAGTCTATGCCGAGTACGCGACGGAAGGAGGAGAGGACAATGAGAGCCCGCGAGGGAACAGAACAACCCCACAAGAGAACTTGTAGGAAACCCGGAAGCAGAATAGCAAACCCCCAGAATGCTAGAATGCGAAGTTCTCTATTGGGGGAGCAGGTGAGTCCTATACTCCTCCTCTGCCTATTCCCGCCCATTACTGAAGGTGGGATCAACAGGCTCGACAGTGCCTGGGTAAATGGATGAGTGCAAGGGTAGTACCAGAGTGATTGAATGTGTGCATATGTAGTGCCTTGGTGAATGGGTAGTATGTGAGTGAATGCATGGGTGCAATGGTAGTGCCAGGGTGAAAGGATGAGTGCATTGGTAGTGCATGAGTGAATGGAGGGATGCAACAGTAGAGCCTGGTTCAACGAATGACTTCATGTGTAGTGCCTGAGTGAATGAAAGTTTGCATAGATACACCCTGAGTGAATGGATGAGTGCAAAGGTAGTGACTGGGTAATTGGATGTATGCAGGGGTAGTGTTTGGCTAAACAGATGAATGCATAGGTAGTGCCTGTCAAACTCTTACCTATGTTTCCACAGGAACGATAAGCAAGATGCAAACGCCCAACTTATCCTTGTCACCTTATGCCCAACAGTATCAAAACGCCATTAGTGAACCGAGGAAGAGGGGATACAAAATTATTAAACAAAAGAATCATTCCACGAAGTCTCTTCTCAAACTTAAGGTTAGTCATTCAGGAAGTTTACTAAATGTAAAAACAAAAGTACATTGAGTATATTATACAACAAAGAAAAGGAATCAGTAGTGTTTTAACGATGTTTGGTTTTCCCCCCTACCTGAATTAATCCTCTCTTCCTATCTGTAGAAAATTAAGTCATCTTGTAAAACAATTGCTATAATTAGCTAAGGTTAAAGAACAAAGAGCAATGAAATCTGGGCCCCAAATGAAAATGACAATGATATGTCTTGAGGCTGTGAAATGGCACCCACCTAAATTAAGCGGGGAGGCACTCTCTCTGACCAGGTAAGCAAAATTCTCCAGCAACTAATTATATTAAAAGAATATCTTGTTATCCTTAGTGTCAGGAATACTAACTAAAGTCTTCTATATTTATATTTACAGGAACTTACCATTCAGGTACCCAAACACAGAAAAAGGCAGATCCTCAGAGACGACAGAACATTACTAAGGTAGATGCTCCTTACCTCATAATTAAATAATTATCTTTAGGTGCAAAAGCACAGTTAACGTACTGATGGCGGATTTTCTTTAGTTTTTTCTCTTTAGGTGAACTATAGGAAAACTGGAGCAGGAGCTGTCTCCAAAACAAGAAGCGGAGTGTAGTCCAGAGGGCAGGAGCACTGTCAAGGACACTGCCTAGCTCAAGTCAGAAGAAAAAGGAGACCAGGAAGCAGGAGCCAAGCCGAAGACACAGGTGAGCTTACGACAGAAGAAGGAGGAGAGCAGGAAGAATGAGCCACGCCAAAGACTATGCCGAGTACGCGACGGAAGGAGGAGAGGAGGGGGCGTGGCCACGGCGGAGAGCGGAATGACTGCTCTTCTGTGAAGCTCCTCCATGCGGGCTCCCGGCGGAGACGAACACGACATGATCCGCTGCCCCAGTTAGCGTGCAACCTACCTGCTTGGCTTCCTGATGCTGCCCGGTGCCTTTGGGTGCTTTTAGTGACCTCGGGAGCTACCTCGGAGGTGAGTGGGGTGGAGGAGAAGCGAGGCCTCTGGACCTCGGCGCCATCTTCTCTTCTGCGCCGGAAAGCTGGGTGGGTGCGGTTTGGGTCTCGGCCGCCAGGCCTCTCGCTCTTCGCTGCTCCCCCCGAGCCTCCTAGCGCGCTGCCCTTCCTCCGCAGCCCCCCCGGTTGGGGCACCTGATTCCTGGCGCGCTCCGGGTCCTCCCGGCCTAGGAGAGCGCTGAATCCGGGGCATCGAATGGCGAGCCGTGCGGGGGTTTTTTGAGCGGCGGGCGGGTGCTCTTGTCTGGGGGCGGCGGGGCTCGAGGTTCGCGGCGGCTGGGATTACCGGCGGCGCTCCCCGGTCACTTCCGGCGGCCCTGCCCCACGCATGCCTGGTGAAACAACTGTTTTCCCCTTTTCCTCCTGGCCTTGTGTCGGGAGAGGGTCGCTCCCTGCCCTGAAGACCACTGATTCTGGCACATAGTCACTGGTGCCCAGCCTACACTGAGTCCTGCTGCTCCCTGCTATTGGCCGTTGGCAGCTGCTGAGAGCCATCGCGCCACATCTGCGGAACGAGCCTCTGCTACCCTCGCAGACCGTGCTCAGACGCTGCACACTTCCTTGGGGCCTACCCGAGCACGGACCTGCCTACGTCCTCTTGCTACCCACCTTGCGGATTGGCGCCGAGAACAGCCGCCGCTGCCACCACATCTCCCTCTCAATCTCGGAGATGGGGAAGAGGGACCTGAATCAACGGAAGCTCAGCTTCGATAAGACCTCTCTCCTCACCACTGACCCCCCTCCGGAGACAGCCTCTGGGGCCGCTGGCGCAGTAGAGATGGGGGATGCTGCTACTATGATGGCCGCCATGATGGCGGAAATGCGTGCTGGCTTCAAGGCACTAGACACTCGCTTTGACGCTCTGGACCAACGACTTTCGGACATGAGCTCCGCAGTCCAGGCTCATGACCGCAGACTTGATTTAGCGGAGTCCAGGATATCGGATATTGAAGACGGTGCCGCGAAATCGCTGAAGCGGCTGGAGCGGGTCGAAACAATCCTAAAAAATGTGGCCATAAAGAACGAGGACTTAGAAGCGCGTAGCCGGCGCAATAACATTCGCATCTTAGGCGTGGCGGAGACGACTGCCACAGGCCGGTTTGATACCTTTGTGGAACATCTTCTCCTAGAACTATTTGGAAAAGACACCTTCACTGCTGGCTTTGCCGTCGAACGAGCCCATAGATCGCTGGGGCCAGGCCCCGCACAGGCCTCCCACCCCGGCCCATAATAGCTCGAATTATGAACTTTCGCGATCACGACGCCGTCCTCCGCGCTGCACGGGAGGCGGGAGAAGTGCAGTGCAGGGCAGTAAGTTGTCCTTTTTCCCGGATTACACACTCATGGTGCAAGAAGCGCGCCGCAAATATGCTGGCGTCAAGTCTGCCCTCCGTAACCTTGGTTTAAAGTACGCCATGCTCTATCCGGCAAGACTGAAGGTGGAGGTGAATGGCAGATTCCGCATTTTTGACTCTCCAGCTGAAGCGCAAGACTTTTGTCACGGCTACAAGAAGCAGGGTTCCACATCCCCCTCTGGCTCCGGCTCGCATTCTCCTCCCCGCAATGACACACAGTCCAGCGCCGACCTTTTTGCCGATACGGACCGGGGCTGAATATCCAGTGCCTCCTCCTCCTTGCATATTACTTGTTCTGATGTTAATGATTATTCCTTTCAGGTTTGTTGTACGAACATTGACGATGTGGTCGCTTTGCCGGATTGCCCGCGTGGCGTGGCGTTGCTACCCCCCATGGCGTACGCCCGCTCGCATATCTTCTTTTGGGGTTTAATGTTTCTTTTGTTGCAAGTATACTCACTTACCTTGTGGTTTTCACAATTGGCAGTTTCTGTTGCACTTCAACTTTTGATTGGGGTCTGCCTCTCATGGGATGTTGGGAGGCTGGGTGGTGGGTGGGGGATGGGATGTGTGTTGTTTTTGTGGTCCTTTTTGTTTGTGTGTGGTAGCGAGATTCATGAGACTGGCTGGTCGGATGCACAATTTCATTTGATTGACCCTGTTATGGAGATATGGCCAGGATAGGTCTTAGGGCTGGCCCTTCCATGTTAACGCTGATGACTTGGAATGTTCGTGGCTTGAACACCACGCGGAAGCGCAAACAGGTACTGAACTATGCTGCGCGTTACAAATTGGATGTACTTTTCCTACAGGAAACCCATTTGGTCCAATCAGACGCTCACTCACTGGCCAGGGGAAGGGGTGCACATAGAGTATTTTCGTGTTACAGTAAATACGCAAGAGGGGTGGCGATTCTGGTTCATAAGCGTGTTCCCTTTGTGCTGCTTGATAGCAAGACTGATGATGAGGGCAGATATGTGCTGATCTCTGGAGTGTTGTATGGGTATAAAATTGCAATGGTGAGTGTCTATGGCCCTAATGTTGACTCCCCTGCCTTTTTCCGACATCTACGGCTTATGCTGCTCCGTTCCGACATTGATTTACTGGCGATGGGGGGGTGACTTCAACCTCTTGATGAATCCTGGTAGAGACAGCACCTCCCTATCCCCGGACTGCAAACCGCTTGCCCGCTCGGTGATGGCGGATATTTGCTCTCACTTTTCCCTCATTGATGTCGAGGCCAGGGCGCAACCGCACACCCCGGATTACACACACCACTCGGGCTTCCATAACACTAGCACCAGAATAGACTACTGGCTACTTTCCCCGGGCGTGGCCGGTTGGATGGAGGCTCTTTCCACACCCCCACGCACACTTTCCGATCACTCTCCGGTGGTGCTGACACTGGCGGTCCCGAGGTTGGGTGGTTATGAGAGGCAGTGGCGTTTCCCCGGCAAGGCCCTGCTTGACCCGGTTTTTACTGAAGAGGTCCGCACAGCCATCGATGATTATTTTGACACTAACACTGGCTCTGTGACCTCCTGGGCCACACTGTGGGAGGGCTTCAAGGCCACCATCCGAGGGGTTTGTATTGCCAAACATGTAGGGGCCCTTCGTGACACTCGCACCCCTTTAACCCGCATAGAAGCTGAACTCTCCGCGCTGGAGGGGGAGATACTCAGGGATCCCTCACCGGCCCGAGAGGCCAGACGCCTTGAGTTACTGCTGGAATTTAGGGACGCTGCGGACAGGGAACTACGATTCTTGGGTAAGCACTACACAGCGCGTCAGTATGGGGAGGGAGAGAGACCGGGCAGCATGCTGGCGCAGATGCTCCGCCCGCCACACCAGGCAGCTTACATAACTGATATCCTCGACACTCAGGGTACACGGCACTACTCCACTCCCGACATTTGCGACACTTTTTTGTCCTACTACAAACTTTTTTACACTTCTACACTATCGGGCGACTATTGCAACCCGGGGCCGTATCTGAACGAGATAGCCATGGTATACCTCGAGAAAAACATGCAGGACTTTCTGGCTGAGCCTATCACGCCGGATTACATAATTGAGGCTATAGACTCACTCAAGAGCTCCTCGGCGCCTGGTCTTGATGGGTTTACGGCCGACTTTTATAAGGAATACAAAGAGGAACTGGTGCCGCGCCTGGTGGAGGTATATGCGGAGGCGTTGGAATCAGGCATTCTCCCCCCTATCCTCCGGGAGGCGGTCATAGTTCTGCTGCCCAGGCCGGGTCGTGATCCCTCCTACTGTAGTTCCTACCGTCCTTTGTCCCTCCTAAACCTCGACTACAAAATTCTGGCCAAGGTCCTGGCAATCCGCTTGGCGCTTCTTGTAGACACCCTGGTCGCGCCGGCCCAGTCTGGCTTTGTCCCACACAGGTCCACCTCTCTTAACCTCCGTACGCTGTTCTCTGTTCTGCATAAAATTGACCCTTCCACCCCGGCGGCTGCGGTATTTCTGGATGCTGAAAAAGCGTTCGACACCCTGGAGTGGCCCTTTGTTTTATCCATCATGCGAAGAATGGGCATGCCTGCAATGTTTGTGGCCACGGTAGAGTTGCTGTATTCAGCGCCCACTGCTCTTGTTCGTTTGAATGGCACCATAACTGAGAACTTTGCACTTTCTAGAGGGACCCGACAGGGCTGCCCCTTATCCCCGCTCCTGTACATCCTGGCGATGGACCCCTTGGTCCGTAATTTCCAGGAGAAACACCTCCACAGAGGGCTCCAATTCCGCACGGGCCCACTTCTCGTCTCTCTATATGCTGACGACACGGTCTTGTATGTCCGCACCCCTAGTACCAATTTGGAACCCTTGATTCATGAGATTACGCGCTTCGGCGCATACTCCGGCCTCAGAATAAATTGGCACAAGTCGCTTATTTTCCCCTTGACCCCCTCCACAGTGCAATGGGATTGTTCCTTCCCTCTGGAGTGGTGCACGGACTCCGTTAAGTATCTTGGAATACACGTCCATCTGGATACGGTGTCCATTGTCCATGGCGGGCCGGATTGCCATTGTCAAAATGGTTGTCCTCCCTCGGTTTTTATATTTATTCAACAATATCCCAATCCCTCTCACTAAGGTTTTTTTTCACAACTTCGCTCTATATTGCTGCGCCTGGTTTGGGGCGGCAAGAACCCTCGAGTGGCCTGGCGCACGTTGACATTGCCTTATGAGCGGGGAGGATTCGGGGTGCCGGATTTTTACCTATATTACTTGGTGGCGCAGTGCTCATATGCGCACTCCTGGTTTCACCCCGATGCCAGGGTCCCTTACCTGCGGCCTGAGGCCGATACGGCGCTTCCGGTGCCGCTCCTCTCCGTCCTCCCCACGGGGCTCCCCCGAGATCCGCAGGACATACAGCCGATGTCCACTACGAGCTGGGCCTGGGATAAGTTGCGGAGACTGCTTCGCATGGATAGGTTGTACTCCTCTGCACTCCCCCTCCCCAACTCTCACTGGCTCCCCATTACTGGAGAGGCGGTAGTTGGCCGCACGCTGTCCAAATTTCAATTACGCACGATTGGTGACCTGTTCCCAGAGGGTCATGCTTTCTCCCTGACGGAAGACGCCCGTTTCACTGACCGCACATTTATGGACGCCTTTATCCTTACTAGACTCCGGTCCATGCTGCGTGCTGAATTCTCCACGTTTCCATTACCTCCAACAGAGGACCCTGCACTCACGTTTATCATACAAAATCAAACAGGTACTCACGTGGTGTCACAGCTATACAGACTATGCATGACATCTCTACCCTCCTTTGACACCGCGGTGCGCGCTGTGCGGGAAAGCGACTTGGACATTCAGATAACGGACGATCAGTGGGAGGCGTGTTGCACTGTTACAAGAGACGTGTCCATGAATAGTAGGCATAAACTTATTCACTTCAAGTTCCTGCGGAGGATGTACCACACTCCTGCGCTTGCTCACAGGATAGACACTAGTAGGCCGCACTGTTGTCCCAAATGCACCGCTCCGCATGCTGACTTCTCCCATTTATCATGGACATGCCCACGGCTACATACATAGTGGCTAGAGGTTCACAGGGTCCTGGGTGACATACGGGGCACGACTCTGCAGCCTACCCCCGAAATTGCACTGCTGGGCTAAGTTGCGAATTTCCCACGCCCTCTCCGTAGACTGGCGTCCCTGTGCTTCCTTTTGGCCAAGAGGGAAATTGCGCTGCTCTGGTGCGCTCGGCGCGCTCCGAAGGTCGGCGCGTGGCTCAGGAGTGTGGCCTACTGCAATGTTAACAGCGTGGAATTTTCGACCTTGCTCCCGCCAGCTTCCCGACCGACAGACATTTGGGGTCCATATCGAAGCTATGTTGAAAAAATGACTCAGAAGGCGCAGTCCCAATCCCTTCATTCCATTGTCCCGGAGGGGGTGGGTTAGGGCGCGAGCGGCCCGGCCGCGTGCCCGATACCGTCTTACGTGGACACTCATTATTTTGGGCTCTATCCTACGACCTGATGTGAGTGGGGGAGTTGGGAGTGGGCAAGGAGGCCGGTGCGCTTCCGTGTATAATGCTTGTCTACTGTGGAGTCTTGCTCCTTTTGAATGTGAAATGTGCTCACAGACCTATGTCAGGATGTGTGGGCTTCGTTGTTGATTACCGCGACATTCTGACCCTATACCTGCTTCTGTGCTGCCCGACTTGCTTTCTTGTCTCTCGCGCGCTTTTTGATTTTATTTCCTTTGGTGTACTGTGTTCCCTTCTTCTCCATTGCATTTCACTCATTTTTTGTCTTTATGGTTTTATTGTATTGAAAAATGGCACTCTGTATTTTTGCTCGAACCGACCAGAACATCCCTATACCTGCTTATTCTCATTTGATTGTTGAGTATTGTATCGCCAACTGTTACAGATTTACTGTGCGGGTTCGTTGATTACTACTGTGACGTGTATTTGGTGCTGAATAAAGTCTTATTAAAAAAAGAAAACGGAAGGAGGAGAGGACACTGAAACCCTGCGAGGGAACAGAACAGCCCCACAAGAGAACTTGTAGGAAACCCGGAAGCAGAATAGCAAACCCCCAGAATGCTAGAATGCGAAGTTCTCTATTGGGGGAGCGGGTGAGTCCTATACTCCTCCCCTGCCTATTCCCGCCCATTACTGAAGGTGGAATCAACAGGCTCGACAGTGCCTGGGTAAATGGATGAGTGCAAGGGTAGTACCAGAGTGATTGAATGTGTGCATGTGTAGTGCCTTGGTGAATGGGTAGTATGTGAGTGAATGCATGGGTGCAATGGTAGTGCCAGGGTGAAAGGATGAGTGCATTGGTAGTGCATGAGTGAATGGAGGGATGCAACAGTAGAGCCTGGTTCAACGGATGACTTCATGAGTAGTGCCTGAGTGAATGAAAGTTTGCATAGATACACCCTGAGTGAATGGATGAGTGCAAAGGTAGTGACAGGATGATTGGATGTATGCAGGGGTAGTGCTTGGCTAAACAGATGAATGCATAGGTAGTGCCTGTCAAACTCTTACCTATGTTTCCACAGGAACGACAAGCAATATGCAAACGTCCAACTTATCCTTGTCACCTTGTGCCCAACAGTATCAAAACGCCATTAGTGAACCGAGGAAGAGGGGATAAAAAATGATTAAACAAAAGAATATTCCAGGAAGTCTCTTCTCAAACTTAAGGTTAGTCATTCAGGAAGTTTAGTAAATGTAAAAACAAAAGTACATTGAGTATATTATACAATAAAGAAAAGGAATCAGTAGTGTTTTAACGATGTTTGGTTATCCCCACTACCTGAATTAATCCTCTCTTCCTATCTGTAGCAAATTAAGCCATCTTGTAAAACAATTGCTATAATTAGCTATGGTTAAAGAACAAAGAGCAATGAAATCTGGGCCCCAAAAGAAAATGACAATGATATGTCTTGAGGCTGTGAAATGGCACCCACCTAAATTAAGCGGGGAGGCACTCTCTCTGACCAGGTAAGCAAAATTCTCCAGAAACTAATTATATTAAAAGAATATCTTGTTATCCTTAGTGTCAGGAATACTAACTAAAGTCTTCTATATTTATATTGACAGGAACTTACCATTCAGGTACCCAAACACAGAAAAAGGCAGATCCTCAGAGACGACAGAACATTACTAAGGTAGATGCTCCTTACCTCATAATTAAATAATTATCTTTAGGTGCAAAAGCACAGTTAACGTACTGATGGCGGATTTTCTTTAGTTTTTTCTCTTTAGGTGAACTATAGGAAAACTGGAGCAGGAGCTGTCTCCAAAACAAGAAGCGGAGTGGAGTCCAGAGGGCAGGAGCACTGTCAAGGACACTGCCTAGCTCAAGTCAGAAGAAAAAGGAGACCAGGAAGCAGGAGCCAAGCCAAAGACACAGGCAAGCTTGCGACAGAAGAAGGAGGAGAGCAGGAGAAATGAGCCACGCCAAAGACTATGCCGAGTACGCGACGGAAGGAGGAGAGGACACTGAGACCCTGCGAGGGAACAGAACAGCCCCACAAGAGAACTTGTAGGAAACCCGGAATCAGAATAGCAAACACCCAGAGTGCTAGAATGCGACGTTCTCTATTGGGGGAGCGGGTGAGTCCTATACTCCTCCCCTGCCTATTCCCGCCCATTACTGAAGGTGGAATCAACAGGCTCGACAGTGCCTGGGTAAATGGATGAGTGCAAGGATAGTACCAGAGTGATTGAATGTGTGCATGTGCAGTGCCTTGGTGAATGGGTAGTATGTGAGTGAATGCATGGGTGCAATGGTAGTTCCAGGGTGTAAGGATGAGTGCATTGGTAGTGCATGAGTGAATGGAGGGATGCAACAGTAGAGCCTGGTTCAATGGATGACTTCATGAGTAGTGCCTGAGTGAATGAAAGTTTACATAGATACACCCTGAGTGAATGGATGAGTGCAAAGGTAGTGACTGGATGATTTGATGTATGCAGGGGTAGTGCTTGGCTAAACAGATGAATGCATAAGTAGTGCCTGTCAAACTCTTACCTATGTTTCCACAGGAACTACAAGCAAGATGCAAACGCCCAACTTATCCTTGTCACCTTGTGCCCAACAGTATCAAAATGCCATTAGTGAACCGAGGAAGAGGGGATAAAAAATGATTAAACAAAAGAATCATTCCACGAAGTCTCTTCTCAAACTTGAGGTTAGTCATTCAGGAAGTTTACTAAATGTAAAAACAAAAGTACATTGAGTATATTATACAATAAAGAAAAGGAATCAGTAGTGTTTTAACGATGTTTGGTTTTCCACCCTACCTGAATTGATCCGCTCCTACTATCTGTAGCAAATTAAGCCATCTTGTAAAACAATTGCTATAATTAGCTAAGGTTAAAGAACAAAGAGCAATGAAATCTGGGCCCCAAAATAAAATGACAATGATATGTCTTGAAGCTGTGAAATGGTACCCACCTAAATTAAGCGGGGAGGCACTCTCTGTGACCAGCTAAGCACAATTCTCCAGCAACTAATTATATTAAAAGAATATCTTGTTATCCTTAGTGTCAGGAATACTAACTAAAGTCTTCTATATTTATATTTACAGGAACTTACCATTCAGGTACCCAAACACAGAAAAAGGCAGATCCTCAGAGACGACAGAACATTACTAAGGTAGATGCTCCTTACCTCATAATTAAATAATTATCTTTAGGTGCAAAAGCACAGTTAACGTACTGATGGCGGATTTTCTTTAGTTTTTTCTCTTTAGGTGAACTATAGGAAAACTGGAGCAGGAGCTGTCTCCAAAACAAGAAGCGGAGTGGAGTCCAGAGGGCAGGAGCAATGTCAAGGACACTGCCTAGCTCAAGTCAGAAGAAAAAGGAGACCAGGAAGCAGGAGCCAAGCCGAAGACACAGGCGAGCTTGCGACAGAAGAAAGAGGAGAGCAGGAAGAATGAGCCATGCCAAAGACTATGCCGAGTACGCGACGGAAGGAGGAGAGGACACTGAGAGCCTGCGAGGGAACAGAACAACCCCACAAGAGAACTTGTACGAAACCCGAAAGCAGAATAGCAAACCCCCAGAATGCTAGAATGCGAAGTTCTCTATTGGGGGAGCAGTTGAGTCCTATACTCCTCCTCTGCCTATTCCCGCCCATTACTGAAGGTGGGATCAACAGGCCCGACAGTGCCTGGGTAAATGGATGAGTGCAAGGGTAGTACCAGAGTGATTGAATGTGTGCATGTGTAGTGCCTTGGTGAATGGGTAGTGTGTGAGTGAATGCATGGGTGCAATGGTAGTTCCAGGGTGAAAGGATTAGTGCATTGGTAGTGCATGAGTGAATGGAGAGATGCAACAGTAGAGCCTGGTTCAACGGATGACTTCATGAGTAGTGCCTGAGTGAATGAAAGTTTGCATGGATACACCCTGAGTGAATGGATGAGTGCAAAGGTAGTGACTGGATGATTGGATGTATGCAGGGGTAGAGCTTGGCTAATCAGATGAATGCATAGGTAGTGCCTGTCAAACTCTTACCTATGTTTCCACAGGAACGACAAGCAAGATGCAAACGCACAACTTATCCTTGTCACCTTGTGCCCAACAGTATCAAAACGCCATTAGTGAACCGAGGAAGAGGGGATAAAAAATTATTAAACAAAAGAATATTCCAGGAAGTCTCTTCTCAAACTTAAGGTTAGTCATTCAGGAAGTTTAGTAAATGTAAAAACAAAAGTACATTGAGTATATTATACAATAAAGAAAAGGAATCAGTAGTGTTTTAACGATGTTTGGTTTTCCCCCCTACCTGAATTAATCCTCTCTTCCTATCTGTAGCAAATTAAGCCATCTTGTAAAACAATTGCTATAATTAGCTAAGGTTAAAGAACAAAGAGCAATGAAATCTGGGTCCCAAAAGAAAATGACAATGATATGTCTTGAGGCTGTGAAATGGCACCCACCTAAATTAAGCGGGGAGGCACTCTCTCTGACCAGGTAAGCAAAATTCTCCAGCAACTAATTATATTAAAAGAATATCTTGTTATCCTTTGTGTCAGGAATACTAACTAAAGTCTTCTATATTTATATTTACAGGAACTTACCATTCAGGTACCCAAACACAGAAAAAGGAAGATCCTCAGAGACGACAGAACCTTACTAAGGTAGATGCTCCTTACCTCATAATTAAATAATTATCTTTAGGTGCAAAAGCACAGTTAATGTACTGATGGCGGATTTTCTTTATTTTTTTCTCTTTAGGTGAACTATAGGAAAACTGGAGCAGGAGCTGTCTCCAAAAAAAGAAGCGGAGTGGAGTCCAGAGGGCAGGAGCACTGTCAAGGACACTGCCTAGCTCAAGTCAGAAGAAAAAGGAGACCAGGAAGCAGGAGCCAAGCCGAAGACACAGGCGAGCTTGCGACAGAAGAAGGAGGAGAGCAGGAAGAATGAGCTACGCCAAAGACTATGCCGAGTACGTGACGGAAGGAGGAGAGGACACTGAGACCCTGCGAGGGAACAGAACAGCCCCACAAGAGAACTTGTAGGAAACCCGGAAGCAGAATAGCAAACCCCCAGAACGCTAGAATGCGAAGTTCTCAATTGGGGGAGCGGGTGAGTCCTATACTCCTCCCCTGCCTATTCCCGCCCATTACTGAAGGTGGAATCAACAGGCTTGACAGTGACTGGGTAAATGGATGAGTGCAAGGGTAGTACCAGAGTGATTGAATGTGTGCATGTGTAGTGCCTTGGTGAATGGGTAGTATGTGAGTGAATGCATGGGTGCAATGGTAGTGCCAGGGTGAAAGGATGAGTGCATTGGTAGTGCATGAGTGGATGGAGGGATACAACAGTAGAGCCTGGTTCAACGGATGACTTCATGAGTAGTGCCTGAGTGAATGAAATTTTGCATAGATACACACTGAGTGAATGGATGAGTGCAAAGGTAGTGACTGGATGATTGGATGTATGCCGGGGTAGTGCTTGGCTAAACAGATGAATGCATAGGTAGTGCCTGTCAAACTCTTGCCTATGTTTCCACAGGAACGACAAGCAATATGCAAACGCCCAACTTATCCTTGTCACCTAATGCCCAACAGTATCAAAACGCCATTAGTGAACCGAGGAAGAGGGGATAAAAAATGATTAAACAAAAGAATGATTCCACAAAGTCTCTTCTCAAACTTAAGGTTAGTCATTCCGGAAGTTTACTAAATGTAAAAACAAAAGTACATTGAGTATATTATACAATAAAGAAAAGGAATCAGTAGTGTTTTAACGATGTTTGGTTTTCCCCCCTACCTGAATTATTCCTCTCTTCCTATCTGTAGCAAATTAAGCCATCTTGTAAATTAATTACTATAATTAGCTAAGGTTAAAGAACAAAGAGCAATGAAATCTGGGCCCCAAAAGAAAATGACAATGATATGTCTTGAGGCTGTGAAATGGTACCCACCTAAATTAAGCGGGGAGGCACTCTGTGACCAGGTAAGCAAAATTCTCCAGCAACTAATTATATTAAACGAATATCTTATTATCCTTAGTGTCAGGAATACTAACTAAAGTCTTCTATATTTATATTTACAGGAACTTACCATTCAGGTACCCAAACACATAAAAAGGCAGATCCTCAGAGACGACAGAACATTACTAAGGTAGATGCTCCTTACCTCATAATTAAATAATTATCTTTAGGTGCAAAAGCACAGTTAACGTACTGATGGCGGATTTTCTTTATTTTTTTCTCTTTAGGTGAACTATAGGAAAACTGGAGCAGGAGCTGTCTCCAAAACAAGAAGCGGAGTGGAGTCCAGAGGGCAGGAGCACTGTCAAGGACACTGCCTAGCTCAAGTCAGAAGAAAAAGGAGACCAGGAAGCAGGAGCCAAGCCGAAGTCACAGGCGAGCTTGCGACAGAAGAAGGAGGAGAGCAGGAAGAATGAGCTACGCCAAAGACTATGCCGAGTACGCGACGGAAGGAGGAGAGGACACTGAGACCCTGCGAGGGAACAGAACAGCCCCACAAGAGAACTTGTAGGAAACCCGGAAGCAGAATAGCAAACCCCCAGAATGCTAGAATGCGAAGTTCTCTATTGGGGGAGCGGGTGAGTCCTATACTCCTCCCCTGCCTATTCCCGCCCATTACTGAAGGTGGAATCAACAGGCTCGACAGTGCCTGGGTAAATGGATGAGTGCAAGGGTAGTACCAGAGTGATTGAATGTGTGCATGTGTAGTGCCTTGGTGAATGGGTAGTATGTGAGTGAATGCATGGGTGCAATGGTAGTGCCAGGGTGAAAGGATGAGTGCATTGGTAGTGCATGAGTGAATGGAGGGATGCAACAGTAGAGCCTGGTTCAACGGATGACTTCATGAGTAGTGCCTGAGTGAATGAAAGTTTGCATAGATACACCCTGAGTGAATGGATGAGTGCAAAGGTAGTGACAGGATGATTGGATGTATGCAGGGGTAGTGCTTGGCTAAACAGATGAATGCATAGGTAGTGCCTGTCAAAATCTTACCTATGTTTCCACAGGAACGACAAGCAATATGCAAACGTCCAACTTATCCTTGTCACCTTGTGCCCAACAGTATCAAAACGCCATTAGTGAACCGAGGAAGAGGGGATAAAAAATGATTAAACAAAAGAATATTCCAGGAAGTCTCTTCTCAAACTTAAGGTTAGTCATTCAGGAAGTTTAGTAAATGTAAAAACAAAAGTACATTGAGTATATTATACAATAAAGAAAAGGAATCAGTAGTGTTTTAACGATGTTTGGTTATCCCCACTACCTGAATTAATCCTCTCTTCCTATCTGTAGCAAATTAAGCCATCTTGTAAAACAATTGCTATAATTAGCTATGGTTAAAGAACAAAGAGCAATGAAATCTGGGCCCCAAAAGAAAATGACAATGATATGTCTTGAGGCTGTGAAATGGCACCCACCTAAATTAAGCGGGGAGGCACTCTCTCTGACCAGGTAAGCAAAATTCTCCAGAAACTAATTATATTAAAAGAATATCTTGTTATCCTTAGTGTCAGGAATACTAACTAAAGTCTTCTATATTTATATTGACAGGAACTTACCATTCAGGTACCCAAACACAGAAAAAGGCAGATCCTCAGAGACGACAGAACATTACTAAGGTAGATGCTCCTTACCTCATAATTAAATAATTATCTTTAGGTGCAAAAGCACAGTTAACGTACTGATGGCGGATTTTCTTTAGTTTTTTCTCTTTAGGTGAACTATAGGAAAACTGGAGCAGGAGCTGTCTCCAAAACAAGAAGCGGAGTGGAGTCCAGAGGGCAGGAGCACTGTCAAGGACACTGCCTAGCTCAAGTCAGAAGAAAAAGGAGACCAGGAAGCAGGAGCCAAGCCAAAGACACAGACAAGCTTGCGACAGAAGAAGGAGGAGAGCAGGAGAAATGAGCCACGCCAAAGACTATGCCGAGTACGCGACGGAAGGAGGAGAGGACACTGAGACCCTGCGAGGGAACAGAACAGCCCCACAAGAGAACTTGTAGGAAACCCGGAAGCAGAATAGCAAACACCCAGAGTGCTAGAATGCGACGTTCTCTATTGGGGGAGCGGGTGAGTCCTATACTCCTCCCCTGCCTATTCCCGCCCATTACTGAAGGTGGAATCAACAGGCTCGACAGTGCCTGGGTAAATGGATGAGTGCAAGGATAGTACCAGAGTGATTGAATGTGTGCATGTGCAGTGCCTTGGTGAATGGGTAGTATGTGAGTGAATGCATGGGTGCAATGGTAGTTCCAGGGTGTAAGGATGAGTGCATTGGTAGTGCATGAGTGAATGGAGGGATGCAACAGTAGAGCCTGGTTCAATGGATGACTTCATGAGTAGTGCCTGAGTGAATGAAAGTTTACATAGATACACCCTGAGTGAATGGATGAGTGCAAAGGTAGTGACTGGATGATTTGATGTATGCAGGGGTAGTGCTTGGCTAAACAGATGAATGCATAAGTAGTGCCTGTCAAACTCTTACCTATGTTTCCACAGGAACTACAAGCAAGATGCAAACGCCCAACTTATCCTTGTCACCTTGTGCCCAACAGTATCAAAATGCCATTAGTGAACCGAGGAAGAGGGGATAAAAAATGATTAAACAAAAGAATCATTCCACGAAGTCTCTTCTCAAACTTGAGGTTAGTCATTCAGGAAGTTTACTAAATGTAAAAACAAAAGTACATTGAGTATATTATACAATAAAGAAAAGGAATCAGTAGTGTTTTAACGATGTTTGGTTTTCCACCCTACCTGAATTGATCCGCTCCTACTATCTGTAGCAAATTAAGCCATCTTGTAAAACAATTGCTATAATTAGCTAAGGTTAAAGAACAAAGAGCAATGAAATCTGGGCCCCAAAAGAAAATGACAATGATATGTCTTGAGGCTGTGAAATGGCACCCACCTAAATTAAGCGGGGAGGCACTCTCTGTGACCAGCTAAGCACAATTCTCCAGCAACTAATTATATTAAAAGAATATCTTGTTATCCTTAGTGTCAGGAATACTAACTAAAGTCTTCTATATTTATATTTACAGGAACTTACCATTCAGGTACCCAAACACAGAAAAAGGCAGATCCTCAGAGACGACAGAACATTACTAAGGTAGATGCTCCTTACCTCATAATTAAATAATTATCTTTAGGTGCAAAAGCACAGTTAACGTACTGATGGCGGATTTTCTTTAGTTTTTTCTCTTTAGGTGAACTATAGGAAAACTGGAGCAGGAGCTGTCTCCAAAACAAGAAGCGGAGTGGAGTCCAGAGGGCAGGAGCAATGTCAAGGACACTGCCTAGCTCAAGTCAGAAGAAAAAGGAGACCAGGAAGCAGGAGCCAAGCCGAAGACACAGGCGAGCTTGCGACAGAAGAAAGAGGAGAGCAGGAAGAATGAGCCATGCCAAAGACTATGCCGAGTACGCGACGGAAGGAGGAGAGGAGACTGAGAGCCTGCGAGGGAACAGAACAACCCCACAAGAGAACTTGTATGAAACCCGAAAGCAGAATAGCAAACCCCCAGAATGCTAGAATGCGAAGTTCTCTATTGGGGGAGCAGTTGAGTCCTATACTCCTCCTCTGCCTATTCCCGCCCATTACTGAAGGTGGGATCAACAGGCCCGACAGTGCCTGGGTAAATGGATGAGTGCAAGGGTAGTACCAGAGTGATTGAATGTGTGCATGTGTAGTGCCTTGGTGAATGGGTAGTGTGTGAGTGAATGCATGGGTGCAATGGTAGTTCCAGGGTGAAAGGATTAGTGCATTGGTAGTGCATGAGTGAATGGAGAGATGCAACAGTAGAACCTGGTTCAACGGATGACTTCATGAGTAGTGCCTGAGTGAATGAAAGTTTGCATGGATACACCCTGAGTGAATGGATGAGTGCAAAGGTAGTGACTGGATGATTGGATGTATGCAGGGGTAGAGCTTGGCTAATCAGATGAATGCATAGGTAGTGCCTGTCAAACTCTTACCTATGTTTCCACAGGAACGACAAGCAAGATGCAAACGCACAACTTATCCTTGTCACCTTGTGCCCAACAGTATCAAAACGCCATTAGTGAACCGAGGAAGAGGGGATAAAAAATTATTAAACAAAAGAATATTCCAGGAAGTCTCTTCTCAAACTTAAGGTTAGTCATTCAGGAAGTTTAGTAAATGTAAAAACAAAAGTACATTGAGTATATTATACAATAAAGAAAAGGAATCAGTAGTGTTTTAACGATGTTTGGTTTTCCCCCCTACCTGAATTAATCCTCTCTTCCTATCTGTAGCAAATTAAGCCATCTTGTAAAACAATTGCTATAATTAGCTAAGGTTAAAGAACAAAGAGCAATGAAATCTGGGTCCCAAAAGAAAATGACAATGATATGTCTTGAGGCTGTGAAATGGCACCCACCTAAATTAAGCGGGGAGGCACTCTCTCTGACCAGGTAAGCAAAATTCTCCAGCAACTAATTATATTAAAAGAATATCTTGTTATCCTTTGTGTCAGGAATACTAACTAAAGTCTTCTATATTTATATTTACAGGAACTTACCATTCAGGTACCCAAACACAGAAAAAGGCAGATCCTCAGAGACGACAGAACCTTACTAAGGTAGATGCTCCTTACCTCATAATTAAATAATTATCTTTAGGTGCAAAAGCACAGTTAATGTACTGATGGCGGATTTTCTTTATTTTTTTCTCTTTAGGTGAACTATAGGAAAACTGGAGCAGGAGCTGTCTCCAAAAAAAGAAGCGGAGTGGAGTCCAGAGGGCAGGAGCACTGTCAAGGACACTGCCTAGCTCAAGTCAGAAGAAAAAGGAGACCAGGAAGCAGGAGCCAAGCCGAAGACACAGGCGAGCTTGCGACAGAAGAAGGAGGAGAGCAGGAAGAATGAGCTACGCCAAAGACTATGCCGAGTACGTGACGGAAGGAGGAGAGGACACTGAGACCCTGCGAGGGAACAGAACAGCCCCACAAGAGAACTTGTAGGAAACCCGGAAGCAGAATAGCAAACCCCCAGAACGCTAGAATGCGAAGTTCTCAATTGGGGGAGCGGGTGAGTCCTATACTCCTCCCCTGCCTATTCCCGCCCATTACTGAAGGTGGAATCAACAGGCTCGACAGTGACTGGGTAAATGGATGAGTGCAAGGGTAGTACCAGAGTGATTGAATGTGTGCATGTGTAGTGCCTTGGTGAATGGGTAGTATGTGAGTGAATGCATGGGTGCAATGGTAGTGCCAGGGTGAAAGGATGAGTGCATTGGTAGTGCATGAGTGGATGGAGGGATACAACAGTAGAGCCTGGTTCAACGGATGACTTCATGAGTAGTGCCTGAGTGAATGAAATTTTGCATAGATACACACTGAGTGAATGGATGAGTGCAAAGGTAGTGACTGGATGATTGGATGTATGCCGGGGTAGTGCTTGGCTAAACAGATGAATGCATAGGTAGTGCCTGTCAAACTCTTGCCTATGTTTCCACAGGAACGACAAGCAATATGCAAACGCCCAACTTATCCTTGTCACCTAATGCCCAACAGTATCAAAACGCCATTAGTGAACCGAGGAAGAGGGGATAAAAAATGATTAAACAAAAGAATGATTCCACAAAGTCTCTTCTCAAACTTAAGGTTAGTCATTCCGGAAGTTTACTAAATGTAAAAACAAAAGTACATTGAGTATATTATACAATAAAGAAAAGGAATCAGTAGTGTTTTAACGATGTTTGGTTTTCCCCCCTACCTGAATTATTCCTCTCTTCCTATCTGTAGCAAATTAAGCCATCTTGTAAATTAATTACTATAATTAGCTAAGGTTAAAGAACAAAGAGCAATGAAATCTGGGCCCCAAAAGAAAATGACAATGATATGTCTTGAGGCTGTGAAATGGTACCCACCTAAATTAAGCGGGGAGGCACTCTGTGACCAGGTAAGCAAAATTCTCCAGCAACTAATTATATTAAACGAATATCTTATTATCCTTAGTGTCAGGAATACTAACTAAAGTCTTCTATATTTATATTTACAGGAACTTACCATTCAGGTACCCAAACACATAAAAAGGCAGATCCTCAGAGACGACAGAACATTACTAAGGTAGATGCTCCTTACCTCATAATTAAATAATTATCTTTAGGTGCAAAAGCACAGTTAACGTACTGATGGCGGATTTTCTTTATTTTTTTCTCTTTAGGTGAACTATAGGAAAACTGGAGCAGGAGCTGTCTCCAAAACAAGAAGCGGAGTGGAGTCCAGAGGGCAGGAGCACTGTCAAGGACACTGCCTAGCTCAAGTCAGAAGAAAAAGGAGACCAGGAAGCAGGAGCCAAGCCGAAGTCACAGGCGAGCTTGCGACAGAAGAAGGAGGAGAGCAGGAAGAATGAGCTACGCCAAAGACTATGCCGAGTACGCGACGGAAGGAGGAGAGGACACTGAGACCCTGCGAGGGAACAGAACAGCCCCACAAGAGAACTTGTAGGAAACCCGGAAGCAGAATAGCAAACCACCAGAACGCTAGAATGCGAAGTTCTCAATTGGGGGAGCGGGTGAGTCCTATACTCCTCCCCTGCCTATTCCCGCCCATTACTGAAGGTGGAATCAACAGGCTCGACAGTGACTGGGTAAATGGATGAGTGCAAGGGTAGTACCAGAGTGATTGAATGTGTGCATGTGTAGTGCCTTGGTGAATGGGTAGTATGTGAGTGAATGCATGGGTGCAATGGTAGTGCCAGGGTGAAAGGATGAGTGCATTGGTAGTGCATGAGTGAGTGGAGGGATGCAACAGTAGAGCCTGGTTCAACGGATGACTTCATGAGTAGTGCCTGAGTGAATGAAAGTTTGCATAGATACACCCTGAGTGAATTGATGAGTGCAAAGGTAGTGACTGGATGATTGGATGTATGCAGGGGTAGTGCTTGGCTAAACAGATGAATGCATAGGTAGTGCCTGTCAAACTCTTACCTATGTTTCCACAGGAACTACAAGCAAGATGCAAACGCCCAACTTATCCTTGTCACCTTGTGCCCAACAGTATCAAAACACCATTAGTGAACCGAGGAAGAGGGGGTAAAAAATGATTAAACAAAAGAATTTTCCAGGAAGTCTCTTCTCAAACTTAAGGTTAGTCATTCAGGAAGTTTACTAAACGTAAAAACAAAAGTACATTGAGTATATTATACAATAACGAAAAGGAATCAGTAGTGTTTTAACGATGTTTGGTTTTCCCCCCTACCTGAATTATTCCTCTCTTCCTATCTGTAGCAAATTAAGCCATCTTGTAAATTAATTGCTATAATTAGCTAAGGTTAAAGAACAAAGAGCAATGAAATCTGGGCCCCAAAAGAAAATGACAATGATATGTCTTGAGGCTGTGAAATGGTACCCACCTAAATTAAGCGGGGAGGCACTCTGTGACCAGGTAAGCAAAATTCTCCAGCAACTAATTATATTAAACGAATATCTTATTATCCTTAGTGTCAGGAATACTAACTAAAGTCTTCTATATTTATATTTACAGGAACTTACCATTCAGGTACCCAAACACAGAAAAAGGCAGATCCTCAGAGACGACAGAACATTACTAAGGTAGATGCTCCTTACCTCATAAGTAAATAATTATCTTTAGGTGCAAAAGCACAGTTAACGTACTGATGGCGGATTTTCTTTAGTTTTTTCTCTTTAGGTGAACTATAGGAAAACTGGAGCAGGAGCTGTCTCCAAAACAAGAAGCGGAGTGGAGTCCAGAGGGCAGGAGCACTGTCAAGGACACTGCCTAGCTCAAGTCAGAAGAAAAAGGAGACCAGGAAGCAGGAGCCAAGCCAAAGACACAGGCGAGCTTGCGACAGAAGAAGGAGGAGAGCAGGAAGAATGAGCCACGCCAAAGACTATGCCGAGTACGCGACGGAAGGAGGAGAGGACACTGAGACCCTGCGAGGGAACAGAACAGCCCCACAAGAGAACTTGTAGGAAACCCGGAAGCAGAATAGCAAACACCCAGAGTGCTAGAATGCGACGTTCTCTATTGGGGGAGCGGGTGAGTCCTATACTCCTCCCCTGCCTATTCCCGCCCATTACTGAAGGTGGGATCAACAGGCTCGACAGTGCCTCGGTAAATGGATGAGTGCAAGGGTAGTACCAGAGTGATTGAATGTGTGCATGTGTAGTGCCTTGGTGAATGGGTAGTATGTGAGTGAATGCATGGGTGCAATGGTAGTGCCAGGGTGAAAGGATGAGTGCATTGGTAGTGCATGAGTGAATGGAGGGATGCAACAGTAGAGCCTGGTTCAACAGATGACTTCATGAGTAGTGCCTGAGTGAATGAAATTTTGCATAGATACACCCTGAGTGAATGGATGAGTGCAAAGGTAGTGACTGGATGATTGGATGTATGCCGGGGTAGTGCTTGGCTAAACAGATGAATGCATAGGTAGTGCCTGTCAAACTCTTGCCTATGTTTCCACAGGAACGACAAGCAATATGCAAACGCCCAACGTATCCTTGTCACCTAATGCCCAACAGTATCAAAACGCCATTAGTGAACCGAGGAAGAGGGGATCAAAAATATTAAACAAAAGAATCATTCCACGAAGTCTCTTCTCAAACTTAAGGTTAGTCATTCAGGAAGTTTACTAAATGTAAAAACAAAAGTACATTGAGTATATTATACAATAAAGAAAAGGAATCAGTAGTGTTTTAACGATGTTTGGTTTTCCCCCCTACCTGAATTATTCCTCTCTTCCTATCTGTAGCAAATTAAGCCATCTTGTAAATTAATTGCTATAATTAGCTAAGGTTAAAGAACAAAGAGCAATGAAATATGCGCCCCAAAAGAAAATGACAATGATATGTCTTGAGGCTGTGAAATGGTACCCACCTAAATTAAGCGGGGAGGCACTCTGTGACCAGGTAAGCAAAATTCTCCAGCAACTAATTATATTAAACGAATATCTTATTATCCTTAGTGTCAGGAATACTAACTAAAGTCTTCTATATTTATATTTACAGGAACTTACCACTCAGGTACCCAAACACAGAAAAAGGCAGATCCTCAGAGACGACAGAACATTACTAAGGTAGATGCTCCTTACCTCATAAGTAAATAATTATCTTTAGGTGCAAAAGCACAGTTAACGTACTGATGGCGGATTTTCTTTAGTTTTTTCTCTTTAGGTGAACTATAGGACAACTGGAGCAGGAGCTGTCTCCAAAACAAGAAGCGGAGTGGAGTCCAGAGGGCAGGAGCACTGTCAAGGACACTGCCTAGCTCAAATCAGAAGAAAAAGGAGACCAGGAAGCAGGAGCGAAGCCGAAGACACAGGCGAGCTTGCGACAGAAGAAGGAGGAGAGCAAGAAGAATGAGCCACGCCAAAGTCTATGCCGAGTACGCGACGGAAGGAGGAGAGGACACTGAGAGCCCGCGAGGGAACAGAACAACCCCACAAGAGAACTTGTAGGAAACCCGGAAGCAGAATAGCAAACCCCCAGAATGCTAGAATGCGAAGTTCTCTATTGGGGGAGCAGGTGAGTCCTATATTCCTCCTCTGCCTATTCCCGCCCATTACTGAAGGTGGGATCAACAGGCTGGACAGTGCCTGGGTAAATGGATGAGTGCAAGGGTAGTACCAGAGTGATTGAATGTGTGCATGTGTAGTGCCTTGGTGAATGGGTAGTATATGAGTGAATGCATGGGTGCAATGGTAGTGCCAGGGTGAAAGGATGAGTGCATTGGTAGTGCATGAGTGAATGGAGGGATGCAACAGTAGAGCCTGGTTCAATGGATGACTTCATGAGTAGTGCCTGAGTGAATGAAAGTTTGCATAGATACACCCTGAGTGAATGGATGAGTGCAAAGGTAGTGACTGGATGATTGGATGTATGCAGGGGTAGTGCTTGGCTAAACAGATGAATGCATAGGTAGTGCCTGTCAAACTCTTACCTATGTTTCCACAGGAACGATAAGCAAGATGCAAACGCCCAACTTATCCTTGTCACCTTATGCCCAACCGTATCAAAACGCCATTAGTGAACCGAGGAAGAGGGGATAAAATATTATTAAACAAAAGCATCATTCCACGAAGTCTCTTCTCAAACTTAAGGTTAGTCATTCAGGAAGTTTACTAAATGTAAAAACAAAAGTACATTGAGTATAATATACAATAAAGAAAAGGAATCAGTAGTGTTTTAACGATGTTTGGTTTTCCCCCCTACCTGAATTAATCCTCTCTTCCTATCTGTAGAAAATTAAGCCATCTTGTAAAACAATTGCTATAATTAGCTAAGGTTAAAGAACAAAGAGCAATGAAATCTGGGCCCCAAAAGAAAATGACAATGATATGTCTTGAGGCTGTGAAATGGCACCCACCTAAATTAAGCGGGAAGGCACTCTCTCTGACCAGGTAAGCAAAATTCTCCAGCAACTAATTATATTAAAAGAATATCTTGTTATACTTAGTGTCAGGAATACTAACTATAGTCTTCTATCTTTATATTTACAGGAACTTACCATTCAGGTACCCAAACACAGAAAAAGGCAGATCCTCAGAGACGACAGAACATTACTAAGGTAGATGCTCCTTACCTCATAATTAAATAATTATCTTTAGGTGCAAAAGCACAGTTAACGTACTGATGGCGGATTTTCTTTAGTTTTTTCTCTTTAGGTGAACTATAGGAAAACTGGAGCAGGAGCTGTCTCCAAAACAAGAAGCGGAGTGGAGTCCAGAGGGCAGGAGCACTGTCAAGGGCACTGCCTAGCTCAAGTCAGAAGAAAAAGGAGACCAGGAAGCAGGAGCCAAGCCAAAGACACAGGCGAGCTTGCGACAGAAGAAGGAGGAGAGCAGGAAGAATGAGCCACGCCAAAGACTATGCCGAGTACGCGACGGAAGGAGGAGAGGACACTGAGACCCTGCGAGGGAACAGAACAGCCCCACAAGAGAACTTGTAGGAAACCCGGAAGCAGAATAGCAAACCCCCAGAATGCTAGAATGCGAAGTTCTCTATTGGGGGAGCGGGTGAGTTCTATACTCCTCCCCTGCCTATTCCCGCCCATTACTGAAGGTGGAATCAACAGGCTCGACAGTGCCTGGGTAAATGGATGAGTGCAAGGATAGTACCAGAGTGATTGAATGTGTGCATGTGCAGTGTCTTGGTGAATGGGTAGTATGTGAGTGAATGCATGGGTGCAATGGTAGTGCCAGGGTGAAAGGATGAGTGCATTGGAAGTGCATGAGTGAATGGAGGGATGCAACAGTAGAGCCTGGTTCAATGGATGACTTCATGAGTAGTGCCTGAGTGAATGAAAGTTTGCATAGATACACCCTGAGTGAATGGATGAGTGCAAAGGTAGTGACTGGATGATTGGATGTATGCAGGGGTAGTGCTTGGCTAAACAGATGAATGCATAGGTAGTGCCTGTCAAACTCTTACCTATGTTTCCACAGGAACTACAAGCAAGATGCAAACGCCCAACTTATCCTTGTCACCTTGTGCCCAACAGTATCAAAACGCTATTAGTGAACCGAGGAAGAGGGGATAAAAAATGATTAAACAAAAGAATCATTCCACGAAGTCTCTTCTCAAACTTGAGGTTAGTCATTCAGGAAGTTTACTAAATGTAAAAACAAAAGTACATTGAGTATATTATACAATAAGGAAAAGGAATCAGTAGTGTTTTAACGATGTTTGGTTTTCCACCCTACCTGAATTGATCCGCTCCTACTATCTGTAGCAAATTAAGCCATCTTGTAAAACAATTGCTATAATTAGCTAAGGTTAAAGAACAAAGAGCAATGAAATCTGGGCCCCAAAAGAAAATGACAATGATATGTCTTGAGGCTGTGAAATGGTACCCACCTAAATTAAGCGGGGAGGCACTCTCTGTGACCAGGTAAGCACAATTCTCCAGCAACTAATTATATTAAAAGAATATCTTGTTATCCTTAGTGTCAGGAATACTAACTAAAGTCTTCTATATTTATATTTACAGGAACTTACCATTCAGGTATACAAACACAGAAAAAGGCAGATCCTCAGAGACGACAGAACATTACTAAGGTAGATGCTCCTTACCTCATAATTAAATAATTATCTTTAGGTGCAAAAGCACAGTTAACGTACTGATGGCGGATTTTCTTTATTTTTTTCTCTTTAGGTGAAGTATAGGAAAACTGGAGCAGGAGCTGTCTCCAAAACAAGAAGCGGAGTGGAGTCCAGAGGGCAGGAGCACTGTCAAGGACACTGCCTAGCTCAAGTCAGAAGAAAAAGGAGACCAGGAAGCAGGAGCCAAGCCGAAGACACAGGCGAGCTTGCGACAGAAGAAGGAGGAGAGCAGGAAGAATGAGCTACGCCAAAGACTATGCCGAGTACGCGACGGAAGGAGGAGAGGACACTGAGAGCCCGCGACGGAACAGAACAACCCCACAAGAGAACTTGTAGGAAACCCGGAAGCAGAATAGCAAACCCCCAGAATGCTAGAATGCGAATTTCTCTATTGGGGGAGCGGGTGAGTCCTATACTCCTCCCCTGCCTATTCCCGCCCATTACTGAAGGTGGGATCAACAGGCTCAACAGTGCCTGGGTAAATGGATGAGTGCAAGGATAGTACCAGAGTGATTGAATGTGTGCATGTGTAGTGCCTTGGTGAATGGGTAGTATGTGAGTGAATGCATGGGTGCAATGGTAGTTCCAAGGTGAAAGGATGAGTGCATTGGTAGTGCATGAGTGAATGGAGAGATGCAACAGTAGAGCCTGGTTCAACGGATGACTTCATGAGTAGTGCCTGAGTGAATGAAAGTTTGCATAGATACACCCTGAGTGAATGGGTGAGTGCAAAGGTAGTGACTGGATGATTGGATGTATGCAGGTGTAGTGCTTGGCTAAACAGATGAATGCATAGGTAGTGCCTGTCAAACTCTTACCTATGTTTCCACAGGAACGACAAGCAAGATGCAAACGCCCAACTTATCCTTGTCACCTTGTGCCCAACAGTATCAAAACGCCATTAGTGAACCGAGGAAGAGGGGATAAAAAATGATTAAACAAAAGAATCATTCCACGAAGTCTCTTCTCAAACTTAAGGTTAGTCATTCAGGAAGTTTACTAAATGTAAAAACAAAAGTACATTGAGTATATTATACAATAAAGAAAAGGAATCAGTAGTGTTTTAACGATGTTTGGTTTTCCACCCTACCTGAATTAATCCTCTCTTAGTATCTATAGCAAATTAAGCCATCTTGTAAAACATTTGCTATAATTAGCTAAGGTGAAAGAACAAAGAGCAATGAAATCTGGGCCCCAAAAGAAAATGACAATGATATGTCTTGAGGCTGTGAAATGGTACCCACCTAAATTAAGCGGGGAGGCACTCTGTGACCAGGTAAGCAAAATTCTCCAGCAACTAATGATATTAAACGAATATCTTATTATCCTTAGTGTCAGGAATACTAACTAAAGTCTTCTATATTTATATTTACAGGAACTTACCATTCAGGTACCCAAACACAGAAAAAGGCAGATCCTCAGAGACGACAGAACATTACTAAGGTAGATGCTCCTTACCTCATAAGTAAATAATTATCTTTAGGTGCAAAAGCACAGTTAACGTACTGATGGCGGATTTTCTTTAGTTTTTTCTCTTTAGGTGAACTATAGGAAAACTGGAGCAGGAGCTGTCTCCAAAACAAGAAGCGGAGTGGAGTCCAGAGGGCAGGAGCACTGTCAAGGACACTGCCTAGCTCAAGTCAGAAGAAAAAGGAGACCAGGAAGCAGGAGCGAAGCCGAAGACACAGGCGAGCTTGCGACAGAAGAAGGAGGAGAGCAAGAAGAATGAGCCACGCCAAAGTCTATGCCGAGTACGCGACGGAAGGAGGAGAGGACACTGAGAGCCCGCGAGGGAACAGAACAACCCCACAAGAGAACTGGTAGGAAACCCGGAAGCAGAATAGCAAACCCCCAAATGCTAGAATGCGAAGTTCTCTATTGGGGGAGCAGGTGAGTCCTATACTCCTCCTCTGCCTCTTCCCGCCCATTACTGAAGGTGGGATCAACAGGCTCGACAGTGCCTGGGTAAATGGATGAGTGCAAGGATAGTACCAGAGTGATTGAATGTGTGCATGTGCAGTGCCTTGGTGAATGGGTAGTATGTGAGTGGATGCATGGGTGCAATGGTAGTGCCAGGGTGAAAGGGTGAGTGCATTGGTAGTGCATGAGTGAATGGAGGGATGCAACAGTAGAGCCTGGTTCAACGGATGACTTCATGAGTAGTGCCTGAGTGAATGAAAGTTTGCATAGATACACCCTGAGTGAATGGATGAGTGCAAAGGTAGTGTCTGGATGATTGGATGTATGCAGGGGTAGTGCTTGGCTAAACAGATGAATGCATAGGTAGTGCCTGTCAAACTCTTACCTATGTTTCCACAGGAACTACAAGCAAGATGCAAACGCCCAACTTATCCTTGTCACCTTGTGCCCAACAGTATCAAAACGCCATTAGTGAACCGAGGAAGAGGGGATAAAAAATGATTAAACAAAAGAATATTCCAGGAAGTCTCTTCTCAAACTTAAGGTTAGTCATTCAGGAAGTTTAGTAAATGTAAAAACAAAAGTACATTGAGTATATTATACAATAAAGAAAAGGAATCAGTAGTGTTTTAACGATGTTTGGTTTTCCCCCCTACCTGAATTAATCCTCTCTTCCTATCTGTAGCAAATTAAGCCATCTTGTAAAACAATTGCTATAATTAGCTAAGGTTAAAGAACAAAGAGCAATGAAATCTGGGCCCCAAAAGAAAATGACAATGATATGTCTTGAGGCTGTGAAATGGTACCCACCTAAATTAAGCGGGGAGGCACTCTCTGTGACCAAGTAAGCAAAAATCTCCAGCAACTAATTATATTAAAAGAATATCTTGTTATCCTTAATGTCAGGAATACTAACTAAAGTCTTATATATTTATATTTACAGGAACTTACCATTCAGGTACCAAAACACAGAAAAAGGCAGATCCTCAGAGACGACAGAACATTACTAAGGTAGATGCTCCTTACCTCATAATTAAATAATTAACTTTAGGTGCAAAAGCACAGTTAACGTACTGATGGCGGATTTTCTTTAGTTTTTTCTCTTTAGGTGAACTATAGGAAAACTGGAGCAGGAGCTGTCTCCAAAACAAGAAGCGGAGTGGGGTCCAGAGGGCAGGAGCACTGTCAAGGACACTGCCTAGCTCAAGTCAGAAGAAAAAGGAGACCAGGAAGCAGGAGCCAAGCCGAAGACACAGGCGAGCTTGCGACAGAAGAAGGAGGAGAGCAAGAAGAATGAGCCACGCCAAAGTCTATGCCGAGTACGCAACGGAAGGAGGAGAGGACACTGAGAGCCCGCGAGGGAACAGTACAACCCCACAAGAGAACTTGTAGGAAACCCGGAAGCAGAATAGCAAACCCCCAGAATGCTAGAATGCGAAGTTCTCTATTGGGGGAGCAGGTGAGTCCTATACTCCTCCTCTGCCTATTCCCGCCCATTACTGAAGGTGGGATCAACAGGCTGGACAGTGCCTGGGTAAATGGATGAGTGCAAGGGTAGTACCAGAGTGATTGAATGTGTGCATGTGTAGTGCCTTGGTGAATGGGTAGTATATGAGTGAATGCATGGGTGCAATGGTAGTGCCAGGGTGAAAGGATGAGTGCATTGGTAGTGCATGAGTGAATGGAGGGATGCAACAGTAGAGCCTGGTTCAATGGATGACTTCATGAGTAGTGCCTGAGTGAATGAAAGTTTGCATAGATACACCCTGAGTGAATGGATGAGTGCAAAGGTAGTGACTGGATGATTGGATGTATGCAGGGGTAGTGCTTGGCTAAACAGATGAATGCATAGGTAGTGCCTGTCAAACTCTTACCTATGTTTCCACAGGAACGATAAGCAAGATGCAAACGCCCAACTTATCCTTGTCACCTTATGCCCAACAGTATCAAAACGCCATTAGTGAACCGAGGAAGAGGGGATAAAATATTATTAAACAAAAGCATCATTCCACGAAGTCTCTTCTCAAACTTAAGGTTAGTCATTCAGGAAGTTTACTAAATGTAAAAACTAAAGTACATTGAGTATAATATACAATAAAGAAAAGGAATCAGTAGTGTTTTAACGATGTTTGGTTTTCCCCCCTACCTGAATTAATCCTCTCTTCCTATCTGTAGAAAATTAAGCCATCTTGTAAAACAATTGCTATAATTAGCTAAGGTTAAAGAACAAAGAGCAATGAAATCTGGGCCCCAAAAGAAAATGACAATGATATGTCTTGAGGCTGTGAAATGGCACCCACCTAAATTAAGCGGGAAGGCACTCTCTCTGACCAGGTAAGCAAAATTCTCCAGCAACTAATTATATTAAAAGAATATCTTGTTATACTTAGTGTCAGGAATACTAACTATAGTCTTCTATCTTTATATTTACAGGAACTTACCATTCAGGTACCCAAACACAGAAAAAGGCAGATCCTCAGAGACGACAGAACATTACTAAGGTAGATGCTCCTTACCTCATAATTAAATAATTATCTTTAGGTGCAAAAGCACAGTTAACGTACTGATGGCGGATTTTCTTTAGTTTTTTCTCTTTAGGTGAACTATAGGAAAACTGGAGCAGGAGCTGTCTCCAAAACAAGAAGCGGAGTGGAGTCCAGAGGGCAGGAGCACTGTCAAGGGCACTGCCTAGCTCAAGTCAGAAGAAAAAGGAGACCAGGAAGCAGGAGCCAAGCCAAAGACACAGGCGAGCTTGCGACAGAAGAAGGAGGAGAGCAGGAAGAATGAGCCACGCCAAAGACTATGCCGAGTACGCGACGGAAGGAGGAGAGGACACTGAGACCCTGCGAGGGAACAGAACAGCCCCACAAGAGAACTTGTAGGAAACCCGGAAGCAGAATAGCAAACCCCCAGAATGCTAGAATGCGAAGTTCTCTATTGGGGGAGCGGGTGAGTCCTATACTCCTCCCCTGCCTATTCCCGCCCATTACTGAAGGTGGAATCAACAGGCTCGACAGTGCCTGGGTAAATGGATGAGTGCAAGGATAGTACCAGAGTGATTGAATGTGTGCATGTGCAGTGCCTTGGTGAATGGGTAGTATGTGAGTGAATGCATGGGTGCAATGGTAGTGCCAGGGTGAAAGGATGAGTGCATTGGTAGTGCATGAGTGAATGGAGGGATGCAACAGTAGAGCCTGGTTCAATGGATGACTTCATGAGTAGTGCCTGAGTGAATGAAAGTTTGCATAGATACACCCTGAGTGAATGGATGAGTGCAAAGGTAGTGACTGGATGATTGGATGTATGCAGGGGTAGTGCTTGGCTAAACAGATGAATGCATAGGTAGTGCCTGTCAAACTCTTACCTATGTTTCCACAGGAACGACAAGCAAGATGCAAACGCCCAACTTATCCTTGTCACCTTGTGCCCAACAGTATCAAAACGCCATTAGTGAACCGAGGAAGAGGGGATAAAAAATGATTAAACAAAAGAATCATTCCACGAAGTCTCTTCTCAAACTTGAGGTTAGTCATTCAGGAAGTTTACTAAATGTAAAAACAAAAGTACATTGAGTATATTATACAATAAAGAAAAGGAATCAGTAGTGTTTTAACGATGTTTGGTTTTCCACCCTACCTGAATTGATCCGCTCCTACTATCTGTAGCAAATTAAGCCATCTTGTAAAACAATTGCTATAATTAGCTAAGGTTAACCCCTTCAGTGCTAATGACAAGGGTAACTCGTCATGGAGTTTCCATTGATTTCAATGGAAAGTCAATGGACCTACTCGCACACCCCTTAGCATCCAAGTGGTTAAAGAACAAAGAGCAATGAAATCTGGGCCCCAAAAGAAAATGACAATGATATGTCTTGAGGCTGTGAAATGGTACCCACCTAAATTAAGCGGGGAGGCACTCTCTGTGACCAGGTAAGCACAATTCTCCAGCAACTAATTATATTAAAAGAATATCTTGTTATCCTTAGTGTCAGGAATACTAACTAAAGTCTTCTATATTTATATTTACAGGAACTTACCATTCAGGTATACAAACACAGAAAAAGGCAGATCCTCAGAGACGACAGAACATTACTAAGGTAGATGCTCCTTACCTCATAATTAAATAATTATCTTTAGGTGCAAAAGCACAGTTAACGTACTGATGGCGGATTTTCTTTATTTTTTTCTCTTTAGGTGAAGTATAGGAAAACTGGAGCAGGAGCTGTCTCCAAAACAAGAAGCGGAGTGGAGTCCAGAGGGCAGGAGCACTGTCAAGGACACTGCCTAGCTCAAGTCAGAAGAAAAAGGAGACCAGGAAGCAGGAGCCAAGCCGAAGACACAGGCGAGCTTGCGACAGAAGAAGGAGGAGAGCAGGAAGAATGAGCTACGCCAAAGACTATACCGAGTACGCGACGGAAGGAGGAGAGGACACTGACAGCCCGCGACGGAACAGAACAACCCCACAAGAGAACTTGTAGGAAACCCGGAAGCAGAATAGCAAACCCCCAGAATGCTAGAATGCGAATTTCTCTATTGGGGGAGCGGGTGAGTCCTATACTCCTCCCCTGCCTATTCCCGCCCATTACTGAAGGTGGGATCAACAGGCTCAACAGTGCCTGGGTAAATGGATGAGTGCAAGGATAGTACCAGAGTGATTGAATGTGTGCATGTGTAGTGCCTTGGTGAATGGGTAGTATGTGAGTGAATGCATGGGTGCAATGGTAGTTCCAAGGTGAAAGGATGAGTGCATTGGTAGTGCATGAGTGAATGGAGAGATGCAACAGTAGAGCCTGGTTCAACGGATGACTTCATGAGTAGTGCCTGAGTGAATGAAAGTTTGCATAGATACACCCTGAGTGAATGGGTGAGTGCAAAGGTAGTGACTGGATGATTGGATGTATGCAGGTGTAGTGCTTGGCTAAACAGATGAATGCATAGGTAGTGCCTGTCAAACTCTTACCTATGTTTCCACAGGAACGACAAGCAAGATGCAAACGCCCAACTTATCCTTGTCACCTTGTGCCCAACAGTATCAAAACGCCATTAGTGAACCGAGGAAGAGGGGATAAAAAATGATTAAACAAAAGAATCATTCCACGAAGTCTCTTCTCAAACTTAAGGTTAATCATTCAGGAAGTTTACTAAATGTAAAAACAAAAGTACATTGAGTATATTATACAATAAAGAAAAGGAATCAGTAGTGTTTTAACGATGTTTGGTTTTCCACCCTACCTGAATTAATCCTCTCTTAGTATCTATAGCAAATTAAGCCATCTTGTAAAACATTTGCTATAATTAGCTAAGGTGAAAGAACAAAGAGCAATGAAATCTGGGCCCCAAAAGAAAATGACAATGATATGTCTTGAGGCTGTGAAATGGTACCCACCTAAATTAAGCGGGGAGGCACTCTCTGTGACCAGGTAAGCAAAATTCTCCAGCAACTAATTATATTAAAAGAATATCTTGTTATCCTTAGTGTCAGGAATACTAACTAAAGTCTTCTATATTTATATTTACAGGAACTTACCATTCAGGTACCCAAACACAGAAAAAGGCAGATCCTCAGAGACGACAGAACATTACTAAGGTAGATGCTCCTTACCTCATAATTAAATAATTATCTTTAGGTGCAAAAGCACAGTTAACGTACTGATGGCGGATTTTCTTTAGTTTTTTCTCTTTAGGTGAACTATAGGAAAACTGGAGCAGGAGCTGTCTCCAAAACAAGAAGCGGAGTGGAGTCCAGAGGGCAGGAGCACTGTCAAGGACACTGCCTAGCTCAAGTCAGAAGAAAAAGGAGACCAGGAAGCAGGAGCCAAGCCGAAGACACAGGCGAGCTTGCGACAGAAGAAAGAGGAGAGCAGGAAGAATGAGCCACGCCAAAGACTATGCCGAGTACGCGACGGAAGGAGGAGAGGACACTGAGAGCCTGCGAGGGAACAGAACAACCCCACAAGAGAACTTGTACGAAACCCGAAAGCAGAATAGCAAACCCCCAGAATGCTAGAATGCGAAGTTCTCTATTGGGTGAGCAGGTGAGTCCTATACTCCTCCCCTGCCTATTCCCGCCCATTACTGAAGGTGGGATCAACAGGCTCGACAGTGCCTGGGTAAATGGATGAGTGCAAGGGTAGTACCAGAGTGATTGAATGTGTGCATGTGTAGTGCCTTGGTGAATGGGTAGTATGTGAGTGAATGCATTTGTGCAATGGTAGTTCCAGGGTGAAAGGATGAGTGCATTGGTAGTGCATGAGTGAATGGAGGGATGCAACAGCGGAGCCTGGTTCAACGGAGGACTTTATGAGTAGTGCCTGAGTGAATGAAAGTTTGCATAGATACACCCTGAGTGAATGGATGAGTGCAAAGATAGTGACTGGATGATTGGATGTATGCAGGGGTAGTGCTTGGCTAAACAGATGAATGCATAGGTAGTGCCTGTCAAACTCTTACCTATGTTTCCACAGGAACGACAAGCAAGATGCAAACGCCCAACTTATCCTTGTCACCTTGTGCCCAACAGTATCAAAACGCCATTAGTGAACCGAGGAAGAGGGGATAAAAAATGATTAAACAAAAGAATATTCCAGGAAGTCTCTTCTCAAACTTAAGGTTAGTCATTCAGGAAGTTTACTAAATGTAAAAACAAAATTACATTGAGTATATTATACAATAAAGAAAAGGAATCAGTAGTGTTTTAACGATGTTTGGTTTTCCCCCCTACCTGAATTAATCCCCTCTTCCTATCTGTAGAAAATTAAGCCATCTTGTAAAACAATTGCTATAATTAGCTAAGGTTAAAGAACAAAGAGCAATGAAATCTGGGCCCCAAAAGAAAATGACAATGATATGTCTTGAGGCTGTGAAATGGCACCCACCTAAATTAAGCGGGAAGGCACTCTCTCTGACCAGGTAAGCAAAATTCTCCAGCAACTAATTATATTAAAAGAATATCTTGTTATCCTTAGTGTCAGGAATACTAACTAAAGTCTTCTATATTTATATTTACAGGAACTTACCATTCAGGTACCCAAACACAGAAAAAGGCAGATCCTCAGAGACGACAGAACATTACTAAGGTAGATGCTCCTTACCTCATAATTAAATAATTATCTTTAGGTGCAAAAGCACGGTTAACGTACTGATGGCGGATTTTCTTTACTTTTTTCTGTTTAGGTGAACTATTGGAAAACTGGAGCAGGAGCTGTATCCAAAACAAGAAGCGGAGTGGAGTACAGAGGGCAGGAGCACTGTGAAGGGCACTGCCTAGCTCAAGTCAGAAGAAAAAGGAGACCAGGAAGCAGGAGCCAAGCCAAAGACACAGGCGAGCTTGCGACAGAAGAAGGAGGAGAGCAGGAAGAATGAGCCACGCCAAAGACTATGCCGAGTACGCAACGGAAGGAGGAGAGGACACTGAGACCCTGCGAGGGAACAGAACAGCCCCACAAGAGAACTTGTAGGAAACCCGGAAGCAGAATAGCAAACCCCCAGAATGCTAGAATGCGAAGTTCTCTATTGGGGGAGCGGGTGAGTCCTATACTCCTCCTCTGCCTATTCCCGCCCATTACTGAAGGTGGAATCAACAGGCTCGACAGTGCCTGGGTAAATGGATGAGTGCAAGGATAGTACCAGAGTGATTGAATGTGTGCATGTGCAGTGCCTTGGTGAATGGGTAGTATGTGAGTGAATGCATGGGTGCAATGGTAGTGCCAGGGTGAAAGGATGAGTGCATTGGTAGTGCATGAGTGAATGGAGGGATGCAACAGTAGAGCCTGGTTCAATGGATGACTTCATGAGTAGTGCCTGAGTGAATGAAAGTTTGCATAGATACACCCTGAGTGAATGGATGAGTGCAAAGGTAGCGACTGGATGATTGGATGTATGCAGGGGTAGTGCTTGGCTAAACAGATGAATGCATAGGTAGTGCCTGTCAAACTCTTACCTATGTTTCCACAGGAACTACAAGCAAGATGCAAACGCCCAACTTATCCTTGTCACCTTGTGCCCAACAGTATCAAAACGCCATTAGTGAACCGAGGAAGAGGGGATAAAAAATGATTAAACAAAAGAATCATTCCACGAAGTCTCTTCTCAAACTTGAGGTTAGTCATTCAGGAAGTTTACTAAATGTAAAAACAAAAGTACATTGAGTATATTATACAATAAAGAAAAGGAATCAGTAGTGTTTTAACGATGTTTGGTTTTCCACCCTACCTGAATTGATCCGCTCCTACTATCTGTAGCAAATTAAGCCATCTTGTAAAACAATTGCTATAATTAGCTAAGGTTAAAGAACAAAGAGCAATGAAATCTGGGCCCCAAAAGAAAATGACAATGATATGTCTTGAGGCTGTGAAATGGTACCCACCTAAATTAAGCGGGGAGGCACTCTCTGTGACCAGGTAAGCACAATTCTCCAGCAACTAATTATATTAAAAGAATATCTTGTTATCCTTAGTGTCAGGAATACTAACTAAAGTCTTCTATATTTATATTTACAGGAACTTACCATTCAGGTATACAAACACAGAAAAAGGCAGATCCTCAGAGACGACAGAACATTACTAAGGTAGATGCTCCTTACCTCATAATTAAATAATTATCTTTAGGTGCAAAAGCACAGTTAACGTACTGATGGCGGATTTTCTTTATTTTTTTCTCTTTAGGTGAAGTATAGGAAAACTGGAGCAGGAGCTGTCTCCAAAACAAGAAGCGGAGTGGAGTCCAGAGGGCAGGAGCACTGTCAAGGACACTGCCTAGCTCAAGTCAGAAGAAAAAGGAGACCAGGAAGCAGGAGCCAAGCCGAAGACACAGGCGAGATTGCGACAGAAGAAGGAGGAGAGCAGGAAGAATGAGCTACGCCAAAGACTATACCGAGTACTCGACGGAAGGAGGAGAGGACACTGAGAGCCCGCGACGGAACAGAACAACCCCACAAGAGAACTTGTAGGAAACCCGGAAGCAGAATAGCAAACCCCCAGAATGCTAGAATGCGAATTTCTCTATTGGGGGAGCGGGTGAGTCCTATACTCCTCCCCTGCCTATTCCCGCCCATTACTGAAGGTGGGATCAACAGGCTCAACAGTGCCTGGGTAAATGGATGAGTGCAAGGATAGTACCAGAGTGATTGAATGTGTGCATGTGTAGTGCCTTGGTGAATGGGTAGTATGTGAGTGAATGCATGGGTGCAATGGTAGTTCCAAGGTGAAAGGATGAGTGCATTGGTAGTGCATGAGTGAATGGAGAGATGCAACAGTAGAGCCTGGTTCAACGGATGACTTCATGAGTAGTGCCTGAGTGAATGAAAGTTTGCATAGATACACCCTGAGTGAATGGGTGAGTGCAAAGGTAGTGACTGGATGATTGGATGTATGCAGGTGTAGTGCTTGGCTAAACAGATGAATGCATAGGTAGTGCCTGTCAAACTCTTACCTATGTTTCCACAGGAACGACAAGCAAGATGCAAACGCCCAACTTATCCTTGTCACCTTGTGCCCAACAGTATCAAAACGCCATTAGTGAACCGAGGAAGAGGGGATAAAAAATGATTAAACAAAAGAATCATTCCACGAAGTCTCTTCTCAAACTTAAGGTTAGTCATTCAGGAAGTTTACTAAATGTAAAAACAAAAGTACATTGAGTATATTATACAATAAAGAAAAGGAATCAGTAGTGTTTTAACGATGTTTGGTTTTCCACCCTACCTGAATTAATCCTCTCTTAGTATCTATAGCAAATTAAGCCATCTTGTAAAACATTTGCTATAATTAGCTAAGGTGAAAGAACAAAGAGCAATGAAATCTGGGCCCCAAAAGAAAATGACAATGATATGTCTTGAGGCTGTGAAATGGTACCCACCTAAATTAAGCGGGGAGGCACTCTCTGTGACCAGGTAAGCAAAATTCTCCAGCAACTAATTATATTAAAAGAATATCTTGTTATCCTTAGTGTCAGGAATACTAACTAAAGTCTTCTATATTTATATTTACAGGAACTTACCATTCAGGTACCCAAACACAGAAAAAGGCAGATCCTCAGAGACGACAGAACATTACTAAGGTAGATGCTCCTTACCTCATAATTAAATAATTATCTTTAGGTGCAAAAGCACAGTTAACGTACTGATGGCGGATTTTCTTTAGTTTTTTCTCTTTAGGTGAACTATAGGAAAACTGGAGCAGGAGCTGTCTCCAAAACAAGAAGCGGAGTGGAGTCCAGAGGGCAGGAGCACTGTCAAGGACACTGCCTAGCTCAAGTCAGAAGAAAAAGGAGACCAGGAAGCAGGAGCCAAGCCGAAGACACAGGCGAGCTTGCGACAGAAGAAAGAGGAGAGCAGGAAGAATGAGCCACGCCAAAGACTATGCCGAGTACGCGACGGAAGGAGGAGAGGACACTGAGAGCCTGCGAGGGAACAGAACAACCCCACAAGAGAACTTGTACGAAACCCGAAAGCAGAATAGCAAACCCCCAGAATGCTAGAATGCGAAGTTCTCTATTGGGTGAGCAGGTGAGTCCTATACTCCTCCCCTGCCTATTCCCGCCCATTACTGAAGGTGGGATCAACAGGCTCGACAGTGCCTGGGTAAATGGATGAGTGCAAGGGTAGTACCAGAGTGATTGAATGTGTGCATGTGTAGTGCCTTGGTGAATGGGTAGTATGTGAGTGAATGCATGGGTGCAATGGTAGTTCCAGGGTGAAAGGATGAGTGCATTGGTAGTGCATGAGTGAATGGAGGGATGCAACAGCGGAGCCTGGTTCAACGGAGGACTTTATGAGTAGTGCCTGAGTGAATGAAAGTTTGCATAGATACACCCTGAGTGAATGGATGAGTGCAAAGATAGTGACTGGATGATTGGATGTATGCAGGGGTAGTGCTTGGCTAAACAGATGAATGCATAGGTAGTGCCTGTCAAACTCTTACCTATGTTTCCACAGGAACGACAAGCAAGATGCAAACGCCCAACTTATCCTTGTCACCTTGTGCCCAACAGTATCAAAACGCCATTAGTGAACCGAGGAAGAGGGGATAAAAAATGATTAAACAAAAGAATATTCCAGGAAGTCTCTTCTCAAACTTAAGGTTAGTCATTCAGGAAGTTTACTAAATGTAAAAACAAAATTACATTGAGTATATTATACAATAAAGAAAAGGAATCAGTAGTGTTTTAACGATGTTTGGTTTTCCCCCCTACCTGAATTAATCCCCTCTTCCTATCTGTAGAAAATTAAGCCATCTTGTAAAACAATTGCTATAATTAGCTAAGGTTAAAGACCAAAGAGCAATGAAATCTGGGCCCCAAAAGAAAATGACAATGATATGTCTTGAGGCTGTGAAATGGCACCCACCTAAATTAAGCGGGAAGGCACTCTCTCTGACCAGGTAAGCAAAATTCTCCAGCAACTAATTATATTAAAAGAATATCTTGTTATCCTTAGTGTCAGGAATACTAACTAAAGTCTTCTATATTTATATTTACAGGAACTTACCATTCAGGTACCCAAACACAGAAAAAGGCAGATCCTCAGAGACGACAGAACATTACTAAGGTAGATGCTCCTTACCTCATAATTAAATAATTATCTTTAGGTGCAAAAGCACAGTTAACGTACTGATGGCGGATTTTCTTTACTTTTTTCTGTTTAGGTGAACTATAGGAAAACTGGAGCAGGAGCTGTATCCAAAACAAGAAGCGGAGTGGAGTACAGAGGGCAGGAGCACTGTGAAGGGCACTGCCTAGCTCAAGTCAGAAGAAAAAGGAGACCAGGAAGCAGGAGCCAAGCCAAAGACACAGGCGAGCTTGCGACAGAAGAAGGAGGAGAGCAGGAAGAATGAGCCACGCCAAAGACTATGCCGAGTACGCAACGGAAGGAGGAGAGGACACTGAGACCCTGCGAGGGAACAGAACAGCCCCACAAGAGAACTTGTAGGAAACCCGGAAGCAGAATAGCAAACCCCCAGAATGCTAGAATGCGAAGTTCTCTATTGGGGGAGCGGGTGAGTCCTATACTCCTCCTCTGCCTATTCCCGCCCATTACTGAAGGTGGAATCAACAGGCTCGACAGTGCCTGGGTAAATGGATGAGTGCAAGGATAGTACCAGAGTGATTGAATGTGTGCATGTGCAGTGCCTTGGTGAATGGGTAGTATGTGAGTGAATGCATGGGTGCAATGGTAGTGCCAGGGTGAAAGGATGAGTGCATTGGTAGTGCATGAGTGAATGGAGGGATGCAACAGTAGAGCCTGGTTCAATGGATGACTTCATGAGTAGTGCCTGAGTGAATGAAAGTTTGCATAGATACACCCTGAGTGAATGGATGAGTGCAAAGGTAGCGACTGGATGATTGGATGTATGCAGGGGTAGTGCTTGGCTAAACAGATGAATGCATAGGTAGTGCCTGTCAAACTCTTACCTATGTTTCCACAGGAACTACAAGCAAGATGCAAACGCCCAACTTATCCTTGTCACCTTGTGCCCAACAGTATCAAAACGCCATTAGTGAACCGAGGAAGAGGGGATAAAAAATGATTAAACAAAAGAATCATTCCACGAAGTCTCTTCTCAAACTTGAGGTTAGTCATTCAGGAAGTTTACTAAATGTAAAAACAAAAGTACATTGAGTATATTATACAATAAAGAAAAGGAATCAGTAGTGTTTTAACGATGTTTGGTTTTCCACCCTACCTGAATTAATCCTCTCTTAGTATCTATAGCAAATTAAGCCATCTTGTAAAACATTTGCTATAATTAGCTAAGGTGAAAGAACAAAGAGCAATGAAATCTGGGCCCCAAAAGAAAATGACAATGATATGTCTTGAGGCTGTGAAATGGTACCCACCTAAATTAAGCGGGGAGGCACTCTCTGTGACCAGGTAAGTACAATTCTCCAGCAACTAATTATATTAAAAGAATATCTTGTTATCCTTAGTGTCAGGAATACTAACTAAAGTCTTCTATATTTATATTTACAGGAACTTACCATTCAGGTATACAAACACAGAAAAAGGCAGATCCTCAGAGACGACAGAACATTACTAAGGTAGATGCTCCTTACCTCATAATTAAATAATTATCTTTAGGTGCAAAAGCACAGTTAACGTACTGATGGCGGATTTTCTTTATTTCTTTCTCTTTAGGTGAAGTATAGGAAAACTGGAGCAGGAGCTGTCTCCAAAACAAGAAGCGGAGTGGAGTCCAGAGGGCAGGAGCACTGTCAAGGACACTGCCTAGCTCAAGTCAGAAGAAAAAGGAGACCAGGAAGCAGGAGCCAAGCCGAAGACACAGGCGAGCTTGCGACAGAAGAAGGAGGAGAGCAGGAAGAATGAGCTACGCCAAAGACTATACCGAGTACGCGACGGAATGAGGAGAGGACACTGAGAGCCCGCGACGGAACAGAACAACCCCACAAGAGAACTTGTAGGAAACCCGGAAGCAGAATAGCAAACCCCCAGAATGCTAGAATGCGAATTTCTCTATTGGGGGAGCGGGTGAGTCCTATACTCCTCCCCTGCCTATTCCCGCCCATTACTGAAGGTGGGATCAACAGGCTCAACAGTGCCTGGGTAAATGGATGAGTGCAAGGATAGTACCAGAGTGATTGAATGTGTGCATGTGTAGTGCCTTGGTGAATGGGTAGTATGTGAGTGAATGCATGGGTGCAATGGTAGTTCCAAGGTGAAAGGATGAGTGCATTGGTAGTGCATGAGTGAATGGAGAGATGCAACAGTAGAGCCTGGTTCAACGGATGACTTCATGAGTAGTGCCTGAGTGAATGAAAGTTTGCATAGATACACCCTGAGTGAATGGGTGAGTGCAAAGGTAGTGACTGGATGATTGGATGTATGCAGGTGTAGTGCTTGGCTAAACAGATGAATGCATAGGTAGTGCCTGTCAAACTCTTACCTATGTTTCCACAGGAACGACAAGCAAGATGCAAACGCCCAACTTATCCTTGTCACCTTGTGCCCAACAGTATCAAAACGCCATTAGTGAACCGAGGAAGAGGGGATAAAAAATTATTAAACAAAAGAATCATTCCACGAAGTCTCTTCTCAAACTTAAGGTTAGTCATTCAGGAAGTTTACTAAATGTAAAAACAAAAGTACATTGAGTATATTATACAATAAAGAAAAGGAATCAGTAGTGTTTTAACGATGTTTGGTTTTCCACCCTACCTGAATTAATCCTCTCTTAGTATCTATAGCAAATTAAGCCATCTTGTAAAACATTTGCTATAATTAGCTAAGGTGAAAGAACAAAGAGCAATGAAATCTGGGCCCCAAAAGAAAATGACAATGATATGTCTTGAGGCTGTGAAATGGTACCCACCTAAATTAAGCGGGGAGGCACTCTCTGTGACCAGGTAAGCAAAATTCTCCAGCAACTAATTATATTAAAAGAATATCTTGTTATCCTTAGTGTCAGGAATACTAACTAAAGTCTTCTATATTTATATTTACAGGAACTTACCATTCAGGTACCCAAACACAGAAAAAGGCAGATCCTCAGAGACGACAGAACATTACTAAGGTAGATGCTCCTTACCTCATAATTAAATAATTATCTTTAGGTGCAAAAGCACAGTTAACGTACTGATGGCGGATTTTCTTTAGTTTTTTCTCTTTAGGTGAACTATAGGAAAACTGGAGCAGGAGCTGTCTCCAAAACAAGAAGCGGAGTGGAGTCCAGAGGGCAGGAGCACTGTCAAGGACACTGCCTAGCTCAAGTCAGAAGAAAAAGGAGACCAGGAAGCAGGAGCCAAGCCGAAGACACAGGCGAGCTTGCGACAGAAGAAAGAGGAGAGCAGGAAGAATGAGCCACGCCAAAGACTATGCCGAGTACGCGACGGAAGGAGGAGAGGACACTGAGAGCCTGCGAGGGAACAGAACAACCCCACAAGAGAACTTGTACGAAACCCGAAAGCAGAATAGCAAACCCCCAGAATGCTAGAATGCGAAGTTCTCTATTGGGTGAGCAGGTGAGTCCTATACTCCTCCCCTGCCGATTCCCGCCCATTACTGAAGGTGGGATCAACAGGCTCGACAGTGCCTGGGTAAATGGATGAGTGCAAGGGTAGTACCAGAGTGATTGAATGTGTGCATGTGTAGTGCCTTGGTGAATGGGTAGTATGTGAGTGAATGCATGGGTGCAATGGTAGTTCCAGGGTGAAAGGATGAGTGCATTGGTAGTGCATGAGTGAATGGAGGGATGCAACAGCGGAGCCTGGTTCAACGGAGGACTTTATGAGTAGTGCCTGAGTGAATGAAAGTTTGCATAGATACACCCTGAGTGAATGGATGAGTGCAAAGATAGTGACTGGATGATTGGATGTATGCAGGGGTAGTGCTTGGCTAAACAGATGAATGCATAGGTAGTGCCTGTCAAACTCTTACCTATGTTTCCACAGGAACGACAAGCAAGATGCAAACGCCCAACTTATCCTTGTCACCTTGTGCCCAACAGTATCAAAACGCCATTAGTGAACCGAGGAAGAGGGGATAAAAAATGATTAAACAAAAGAATATTCCAGGAAGTGTCTTCTCAAACTTAAGGTTAGTCATTCAGGAAGTTTACTAAATGTAAAAACAAAATTACATTGAGTATATTATACAATAAAGAAAAGGAATCAGTAGTGTTTTAACGATGTTTGGTTTTCCCCCCTACCTGAATTAATCCCCTCTTCCTATCTGTAGAAAATTAAGCCATCTTGTAAAACAATTGCTATAATTAGCTAAGGTTAAAGAACAAAGAGCAATGAAATCTGGGCCCCAAAAGAAAATGACAATGATATGTCTTGAGGCTGTGAAATGGCACCCACCTAAATTAAGCGGGAAGGCACTCTCTCTGACCAGGTAAGCAAAATTCTCCAGCAACTAATTATATTAAAAGAATATCTTGTTATCCTTAGTGTCAGGAATACTAACTAAAGTCTTCTATATTTATATTTACAGGAATTTACCATTCAGGTACCCAAACACAGAAAAAGGCAGATCCTCAGAGACGACAGAACATTACTAAGGTAGATGCTCCTTACCTCATAATTAAATAATTATCTTTAGGTGCAAAAGCACAGTTAACGTACTGATGGCGGATTTTCTTTACTTTTTTCTGTTTAGGTGAACTATAGGAAAACTGGAGCAGGAGCTGTATCCAAAACAAGAAGCGGAGTGGAGTACAGAGGGCAGGAGCACTGTGAAGGGCACTGCCTAGCTCAAGTCAGAAGAAAAAGGAGACCAGGAAGCAGGAGCCAAGCCAAAGACACAGGCGAGCTTGCGACAGAAGAAGGAGGAGAGCAGGAAGAATGAGCCACGCCAAAGACTATGCCGAGTACGCAACGGAAGGAGGAGAGGACACTGAGACCCTGCGAGGGAACAGAACAGCCCCACAAGAGAACTTGTAGGAAACCCGGAAGCAGAATAGCAAACCCCCAGAATGCTAGAATGCGAAGTTCTCTATTGGGGGAGCGGGTGAGTCCTATACTCCTCCTCTGCCTATTCCCGCCCATTACTGAAGGTGGAATCAACAGGCTCGACAGTGCCTGGGTAAATGGATGAGTGCAAGGATAGTACCAGAGTGATTGAATGTGTGCATGTGCAGTGCCTTGGTGAATGGGTAGTATGTGAGTGAATGCATGGGTGCAATGGTAGTGCCAGGGTGAAAGGATGAGTGCATTGGTAGTGCATGAGTGAATGGAGGGATGCAACAGTAGAGCCTGGTTCAATGGATGACTTCATGAGTAGTGCCTGAGTGAATGAAAGTTTGCATAGATACACCCTGAGTGAATGGATGAGTGCAAAGGTAGCGACTGGATGATTGGATGTATGCAGGGGTAGTGCTTGGCTAAACAGATGAATGCATAGGTAGTGTCTGTCAAACTCTTACCTATGTTTCCACAGGAACTACAAGCAAGATGCAAACGCCCAACTTATCCTTGTCACCTTGTGCCCAACAGTATCAAAACGCCATTAGTGAACCGAGGAAGAGGGGATAAAAAATGATTAAACAAAAGAATCATTCCACGAAGTCTCTTCTCAAACTTGAGGTTAGTCATTCAGGAAGTTTACTAAATGTAAAAACAAAAGTACATTGAGTATATTATACAATAAAGAAAAGGAATCAGTAGTGTTTTAACGATGTTTGGTTTTCCACCCTACCTGAATTGATCCGCTCCTACTATCTGTAGCAAATTAAGCCATCTTGTAAAACAATTGCTATAATTAGCTAAGGTTAAAGAACAAAGAGCAATGAAATCTGGGCCCCAAAAAAAAATGACAATGATATGTCTTGAGGCTGTGAAATGGTACCCACCTAAATTAAGCGGGGAGGCACTCTCTGTGACCAGGTAAGCACAATTCTCCAGCAACTAATTATATTAAAAGAATATCTTGTTATCCTTAGTGTCAGGAATACTAACTAAAGTCTTCTATATTTATATTTACAGGAACTTACCATTCAGGTACCCAAACACAGAAAAAGGCAGATCCTCTGAGACGACAGAACATTACTAAGGTAGATGCTCCTTACCTCATAATTAAATAATTATCTTTAGGTGCAAAAGCACAGTTAACGTACTGATGGCGGATTTTCTTTAGTTTTTTCTCTTTAGGTGAACTATAGGAAAACTGGAGCAGGAGCTGTCTCCAAAACAAGAAGCGGAGTGGAGTCCAGAGGGCAGGAGCACTGTCAAGGACACTGCCTAGCTCAAGTCAGAAGAAAAACGAGACCAGGAAGCAGGAGCCAAGCCGAAGACACAGGCGAGCTTGCGACAGAAGAAGGAGGAGAGCAGGAAGAATGAGCTACGCCAAAGACTATGCCGAGTACGCGAAGGAAGGAGGAGAGGACACTGAGACCCTGCGAGGGAACAGAACAGCCCCACAAGAGAACTTGTAGGAAACCCGGAAGCAGAATAGCAAACCCCCAGAACGCTAGAATGCGAATTTCTCTATTGGGGGAGCGGGTGAGTCCTATACTCCTCCCCTGCCTATTCCCGCCCATTACTGAAGGTGGGATCAACAGGCTCGACAGTGCCTGGGTAAATGGATGAGTGCAAGGATAGTACCAGAGTGATTGAATGTGTGCATGTGTAGTGCCTTGGTGAATGGGTAGTATGTGAGTGAATGCATGGGTGCAATGGTAGTTCCAGGGTGAAAGGATGAGTGCATTGGTAGTGCATGAGTGAATGGAGAGATGCAACAGTAGAGCCTGGTTCAACGGATGACTTCATGAGTAGTGCCTGAGTGAATGAAAGTTTGCATAGATACACCCTGAGTGAATGGGTGAGTGCAAAGGTAGTGACTGGATGATTGGATGTATGCAGGGGTAGTGCTTGGCTAAACAGATGAATGCATAGGTAGTGCCTGTCAAACTCTTACCTATGTTTCCACAGGAACGACAAGCAAGATGCAAACGCCCAACTTATCCTTGTCACCTTGTGCCCAACAGTATCAAAACGCCATTAGTGAACCGAGGATAAAAAATGATTAAACAAAAGAATCATTCCACGAAGTCTCTTCTCAAACTTAAGGTTAGTCATTCAGGAAGTTTACTAAATGTAAAAACAAAAGTACATTGAGTATATTATACAATAAAGAAAAGGAATCAGTAGTGTTTTAACGATGGTTGGTTTTCCACCCTACCTGAATTAATCCTCTCTTAGTATCTATAGCAAATTAAGCCATCTTGTAAAACAATTGCTATAATTAGCTAAGGTGAAAGAACAAAGAGCAATGAAATCTGGGCCCCAAAAGAAAATGACAATGATATGTCTTGAGGCTGTGAAATGGTACCCACCTAAATTAAGCGGGGAGGCACTCTCTGTGACCAGGTAAGCAAAATTCTCCAGCAACTAATTATATTAAAAGAATATCTTGTTATCCTTAGTGTCAGGAATACTAACTAAAGTCTTCTATATTTATATTTACAGGAACTTACCATTCAGGTACCCAAACACAGAAAAAGGCAGATCCTCAGAGACGACAGAACATTACTAAGGTAGATGCTCCTTACCTCATAATTAAATAATTATCTTTAGGTGCAAAAGCACAGTTAACGTACTGATGGCGGATTTTCTTTAGTTTTTTCTCTTTAGGTGAACTATAGGAAAACTGGAGCAGGAGCTGTCTCCAAAACAAGAAGCGGAGTGGAGTCCAGAGGGCAGGAGCACTGTCAAGGACACTGCCTAGCTCAAGTCAGAAGAAAAAGGAGACCAGGAAGCAGGAGCCAAGCCGAAGACACAGGCGAGCTTGCGACAGAAGAAAGAGGAGAGCAGGAAGAATGAGCCACACCAAAGACTATGCCGAGTACGCGACGGAAGGAGGAGAGGACACTGAGAGCCTGCGAGGGAACAGAACAACCCCACAAGAGAACTTGTACGAAACCCGAAAGCAGAATAGCAAACCCCCAGAATGCTAGAATGCGAAGTTCTCTATTGGGTGAGCAGGTGAGTCCTATACTCCTACCCTGCCTATTCCCGCCCATTACTGAAGGTGGGATCAACAGGCTCGACAGTGCCTGGGTAAATGGATGAGTGCAAGGGTAGTACCAGAGTGATTGAATGTGTGCATGTGTAGTGCCTTGGTGAATGGGTATTATGTGAGTCAATGCATGGGTGCAATGGTAGATCCAGGGTGAAAGGATGAGTGCATTGGTAGTGCATGAGTGAATGGAGGGATGCAACAGTAGAGCCTGGTTCAACGCATGACTTCATGAGTAGTGCCTGAGTGAATGAAAGTTTGCATAGATACACCCTGAGTGAATGGATGAGTGCAAAGGTAGTGACTGGATGATTGGATGTATGCAGGGATAGTGCTTGGCTAAACAGATGAATGCATAGGTAGTGCCTGTCAAACTCTTACCTATGTTTCCACAGGAACGACAAGCAAGATGCAAATGCCCAACTTATCCTTGTCACCTTGTGCCCAACAGTATCAAAACGCCATTAGTGAACCGAGGAAGAGGGGATAAAAAATGATTAAACAAAAGAATATTCCACGAAGTCTCTTCTCAAACTTAAGGTTAGTCATTCAGGTAGTTTAGTAAATGTAAAAACAAAAGTATATTGAGTATATTATACAATAAAGAAAAGGAATCAGTAGTGTTTTAACGATGTTTGGTTTACCCCCCTACCTGAATTAATCCTCTCTTCCTATCTGTAGCAAATTAAGCCATCTTGTAAAACAATTGCTATAATTAGCTACGGTTAAAGAACAAAGAGCAATGAAATCTGGGCCCCAAAAGAAAATGACAATGATATGTCTTGAGGCTGTGAAATGGTACCCACCTAAATTAAGCGGGGAAGCACTCTCTGTGACCAGGTAAGCAAAAATCTCCAGCAACTAATTATATTAAAAGAATATCTTGTTATCCTTAGTGTCAGGAATACTAACTAAAGTCTTCTATATTTATATTTACAGGAACTTACCATTCAGGTACCCAAACACAGAAAAAGGCAGATCCTCAGAGACGACAGAACATTACTAAGGTAGATGCTCCTTACCTCATAATTAAATAATTATCTTTAGGTGCAAAAGCACAGTTAACGTACTGATGGCGGATTTTCTTTAGTTTTTTCTCTTTAGGTGAACTATAGGAAAACTGGAGCAGGAGCTGTCTCCAAAACAAGAAGCGGAGTGGAGTCCAGAGGGCAGGAGCACTGTCAAGGACACTGCCTAGCTCAAGTCAGAAGAAAAAGGAGACCAGGAAGCAGGAGCCAAGCCGAAGACACAGGCGAGCTTGCGACAGAAGAAAGAGGAGAGCAGGAAGAATGAGCCACGCCAAAGACTATGCCGAGTACGCGACGGAAGGAGGAGAGGACACTGAGAGCCTGCGAGGGAACAGAACAACCCCACAAGAGAACTTGTACGAAACCCGAAAGCAGAATAGCAAACCCCCAGAATGCTAGAATGCGAAGTTCTCTATTGGGTGAGCAGGTGAGTCCTATACTCCTACCCTGCCTATTCCCGCCCATTACTGAAGGTGGGATCAACAGGCTCGACAGTGCCTGGGTAAATGGATGAGTGCAAGGGTAGTACCAGAGTGATTGAATGTGTGCATGTGTAGTGCCTTGGTGAATGGGTATTATGTGAGTCAATGCATGGGTGCACTGGTAGATCCAGGGTGAAAGGATGAGTGCATTGGTAGTGCATGAGTGAATGGAGGGATGCAACAGTAGAGCCTGGTTCAACGCATGACTTCATGAGTAGTGCCTGAGTGAATGAAAGTTTGCATAGATACACCCTGAGTGAATGGATGAGTGCAAAGGTAGTGACTGGATGATTGGATGTATGCAGGGATAGTGCTTGGCTAAACAGATGAATGCATAGGTAGTGCCTGTCAAACTCTTACCTATGTTTCCACAGGAACGACAAGCAAGATGCAAATGCCCAACTTATCCTTGTCACCTTGTGCCCAACAGTATCAAAACGCCATTAGTGAACCGAGGAAGAGGGGATAAAAAATGATTAAACAAAAGAATATTCCACGAAGTCTCTTCTCAAACTTAAGGTTAGTCATTCAGGTAGTTTAGTAAATGTAAAAACAAAAGTATATTGAGTATATTATACAATAAAGAAAAGGAATCAGTAGTGTTTTAACGATGTTTGGTTTACCCCCCTACCTGAATTAATCCTCTCTTCCTATCTGTAGCAAATTAAGCCATCTTGTAAAACAATTGCTATAATTAGCTACGGTTAAAGAACAAAGAGCAATGAAATCTGGGCCCCAAAAGAAAATGACAATGATATGTCTTGAGGCTGTGAAATGGTACCCACCTAAATTAAGCGGGGAGGCACTCTCTGTGACCAGGTAAGCAAAAATCTCCAGCAACTAATTATATTAAAAGAATATCTTGTTATCCTTAATGTCAGGAATACTAACTAAAGTCTTCTATATTTATATTTACAGGAACTTACCATTCAGGTACCAAAACACAGAAAAAGGCAGATCCTCAGAGACGACAGAACATTACTAAGGTAGATGCTCGTTACCTCATAATTAAATAATTATCTTTAGGTGCAAAAGCACAGTTAACGTACTGATGGCGGATTTTCTTTAGTTTTTTCTCTTTAGGTGAACTATAGGAAAACTGGAACAGGAGCTGTCTCCAAAACAAGAAGCGGAGTGGAGTCCAGAGGGCAGGAGCACTGTCAAGGACACTGCCTAGCTCAAGTCAGAAGAAAAAGGAGACCAGGAAGCAGGAGCCAAGCCGAAGACACAGGCGAGCTTGCGACAGAAGAAGGAGGAGAGCAAGAAGAATGAGCCATGCCAAAGTCTATGCCGAGTACGCGACGGAAGGAGGAGAGGACACTGAGAGCCCGCGACGGAACAGAACAACCCCACAAGAGAACTTGTAGGAAACCCGGAAGCAGAATAGCAAACCCCCAGAATGCTAGAATGCGAAGTTCTCTATTGGGGGAGCAGGTGAGTCCTATACTCCTCCTCTGCCTATTCCCGCCCATTACTGAAGGTGGGATCAACAGGCTCGACAGTGCCTGGGTAAATGGATGAGTGCAAGGGTAGTACCAGAGTTATTGAATGTGTGCATGTGTAGTGCCTTGGTGAATGGGTAGTATGTGAGTGAATGCATGGGTGCAATGGTAGTTCCAGGGTGAAAGGATGAGTGCATTGGTAGTGCATGAGTGAATGGAGGGATGCAACAGCGGAGCCTGGTTCAACGGAGGACTTTATGAGTAGTGCCTGAGTGAATGAAAGTTTGCATAGATACACCCTGAGTGAATGGATGAGTGCAAAGATAGTGACTGGATGATTGGATGTATGCAGAGGTAGTGCTTGGCTAAACAGATGAATGCATAGGTAGTGCCTGTCAAACTCTTACCTATGTTTCCACAGGAACGACAAGCAAGATGCAAACGCCCAACTTATCCTTGTCACCTTGTGCCCAACAGTATCAAAACGCCATTAGTGAACCGAGGAAGAGGGGATAAAAAATGATTAAACAAAAGAATATTCCAGGAAGTCTCTTCTCAAACTTAAGGTTAGTCATTCAGGAAGTTTAGTAAATGTAAAAACAAAAGTACATTGAGTATATTATACAATAAAGAAAAGGAATCAGTAGTGTTTTAACAATGTTTGGTTTTCCCCCCTACCTGAATTAATCCTCTCTTCCTATCTGTAGCAAATTAAGCCATCTTGTAAAACAATTGCTATAATTAGCTAAGGTTAAAGAACAAAGAGCAATGAAATCTGGGTCCCAAAAGAAAATGACAATGATATGTCTTGAGGCTGTGAAATGGCACCCACCTAAATTAAGCGGGGAGGCACTCTCTCTGACCAGGTAAGCAGAATTCTCCAGCAACTAATTATATTAAAAGAATATCTTGTTATCCTTAGTGTCAGGAATACTAACTAAAGTCTTCTATATTTATATTTACAGGAACTTACCATTCTGATAGATACATCTGCCGTGTGGATTCCTCACCTTGTGAATACCCCTTGCGTCAGCAACATTCGGAAATTCTTTTTTGGTAGCCTTGCGCCGACGTGGACTGCTGACGTCATAGAGACACGACCTCGCTCGCGACTCCGCTGACGTCACCGACGCCTATAACAGGCCCACGCCGGCGTGATGACATCAGTTCCCTTTTTTCCGCGTCGTCGACGCTAACGGTTATCGGGAATCTCTGTAGCCAACGGATACTTTGTTGTCTATATTGTTGCCATTTTCTGCTTCTCTGTATCCTGTCTCTTCGACAATGTCTTCGAAAAAGACCGGCTTCAAGCCATGTAGAGAATGCGGCAAAATGATGTCCATTACCGACCCACACAGCGACTGCATCTGGTGCTTGAGCTCGGACCATGATGTGGAGGACTGCTCTTCGTGTAAGAAGATGAACCCGAAGGCCCTGAGGGAGAGAGAGGCGAAGCTCCTGGTGGCTAAGATGAAAGCTGGAAAGGAGAGATCGTCGAAGTCTCGTTCTCGAAGGGCGAGGTCGAAGTCAAGATCGAGGTCGAGGTCTGGATCTCGAGGAAGGTCGTCTTCGAAGTCGGCTTCTGATCGTGTTTCAAAGAAGAGGAAACATAAGAAGAGGAGACATGAGTCCCGACGTCGTTCTGGTAAGGAGTCGGGATCGAGGTCGAGGTCACCGAAGAAGGTACGTTCGAAGGTGGTGACCGTTGATGTTTCGGATCCAGAACCTGAAGGTGAGGCCTCCCCTTCTGAGTCACGGGCGCCGTCTCCGGCTCCGTCTCCGACTCCGAATCCGGCTCCGAGTCCATCTCCGGCGCCGTCCCCGGTCCGAGATGAGGAGGAGCCTCGTGAGGATGGGGGTTCCGCGCCCTTAGGTGAGCCGAATCCGAACGCTCCTCAGGACAGGCCTGAAGGTTTTCATCCACCATTTCCTGCCCCAAGCCAGGACCCTTCTGCGTTTCTCAACGCGATGTACGGAGTCTTTTCGAGGGCGTGGTACCCCTCTGGTGCACCTTCGGGTCCCATGGGTCCTTTGGCTTTTAGCTTAGGAGTCCCTCACTCCTACCCTCCGGCTCCGTTTATGCCTTACATGCCGGCTCCGACGCCGCCGTGGCATTTTCCGGCTCCACCGAAGCCGTCAACGCCGGTTCCGGCTTCGCCTGCTCCGAGTCGTCCTCGAACACATCCCTCTGAGCCTTCGGATTCGATCCCGACGTCGATTCCGAATCCGTCGGAGCCGGTGGTGGATCCAATGGCAAAACGAGTCAAGATGAGATCCAGAAGAGAGGCTCAACGCCTTCTGGAGGAAAGGAGGTTTTTGGATTCACAATCTGAGGTTGAAGAGGGTGAATTGGATGAAGATGCTTTTGAGGATTTGGCAGAAGCAGGAAGCCTGGATTTCTCTCCAGAGTGGGAGTTACCCTCAGGTTCTAGCACTCCTTCTAAGGACGTTCAACCCTATCATTTAATTATGAGGAAGGCTGCCAGTCTCCTTAAGCTGACTTTGCCTACAGCAGAATTCAAATCTAATATTCTGACTGAAGTATTGCATTCTCCGAGTTCAGTGGTGGAACCTCTTCTTCCTTTCAATGATGCTCTGACAGAGCCCATTCTAGAGGTGTGGAAAAAACCTTTGTCGGCTCCAGCTGTCTCTAAAAGTGTAGCCAGAAGATACAGGGTTGCCCCTGAGGATCCTGCCTTTTTAACCTCTCATCCTTCACCGGAGAGTTTGGTCATTCAGGCTGCATGCTCCAAAAAGAACGTTAGTGCTTTCCCTCAGGTTCCTTTTGAGAAGGAGGCAAAGAAGCAGGATCAGGTGGCAAAGAAGTCCTTCTCCTCTGCCAGTATGGCATTGAAGTCATCAAATGCCACTTGCTTGATGGGGAGATATTTACACGCTCTGATGGACTCTTTGCGTGTTCTTGTTCCAAAAATTCCTGATGACAGCAGGAAGGATTTTGAGGAAGTCATCTCTGACGCTCAGGCAGCGGCTCGCCAGGTCATTCAGAGCGGTTTGGATACTGTAGACTCTGTGGCGCGCATTATGGGCACTGCTGTCGCTACTAGGAGGTCTGCCTGGTTGAAATCTTCTGACTTTTCGGCTGATGTTCAGGCGACATTATTAGATCTTCCTTTCGATGGTTCAGGCCTCTTTGGGAAGAAGGCTGATGCGGCCCTTGAGAGGTTTAAAGATAGCAGGGCGACTGCTAAATCCTTGGGTCTTCAAGTGAGAGGTTCTTCAACTGGCAGAAGATTCAGGGGTTTTGGCCGCTCTTCCTTTCGGAGTTTCCGGCAAGGCCAGCAGCAGCAGCAGCAACAACAGCAGCAGCAAAACTCCTTGTACAGGTCATACAGGGGAAAGCAAAGAGTGCGTCCTCGTGGACGTCAGGCCTCTTCCTCCTCCACTTCCTCCAACCCCCCTGCCCCTGAGAAGCAGCCCTAGATCCGACATTCAGGATCATGTGGGTCCGGTTGGGGGTCGGCTTACCCATTTTCTACAGGATTGGGAATCGGTTACGTCAGATCTTTGGGTTCTCAATCTTGTAGAAAATGGGTATGCCCTTCCCTTTCGGGAATTCCCTCCCAATTTCCCTCCTTGCCAAGGGTATTGCTCCGAGGAGCATCTGTCTCTTCTGCAAGAGGAAGTTTTGACTCTGATAAGAAAAGGTGCGATAGAGGTGGTCCCAGAGCAGGAAAGGGGTCAGGGATATACTCCCGGTATTTCCTGATTCCGAAGAAGGATGGCAGGCTTGGTCCAATCCTGGATCTCAGGATCTTGAATCTCTATCTGAAGCAGGAGAAATTCAAGATGCTCACCCTTGCTCAGGTTCTTCAAGCGCTGCAAGGAGAAGACTGGATGGTGTCGCTCGACTTGCAGGATGCTTACTTTCACATCCCAATCCTGAAGTCGCACAGGAGGTATCTCCGTTTTACGGTGGGATCGCAGCACTACCAGTTTGCGGTCCCTCCGTTTGGACTTACTACTGCGCCTCGAGTCTTCACCAAGGTGATGGCAGTGGTGGCGGCGCATCTCAGAAGATCGGGGATTCCAGTATTCCCTTATTTGGACGACTGGCTGATCAAAGCGGAGTCGTCAGAGAGAGTGCTCCATCATTTGCGAGAGACAACCCAGTTGTTGTACAGGTTGGGTTTTTCAACAAATATACCCAAGTCTCACCTGGTGCCCTCCCAGCGCATCCTGTTCATAGGTGCTGTACTGGACACAACTGTATGTCGTGCATTCCCTCCCCCTCAAAGGATTCGCGACATACAGGAAATGATTCCTTTATTTTACAATGGAGCGGTTGTTCCAGTCCTGAAGGTCCTTCTCCTGCTCTGTCTGATGGCTTCATGCATTCTGTTGGTCAACCATGCACGCTGGCACATGAGGGCGCTCCAGTGGTGCCTCCGCAAGCAGTGGTATCAGCACAGCGGAGATCTCAGGGAGTCAGTGAGGATCTCCAGAGAAGCTGCAGCGGATCTGTCTTGGTGGGGCGTGGAAGGCAATCTGTCCCAAGGAAAGCCTTTTCAACTTCCCCCATCGGTGGCCACGGTGATATCGGATGCATCCACTCTCGGGTGGGGTGCTCATCTGGGGGATCTGGAGGTCAAGGGCCTTTGGTCTCCAGAGGAAAGGTTGCTTCACATCAACCTTCTAGAATTGCGGGCGATACGTTTGGCGCTCAAGGCCTTCCTCCCTTCCCTTCGCGGTCAGTCTGTTCAGGTCCTAACGGACAACACGACCGCGATGTGGTACATCAACAAGCAGGGAGGAGTGGGGTCGCAGTGTCTCTGCAGAGAGGCTCTGCGTCTCTGGTCCTGGGCTCAGGACCATCAGATTTGTCTAATGGCGAATCATCTGGCCGGGGTGTTGAACGTTCGTGCAGACAGTCTCAGTCGGCAGTTCTCTGCCGACCACGAGTGGAGGCTTCACCCGGAGGTGGTTCACGACATCTTTCGGATGTGGGGGACTCCTCGGGTGGACCTGTTCGCCACTCACGAGAATGCGCACTGCCTGTCTTTCTGCAGTCTCCAGTATCCGATGCAAGGAGCCTTGGGGGATGCGTTTCAGTTGAGTTGGAAAGGTCAACTCCTTTACGCGTTTCCTCCCATACCCTTGATTCCTCGGGTTCTGAGGAAGATTCGCCTAGACCGGGCCCAAGTCATATTGGTCGCCCCGGATTGGCCAAGAAGGGTGTGGTATACAGATCTTCTCCACCTCTCCTTTCACCCGCCGCTCCGTCTCCCTCACAGGGCAGACCTCCTCTCTCTGATGGAGGGGCAGGTTCTACACCCCCACCTCCAGACATTGCAACTTCATGCCTGGAGATTGAGCGGGGCAACCTGATTTCCTTTTCCCTCCCGCCTGACGTTGTGGATGTCATCTTGTCAGCCAGGCGTGACTCCACTAAGTCCGTCTATTCTTATAGATGGGCGAAATTTGTCTCGTGGTGTGGGGAAAGGTCTATTGATCCTTTGAAGGCCCATTTATCTCACGTTCTCCAGTTTGCCCTTTCTCTGGCGCAACAGGGTCTTGCTGTTGCTACAGTGAAGGGCTATCTTTCTGCGCTGTCAGCTTTTCTCTGTTTGCCTGACCAGCCTTCTCTTTTTAAGTCACCTGTGGTTTTAAGGTTCTTAAAGGGCCTTATTAATAAGTTCCCTCCTTCACCTTTTATTGTGCCTCAGTGGGACTTGAATCTGGTCTTGACCTTTTTGATGGGTGCTCCTTTCGAGCCTCTCCACAAATGTCCCTTGAGGCTTCTTACCCTTAAAACGGTTTTCCTCGTTGCAATAACCTCGGCAAGGAGGGTAAGCGAGCTTCAGGCTCTTTGTCACAAGCCCCCTTTCTTGTCCATACATGCTGATCGAATGGTTCTCAGGACCAGGGCTGCTTTTCTGCCTAAGGTGGTAACTCCCTTCCACCTAGGACAGTCCATTACTTTACCTTCCTTCTATCCTCCCCCTCACCCTTCTAAGGAGGAAGAGAGACTGCACCGTCTGGACCCTAAGAGGGCGGTGTCCTTTTACTTGGACAGATCCAAGGACTTTCGTTTGGAGGACCAGCTCTTCGTTGGATTTGCTGGCTGCAAGAAAGGAAGAGCGGTCCATAAAAGAACTTTATCGAGATGGATCGTCCTCTGCATAAAGATCTGCTACTCTTTGGCCGGTAAGGAACCACCAGAGGGTATAAGGGCTCATTCAACTAGAGCTAAATCTTCGACCTCTGCATTGGCTAGAGGTGTGCCTGTTGAGGATATTTGTAGAGCGGTCACTTGGTCTTCCCTCCACACTTTCGCGAAGCATTACTGCTTGGATTCCGAGGTGAGGAGGGACGGTCATTTTGCATGCTCCGTCCTTCAGGATTTCCTGGTCTAGAAGAGTGGACGCCCTCCTCCGGGAGTGGGGACTGCTGTGGGACTCTATTCACAAGGTGAGGAATCCACACGGCAGATGTATCTATCAGAAGAACAAGTTACTTACCTTCGGTAACGCTTTTTCTGGTAGATACTATATCTGCCTGTGGATTCCTCACTGACCCACCCGCCTCCCCGTTGTCCACTCTTCTTTGCCAGAGTTACTGTATGTAATGTATATATATTTTGTTTTCAAGGAAATGTTCCAATTGCTTTCCTGCTTTTGCTTAACACTGTGTGTTTTGCTTTGATTATTGTGTACTATGTATACTTGTATATTTCTACTGTCATTGGTCCGTCCGTGTGCCTCGATGGCACGGAAAAAAGGGCGGAACTGATGTCATCACGCCGGCGTGGGCCTGTTATAGGCGTCGGTGACGTCAGCGGAGTCGCGAGCGAGGTCGTGTCTCTATGACGTCAGGGGTCCACGTCGGCGCGAGGCTACGAAAAAAGAATTTCCGAATGTTGCTGACGCAAGGGGTATTCACAAGGTGAGGAATCCACAGGCAGATATAGTATCTACCAGAAAAAGCGTTGACGAACTTCAGTCATTCAGGAAGTTTACTAAACGTAAAAACAAAAGTACATTGAGTATATTATACAATAAAGAAAAGGAATCAGTAGTGTTTTAACGATGTTTGGTTTTCCCCCCTACCTGAATTAATCCTCTCTTCCTATCTGTAGCAAATTAAGCCATCTTGTAAAACAATTGCTATAATTAGCTAAGGTTAAAGAACAAAGAGCAATGAAATCTGGGCCCCAAAAGAAAATGACAATGATATGTCTTGAGGCCGTGAAATGGTACCCACCTAAATTAAGCAGGGACGCACTCTCTGTGACCAGGTAAGCAAACTTCTCCAGCAAATAATTATATTAAAAGAATATCTTGTTATCCTTAGTGTCAGGAATACTAACTAAAGTCTTCTATATTTATATTTACAGGAACTTACCATTCAGGTACCCAAACACAGAAAAAGGCAGATCCTCAGAGACGACAGAACATTACTAAGGTAGATGCTCCTTACCTCATAATTAAATAATTATGTTTAGGTGCAAAAGCACAGTTAACGTACTGATGGCGGATTTGCTATAGTTTTTTCTCTTTAGGTGAACTATAGGAAAACTGGAGCAGGAGCTGTCTCCAAAACAAGAAGCGGAGTGGAGTCCAGAGGGAAGGAGCACTGTTAAGGACACTGCCAAGCTCAAGTCAGAAGAAAAAGGAGACCAGGAAGCAGGAGCCAAGCCGAAGACACAGGCGAGCTTGCGACAGAAGAAGGAGGAGAGCAGGAAGATTGAGCCACGCCAAAGACTATGCCGAGTGCGCGACGGAAGGAGGAGAGGACACTGAGAGCCTGTGAGGGAACAGAACAACCCCACAAGAGAACTTGTAGGAAACCCGGAAGCAGAATAACAAACCCCCAGAATGCTAGAATGCGAAGTTCTCTATTGGGAGAGCAGGTGAGTCCTACACTCCTCCCCTGCCTATTCCCGCCCATTACTGAAGGTGGGCTCAACAGGCTCGACAGTGCCTGGGTAAAAGGATGAGTGCAAGGGTAGTACCAGAGTGATTGAATGTGTGCATGTGTAGTGCCTTGGTGAATGGGTAGTATGTGAGTGAATGCATGGGTGCAATGGTAGTTCCAGGGTGAAAGGATGAGTGCATTGGTAGTGCATGAGTGAATGGAGGGATGCAACAGTAGAGCCTGGTTCAACGGAGGACTTCATGAGTAGTGCCTGAGTGAATGAAAGTTTGCATAGATACACCCTGAGTGAATGGATGAGTGCAAAGGTAGTGACTGGATGATTGGATGTATGCAGGGGTAGTGCTTGGCTAAACAGATGAATACAAAGGTAGTGCCTGTCAAACTCTTACCTATGTTTCCACAGGAACGAGGACACTGAGAGCCTGCGAGGGAACAGAACAGCCCCACAAGAGAACTTGTAGGAAACCCGGAAGCAGAATAGCAAACCCCCAGAATGCTAGAATGCGAAGTTCTCTATTGGGGGAGCAGGTGAGTCCTATACTCCTCCCCTGCCTATTCCCGCCCATTACTGAACGTGGAATCAACAGGCTCGACAGTGCCTGGGTAAATGGATGAGTGCAAGGGTAGTACCAGAGTGATTGAATGTGTGCATGTGTAGTGCCTTGGTGAATGGGTAGTATGTGAGTGAATGCATGGGTGCAATAGTAGTGCCAGGGTGAAAGGATGAGTGCATTGGTAGTGCATTAGTGAATGGAGGGATGCAACAGTAGAGCCTGGTTCAACGGATGACTTCATGAGTAGTGCCTGAGTGAATGAAAGTTTGCATAGAGACACCCTGAGTGAATGGATGAGTGCAAAGGTAGTGACTGGATGATTGGATGTATGCCGGGGTAGTGCTTTGCTAAACAGATGAATGCATAGGTAGTGCCTGTCAAACTCTTACCTATGTTTCCACAGGAACGACAAGCAAGATGCAAACGCCCAACTTATCCTTGTCACCTTGTGCCCAACAGTATCAAAACGCCGTTAGTGAACCGAGGAAGAGGGGATAAAAAATGATTAAACAAAAGAATCATTCCACGAAGTCTCTTCTCAAACTTAAGGTTAGTCATTCAGGAAGTTTACTAAATGTAAAAACAAAAGTACATTGAGTATATTATCCAATAAAGAAAAGGAATTAGTAGTGTTTTAACGATGTTTGGTTTCCCCCCCTACCTGATTTAATCCTCTCTTTCTATCTGTAGCAAATTAAGCCATCTTGTAAATTAATTGCTATAATTAGCTAAGGTTAAAGAACAAAGAGCAATGAAATCTGGGCCCCAAAAGAAAATGACAATGATATGTCTTGAGGCTGTGAAATGGTACCCACCTAAATTAAGCGGGGAGGCACTCTGTGACCAGGTAATCAAAATTCTCCAGCAACTAATTTTATTAAAAGAATATCTTGTTATCCTTAGTGTCAGGAATACTAACTAAAGTCTTCTATATTTATATTTACAGGAACTTACCTTCAGGTACCCAAACACAGAAAAAGGCCGATCCTCAGAGACGACAGAACATTACTAAGGTAGATGCTCCTTACCTCATAAGTAAATAATTATCTGTAGGTGCAAAAGCACAGTTAACGTACTGATGGCGGATTTTCTTTAGTTTTTTCTCTTTAGGTGAACTATAGGAAAACTGGAGCAGGAGCTGTCTCCAAAACAAGAAACGGAGTGGAGCCCAGAGGGCAGGAGCACTGTCAAGGACACTGCCTAGCTCAAGTCAGAAGAAAAAGGAGACCAGGAAGCAGGAGCCAAGCTGAAGACACAGGCGAGCTTGCGACAGAAGAAGGAGGAGAGCAAGAAGAATGAGCCACGCCAAAGTCTATGCCGAGTACGCGACGGAAGGAGGAGAGGACACTGAGAGCCTGCGAGGGAACAGAACAGCCCCACAAGAGAACTTGTAGGAAACCCGGAAGCAGAATAGCAAACCCCCAGAATGCTAGAATGCGAAGTTCTCTATTGGGGGAGCAGGTGAGTCCTATACTCCTCCTCTGCCTATTCCCGCCCATTACTGAAGGTGCGATCAACAGGCTCGACAGTGCCTGGGTAAATGGATGAGTGCAAGGGTAGTACCAGAGTGATTGAATGTGTGCATGTGTAGTGCCTTGGTGAATGGGTAGTATGTGAGTGAATGCATGGGTGCAATGGTAGTGCCAGGGTGAAAGGATGAGTGCATTGGTAGTGCATGAGTGAATGGAGGGATGCAACAGTAGAGCCTGGTTCAACGGATGACTTCATGAGTAGTGCGTGATTGAATGAAAGTTTGCATATATACACCCTGAGTGAATGGATGAGTGCAAAGGTAGTGACTGGATGATTGGATGTATGCAGGGGTAGTGCTTGGCTATACAGATGAATGCATAGGTAGTGCCTGTCAAACTCTTACCTATGTTTCCACAGGAACGACAAGCAAGATGCAAACGCCCAACTTATCCTTGTCACCTTGTGCCCAACAGTATCAAAACGCCATTAGTGAACCGAGGAAGAGGGGATAAAAAATTATTAAACAAAAGAATCATTCCACGAAGTCTCTTCTCAAACTTAAGGTTAGTCATTCAGGAAGTTTACTAAATGTAAAAACAAAAGTACATTGAGTATATTATACAATAAAGAAAAGGAATCAGTAGTGTTTTAACGATGTTTGGTTTCCCCCCCTACCTGAATTAATCCTCTCTTCCTCTCTGTAGCAAATTAAGCCATCTTGTAAATTATTTGCTATAATTAGCTAAGGTTGAAGAACAAAGAGCAATGAAATCTGGGCCCCAAAAGAAAATGACAATGATATGTCTTGAGGCTGTGAAATGGTACCCACCTAAATTAAGCGGGGTAGCACTCTCTGTGACCAGGTAAGCAAAATTCTCCAGCAACTAATTATATTAAAAGAATATCTTGTTATCCTTAGTGTCAGGAATTCTAACTAAAGTCTTCTATATTTATATTTACAGGAACTTACCATTCAGGTACCCAAACACAGAAAAAGGCCGATCCTCAGAGACGACAGAACATTACTAAGGTAGATGCTCCTTACCTCATAATTAAATAATTATCTTTAGGTGCAAAAGCACAGTTAACGTACTGATGGCTGATTTTCTTTAATTTTTTCTCTTTAGGTGAACTATAGGAAAACTGGAGCAGGAGCTGTCTCCAAAACAAGAAGCGGAGAGGAGACCAGAGGGCAGGAGCACTGTCAAGGACACTGCCTAGCTCAAGTCAGATGAAAAAGGAGACCAGGAAGCAGGAGCCAAGCCGAAGACACAGGCGAGCTTGCGACAGAAGAAGGAGGAGAGCAGGAAGAATGAGCCACGCCAAAGACTATGCCGAGTACGCGTCTGAAGGAGGAGAGGACACTGAGAGCCTGCGAGGGAACAGAACAGCCCCACAAGAGAACTTGTAGGAAACCCGGAAGCAGAATAGCAAACCCCCAGAATGCTAGAATGCGAAGTTCTCTATTGGGGGAGCAGGTGAGTCCTATACTCCTCCCCTGCCTATTCCCGCCCATTACTGAAGGTGGGCTCAACAGACTCGACAGTGCCTGGGTAAATGGATGAGTGCAAGGGTAGTACCAGAGTGATTGAATGTGTGCATGTGTAGTGCCTTGGTGAATGGGTAGTATGTGAGTGAATGCATGGGTGCAATGGTAGTGCCAGGGTGAAAGGATGAGTGCATTGGTAGTGCATGAGTGAATGGAGGGATGCAACAGTAGAGCCTGGTTCAACGGATGACTTCATGAGTAGTGCCTGAGTGAATGAAAGTTTGCATAGATACACCCTGAGTGAATGGATGAGTGCAAAGGTAGTGACTGGATGATTGGATGTATGCCGGGGTAGTGCTTGGCTAAACAGATGAATGCATAGGTAGTGCCTGTCAAACTCTTACCTATGTTTCCACAGGAACGACAAGCAATATTCAAACGCCCAACTTATCCTTGTCACCTTGTGCCCAACAGTATCAAAACGCCATTAGTGAACCGAGGAAGAGGGGATAAAAAATGATTAAACAAAAGAATCATTCCACGAAGTCTCTTCTCAAACTTAAGGTTAGTCATTCAGGAAGTTTACTAAATGTAAAACAAAAGTACATTTGTTAGAGCATTTGAAGGAAGACAGGACGCAGGAAGATTCAAGGAAGAGAACCATTTAATGACCATCCACTCTCCTCACTAGATTACACACCAACATTCCACAGTGAGCTTCAGGATGGAAGAGTCCAACAAGGAGCAGGGAATAGGGGTGGACGGAACGTACCAACAGGGCTAGTTGTAACACATCTCCCTTCCTTATATTTAGGACATTTGTAAGGAAAAGAGGAGAGTGGGTTAGTGGTAGGTTGGACGCACCAGCGGAGGAACACAAAATACCTAGCAGAACACTTTATGATTGTACTCTTACAATATTGTCAGAACTCCACCATTGACCATTTTCAAACTGTACCACATTTTTCAACACTTTTACAATTTTACAGGTAGAGTGAAATTTGCTGGGGGCAGTTCCTGACTTGATGTTTCTTCTGGCTTGCGCCATGTCTCCCACCTCCCACTTTTTGAACTTCACTCCATGTTTTTGGTCATACCATTGTTTGTACTTGGTTTGATGTTGTCTGACCTTCTCTCCTGCCTCCTCCCAATCTACTTCCCTGACTTCACCACCATTTAACCAACAGGGATTGAACTTGGTGCATGGTTCCCTCCCACGTAAAGACACAAAAGGAGAGACCCCAGTTACTCTGTTAGGTGATGTGTGATAGGCCCACAGACATTCCCTCAAAGAGTTTTCAACATCATGTCCATTGATGGCAGCTAGTTGGATATTTTCCTTAATGACTCTATTAGCTCTCTCCACCAGTCCATTTGCTTTCGGACAATAGAGAGCTGTGGTTTCATGCCTTATGCCTGACAATTTCAGAAAATCCTGCATCTCCTCAGAGGTGAATTGTACCCCATTGTCGGTTATTAGTGTGGAAGGGATACCTTCCTCACTGAACACCTCTTTTAGAAATTGGATCACCGATTTGGTATTGATGCTGTGCACGAACTTTTGCTTGATCCAGTGTGAAGTATAATCGATCAGGACCAACATGAATCTTCTCTGCAGGACCAGATTCTGCATAGGTCCAATGTTGTCCATTGCCAACTTGCTCCATGGCTTGGTTGGAACACTTACTGGAGACAACGGAGATTTGTGTATCATTTTTGTTTTATCACTTTTCTCACATGCTCGGCATTCTTTTACTACTTCTTCTGTCATGGCATCCATTTTGGGAAACCAGAAATTGGTTCTTACTCTTGCCTTAGTAGCACTGCGTCCAAGGTGGCCTTCATGCGCCAAATCAATGACTCTCTTCCGTAGTTCTTTGGGAGGTATCACTCTATTATTGTGATAAACTTTCCCTCCTATGGTACTTAGCTCATCTCTGACTTCCCAAAATTCTTCCACTTCTGCTTCAACATCTTTCTTCTTGTTTGGCCATCCATTCTTGATCAGCTCTTTTAGGACACTGAGCTCATTGTCCTTCTTCATTCCATCTTCCCACTCCTTTTCCGTGATGGCCGGAAAGTCCATCATCATTATCGGACTGTCCAGAGCTTCCTCTGTAACATCTTCTTCTGGAAGGGGTGATCTAGAGAGGAAATCTGCAATGATATTTTCCTTGCCCGGCACATGTTCAATCTTGAAATTGAAGTGTTCCAGCCCCAGTATCCATCTGCTGATGCGTGGGGTGCAGTTCTCCAGACCTTTCACTGAGAAAATATATGTGAGGGGCTTGTGATCTGTCCGTATAGTAAATCTTAAACCCCATAGAAAAAACTTAAAATGCCTGACCGCCCAAAAACATGCCAAGGCTTCTCGTTCGATTACCGAATAGTTCTTTTCTGGTGGAGAGAGGCTTCTGGACGCGTAGGCAATAATCTTTTCTTCATTTCTGTTTTTCTGAACTAGAGTAGCACCCAGCCCATAGTTTGAGGCATCAGTTGTCAGAATAGTTTTCTTGGTAGAATCAAAAGTTCCGAGGGCTGGGGAGTTGACTAAATCTTCCTTCAAGGCATTAGCAACGGTCTCCTGTTCCTCGTTCCACACAAACTCCTTGTTTTTCTTTAACATCTCTCTCATGGATTCGCACTTAGCAGCAAAATTTTCCACATATTTTGACATGTATTCCATGAGTCCCAAAAAAGACTTTAACTCATCTTTGTTTCTTGGGTTGGGGGCTTCTTTTACCGCCCGGATCAAACTGCTCTTTGGCCTAAATCCTTCTTCCGAGATCGAATGGCCCAAGTATTCCACTTGTTGGACTTTTATCTTACACTTTTCCTTCTTAACTGTTAGGCCGGCATCTGTGAGTCTTTGGAAGACTTGCCTCAATACTCCATCATGTTCTTCTGAATTTTTTCCGTAGACCAATATGTCATCTTGGAAACACATTGTGTGTTCCACACCCTCCAGAATCTTCTGCATAGCTCTTTAGAAGATTGCAGCAGCCGATGCAAGGCCAAAAGGCATTCTTTTGAACATGAAGGCGCCAAAAGGCGTGATAAACGCCGTGAGTGGCCTTGAATCTGGATGTAATTCGATCTGGTGGTACGCCATGGATAGATCTATTACGCTGAAATACCTTGCAGGGCCCATGGTGCTTAGCAATTCATTTATTACTGGCACGGGATGTCTCTCTACCCAAATACAGTCATTTAAACTGCGCAAGTCCACACAGAGGCGGATGCCCTCTCCATTGGGTTTGGCCGCAAGAACTATCAGAGCCAACCACTCGGAACAGTCTATGGGTTGAATTATATCCATGTCACATAACTTCTGCAGCTCATTTTCTAAGGGTTCTCTCAATTTATAAGGCACAGTTCGCAGGCCGTGTACCACAGGGTTAGCATTTTGCTTTAATTTAATCCTATGCTGAAAATTGTGTAAGCATCCCAGTTCCTCTTTAAACAGTTGTTTGAAATCATCACAAATCTTCCCCCCCCCCGGAAACTTCTCTGTAAGTAACACTTGTTCCGCACTATTGGGGTCCAGTATGATTCCCAACTCTTTTTGATGAACCCATCCTAAAAGGTTAGAACCCAACTTCACTACATATACAGTCCCATAGGTTTTCCTATCCTTGAATTGTAGCTGCACATCTTTCATGCCCAAAAGGGGAATATTACCCTTGTTGTACCCTGAGGGGGAAATATCTGGGGTTTTAGGCTCACTAATCTTATTCTTGCCTGTGGACATATAATCATCCTTATTTATTAAAGTGAACGGAGAACAGGAATCTGCAAACATTTCAACTAAATCATCATTAATTAGTACATCACATTTTGGATAAATAAAATTCACAGTGTCATCGACATCTTTCACTTGCAAAATAAATGTTTCTACTTTTTGTTCAATGCATTTCACTTCTCTACTAGTGGCCCTATCTGTATTCTTTTCATGTTCCCTGGTGTGCAACTCCCCATTACGACACACCCTGGCAAAATGCCCCCTCCTATTGCATTTCTTACAAGTGACATACTTGGCTGGGCATTGGAAATAGGTGGCAAAATGGTTGTTGCTACCACAACGGTAACACTTGGGACCCTTCTCTTTGTAATCTACCTTGGTATTAGCATTTTCCTTAAACTTCATCTTATACACGTCATTCCTGTCTTCTAGATTATCAATGGTAGCTACTGTCTCCCCATCAGGCTTCATTTCTTTCACGCACTTAGCTGTGTGTTCCACTGACTTGGCAATTTTATAGCTTCTCTGAGCCCTGGATTTTTTGCCAACAGTTTCTCCTGGATGCGCGGATTATTAGTGCATCTTAACAGCTGGTCTCTTATTAAAGAGTCTGTGAGATCACCAAATTCACATAACTGTGTAAGTCCCCACAACACTGCAATATAATTTTGTACTGACTCCTGTTTTCCTTGACACCTTTTAAAACATTTGTGGCGCTCTAACACCACATTGATTCTATCCCCAAAATGTTTTCCTAACTTCTCCATGGTTTGCACATACACGTCTACCTCTCCAACAGCATTACCCTCCTGCTCAGGCACAGGTAGAGATTCATATACCTTACGCCCTTGTACACCCAAATTATGCAGCAGAATATGTTGTTTTCTTACTGTATTGAACCTCTGACCACCTATGGCTATCAGATACGACTCAAAAAGTTTCACCCATTCCTTCCAGCTAATCTCGGGTTCCCCTACTTCATTCAGAAAAGGCGGGGGTTGATCATGCTTGCTGCTGCCATTTTGGTGACACTGGAACAATAACCAAAGGGAACTAGGACAACTGTAATTACAGTACTGCACAGCTTACATGTGAAGAATATATAGAACAGGAATATTTTCAACAGTTCCCCGGTTACTATGGTGATGCTAAAAGGACACAAAAACACTGCAGTTTTAGAGTTACTGTGGTAGATATGGGACCCCTTAAATTCGTGTAGCACCAGTAGTCTGACAACTAGGATAACTGTAAATACAGTACTGCGCAGCTTACATGTAAAGGATACATAGAACAGGAATATGTTCAACAGTTCCCCGGTTTACTATGGTGAAGCTGAAAGAACACAAAAACGCTGCAGTTTTAAAGTTATTGTGGTAGGTATGGGACCTCTTAAATCTGTGTAGCTTTAGTAGTCTGTAACTGCTCCCCGTTTTACCAGTTCCTTACTTGAATGTTCTCACCCGACTAACTCGTTTGCCTTGTGATAAAGAGTTCCCACATTCCTGAATGGAAATGCCGCTCCTTTGCTCCTGGTGCTCCGGCTTGAATCGGAAACCAGGATACAGCTGGTTTCTGAGGCGAGTGAGGAGAATAGGCGACCCTGAGTTCCTGGTGCGCAGTAGATTTATTGCGGCCAGGAACTACTCGACACCCCGGCAATAAAATTCCTCCCGTCCAACAAAGAGGTTGGGCGCAGGCGCCAACCAAGGACACTTCTCCTCAAGTACGTCAGGAATCCTGTCAGGCTCCAGGAAATCACACGCTGAGGGAAGACCAGCGCAGGCGCCAACCCGGGTCACAGCCGCATGAACTTGACGGGAAACCTTACTGTAGCACAATGGGAACACTCGCTGATCTCCCGCTGCAGACCAACACAAACGGACGGCACTCCTGCTCTCCTCGTACACCACGGGGCTTCCGCAGCGGAACAGGTACGTGTGGGGCTTGCGGTAATATGTGCTTTGGAAATATGTATCTTCCACACGGCTCATCAACGTTGCGCACACAGTGGGGAAACTACCTCCTCTCGTTCATTTTTACGAAAGTTTTGGTTCACCTCCACATGTCATACATTACAGGATTTTAACTTAAGCTCCTGATCTCACGCTGACTGTACGCCTTACCCGGTTCAAAGGCATGGACACAAAATGCCTCGCACAATCTGGTTCCACTCGCCCCTCCTGGCGAATAAGTCCAAAATCCATTGAAATGTACATTTCTTCACACGTATGGAGAGAGTACTCAAAGGGGAGATGGCCACCTCTGCCCCCTGCGCAGTTCCGTCGCCAGTGTTAGAGCATTTGAAGGAAGACAGGACGCAGGAAGATTCAAGGAAGATAACCATTTAATGACCATCCACTCTCCTCACTAGATTACACACCAACATTCCACAGTGAGCTTCAGGATGGAAGAGTCCAACAAGGGGCAGGGAATAGGGGTGGACGGAACGTACCAACAGGGCTATTCGTAACAACATTGAGTATATTATACAATAAAGAAAAGGAATCAGTAGTGTTTTAACGATGTTTGGTTTTCCACCCTACCTGAATTAATCCTCTCTTACTATCTGTAGCAAATTAAGCCATCTTGTAAAACAATTGCTATAATTAGCTAAGGTTAAAGAACAAAGAGCAATGAAATCTGGGCCCCAAAAGAAAATGACAATGATATGTCTTGAGGCTGTGAAATGGTACCCACCTAAATTAAGCGGGGAGGCACTCTCTGTGACCAGGTAAGCAAAATTCTCCAGCAACTAATTATATTAAAAGAATATCTTGTTATCCTTAGTGTCAGGAATACTAACTAAAGTCTTCTATATTTATATTTACAGGAACTTACCATTCAGGTACCCAAACACAGAAAAAGGCAGATCCTCAGAGACGACAGAACATTACTAAGGTAGATGCTCCTTACCTCATAATTGAATAATTATCTTTAGGTGCAAAAGCACAGTTAACGTACTGATGGCGGATTTTCTTTCGTTTTTTCTCTTTAGGTGAACTATAGGAAAACTGGAGCAGGAGCTGTCTCCAAAACAAGAAGCGGAGTGGAGTCCAGAGGGCAGGAGCACTGTCAAGGACACTGCCTAGCTCAAGTCAGGAGAAAAAGGAGACCAGGTAGCAGGAGCCAACCTGAAGACACAGGCGAGCTTGCGACAGAAGAAAGAGGAGAGCAGGAAGAATGAGCCACGCCAAAGACTATGCCGAGTACGCGAGGGAAGGAGGAGAGGACACTGAGAGCCTGCAAGGGAACAGAACAACCCCACAAGAGAACTTGTACGAAACCCGAAAGCAGAATAGCAAACCCCCAGAATGCTAGAATGCGAAGTTCTCTATTGGGGGAGCAGGTGAGTCCTATACTCCTCCCCTGCCTATTCCCGCCCATTACTGAAGGTGGGATCAACAGGCTCGACAGTGCCTGGGTAAATGGATGAGTGCAAGGGTAGTACCAGAGTGATTGAATGTGTGCATGTGTAGTGCCTTGGTGAATGGGTAGTATGTGAGTGAATGCATGGGTGCAATGGTAGTTCCAGGGTGAAAGGATGAGTGCATTGGTAGTGCATGAGTGAATGGAGGGATGCAACAGTAGAGCCTGGTTCAACGCATGACTTCATGATTAGTGCCTGAGTGAATGAAAGTTTGCATAGATACACCCTGAGTGAATGGATGAGTGCAAAGGTAGTGACTGGATGATTGGATGTATGCAGGGGTAGTGCTTGGCTAAACAGATAAATGCATAGGTAGTGCTTGTCAAACTCTTACCTATGTTTCCACAGGAACGACAAGCAAGATGCAAACGCCCAACTTATCCTTGTCACCTTGTGCCCAACAGTATCAAAGCGCCATTAGTGAACCGAGGAAGAGGGGATAAAAAATGATTAAACTAAAGAATCATTCCACGAAGTCTCTTCTCAAACTTAAGGTTAGTCATTCAGGAAGTTTACTAAATGTAAAAACAAAAGTACATTGAGTATATTATACAATAAAGAAAAGGAATCAGTAGTGTTTTAACGATGTTTGGTTTTCCACCCTACCTGAACTAATCCTCTCTTACTATCTGTAGCAAATTAAGCCATCTTGTAAAACAATTGCTATAATTAGCTAAGGTTAAAGAACAAAGAGCAATGAAATCTGGGCCCCAAAAGAAAATGACAATGATATGTCTTGAGGCTGTGAAATGGTACCCACCTAAATTAAGCGGGGAGGCACTCTCTGTGACCAGGTAAGCAAAATTCTCCAGCAACTAATTATATTAAAAGAATATCTTGTTATCCTTAGTGTCAGGAATACTAACTAAAGTCTTCTATATTTATATTTACAGGAACTTACCATTCAGGTACCCAAACACAGAAAAAGGCAGATCCTCAGAGACGACAGCACATTACTAAGGTAGATGCTCCTTACCTCATAATTAAATAATTATCTTTAGGTGCAAAAGCACAGTTAACGTACTGATGGCGGATTTTCTTTAGTTTTTTCTCTTTAGGTGAACTATAGGAAAACTGGAGCAGGAGCTGTCTCCAAAACAAGAAGCGGAGTGGAGTCCAGAGGGCAGGAGCACTGTCAAGGACACTGCCTAGCTCAAGTCAGAAGAAAAAGGAGACCAGGAAGCAGGAGCCAAGCCGAAGACACAGGCGAGCTTGCGACAGAAGAAAGAGGAGAGCAGGAAGAATGAGCCACGCCAAAGACTATGCCGAGTACGCGACGGAAGGAGGAGAGGACACTGAGAGCCTGCAAGGGAACAGAACAACCCCACAAGAGAACATGTACGAAACCCGAAAGCAGAATAGCAAACCCCCAGAATGCTAGAATGCGAAGTTCTCTATTGGGGGAGTAGGTGAGTCCTATACTCCTCCCCTGCCTATTCCCGCCCATTACTGAAGGTGGGATCAACAGGCTCGACAGTGCCTGTGTAAATGGATGAGTGCAAGGGTAGTACCAGAGTGATTTAATGTGTGCATGTGTAGTGCCTTGGTGAATGGGTAGTATGTGAGTGAATGCATGGGTGCAATGGTAGTTCCAGGGTGAAAGGATGAGTGCATCGGTAGTGCATGAGTGAATGGAGGGATGCAACAGTAGAGTCTGGTTCAACGGATGACTTCATGAGTAGTGCCTGAGTGAATGAAAGTTTGCATAGATACACCCTGAGTGAATGGATGAGTGCAAAGGTAGTGACTGGATGATTGGATGTATGCAGGGGTAGTGCTTGGCTAAACAGATGAATGAATAGGTAGTGCCTGTCAAACTCTTACCTATGTTTCCACAGGAACGACAAGCAAGATGCAAACGCCCAACTTATCCTTGTCACCTTGTGCCCAACAGTATCAAAGCGCCATTAGTGAACCGAGGAAGAGGGGATAAAAAATGATTAAACTAAAGAATATTCCACGAAGTCTCTTCTCAAACTTAAGGTTAGTCAATCAGGAGGTTTAGTAAATGTAAAAACAAAAGTACATTGAGTATATTATACAATAAAGAAAAGGAATCAGTAGTGTTTTAACGATGTTTGGTTTTCCCCCTACCTGAATTAATCCTCTCTTCCTATCTGTAGCAAATTAAGCCATCTTGTAAAACAATTGCTATAATTAGCTAAGGTTAAAGAACAAAGAGCAATGAAATCTGGGCCCCAAAAGAAAATGACAATGATATGTCTTGAGGCTGTGAAATGGTACCCACCTAAATTAAGCGGGGAGGCACTCTCTGTGACCAGGTAAGCAAAAATCTCCAGCAACTAATTATATTAAAAGAATATCTTGTTATCCTTAATGTCAGGAATACTAACTAAAGTCTTCTATATTTATATTTACAGGAACTTACCATTCAGGTACCAAAACACAGAAAAAGGCAGATCCTCAGAGACGACAGAACATTACTAAGGTAGATGCTCCTTACCTCATAATTAAATAATTATCTTTAGGTGCAAAAGCACAGTTAACGTACTGATGGCGGATTTTCTTTAGTTTTTTCTCTTTAGGTGAACTATAGGAAAACTGGAGCAGGAGCTGTCTCCAAAACAAGAAGCGGAGTGGAGTCCAGAGGGCAGGAGCACTGTCAAGGACACTGCCTAGCTCAAGTCAGAAGAAAAAGGAGACCAGGAAGCAGGAGCCAAGCCGAAGACACAGGCGAGCTTGCGACAGAAGAAAGAGGAGAGCAGGAAGAATGAGCCACGCCAAAGACTATGCCGAGTACGCGACGGAAGGAGGAGAGGACACTGAGAGCCTGCAAGGGAACAGAACAACCCCACAAGAGAACATGTACGAAACCCGAAAGCAGAATAGCAAACCCCCAGAATGCTAGAATGCGAAGTTCTCTATTGGGGGAGTAGGTGAGTCCTATACTCCTCCCCTGCCTATTCCCGCCCATTACTGAAGGTGGGATCAACAGGCTCGACAGTGCCTGTGTAAATGGATGAGTGCAAGGGTAGTACCAGAGTGATTTAATGTGTGCATGTGTAGTGCCTTGGTGAATGGGTAGTATGTGAGTGAATGCATGGGTGCAATGGTAGTTCCAGGGTGAAAGGATGAGTGCATCGGTAGTGCATGAGTGAATGGAGGGATGCAACAGTAGAGTCTGGTTCAACGGATGACTTCATGAGTAGTGCCTGAGTGAATGAAAGTTTGCATAGATACACCCTGAGTGAATGGATGAGTGCAAAGGTAGTGACTGGATGATTGGATGTATGCAGGGGTAGTGCTTGGCTAAACAGATGAATGAATAGGTAGTGCCTGTCAAACTCTTACCTATGTTTCCACAGGAACGACAAGCAAGATGCAAACGCCCAACTTATCCTTGTCACCTTGTGCCCAACAGTATCAAAGCGCCATTAGTGAACCGAGGAAGAGGGGATAAAAAATGATTAAACTAAAGAATATTCCACGAAGTCTCTTCTCAAACTTAAGGTTAGTCAATCAGGAGGTTTAGTAAATGTAAAAACAAAAGTACATTGAGTATATTATACAATAAAGAAAAGGAATCAGTAGTGTTTTAACGATGTTTGGTTTTCCCCCTACCTGAATTAATCCTCTCTTCCTATCTGTAGCAAATTAAGCCATCTTGTAAAACAATTGCTATAATTAGCTAAGGTTAAAGAACAAAGAGCAATGAAATCTGGGCCCCAAAAGAAAATGACAATGATATGTCTTGAGGCTGTGAAATGGTACCCACCTAAATTAAGCGGGGAGGCACTCTCTGTGACCAGGTAAGCAAAAATCTCCAGCAACTAATTATATTAAAAGAATATCTTGTTATCCTTAATGTCAGGAATACTAACTAAAGTCTTCTATATTTATATTTACAGGAACTTACCATTCAGGTACCAAAACACAGAAAAAGGCAGATCCTCAGAGACGACAGAACATTACTAAGGTAGATGCTCCTTACCTCATAATTAAATAATTATCTTTAGGTGCAAAAGCACAGTTAACGTACTGATGGCGGATTTTCTTTCGTTTTTTCTCTTTAGGTGAACTATAGGAAAACTGGAGCAGGAGCTGTCTCCAAAACAAGAAGCGGAGTGGAGTCCAGAGGGCAGGAGCACTGTCAAGGACACTGCCTAGCTCAAGTCAGAAGAAAAAGGAGACCAGGAAGCAGGAGCCAAGCCGAAGACACAGGCGAGCTTGCGATAAAAGAAGGAGGAGAGCAGGAAGAATGAGCCACGCCAAAGACTATGCCGAGTACGCGACGGAAGGAGGAGAGGACACTGAGAGCCTGCGAGGGAACAGAACAACCCCACTAGAGAACTTGTAGGAAACTCGGAAGCAGAATAGCATACCCCCAGAATGCTAGAATGCGAAGTTCTCTATTGGGGGAGCGGGTGAGTCCTATACTCCCCTGCCTATTCCCGCCCATTACTGAAGGTGGAATCAACAGGCTCGACAGTGCCTGGGTAAATGGATGAGTGCTAGGGTAGTACCAGAGTGATTGAATGTGTGCATGTGTAGTGCCTTGGTGAATGGGTAGTATGTGAGTGAATGCATGGGTGCAATGGTAGTGCCAGGGTGAAAGGATGAGTGCATTGGTAGTGCATGAGTGAATGGAGGGATGCAACAGTAGAGCCTGGTTCAAGGGATGACTTCATGAGTAGTGCCTGAGTGAATGAAAGTTTGCATAGATACACCCTGAGTGAATGGATGAGTGCAAAGGTAGTGACTGGATGATTGGATGTATGCCGGGGTAGTGCTTGGCTAAACAGATGAATGCATAGGTAGTGCCTGTCAAACTCTTACCTATGTTTCCACAGGAACGACAAGCAATATGCAAACGCCCAACTTATCCTTGTCACCTTGTGCCCAACAGTATCAAAACGCCATTAGTGAACCGAGGAAGAGGGGATAAAAAATGATTAAACAAAAGAATATTCTACGAAGTCTCTTCTCAAACTTAAGGTTAGTCATTCAGGAAGCATACTAAATGTAAAAACAAAAGTACATTGAGTATATTATACAATAAAGAAAAGGAATCAGTAGTGTTTTAACGATGTTTGGTTTTCCCCCCTACCTGAATTAATCCTCTCTTCCTATCTGTAGCAAATTAAGCCATCTTGTAAAACAATTGCTATAATTAGCTAAGGTTAAAGAACAAAGAGCAATGAAATCTGGGCCCCAAAAGAAAATGACAATGATATGTCTTGAGGCTGTGAAATGGCACCCACCTAAATTAAGCGGGGAGGCACTCCCTGTGACCAGGTAAGCAAAATTCTCCAGCAACTAATTATATTAAAAGAATATCTTGTTATCCTTAGTGTCAGGAATACGAACTAAAGTCTTCTATATTTATATTTACAGGAACTTACCATTCAGGTACCCAAACACAGAAAAAGGCAGATCCTCAGAGACGACAGAACATTACTAAGGTAGATGCTCCTTACCTCATAATTAAATAATTATCTTTAGGTGCAAAAGCACAGTTAACGTACTGATGGCGGATTTTCTTTAGTTTTTTCTCTTTAGGTGAACTATAGGAAAACTGGAGCAGGAGCTGTCTCCAAAACAAGAAGCGGAGTGGAGTCCAGAGGGCAGGAGCACAGTCAAGGACACTGCCTAGCTCAAGTCAGAAGAAAAAGGAGACCAGGAAGCAGGAGCCAAGCCGAAGACACAGGCGAGCTTGCGACAGAAGAAGGAGGAGAGCAGGAAGAATGAGCCACGTCAAAGACTATGCCGAGTACGCGACGGATGGAGGAGAGGACACTGAGAGCCTGCGAGGGAACAGAACAGCCTCACAAGAGAACTTGTAGGAAACTCGGAAGCAGAATAGCAAACCCCCAGAATGCTAGAATGTGAAGTTCTCTATTGGGGGAGCGGGTGAGTCCTATACTCCTCCCCTGCCTATTCCCGCCCATTACTGAAGGTGGAATCAACAGGCTCGACAGTGCCTGGGTAAATGGATGAGTGGAAGGGTAGTACCAGAGTGATTGAATGTGTGCATGTGTAGTGCCTTGGTGAATGGGTAGTATGTGAGTGAATGCATGGGTGCAATGGTAGTGCCAGGGTGAAAGGATGAGTGCATTGGTAGTGCAGGAGTGAATGGAGGGATGCAACAGTAGAGCCTGGTTCAACGGATGACTTCATGAGTAGTGCCTGAGTGAATGAATATTTTGCATAGATACACCCTGAGTGAATGGATGAGTGCAAAGGTAGTGACTGGATGATTGGATGTATGCAGGGGTAGTGCTTGGCTAAACAGATGAATGCATAGGTAGTGCCTGTCAAACTCTTACCTATGTTTCCACAGGAACGACAAGCAAGATGCAAATGCCCAACTTATCCTTGTCACCTTGTGCCCAACAGTATCAAAACGCCATTAGTGAACCGAGTAAGAGGGGATAAAAAATGATTAAACAAAAGAATCATTCCACAAAGTCTCTTCTCAAACTTAAGGTTAGTCATTCAGGAAGTTTACTAAATGTAAAAACAAAAGTACATTGAGTTTATTATACAATAAAGAAAAGGAATCAGTAGTGTTTTAACAATGTTTGGTTTTCCCCCCTACCTGAATTAATCCTCTCTTCCTATCTGTAGCAAATTAAGCCATCTTGTAAAACAATTGCTATAATTAGCTAAGGTTAAAGAACAAAGAGCAATGAAATCTGGGCCCCAAAAGAAAATGACAATGATATGTCTTGAGGCTGTGAAATGGTACCCACCTAAATTAAGCGGGGAGGCACTCTCTGTGATCAGGTAAGCAAAATTCTCCAGCGACTAATTATATTAAAAGAATATCTTGTTATCCTTAGTGTCAGGAATACTAACTAAAGTCTTCTATATTTATATTTACAGGAACTTACCATTCAGGTACCCAAACACAGAAAAAGGCAGATCCTCAGAGACGACAGAACATTACTAAGGTAGATGCTCCTTACCTCATAATTAAATAATTATCTTTAGGTGCAAAAGCACAGTTAACGTACTGATGGCGGATTTTCTTTAGTTTTTTCTCTTTAGGTGAACTATAGGAAAACTGGAGCAGGAGCTGTCTCCAAAACAAGAAGCGGAGTGGAGTCCAGAGGGCAGGAGCACTGTCAAGGACACTGCCAAGCTCAAGTCAGAAGAAAAAGGAGACCAGGAAGCAGGAGCCAAGCCGAAGACACAGGCGAGCTTGCGACAGAAGAAGGAGGAGAGCAGGAAGAATGAGCCACGCCAAGGACTATGCCGAGTACGCGACGGAAGGAGGAGGGGACACTGAGAGCCTGCGAGGGAACAGAACAACCCCACAACAGAACTTGTAGGAAACCCGGAAGCAGAATAGCAAACCCCCAGAATGCTAGAATGCAAAGTTCTCTATTGGGGGAGCAGGTGAGTCCTATACTCCTCCCCTGCCTATTCCCGCCCATTACTAAAGGTGGGATCAACAAGCTCGACAGTGCCTGGGTAAATGGATGAGTGCAAGGGTAGTACCAGAGTGATTGAATGTGTGCATGTGTAGTGCCTTGGTGAATGGGTAGTATGTGAGTGAATGCATGGGTGCAATGGTAGTTCCAGGGTGAAAGGATGAGTGCATTGGTAGTGCATAAGTGAATGGAGAGATGCAACAGTAGAGCCTGGTTCAACGGATGACTTCATGAGTAGTGCCTGAGTGAATGAAAGTTTGCATAGATACACCCTGAGTGAATGGATGAGTGCAAAGGTAGTGACTGGATGGTTGGATATATGCAGGGGTAGTGCTTGGCTAAACAGATGAATGCATCGGCAGTGCCAGTCAAACTCTTACCTATGTTTCCACAGGAACGACAAGCAAGATGCAAACGCCCAACTTATCCTTGTCACCTTGTGCCCAACAGTATCAAAACGCCATTAGTGAACCGAGGAAGAGGGGATAAAAAATGATTAAACAAAAGAATCATTCCACGAAGTCTCTTCTCAAAGTTAAGGTTAGTCATTCAGGAAGTGTACTAAATGTAAAAACAAAAGTACATTGAGTATATTATACAATAAAGAAGAGGAATCAGTAGTGTTTTAACAATGTTTGGTTTTCCCCCCTACCTGAATTAATCCTCTCTTCCTATCTGTAGCAAATTCAGCCATCTTGTAAAACAATTGCTATAATTAGCCAAGGTTAAAGAACAAAGAGCAATGAAATCTGGGCCCCAAAAGAAAATGACAATGATATGTCTTGAGGCTGTGAAATGGTACCCACCTAAATTAAGCGGGAGGTACTCTCTGTGACCAGGTAAGCAAAATTCTCCAGCAACTAATTATATTAAAAGAATATCTTGTTATCCTTAGTGTCAGGAATACTAACTACAGTCTTCTATATTTATATTTACAGGAACTTACCATTCAGGTACCCAAACACAGAAAAAGGCAGATCCTCTAGGACGACAGAACATTACTAAGGTAGATGCTCCTTACCTCATAATTAAATAATTATCTTTAGGTGCAAAAGCACAGTTAGCGTACTGATGGCGGATTTTCTTTAGTTTTTTCTCTTTAGGTGAACTATAGGAAAACTGGAGCAGGAGCTGTCTCCAAAACAAGAAGCGGAGTGGAGTCCAGAGGGCAGGAGCCCTGTCAAGGACACTGCCTAGCTCAAGTCAGAAGAAAAAGGAGACCAGGAAGCAGGAGCAAAGCCGAAGACACAGGCGAGCTTGTGACAGAAGAAGGAGGAGAGCAGGAAGAATGAGCCACGCCAAAGACTATGCCGAAACATGACGGAAGGAGGAGAGGACACTGAGAGCCTGCGAGGGAACAGAACAACCCCACAAGAGAACTTGTAGGAAACCCGGAAGCAGAATAGCAAACCCCCAGAATGCTAGAATGCGAAGTTCTCCATTGGGGGAACAGGTGAGTCCTATACTCCTCCCCTGCCTATTCCCGCCCATTACTGAAGGTGGGATCAACAGGCTCGACAGTGCCTGGGTAAATGGATGAGTGCAAGGGTAGTACCAGAGTGATTGAATGTGTGCATGTGTAGTGCCTTGGTGAATGGGTAGTATGTGAGTGAATGCATGGGTGCAATGGTAGTTCCAGGGTGAAAGGATGAGTGCATTGGAAGTGCATGAGTGAATGGAGAGATGCAACAGTAGAGCCTGGTTCAACGGATGACTTAATGAGTAGTGCCAGAGTGAATGAAAGTTTGCATAGATACACCCTGAGTGAATGGATGAGTGCAAAGGTAGTGACTGGATGATTGGATATATGCAGGGGTAGTGCTTGGCTAAACAGATGAATGCATAGGCAGTGCCTGTCAAACTCTTACCTATGTTTCTACAGGAACGACAAGCAAAATGCAAACGCCCAACTTATCCTTGTCACCTTGTGCCCAACAGTATCAAAACGCCATTAGTGAACCGAGGAAATGGGGATAAAAAATGATTAAACAAAAGAATCATTCCACGAAGTCTCTTCTCAAACTTAAGGTTAGTCATTCAGGAAGTTTACTAAATGTAAAAACAAAAGTACATTGAGTATATTATACAATAAAGAAAAGGAATCAGTAGTGTTTTAACGATGTTTGGTTTTCCCCCCTACCTGAATTAATCGTCTCTTCCTATCTGTAGCAAATTAAGCCATCTTGTAAAACAATTGCTATGATTAGCTAAGGTTAAAGAACAAAGAGCAATGAAATCTGGGCCCCAAAAGAAAATGACAATGATATGTCTTGAGGCTGTGAAATGGTACCCACCTAAATTAAGCGGGGAGGCACTCTCTGTGACCAGGTAAGCAAAATTCTCCAGCAACTAATTATATTAAAAGAATATCTTGTTATCCTTAGTGTCAGAAATACTAACTAAAGTCTTCTATATTTATATTTACAGGAACTTACCATTCAGGTACCCAAACACAGAAAAAGGCAGATCCTGAGACGACAGAACATTACTAAGGTAGATGCTCCTTACCTCATAATTAAATAATTATCTTTAGGTGCAAAAGCACAGTTAACGTACTGATGGCAGATTTTCTTTAGTTTTTTCTCTTTAGGTGAACTATAGGAAAACTGGAGCAGGAGCTGTCTCCAAAACAAGAAGCGGAGTGGAGTCCAGAGGGCAGGAGCACTGTCAAGGACACTGCCTAGCTCAAGTCCGAAGAAAAAGGAGACCAGGAAGCAGGAGCCAAGCCGAAGACACAGGCGAGCTTGCGACAGAAGTAGGAGGAGAGCAGGAAGAATGAGCCACACCAAAGACTGTGCCGAGTACGCGACGGAAGGAGGAGAGGACACTGAGAGCCTGCGAGGGAACAGAACAACCCCACAAGAGAACTTGTAGGAAACCCGAAAGCAGAATAGCAAACCCTCAGAATGCTAGAATGCAAAGTTCTCTATTGGGGGAGCAGGTGAGTCCTATACTCCTCCCCTGCCTATTCCCGCCCATTACTGAAGGTGGGCTCAACAGACTCGACAGTGCCTGGGTAAATGGATGAGTGCAAGGGTAGTACCAGAGTGATTGAATGTGTGCATGTGTAGTGCCTTGGTGAATGGGTAGTATGTGAGTGAATGCATGGGTGCAATGGTAGTGCCAGGGTGAAAGGATGAGTGCATTGGTAGTGCATGAGTGAATGGAGGGATGCAACAGTAGAGCCTGGTTCAACGGATGACTTCATGAGTAGTGCCTGAGTGAATGAAAGTTTGCATAGATACACCCTGAGTGAATGGATGAGTGCAAAGGTAGTGACTGGATGATTGGATGTATGCCGGGGTAGTGCTTGGCTAAACAGATGAATGCATAGGTAGTGCCTGTCAAACTCTTACCTATGTTTCCACAGGAACGACAAGCAATATTCAAACGCCCAACTTATCCTTGTCACCTTGTGCCCAACAGTATCAAAACGCCATTAGTGAACCGAGGAAGAGGGGATAAAAAATGATTAAACAAAAGAATCATTCCACGAAGTCTCTTCTCAAACTTAAGGTTAGTCATTCAGGAAGTTTACTAAATGTAAAAACAAAAGTACATTTGTTAGAGCATTTGAAGGAAGACAGGACGCAGGAAGATTCAAGGAAGAGAACCATTTAATGACCATCCACTCTCCTCACTAGATTACACACCAACATTCCACAGTGAGCTTCAGGATGGAAGAGTCCAACAAGGAGCAGGGAATAGGGGTGGACGGAACGTACCAACAGGGCTAGTTGTAACACATCTCCCTTCCTTATATTTAGGACATTTGTAAGGAAAAGAGGAGAGTGGGTTAGTGGTAGGTTGGACGCACCAGCGGAGGAACACAAAATACCTAGCAGAACACTTTATGATTGTACTCTTACAATATTGTCAGAACTCCACCATTGACCATTTTCAAACTGTACCACATTTTTCAACACTTTTACAATTTTACAGGTAGAGTGAAATTTGCTGGGGGCAGTTCCTGACTTGATGTTTCTTCTGGCTTGCGCCATGTCTCCCACCTCCCACTTTTTGAACTTCACTCCATGTTTTTGGTCATACCATTGTTTGTACTTGGTTTGATGTTGTCTGACCTTCTCTCCTGCCTCCTCCCAATCTACTTCCCTGACTTCACCACCATTTAACCAACAGGGATTGAACTTGGTGCATGGTTCCCTCCCACGTAAAGACACAAAAGGAGAGACCCCAGTTACTCTGTTAGGTGATGTGTGATAGGCCCACAGACATTCCCTCAAAGAGTTTTCAACATCATGTCCATTGATGGCAGCTAGTTGGATATTTTCCTTAATGACTCTATTAGCTCTCTCCACCAGTCCATTTGCTTTCGGACAATAGAGAGCTGTGGTTTCATGCCTTATGCCTGACAATTTCAGAAAATCCTGCATCTCCTCAGAGGTGAATTGTACCCCATTGTCGGTTATTAGTGTGGAAGGGATACCTTCCTCACTGAACACCTCTTTTAGAAATTGGATCACCGATTTGGTATTGATGCTGTGCACGAACTTTTGCTTGATCCAGTGTGAAGTATAATCGATCAGGACCAACATGAATCTTCTCTGCAGGACCAGATTCTGCATAAGTCCAATGATGTCCATTGCCAACTTGCTCCATGGCTTGGTTGGAACACTTACTGGAGACAACGGAGATTTGTGTATCATTTTTGTCTTATCACTTTTCTCACATGCTCCGCATTCTTTTACTACTTCTTCTGTCATGGCATCCATTTTGGGAAACCAGAAATTGGTTCTTACTCTTGCCTTAGTAGCACTGCGTCCAAGGTGGCCTTCATGCGCCAAATCAATGACTCTCTTCCGTAGTTCTTTGGGAGGTATCACTCTATTATTGCGATAAACTTTCCCTCCTATGGTACTTAGCTCATCTCTGACTTCCCAAAATTCTTCCACTTCTGCTTCAACATCTTTCTTCTTGTTTGGCCATCCATTCTTGATCAGCTCTTTTAGGACACTGAGCTCATTGTCCTTCTTCATTCCATCTTCCCACTCCTTTTCCGTGATGGCCGGAAAGTCCATCATCATTATCGGACTGTCCAGAGCTTCCTCTGTAACATCTTCTTCTGGAAGGGGTGATCTAGAGAGGAAATCTGCAATGATATTTTCCTTGCCCGGCACATGTTCAATCTTGAAATTGAAGTGTTCCAGCCCCAGTATCCATCTGCTGATGCGTGGGGTGCAGTTCTCCAGACCTTTCACTGAGAAAATATATGTGAGGGGCTTGTGATCTGTCCGTATAGTAAATCTTAAACCCCATAGAAAAAACTTAAAATGCCTGACCGCCCAAAAACATGCCAAGGCTTCTCGTTCGATTACCGAATAGTTCTTTTCTGGTGGAGAGAGGCTTCTGGACGCGTAGGCAATAATCTTTTCTTAATTTCTGTTTTTCTGAACTAGAGTAGCACCCAGCCCATAGTTTGAGGCATCAGTTGTCAGAATAGTTTTCTTGGTAGAATCAAAAGTTCCGAGGGCTGGGGAGTTGACTAAATCTTCCTTCAAGGCATTAGCAACGGTCTCCTGTTCCTCGTTCCACACAAACTCCTTGTTTTTCTTTAACATCTCTCTCATGGATTCGCACTTAGCAGCAAAATTTTCCACATATTTTGACATGTATTCCATGAGTCCCAAAAAAGACTTTAACTCATCTTTGTTTCTTGGGTTGGGGGCTTCTTTTACCGCCCGGATCAAACTGCTCTTTGGCCTAAATCCTTCTTCCGAGATCGAATGGCCCAAGTATTCCACTTGTTGGACTTTTATCTTACACTTTTCCTTCTTAACTGTTAGGCCGGCATCTGTGAGTCTTTGGAAGACTTGCCTCAATACTCCATCATGTTCTTCTGAATTTTTTCCGTAGACCAATATGTCATCTTGGAAACACATTGTGTGTTCCACACCCTCCAGAATCTTCTGCATAGCTCTTTAGAAGATTGCAGCAGCCGATGCAAGGCCAAAAGGCATTCTTTTGAACATGAAGGCGCCAAAAGGCGTGATAAACGCCGTGAGTGGCCTTGAATCTGGATGTAATTCGATCTGGTGGTACGCCATGGATAGATCTATTACGCTGAAATACCTTGCAGGGCCCATGGTGCTTAGCATTTCATTTATTACTGGCACGGGATGTCTCTCTACCCAAATACAGTCATTTAAACTGCGCAAGTCCACACAGAGGCGGATGCCCTCTCCATTGGGTTTGGCCGCAAGAACTATCAGAGCCAACCACTCGGAACAGTCTATGGGTTGAATTATATCCATGTCACATAACTTCTGCAGCTCATTTTCTAAGGGTTCTCTCAATTTATAAGGCACAGTTCGCAGGCCGTGTACCACAGGGTTAGCATTTTGCTTTAATTTAATCCTATGCTGAAAATTGTGTAAGCATCCCAGTTCCTCTTTAAACAGTTGTTTGAAATCATCACAAATCTTCCCCCCCCCGGAAACTTCTCTGTAAGTAACACTTGTTCCGCACTATTGGGGTCCAGTATGATTCCCAACTCTTTTTGATGAACCCATCCTAAAAGGTTAGAACCCAACTTCACTACATATACAGTCCCATAGGTTTTCCTATCCTTGAATTGTAGCTGCACATCTTTCATGCCCAAAAGGGGAATATTACCCTTGTTGTACCCTGAGGGGGAAATATCTGGGGTTTTAAGCTCACTAATCTTATTCTTGCCTGTGGACATATAATCATCCTTATTTATTAAAGTGAACGGAGAACAGGAATCTGCAAACATTTCAACTAAATCATCATTAATTAGTACATCACATTTTGGATAAATAAAATTCACAGTGTCATCGACATCTTTCACTTGCAAAATAAATGTTTCTACTTTTTGTTCAATGCATTTCACTTCTCTACTAGTGGCCCTATCTGTATTCTTTTCATGTTCCCTGGTGTGCAACTCCCCATTACGACACACCCTGGCAAAATGCCCCCTCCTATTGCATTTCTTACAAGTGACATGATTGGCTGGGCATTGGAAATAGGTGGCAAAATGGTTGTTGCTACCACAACGGTTACACTTGGGACCCTTCTCTTTGTAATCTACCTTGGTATTAGCATTTTCCTTAAACTTCATCTTATACACGTCATTCCTGTCTTCTAGATTATCAATGGTAGCTACTGTCTCCCCATCAGGCTTCATTTCTTTCACGCACTTAGCTGTGTGTTCCACTGACTTGGCAATTTTATAGCTTCTCTGAGCCCTGGATTTTTTGCCAACAGTTTCTCCTGGATGCGCGGATTATTAGTGCATCTTAACAGCTGGTCTCTTATTAAGGAGTCTGTGAGATCACCAAATTCACATAACTGTGTAAGTCCCCACAACACTGCAATATAATTTTGTACTGACTCCTGTTTTCCTTGACACCTTTTAAAACATTTGTGGCGCTCTAACACCACATTGATTCTATCCCCAAAATGTTTTCCTAACTTCTCCATGGTTTGCACATACACGTCTACCTCTCCAACAGCATTACCCTCCTGCTCAGGCACAGGTAGAGATTCATATACCTTACGCCCTTGTACACCCAAATTATGCAGCAGAATATGTTGTTTTCTTACTGTATTGAACCTCTGACCACCTATGGCTATCAGATACGACTCAAAAAGTTTCACCCATTCCTTCCAGCTAATCTCGGGTTCCCCTACTTCATTCAGAAAAGGCGGGGGTGGATCATGCTTGCTGCTGCCATTTTGGTGACACTGGAACAATAACCAAAGGGAACTAGGACAACTGTAATTACAGTACTGCACAGCTTACATGTGAAGAATATATAGAACAGGAATATTTTCAACAGTTCCCCGGTTACTATGGTGATGCTAAAAGGACACAAAAACACTGCAGTTTTAGAGTTACTGTGGTAGATATGGGACCCCTTAAATTCGTGTAGCACCAGTAGTCTGACAACTAGGATAACTGTAAATACAGTACTGCGCAGCTTACATGTAAAGCATACATAGAACAGGAATATGTTCAACAGTTCCCCGGTTTACTATGGTGAAGCTGAAAGAACACAAAAACGCTGCAGTTTTAAAGTTATTGTGGTAGGTATGGGACCTCTTAAATCTGTGTAGCTTTAGTAGTCTGTAACTGCTCCCCGTTTTACCAGTTCCTTACTTGAATGTTCTCACCCGACTAACTCGTTTGCCTTGTGATAAAGAGTTCCCACATTCCTGAATGGAAATGCCGCTCCTTTGCTCCTGGTGCTCCGGCTTGAATCGGAAACCAGGATACAGCTGGTTTCTGAGGCGAGTGAGGAGAATAGGCGACCCTGAGTTCCTGGTGCGCAGTAGATTTATTGCGGCCAGGAACTACTCGACACCCCGGCAATAAAATTCCTCCCGTCCGACAAAGAGGTTGGGCGCAGGCGCCAACCAAGGACACTTCTCCTCAAGTACGTCAGGAATCCTGTCAGGCTCCAGGAAATCACACGCTGAGGGAAGACCAGCGCAGGCGCCAACCCGGGTCACAGCCGCATGAACTTGACGGGAAACCTTACTGTAGCACAATGGGAACACTCGCTGATCTCCCGCTGCAGACCAACACAAACGGACGGCACTCCTGCTCTCCTCGTACACCACGGGGCTTCCGCAGCGGAACAGGTACGTGTGGGGCTTGCGGTAATATGTGCTTTGGAAATATGTATCTTCCACACGGCTCATCAACGTTGCGCACACAGTGGGGAAACTACCTCCTCTCGTTCGTTTTTACGAAAGTTTTGGTTCACCTCCACATGTCATACATTACAGGATTTTAACTTAAGCTCCTGATCTCACGCTGACTGTACGCCTTACCCGGTTCAAAGGCATGGACACAAAATGCCTCGCACAATCTGGTTCCACTCGCCCCTCCTGGCGAATAAGTCCAAAATCCATTGAAATGTACATTTCTTCACACGTATGGAGAGAGTACTCAAAGGGGAGATGGCCACCTCTGCCCCCTGCGCAGTTCCGTCGCCAGTGTTAGAGCATTTGAAGGAAGACAGGACGCAGGAAGATTCAAGGAAGATAACCATTTAATGACCATCCACTCTCCTCACTAGATTACACACCAACATTCCACAGTGAGCTTCAGGATGGAAGAGTCCAACAAGGGGCAGGGAATAGGGGTGGACGGAACGTACCAACAAGGCTATTCGTATTAACATTGAGTATATTATACAATAAAGAAAAGGAATCAGTAGTGTTTTAACGATGTTTGGTTTTCCACCCTACCTGAATTAATCCTCTCTTACTATCTGTAGCAAATTAAGCCATCTTGTAAAACAATTGCTATAATTAGCTAAGGTTAAAGAACAAAGAGCAATGAAATCTGGGCCCCAAAAGAAAATGACAATGATATGTCTTGAGGCTGTGAAATGGTACCCACCTAAATTAAGCGGGGAGGCACTCTCTGTGACCAGGTAAGCAAAATTCTCCAGCAACTAATTATATTAAAAGAATATCTTGTTATCCTTAGTGTCAGGAATACTAACTAAAGTCTACTATATTTATATTTACAGGAACTTACCATTCAGGTACCCAAACACAGAAAAAGGCAGATCCTCAGAGACGACAGAACATTACTAAGGTAGATGATCCTTACCTCATAATTGAATAATTATCTTTAGGCGCAAAAGCACAGTTAACGTACTGATGGCGGATTTTCTTTAGTTTTTTCTCTTTAGGTGAACTATAGGAAAACTGGAGCAGGAGCTGTCTCCAAAACAAGAAGCGGAGTGGAGTCCAGAGGGCAGGAGCACTGTCAAGGACACTGCCTAGCTCAAGTCAGAAGAAAAAGGAGACCAGTAAGCAGGAGCCAAGCCGAAGACACAGGTGAGCTTGCGACAGAAGAAAGAGGAGAGCAGGAAGAATGAGCCACGCCAAAGACTATGCCGAGTACGCGAGGGAAGGAGGAGAGGACACTGAGAGCCTGCAAGGGAACAGAACAACCCCACAAGAGAACTTGTACGAAACCCAAAAGCAGAATAGCAAACCCCCAGAATGCTAGAATGCGAAGTTCTCTATTGGGGGAGCAGGTGAGTCCTATACTCCTCCCCTGCCTATTCCCGCCCATTACTGAAGGTGGGATCAACAGGCTCGACAGTGCCTGGGTAAATGGATGAGTGCAAGGGTAGTACCAGAGTGATTGAATGTGTGCATGTGTAGTGCCTTGGTGAATGGGTAGTATGTGAGTGAATGCATGGGTGCAATGGTAGTTCCAGGGTGAAAGGATGAGTGCATTGGTAGTGCATGAGTGAATGGAGGGATGCAACAGTAGAGCCTGGTTCAACGCATGACTTCATGAGTAGTGCCTGAGTGAATGAAAGTTTGCATAGATACACCCTGAGTGAATGGATGAGTGCAAAGGTAGTGACTGGATGATTGGATGTATGCAGGGGTAGTGCTTGGCTAAACAGATGAATGCATAGGTAGTGCTTGTCAAACTCTTACCTATGTTTCCACAGGAACGACAAGCAAGATGCAAACGCCCAACTTATCCTTGTCACCTTGTGCCCAACAGTATCAAAGCGCCATTAGTGAACCGAGGAAGAGGGGATAAAAAATGATTAAACTAAAGAATATTCCACGAAGTCTCTTCTCAAACTTAAGGTTAGTCATTCAGGAAGTTTAGTAAATGTAAAAACAAAAGTACATTGAGTATATTATACAATAAAGAAAAGGAATCAGTAGTGTTTTAACGATGTTTGGTTTTCCCCCCTACCTGAATTAATCCTCTCTTCCTATCTGTAGCAAATTAAGCCATATTGTAAAACAATTGCTATAATTAGCTAAGGTTAAAGAACAAAGAGCAATGAAATCTGGGCCCCAAAAGAAAAGGACAATGATATGTCTTGAGGCTGTGAAATGGTACCCACCTAAATTAAGTGGGGAGGCCCTCTCTGTGACCAGGTAAGCAAAAATCTCCAGCAACTAATTATATTAAAAGAATATCTTGTTATCCTTAATGTCAGGAATACTAACTAAAGGCTTCTATATTTATATTTACAGGAACTTACCATTCAGGTACCAAAACACAGAAAAAGGCAGATCCTCAGAGACGACAGAACATTACTAAGGTAGATGCTCCTTACCTCATAATTAAATAATTATCTTTAGGTGCAAAAGCACAGTTAACAAACTGATGGCGGATTTTCTTTTGTTTTTTCTCTTTAGATGAACTATAGGAAAACTGGAGCAGGAGCTGTCTCCAAAACAAGAAGCGGAGTGGAGTCCATAGGGCAGAAGCACTGTCAAGGACACTGCCTAGCTCAAGTCAGAAGAAAAAGGAGACCAGGAAGCAGGAGCCAAGCCGAAGACACAGGCGAGCTTGCGACAGAAGAAGGAGGAGAGCAGGAAGAATGAGCCACGTCAAAGACTATGCCGAGTACGCGACGGATGGAGGAGAGGACACTGAGAGCCTGCGAGGGAACAGAACAGCCTCACAAGGGAACTTGTAGGAAACTCGGAAGCAGAATAGCAAACCCCCAGAATGCTAGAATGTGAAGTTCTCTATTGGGGGAGCGGGTGAGTCCTATACTCCTCCCCTGCCTATTCCCGCCCATTACTGAAGGTGGAATCAACAGGCTCGACAGTGCCTGGGTAAATGGATGAGTGGAAGGGTAGTACCAGAGTGATTGAATGTGTGCATGTGTAGTGCCTTGGTGAATGGGTAGTATGTGAGTGAATGCATGGGTGCAATGGTAGTGCCAGGGTGAAAGGATGAGTGCATTGGTAGTGCAGGAGTGAATGGAGGGATGCAACAGTAGAGCCTGGTTCAACGGATGACTTCATGAGTAGTGCCTGAGTGAATGAATATTTTGCATAGATACACCCTGAGTGAATGGATGAGTGCAAAGGTAGTGACTGGATGATTGGATGTATGCAGGGGTAGTGCTTGGCTAAACAGATGAATGCATAGGTAGTGCCTGTCAAACTCTTACCTATGTTTCCACAGGAACGACAAGCAAGATGCAAATGCCCAACTTATCCTTGTCACCTTGTGCCCAACAGTATCAAAACGCCATTAGTGAACCGAGTAAGAGGGGATAAAAAATGATTAAACAAAAGAATCATTCCACAAAGTCTCTTCTCAAACTTAAGGTTAGTCATTCAGGAAGTTTACTAAATGTAAAAACAAAAGTACATTGAGTTTATTATACAATAAAGAAAAGGAATCAGTAGTGTTTTAACAATGTTTGGTTTTCCCCCCTACCTGAATTAATCCTCTCTTCCTATCTGTAGCAAATTAAGCCATCTTGTAAAACAATTGCTATAATTAGCTAAGGTTAAAGAACAAAGAGCAATGAAATCTGGGCCCCAAAAGAAAATGACAATGATATGTCTTGAGGCTGTGAAATGGTACCCACCTAAATTAAGCGGGGAGGCACTCTCTGTGATCAGGTAAGCAAAATTCTCCAGCGACTAATTATATTAAAAGAATATCTTGTTATCCTTAGTGTCAGGAATACTAACTAAAGTCTTCTATATTTATATTTACAGGAACTTACCATTCAGGTACCCAAACACAGAAAAAGGCAGATCCTCAGAGACGACAGAACATTACTAAGGTAGATGCTCCTTACCTCATAATTAAATAATTATCTTTAGGTGCAAAAGCACAGTTAACGTACTGATGGCGGATTTTCTTTAGTTTTTTCTCTTTAGGTGAACTATAGGAAAACTGGAGCAGGAGCTGTCTCCAAAACAAGAAGCGGAGTGGAGTCCAGAGGGCAGGAGCACTGTCAAGGACACTGCCAAGCTCAAGTCAGAAGAAAAAGGAGACCAGGAAGCAGGAGCCAAGCCGAAGACACAGGCGAGCTTGCGACAGAAGAAGGAGGAGAGCAGGAAGAATGAGCCACGCCAAGGACTATGCCGAGTACGCGACGGAAGGAGGAGGGGACACTGAGAGCCTGCGAGGGAACAGAACAACCCCACAACAGAACTTGTAGGAAACCCGGAAGCAGAATAGCAAACCCCCAGAATGCTAGAATGCAAAGTTCTCTATTGGGGGAGCAGGTGAGTCCTATACTCCTCCCCTGCCTATTCCCGCCCATTACTAAAGGTGGGATCAACAAGCTCGACAGTGCCTGGGTAAATGGATGAGTGCAAGGGTAGTACCAGAGTGATTGAATGTGTGCATGTGTAGTGCCTTGGTGAATGGGTAGTATGTGAGTGAATGCATGGGTGCAATGGTAGTTCCAGGGTGAAAGGATGAGTGCATTGGTAGTGCATAAGTGAATGGAGAGATGCAACAGTAGAGCCTGGTTCAACGGATGACTTCATGAGTAGTGCCTGAGTGAATGAAAGTTTGCATAGATACACCCTGAGTGAATGGATGAGTGCAAAGGTAGTGACTGGATGGTTGGATATATGCAGGGGTAGTGCTTGGCTAAACAGATGAATGCATCGGCAGTGCCAGTCAAACTCTTACCTATGTTTCCACAGGAACGACAAGCAAGATGCAAACGCCCAACTTATCCTTGTCACCTTGTGCCCAACAGTATCAAAACGCCATTAGTGAACCGAGGAAGAGGGGATAAAAAATGATTAAACAAAAGAATCATTCCACGAAGTCTCTTCTCAAAGTTAAGGTTAGTCATTCAGGAAGTTTACTAAATGTAAAAACAAAAGTTCATTGGGTATATTATACAATAAAGAAGAGGAATCAGTAGTGTTTTAACAATGTTTGGTTTTCCCCCCTACCTGAATTAATCCTCTCTTCCTATCTGTAGCAAATTCAGCCATCTTGTAAAACAATTGCTATAATTAGCCAAGGTTAAAGAACAAAGAGCAATGAAATCTGGGCCCCAAAAGAAAATGACAATGATATGTCTTGAGGCTGTGAAATGGTACCCACCTAAATTAAGCGGGAGGTACTCTCTGTGACCAGGTAAGCAAAATTCTCCAGCAACTAATTATATTAAAAGAATATCTTGTTATCCTTAGTGTCAGGAATACTAACTACAGTCTTCTATATTTATATTTACAGGAACTTACCATTCAGGTACCCAAACACAGAAAAAGGCAGATCCTCTAGGACGACAGAACATTACTAAGGTAGATGCTCCTTACCTCATAATTAAATAATTATCTTTAGGTGCAAAAGCACAGTTAGCGTACTGATGGCGGATTTTCTTTAGTTTTTTCTCTTTAGGTGAACTATAGGAAAACTGGAGCAGGAGCTGTCTCCAAAACAAGAAGCGGAGTGGAGTCCAGAGGGCAGGAGCCCTGTCAAGGACACTGCCTAGCTCAAGTCAGAAGAAAAAGGAGACCAGGAAGCAGGAGCCAAGCCGAAGACAAAGGCGAGCTTGTGACAGAAGAAGGAGGAGAGCAGGAAGAATGAGCCACGCCAAAGACTATGCCGAAACATGACGGAAGGAGGAGAGGACACTGAGAGCCTGCGAGGGAACAGAACAACCCCACAAGAGAACTTGTAGGAAACCCGGAAGCAGAATAGCAAACCCCCAGAATGCTAGAATGCGAAGTTCTCCATTGGGGGAACAGGTGAGTCCTATACTCCTCCCCTGCCTATTCCCGCCCATTACTGAAGGTGGGATCAACAGGCTCGACAGTGCCTGGGTAAATGGATGAGTGCAAGGGTAGTACCAGAGTGATTGAATGTGTGCATGTGTAGTGCCTTGGTGAATGGGTAGTATGTGAGTGAATGCATGGGTGCAATGGTAGTTCCAGGGTGAAAGGATGAGTGCATTGGAAGTGCATGAGTGAATGGAGAGATGCAACAGTAGAGCCTGGTTCAACGGATGACTTAATGAGTAGTGCCAGAGTGAATGAAAGTTTGCATAGATACACCCTGAGTGAATGGATGAGTGCAAAGGTAGTGACTGGATGATTGGATATATGCAGGGGTAGTGCTTGGCTAAACAGATGAATGCATAGGCAGTGCCTGTCAAACTCTTACCTATGTTTCCACAGGAACGACAAGCAAAATGCAAACGCCCAACTTATCCTTGTCACCTTGTGCCCAACAGTATCAAAACGCCATTAGTGAACCGAGGAAATGGGGATAAAAAATGATTAAACAAAAGAATCATTCCACGAAGTCTCTTCTCAAACTTAAGGTTAGTCATTCAGGAAGTTTACTAAATGTAAAAACAAAAGTACATTGAGTATATTATACAATAAAGAAAAGGAATCAGTAGTGTTTTAACGATGTTTGGTTTTCCCCCCTACCTGAATTAATCCTCTCTTCCTATCTGTAGCAAATTAAGCCATCTTGTAAAACAATTGCTATGATTAGCTAAGGTTAAAGAACAAAGAGCAATGAAATCTGGGCCCCAAAAGAAAATGACAATGATATGTCTTGAGGCTGTGAAATGGTACCCACCTAAATTAAGCGGGGAGGCACTCTCTGTGACCAGGTAAGCAAAATTCTCCAGCAACTAATTATATTAAAAGAATATCTTGTTATCCTTAGTGTCAGAAATACTAACTAAAGTCTTCTATATTTATATTTACAGGAACTTACCATTCAGGTACCCAAACACAGAAAAAGGCAGATCCTGAGACGACAGAACATTACTAAGGTAGATGCTCCTTACCTCATAATTAAATAATTATCTTTAGGTGCAAAAGCACAGTTAACGTACTGATGGCAGATTTTCTTTAGTTTTTTCTCTTTAGGTGAACTATAGGAAAACTGGAGCAGGAGCTGTCTCCAAAACAAGAAGCGGAGTGGAGTCCAGAGGGCAGGAGCACTGTCAAGGACACTGCCTAGCTCAAGTCCGAAGAAAAAGGAGACCAGGAAGCAGGAGCCAAGCCGAAGACACAGGCGAGCTTGCGACAGAAGTAGGAGGAGAGCAGGAAGAATGAGCCACACCAAAGACTGTGCCGAGTACGCGACGGAAGGAGGAGAGGACACTGAGAGCCTGCGAGGGAACAGAACAACCCCACAAGAGAACTTGTAGGAAACCCGAAAGCAGAATAGCAAACCCTCAGAATGCTAGAATGCAAAGTTCTCTATTGGGGGAGCAGGTGAGTCCTATACTCCTCCCCTGCCTATTCCCGCCCATTACTGAAGGTGGGCTCAACAGACTCAACAGTGCCTGGGTAAATGGATGAGTGCAAGGGTAGTACCAGAGTGATTGAATGTGTGCATGTGTAGTGCCTTGGTGAATGGGTAGTATGTGAGTGAATGCATGGGTGCAATGGTAGTGCCAGGGTGAAAGGATGAGTGCATTGGTAGTGCATGAGTGAATGGAGGGATGCAACAGTAGAGCCTGGTTCAACGGATGACTTCATGAGTAGTGCCTGAGTGAATGAAAGTTTGCATAGATACACCCTGAGTGAATGGATGAGTGCAAAGGTAGTGACTGGATGATTGGATGTATGCCGGGGTAGTGCTTGGCTAAACAGATGAATGCATAGGTAGTGCCTGTCAAACTCTTACCTATGTTTCCACAGGAACGACAAGCAATATTCAAACGCCCAACTTATCCTTGTCACCTTGTGCCCAACAGTATCAAAACGCCATTAGTGAACCGAGGAAGAGGGGATAAAAAATGATTAAACAAAAGAATCATTCCGCGAAGTCTCTTCTCAAACTTAAGGTTAGTCATTCAGGAAGTTTACTAAATGTAAAAACAAAAGTACATTTGTTAGAGCATTTGAAGGAAGACAGGACGCAGGAAGATTCAAGGAAGATAACCATTTAATGACCATCCACTCTCCTCACTAGATTACACACCAACATTCCACAGTGAGCTTCAGGATGGAAGAGTCCAACAAGGAGCAGGGAATAGGGGTGAACGGAACGTACCAACAGGGCTAGTTGTAACACATCTCCCTTCCTTATATTTAGGACATTTGTAAGGAAAAGAGGAGAGTGGGTTAGTGGTAGGTTGGACGCACCAGCGGAGGAACACAAAATACCTAGCAGAACACTTTATGATTGTACTCTTACAATATTGTCAGAACTCCACCATTGACCATTTTCAAACTGTACCACATTTTTCAACACTTTTACAATTTTACAGGTAGAGTGAAATTTGCTGGGGGCAGTTCCTGACTTGATGTTTCTTCTGGCTTGCGCCATGTCTCCCACCTCCCACTTTTTGAACTTCACTCCATGTTTTTGGTCATACCATTGTTTGTACTTGGTTTGATGTTGTCTGACCTTCTCTCCTGCCTTCTCCCAATCTACTTCCCTGACTTCACCACCATTTAACCAACAGGGATTGAACTTGGTGCATGGTTCCCTCCCACGTAAAGACACAAAAGGAGAGACCCCAGTTACTCTGTTAGGTGATGTGTGATAGGCCCACAGACATTCCCTCAAAGAGTTTTCAACATCATGTCCATTGATGGCAGCTAGTTGGATATTTTCCTTAATGACTCTATTAGCTCTCTCCACCAGTCCATTTGCTTTCGGACAATAGAGAGCTGTGGTTTCATGCCTTATGCCTGACAATTTCAGAAAATCCTGCATCTCCTCAGAGGTGAATTGTACCCCATTGTCGGTTATTAGTGTGGAAGGGATACCTTCCTCACTGAACACCTCTTTTAGAAATTGGATCACCGATTTGGTATTGATGCTGTGCACGAACTTTTGCTTGATCCAGTGTGAAGTATAATCGATCAGGACCAACATGAATCTTCTCTGCAGGACCAGATTCTGCATAGGTCCAATGATGTCCATTGCCAACTTGCTCCATGGCTTGGTTGGAACACTTACTGGAGACAACGGAGATTTGTGTATCATTTTTGTCTTATCACTTTTCTCACATGCTCCGCATTCTTTTACTACTTCTTCTGTCATGGCATCCATTTTGGGAAACCAGAAATTGGTTCTTACTCTTGCCTTAGTAGCACTGCGTCCAAGGTGGCCTTCATGCGCCAAATCAATGACTCTCTTCCGTAGTTCTTTGGGAGGTATCACTCTATTATTGCGATAAACTTTCCCTCCTATGGTACTTAGCTCATCTCTGACTTCCCAAAATTCTTCCACTTCTGCTTCAACATCTTTCTTCTTGTTTGGCCATCCATTCTTGATCAGCTCTTTTAGGACACTGAGCTCATTGTCCTTCTTCATTCCATCTTCCCACTCCTTTTCCGCGATGGCCGGAAAGTCCATCATCATTATCGGACTGTCCAGAGCTTCCTCTGTAACATCTTCTTCTGGAAGGGGTGATCTAGAGAGGAAATCTGCAATGATATTTTCCTTGCCCGGCACATGTTCAATCTTGAAATTGAAGTGTTCCAGCCCCAGTATCCATCTGCTGATGCGTGGGGTGCAGTTCTCCAGACCTTTCACTGAGAAAATATATGTGAGGGGCTTGTGATCTGTCCGTATAGTAAATCTTAAACCCCATAGAAAAAACTTAAAATGCCTGACCGCCCAAAAACATGCCAAGGCTTCTCGTTCGATTACCGAATAGTTCTTTTCTGGTGGAGAGAGGCTTCTGGACGCGTAGGCAATAATCTTTTCTTAATTTCTGTTTTTCTGAACTAGAGTAGCACCCAGCCCATAGTTTGAGGCATCAGTTGTCAGAATAGTTTTCTTGGTAGAATCAAAAGTTCCGAGGGCTGGGGAGTTGACTAAATCTTCCTTCAAGGCATTAGCAACGGTCTCCTGTTCCTCGTTCCACACAAACTCCTTGTTTTTCTTTAACATCTCTCTCATGGATTCGCACTTAGCAGCAAAATTTTCCACATATTTTGACATGTATTCCATGAGTCCCAAAAAAGACTTTAACTCATCTTTGTTTCTTGGGTTGGGGGCTTCTTTTACCGCCCGGATCAAACTGCTCTTTGGCCTAAATCCTTCTTCCGAGATCGAATGGCCCAAGTATTCCACTTGTTGGACTTTTATCTTACACTTTTCCTTCTTAACTGTTAGGCCGGCATCTGTGAGTCTTTGGAAGACTTGCCTCAATACTCCATCATGTTCTTCTGAATTTTTTCCGTAGACCAATATGTCATCTTGGAAACACATTGTGTGTTCCACACCCTCCAGAATCTTCTGCATAGCTCTTTAGAAGATTGCAGCAGCCGATGCAAGGCCAAAAGGCATTCTTTTGAACATGAAGGCGCCAAAAGGCGTGATAAACGCCGTGAGTGGCCTTGAATCTGGATGTAATTCGATCTGGTGGTACGCCATGGATAGATCTATTACGCTGAAATACCTTGCAGGGCCCATGGTGCTTAGCATTTCATTTATTACTGGCACGGGATGTCTCTCTACCCAAATACAGTCATTTAAACTGCGCAAGTCCACACAGAGGCGGATGCCCTCTCCATTGGGTTTGGCCGCAAGAACTATCAGAGCCAACCACTCGGAACAGTCTATGGGTTGAATTATATCCATGTCACATAACTTCTGCAGCTCATTTTCTAAGGGTTCTCTCAATTTATAAGGCACAGTTCGCAGGCCGTGTACCACAGGGTTAGCATTTTGCTTTAATTTAATCCTATGCTGAAAATTGTGTAAGCATCCCAGTTCCTCTTTAAACAGTTGTTTGAAATCATCACAAATCTTCCCCCCCCGGAAACTTCTCTGTAAGTAACACTTGTTCCGCACTATTGGGGTCCAGTATGATTCCCAACTCTTTTTGATGAACCCATCCTAAAAGGTTAGAACCCAACTTCACTACATATACAGTCCCATAGGTTTTCCTATCCTTGAATTGTAGCTGCACATCTTTCATGCCCAAAAGGGGAATATTACCCTTGTTGTACCCTGAGGGGGAAATATCTGGGGTTTTAAGCTCACTAATCTTATTCTTGCCTGTGGACATATAATCATCCTTATTTATTAAAGTGAACGGAGAACAGGAATCTGCAAACATTTCAACTAAATCATCATTAATTAGTACATCACATTTTGGATAAATAAAATTCACAGTGTCATCGACATCTTTCACTTGCAAAATAAATGTTTCTACTTTTTGTTCAATTCATTTCACTTCTCTACTAGTGGCCCTATCTGTATTCTTTTCATGTTCCCTGGTGTGCAACTCCCCATTACGACACACCCTGGCAAAATGCCCCCTCCTATTGCATTTCTTACAAGTGACATGATTGGCTGGGCATTGGAAATAGGTGGCAAAATGGTTGTTGCTACCACAACGGTTACACTTGGGACCCTTCTCTTTGTAATCTACCTTGGTATTAGCATTTTCCTTAAACTTCATCTTATACACGTCATTCCTGTCTTCTAGATTATCAATGGTAGCTACTGTCTCCCCATCAGGCTTCATTTCTTTCACGCACTTAGCTGTGTGTTCCACTGACTTGGCAATTTTATAGCTTCTCTGAGCCCTGGATTTTTTGCCAACAGTTTCTCCTGGATGCGCGGATTATTAGTGCATCTTAACAGCTGGTGTCTTATTAAGGAGTCTGTGAGATCACCAAATTCACATAACTGTGTAAGTCCCCACAACACTGCAATATAATTTTGTACTGACTCCTGTTTTCCTTGACACCTTTTAAAACATTTGTGGCGCTCTAACACCACATTGATTCTATCCCCAAAATGTTTTCCTAACTTCTCCATGGTTTGCACATACACGTCTACCTCTCCAACAGCATTACCCTCCTGCTCAGGCACAGGTAGAGATTCATATACCTTACGCCCTTGTACACCCAAATTATGCAGCAGAATATGTTGTTTTCTTACTGTATTGAACCTCTGACCACCTATGGCTATCAGATACGACTCAAAAAGTTTCACCCATTCCTTCCAGCTAATCTCGGGTTCCCCTACTTCATTCAGAAAAGGCGGGGGTGGATCATGCTTGCTGCTGCCATTTTGGTGACACTGGAACAATAACCAAAGGGAACTAGGGCAACTGTAATTACAGTACTGCACAGCTTACATGTGAAGAATATATAGAACAGGAATATTTTCAACAGTTCCCCGGTTACTATGGTGATGCTAAAAGGACACACAAACACTGCAGTTTTAGAGTTACTGTGGTAGATATGGGACCCCTTAAATTCGTGTAGCACCAGTAGTCTGACAACTAGGATAACTGTAAATACAGTACTGCGCAGCTTACATGTAAAGGATACATAGAACAGGAATATGTTCAACAGTTCCCCGGTTTACTATGGTGAAGCTGAAAGAACACAAAAACGCTGCAGTTTTAAAGTTATTGTGGTAGGTATGGGACCTCTTAAATCTGTGTAGCTTTAGTAGTCTGTAACTGCTCCCCGTTTTACCAGTTCCTTACTTGAATGTTCTCACCCGACTAACTCGTTTGCCTTGTGATAAAGAGTTCCCACATTCCTGAATGGAAATGCCGCTCCTTTGCTCCTGGTGCTCCGGCTTGAATCGGAAACCAGGATACAGCTGGTTTCTGAGGCGAGTGAGGAGAATAGGCGACCCTGAGTTCCTGGTGCGCAGTAGATTTATTGCGGCCAGGAACTACTCGACACCCCGGCAATAAAATTCCTCCCGTCCGACAAAGAGGTTGGGCGCAGGCGCCAACCAAGGACACTTCTCCTCAAGTACGTCAGGAATCCTGTCAGGCTCCAGGAAATCACACGCTGAGGGAAGACCAGCGCAGGCGCCAACCCGGGTCACAGCCGCATGAACTTGACGGGAAACCTTACTGTAGCACAATGGGAACACTCGCTGATCTCCCGCTGCAGACCAACACAAACGGACGGCACTCCTGCTCTCCTCGTACACCACGGGGCTTCCGCAGCGGAACAGGTACGTGTGGGGCTTGCGGTAATATGTGCTTTGGAAATATGTATCTTCCACACGGCTCATCAACGTTGCGCACACAGTGGGGAAACTACCTCCTCTCGTTCGTTTTTACGAAAGTTTTGGTTCACCTCCACATGTCATACATTACAGGATTTTAACTTAAGCTCCTGATCTCACGCTGACTGTACGCCTTACCCGGTTCAAAGGCATGGACACAAAATGCCTCGCACAATCTGTTTCCACTCGCCCCTCCTGGCGAATAAGTCCAAAATCCATTGAAATGTACATTTCTTCACACGTATGGAGAGAGTACTCAAAGGGGAGATGGCCACCTCTGCCCCCTGCGCAGTTCCGTCGCCAGTGTTAGAGCATTTGAAGGAAGACAGGACGCAGGAAGATTCAAGGAAGATAACCATTTAATGACCATCCACTCTCCTCACTAGATTACACACCAACATTCCACAGTGAGCTTCAGGATGGAAGAGTCCAACAAGGGGCAGGGAATAGGGGTGGACGGAACGTACCAACAAGGCTATTCGTAACAACATTGAGTATATTATACAATAAAGAAAAGGAATCAGTAGTGTTTTAACGATGTTTGGTTTTCCACCCTACCTGAATTAATCCTCTCTTACTATCTGTAGCAAATTAAGCCATCTTGTAAAACAATTGCTATAATTAGCTAAGGTTAAAGAACAAAGAGCAATGAAATCTGGGCCCCAAAAGAAAATGACAATGATATGTCTTGAGGCTGTGAAATGGTACCCACCTAAATTAAGCGGGGAGGCACTCTCTGTGACCAGGTAAGCAAAATTCTCCAGCAACTAATTATATTAAAAGAATATCTTGTTATCCTTAGTGTCAGGAATACTAACTAAAGTCTTCTATATTTATATTTACAGGAACTTACCATTCAGGTACCCAAACACAGAAAAAGGCAGATCCTCAGAGACGACAGAACATTACTAAGGTAGATGCTCCTTACCTCATAATTCAATAATTATCTTTAGGCGCAAAAGCACAGTTAACGTACTGATGGCGGATTTTCTTTAGTTTTTTCTCTTTAGGTGAACTATAGGAAAACTGGAGCAGGAGCTGTCTCCAAAACAAGAAGCGGAGTGGAGTCCAGAGGGCAGGAGCACTGTCAAGGACACTGCCTAGCTCAAGTCAGAAGAAAAAGGAGACCAGTAAGCAGGAGCCAAGCCGAAGACACAGGCGAGCTTGCGACAGAAGAAAGAGGAGAGCAGGAAGAATGAGCCACGCCAAAGACTATGCCGAGTACGCGAGGGAAGGAGGAGAGGACACTGAGAGCCTGCAAGGGAACAGAACAACCCCACAAGAGAACTTGTACGAAACCCGAAAGCAGAATAGCAAACCCCCAGAATGCTAGAATGCGAAGTTCTCTATTGGGGGAGCAGGTGAGTCCTATACTCCTCCCCTGCCTATTCCCGCCCATTACTGAAGGTGGGATCAACAGGCTCGACAGTGCCTGGGTAAATGGATGAGTGCAAGGGTAGTACCAGAGTGATTGAATGTGTGCATGTGTAGTGCCTTGGTGAATGGGTAGTATGTGAGTGAATGCATGGGTGCAATGGTAGTTCCAGGGTGAAAGGATGAGTGCATTGGTAGTGCATGAGTGAATGGAGGGATGCAACAGTAGAGCCTGGTTCAACGCATGACTTCATGAGTAGTGCCTGAGTGAATGAAAGTTTGCATAGATACACCCTGAGTGAATGGATGAGTGCAAAGGTAGTGACTGGATGATTGGATGTATGCAGGGGTAGTGCTTGGCTAAACAGATGAATGCATAGGTAGTGCTTGTCAAACTCTTACCTATGTTTCCACAGGAACGACAAGCAAGATGCAAACGCCCAACTTATCCTTGTCACCTTGTGCCCAACAGTATCAAAGCGCCATTAGTGAACCGAGGAAGAGGGGATAAAAAATGATTAAACTAAAGAATATTCCACGAAGTCTCTTCTCAAACTTAAGGTTAGTCATTCAGGAAGTTTAGTAAATGTAAAAACAAAAGTACATTGAGTATATTATACAATAAAGAAAAGGAATCAGTAGTGTTTTAACGATGTTTGGTTTTCCCCCCTACCTGAATTAATCCTCTCTTCCTATCTGTAGCAAATTAAGCCATATTGTAAAACAATTGCTATAATTAGCTAAGGTTAAAGAACAAAGAGCAATGAAATCTGGGCCCCAAAAGAAAAGGACAATGATATGTCTTGAGGCTGTGAAATGGTACCCACCTAAATTAAGTGGGGAGGCCCTCTCTGTGACCAGGTAAGCAAAAATCTCCAGCAACTAATTATATTAAAAGAATATCTTGTTATCCTTAATGTCAGGAATACTAACTAAAGGCTTCTATATTTATATTTACAGGAACTTACCATTCAGGTACCAAAACACAGAAAAAGGCAGATCCTCAGAGACGACAGAACATTACTAAGGTAGATGCTCCTTACCTCATAATTAAATAATTATCTTTAGGTGCAAAAGCACAGTTAACAAACTGATGGCGGATTTTCTTTTGTTTTTTCTCTTTAGATGAACTATAGGAAAACTGGAGCAGGAGCTGTCTCCAAAACAAGAAGCGGAGTGGAGTCCATAGGGCAGAAGCACTGTCAAGGACACTGCCTAGCTCAAGTCAGAAGAAAAAGGAGACCAGGAAGCAGGAGCCAAGCCGAAGACACAGGCGAGCTTGCGACAGAAGAAGGAGGAGAGCAGGAAGAATGAGCCACGCCAAAGACTATGCCGAGTACGCGACGGAAGGAGGAGAGGACACTGAGAGCCTGCGAGGGAACAGAACAACCCCACAAGAGCACTTGTAGGAAAACCGAAAGCAGAATAGCAAACCCCCAGAATGCTAGAATGCGAAGTTCTCTATTGGGGGAGCAGGTGAGTCCTATACTCCTCCCCTGCCTATTCCCGCCCATTACTGAAGGTGGGATCAACAGGCTCGACAGTGCCTGGGTAAATGGATGAGTGCAAGGGTCGTACCAGAGTGATTGAATGTGTGCATGTGTAGTGCCTTGGTGAATGGGTAGTATGTGAGTGAATGCATGGGTGCAATGGTAGTGCCAGGGTGAAAGGATGAGTGCATTGGTAGTGCATGAGTGAATGGAGGGATGCAACAGTAGAGCCTGGTTCAACGGATGACTTCATGAGTAGTGCCTGAGTGAATGAAAGTTTGCATAGATACACCCTGAGTCAATGGATGAGTGCAAAGGTAGTGACTGGATGATTGGATGTATGCCGGGGTAGTGCTTGGCTAAACAGATGAATGCATAGGTAGTGCCTGTCAAACTCTTACCTATGTTTCCACAGGAACGACAAGCAATATTCAAACGCCCAACTTATCCTTGTCACCTTGTGCCCAACAGTATCAAAGCGCCATTAGTGAACCGAGGAAGAGGGGATAAAAAATGATTAAACTAAAGAATATTCCACGAAGTCTCTTCTCAAACTTAAGGTTAGTCATTCAGGAAGTTTAGTAAATGTAAAAACAAAAGTACATTGAGTATATTATACAATAAAGAAAAGGAATCAGTAGTGTTTTAACGATGTTTGGTTTTCCCCCCTACCTGAATTATTCCTCTCTTCCTATCTGTAGCAAATTAAGCCATCTTGTAAAACAATTGCTATAATTAGCTAAGGTTAAAGAACAAAGAGCAATGAAATCTGGGCCCCAAAAGAAAAGGACAATGATATGTCTTGAGGCTGTGAAATGGTACCCACCTAAATTAAGCGGGGAGGCCCTCTCTGTGACCAGGTAAGCAAAAATCTCCAGCAACTAATTATATTAAAAGAATATCTTGTTATCCTTAATGTCAGGAATACTAACTAAAGGCTTCTATATTTATATTTACAGGAACTTACCATTCAGGTACCAAAACACAGAAAAAGGCAGATCCTCAGAGACGACAGAACATTACTAAGGTAGATGCTCCTTACCTCATAATTAAATAATTATCTTTAGGTGCAAAAGCACAGTTAACAAACTGATGGCGGATTTTCTTTTGTTTTTTCTCTTTAGATGAACTATAGGAAAACTGGAGCAGGAGCTGTCTCCAAAACAAGAAGCGGAGTGGAGTCCATAGGGCAGAAGCACTGTCAAGGACACTGCCTAGCTCAAGTCAGAAGAAAAAGGAGACCAGGAAGCAGGAGCCAAGCCGAAGACACAGGCGAGCTTGCGACAGAAGAAGGAGGAGAGCAGGAAGAATGAGCTACGCCAAAGACTATGCCGAGTACGCGACGGAAGGAGGAGAGGACACTGAGAGCCTGCGAGGGAACAGAACAACCCCACAAGAGCACTTGTAGGAAACCCGAAAGCAGAATAGCAAACCCCCAGAATGCTAGAATGCGAAGTTCTCTATTGGGGGAGCAGGTGAGTCCTATACTCCTCCCCTGCCTATTCCCGCCCATTACTGAAGGTGGGATCAACAGGCTCGACAGTGCCTGGGTAAATGGATGAGTGCAAGGGTCGTACCAGAGTGATTGAATGTGTGCATGTGTAGTGCCTTGGTGAATGGGTAGTATGTGAGTGAATGCATGGGTGCAATGGTAGTGCCAGGGTGAAAGGATGAGTGCATTGGTAGTGCATGAGTGAATGGAGGGATGCAACAGTAGAGCCTGGTTCAACGGATGACTTCATGAGTAGTGCCTGAGTGAATGAAAGTTTGCATAGATACACCCTGAGTGAATGGATGAGTGCAAAGGTAGTGACTGGATGATTGGATGTATGCAGGGGTAGTGCCTGTCAAACGCTTACCTATGTTTCCACAGGAACGACAAGCAATATTCAAACGCCCAACTTATCCTTGTCACCTTGTGCCCAACAGTATCAAAACGCCACTAGTGAACCGAGGAAGAGGGGATAAAAAAAGATTAAACAAAAGAATCATTCCACGAAGTCTCTTCTCAAACTTAAGGTTAGTCATTCAGGAAGTTTACTAAATGTAAAAACAAAAGTACATTGAGTATATTATACAATAAAGAAAAGGAATCAGTAGTGTTTTAACGATGTTTGGTTTTCCACCCTACCTGAACTAATCCTCTCTTACTATCTGTAGCAAATTAAGCCATCTTGTAAAACAATTGCTATAATTAGCTAAGGTTAAAGAACAAAGAGCAATGGAATCTGGGCCCCAAAAGAAAATGACAATGATATGTCTTAAGGCTGTGAAATGGTACCCACCTAAATTAAGCGGGGAGGCACTCTCTGTGACCAGGTAAGCAAAATTCTCCAGCAACTAATTATATTAAAAGAATATCTTGTTATCCTTAGTGTCAGGAATACTAACTAAAGTCTTCTATATTTATATTTACAGGAACTTACCATTCAGGTACCCAAACACAGAAAAAGGCAGATCCTCAGAGACGACAGAACATTACTAAGGTAGATGCTCCTTACCTCATAATTAAATAATTATCTTTAGGTGCAAAAGCACAGTTAACGTACTGATGGCGGATTTTCTTTAGTTTTTTCTCTTTAGGTGAACTATAGGAAAACTGGAGCAGGAGCTGTCTCCAAAACAAAAAGCGGAGTGGAGTCCAGAGGGCAGGAGCACTGTCAAGGACACTGCCTAGCTCAAGTCAGAAGAAAAAAGAGACCAGGAAGCAGGAGCCAAGCCGAAGACACAGGCGAGCTTGCGACAGAAGAAAGAGGAGAGCAGGAAGAATGAGCCACGCCAAAGACTATGCCGAGTACGCGACGGAAGGAGGAGAGGACACTGAGAGCCTGCAAGGGAACAGAACAACCCCACAAGAGAACTTGTACGAAACCCGAAAGCAGAATAGCAAACCCCCAGAATGCTAGAATGCGAAGTTCTCTATTGGGGGAGCAGGTGAGTCCTATACTCCTCTCCTGCCTATTCCCGCCCATTACTGAAGGTGGGATCAACAGGCTCGACAGTGTCTGTGTAAATGGATGAGTGCAAGGGTAGTACCAGAGTGATTTAATGTGTGCATGTGTAGTGCCTTGGTGAATGGGTAGTATGTGAGTGAATGCATGGGTGCAATGGTAGTTCCAGGGTGAAAGGATGAGTGCATCGGTAGTGCATGAGTGAATGGAGGGATGCAACAGTAGAGTCTGGTTCAACGGATGACTTCATGAGTAGTGCCTGAGTGAATGAAAGTTTGCATAGATACACCCTGAGTGAATGGATGAGTGTAAAGGTAGTGACTGGATGATTGGATGTATGCAGGGGTAGTGCTTGGCTAAACAGATGAATGAATAGGTAGTGCCTGTCAAACTCTTACCTATGTTTCCACAGGAACGACAAGCAAGATGCAAACGCCCAACTTATCCTTGTCACCTTGTGCCCAACAGTATCAAAGCGCCATTAGTGAACCGAGGAAGAGGGGATAAAAAATGATTAAACTAAAGAATATTCCACGAAGTCTCTTCTCAAACTTAAGGTTAGTCATTCAGGAGGTTTAGTAAATGTAAAAACAAAAGTACATTGAGTATATTATACAATAAAGAAAAGGAATCAGTAGTGTTTTAACGATGTTTGGTTTTCCCCCTACCTGAATGAATCCTCTCTTCCTATCTGTAGCAAATTAAGCCATCTTGTAAAACAATTGATATAATTAGCTAAGGTTAAAGAACAAAGAGCAATGAAATCTGGGCCCCAAAAGAAAATGACAATGATATGTCTTGAGGCTGTGAAATGGTACCCACCTAAATTAAGCGGGGAGGCACTCTCTGTGACCAGGTAAGCAAAAATCTCCAGCAACTAATTATATTAAAAGAATATCTTGTTATCCTTAATGTCAGGAATACTAACTAAAGTCTTCTATATTTATATTTACAGGAACTTACCATTCAGGTACCAAAACACAGAAAAAGGCAGATCCTCAGAGACGACAGAACATTACTAAGGTAGATGCTCCTTACCTCATAATTAAATAATTATCTTTAGGTGCAAAAGCACAGTTAACGTACTGATGGCGGATTTTCTTTAGTTTTTTCTCTTTAGGTGAACTATAGGAAAACTGGAGCAGGAGCTGTCTCCAAAACAAGAAGCGGAGTGGAGTCCAGAGGGCAGGAGCACTGTCAAGGACACTGCCTAGCTCAAGTCAGAAGAAAAAGGAGACCAGGAAGCAGGAGCCAAGCCGAAGACACAGGCGAGCTTGCGATAAAAGAAGGAGGAGAGCAGGAAGAATGAGCCACGCCAAAGACTATGCCGAGTACGCGACGGAAGGAGGAGAGGACACTGAGAGCCTGCAAGGGAACAGAACAACCCCACAAGAGAACTTGTACGAAACCCGAAAGCAGAATAGCAAACCCCCAGAATGCTAGAATGCGAAGTTCTCTATTGGGGGAGCAGGTGAGTCCTATACTCCTCCCCTGCCTATTCCCGCCCATTACTGAAGGTGGGATCAACAGGCTCGACAGTGCCTGTGTAAATGGATGAGTGCAAGGGTAGTACCAGAGTGATTTAATGTGTGCATGTGTAGTGCCTTGGTGAATGGGTAGTATGTGAGTGAATGCATGGGTGCAATGGTAGTTCCAGGGTGAAAGGATGAGTGCATCGGTAGTGCATGAGTGAATGGAGGGATGCAACAGTAGAGTCTGGTTCAACGGATGACTTCATGAGTAGTGCCTGAGTGAATGAAAGTTTGCATAGATACACCCTGAGTGAATGGATGAGTGCAAAGGTAGTGACTGGATGATTGGATGTATGCAGGGGTAGTGCTTGGCTAAACAGATGAATGAATAGGTAGTGCCTGTCAAACTCTTACCTATGTTTCCACAGGAACGACAAGCAAGATGCAAACGCCCAACTTATCCTTGTCACCTTGTGCCCAACAGTATCAAAGCGCCATTAGTGAACCGAGGAAGAGGGGATAAAAAATGATTAAACTAAAGAATATTCCACGAAGTCTCTTCTCAAACTTAAGGTTAGTCATTCAGGAGGTTTAGTAAATGTAAAAACAAAAGTACATTGAGTATATTATACAATAAAGAAAAGGAATCAGTAGTGTTTTAACGATGTTTGGTTTTCCCCCTACCTGAATTAATCCTCTCTTCCTATCTGTAGCAAATTAAGCCATCTTGTAAAACAATTGCTATAATTAGCTAAGGTTAAAGAACAAAGAGCAATGAAATCTGGGCCCCAAAAGAAAATGACAATGATATGTCTTGAGGCTGTGAAATGGTACCCACCTAAATTAAGCGGGGAGGCACTCTCTGTGACCAGGTAAGCAAAAATCTCCAGCAACTAATTATATTAAAAGAATATCTTGTTATCCTTAATGTCAGGAATACTAACTAAAGTCTTCTATATTTATATTTACAGGAACTTACCATTCAGGTACCAAAACACAGAAAAAGGCAGATCCTCAGAGACGACAGAACATTACTAAGGTAGATGCTCCTTACCTCATAATTAAATAATTATCTTTAGGTGCAAAAGCACAGTTAACGTACTGATGGCGGATTTTCTTTAGTTTTTTCTCTTTAGGTGAACTATAGGAAAACTGGAGCAGGAGCTGTCTCCAAAACAAGAAGCGGAGTGGAGTCCAGAGGGCAGGAGCACTGTCAAGGACACTGCCTAGCTCAAGTCAGAAGAAAAAGGAGACCAGGAAGCAGGAGCCAAGCCGAAGACACAGGCGAGCTTGCGATAAAAGAAGGAGGAGAGCAGGAAGAATGAGCCACGCCAAAGACTATGCCGAGTACGCGACGGAAGGAGGAGAGGACACTGAGAGCCTGCGAGGGAACAGAACAACCCCACTAGAGAACTTGTAGGAAACTCGGAAGCAGAATAGCATACCCCCAGAATGCTAGAATGCGAAGTTCTCTATTGGGGGAGCGGGTGAGTCCTATACTCCTCCCCTGCCTATTCCCGCCCATTACTGAAGGTGGAATCAACAGGCTCGACAGTGCCTGGGTAAATGGATGAGTGCTAGGGTAGTACCAGAGTGATTGAATGTGTGCATGTGTAGTGCCTTGGTGAATGGGTAGTATGTGAGTGAATGCATGGGTGCAATGGTAGTGCCAGGGTGAAAGGATGAGTGCATTGGTAGTGCATGAGTGAATGGAGGGATGCAACAGTAGAGCCTGGTTCAAGGGATGACTTCATGAGTAGTGCCTGAGTGAATGAAAGTTTGCATAGATACACCCTGAGTGAATGGATGAGTGCAAAGGTAGTGACTGGATGATTGGATGTATGCCGGGGTAGTGCTTGGCTAAACAGATGAATGCATAGGTAGTGCCTGTCAAACTCTTACCTATGTTTCCACAGGAACGACAAGCAATATGCAAACGCCCAACTTATCCTTGTCACCTTGTGCCCAACAGTGTCAAAACGCCATTAGTGAACCGAGGAAGAGGGGATAAAAAATGATTAAACAAAAGAATATTCTACAAAGTCTCTTCTCAAACTTAAGGTTAGTCATTCAGGAAGCATACTAAATGTAAAAACAAAAGTACATTGAGTATATTATACAATAAAGAAAAGGAATCAGTAGTGTTTTAACGATGTTTGGTTTTCCCCCCTACCTGAATTAATCCTCTCTTCCTATCTGTAGCAAATTAAGCCATCTTGTAAAACAATTGCTATAATTAGCTAAGGTTAAAGAACAAAGAGCAATGAAATCTGGGCCCCAAAAGAAAATGACAATGATATGTCTTGAGGCTGTGAAATGGCACCCACCTAAATTAAGCGGGGAGGCACTCCCTGTGACCAGGTAAGCAAAATTCTCCAGCAACTAATTATATTAAAAGAATATCTTGTTATCCTTAGTGTCAGGAATACGAACTAAAGTCTTCTATATTTATATTTACAGGAACTTACCATTCAGGTACCCAAACACAGAAAAAGGCAGATCCTCAGAGACGACAGAACATTACTAAGGTAGATGCTCCTTACCTCCTAATTAAATAATTATCTTTAGGTGCAAAAGCACAGTTAACGTACTGATGGCGGATTTTCTTTAGTTTTTTCTCTTTAGGTGAACTATAGGAAAACTGGAGCAGGAGCTGTCTCCAAAACAAGAAGCGGAGTGGAGTCCAGAGGGCAGGAGCACTGTCAAGGACACTGCCTAGCTCAAGTCAGAAGAAAAAGGAGACCAGGAAGCAGGAGCCAAGCCGAAGACACAGGCGAGCTTGCGACAGAAGAAGGAGGAGAGCAGGAAGAATGAGCCACGTCAAAGACTATGCCGAGTACGCGATGGATGGAGGAGAGGACACTGAGAGCCTGCGAGGGAACAGAACAGCCTCACAAGAGAACTTGTAGGAAACTCGGAAGCAGAATAGCAAACCCCCAGAATGCTAGAATGCGAAGTTCTCTATTGGGGGAGCGGGTGAGTCCTATACTCCTCCCCTGCCTATTCCCGCCCATTACTGAAGGTGGAATCAACAGGCTCGACAGTGCCTGGGTAAATGGATGAGTGGAAGGGTAGTACCAGAGTGATTGAATGTGTGCATGTGTAGTGCCTTGGTGAATGGGTAGTATGTGAGTGAATGCATGGGTGCAATGGTAGTGCCAGGGTGAAAGGATGAGTGCATTGGTGGTGCAGGAGTGAATGGAGGGATGCAACAGTAGAGCCTGGTTCAACGGATGACTTCATGAGTAGTGCCTGAGTGAATGAATATTTTGCATAGATACACCCTGAGTGAATGGATGAGTGCAAAGGTAGTGACTGGATGATTGGATGTATGCAGGGGTAGTGCTTGGCTAAACAGATGAATGCATAGGTAGTGCCTGTCAAACTCTTACCTATGTTTCCACAGGAACGACAAGCAAGATGCAAATGCCCAACTTATCCTTGTGCCCAACAGTATCAAAACGCCATTAGTGAACCGAGTAAGAGGGGATAAAAAATGATTAAACAAAAGAATCATTCCACAAAGTCTCTTCTCAAACTTAAGGTTAGTCATTCAGGAAGTTTACTAAATGTAAAAACAAAAGTACATTGAGTTTATTATACAATAAAGAAAAGGAATCAGTAGTGTTTTAACAATGTTTGGTTTTCCCCCCTACCTGAATTAATCCTCTCTTCCTATCTGTAGCAAATTAAGCCATCTTGTAAAACAATTGCTATAATTAGCTAAGGTTAAAGAACAAAGAGCAATGAAATCTGGGCCCCAAAAGAAAATGACAATGATATGTCTTGAGGCTGTGAAATGGTACCCACCTAAATTAAGCGGGGAGGCACTCTCTGTGATCAGGTAAGCAAAATTCTCCAGCGACTAATTATATTAAAAGAATATCTTGTTATCCTTAGTGTCAGGAATACTAACTAAAGTCTTCTATATTTATATTTACAGGAACTTACCATTCAGGTACCCAAACACAGAAAAAGGCAGATCCTCAGAGACGACAGAACATTACTAAGGTAGATGCTCCTTACCTCATAATTAAATAATTATCTTTAGGTGCAAAAGCACAGTTAACGTACTGATGGCGGATTTTCTTTAGTTTTTTCTCTTTAGGTGAACTATAGGAAAACTGGAGCAGGAGCTGTCTCCAAAACAAGAAGCGGAGTGGAGTCCAGAGGGCAGGAGCACTGTCAAGGACACTGCCAAGCTCAAGTCAGAAGAAAAAGGAGACCAGGAAGCAGGAGCCAAGCCGAAGACACAGGCGAGCTTGCGACAGAAGAAGGAGGAGAGCAGGAAGAATGAGCCACGCCAAGGACTATGCCGAGTACGCGACGGAAGGAGGAGGGGACACTGAGAGCCTGCGAGGGAACAGAACAACCCCACAACAGAACTTGTAGGAAACCCGGAAGCAGAATAGCAAACCCCCAGAATGCTAGAATGCAAAGTTCTCTATTGGGGGAGCAGGTGAGTCCTATACTCCTCCCCTGCCTATTCCCGCCCATTACTAAAGGTGGGATCAACAAGCTCGACAGTGCCTGGGTAAATGGATGAGTGCAAGGGTAGTACCAGAGTGATTGAATCTGTGCATGTGTAGTGCCTTGGTGAATGGGTAGTATGTGAGTGAATGCATGGGTGCAATGGTAGTTCCAGGGTGAAAGGATGAGTGCATTGGTAGTGCATAAGTGAATGGAGAGATGCAACAGTAGAGCCTTGTTCAACGGATGACTTCATGAGTAGTGCCTGAGTGAATGAAAGTTTGCATAGATACACCCTGAGTGAATGGATGAGTGCAAAGGTAGTGACTGGATGGTTGGATATATGCAGGGGTAGTGCTTGGCTAAACAGATGAATGCATCGGCAGTGCCAGTCAAACTCTTACCTATGTTTCCACAGGAACGACAAGCAAGATGCAAACGCCCAACTTATCCTTGTCACCTTGTGCCCAACAGTATCAAAACGCCATTAGTGAACCGAGGAAGAGGGGATAAAAAATGATTAAACAAAAGAATCATTCCACGAAGTCTCTTCTCAAAGTTAAGGTTAGTCATTCAGGAAGTTTACTAAATGTAAAAACAAAAGTACATTGAGTATATTATACAATAAAGAAGAGGAATCAGTAGTGTTTTAACAATGTTTGGTTTTCCCCCCTACCTGAATTAATCCTCTCTTCCTATCTGTAGCAAATTCAGCCATCTTGTAAAACAATTGCTATAATTAGCAAGGTTAAAGAACAAAGAGCAATGAAATCTGGGCCCCAAAAGAAAATGACAATGATATGTCTTGAGGCTGTGAAATGGTACCCACCTAAATTAAGCGGGAGGTACTCTCTGTGACCAGGTAAGCAAAATTCTCCAGCAACTAATTATATTAAAAGAATATCTTGTTATCCTTAGTGTCAGGAATACTAACTACAGTCTTCTATATTTATATTTACAGGAACTTACCATTCAGGTACCCAAACACAGAAAAAGGCAGATCCTCTAGGACGACAAAACATTACTAAGGTAGATGCTCCTTACCTCATAATTAAATAATTATCTTTAGGTGCAAAAGCACAGTTAACGTACTGATGGCGGATTTTCTTTAGTTTTTTCTCTTTAGGTGAACTATAGGAAAACTGGAGCAGGAGCTGTCTCCAAAACAAGAAGCGGAGTGGAGTCCAGAGGGCAGGAGCCCTGTCAAGGACACTGCCTAGCTCAAGTCAGAAGAAAAAGGAGACCAGGAAGCAGGAGCCAAGCCGAAGACACAGGCGAGCTTGTGACAGAAGAAGGAGGAGAGCAGGAAGAATGAGCCACGCCAAAGACTATGCCGAAACATGACGGAAGGAGGAGAGGACACTGAGAGCCTGCGAGGGAACAGAACAACCCCACAAGAGAACTTGTAGGAAACCCGGAAGCAGAATAGCAAACCCCCAGAATGCTAGAATGCGAAGCTCTCCATTGGGGGAACAGGTGAGTCCTATACTCCTCCCCTGCCTATTCCCGCCCATTACTGAAGGTGGGATCAACAGGCTCGACAGTGCCTGGGTAAATGGATGAGTGCAAGGGTAGTACCAGAGTGATTGAATGTGTGCATGTGTAGTGCCTTGGTGAATGGGTAGTATGTGAGTGAATGCATGGGTGCAATGGTAGTTCCAGGGTGAAAGGATGAGTGCATTGGTAGTGCATGAGTGAATGGAGAGATGCAACAGTAGAGCCTGGTTCAACGGATGACTTAATGAGTAGTGCCAGAGTGAATGAAAGTTTGCATAGATACACCCTGAGTGAATGGATGAGTGCAAAGGTAGTGACTGGATGATTGGATATATGCAGGGGTAGTGCTTGGCTAAACAGATGAATGCATAGGCAGTGCCTGTCAAACTCTTACCTATGTTTCCACAGGAACGACAAGCAAGATGCAAACGCCCAACTTATCCTTGTCACCTTGTGCCCAACAGTATCAAAACGCCATTAGTGAACCGAGGAAATGGGGATAAAAAATGATTAAACAAAAGAATCATTCCACGAAGTCTCTTCTCAAACTTAAGGTTAGTCATTCAGGAAGTTTACTAAATGTAAAAACAAAAGTACATTGAGTATATTATACAATAAAGAAAAGGAATCAGTAGTGTTTTAACGATGTTTGGTTTTCCCCCCTACCTGAATTAATCCTCTCTTCCTATCTGTAGCAAATTAAGCCATCTTGTAAAACAATTGCTACAATTGGCTAAGGTTAAAGAACAAAGAGCAATGAAATCTGGGCCCCAAAAGAAAATGACAATGATATGTCTTGAGGCTGTGAAATGGTGCCCACCTAAATTAAGCGGGAGGCACTCTCTGTGACCAGGTAAGCAAAATTCTCCAGCAACTAATTATATTAAAAGAATATCTTGTTATCCTTAGTGTCAGGAATACTAACTAAAGTCTTCTATATTTATATTTACAGGAACTTACTATTCAGGTACCCAAACACAGAAAAAGGCAGATCCTCAGAGACGACAGAACATTACTAAGGTAGATGCTCCTTACCTCATAATTAAATAATTATCTTTAGGTGCAAAAGCACAGTTAAAGTACTGATTGCGGATTTTCTTTAGTTTATTCTCATTAGGTGAACTATAGGAAAACTGGAGCAGGAGCTGTCTCCAAAACAAGAAGCGGAGTGGAGTCCAGAGGGCAGGAGCACTGTCAAGGACACTGCCAAGCTCAAGTCAGAAGAAAAAGGAGACCAGGAAGCAGGAGCCAAGCCGAAGACACAGGCGAGCTTGCGACAGAAGAAGGAGGAGAGCAGGAAGAATGAGCCACGCCAAGGACTATGCCGAGTACGCGACGGAAGGAGGAGGGGACACTGAGAGCCTGCGAGGGAACAGAACAACCCCACAACAGAACTTGTAGGAAACCCGGAAGCAGAATAGCAAACCCCCAGAATGCTAGAATGCAAAGTTCTCTATTGGGGGAGCAGGTGAGTCCTATACTCCTCCCCTGCCTATTCCCGCCCATTACTAAAGGTGGGATCAACAAGCTCGACAGTGCCTGGGTAAATGGATGAGTGCAAGGGTAGTACCAGAGTGATTGAATCTGTGCATGTGTAGTGCCTTGGTGAATGGGTAGTATGTGAGTGAATGCATGGGTGCAATGGTAGTTCCAGGGTGAAAGGATGAGTGCATTGGTAGTGCATAAGTGAATGGAGAGATGCAACAGTAGAGCCTTGTTCAACGGATGACTTCATGAGTAGTGCCTGAGTGAATGAAAGTTTGCATAGATACACCCTGAGTGAATGGATGAGTGCAAAGGTAGTGACTGGATGGTTGGATATATGCAGGGGTAGTGCTTGGCTAAACAGATGAATGCATCGGCAGTGCCAGTCAAACTCTTACCTATGTTTCCACAGGAACGACAAGCAAGATGCAAACGCCCAACTTATCCTTGTCACCTTGTGCCCAACAGTATCAAAACGCCATTAGTGAACCGAGGAAGAGGGGATAAAAAATGATTAAACAAAAGAATCATTCCACGAAGTCTCTTCTCAAAGTTAAGGTTAGTCATTCAGGAAGTTTACTAAATGTAAAAACAAAAGTACATTGAGTATATTATACAATAAAGAAGAGGAATCAGTAGTGTTTTAACAATGTTTGGTTTTCCCCCCTACCTGAATTAATCCTCTCTTCCTATCTGTAGCAAATTCAGCCATCTTGTAAAACAATTGCTATAATTAGCAAGGTTAAAGAACAAAGAGCAATGAAATCTGGGCCCCAAAAGAAAATGACAATGATATGTCTTGAGGCTGTGAAATGGTACCCACCTAAATTAAGCGGGAGGTACTCTCTGTGACCAGGTAAGCAAAATTCTCCAGCAACTAATTATATTAAAAGAATATCTTGTTATCCTTAGTGTCAGGAATACTAACTACAGTCTTCTATATTTATATTTACAGGAACTTACCATTCAGGTACCCAAACACAGAAAAAGGCAGATCCTCTAGGACGACAAAACATTACTAAGGTAGATGCTCCTTACCTCATAATTAAATAATTATCTTTAGGTGCAAAAGCACAGTTAACGTACTGATGGCGGATTTTCTTTAGTTTTTTCTCTTTAGGTGAACTATAGGAAAACTGGAGCAGGAGCTGTCTCCAAAACAAGAAGCGGAGTGGAGTCCAGAGGGCAGGATCACTGTCAAGGACACTGCCTAGCTCAAGTCAGTAGAAAAAGGAGACCAGGAAGCAGGAGCCAAGCCGAAGACACAGGCGAGCTTGTGACAGAGGAAGGAGGAGAGCAGGAAGAATGAGCCACGCCATAGACTATGCCGAGTACACGACGGAAGGAGGAGAGGAATCTGAGAGCCTGCGAGGGAACAGAACAGCCCCACAAGAGAACTTGTAGGAAACCCGGAAGCAGAATAGCAAACCCCCACAATGCTAGAATGCGAAGTTCTCTATTGGGGGAGCAGGTGAGTCCTATACTCCTCCCCTGCCTATTCCCGCCCATTACTGAAGGTGGAATCAACAGCTCGACAGTGCCTGGGTAAATGGATGAGTGCAAGGGTAGTACCAGAGTGATTGAATGTGTGCATGTGTAGTGCCTTGGTGAATGGGTAGTATGTGAGTGAATGCATGAGTGCAATGGTAGTGCCAGGGTGAAAGGATGAGTGCATTGGTAGTGCATGAGTGAATGGAGGGATGCAACAGTAGAGCCTGGTACAACGGATGACTTCATGAGTAGTGCCTGAGTGAATGAAAGTTTGCATAGATACACCCTGAGTGAATGGATGAGTGCAAAGGTAGTGACTGGATGATTGGATGTATGCAGGGGTAGTGCTTGGATAAACAGATGAATGCATAGGTAGTGCCTGTCAAACTCTTACCTATATTTCCACAGGAACGACAAGCAAGATGCAAACACCCAATTTATTCTTGTCACCTTGTACCCAACAGTGTCAAAACGCTATTAGTGAACCGAGGAAGAGGGGATAAAAAATGATTAAACAAAAGAATCATTCCACGAAGTCTCTTCTCAAACTTAAGGTTAGTCATTCAGGAAGTTTACTAAATGTAAAAACAAAAGTACATTGAGTATATTATACAATAAAGAAAAGGAATCAGTAGTGTTTTAACGATGTTTGGTTTTCCCCACTACCTGAATTAATCCTCTCTTCCTATCTGTAGCAAATTAAGCCATCTTGTAAAACAATTGCTATAATTAGCTAAGGTTAAAGAACAAAGAGCAATGAAATCTGGGCCCCAAAAGAAAATGACAATGATATGTCTTGAGGCTGTGAAATGGCACCCACCTAAATTAAGCGGGGAGGCACTCTCTGTGACCAGGTAAGCAAAATTCTCCAGGAACTAATTATATTAAAAGAATATCTTGTTATCCTTAGTGTCAGGAATACTAACTAAAGTCTTCTATATTTATATTTACAGGAACTTACCATTCAGGTACCCAAACACAGAAATAGGCAGATCCTCAGAGACGACAGAACATTACTAAGGTAGATGCTCCTTACCACATAAATAAATAATTATCTTTAGGTGCAAAAGCACAGTTAACGTACTGATGGCGGATTTTCTTTAGTTTTTTCTCTTTAGGTGAACTATAGGGACTGGAGCAGGAGCTGTCTCCAAAACAAGAAGCGGAGTGGAGTCCAGAGGGCAGGAGCACTGTCAAGGACACTGCCTAGCTCAAGTCAGAAGAAAAAGGAGACCAGGAAGCAGGAGCCAAGCCGAAGACACAGGCGAGCTTGCGACAGAAGAAGGAGGAGAGCAGGAAGAATGAGCCACGCCAAAGACTATGCCGAGTGCGCGACGGAAGGAGGAGAGGACACTGAGAGCCTGCGAGGGAACAGAACAACCCCACAAGAGAACTTGTAGGAAACCCGGAAGCAGAATAGCAAACCCCCAGAATGCTAGAATGCGAAGTTCTCTATTGGGGGAGCAGGTGAGTCCTACACTCCTCACCTGCCTATTCCCGCCCATTACTGAAGGTGGGATCAACAGGCTCAACATTGCCTGGGTAAATGGATGAGTGCAAGGGTAGTACCAGAGTGATTGAATGTGTGCATGTGTAGTGCCTTGGTGAATGGGTAGTATGTGAGTGAATGCATGGGTGCAATGGTAGTTCCAGGGTGAAAGGATGAGTGCATTGGTAGTGCATGAGTGAATGGAAGGGATGCAACAGTAGAGCCTGGTTCAACGGATGACTTCATGAGTAGTGCCTGAGTGAATTAAAGTTTGCATAGATACACCCTGAGTGAATGGATGAGTGCAAAGGTAGTGACTGGATGATTGGATGTATGCAGGGGTAGTGCTTGGCTAAACAGATGAATGCATAGGTAGTGCCTGTCAAACTCTTACCTATGTTTCCACAGGAACGACAAGCAAGATGCAAACGCCCAACTTATCCTTGTCACCTTGTGCCCAACCGTATCAAAACGCCATTAGTGAACCGAGGAAGAGGGGATAAAAAATGATTAAACAAAAGAATCATTCCACGAAGTCACTTCTCAAACTTAAGGTTAGTCATTCAGGAAGTTTACTAAATGTAAAAACAAAAGTACATTGAGTATATTGTACAATAAAGGAAATTAATCAGTAGTGTTTTTTTTTTTTTTTTTTAACTGTTTATTGACATAAAGGCAGAATATACAGACATTATGTTACTAATAAGTTGGTACACGTATACATATACAACACATTTCCGAACTCTTAATCTGTAGTTTGTATGCTGCATTCCAATCTCGTATCTCCTCACTAAGTCTAGTGTGCTTTCCTCCGTACATCCTTATATAAGTAGCTAGCATGCAACAATTTCCTCCCGTTCTAAAATACCCAACATGGGAAACTCTCATATAACTCTAAAAGAAAGTCTCCCCCCTCCACCCCCCCAAACTTGGGTCATCTCTCGGCGTATGTTGTATAGTCCTCCACCCTTCAGCAGTCTATCTCGTCCAGATTCTTAGTCCAGATAGGTTATTCCAACACGTCGCTACTGCTAGTACCAGTAAACATACCCCTCCAGCCCCGGCTATCACTCCTCCTCCTCCTCCTCGGAGTCTAGATCGTCTCCCTCTGGTAGGGGTTCGCATATCTCACCCCTATAAACATTCCATGCTGTCCACACCTTATTCCATTTACGGGGGGCTGTTCGAAGGGCATAAACAGTTCTTTCCGTGACCATCAGGACATCCATGTTTTTAGCCCACCCGTGCGCTGTGGGTAAGTCCGGAGCCCCCCATTTTTGTGCAATATCACGTTTAGCCACTGTCATGGCTAGTGTGGCCCAGATTAATCCATATCTGTCTAGGTCATTGGGGTCCCAGACGTTCAAAAGGCACTTGCGCGGTTCTGGTGTAGTGGAAATCTTAAGTGTTTGGGAAACTGTACGCATTATTTGTCTCCAGAATTCCTGTATTTGCGGGCAGTCCCACAGTGTATGGAGCAATGTACCCTCCTCCCCGCAACCCCTCAGGCAAAAGGGACTGGGCGCTCTATGTATTTTGTGGAGTAGTGTCCTGGTGTAATAAATGCGGTGTAGTATCTTTAGTTGCACCAGCCTGAATTTTGCCGAGATGCCCACCTCCCTCGGGGAGGCCAAGGCTTCATTCCACTCCGACTCATCCAGCATACCAATGTCCCCCTCCCATCGTTCCTTAAGTTTCAGTGTGGGGTCTGGTAAGTTGTTGACCAGTTTTTTGTAAGTAAGGGAAGTGGCGCTCTGCTGCATGAAGTCTGTCAGTCTTCAAGTGGCGATGATTCCGGCAAGTCAGTGCCCGGCGGGATTGCCTGGAGTAGTGCGTGCCTGATCTGTATATATCGAAATGTTTCAGTGGGACTGAGGTCATACTGCTGCTGGAGTTGCGGGAAGGGTATTACTGTGTCTCTTTCCCAGAGGTCCCCCACTGTGGAGATTCCTATCAGGTCCCACTGCGCAAACCCCTTGCACGCCCTAAGGTTGCCCAGTGCCTTCGTGTCCCATAAGGGTGTCATTTTGGTGAGTCTACCTTTCCAGCCCATTCGTGCCTGCGCTACATGCCAGAGGGTCGCTGTGTGACGTGTCGGACCGTGCAGAGTAGTGAGTTGTGATTTATTATACAATACCGATAGCATGCATTCTGTCCCTAATTGTGCCCAATCTGCCCTGTATGCTGGGTCATCCCTCGGAGTGTGGAGCCACTGGTTAATTACCTTAAGTTGAGCTGCCCAGTAATATAGCTGAATGTTGGGAAGTGCAATCCCCCCTTCATACCAACTTTTCACCAATTTGTCGTAAGCTATTCGCGCTGGACCATTGCTCCAGAGCAGGTTGGAGACCAGCGCCGCAATCTGTTTGAAGTATCGTGAAGGAACAGAATGTGGGGTGTTTTCTAGTATGTACAAAAATCTGGGGAGTGACATCATCTTAAATAAGGCTGCCCTCCCCAGGAGGGTGAGGGGCAGGGTCGCCCAATGTTTTACGTCTGCGCGTAAGCGATCTAGTGGAGGCTTCAAGTTGTTAGCAAAAAATTCTGCTTCAGAATGTGCAATAACAATGCCCAAATATTTGAAGGAGGCCGTCGGTGCCGCCAGTGGGCAGCTTTCCTGCAATCTCGGTGCCGGACCCTTCAACGTGTATATCACCGATTTCGACCAGTTCAGGGTATATCCCGAGGATTTCCCATGGGTATTACAAATGTCTAGTAGGGCTGGGATTCCGTTGTCGGGGTCTACCATGTAGATGAGCATGTCGTCAGCATATAGGGATACCTTGTCTTCCCATCCCGCCTCCCACTCTATGCCCCTAAATAGGGGTGTGTTTCTCATCAGGATTGCTAAAGGTTCAAGCACCAACGCGAAGAGCAAGGGCGACAAGGGACACCCCTGTCTGGTCCCCCTACCCAACGGGAACACCGGTGAGATGTGACCATTCGCCACTACCTGCGCCACCGGCTTGGTGTAGAGCAGTCGTATCCATGCAATGTATTTCGACCCAAAGCCCATACGTGCAAGCACCTCAAAGAGGTATTCCCATTCCACTAAATCAAAAGCCATTTTTGCATCAAGGGAGAGGATCACCGCCTGCTCCGTGAGGAGGTGTGATCGAGCCAGTACCCCATGTACCCTCCGGAGGTTCAGTGCCGTGCTTCTATGGGGCATGAAGCCCGATTGGTCGGGGTGGATCAGGGTGCTTAGGTGCGGCATCAGACGGGTGGCCAGAAGTTTTGCCAGCACCTTGGCCTCCACATTTAGCAATGATATCGGACGATACAAGGTGCATTCGTCTGGGGGTTTACCCGGCTTAGGTATAGCCACTATTGTGGCCGTGCGTTGATCCAGCGGTAATTCTGTCCACTCCCTACTCTCCATATACATGTCCAGTAGTGGCCTACTGAGTTCCGAGGCCACTGATTTATACCATTCTACAGGCAGCCCATTAGGTCCCAGCGCTTTGCCGGACTGCAGCGATTGTATTGCTAACTGGATCTCTTCCTCCGAAAGGTCCTCCTCTAAATCCCGTGCCGCCTCTGGTGCTATGCTGGGGATGACAATATCTGCCAGCGAGACTGCCGCCATGTGTGCTGTTACTATATGTTTTGGGGTGTATATTGTTTGAAAATGACGTGCTAAGGTGTGTACAATGTCTTCCGGATGAGTTAGTATGTGGCCGTCAGCGGCAGTCAGTCTCTGAATACCTCTCGTACCACCTTCCCTCTTATCCAGCCATGCCAGCAGTTTCCCTGCCTTGTCGCCCACGTCGTAAATTCTATGCGCAGTGTTCGTGATGTGTCCCTGCACCGTCGCCCTGAGGTGGGCCTGGTATTGATGTTGCCGTAACTGCAGCGTGTGTGTCGTAGTCGGGGAGGGGTCTGCCATATGTGCTGTGTTTGCTTCGTGGAGCGCCAATTCCAGTACAGTGAGTTCTCTCTGGGAATCTCGTTTGTGTCCCGTGATGGCTGCTATTGCAGTCCCTCGTAGGACGGTCTTGTAGGCCTCCCACAGAATCGACGGCGAGGCCACCGTACCCTCATTCTCGGCAAAATAGTGTTTCGTGGCTAGTTTTAGTTCCTTTCTTATTTTTGGGACTTTCAGGTAATTAGGATAGAGTGGGTAGACTCTAGCGCTTTTCCGTTCTCTGGTAGTAAGGGTGAGTATGATCGGTGAATGGTCAGATATGCCTCTTGGTAGGATGCCAATCTTATTTACCGAGCCTAGTCCCTCCCCCAGGAATAAGAAGTAGTCTATGCGAGACAGGCTGTTGTGTACGGCCGAGTAGTAGGTGTACTGGGTCGCCGTGGGGTGCAGGTGCCGCCATACATCCACAATGCCCAATGCATCTAAAAAGTCAGGGAGCGGTGAAATCCCTCTTGGGCGGTCTCGAGCGGGAAAGGCGTCCAGTGTAGAGTCTATTAATGCATTTAGGTCACCCCCAATGATCGTGTCTCCTGCAGGAAGGTCTAGGAGGAATTTACCCAGTGCAGGTAGTGCTACGGAGTGCAATGCCGGGGGGATGTACACTGATACTACATTAAGCGGCCTGCCCTCCCACTGGCCATGTATCGCCGCGAAGCGCCCCTGGTCGTCCGCCACATGCTGTGTAATAAGAAAGGGTGATGATTTTTTCACGAGTATCCCCGTTCCCCTAGATCCAGAGGTGAAGGCTGCATGCGTCGCCATTTTGTATCCGCGCCTATCAAGCGCTCTGCACGTTGTCCCCGTAAGGTGTGTTTCTTGGAGTAGAACCACATCCGGGCTCTGACGTTTAATAGCCTGCAGTACCAGGCCTCTTTTTATCTTGTCCCCCAGGCCCCTGACGTTCCAAGTTAATATGCGCAGAGGGGGCACTCCTACCGCCACCGTGTCAGCCCTAGTGGGTGCAGTCTGAAGTGGGACGGCCATAGTGTTGTTGTAACAGTGTCGTGAGCAGCGTGTCGGTGTCATTCGTGATGAGGTCTAGGAGTATGCCGCTATCTAGGGTGGTGGTATGACATGTGAAGTGAGTGATGACCAGAACCAAAATCGTGAACAATGAGAACAATAACAAGAGTACCTTAAGTTCCCATCTCCCCCCCCCTCCCTGCTCCCCTGCACCACGGACAGTTCCCCGCCCGCATCCCCAACTTGGCAGAGTGCTCAATCCCTTCCCCAACTATCTTACTTGCTCGTGGGGTTGGTGAGTCCCCTACAGGCACCGGCCAATGCCTACCCTACTCAGCTCCGCCAACTCCAGGTTTCTACATGTTTCAAGTACATGGACGGGTCGGTAATGCTCTACTCATATTTTGGCCGGCTGTCCCGAATCAAATGGGTCTCTTTCCAAATCCGATTCCAGTCCTGCATCGTCATTTCCGCGTGAAGGATTAACGGACATCTGCTCCGCCGGTTCTCCGCTGTGGTGTTCCTGTCGATCTCTGCGTGGGCGCCGGGGTTGCCCCACCTGTCTCCATCCGTCAAGCCAGTCCCGCGCCATCTCCGGGTTGTCAAAGAACCACGTTTTTCCATCGGCCACGATCCGCAATTTGGCGGGGAACAGCATCGAGTATTGCAGGCCTTTATCTCGCAGCGCCTTTTTGATCTCTGTGAAGGACTTCCTGCGCCTGGCCACCTCCGCCGTATAATCCGGAAAGAAAGCCAGAGTCGAGTTTTGGATTTTTACAGGTGGTGAGCTCCTCGCCGCCTGCAGGATTGCGTCTCTGTCCCTAAAATTAAAAAGTCTGGCCATTACAGGTCTCGGCGCGGCTCCAGGTTTGGGTGTCCCGCCAGGTACTCGGTGTGCCCTCTCGACTGAGAAAAAGTTTGATAGGCCTTTCGGCCGCAGTTTATTCTGGATGAGGTCCTCGATGTACAAATCCATTGCACCCTTCCCCTCTGTTTCTGGCAGGCCAAGGATGCGTACGTTATTCCTCCTGGAGCGCCCCTCTTGGTCGTCGAGCTTCTCCTGTAGTTGTTTAGTGACCTTTTCCATGCGTTCCATTGCTACTTGCAGGTCCGAAGTGTCCTCCACCAGCGCTTTTGTGACCACCTCAACCTGGGACACCCTTTCCGACATTTTCTGGAAGTCAGCCCGTAACAGGGTAACTTCTGAAGAGATGGAGCCCACCGTTGTTTGTACCTCTGTGAGGGTTTTCATTATATCCTCCAAAGTCACTTTTTTGGTCCCCTCCGTGTCCGGGGCAGAGCCCGCGGAGTGTCGCCCACCAGCCTGGGGGTGTCCGTGCTGCGAGTAGGCAAATTTGTCCAGCTTAGCCTGTGTCGATGCGCTCCTAGTCCCCTTGCCCGCCATGGCGTGGTGCTCCTGGATAGCGGGGGGTCCGTGTGCAGTGGCACCCCTGGCACCACAATTCAACCTATCTCTGCTCTCCCCTGTGGAGTCCCACAAGGCTCCTCGCTAAGTCCGATGCTATTTAATATCTATGTAGCGGACTTGGCGAGGGTAATAAAGGCCTATGGGGTACGGCTTACATCTTACGCAGATGATACCCAGCTGGTCCTGGCTATCCACAGGGATGGCCTTGCTGTGGCAGCCAACTTCCAGAGAGCTATGCTTGAGGTCAGTACCTGGATGACCTCGAATTGTCTTAGGCTCAACTCGGACAAGACCGAGATTATGACCTTCGGAAAACTCTCCCCTGAATGGTCCTCTACTTGGTGGCCGGAAAAGCTTGGCCTTCCACCTGTCCCAGTGGAAAAAGCCAGAAATCTGGGAGTGATATTTGATAGCAAGTTGGCTTTTGACCTTCACACTAACAAGGTTGTTTCGTCATCATTCTTTATTTTGAAAAAAATAAAGAAACTACTGCCTTATCTCCCTCCCTCAGCTGGGAAGACTCTGGTCTCCACCTTAGTCTTCTCAAAAATAGATTATGGGAACGCTCTCTTTCTTCACACCCAGAAGCGTGTCATAACTAAGCTGCAATCCATTCAGAATGCGGCTGCCAGGATCCTTCTAAACATTCCTCGCCGCAAATCCACTACTCATGGCATCCGTCAGCTCCACTGGCTGAGAGTTGAGAGCCGCATAAAATTTAAGGCCCTCTGTATTGCATATAAGGCAGTACACGGCATAGGACCCAGGTTCCTGACTGAAGCCTTTCAGCTTTATGTCCCCAGAAGGCAATTAAGATCGGCTAACATCAGTCTCCTCTCTGTGCCACGTACAAGAACGGCCACTTGGGGAGACAGGCGTTTTTCTTGTGGCCACACCAAAACTTTGGAATCTTTTGCCACTCGCCATCAAAACTGCCCCGAACCTGATGAGCTTTCGCAGGCTCTTAAAAACATGGTTGTTTAACCAGTAAGAGGATAGCTGAATTCAGTAGCTCCACAGCTCCGAGACACCTCAGGGTATTTGTTGCGCTATAAAAGTTGCGTAAATAAATAAATAAATAAATAAACGAGCTACGGGGCCTGGGGTATCCAGTCAGGCCGGTCCGAGCCGGTTTCAGAATCTCAGACCGCTCCACTCAGGGTCCTCAGCTAGTGGCCGGACTGCAGTTATCGTGCCCAGTACAATGTCCCGCACTGTATTCTCGGTTTAGCCACTCCACACTGCTCCGGTTGGAGAGCACACCTCCAGTTTGTGTCAAGGCTCGGTCCCTTTACGTGGTCAGAATAGCGCGCCAGTGCTGAGTGTCCATATGTTGCAGGGTCAGGCAGATTCCAAGTGCAACAGTGACGATGGCGTCGATCCCCAGGGAAGGCGCCCCCCGCCGACTGGTGTCCAGCCCCCCACCTCAGAGCAGGCTGACGACCCACAGCAGTAGCTCCTGTAGTGTAGTTCCTATTATCCCAATAGGCTCTGCGCATTGGAATAATACCTTCAATAGTATAGGCCTAGACCAGACGTTAACTAGGTCTACTACTGTCGATATTAGACTTAAAGTTTTGGGTTTTCCAGCTAGCTCAGAGTTCACTAGAAACTTTCTCGAATAGGCAAGGAGGAGTTGAACCTCCCTGGATAGACAAGAAGGGATTTAGTTTCTGACAACCATAGAACATGACAACTTTGCTCTCCCCTAATCAAGAGTGTATCTCTAGAGTCGTGTGAACAAAAGGCAATTTATTTTACTCAGTCAGTACGTGCATTCTTAGTCTCACCAGATTGTAGAGAAAAGGAAGAGACGGGCGTGTTCAATAAAAGATGTTATTTATTGATCAGTCTCTTTTCTCATACAAGAGAAATGGATCGATATTATTGCAATACTTATGGTTAAGTAAAGTGCATACATTAAAAGCAGAAGTATAAAATAATACTGTAAAAACATTGATATGGTTTCTAAGCCATATGATGGTTTAAAATGGATAAAATGAATTACATACACATATACATTTGACTAATCGTACTCAACTGGTGTTTCTAACTACGCCTACCCCGTGTACCTGACCTAAGCCTAATACGTGGGCGGGAATAGAAAGTTACAGTTTAAGTTAAGTTTGTTTTGCCAAGTGACTGACTAAAGAATTCTCTGCAAGGGGTTATTCAGTTCTGTACCTGGAATCTAGGATGAATGAGGGATGGTATCTCTCGTCTCGATATTCCAGGCTGCCTGCGAGGGCTACCCGGAAGCGCCGGAGCTGGATTTCTCGGCAGGAGAAAAAGACAGCTTCTCGTTCTCAGCGCGTCAGGAAGGCGGGGCTGCGCCAGCGGGGTCTGCTCTGCTCTGGGCTTCGGCAAGTCTGGCTGCTTCGATCTCGTCACCACCGCGTGTGTTTGCATAGGGCAATATCGGTAATATTTATACCTTTAAGGTGCCGAGATTGACGTAAGGATGGACATAGATACGTCAATAAGGATGTCATACGACCAGGTCGTTAGCACATTCTTTTGCTGAAGTTCTCGGTGAAATCAAAACAATGGCCGCAGGGTTTTTCCCAGGTCTGTCATAGGTTTGATTTGTTTTGAGAACTCCGTATGCCTTATCAGGGGCTGGAGGAATATCGCTTGTCTAATTAGATGACAAGCGTTATGACCTAATCAGATAACACGTTCCTGTGCCGTAGTGTGGCTTTATCAGATAACGGTTCCTGCATCATGGGGGTTTTCTGCCTCATGGGATGGCTGCTAGTTAACTTGTTAACCAGAATAGGGTCAGGAATAGGAGGGATCGATACAGAACCTATAGGAATACATCACACCCACTCCACGCTAACTATGGACATATTTACTAATCTATGCATAGTAAAACATACTGTAGAGTATCGTGTATACCTTACCACCCCAAAATACATAAATGCATTTTGAAATTATCAAATATACGGAAAAAACAAAGTCATATGTAATATATGCACTCAAGCTGTAGAATAATGCTAAAGTAATTACGCATATCTATACATTATCACTAATTTGTATATGAGAATTTACACATAAAATGGCTCTTAATACAGAAAAAAGGTTCGAGACCATTCCATCACAGAATAAAATAATTATGAACATACCAGCGGGCAGCTAATGTCTATGAACTATCTAAAATTAGAAATTTTAGTTCTCTAAGAATAGTTCTTACTTTAAGCAGAAGATAGTGTCCCGAAAAATTCGAAAAATATTTTGGGGCTGCTGAAAAAAAAATTGCTGTCCGTGAACTGGAGGGAAAATTGTTCATGGTATTTTGCTTTTCTAGTTGAAGGTCAAATTCAGGGAACGCCGTGTACGAGCTTGCTCAAAAGTCTCTATTTCTGCTCTGGTGAGAACATCATATCATTTAGACTCTCGAAAAAGTTGTCAACAGCTTCCTGGGAGAGTTCCACTAACTCGGAAATAGGTGTAACCATGCATTCGTGCGCATGATTGTCTCCATTGACATTTTGATTAGTATTGCTGACAGAAGGTCGTACCTGATCGATGCCGCTTTCATCTTGAACTTCACTACCCCTTAATCGTAGTGGTGAAGCTTCCACGAATGCCGTCATCAGGATTGGTAGCCTTTGAGGGCAGCACAAAGCATGAGCCTTTATTGGACTCAACAATGTTTCTGCATCCATTGGCGCATCTGATTGTAGCGTCAGACAGGTGTCTAACACGCATTCTTCTCCGCATAGCAGGCACTTTAATACAGGTAAAACACATCGCTGCCACATTGGTCGAAACGAAAGAAACCAAGTCATGTTCAGGTCTCTAAGCCGGGATAGTCCCAGGATTTTTGATATCCGGTCCCGGTATCCAATGGCTAGGATTGTTTCTTCCCTTGTCGCAGGTGTTTTGTCTGTGACATGGTTTGCCATAACGAAATATAAGGACTAAGAATAGGATTCCTGCAATTAGTCCTAAAATGAGGGGAAGTCCGCCAAAAATCGAATGGATGAAATCTGGAAAAATACCCAGTATGGCTTTGAATGGTGTTAATGCCATCGAAAATACTGTCTTAAATACTTTTGAGACTCCACTGGTATCAGAAATATTTAAGATTTCATTCAGGATTTCTGCGAAATGTATGGGGGAATTAGTTGATAACAATGAATGTATCTCTGCAGTCGTCCTTGCGACTAGGAGATCATACGTTTCTTTTGATGACGTGAGCCTTGTCGGCGTCTGAAGAAGCACTGTTTTCATTCTGCTTAAAGTATCTATTCGAATAGAAGTAATTTTCAAGTTGGGCCATGCCCTTGCCTCCCTGTCTGGAAGGGAGCTGGGGAACAATAAGCGTCCACAGCACTTGATCTTCGCAGTCGTAGTTACGAGATAAGGAGTCCCGGGCATAAGACTACAGCATCTGCGGTCCACAATTAGAATGTAACTCCCATTATAGAGTCTTTGAAAGAATGGTTCTATCTCTGTTGCAGGTGTGCCTAGCTGGTGACATGAAAGGTTATTTGAGTTCCCTTCACAGGCTCCATGCAAACTAATTTCATTACACAGAAGTGTACCGCTTAGTGACATCGCACAATTATTGCCACTAAGAAACACTTTCTGTCCTTTATTACTGACACATGCATGTGAATAGGGCAAGTTCCATGTTGTTTTAATGTACCCTTTTCCCAATTTTTCGTACATGCCAGCCTGTATATATTTTTGGCAGTATTGAAACCTGAAGGTTGATATTGGAATATTAATTATCCCATGTATTATCCATTCACTGACAGGTCGTTCTGACATTGTCACTGGTAATCTCTCGAGTTTCTCAATGCTCAGGATTGTATAATCAGCACCCTTTTGTGCCATACTGATTTGTTTATCAGTAAGGTTAAAGATATTGAATAGTGACGTTGTGTTGATTAAACGCCAAGGCACATAGCCTGAACGCAGATTTTGTAACGTCCAGCCAAGCTGTACAATAGAACGCAATTGAGACTGACCGTGTTGTAACAACAGTAAGTCTTGCGATAATATGTCGATTGCTGAAGACACAATGCTGTCCAAAGAAAAAATTCTGGAGGACAGAGTCATTAACCCATTGTCCACTACTGAAAGTGATTTTTCCAAATTAATACGGTCAATTTCCCGTATTCTTTCTGCTGTCTCAATTTGAGTCACCTTCCAGGCCTCGTTGTATGCTGCGTATACAGAGGCTGCTATGAAACGTTTTTGACGCTGTTTGCGCGGTCCCATAATGAAATCACGCAAGTCAGCACCATCAGTAAGTAAAGTTAGGTGTTGCTTAATTTCTGCCAGTGTGGAAGTTTGTAGCCATTGAAGGCATAATTTGCCCACACTGTAGGTGGTTATTATTCCTGGGTGTTGTCTTTGGGAATATCTAGGGTCTGGCCTGGTCATTTTGAACCCCTGTGTTTTGTTCAGGAATCTGTCTTGACAGTTATTAGTATCTGTGGGCCAGATCAACCACTGTTTCCAATCTGGATGTGTTCTGTTTTGGTTTAATACATAATTTACGTCTATCTCTTCATCTGTAGAACTATTGCTGTTCATTGTTGGTTTTGGAATAGACGGTTTATTTAAGTCTTTGATTTTGGCTAAGCCAAGACAGGTAGTTTGTTGAACAGTGTCATTTAAAAATATAATTTGTTCTGGCATCATGCAGGCTCTAAACAAAGATTCTATACCCTGTACTTGCCATTCTTTTGTACCCCAAACACTCTTTACTTCAACATTTTTGTCCCAATAATCAAAACCAAAAGTATTCATTTGTTCAAAGAATGAGTCTGAATATATCAATTATTTCGTGTTTGTTATCATGGTCTTTGTCCCTGTCTTATTTGACAATTTGAAATAAAATGTTTCAGCATTACTTATGTTAAAACCTGAAAAGTATGAATATTTGTCGTAAATGGTTCTTGAGCTTCCTTTTGGAGGTGTTGCACAATGTTCCCATTGATTATAATTTAAAACATTTCTAGGTTGTGCAGATCTATGTAGAAAATGGTTACCATAGTGGTTATAACAGTACATACTATCATAATTTGTAGAACCCTGCAAATAATCATGTTTGGTAAATTTAGCAGACATCACTAAGTCAGACATCATATTATTTATACTTTCAAAGTCCCAATCATCAGCAAATGAGCTTGGTTTTACAAAGTCACTCAACGAGATCTTAATTTGGTGTGGATATTTCAGGATTTCAACCGGACCATAGATTTCGTAGTCAGTGTTGTCCCATGCTACCCCACCCGGTATAGGATTGGCTGTGAAGTTGACTGAAGAAAGTTCTCTTTTCTCGACGTGTGAAGATGTGTGTGGTTTGAGGATCAAGTTGATTTTCTGACTTGCTGTGTCCATTTTAGCATATTTTCCCTCAATGAAGCGTCCCAACGTTAGTATCATGATGAGCCAAAGTATGAGGATAAATGCACCAAAACCCACCCAAAATTCAATCCATGGAGAAATCAGATATGTTTCTTTCAGTTGTTTCAAAAGTACTTTAACTTTATCTTTAAAGGTTTTTGTTGATGGCTGTGTTTTTGATTCAGTGAAGCCTTCAGAGGAATCATCGAAGTTTATGAAGTAGCCGGATGCAGTTCTGTCAATTGTTCCAATTGCTTCAGGATTACTGTTTCTTGCATAGTCGTTTGTTACTTCATTATAGATTGGTGTGTCTCTGCTAAATGTTTTTATTTGGGTTTTCAGAGGTCTAAGTTCCATTGCAGTGTTGCATAGTCCTTGTTGTAGTTCTGTAGGCGTTGTGATCAGCCTCTTAGATTGAACCTCTGTGTTTGTAGCAAATCTTGGTGTTCTACTACTTATCGGGAGTCCACTTGGCCTACTATTTGTTATCGGCCACATGATTGTGGTTTTACCAGGTCGATGGATACAACTCGGTTCTCCTTTTTACCAGCAAGCGGCGGTAGTACAACTGATCTTGTCCCGTTGACAGACAAGACAGGAACTGCTTTTCTGTAAGAAGGCCCAAATTCCTTCTTTACCGCTATCTTTTCTCTGACTACATCCCCGACTTTTGGAATCCAGACAGGTCTTGCTGGGACAGGTGGTGGTTCTTCAGTGGTTGTTGGCTGCTGTTTCAACTTTATGTTGCTCAGGTCTTTTCTTGTTTCATTTAAGTCCTGCAAAATAGCCAAACGATCTTTGATATCAAAGCTTTTTTCCTTCACCACTGAAGTTTGACTATCGAGGTCTAAGACTAACATCCTAGTTCCAAATAATAATTCGTACGGACTGAATCCCTTCAGAGAATTTCTTGGCAGGTTATTTAGACTACGTTGGACACTTATTAGATGTTTGACCCACCCAGCTCCCGAACCTAATATCCTTTCTGTTATAGATAGCTTTATGCCTTGGTTTTTTCTTTACACCATCCCGTATCCCTCAGGAAGGAAGTGAGAAGATTCCCGCTGTGCTATGCTCATTTGGCCATGTTTCCCCTCAGGCTGGAGGGCTAGAGTGAAAACAATGGTCAAACGTAGCATGCTCTTAGCGTATATGCCATTTAGACTCGCAAATCTTTGTATAACAGTCCAGACGTCAGCCGAGTGCTGGTGATCTACATTATAAGTGGAAACTAGCCTGTATATGTTAATCGGCCGCTTTGCTTTTTACTGTTGATCTTTTCTGGAGTGAAACGACACGGTATTACACCGTTTCTCTCACCACTGCGATTTCTGTTGCAGTTTGGGCAGTTCTTTACAAACATGGTGTGATGCAGGCTCATGCCTGGCCACCAGTACCTTGATTGTAATTCTTCCAGAGAATCTTTTAGTTTGAGGTGTCTGAGACCCTCACCCATATGCGCGTCTGCAATTAACAAGTTTCTCCTGTCCATGTTTGGAATCACTCTATCCCCCACTCCAGGGATTCGAGCAAAAGGGACGGAGTTTGCATCGATTATGTATGTATAATTGAGTGGATAGTTGATCGGTAGCGCTGAGCAGTCGCCTTTTGATGACGTTTTCACCGCCAGCACTGTTTCACCGTCAATATACTTCACTGTACGCTTTTTTCTAGCTACGGAAGCCAATTTAGTTGCTACCGCTGTGGCTGTCTCAGCCAATGAATTCCCTGCAACGTGAACGCCATCACGCTGATGACTCAGTGAGTGTGTCACGTGAGTCTTTGGTAGTTCTTTTTGTAAAAGAGCTATTTGTTCCCAAAGCAGTTTCTGCTTTATTGTTGCATCTGTGTCATCTTTGTAACCGTTTTGAATCCATGTCTGCAAATCGTTGTTATATGATTTGACGCAGTAATATGAATCGGACACTATAAGTGTCGGGAATTCGCGATCCGCATTATCTACCGCCATTTTCAATGCTATTATTTCAGTCTGTTGTTCTGAATTAGTTTCTACTGAGTGTGTTTTTGTTAATAGAGGTCTTAGTTTACCTCCGCGCCACACTTCTTTTGTAATCTCACATGTGGGGTTGTATGCTTGTTCTCCCCAAACGGAGGGTTGAGCATGTCCGTCTGTATAGATTACACATGCGTATTGTCGTAAGGGCAGAATGTCGATTGGCAGAGGGAATGTTCTTTCATAGTCTAGATTTTTTAGTTCCTCTAGTTCTGGATCAAAGTAGTAGTATACTTTGTCCGTTGTAATTGAATTCACCCATTGTATCCATTCCGGGTTCAATGTTGTTGTTGGTAAATTACACGGTGTTGTTAATGCCTCAAAGGCTGATTCTGCTGTTCTGACTGTGATACGTCTACCGTCAGCTTGATCTTTTTCTCTAGCTATTGTGGTTTGAACTGCATGAACAATGTTTTCTTTAAGGCTGAATTTCTTTTCAGCTTCTGTGTACAAGTGTGATTTGAATGCATTTGGTACCTTTTCTCCCTCATTAGAGGTCAGGTATGGGAATCCGCATCTTCCTGGGATGACTCGAATCACAAGATTGCGTGTGTTATCACGTGTTTCTAATTTTGTTTTAATTAACATGTCTGTTTGTAAGGATCTCAGAATTTCTGTGTGTATTTGAGTCCAATTGGTTCTTTTAAAATCTGGTTTTATTAGATCATAAAGGGGTTTGACCCTTTCTGCGTAATTTGCAATGTATGTTCTTCCGAAATTTAGGAAGCCTAGAATTGACTGTAGGTTTTTTAGTGTTCTAGGTGCTTGGAGTACGGCACATTTCTCTAGGAAATTGTCAGCCAGGCTTTTGCCTTCACTTGATAATTCATATCCTAAGAACAGGACTGTTAGATGGGCAATTCTGGATTTTTTAAAGTTGAATTTGTAACCCTCTGCTGCGTACCCAAGTATTATGGTGTTCACTCTCTTCAAGTGAGTATCCAAGTCATCATCTGTTAAGTATATGTCGTCGACATACGATAATGCTTCGTCATCATATGTTTGTAGTAATTCTGTTACTCTCGCTGAGAATACCCCTGGGCTATTCTTGTACCCCTGGGCTAACCGACAGAATTGTTTTTGAGTGCCATTTATTGAGAACGCAGACAAATATCTGCTCTCTGGTGCTATGTTTTGACAAAAGAATCCATTAGAGATGTCTAATGTTGTTTTGTATTTTTTGCGCACTATGTTATTCATTAGTGCAGCACTATGCGAGTTTTGTACTGCAAAAGTTTTGCAACATGAGTTAAGGTGTCGGTAATCCAAAACTAGACGATATGAATTGTCTGGTTTGGAGACCGGAAACAAAGGGTTGTTCATTTGTGAGGTGCAGGTTTCAATCACCCCCTGGTATTCTAGCTGATCTAGGATTTCTTTTACCTGTTTTTTAGCTTCTTGCTTAATTGGGTACTGTCTTTGTGCAGTAGGTTGTGATTTTAACTGGATTTTGTGAGGAGGAGAGTCCTCATCCCATCCTACATGATTTTTATATAAAGCAGGAGCTAGAGCTACTGCCCACTTTCTGCCAAGTGTATATTTTTTATGAATTGGGATATGATTTGAGAAGGCAGGCATAATTATTTCTTCGCCATGAGGGCACTCCCTGACAAACTCTGGTGGCCAGTCTTTTTCAGCTAGAAGGATGTCATAGCCCTTGGAGAGATTATCCCAAAATAGTCCCCTTATTTTTCTAGTCTTATCCCCTTCTATACGTAATGTTATTTCATATATTTTGTGAGGTTTGCTAACTCTGGTGTCTGCAGTTTCCACTTGAAGATATTCATTCGTGTCCACTGTCTCCAGAAGATTCATAAGGACTTTGCGAGCTATGCTCACTTCTGCTGCGCTGTCTAGCATTGTCTGAGCCCATTCTCCGTTTTTCAGTTGTGTCCTCAGTATTCTCGGCATTGTTAACTACCTTGATACTGGCTACCTTCTTTTTTGGAAATTGTAGTTTCTTTTTTAGATGAGCAGGTTCCTTGTCTTTGGACTTGGCGTGCTCTTCTCTTTGTTCTGATCGTCCTCTTCTTTCCGATTTCTGCGAGGAAGTCTGAAAAGATTGAGAGGGACGTGTATCAATGTCTTGATATCTATCAGGCTTCTTTATATTATCCCTATTTCTAAGGTTATATCTTTTCCCAGAGGGGTCACTTTGGGGTGACCTGTGTCTTTGGTTCGGAGATTTTTCTCTCCGCCTAGGAGACCTTCCTCTGGACTGGAATTTCTTTTCTTTAGGATTGGATTGTTTGTTTCCCTCCCAGCTCTTTTTTTGTGATGTTGAATTATTATTAAAAAATATTTTTTCAGGACTTTCAATCAGTTGTGATTTTACTGGTATTCCACCTAAACTATCTCTACCTAGTTCCTCATAGGATTTTTCTATGATTCTGGCAATCTCAGCTGGTTGGTCTGCTATATCTGTCTCCTTTAACCTCTGGCGGATCGCCACGTTTGCTGCTTCTCCCTTTATGTTGGCTAATAATATAGCCGAGACCTGCTTGAAGTCTTTTAGTAATTTCATACCAAGAGTTAAAGCGGGTTCTGGACCGTATTCGCCTTGAATTTGTTTTAGCACATCTGGTATTACCGAAATGGATGGAACACCGTGCGTTTTTGTGTAGATGGAAGCAAAGACTGTACCCCAAGTGTCACAGTCCTTCACGTGTGGTGCGATTCCCATTGGAAGACAGATAGTCAGAATCCTGTGTTTTTCTAACGGGGTGGTGTCTGGAAACACAGCCTCTATTTGGGTGATTTTTTGTGCTAACCAGAATGGTATTTGTTCCCGTTTAGCTGGTACTTTACCTAGGCAGGATTGTATGTTCTGTGGTGTAATTTTATTTGTGTTCCCCTGGTGAGGGGTCAGCTGTGGAATTTTAATTGCTGGTTGAATTGTTGAAGTCCGCATTACATATTGGACTAATTGTCTATGTATTTTTATTAATTGTTTTAGTTGTACTAAAAGATCTGCTGCAGGCATTCTTTCGAAGTCTGGATGTGGTGTGTATCCGGCTAGTACCGGCCACGTTGCTCCTGGTCTACCTAAGGGACCGAGCCTGGTGATGTGATTATTATGTTTTAGGGCGCCATTAAATAAGAGCAGGTGCTCTTGAAATTTAAGTGGTACTTCCACCTCCTCGAAAGGAGTGTACGTATCAGGAGGTTCCTCTGTTTTGTAATAGTGGAAGTACTTTGTTACAGCATTTGCTGCTGGAAAATGTATCCATGAATAGTATACCTCTGTCTGCCGATATTCGAGTGCCTCAATTACGAATATGACTGTGCCACCTCTAGGTGTCAGTCCATTTTCTATAAGTTTTAAGGTTATAGATTTCCTTTTGATGACCGGGATGAGTATTATATCCGGGTCTGTCTCTTGTATAGCAGTATCAGCTGCTGCGAGTTCAGTTGCTATTCTAACTGTCTCTCGTTCCTCATCACTGTCTACCATTTTACCGACAGGAAGGTTTTTTCTTTTGTTTGCAGATCAGGTTTCTTATGGAAACAAAGATTAGATGCACAATATTTTGGAACGGTGTATCCTTCAACGTTGACTAAACCAAGTACCATACATAGGAGTTTCCTCCTGCGAGGTTTGGCGGATATTACCTTTTACCCACTCCAGACGTCTTTGGAGTATTATGGGAAAAAAGGGGTCTGAGTGAAAAAGCATGACTGAGTTACTCTAAATGTCTTACGTTAGTTTTATCGCCCTTCCAAACGCGTTGGGCGCCATGTAGTGTAGTTCCTATTATCCCAATAGGCTCTGCGCATTGGAATAATACCTTCAATAGTATAGGCCTAGACCAGACGTTAACTAGGTCTACTACTGTCGATATTAGACTTAAAGTTTTGGGTTTGCCAGCTAGCTCAGAGTTCACTAGAAACTTTCTCGAATAGGCAAGGAGGAGTTGAACCTCCCTGGATAGACAAGAAGGGATTTAGTTTCTGACAACCATAGAACATGACAACTTTGCTCTCCCCTAATCAAGAGTGTATCTCTAGAGTCGTGTGAACAAAAGGCAATTTATTTTACTCAGTCAGTACGTGCATTCTTAGTCTCACCAGATTGTAGAGAAAAGGAAGAGACGGGCGTGTTCAATAAAAGATGTTATTTATTGATCAGTCTCTTTTCTCATACAAGAGAAATGGATCGATATTATTGCAATACTTATGGTTAAGTAAAGTGCATACATTAAAAGCAGAAGTATAAAATAATACTGTAAAAACATTGATATGGTTTCTAAGCCATATGATGGTTTAAAATGGATAAAATGAATTACATACACATATACATTTGACTAATCGTACTCAACTGGTGTTTCTAACTACGCCTACCCCGTGTACCTGACCTAAGCCTAATACGTGGGCGGGAATAGAAAGTTACAGTTTAAGTTAAGTTTGTTTTGCCAAGTGACTGACTAAAGAATTCTCTGCAAGGGGTTATTCAGTTCTGTACCTGGAATCTAGGATGAATGAGGGATGGTATCTCTCGTCTCTGGTCTCGATATTCCAGGCTGCCTGCGAGGGCTACCCGGAAGCGCCGGAGCTGGATTTCTCGGCAGGAGAAAAAGACAGCTTCTCGTTCTCAGCGCGTCAGGAAGGCAGGGCTGCGCCAGCGGGGTCTGCTCTGCTCTGGGCTTCGGCAAGTCTGGCTGCTCCGATCTCGTCACCACCGCGTATGTTTGCATAGGGCAATATCGGTAATATTTATACCTTTAAGGTGCCGAGATTGACGTAAGGATGGACATAGATACGTCAATAAGGATGTCATACGACCAGGTCGTTAGCACATTCTTTTGCTGAAGTTCTCGGTGAAATCAAAACAATGGCCGCAGGGTTTTTCCCAGGTCTGTCATAGGTTTGATTGGTTTTGAGAACTCCGTATGCCTTATCAGGGGCTGGAGGAATATCGCTTGTCTAATTAGATGGCAAGCGTTATGACCTAATCAGATAACACGTTCCTGTGCCGTAGTGTGGCTTTATCAGATAACGGTTCCTGCATCATGGGGTTTTTCTGCCTCATGGGATGGCTGCTAGTTAACTTGTTAACCAGAATAGGGTCAGGAATAGGGGGGATCGATACAGAACCTATAGGAATACATCACACTCCATGGTGTCTCCAACGTGTATAGCGTCTGCAATACGCTCCCAGGTGCCAGCCCCTTCTGGTAGCTTCCACTGCGGGCACTTGTGTCAGGGTCCAGGGGGTCAGTCTTTTGTTCCTCCCCCACTAATCACCTGTGGGGTCCCGATGTTGGTCGCCCCTACACGAGGACGTCAGGGCCCCCAGCGCGAGCAGCCCGGGCTCAGGATGAGTGTGCCGGCCCCACTCCCAAGATGGCGTCCGATGGCATTGCAGGGGGGGGGAGGGGGCACCCTCCGGGTCGCGGACCTCTGTACTCCGCAGTTCTCACGTTCAGGCCGCTCGCTCCGGCAGGCCAGGGTGGCTCGTCCTCCCGGGGGCTAGCAGGTGCAATGTGCAGGGCCGGAGTGACCCTCGCCGAAGTTCCACGGGGAGAGGGGGAAAGGTGGGGGATTTCCACCTCGCCGAGGCCGGAGAGGGCGCACTTCCGCCGGGACCCCTCTGGCACGCAAGGCCGATGTCTCCTGGTAGGCGCAGGCCGCAAGTCGGTAGCGCCGGATGGAGCAGTTCCCGGTCTCCAATTTTCACCGGGATTGGATCGGGCAGTGCCTCACAGGTTCTCGAGCTGGCGCCGCTACTTCGGGCAGGCGATTATACGGATGAGTGATCGGATTTTACCAAAGGGCCGCTATGCCGTGGGGAGCTCCCGAATCAAGCTGCCGCCATGCTCGGCAGTTGGCCACGCCCCCAATCAGTAGTGTTTTAACGATGTTTGGTTTTCCCCCCTACCTGAATTAATCCTCTCTTCCTATCTGTAGCAAACTAAGCCATCTTGTAAAACAATTGCTATAATTAGCTAAGGTTAAAGAACAAAGAGCAATGAAATCTGGGCCCCAAAAGAAAATGACAATGATATGTCTTGAGGCTGTGAAATGGTACCCACCTAAATTAAGCAGGGAGGCACTCTCTGTGACCAGGTAAGCCAAATTCTCCAGCAACTATTTATATTAAAAGAATATCTTGTTATCCTTGGTGTCAGGAATACTAACTAAAGTCTTCTATATTTATATTTACAGGAACTTACCATTCAGGTACCCAAACACAGAAAAAGGCAGATCCTCAGAGACGACAGAACATTACTAAGGTAGATTCTCCTTACCTCATAATTAAATAATTATCTTTAGGTGCAAAAGCACAGTTAACGTACTGATGGCGGATTTTCTTTAGTTTTTTTCTCTTTAGGTGAACTATAGGAAAACTGGAGCAGGAGCTGTCTCCAAAAAAAGAAGCGGAGTGGAGTCCAGAGGGCAGGAGCACTATCAAGGACACTGCCTAGCTCAAGTCAGAAGAAAAAGGAGACCAGGAAGAAGGAGCCAAGCCGAAGACACAGGCCAGCTTGTGACAGAAGAAGGAGGAGAGCAGGAAGAATGAGCCACGCCAAAGACTATGCTGAGTAAGCGACGGAAGGAGGAGAGGAAACTGAGAGCCTGCAAGGGAACAGAACAGCCCCACAAGAGAACTTGTGGGAAACCCGGAAGCAGAATAGCAAACCCCGAGAATGCTAGAATGCGAAGTTCTCTATTGGGGGAGCAGGTGAGTCCTATACTCCTCCCCTGCCTATTCCCGCCCATTACTGAAGGTGAAATCAACAGGCTCGACAGTGCCTGGGTAAATGGATGAGTGCAAGGGTAGTACCAGAGTGATTGACAGTGTGCATGTGTAGTGCCTTGGTGAATGGGTAATATGTGAGTGAATACATTGGTGCAATGGTAGTGCCAGGGTGAAAGGATGAGTGCATTGGTAGTGCATGAGTGAATGGAAGGATGCAACAGTAGAGCCTGGTTCAACGGATGACTTCATGAGTAGTGCCTGAGTGAATGAAAGTTTGCATAGATACACCCTGAGTGAATGGATGAGTGCAAAGGTAGTGACTGGATGATTGGATGTATGCAGGGGTAGTGCTTGGCTAAACAGATGAATGCATAGGTAGTGCCTGTCAAACTCTTACCTATGTTTTCACAGGAACGACAAGCAAGATGCAAACGCCCAACTTATCCTTGTCACCTTGTGCCCAACAGTATCAAAACGCCATTAGTGAACCGAGGAAGAGGGGATAAAAAATGATTAAACAAAATAAACATTCCACGAAGTCACTTCTCAAACTTAAGGTTAGTCATTCAGGAAGTTTACTAAATGTAAAAACAAAAGTACATTGAGTATATTATACAATAAAGGAAAGGAATCAGTAGTGTTTTAACGATGTATGGTTTTCCCCCCTACCTGAATAAATCCTCTCTTCCTAGCTGTAGCAAATTAAGCCATCTTGTAAAACAATTGCTATAATTAGCTACGGTTAAAGAACAAAGAGCAATGAAATCTGGGCCCCAAAAGAAAATGACAATGATATGTCTTGAGGCTGTGAAATGGTACCCACCTAAATTAAGCTGGGAGGCACTCTCTGTGACCAGGTAAGCAAAATTGTCCAGCAACTAATTATATTAAAAGAATATCTTGTTATCCTTAGTGTCAGGAATACTAACTAAAGTCTTCTATATTTATATTTACAGGAACTTACGATTCAGGTACCCAAACACAGAATAAGGCAGATCCTCAGAGACAACAGAAAATTACTAAGGTAGATGCTCCTTACCTCATAATTAAATAATTATCTTTAGGTGCAAAAGCACAGTTAACGTACTGATGGCGGATTTTCCTTAGTTTTTTCTCTTTAGGTGAACTATAGGAAAACTGGAGCAGGAGCTGTCTCCAAAACAAGAAGCGGAGTGGAGTCCAGAGGGCAGGAGCACTGTCAAGGACACTACCTAGCTCAAGTCAGAAGAAAAAGGAGACCAGGAAGCAGGAGCCAAGCCGAAGACACAGGCGAGCTTGTGACAGAAGAAGGAGGAGAGCAGGAAGAATGAGCCACGCCAAAGACTATGTTGAGTACGCGACGGAAGGAGGAGAGGACACTGAGAGCCTGCGAGGGAACAGAACAACCCCGCAAGAGAACTTGTAGGAAACCCGGAAGCAGAATAGCAAACCCCCAGAATGCTAGAATGCAAAGTTCTCTATTGGGGGTGCAGGTGAGTCCTATACTCCTCCCCTGCCTACTCCCGCCCATTACTGAAGGTGGGATCAACAGGCTCGACAGTGCCTGGGTAAATGGATGAGTGCAAGGGTAGTACCAGAGTGATTGAATGTGTGCATGTGTAGTGCCTTGGTGAATGGGTAGAATGTGAGTGAATGCATGGGTGCAATGGTAGTTCCAGGGTGAAAGGATGAGTGCATTGGTAGTGCATGAGTGAATGGAGAGATGCAACAGTAGAGCCTGGTTCAACGGATGACTTCATGAGTAGTGCCTGAGTGAATGAAAGTTTGCATAGATACACCCTGAGTGAATGGATGAGTGCAAAGGTAGTGACTGGATGATTGGATGTGTGCAGGGGTTGTGCTTGGCTAAACAGATGAATGCATAGGTAGTGCCTGTCAAACTCTTACCTATGTTTCCACAGGAACGACAAGCAAGATGGAAACGCCCAACTTATCCTTGTCACCTTGTGCCCAACAGTATCAAAACGCCATTAGTGTACCGAGGAAGAGGGGATAAAAAATGATTAAACAAACGAATCATTCCACGAAGTCTCTTCTCAAACTTAAGGTTAGTCATTCAGGAAGTTTACTAAATGTAAAAACAAAAGTACATTGAGTATATTATACAATAAAGAAAAGGAATCAGTAGTGTTTTAATGGTGTTTGTTTTTTCCCCCTACCTGAATTAATCCTCTCTTCCTATCTGTAGCAAATTAAGCCATCTAGTAAAACAATTGCTATAATTAGCTAAGGTTAAAGAACAAAGAGCAATGAAATCTGGGCCCCAAAAGAAAATGACAATGATATGTCTTGAGGCTGTGAAATGGTACCCACCTAAATTAAGCGGGGAGGCACTCTCTGTGACCAGGTAAGCAACATTCTCCAGCAACTAATTATATTAAAAGAATATCTTGTTATCCTTAATGTCAGGAATACTAACTAAAGTCTTCTATATTTATATTTACAGGAACTTACCATTCAGGTACCCAAACACAGAAAAAGGCAGATCCTCACAGACGACAGAACATTACTAAGGTAGATGCTCTTTACCTCATAATTAAATATTTATCTTTGCATGCAAAAGCACAGTTAACGTACTGATGGCGGATTTTCTTTAGTTTTTTCTCTTTAGGTGAACTATAGGAACTGGAGCAGGAGCTGTCTCCAAAACAAGAAGCGGAGAGGAGTCCAGAGGGCAGGAGCACTGTCAAGGACACTGCCTAGCTCAAGTCAGAAGAAAAAGGAGACCAGGAAGCAGGAGCCAAGCCGAAGACACAGGCGAGCTTGCGACAGAAGAAGGAGGAGAGCAGGAAGAATGAGCCATGCCAAAGACTATGCCGAGTGCGCGACGGAAGGAGGAGAGGACACTGAGAGCCTGCGAGGGAACAGAACAACCCCACAAGAGAACTTGTAGGAAACCCGGAAGCAGAATAGCAAACCCCCAGAATGCTAGAATGCGAACGTCTCTATTGGGGGAGCAGGTGAGTCCTACACTCCTCCCCTGCCTATTCCCGCCCATTACTGAAGGTGGGATCAACAGGCTCAACATTGCCTGGGTAAATGGATGAGTGCAAGGGTAGTACCAGAGTGATTGAATGTGTGCATGTGTAGTGCCTTGGTGAATGGGTAGTATGTGAGTGAATGCATGGGTGCAATGGTAGTTCCAGGGTGAAAGGATGAGTGCATTGGTAGTGCATGAGTGAATGGAGGGATACAACAGTAGAGCCTGGTTCAACGGATGACTTCATGAGTAGTGCCTGAGTGAATTAAAGTTTGCATAGATACACCCTGAGTGAATGGATGAGTGCAAAGGTAGTGACTGGATGATTGGATATATGCAGGGGTAGTACTTGGCTAAACAGATGAATGCATAGGTAGTGCCTGTCAATCTCTTACCTATGTTTCCACAGGAACGACAAGCAAGATGCAAACGCCCAATTTATCCTTCTCACCTTGTGCCCAACAGTATCAAAATGCCATTAGTGAACCGAGGAAGAGGGGATAAAAAATTATTAAACAAAAGAATCATTCCACGAAGTCTCTTCTCAAACTTGAGGTTAGTCATTCAGGAAGTTTACTAAATGTAAAAATAAAAGTACATTGAGTATATTATACAATAAAGAAAAGGAATCAGTATTGTTTAAACGATGTTTGGTTTTCCCCCCTACCTGAAATAATCCTCTCTTCCTATCTGTAGCAAATTAAGCCATCTTGTAAAACAATTGCTATAATTAGCTAAGGTTAAAGAACAAAGAGCAATGAAATCTGGGCCCCAAAAGAAAATGACAATGATATGTCTTGAGGCTGTGAAATGGTACCCACCTAAATTAAACAGGGAGGCACTCTCTGTGACCAGGTAAGCACAATTCTCCAGCAACTAATTATATTAAAAGAATATCTTGTTATCCTTAATGTCAGAAATACTAACTAAAGTCTTCTATATTTATATTTACAGGAACTTTCCATTCAGGTACCCAAACACAGAAAAAGGCAGATCCTCAGAGACGACAGAACATTACTAAGGTAGATGCTCCTTACCTCATAATTAAATAATTATCTTTAGGTGCAAAAGCACAGTTAACGTACTGATGGTGGATTTTTTTTAGTTTTTTCTCTTTAGGTGAACTATAGGAAAACTGGAGCAGGAGCTGTCTCCAAAAAAAGAAGCGGAGTGGAGTCCAGAGGGCAGGAGCACTGTTAAGGACACTGCCTAGCTCAAGTCAGAAGAAAAAGGAGACCAGGAAGCAGGAGCCAAGCCGAAGACACAGGCGAGCTTGCGACAGAAGAAGGAGGAGAGCAGGAAGAATGAGTCGCGTCAAAGACTATGCCGAGTACGCGATGGAAGGAGGAGAGGAAACTGAGAGCCTGCAAGGGAACAGAACAGCCCCACAAGAGAACTTGTAGGAAACCCGGAAGCAGAATAGCAAACCCCCAGAATGCTAGAATGCGAAGTTCTCTATTGGGGGAGCAGGTGAGTCATATACTCCTCCCCTGCCTATTCCGGCCCATTACTGAAGGTGGAATCAACAGGCTAGACAGTGCCTGGGTAAATGGGTGAGTGCAAGGGTAGTACCAGAGTGATTGAATGTGTGCATGTGTAGTGCCTTGGTGAATGGGTAGTATGTGAGTGAATGCATGGGTGCAATGGTAGTGCCAGGGTGAAAGGATGAGTGCATTGGTAGTGCATGAGTGAATGGAGGGATGCAACAGTAGAGCCTGGTTCAACGGATGACTTCATGAGTAGTGCCTGAGTGAATGAAAATTTTGCATAGATACACCCTGAGTGAATGGATGAGTGCAAAGGTAGTGACTGGATGATTGGATGTATGCAGGGGTAGTGCTTGGCTAAACAGATGAATGCATAGGTTGTGCCTGTCAAACTCTTATCTATGTTTCTACAGGAACGACAAGCAAGATGCAAACGCCCAATTTACCCTTGTCACCTTGTGCCTAACAGTGTCAAAAGGCCATTAGTGAACCTAGGAAGAGGGGATAAAAAATGATTAAACAAAAGAATCATTCCACAAAGTCTCTTCTCAAACTTAAGAATAGTCATTCAGGAAGTTTACTACATGTAAAAACAAAAGTACATTGAGTATATTATACAATAAAGAAAAGGAATCAGTAGTGTTTTAATGGTGTTTGGTTTTTCACCCTACCTGAATCAATCCTCCCTTCCTATCTGTCGCAAATTAAGCCATCTTGTAAAACAATTGCTATAATTAGCTAAGGTTAAAGAACAAAGAGCAATGAAATCTGGGCCCCAAAAGAAAATGACAATGATATGTCTTGAGGCTGTGAAATGGTACCCACCTAAATTAAGCGGGGAGGCACTCTCTGTGACCAGGTAAGCAACATTCTCCAGCAACAAATTATATTAAAAGAATATCTTGTTATCCTTAATGTCAGGAATACTAACTAAAGTCTTTTATATTTATATTTACAGGAACTTACCTTTCAGGTACCCAAACACAGAAAAAGGCAGATCCTCAGAGACGACAGAACATTACTAAGGTAGATGCTCCTTACCACATAAATAAATAATTATCTTTAGGTGCAAAAGCACAGTTAACGTACTGATGACGGATTTTCTTTAGTTTTTTCTCTTTAGGTGAACTATAGGAACTGGAGCAGGAGCTGTCTCCAAAACAAGAAGCGGAGTGGAATCCAGAGAGCAGGAGCACTGTCAAGGACACTGCCTAGCTCAAGTCAGAAGAAAAAGGAGACCAGGAAGCAGGAGCCAAGCCGAAGACACAGGCGAGCTTGCGACAGAAGAAGGAGGAGAGCAGGAAGAATGAGCCACGCCAAAGACTATGCCGAGTGCGCGACGGAAGGAGGAGAGGAAACTGAGAGCCTGCGAGGGAACAGAACAACCCCACAAGAGAACTTGTAGGAAACCCGGAAGCAGAATAGCAAACCCCCAGAATGCTAGAATGCGAAGTTCTCTATTGGGGGAGCAGGTGAGTCCTACACTCCTCCCCTGCCTATTCCCGCCCATTACTGAAGGTGGGATCAACAGGCTCAACATTGCCTGGGTAAATGGATGAGTGCAAGGGTAGTACCAGAGTGATTGAATGTGTGCATGTGTAGTGCCTTGGTGAATGGGTAGTATGTGAGTGAATGCATGGGTGCAATGGTAGTTCCAGGGTGAAAGGATGAGTGCATTGGAAGTGCATGAGTGAATGGAGGGATGCAACAGTAGAGCCTGGTTCAACGGATGACTTCATGAGTAGTGCCTGGATGAATTAAAGTTTGCATAGATACACCCTGAGTGAATGGATGAGTGCAAAGGTAGTGACTGGATGATTGGATGTATGCAGGGGTAGTGCTTGGCTAAACAGATGAATGCATAGGTAGTGCCTGTCAAACTCTTACCTATGTTTCCACAGGAACGACAAGCAAGATGCAAACGCCCAACTTATCCTTGTCACCTTGTGCCCAACAGTATCAGAAAGCCATTAGTGAACTGAGGAAGAGGGGATAAAAAATGATTAAACAAAAGAATCATTCCACGAAGTCACTTCTCAAACTTAAGGTTAGTCATTCAGGAAGTTTACTAAATGTAAAAACAAAAGTACATTGAGTATATTATACAATAAAGGAAATTAATCAGTAGTGTTTTAACGATGTTTGGTTTTCCCCCCTACCTGAATTAATCCTCTCTTCCTATCTGTTGCAAATTAAGCCATCTTGTAAAACAATTGCTATAATTAGCTAAGGTTAAAGAACAAAGAGCAATGAAATCTGGGCCCCAAAAGAAAATGACAATGATATGTCTTGAGGCTGTGAAATGGTCCCCACCTAAATTAAGCGGGGAGGCACTCTCTGTGACTAGGTAAGCAAAATTCTCCAGCAACTAATTATATTAAAAGAATATCTTGTTATCCTTAGTGTCAGGAATACTAACTAAAGTCTTCTATATTTATATTTACAGGAACTTACCATTCAGGTACCCAAACACAGAAAAAGGCAGATCCTCAGAGACGACAGAACATTACTAAGGTAGATGCTCCTTACCTCATAATTAAATAATTATCTTTAGGTGCAAAAGCACAGTTAACGTACTGATGGCGGATTTTCTTTAGTTTTTTCTCTTTAGGTGAACTATAGGAAAACTGGAGCAGGAGCTGTCTCCAAAAAAAGAAGCAGAGTGGAGTCCAGAGGGCAGGAGCACTATCAAGGACACTGCCTAGCTCAAGTCAGAAGAAAAAGGAGACCAGGAAGCAGGAGCCCAGCCGAAGACACAGGCCAGCTTGTGACAGAAGAAGGAGGAGAGCAGGAAGAATGAGCCACGCCAAAGACTATGCTGAGTACACGACGGAAGGAGGAGAGGAAACTGAGAGCCTGCAAGGGAACAGAACAGCCCCACAAGAGAACTTGTGGGAAACCCGGAAGCAGAATAGCAAACCCCCAGAATGCTAAAATGCGAAGTTCTCTATTGGTGGAGCAGGTGAGTCCTATACTCCTCCCCTGCCTATTCCCGCCCATTACTGAAGGTGGAATCAACAGGCTCGACAGTGCCTGGGTAAATGGATGAGTGCAAGGGTAGTACCAGAGTGATTGACTGTGTGCATGTGTAGTGCCTTGGTGAATGGGTAGTATGTGAGTGAATGCATGAGTGCAATGGTAGTGCCAGGGTGAAAGGATGAGTGCATTGGTAGTGCATGAGTGAATGGAGGGATGCAACAGTAGAGCCTGGTTCAACGGATGACTTCATGAGTAGTGCCTGAGCGAATGAAAGTTTGCATAGATACACCCTGAGTGAATGGATGTGTGCAAAGGTAGTGACTGGATGATTGGATGTATGCAGGGGTAGTGCTTGGATAAACAGATGAATGCATAGGTAGTGCCTGTCAAACTCTTACCTATATTTCCACAGGAACAACAAGCAAGATGCAAACACCCAATTTATTCTTGTCACCTTGTACCCAACAGTGTCAAAACGCTATTAGTGAACCGAGGAAGAGGGGATAAAAAATGATTAAACAAAAGAATCATTCCACAAAGTCTCTTCTCAAACTTAAGGTTAGTCATTCAGGAAGTTTACTAAATGTAAAAACAAAAGTACATTGAGTATATTATACAATAAAGAAAAGGAATCAGTAGTGTTTTAACGATGTTTGGTTTTCCCCACTACCTGAATTAATCCTCTCTTCCTATCTGTAGCAAATTAAGCCATCTTGTAAAACAATTGCTATAATTAGCTAAGGTTAAAGAACAAAGAGCAATGAAATCTGGGCCCCAAAAGAAAATGACAATGATATGTCTTGAGGCTGTGAAATGGCACCCACCTAAATTAAGCGGGGAGGCACTCTCTGTGCCCAGGTAAGCAAAATTCTTCAGGAACTAATTATATTAAAAGAATATCTTGTTATCCTTAGTGTCAGGAATACTAACTAAAGTCTTCTATATTTATATTTACAGGAACTTACCATTCAGGTACCCAAACACAGAAAAAGGCAGATCCTCAGAGACGACAGAACATTACTAAGGTAGATGCTCCTTACCACATAAATAAATAATTATCTTTAGGTGCAAAAGCACAGTTAACGTACTGATGGCGGATTTTCTTTCGTTTTTTCTCTTTTAGGTGAACTATAGGAACTGGAGCAGGAGCTGTCTCCAAAACAAGAAGCGGAGTGGAGTCCAGAGGGCAGGAGCACTGTCAAGGACACTGCCTAGCTCAAGTCAGAAGAAAAAGGAGACCAGGAAGCAGGAGCCAAGCCAAAGACACAGGCGAGCTTGCGACAGAAGAAGGAGGAGAGCAGGAAGAATGAGCCACGCCAAAGACTATGCCGAGTGCGCGACGGAAGGAGGAGAGGACACTGAGAGCCTGCGAGGGAACAGAACAACCCCACAAGAGAACTTGTAGGAAACCCGGAAGCAGAATAGCAAACCCCCAGAATGCTAGAATGCGAAGTTCTCTATTGGGGGAGCAGGTGAGTCCTACACTCCTCCCCTGCCTATTCCCGCCCATTACTGAAGGTGGGATCAACAGGCTCGACAGTGCCTGGGTAAATGGATGAGTGCAAGGGTAGTACCAGAGTGATTGAATGTGTGCATGTGTAGTGCCTTGGTGAATGGGTAGAATGTGAGTGAATGCATGGGTGCAATGGTAGTTCCAGGGTGAAAGGATGAGTGCATTGGTAGTGCATGAGTGAATGGAGAGATGCAACAGTAGAGCCTGGTTCAACGGATGACTTCATGAGTAGTGCCTGAGTGAATGAAAGTTTGCATAGATACACCCTGAGTGAATGGATGAGTGCAAAGGTAGTGACTGGATGATTGGATGTGTGCAGGGGTTGTGCTTGGCTAAACAGATGAATGCATAGGTAGTGCCTGTCAAACTCTTACCTATGTTTCCACAGGAACGACAAGCAAGATGCAAACGCCCAACTTATCCTTGTCACCTTGTGCCCAACAGTATCAAAACGCCATTAGTGAACCGAGGAAGAGGGGATAAGAAATGATTAAACAAAAGAATCATTCCACGAAGTCTCTTCTCAAACTTAAGGTTAATCATTCAGGAAGTTTACTAAATGTAAAAACAAAAGTACAATGAGTATATTATACAATAAAGAAAAGGAATCAGTAGTGTTTTAACGATGTTTGGTTTTCCCCCCTACCTGAATTAATCCTCTCTTCCTATCTGTAGCAAATTAAGCCATCTTGTAAAACAATTGCTATAATTAGCTAAGGTTAAAGAACAAAGAGCAATGAAATCAGGGCCCCAAAAGAAAATGACAATGATATGTCTTGAGGCTGTGAAATGGTCCCCACCTAAATTAAGCGGGGAGGCACTCTCTGTGACCAGGTAAGCAAAATTCTCCAGCAACTAATTATATTAAAAGAATATCTTGTTATCCTTAGTGTCAGGACTACTAACTAAAGTCTTCTATATTTATATTTACAGGAACTTACCATTCAGGTACCCAAACACAGAAAAAGGCAGATCCTCAGAGACGACAGAACATTACTAAGGTAGATGCTCCTTACCTCATAATTAAATAATTATCTTTAGGTGCAAAAGCACAGTTAACGTACTGATGGCGGATTTTCTTTTGTTTTTTCTCTTTAGGTTAACTATAGGAAAACTGGAGCAGGAGCTGTCTCCAAAACAAGAAGCGGAGTGGAGTCCAGAGGGCAGGAGCACTGTCAAGGACACTGTCTAGCTCAAGTCAGAAGAAAAAGGAGACCAGGAAGCAGGAGCCAAGCCGAAGACACAGGCCAGCTTGTGACAGAAGAAGGAGGAGAGCAGGAAGAATGAGCCACGCCAAAGACTATGCTGAGTACGCGACGGAAGGAGGAGAGGAAACTGAGAGCCTGCAAGGGAACAGAACAGCCCCACAAGAGAACTTGTGGGAAACCCGGAAGCAGAATAGCAAACCCCCAGAATGCTAGAATGCGAAGTTCTCTATTGGGGGAGCAGGTGAGTCCTATACTCCTCCCCTGCCTATTCCCGCCCATTACTGAAGGTTGTATCAACAGGCTCGACAGTGCCTGGGTAAATGGATGAGTGCAAGGGTAGTACCAGAGTGATTGACAGTGCGCATGTGCAGTGTCTTGGTGAATGGGTAATATGTGAGTGAATGCATTGGTGCAATGGTAGTGCCAGGGTGAAAGGATGAGTGCATTGGTAGTGCATGAGTGAATGGAAGGATGCAACAGTAGAGCCTGGTTCAACGGATGACTTCATGAGTAGTGCCTGAGTGAATGAAAGTTTGCCTAGATACACCCTGAGTGAATGGATGAGTGCAAAGGTAGTGACTGGATGATTGGATGTATGCAGGGGTAGTGCTTGACTAAACAGATGAATGCATAGGTAGTGCCTGTCAAACTCTTAGCTATGTTACCACAGGAACGACAAGCAAGATACAAACGCCCAATTTATCCTTGTCACCTTGTGCCCAACAGTATCAAAACGCCATTAGTGAACCAAGGAAGAGGGGATAAAAAATGATTAAACAAACGAATCATTCCACGAAGTCTCTTCTCAAACTTAAGGTTAGTCATTCAGGAAGTTTACTAAATGTAAAAACAAAAGTATATTGAGTATATTATACAATAAAGAAAAGGAATCAGTAGTGTTTTAACGATGTTTGGTTTTCCCCCCTACCTGAATTAATCCTCTCTTCCTATCTGTAGCAAATTAAGCCATCTAGTAAAACAATTGCTATAATTAGCTAAGGTTAAAGAACAAAGAGCAATGAAATCTGGGCCCCAAAAGAAAATGACAATGATATGTCTTGAGGCTGTGAAATGGTACCCACCTAAATTAAGCGGGGAGGCACTCTCTGTGTCCAGGTAAGCAAAATTCTCCATCAACTTATTATATTAAAGGAATATCTTGTTATCCTTAGTGTCAGGAATACTAACTAAAGTCTTCTATATTTATATTTACAGGAACTTACGATTCAGGTACCCAAACACAGAATAAGGCAGATCCTCAGAGACGACAGAAAATTACTAAGGTAGAAGCTCCTTACCTCGTAATTAAATAATTATCTTTAGGTGCAAAAGCACAGTTAACGTACTGATGGCCGATTTTCTTTAGTTTTTTCTCTTTAGGTGAACTATGGGAAAACTGGAGCAGGAGCTGTCTCCAAAACAAGAAGCGGAGTGGAGTCCAGAGGGCAGGAGCACTGTCAAGGACACTACCTAGCTCAAGTCAGAAGAAAAAGGAGACCAGGAAGCAGGAGCCAAGCCAAAGACACAGGCGAGCTTGTGACAGAAGAAGGAGGAGAGCAGGAAGAATGAGCCACGCCAAAGACTATGTCGAGTACGTGACGGAAGGAGGAGAGGACACTGAGAGCCTGCGAGGGAACAGAACAACCCCGCAAGAGAACTTGTAGGAACCCCGGAAGCAGAATAGCAAACCCCAGAATGCTAGAATGCAAAGTTCTCTATTGGGGGAGCAGGTGAGTCCTATACTCCTCCCCTGCCTATTCCCGCCCATTACTGAAGGTGGGATCAACAGGCTCGACAGTGCCTGGGTAAATGGATGAGTGCAAGGGTAGTACCAGAGTGGTTGAATGTGTGCATGTGTAGTGCCTTGGTGAATGGGTAGAATGTGAGTGAATGCATGGGTGCAATGGTAGTTCCAGGGTGAAAGGATGAGTGCATTGGTAGTGCATGAGTGAATGGAGAGATGCAACATTAGAGCCTGGTTCAACGGATGACTTCATGAGTAGTACCTGAGTGAATGAAAGTTTGCATAGATACACCCTGAGTGAATGGATGAGTGCAAAGGTAGTGACTGGATGATTGGATGTGTGCAGGGGTTGTGCTTGGCTAAACAGATGAATGCATAGGTAGTGCCTGTCAAACTCTTACCTATGTTTCCACAGGAACGACAAGCAAGATGCAAACGCCCAACTTATCCTTGTCACCTTGTGCCCAACAGTATCAAAACGCCATTAGTGAACCGAGGAAGAGGGGATAAAAAAGGATTAAACAAAAGAATCATTCCACGAAGTCTCTTCTCAAACTTAAGGTTAGTCATTGAGGAAATTTACTAAATGTAAAAACAAAAGTACATTGAGTATATTATACAATAAAGAAAAGGAATCATTAGTGTTTTAACGGTGTTTGGTTTTTCCCCCTACCTGAATTAATCCTCTCTTCCTATGTGTAGCAAATTAAGCCATCTTGTAAAACAATTGCTATAATTAGCTAAGGTTAAAGAACAAAGAGCAATGAAATCTGGGCCCCAAAAGAAAATGACAATGATATGTCTCGAGGCTTTGAAATGGTACCCACCTAAATTAAGCGGGGAGGCACTCTCTGTGACCAGGTAAGCAAAATTCTCCTGCAACTAATTATATTAAAAGAATATCTTGTTATCCTTAATGTCAGGAATACTAACTAAAGTCTTCTATATTTATATTTACAGGAACTTACCATTCAGGTACCCAAACACAGAAAAAGGCAGATCCTCACAGACGACAGAACATTACTAAGGTAGATGCTCTTTACCTCATAATTAAATATTTATCTTTGCATGCAAAAGCACAGTTAACGTACTGATGGCGGATTTTCTTTAGTTTTTTCTCTTTAGGTGAACTATAGGAAAACTGGAGCAGGAGCTGTCTCCAAAAAAAGAAGCCGAGTGGAGTCCAGAGGGCAGGATCACTGTCAAGGACACTGCCTAGCTCAAGTCAGTAGAAAAAGGAGACCAGGAAGCAGGAGCCAAGCCGAAGACACAGGCGAGCTTGTGACAGAGGAAGGAGGAGAGCAGGAAGAATGAGCCACTCCAAAGACTATGCCGAGTATGCGACGGAAGGAGGAGAGGAAACTGAGAGCCTGCGAGGGAACAGAACAGCCCCACAAGAGAACTTGTAGGAAACCCGGAAGCAGAATAGCAAACCCCCAGAATGCTAGAATGCGAAGTTCTCTATTGGGGGAGCAGATGAGTCCTATACTCCTCCCCTGCCTATTCCCGCCCATTACTGAAGGTGGAATCAATAGCTCGACAGTGCCTGGGTAAATGGATGAGTGCAAGGGTAGTACCAGAGTGATTGAATGTGTGCATGTGTAGTGCTTTGGTGAATGGGTAGTATGTGAGTGAATGCATGAGTGCAATGGTAGTGCCAGGGTGAAAGGATGAGTCGATTGGTAGTGCATGAGTGAATGGAGGGATGCAACAGTAGAGCCTCGTTCAACGGATGACTTCATGAGTAGTGCCTGAGTGAATGAAAGTTTGCATAGATACACCCTGAGTGAATGGATGAGTGCAAAGGTAGTGACTGGATGATTGGATGTATGCAGGGGTAGTGCTTGGATAAACAGATTAATGCATAGGTAGTGCCTGTCAAACTCTTACCTATATTTCCACAGGAACGACAAGCAAGATGCAAACGCCCAATTTATCCTTGTCACCTTGTGCCCAACAGTATCAAAACGCCATTAGTGAACCAAGGAAGAGGGGATAAAAAATGATTAAACAAAATAATCATTCCACGAAGTCTCTTCTCAAATTTAAGGTTAGTCATTCAGGAAGTTTACTAAATGTAAAAACAAAAGTACATTGAGTATATTATACAATAAAGAAAAGGAATCAGTAGTGTTTTAATGGTGTTTGGTTTTTCCCCCTACCTGAATTAATCCTCTCTTCCTATCTGTAGCAAATTAAGCCATCTAGTAAAACAATTGCTATAATTAGCTAAGGTTAAAGAACAAAGAGCAATGAAATCTGGGCCCCAAAAGAAAATGACAATGATATGTCTTGAGGCTGTGAAATGGTACCCACCTAAATTAAGCGGGGAGGCACTCTCTGTGACCAGGTAAGCAACATTCTCCAGCAACTAATTATATTAAAAGAATATCTTGTTATCCTTAATGTCAGGAATACTAACTAAAGTCTTCTATATTTATATTTACAGGAACTTACCATTCAGGTACCCAAACACAGAAAAAGGCAGATCCTCCCAGACGACAGAACATTACTAAGGTAGATGCTCTTTACCTCATAATTAAATATTTATCTTTGCATGCAAAAGCACAGTTAACGTACTGATGGCGGATTTTCTTTAGTTTTTTCTCTTTAGGTGAACTATAGGAACTGGAGCAGGAGCTGTCTCCAAAACAAGAAGCGGAGAGGAGTCCAGAGGGCATGAGCACTGTCAAGGACACTGCCTAGCTCAAGTCAGAAGAAAAAGGAGACCATAAAGCAGGAGCCAAGCCGAAGACACAGGCGAGCTTGCGACAGAAGAAGGAGGAGAGCAGGAAGAATGAGCCATGCCAAAGACTATGCCGAGTGCGCGACGGAAGGAGGAGAGGACACTGAGAGCCTGCGAGGGAACAGAACAACCCCACAAGAGAACTTGTAGGAAACCCGGAAGCAGAATAGCAAACCCCCAGAATGCTAGAATGCGAAGTTCTCTATTGGGGGAGCAGGTGAGTCCTACACTCCTCCCCTGCCTATTCCCGCCCATTACTGAAGGTGGGATCAACAGGCTCAACATTGCCTGGGTAAATGGATGAGTGCAAGGGTAGTACCAGAGTGATTGAATGTGTGCATGTGTAGTGCCTTGTGAATGGGTGGTATGTGAGTGAATGCATGGGTGCAATGGTAGTTCCAGGGTGAAAGGATGAGTGCATTGGTAGTGCATGAGTGAATGGAGGGATGCAACAGTAGAGCCTGGTTCAACGGATGACTTCATGAGTAGTGCCTGAGTGAATTAAAGTTTGCATAGATACACCCTGAGTGAATGGATGAGTGCAAAGGTAGTGACTGGATGAATGGATATATGCAGGGGTAGTACTTGGCTAAACAGATGAATGCATAGATAGTGCCTGTCAATCTCTTACCTATGTTTCCACAGGAACGACAAGCAAGATGCAAACGCCCAATTTATCCTTCTCACCTTGTGCCCAACAGTATCAAAACGCCATTAGTGAACTGAGGAAGAGGGGATAAAAAATTATTAAACAAAAGAATCATTCCACGAAGTCTCTTCTCAAACTTAAGGTTAGTCATTCAGGAAGTTTACTAAATGTAAAAATAAAAGTACATTGAGTATATTATACAATAAAGAAAAGGAATCAGTAGTGTTTTAACGATGTTTGGTTTTCCCCACTACCTGAAATAATCCTCTCTTCCTATCTGTAGCAAATTAAGCCATCTTGTAAAACAATTGCTATAATTAGCTAAGGTTAAAGAACAAAGAGCAATGAAATCTGGGCCCCAAAAGAAAATGACAATGATATGTCTTGAGGCTGTGAAATGGTACCCACCTAAATTAAACGGGGAGGCACTCTCTGTGACCAGGTAAGCAAAATTCTCCAGCAACTAATTATATTAAAAGAATATCTTGTTATCCTTAATGTCAGAAATACTAACTAAAGTCTTCTATATTTACATTTACAGGAACTTTCCATTCAGGTACCCAAACACAGAAAAAGGCAGATCCTCAGAGACGACAGAACATTACTAAGGTAGATGCTCCTTACCTCATAATTAAATAATTATCTTTAGGTGCAAAAGCACAGTTAACGTACTGATGGTGGATTTTTTTTAGTTTTTTCTCTTTAGGTGAACTATAGGAAAACTGGAGCAGGAGCTGTCTCCAAAAAAAAGAAGCGGAGTGGAGTCCAGAGGGCAGGAGCACTGTTAAGGACACTGCCTAGCTCAAGTCAGAAGAAAAAGGAGACCAGGAAGCAGGAGCCAAGCCGAAGACACAGGCGAGCTTGCGACAGAAGAAGTAGGAGAGCAGGAAGAATGAGTCGCGCCAAAGACTATGCCGAGTATGCGATGGAAGGAGGAGAGGAAACTAGGAGCCTGCAAGGGAACAGAACAGCCCCACAAGAGAACTTGTAGGAAACCCGGAAGCAGAATAGCAAACCCCCAGAATGCTAGAATGCGAAGTTCTCTATTGGGGGCGCAGGTGAGTCCTATACTCCTCCCCTGCCTATTCCCGCCCATTACTGAAGGTGGAATCAACAGTCTCGACAGTGCCTGGGTAAATGGATGAGTGCAAGGGTAGTACCTGAGTGATTGAATGTGTGCATGTGTAGTGCCTTGGTGAATGGGTAGTATGTGAGTGAATGCATTGGTGCAATGGTAGTGCCATGGTGAAAGGATGAGTGCATTGGTAGTGCATGAGTGAATGGAAGGATGCAACAGTAGAGCCTGGTTCAACGGATGACTTCATGAGTAGTGCCTGAGTGAAAGAAAGTTTGCATAGATACACCCTGAGTGAATGGATGAGTGCAACGGTAGTGACTGGATGATTGGATGTATGCAGGGGTAGTGCTTGGCTAAACTGATGAATGCATAGGTAGTGCCTGTCAAACTCTTACCTATGTTTCCACAGGAACGACAAGCAAGATGCAAACGCCCAACTTATCCTTGTCACCTTGTGCCCAACAGTATCAAAACGCCATTAGTGAACCGAGGAAGAGGGGATAAAAAATGATTAAACAAAAGAATCATTCCACAAAGTCTCTTCTCAAACTTAAGGTTAGTCATTCAGGAAGTTTACTAAATGTAAAAACAAAAGTACATTGAGTATATTATACAATAAAGGAAAGGAATCAGTAGTGTTTTAACGATGTTTGGTTTTCCTCCCTACCTGAATTAATCCTCTCTTCCTATCTGTAGCAAATTAAGCCATCTTGTAAAACAATTGCTATAATTAGCTAAGGTTAAAGAACAAAGAGCAATGAAATCTGGGCCCCAAAAGAAAATGACAATGATATGTCTTGAGGCTGTGAAATGGTACCCACCTAAATTAAGCAGGGAGGCACTCTTTGTGACCAGGTAAGCAAAATTCTCCAGCAACTAATTATATTAAAAGAATATCTTGTTATCCTTAGTGTCAGGAATACTAACTAAAGTCTTCTATATTTATATTTACAGGAACTTACCATTCAGGTACCCAAACACAGAAATAGGCAGATCCTCAGAGACGACAGAACATTATTAAGGTAGATGCTCCTTACCTCATAATTAAATAATTATCTTTAGGTGCAAAAGCACAGTTAACGTACTGATGGCGGATTTTCTTTAGTTTTTTCTCTTTAGGTGAACTATAGGAAAACTGGAGCAGGAGCTGTCTCCAAAAAAAGAAGCGGAGTGGAGTCCAGAGGGCAGGAGCACTGTCAAGGACACTGTCTAGCTCAAGTCAGAAGAAAAAGGAGACCAGGAAGCAGGAGACAAGCCGAAGACACAGGCGAGCTTGTGACAGAAGAAGGAGGAGAGCAGTAAGAATGAGCCACGCCAAAGACTATGCCGAGTACGCGACGGAAGGAGGAGAGGAAACTGAGAGCCTGCGAGGGAACAGAACAGCCCCACAAGAAAACTAGTAGGAAACCTGGAAGCAGAATAGCAAACCCCCAGAATGCTAGAATGCGAAGTTCTCTATTGGGGGAGCAGGTGAGTCATATACTCCTCCCCTGCCTATTCCGGCCCATTACTGAAGGTGGAATCAACAGGCTAGACAGTGCCTGGGTAAATGGGTGAGTGCAAGGGTAGTACCAGAGTGATTAAATGTGTGCATGTGTAGTGCCTTGGTGAATGGGTAGTATGTGAGTGAATGCATGGGTGCAATGGTAGTGCCAGGGTGAAAGGATGAGTGCATTGGTAGTGCATGAGTGAATGGAGGGATGCAACAGTAGAGCCTGGTTCAACGGATGACTTCATGAGTAGTGCCTGAGTGAATCAAAATTTTGCATAGATACACCCTGAGTGAATGGATGAGTGCAAAGGTAGTGACTGGATGATTGGATGTATGCAGGGGTAGTGCTTGGCTAAACAGATGAATGCATAGGTTGTGCCTGTCAAACTCTTATCTATGTTTCTACAGGAACGACAAGCAAGATGCAAACGCCCAATTTATCCTTGTCACCTTGTGCCTAACAGTGTCAAAACGCCATTAGTGAACCTAGGAAGAGGGGATAAAAAATGATTAAACAAAAGAATCATTCCACAAAGTCTCTTCTCAAACTTAAGAATAGTCATTCAGGAAGTTTACTAAATGTAAAAACAAAAGTACATTGAGTATATTATACAATAAAGAAAAGGAATCAGTAGTGTTTTAATGGTGTTTGGTTTTTCCCCCTACCTGAATCAATCCTCTCTTCCTATCTGTAGTAAATTAAGCCATCTTGTAAAACAATTGCTATAATTAGCTAAGGTTAAAGAACAAAGAGCAATGAAATCTGGGCCCCAAAAGAAAATGACAATGATATGTCTTGAGGCTGTGAAATGGTACCCACCTAAATTAAGCGGGGAGGCACTCTCTGTGACCAGGTAAGCAACATTCTCCAGCAACTAATTATATTAAGAGAATATCTTGTTATCCTTAATGTCAGGAATACTAACTAAAGTCTTTTATATTTATATTTACAGGAACTTACCATTCAGGTACCCAAACACAGAAAAAGGCAGATCCTCAGAGACAACAGAACATTACTAAGGTAGATGCTCCTTACCACATAAATAAATAATTATCTTTAGGTGCAAAAGCACAGTTAACGTACTGATGACGGATTTTCTTTAGTTTTTTCTCTTTAGGTGAACTATAGGAACTGGAGCAGGAGCTGTCTCCAAAACAAGAAGCGGAGTGGAGTCCAGAGAGCAGGAGCACTGTCAAGGACGCTGCCTAGCTCAAGTCAGAAGAAAAAGGAGACCAGGAAGCAGGAGCCAAGCCGAAGACACCGGCGAGCTTGCGACAGAAGAAGGAGGAGAGCAGGAAGAATGAGCCACGCCAAAGACTATGCCGAGTGCGCGACGGAAGGAGGAGAGGAAACTGAGAGCCTGCGAGGGAACAGAACAACCCCACAAGAGAACTTGTAGGAAACCCGGAAGCAGAATAGCAAACCCCCAGAATGCTAGAATGCGAAGTTCTCTATTGGGGGAGCAGGTGAGTCCTACACTCCTCCCCTGCCTATTCCCGCCCATTACTGAAGGTGGGATCAACAGGCTCAACATTGCCTGGGTAAATGGATGAGTGCAAGGGTAGTACCAGAGTGATTGAATGTGTGCATGTGTAGTGCCTTGGTGAATGGGTAGTATGTGAGTGAATGCATGGGTGCAATGGTAGTTCCAGGGTGAAAGGATGAGTGCATTGGAAGTGCAAGAGTGAATGGAGGGATGCAACAGTAGAGCCTGGTTCAACGGATGACTTCATGAGTAGTGCCTGGGTGAATTAAAGTTTGCATAGATACACCCTGAGTTAATGGATGAGTGCAAAGGTAGTGACTGGATGATTGGATGTATGCAGGGGTAGTGCTTGGCTAAACAGATGAATGCATAGGTAGTGCCTGTCAAACTCTTACCTATGTTTCCACAGGAACGACAAGCAAGATGCAAACGCCCAACTTATCCTTGTCACCTTGTGCCCAACAGTATCAGAAAGCCATTAGTGAACCGAGGAAGAGGGGATAAAAAATGATTAAACAAAAGAATCATTCCACGAAGTCACTTCTCAAACTTAAGGTTAGTCATTCAGGAAGTTTACTAAATGTAAAAACAAAAGTACATTGAGTATATTATACAATAAAGGAAATTAATCAGTAGTGTTTTAACGATGTTTGGTTTTCCCCCTACCTGAATTAATCCTCTCTTCCTATCTGTTGCAAATTAAGCCATCTTGTAAAACAATTGCTATAATTAGCTAAGGTTAAAGAACAAAGAGCAATGAAATCTGGGCCCCAAAAGAAAATGACAATGATATGTCTTGAGGCTGTGAAATGGTACCCACCTAAATTAAGCAGGGAGGCACTCTCTGTGCCCAGGTAAGCAAAATTCTCCAGCAACTAATTATATTAAAAGAATATCTTGTTATCCTTAGTGTCAGGAATACTAACTAAAGTCTTCTATATTTATATTTACAGGAACTTACCATTCAGGTACCCAAACACAGAAAAAGGAAGATCCTCAGAGACGACAGAACATTACTAAGGTAGATGCTCCTTACCTCATAATTAAATAATTATCTTTAGGTCCAAAAGCACAGTTAACGTACTGATGGCGGATTTTCTTTAGTTTTTTCTCTTTAGGTGAACTATAGGAAAACTGGAGCAGGAGCTGTCTCCAAAAAAAGAAGCAGAGTGGAGTCCAGAGGGCAGGAGCACTATCAAGGACACTGCCTAGCTCAAGTCAGAAGAAAAAGGAGACCAGGAAGCAGGAGCAAAGCCGAAGACACAGGCCAGCTTGTGACAGAAGAAGGAGGAGAGCAGGAAGAATGAGCCACGCCAAAGACTATGCTGAGTACGCGACGGAAGGAGGAGAGGACACTGAGAGCCTGCGAGGGAACAGAACAACCCCGCAAGAGAACTTTTCGGAAACCCGGAAGCAGAATAGCAAACCCCCAGAATGCTAGAATGCAAAGTTCTCTATTGGGGGAGCAGGTGAGTCCTATACTCCTCCCCTGCCTATTCCCGCCCATTACTGAAGGTGGGATCAACAGGCTCGACAGTGCCTGGGTAAATGGATGAGTGCAAGGGTAGTACCAGAGTGATTGAATGTGTGCATGTGTAGTGCATTGGTGAATGGGTAGAATGTGAGTGAATGCATGGGTGCAATGGTAGTTCCAGGGTGAAAGGATGAGTGCATTGGTAGTGCATGAGTGAATGGAGAGATGTAACAGTAGAGCCTGGTTCAACGGATGACTTCATGAGTAGTGCCTGAGTGAATGAAAGTTTGCATAGATACACCCTGAGTGAATGGATGAGTGCAAAGGTAGTGACTGGATGATTGGATGTGTGCAGGGGTTGTGCTTGGCTAAACAGATGAATGCATAGGTAGTGCCTGTCAAACTCTTACCTATGTTTCCACAGGAACGACAAGCAAGATGCAAACGCCCAACTTATCCTTGTCACCTTGTGCCCAACAGTATCAAAACGCCATTAGTGAACCGAGGAAGAGGGGATAAAAAATTGATTAAACAAAAGAATCATTCCACGAAGTCTCTTCTCAAACTTAAGTTTAGTCATTCAGGAAGTTTACTAAATGTAAAAACAAAAGTACATTGAGTATATTATACAATAAAGAAAAGGAATCAGTAGTGTTTTAACGGTGTTTGGTTTCCCCCCCTACCTGAATTAATCCTCTCTTCCTATCTGTAGCAAATTAAGCCATCTTGTAAAACAATTGCTATAATTAGCTAAGGTTAAAGAACAAAGAGCAATGAAATCTGGGCCCCAAAAGAAAATGACAATGATATGTCTTGAGGCTGTGAAATGGTACCCACCTAAATTAAGCGGGGAGGCACTCTCTGTGACCAGGTAAGCAACATTCTCCAGCAACTAATTATATTAAAAGAATATCTTGTTATCCTTAATGTCAGGAATACTAACTAAAGTCTTCTATATTTATATTTACAGGAACTTACCATTCAGGTACCCAAACACAGAAAAAGGCAGATCCTCAGAGACGACAGAACATTGCTAAGGTAGATGCTCTTTACCTCATAATTAAATATTTATCTTTGCATGCAAAAGCACAGTTAACGTACTGATGGCGGATTTTCTTTAGTTTTTTCTGTTTAGGTGAACTATAGGAAAACTGGAGCAGGAGCTGTCTCCAAAAAAAGAAGCCGAGTGGAGTCCAGAGGGCAGGATCACTGTCAAGGACACTACCTAGCTCAAGTCAGAAGAAAAAGGAGACCAGGAAGCAGGAGCCAAGCCAAAGACACAGGCGAGCTTGTGACAGAAGAAGGAGGAGAGCAGGAAGAATGAGCCATGCCAAAGACTATGCAGAGTACGCGACGGAAGGAGGAGAGGACACTGAGAGCCTGCGAGGGAACAGAACAACCCCGCAAGAGAACTTGTAGGAAACCCGGAAGCAGAATAGCAAACCCCCAGAATGCTAGAATGCAAAGTTCTCTATTGGGGGAGCAGGTGAGTCCTATACTCCTCCCCTGCCTATTCCCGCCCATTACTGAAGGTGGGATCAACAGGCTCGACAGTGCCTGGGTAAATGGATGAGTGCAAGGGTAGTACCAGAGTGATTGAATGTGTGCATGTGTAGTGCCTTGGTGAATGGGTAGAATGTGAATGAATGCATGGGTGCAATGGTAGTTCCAGGGTGAAAGGATGAATGCATTGGTAGTGCAAGAGTGAATGGAGAAATGCAACAGTAGAGCCTGGTTCAACGGATGACTTCATGAGTAGTGCCTGAGTGAACGAAAGTTTGCATAGATACACCCTGAGTGAATGGATGAGTGCAAAGGGTAGTGACTGGATGATTGGATGTGTGCAGGGGTTGTGCTTGGCTAAACAGATGAATGCATAGGTAGTGCCTGTCAAACTCTTACCTATGTTTCCACAGGAACGACAAGCAAGATGCAAACGCCCAACTTATCCTTGTCACCTTGTGCCCAACAGTATCAAAACGCCATTAGTGAACCGAGGAAGAGGGGATAAAAAATGATTAAACAAAAGAATCATTCCACGAAATCTCTTCTCAAACTTAAGGTTAGTCATTCAGGAAGTTTACTAAATGTAAAAACAAAAGTACATTGAGTATATTATACAATAAAGGAAAGGAATCAGTAGTGTTTTAATGATGTTTGGTTTTCCCCCCTACCTGAATTAATCCTCTCTTCCTATCTGTAGCAAATTAAGCCATCTTGTAAAACAATTGCTATAATTAGCTAAGGTTAAAGAACAAAGAGCAATGAAATCTGGGCCCCAAAAGAAAATGACAATGATATGTCTTGAGGCTGTGAAATTGTACCCACCTAAATTAAGCAGGGAGGCACTCTCTGTGACCAGGTAAGCAAAATTCTCCAGCAACTAATAATATTAAAAGAATATCTTGTTATCCTTAGTGTCAGGAATACTAACTAAAGTCTTCTATATTTATATTTACAGGAACTTACCATTCAGGTACCCAAACACAGAAAAAGGCAGATCCTCAGAGACGACAGAACATTATTAAGGTAGATGCTCCTTACCTCATAATTAAATAATTATCTTTAGGTGCAAAAGCACAGTTAACGTACTGATGGCGGATTTTCTTTAGTTTTTTCTCTTTAGGTGAACTATAGGAAAACTGGAGCAGGAGATGTCTCCAAAAAAAGAAGCGGAGTGGAGTCCAGAGGGCAGGAGCATTGTCAAGGATACTGTCTAGCTCAAGTCAGAAGAAAAAGGAGACCAGGAAGCAGGAGACAAGCCGAAGAAACAGGCGAGCTTGTGACAGAAGAAGGAGGAGATTAGTAAGAATGAGCCACGCCAAAGACTATGCCGAGTACGCGATGGAAGGAGGAGAGGAAACTGAGAGCCTGCGAGGGAACAGAACAGCCCCACAAGAGAACTAGTAGGAAACCTGGAAGCAGAATACCAAACCCCCAGAATGCTAGAATGCGAAGTTCTCTATTGGGGGAGCAGGTGAGTCATATACTCCTCCCCTGCCTATTCCGGCCCATAACTGAAGGTGGAATCAACAGGCTAGACAGTGCCGGGGTAAATGGGTGAGTGCAAGGGTAGTACCAGAGTGATTGAATGTGTGCATGTGTAGTGCCTTGGTGAATGGGTAGTATGTGAGTGAATGCATGGGTGCAATGGTAGTTCCAGGGTGAAAGGATGAGTGCATTGGTAGTGCAGGAGTGAATGGAGGGATGCAACAGTAGAGCCTGGTTCAACCGATGACTTCATGAGTAGTGCCTGAGTGAATGAAAATTTTGCATAGATACACCCTGAGTGAATGGATGAGTGCAAAGGTAGTACCGGAGTGATTGAATGTGTGCATGTGTAGTGCCTTGATGAATGGGTAGTACATGAATGATTAGGCAAGCAAATACCTACTTTCTAAAAGTGCTATTTGCAAACACAGAATATTAAAATAAACTTCACTAAAAGATGTATTTTATTATTCTGGGTCCAGGCATACTAAACTCGAATTTCTACCATGTTCTCTGAGTATGTTAGGATTATAAACTGTAATAATTCTAACAGCCCATTCTGGCCCATGGAGAACAGGTAGCCTTGCAATAGTGAAAAACGAAAATGGCTGTAATTCACTATTAGGACATGCCACACACATTAGGACTTGTCGTCCCTTATACTTACAATGCACCCTGCCCTTGGGCCTACCATAGGGGTGACTAATATGAAGACAAGGGAAGGTTTTAGGGACTGGCAAGTGGGTGCACTTGCCCAGTCAGCATGACAGTACCAGACTGCATGCAGGCTCTGTAATGGCAGACCTTAGACACATTTTACAAGGCCGCTTCGGTGGGTGGCACAACCAGTCCTGCAAGCCCACTAGCAGCATTTGGATTTCAGGCTCGACAGTGCCTGGGTGAATGGATGAGGGCAAAGGTAGTACTAGAGTGATTGAAGGTGTGCATGTGTAGTGCCTGGGTGGATGGGTAGTATGTGATTGAATGCATGAGTGCAATGGTAGTGCCAGGGTGAATGGATGAGTGCATTGGTAGTACATGAGTGAATGGAGGGATGCAACGATAGAGCCTGGGTCAACGGATGACTGCATGAGTAGTGCCTGAGTGAATAAAGGTTTGCATAGATACACCCTGAGTGAATGGACGAGTGCACATGTAGTGACTGGATGATTGGATGTATGCATGGGTAGTGCTTGGCTAAACAGATGAATGTATAGGTAGTGCCTGTCAAACTCTTACCTATGTTTCCACAGGAACGACAAGCAAGATGCAAACGCCCAACTTATCCTTGTCACCTTGTGCCCAACAGTGTCAAAACGCCATTAGTGAACCGAGGAAGAGGGGATAAAAAATAATTAAACAAAACAATCATCCCACGAAGTCTCTTCTCAAACTTAAGGTTAGTAATTCAGGAAGTTTACTAAATGTAAAAACAAAAGTGCATTGAGTATATTATACAATAAAGAAAAGGAATAAGTAGTGTTTTAACGATGTTTGGTTTTCCCCCGTACCTGAATTAATCCTCTCTTCCTATCTGTAGAAAATTAAGCCATCTTGTAAAACAATTGCTATAATTAGCTAAGGTGAAAAAGCAAAAGAGCAATGAAATCTGGCCCCCAAAATAAAAAGGACAATGACACGTCTACAGGTTGTGAAATGGTACCCACCTAAATTTAGCTGGGAGGCACTCTCTATGAACAGGTAAGCAACATTCTCCAGCAACTAATTATATTAAAAGAATATCTTGTCATCCTTAATGTCAGGAATACTAACTAAAGTCTTCTATATTTATATTCACAGGAACTTCCGTTTAGGTGCCCAAACACAGGAAAAGGCAGATCCTCAGGGATGACAGAACATTACTAAGGTAGATGCTCCTTATCTCATAATAAATAATTATCTTTAGGTGAAAAAGCAAAGTTAACGTGCTGATGGCGGATTTTCTTTTATTTTTTCTCTTTAGGTGAACATGGTGAATTGTAGGAAAACTGGAGCAGGATCTGTCACCAAAATAAGAATGCGGATTAAAGTCCAGAGGGCAGGAGCAGCGTCAAGGACAAAACCGAGCTCACGTCGGAAGATGGAGGAGACCAGGAAGACACAGGCGAGCTCACGACGGAAGAAGGAGAAAAGCAGCAAGCAGGAGAAACGCCAAAGACACCGCCGAGTATGCGATGAAAGAAGGAGAGGACACCGAAAGCCTATGAGGGAACAGAACAGCCCCACAAGAGAACTTGTAGGTAACCAGGAAGCAGAATAGTAAACTCCCAGAATGCTAGAATGTGAAGCTTTCTATTGGGGGAGCAGATAAACCTTATACTCTTCCCCTGCCAAGCTCCGCCCATTACTCAAGGCGGGATCGACGGGCTCGACAATGCCTGGGTGAATGGATGAGTGCAAGGGTAGTACCGGAGTGATTGCATGTGTGCATGTGTAGTGCCTTGATGAATGGGTAGTACATGAATGGTTAGGCAAGCAAATACCTACTTTCTAAAAGTGGTATTTGCAAACTCAGAATATTAAAATAAACTTCACTAAAAGATGTATTTTATTATTTTAAGTCCAGGCATACTAAACTCGAATTTCTACCATGTTCTCTGAGTATGTTAGGATTATAAACTGTAATAATTCTAAGAGCCCATTCTGGCCCATGGAGAACAGGTAGCCTTGCAATAGTGAAAAACGAAATGGCGGTAATTTACTATTAGGACATGCTGCACACATCAGGGCTTGTCCTCCCTTATACTTACAATGCACCCTCCCCTTGGGCCTACCATAGGGGTGACTAATATGAAGAGAAGGGAAGGTTTAGGGACTGGCAAGTGGGTGCACTTGCCCAGTCAGCATGACAGTACCAGACTGCACGTTAGGCTCTGTAATGGCAGACCTTAGACACATTTTACAAGGCCGCTTCTGTGGGTGGTACAACCAGTGCTGCAAGCCCACTAGCAGCATTTGGATTTCAGGCTCGACAGTGCCTGGGTGAATGGACGAGGTCAAAGGTAGTACTAGAGTGATTGAAGGTGTGCATGTGTAGTGCTAGGGTGGATGGGTAGTATGTGATTGAATGCATGGGTGCAATGGTAGTGCCAGGGTGAATGGATGAGTGCATTGGTAGTACATGAGTGAATGGAGGGATGCAACGATAGAGCCTGGGTCAACGGATGACTGCATGAGTAGTGCCTGAGTGAATAAAGATTTGCATCGATACACCCTGAATGAATGGATGAGTGCACAGGATGATTGGATGTATGCATGGGTAGTGCTTGGCTAAACAGATGAATGCATAGGTAATGCCTGTCAAACTCTTACCTATGTTTCCACAGGAACGACAAGCAAGATGTAAAGGCCCGACTTCCCCTTGTCACCTTGTGCCCAAAAGTGTCAAAACGGCATTGGTAACCAGTGGAAGAGGGGATAAAATAAGGATAAACAAAACAATCCTCCCTCGAAGTCTCTTCTCAAACTTAAGGTTAGTCAATCAGGGAGTTTCCTAAATATAAAAACAAAACTGCATTGAGTATACAATACAATGAAGAAAAGGAATCAATAGTGTTTTTTAACAATGTTTGGCTTCTTCCCTACCTGAGTAAATCCCCTCTTACTTTTTGTATCAACTTAAGCCTTCTTGTAAAACAATCACTATAATCAGCTAAGGTGAAAGAACAAAAGAGCAATGAAATCTGGGCCCCAAAAGAAAAATGACAATGACATGTCTTCAGGCTGGGAAATGGTACACACCTAACTTAAGCTGGGAGGCCCTCTCTGTGAACAGGTAATCAAAATTCTTCCGCAACTAATTATATTAAAATAATATCTTGTTGTCCTTAATGCCAGGAATACTAACTAAAGTCTGCTATATTTGTATTTACAGGAACTTTCCATTCAGGTGCCCAAACACAGGAAAAGTCAGATCCTCGTGGTCGACAGAACATACTAAAATAAATGATCCTTACCTCAAAACTAAATAATTATCTTTAGTTGCAAAAGCACAGTTAACGTACTGATGGCTGATTTTCTTTTGTTTTTTCTCTGTAGGTGAGCCAGGTGAACTGTAAGAAAACTGATGCAGGAGCTGTCTCCAAAACAAGAAGTGGAGTGGAGTCCAGAGGGCAGCAGCCGCGTCAAAGACACCGCCGAGCTCACATGGGAAGAAGGAGGAGACCAGGAAGTCGGAGCCATGCCAAAGACACCGCCGAGCTCGTGACGGTAGAAGGAAGAGACCAGGAAGCAGCAGCCATGCCAAAGACACCACCAAATTCACGACGGAAGGAGGAAAGGACGCTGAGAGCCAGTGAGGGAACAGAAGAGCCCCAGAAGAGAACTTGTAGGTAACCCAGAAGCAGAATAGCAAACCCCCAGAATGCTAGAATGCACAGCTCTCTATTGCCGGAGCAGGGAAGTCTTATATTCCTCCCCTGCCATGCCCCACCCACTACCCAAGGCGAATCAACAGGCTCGACAGTGCCTGGGTGATTGGAAGAGGTCAAAGGTAGTACTAGAGTGATTGAAGGTGTGCATGTGTAGTGCCTGGGTGAATGGGTAGTATGTGATTGAATGCATGAGTGCAATAATAGTGCCCGGGTGAATGGATGAGTGCATTGGTAGTACATGAGTGAATGGAGTGATGCAACGGTAGAGCTTGGGTGAACAGACGACTGGTGATTGGATGTATGCATGGGTGGTGCTTGGATGAATAGATGAGTGCATAGGTATGATACAATAAAGAAAAGGTCTCAGTAGTGTTTTAAAGATGTTTGGAGTTCTCCCTACCCCAATGAATCCCCTCTTACTTTCTGTAGCAACATGAGCCATCTTGTAAAACAATGACTATAATTAGCTAAGGTGAAAGAACAAAAGAGCAATGAAATCTGGGCCCCAAAATAAAAAGGACCATGACATGTCTTCAGGCTGTGAAATGGTACCCACCTAAATTTAGCTGGGAGTCACTCTCTGTGAACAGGTAGGAAACATTTTTAAGCAACTAATTATATTAAAAGAATATCTTGTCATCCTTAATGTCAGGAATACTAACTAAAGTCTTCTATATTTATATTTACAGGAACTTCCGTTCAGGTGCCCAAAACAGGAAAAGGCATATCCTCAGGGACGACAGAACATTACTAAGATAAATTATCTTTAGATGAAAAAGCACAGTTAACGTGCTGATGGCGGATTTTCTTTTGTTTTTTCTCTTTAGGTGAACATGGTGAATTGGAGGAAAACTGGAGCAGGATCTGTCACCAAAATAAGAATAAACTTCACTAAAAGATGTATTTTATTATTCTAAACCCAGGCATACTAAACTCGAATTTCTACCATGTTCTCTGAGTATGTTAGGATTATAAACTGTAATAATTCTAACAGCCCATTCTGGCCCATGGAGAACAGGTAGCCTTGCAATAGTGAAAAACGAAATGGCTGTAATTTACTATTAGGACATGCTGCACACATCAGGGCTTGTCCTCCCTTATACTTACAATGCACCCTCCCCTTGGGCCTACCATAGGGGTGACTAATATGAAGAGAAGGGAAGGTTTAGGGACTGGCAAGTGGGTGCACTTGCCCAGTCAGCATGACAGTACCAGACTGCACGCAGGCTCTGTAATGGCAGACCTTAGACACATTTTACAAGGCCGCTTCTGTGGGTGGTACAACCAGTGCTGCAAGCCCACTAGCAGCATTTGGATTTCAGGCTCGACAGTGCCTGGGTGAATGGACGAGGTCAAAGGTAGTACTAGAGTGATTGAAGGTGTGCATGTGTAGTGCCAGGGTGGATGGGTAGTATGTGATTGAATGCATGGGTGCAATGGTAGTGCCAGGGTAAATGGATGAGTGCATTGGTAGTACATGAGTGAATGGAGGGATGCAACGATAGAGCTTGGGTCAACGGATGACTGCATGAGTAGTGCCTGAGTGAATAAAGATTTGCATCGATACACCCTGAATGAATGGATGAGTGCACAGGTAGTGACTGGATGATTGGATGTATGCATGGGTAGTGCTTGGCTAAACAGATGAATGCATAGGTAATGCCTGTCAAACTCTTACCTATGTTTCCACAGGAACGACAAGCAAGATGTAAAGGCCCGACTTCCCCTTGTCACCTTGTGCCCAACAGTGTCAAAACACCATTAGTGAACCGAGGATGAGGGGATAAAAAATGATTAAACAAAACAATCATCCAACGAAGTCTCTTCTCAAACTTAAGGTTAGTCATTCAGGGAGTTTCCTAAATATAAAAACAAAACTGCATTGAGTATACAATACAATGAAGAAAAGGAATCAGTAGTGTTTTTTAACAATGTTTGGCTTCTTCCCTACTTGAGTAAATCCCCTCTTACTTTTTGTATCAACTTAAGCCTTCTTGTAAAACAATCTCTATAATCAGCTAAGGTGAAAGAACAAAAGAGCAATGAAATCTGGGCCCCAAAAGAAAAATGACAATGACATGTCTTCAGGCTAGGAAATGGTACACACCTAACTTAAGCTGGGAGGCCCTCTCTGTGAACAGGTAATCAAAATTCTTCCGCAACTAATTATATTAAAATAATATCTTGTTGTCCTTAATGCCAGGAATACTAACTAAAGTCTGCTATATTTGTATTTACAGGAACTTTCCATGGGTGAATGAATGAGGGCAAAGGTAGTACTAGAGTGATTGAAGGTGTGCATGTGTAGTGCCTGGCTGGATGGGTAGTATGTGATTGAATGCATGAGAGCAATGGTAGTGCCAGGGTGAATGGATGAGTGCATTGGTAGTACATGAGTGAATGGAGGGATGCAACGATATAGCCTGGGTCAACGGATGACTGCATGAGTAGTGCCTGAGTGAATAAAGGTTTGCTTAGATACACCCTGAGTGAATGGATGAGTGCACAGGTAGTGACTGGATGATTGGATGTATGCATGGGTAGAGCTTGGCTAAACAGATGAATGCATAGGTAGTGCCTGTCAAAATTGTACCTATGTGTCCACAGGAACAACAAGCAAGATGGAAACGCCCAACTTATTCTTGTCACCTTGTGCCCAACAGTGTCAAAACGCCATTAGTGAACCGAGGATGAGGGGATAAAAAATGATTAAACAAAACAATCATCCCACGAAGACTCTTCTCAAACTTAAGGTTAGTCATTCAGGAAGTTTACTAAATGTAAAAACAAAAGTGCATTAAGTACATTATACAATAAAGAAAAGGAATCAGTAGTGTTTTAGCGATGTTTGGATTTCCCCCTACCGGAATTAATCCTCTCTTCCTATCTGTGGCAAATTAAGCCATCTTGTAAAACAATTACTATAATTAGCTAAGGTTAAAGAACAAAGAGCAATGAAATCTGGGCCCCATAAGAAAATGACAATGACATGTCCTGAGGCTGTGAGATGGTACCCACCTAAATTAAGCGGGGAGGCACTCTCTGTGACCAGGTAAGCAAAATTCTCCAGCAAATAATTATATTAAAAGAATATCTTGTTATCCTTAATGTCAGGAATACTAACTAAAGTCTTCTATATTTATATTTACAGGAACTTTCCATTCAGGTACCCAAATACAGAAAAAGGCAGATCCTCAGGGACGACAGAAAATTACTAAGATAGATGCTCCTTACCTCATAATTAAATAATTATCTTTAGGTGCAAAAGCACAGTTAACGTACTGATGGCGGATTTTCTTTAGTTTTTTCTCTTTAGGTTCTTCTCTCCTGAGGCACAGCCGGGAGCCACGTTACTTTGTTCTTTTTTAAAACTGTTTGCTTGTGTGATTTTAATACACTGTTTACCTGCCTGCTTAAAACGAAGGATTCATCTTGGCCACTCCCAGACCCCCTAAACAGCCGATTCAGCACTGCAGCGGGCGGGCGAGGCCAGCCTTGATCATAATTGCCGCCTCTCTCGCGTGATCAGGCCACGCCCCCTTATTTAGGCCACGCCCCTTTCGCCAAGCGTATTTAAGCCTTGAGTACCAGCGCTCGCTTGATTCACTTCTCTCCTGAGGCACAGCCGGGAGCCACGTTACTTTGTTCTTTTTTAAAACTGTTTGCTTGTGTGATTTTAATACACTGTTTACCTGCCTGCTTAAAACGAAGGATTCATCTTGGCCACTCCCAGACCCCCTAAACAGCCGATTCAGCGCTGCAGCGGGCGGGCGAGGCCAGCCTTGATCATAATTACCGCCTCTCTCGCGTGATCAGGCCAGGCCCCCTTATTTAGGCCACGCCCCTTTCGCCAAGCGTATTTAAGCCCTGAGTACTAGCGCTCGCTTGATTCACTTCTCTCCTGAGGCAGAGCCGGGAGCCACGTTACTTTGTTCTTTTTTAAAACTGTTTGCTTGTGTGATTTTAATACACTGTTTACCTGCCTGCTTAAAACGAAGGATTCTTCTTGGCCACTCCCAGACCCCCTAAACAGCCGATTCAGCGCTGCAGCGGGCGGGCGAGGCCAGCCTTGATCATAATTGCCGCCTCTCTCGCGTGATCAGGCCACGCCCCCTTATTTAGGCCACGCCCCTTTCGCCAAGCGTATTTAAGCCCTGAGTACTAGCGCTCGCTTGATTCACTTCTTTCCTGAGGCACAGCCGGGAGCCACGTTACTTTGTTCTTTTTTAAAACTGTTTGCTTGTGTGATTTTAATACACTGTTTACCTGCCTGCTTAAAACGAAGGATTCATCTTGGCCACTCCCAGACCCCCTAAACAGCCGATTCAGCGCTGCAGCGGGCGGGCGAGGCCAGCCTTGATCATAATTGCCGCCTCTCTCGCGTGATCAGGCCACGCCCCCTTATTTAGGCCACGCCCCTTTCCGACCTCCCTCTCACTTCCATATAGGATGTGTCCATACCGGAAGCGCAGCGGACGTGCGCAGCGGGCGCGCCTAAGGCAAGCTCGTCTGCGCCCGTCCGCGGCCAGACGGGGCCCGGGCCATGTCACTCTGCCCAAACTACCACCTTCACTCCCAGGGACCTGATTGCACTGCACTCACCTCGGTCACTGGACACCACCAGTTCCACACGCCTGCAACAACTAGGTATTTATCAAGCTCGCAGTACCTTTCCTGAGCTACAGTCCCTCCCGTCCTCTCTCACTTCCGAACCCTCAGTTTTTCCTCCCCCTCCTAAACCCCCACTCGCTCAGGTACCCGCTAATATGGAATTAGCGGTTATCTACCTTAATACTCGCTCACTTGTCAGACACCAACTTGACATCTTCCATCTCCTAGATTCAGACCAACCCGACGTTCTTCTCTTGACCGAGACTTGGCTGAATGAGGATTCCTCCCCTGACATTCTAGCAGCCATCCCTCCGGGGTACTACATACTCCACGCCAATAGGCCTGCCGGCAAACTAGGAGGCGGCGTAGCTGCCATTATCAATCTCTCCCTCAGGTTCACTTCCCTTTCCCTCCTCACTATCCCTCAGGTGGACTGTCTGGGAATTAGATTCGAATCTTCTGTCTCCCCCCTTACCTGCGTTTTGGTATACCGTCCCCCACAATCCATGCCTAACTTTTATTCGAATTTTGGTGACCTGCTCTCTCAACTTACCATCAACAATTCTAAACTCCTAGTCCTGGGAGACTTTAATTATTGGCCGTCAGATACCCATGAAAGCCTCCAATCCCTGGCTTTCACTGATCTATTAACTGGGCTTAATGGCATCCAACACGTTCATCTACCCACTCACTCTAAGGGCCATATCCTTGATCAGGTGTGGACCTATAATCTGGAAATCAAGTCGCTCACGATCTCACCCTGCCACTGGTCCGACCACCACTTAATCTCTTTTCTCCTTCTGGTCCCTCCCCCGCCCTCTCGCAGCCGAGGCCCCAGCCTCCATGCTCGTAACTGGAACAAAGCAGACCTCGATCTATTCATCACCTCTTTAACATCTTCGGTCTCGGCCAGTCTTGGCCCCATTGACTCCCAAGAAGTTACACTTGTCGAATGGTTAGAACATGCCAGCGACAAGGTTGCCCCCTTTAAATTAATTAGATCTAAGCGCCCCCACAACGCACATCGTTGGTTTTCCGACAGTCTCAAATCCTTAAAACTTGGTCTCCGCCAGGCCGAGCGCCGCTGGCGCAGAAGCTACGACCCCTCAAAGAAACCATTCTTTCTAAAATTACTGGGAGAGTACAAACTAGCAATATCAGCCGCTAAAACCGCCTACTTTTCCACCAAAATCCTTAACTCTGCGCAGAAATCTAAAGACATCTTTGCAATCGTAGATGAGCTCTCACACCCGGACAGGGTAACCCTCAAACCTCTTCCGTCTCAAGCACTCTGCGACTCCCTCAACTGTTTTTTTATAGAAAAAATTATCAAAATCAAAAATAGCATCTCCTTCACTCCCCCGGCTATACCCCTCATTGAGGCTGCACCTTTTATCAACCCTCATCTCCTGACTCAGTTCCCCCCCATATCAGAAGAAGTCTTCATCACTCTACTTAATAAAGTCTCCTCTGGTTCCCCCACAGACTGCTGCCCCCCCGCGATTCTCCGGGCTGCCTTTTCAGCCTGCCCCACCCCTCCACTGGCCCTCCTGAATAACTCCCTTCTGTTCGGTGAGGTTCCCAGTCAGTTTAAGAACGTGGAAGTAGTACCTATCCTGAAGAAACCCAGCGCCGACCCTATGATCATGGCCAACTTTCGTCCCATCTCCCTCCTTCCCTACCTTAGTAAAGTACTTGAGTCATATGTCACCAGCATCCTCAGCTCTTTTATTGAGGACTCCAACTTTTTGGACCCTCAACAGGCTGGGTTTAGACCAGCCCACTCAACCGAGGCGGTCATTCTTTCTGTAATGGAGGAACTCCGCAGAGGCGCTGACTCCAACATCAGCCAAGCCTTAATCCTCTTGGACCTGTCGGCAGCCTTTGACACGGTCGACCACTCCATCTTGGTCGACCGTGTCAAGGAGGCTGGTATTGGAGGGACGGCCCTTGACTGGGTTCGTTCCTTCCTGACGAACCGCCACCAATCTGTTCGAATCTCCCAGTTCTCGGCAGATAGGATAAAACTCACCTGCGGAGTCCCGCAGGGCTCGTCTTTGTCTCCTCTCCTTTTTAATTTGTACCTTACCCCCCTGATCCGCTCCCTCCGGGGAAGGAATGTCACTGCATTTAACTATGCAGATGACATTCAGCTCATCTTCAACCTTGACTCGCAGGAAGCGGCTCAGGACTTCCAGTCCACCCTTTGTCATATCAGCGACTGGATGGGCGCTTGCCACCTCAAGCTTAACCCCGACAAGACGGAGCTCCTTCTTTTGCCGGAGGCCCAGCCAATCCCTGGAACTCTACCTTCTGGCCCCTTTCCCTTGGCCCCCCCCTAGTCCCGCTGATAAAGTAAAAAGCCTGGGGGTCTATATCTCACAGGATCTTTCCATGAATCATCAGGTCAGTGCCACAGTGTCCTCTTGCTTCCATCAGTTTAGAAAAATCAGAAAAATAGCTCACTTCCTGACCACTGAAGCTCTCACCCTTAATTCAGAATCAGGCCGCCCGCCTAATCTATCGTCAACCAAAACATCACCACGTCCGTCCCCTCCTCAAAGCCCTTCACTGGCTCCCTGTGTCGGAACGCTGCAAGTTTAAACTTGGCTGCCTCACCCACAAATCCCTGGCCGGTATCGGCCCCTCTTTCATCTCCTCTCTTCTTCACCCGTACGCCCCCCCCAGACTCCTCCGTTCTTCCCATCACGCTCTCCTCCAGACACCTAGGTTTAGGAGTAAAAAGCACGGAGGCCTTAGATTCTCCTTTCTGGCCCCCTCACTCTGGAACTCTCTACCTCTGGACCTCAGACTCTCCTCTTCATACCCTCACTTTAGGTCTCTCCTAAAAACTCACCTTTTCCGCGGTGCTTACATATAAGGTTCCTCTTTTTCCCCCCTCTGCCTCCCCCTGGGTTAGTGATCAGCGCCAAGAAACCGTCCGGTGAACGCAGCGCTCTACAAATCCTTTTTACATTACATTTTACATTACATTTACATTACATTACATTAGGTGAACTATAGGAAAACTGGAGCAGGAGCTGTTGATGGAGCAAGGATTCGCACGTTACACGACTTGCTTGAATTCATGAACCTCGAATAACATGTAACAGAGTAACTCAACATGTTTTGTCTTACTAATTTCCCTTTATTTTGACATTGGGAATGCCCAAGAGACGCTTGCCTATGTGTTTACTAAAACTTAATAACGCTTGTCATTAAAAATGGCCGCTGCTTGGCGGGGTTTCTTCTACGCATGCGTTAGTCACACTCACGTGACGTGAAGTACTTGCAGTTCTTGTGGGAATCTTTGCGCTTGCGCACTAGCATTAAGATGGCCGCTTTGTGTCCTCACATGGTGAAGCTTGCGCTGATGTTTTTTTCATGTTGTCGTTTACTTGCACTAAAACCTAATGCCATAGTTTATATAAAGTAAGGGGTATAGAGTAGCTATTCATGGTATACAGTCTATTCATTTATTTCTGTGTCTTAATTTGTTTTCGCTTACTTTTCATGTACCGCGTTCTTGAGGGTCTGAGAGACACTCGTGAATCCATCTTGAACAACCTTTCTGCGCATGACAGTCTTCTGCCGGTGGCATTGAATCCCTGCCAACCAGAGGTCTCAGCCAAGATGTGCCTGGGAAGATGCACCCTTACCTAGCAGAAGAAGCTAAACTGTCCTGCAAATGCAACAAATGTATTTTATTCATTGTATTCCGTAGACTATGTCATGGGAACCCCAAAATCAATAGGCGGTCCCAGAATATGTTAATATAGGCTTGTAGAATTGAAATGTGATCGGTGTGTTGACCTATCCTACTTGGGGACCAATCGAAATTGGGGATTCTGACACTTGCAACATTTGGGGGGTGGTACACTGACCCGAAAAATTTATAACTAGCCTAGGTTTAGCTAGAGAAATTGTCCGACTTGTCCGAATAGCTGACCTGTCACTGACCCAACGCACTCAATAGGTGACTGATACAGAGAGCTGCGTAGCACTCTGTCCGAAATTTCTATAGACTCAAGAGGTTTTGCTGAAAACCTTAAAGTGCTGGCGGAGCACTTTGCTGGGAAAAATCGATAACCCGATCGGGGTTCTGGCAGATAGCTGCAGAGAGGGTGGAGCGCAGGCGTTTCTTCCAAACTGCGGGTACTGGTCGTGCCTTGGTGGTCCTGACCTGATCCTAATCTGGGTTTCCTGTCCTGTCCTGGGGTGTCCATTCTGCACCTCCTGTCCTACTGATGACGGTTTTCCTTTGGGGTTCCTCCCGTTCTTAACTGACCTGTGGCCAGGGTTGGTCTTCACACCATTCTAGGTAAATATAGTGCTGAAACTCTATACTGCACCTTTCTATTTTCCTGTCTTTTGCTTTAATAAAGACATACTTTTGCATATATTGATTTTCCATGCTTTTCCGCAAACTACTGAATGAAGAAACTCATACATTGTTGATCATTCTCTTAGTATGTTCCTATGTTTCCTTTCCTTTAAGCAAAATTCTCTACACCGTTCATGAAAGTAGATGTGTTTTAATAATTTTCTCTGTTCAGCTGACTGAAGTGATGTTTCTAGAATTTATAGCGTGTCCCATTTTTACCTTTCCTGTAGTGGTATAGCATTCCAAATTCTCGCAATATAAACCAAGTCCTTTCCTATACCCATTCATCAGAAGTATTTTCCATAATTTTCCCGTCCATAGTTCTTCATTTCTGATATTCATTTCACTGAAAACTCTAACTAGCATGTTTCCCTGTTCATTCCTTTCTTTAGACTCGTAAATGGTTGGCTTGATTTATTTCCTTTATGGATACGTACTCTTTATTATCTTGATTATTGATTGTTTACTTGTTGTAAATCTTTTGCTTTCCGAATCTGAACTTTAGATAAAGATCTTAAAACTTCTTGAGTTTGTGTTTATTATATGAGTGCAAATATACAAAGTATTTTTTTGGTATCTGCCTTTCTTTTACAGCTAGCTCCTTGATCCGTTGTGGTCATAGGTACCTGTAACGGTGGATTGGTAAGTCGGGTACAGCAGAAATAAAATAGGAAGGAACAAGGGTTACTGGTAGTAGAGTGTAAGGTCACCTGATTAATAAATATTGTAAATTGAAATATATGGGCCGATACGTATATGGTAAAATTGTTGGCCAGGTGACCTGCGCGCTCTATCAGTAATTTTCTGGTAGCCAGAGGATGGTTTTAGGGACTAGTTAAAGTTAGGTAGGACTAGTTAAGAGAGGTAGGTCGGTCGGATGCTGCTATAAAGATTTTGCTGCTAAACTGTGAACATTTTATTACTGTTGAAATTGAAATCACGGGAAATGTTTTTGCTTTGAAAATTATGAAATGTTTTAAATTGTTTTTTCTACTGTTATATTGATAAATGTACTAACCCACTCGTTAGTGATTGTTATATGTTGTCTGGAATCCCCGGGGAATTGAATAGCGGGTGGTGAGGAGAATCCACGCCGTACTGAGGTCATTGGCTTGAGGAAAATTGGTGCAGGTTAGGCAGAACTGGAAGCACTAATTAGGGTTTTCTGAATGTATGTTCGAATAATTGATAGCAACGAGTTCGCTGACGAAACTTCTATTGTGCTAACCTAGCAAGGGTCACACGGAAGAAGTAGCAGGTTCGTCGGAGCTTATGTGATAGCAAAGGGGTTCGCTGGTGAAATTTTAGACTTAGTATATATCCCGAAAAGAAGTGGATGAGTCAAAAGAAGTAGCAGGTTCTCTAATGCTCGAGTGAAGGGTAGGCAGAAGAGATCTATCCGTAGTGTATGAAAAGTAGACAGAAGAGGTTTACTTGCTGTAAAACACATCTTTCCTTTCTAGACACTCGAGTACAGTGGCGAATGTGTTTACGTTGTTAATTTACTAAAGCACTTGCACTTTAAAAGGAGAAATTAAATTTCCGTTACCTTGTGAAGGAGGGAGTCAGTTGCGGAGCAGCTCTGACGTCACTCTGTGCCGCGCTGGAATTGGTCGAAACAGCGGGTGTGTAACGGAGCTGGAATTGTAAAGGAGCGGTGAGCGCCGAAGCGTGAGAACCTGTCTCGCGAAAAAGCTACGATTGGTTGCACGAAAATAAAAGCCGCATTTGGATTGGGAGTGATTTTGTAAACAAAGTCGCTTGTAGGAAGTTATATGTGGCATACGTATAGGCCAGTGACTAGACCTGATCCAAGACATTTAGGGTTTGAAAACGATCAGTGGAAGGGTCATAACACCAGCATTATGTACGGAAACAAGCGAAAATTGTCCCTTGTAAACAAAGTGAAGAATTATTTTAAAAAGGACAAACCTATTAAAACTAGAGAAGGTGTTGTCATTCCGCCACCAAATAGTCCCGCATCTTTCATGATGTTTGATAAGGGGTATCATTCATGTGTATGGTTGGAAAACTGGGCGGAGTACACAAAGGATGACGGAATTTTGGCTTTCCCATTAGAAGGTACATTTAATGGCAGGATTCTATTCAATTTGAGAACCCGAATGAATGATTTGCATCCCAGACCCAGATTGACACAGTATGAAGCTTTAGAGGAATGGGAGATAGAGGCTTTCGAAAGAGACAAGCCCCGAATGGATAAAGGTTTAACAAAATAGTATCCGAAACTGAAACAAGAAACCCGAGATAAAGAGATGAAACAATGCAGACAGAACATGATAGTAGAAGGACTGTTTCCAATTATGGCAATGGGTGGTCCTGTGGGAGAGAAAAAGGCAGAAAAGACCAAACTCTGGGTAAATAATGGGGAATCGGATGACGATTATTTGGAGGACTTGTTCATGAAGAATCCACCTCCTTAAAATGAAGGACCCAGATCCTCTAGTGTAGGGGATGCTTCCCAACGACCCCCATACTAGGAAGGGAATAGATCTGTAAATGCAAGAGACAGCTGTCAAATACCTTCCTATAATGAGGGCCTAGGACCCCTAGGTGCCAGATATACCTGTCTAAGACCACCGTTTAGTGAAGAGTCAAGATATTCAGGTGAGAGAGACTTCTGTCCAAGACCCCCTTACGAGGGTGAAGCCAGACCCTTAAGCACAGGAAATCCGTTCTCAAGACCTAATTATGGTGAAGGACCGAGTATGACGCATCCAACTGCCCCAACATTGACTCCGCAAATAGTACCTGAAATAAGCCTAGAAAGAATACTGCAGGAAAGAGAGCGACAGGCTCTAGCCAAACAAAGAACCGAAATAATTCAGAAAATCTCCCAGTTAAATACAAGCCCTGAAGCCTTGACTATCCCAGTAACTATTGGATCAGTTGTTCCTTTGTATGGGGATAGACAGGGGAGTCCAAAGGCTCCGATTATTACTCCAGCCGTAGTGCAGCCGAGAAAAGAGCCCTTAATTGTAGATGATCAGACGAGTGAATGTGAATCTGAAGTTTCTTTAATGGATTTGCCGATTAGGGACCCAGGAAGGAGTTCGCAAAAGAGACATAATCCTTTCAATACGGGAGAGATTCAAATGGAATCAACTTCAGGTACTAAAAGTGTCACAGTAGGTACTCCTGAAGAGATTGAAAGATGGAGTCGAGAATTAGAGAGACAAACTCCTCAGTCAAAACCCTTAGATATTTACAAACTGAGAATAGAAATAGAAGAACTGATGGCAGGAAACGTGGGGTTAGACAGATTAAATACCTATTCCGAGGAAGAGCTTCTATTTATCTGTAAAAGTCTTACCCGTAATACCAGAGTGTTCCATGAGAAATTAACAGACACTGCCGCCAGTATGGGAATAGATATTGGGAAATCAAAGCCATTACAGAAACCCTACAGAGCAGAATTCTCAGACAAAGATCTGGAGAATATGAATGTGTCAGGAAAGAAGGTACAGATCAAGGAATTGTTGAACGTGTTGCAAAAATGGGGAGACTTAGAAAAATGGAAAGCCAGCTGGACAAAGAAAAAGGAAGAGAGTAGATCCAAACAGATGACTTCTGAATTTGTTTTAAAGGAAGCTGACAAGCCAGAACAGTTATATCCTATGCGAGAAGTGCCAGGTGGAAAGTATGTGCATGTTCCATGGTCCAGACAGGATATTGTGTCCTTTACTAATGACTTTCCGAAATTACGAGAAAAACCCGTGGAGTGGTACAGACAGGTAGAAAGGTTTGTGAAAGTACAAAAATGCCTGTGGAAATATCTGGATGGGTTTTTCGATATAGTAGTTCCCGTAGACTTGTGGACAGAATGTAAAATTGCCATTGGTTGGCCTGGTGAGGACTACCCGAGGAACCCTACTACAGGAGCTCCTTCCGATGAGGTAATGAAAAAATACGATCAGGTAATGTTACACCTGAAGGGAAAGGTGCCTGCAAAGGAAACTGATTGGACCAGAATAGATAGAACTACACAGGAAAGAGATGAGACTGTGCATTCCTTTTATGAAACACTCTTACTGGTGTTTAAACATACAGCGGCATAGATAACATCGAGATAAAGGATATGACCCACTTCATTTACAGGTTTGTAAATGGTTTAAGACCTGAAATTTGCCAGTGGATCAAAGACAATAAAATCTGTTGGCAGTCTAAGAAAATAGATGAAGTCTTGCGATACGCAAAGTATTGCGAAGACGAGATGGCTGATAAGCGAAAGGCTTTAAAGGAAAAAGTTATGTGGGCACATGTCAAACTAGCTGACAACAAGAAAAGCAATTGGGTAAAATGAATAATAATTCCCGAACTCAAGGTTCTGGGGATGGAGGGAAGCCCAAAGTGAAAATGAGCCGAGAGGAAGCCAAAAAGAAGTTTCCCTGTCACGGGTGCGGGCAGATAGGGCACTGAAGAGACGAGTGTCCATACGCACAGAATAATAACCCCCAAACCACTGATTTAAATCCACAGACGCAGAATGAAAAACCAAGAAAGACCCAGCAACAGGTAAAATCGAGTCAGTTGCCTCGTGCACCTAGACCGAATTTTAAGGGAAAGACACCGCAAGGTGAAGACATAGAAATTTGGGGAGGAAAGGAGGATAGAAATGCAGCAACTTCGCAATTTCTGTTGAATGATACTTTCCTCTGTGATGATCAATACTGACGGGGCCTGAGGGGGGAGGACGAGGAGTGCGTACTTGGCGCATCCTTGCCGGTAGACCAGTCAGGGCCATACATTGAAGGAAAGGTTGAAGGCAATGATGTCACCTTTCTGTTGGACACTGGGGCTACCCGTTCTACTGTAAGAACAGCAGACGTTCCAAACCTATCCTTCTCGGGAGAAGCCATCCAAGTGGTGGGTGTATCTAATCAATTGATTAGTACCCCAGTTACTGAGCCCATGGAGATTACAATAGGGAATTTCAAAGAAATGCATAGATTTGTTGTCTGTGACACCAGTCCTGTAAACTTATTAGGACGTGATTTGTTGTGCAAAATGAATTGTACCATCTTTTGCTCACCAAAGGGCGTCGAAATTCAAACCCCAGACGAAGATGGAATAAACAAATTAATGCTAATAAGACCTGACTCAGAAATTAAAAGACTGACAATACAAGACTTACCTGAAGAACTTCAACAGACAGTGAAACCAGAAGTATGGGATTTTACTGGAAAGGATGTAGGACTAATGGCAAATGTAGACCCAATTAAAATAGCTATAAAGGAAGATGCAGTTTACCCAAATACTAGACAATACAAAATGAGTGCAGAAGTGAAAGCAGGAGTTGCCATTTAAATAAAAAGATTGCTAGAAGCAAACATCATACAAGAAGTGTTGAGTAGTCCATGTAATCACCCATAATTGGAATCAAGAAACCTAGAGGTAAGTACAGGGTAGTACAGGACCTGAGAAAGGTAAACAAAATCGTTGTTCCTTGCTGTCCTATTGTTCCAAACCCAGCAGTGATCCTGTATCAAATTCCATGGAAAGCTGAGTGGTTCACCGTAATTGATTTATGTCACACATTCTTTTCAATCCCATTGCATCCAGACAGCAAATTTCTTTTCTCATTTGAATTCGACAGTCACGTGTTCGTTTGGAATCGCGCCCCCCAGGGGTACACAGAAAGCCCCTCAATATTTAATCAGATTCTGAAAAAGTGCCTTGAATCTTTGGTCTTACCAGGAGAATCAGTTCTGGTGTAATATATAGACGACCTCTTGGTGGAGTCTAAAAGTCAGAAAGACTGTGTGACTGACACCATTGCTTTACTGAACCATTTAGGTGAAGGAGGACATAAAGTATCCCCTGACAAACTACAGTTCTTTACCAATTCAGTAAAATATCTGGGGCACCAGATAGAAAAGGGAGTCAGTAAAGTTACTTCAGAAAGAATCAGAATAATTCGAAACATGCAATTACCCAATACTCAGAAAGAAGTCAGAATGTTCCTTGGAGTCGTAGGTTACTGTAGGCAATGGATTGTGGGATTTGCAGTCCTAGCAAAGCCATTGATAAAAATGACAAAGAAAGGAGCAAAGGACCCAGTGGAATGGGATGAGGAGAGCTTGACAGCCTTTACAAAATTACCAGAATGTCCGTGTACAGCTCCAGCATTGGGAATGCCTGATTATTCAAAGGAATTTGCACTGTTTTGTGACACACGAGATAATTGTGCACTGTCGGTCCTAACTCAGGAGCATGGTCTGACTAGACGTCCAGTAGCATATTTTTCTGCTACTTTGCATCCAGTGGCTGCTGGTTTACCAGGATGTCTGAAAGCAGTAGCTGCAACTTGCATGAGTCTTGAACAGAGTGAATCCATTGTTATGGGACATCCTGTAACTGTGTATGTTCCACATGCAGTTGTAATCTTACTGACCAGAACTAAGACCCAGTATCTCACACCTAGTCGGCTGACTAAGTATGAGAGGATTCTTGTAGGTGCTGCAAATATAGTCATTACTCGGTGTAACATATTGAATCCAGCAACCTTATTACCTGAGTCACTGATTGCAGAAGCAAAGGGAGAGGTCGAACATGACTGCATTGACCTGACTGAGTTTAGTACCAAACCACGTCCAGATATCAAAGAGATGCCCATGTCAGTAGAAGATTACGAGCTGTTTGTAGATGGCTCTTGTCTGAGACACGAAAGTGGAGGCTTAAGTGCTGCTTATGCTGTAGTCACGGTATCACGCACTATAGAAGCATCCTGTCTATTTGGAGTAAAGTCTGCACAAGTAGCCGAATTGGTTGCATTGACAAGAGCCTGTAAAATTGGGAAAAATAAAAGAGTAACCGTATATACTGACAGTCAGTATGGGTACGGGGTTGTGCATGACTTCGGCCAATTGTGGCTGCAAAGAGAGTTTCTGACTTCTTCAGGTACTCCTATCAGAAATGGAAAAGTGGTTCAGGAATTACTGGACGCAATCCAGTTACCAAAAGAATTGGCAGTGGTCAAATGTGCTGCTCACAAATCTGGCGAAGACAATGCGACAGTAGGTAATAAATATGCTGACCAAGTAGCCCAACATTGTGCCAGACATCGAATGTCTGTCAATATCAAATTGGTGGGATATGGAAACAGCTGCCAACTTATGGTGTTTGAGGATGTGCCTACATGGGAAGAATTGAGAGATTTACAGAATGCAGCGACACCAAAGGAAAAGGGAAGATGGAGGAAGTTTGGTTGTCAACAGAGAAGCGAGGATGGTGTCATTGTTGGCCCTGATGGTAGGCCTGTGTTGCCTGACAGCCTGCTTGCTTCTATGGCCAGATTAATACACGGAGATACACACATTGGTAGGGATGCCATGATTCGTGTTTTCCAACAGACCTGGTACAGCTCAAAGTTCAGGAATGTAGCAGAGTCACTCTGCCTGAGGTGCTTGACATGTCAGCAGTTCAACGCTGGGAAGAAAACGGTAGTTGAAATAGGTAAAATCGGGAAGTCGGGAGGTCCTTTTACAAGATTACAAATTGACTTCATTCAGTTGCCCCTTTGTAAAGGAATGAGATATGTCCTTGTCATTGTCTGCCTATTTTCAAAATGGGTAGAAGCTTACCCGGCCAAGAAGAATGATGCCATCACTGTAGCCAAATTGTTACTGCGAGAACTAATACCTAGGTACGGGGTTCCAGTCACAATTGAATCAGATAGAGGTGGGCATTTTCAAAATGAAATAATTGGTCAGCTCTGTGAAGCATTCAAGATTACACAAAAGCTGCACTGTGCATATCGTCCAGAGGCTTCTGGAGTGGTGGAACAGATGAATGGCACTATCAAGTCGAGACTAGGAAAAATGTGTGAGTCTATTAACATGAATTGGATGGAGGCTTTACCTCTTGTTCTGATGGGAATCCGAAGTATTCCAGACCGAAATACAGGCCTGAGTCCCCATGAGATCCTGATGGGAAGAGTATTGAGACAAGCATGGGTACCAGGACACAATCTGATAAGCATTTCTGATGATTTGGTACTTGAGTACTGCAAGCAACTGGGTGCCCAAGTGCGTTCTATCTCTCGCCAGATTGGGGAAGACGCCGTCGCCAGTCCAGCAACTCCAGTCCATAAATTGATTCCAGGTGATTGGGTGGTACTCAAGAAACACACTCGTTCAAGTTGCCTTGCACCGAAGTAGGGAAAACCAAGACAAGTGATTCTGGTGACCACAACAGCGGTGAAGTGTGCCTGTGTGCCGAAGTGGATTCATGCTGGCCACACCAAGAAGGTGACCGAAGACAAGAAAACTGACTCTGAAGGTTGTCCAGCTGAGGGGTCTCCAGACGTTGGTCCTGAAGTAGCTGATGACGAACAACCGAGCACCAGTCAAGATGAGTGGATACCTATAATCGACCTGACAGATGATCCCATAAGAACAAGAAGTCAAACCTACTCAGACGGTAAACAACGTTTACAACGAAACTTTTACCACGCACTACCATTACAACGCAGGCATTACAACGCAAACCATTACAACGCATTGCGCTGGGGGGCGCTCTAGGATAGGGAATAAGTTTAATTTTCTATCCAACACCTTCCCTAGTGTCCACGGGGACTGGAGTTGGAATAGAAAATTATACTTACCACTATCCAGCACCTCTAAGCGCTATGCGTTGTAAAGGTTTGCGATGTAAAAACCGCTTTGTAAATTTATGCGTGGTAAAAGTATGCGTTGTAACGTCATACATCCTACTCAGACAGAGAGTGGAATAGTGAGGAAGAGACAGGAATAGGAGGAGACAATCAGATTATCGAAATCCATGTCAAATCTGATGAAGAAGAAGATCAGATAGGGACAGAACAGGTGATTGACACACCTCCAAGAACTCCTGAAATCGAAAAGGGACAGACAGAAACAAGGGCGAAAGTTCAAGCGGAAGAAAATCAAAGGTTCGAAGTGCTTGAACAGGATCAGATAGAACTAGACGAAGGTGTTCAGGACACAGAAATTGAAACGCCCAAAAGTCAAAACCAGTATTCACCTGAACAAGGCCAGCTTAGTGACCAGGCAGAAGAAACTGAAATAAGACCTGGGACTAGTCAGACAGAAAGGGAAGAAACAGAAGCAGAAGTGCCACAACAAAACGAGAATAAAAGAGCATTAGAAGAAAGCCAAACCACTGTGCCAGCTAAAAGGTTCAAGAAAAAGAATAGAGAACCAAGATACATTAAAAGACTGAGACTAAGACTAAAAACAGTTGAAGAAAAACTTGAGCAAAGAAAACAAGGCACCAGTAAAACAGAGCAAACTGGAGAAAACTCCAAGCGAAGAAGTGATCGAATAAAAAGACAGAACGAGAAATATCAGGATCCTTAATGGACTTACTTGGTGTTGGAAGAATTTGAGGAACTTGAGATAACTGACGAAAGTGACGAAGAAGTGACGGCTGATCAGTCTGCCGAAGAAGAAGAACCAACCTGAAAATTGCTCAGTGTAAGCTACCTGTGCAAAGTTACAAAGAGGGGTTGAGAAAAGCTTCTTTTGAGCAGAAATGTCTGATTCAAGTGTGAATGGAAGACCTAGACGTAATTGCTGTAAAACATGCTGTAAAGTATGTATATGTAGTGTAGCCTTAGTGTTAATATTATGGATAGGACTAACCATTACTATTCCTTATATGATGAGCGAAAGTACTAATACTGACACCACAGAGACTGTGACGAAAAATGCAGGAGAAACGACATCACAAAGTGTAGAAGGACATGAGAAAGCACTTAGCATTAGACAAACTAAATCGGACTTAGAAGCATCAGATGAGGAAGGACTACATTATCACAGAATCAAGAACCAGACTCATTTAAACGTATTCGCTAACCTTTTAGTGCATTATGTAGAAACCATGGAAATAGAAGATTGTTACGTTTGCATGAAGCTCCCTACTTCTGTAGCTGAGGGAGTGACATACCATCACTTGCCACTAACATATGGGATGTCCTGTAGTATTTTAGCTAGCTTATTTTACAAAAGAGGACCGTTACAGTACTACTACTCTAACTCTGACGTGATATTTTCTGAACTTCCTATACGTGGAAACCTGAACCCTGTACATACCAAAAGTGACGTGACACGGTATATGGGAGAATACTTTCTGACTATAGGTACAATAGATTTAGGTGAAGCGCACAGAGATAACTTGACCTGTTCATTGCATGAACAAGAGAAAGTGTTCTTAAACATGGCAGAGAAAACAAGAGAAAGTTTCCAAAGAAAAGCGAATGATAAAAGGCAGAAAACTCCTAAGTGGGCTGAAAACATGGGAAGTGCCTCAAATGGTGGGGTTAGTCCTGCTTTGTTGCTGGATTTCGAGAGAAAAGGGAAACTTTGTCTTCACCGAGAAAAGACTAGTTATTATAATAATATTTTCATTGGTTCCAGTCAATGTGAACACAATTACAAGGTAATTGGAGGTTGGGGTTTCAAAAATGGGTCAGAACCTGTGTTTCCCGGGATTTATTACATATATGGAAACAAGGCTTATTTCAAATTGCCGGATCACTGGTATGGAAGCTGCTATTTTGGAATTGTCTTCCCGAAAATATACCATGTGAATGAAATTGCTGGAAGCAACGAAAACACTAACAGTTTAGTGCATAGTAAAAAAGAAAGTGTAGGTGAAATAATGGGTAGTATATTTAGTGCATTGATACCTGCAGTGGGAGTGGTTCTGAACACACACAGAATTTGCAAATTGTCAACTATAGTGGATAGGTTGTCTACTGACACTGCTAGTGGATTTCTGATGGTAAATACCGAAATGGTTGCAATCAGATCTATGGTTTTGCAGAACAGACATGCTCTTGACACCTTATTAGCAAAAGAGGGCGGAGTCTGTCGAATGTTGAAAGCGCAACATTGTTGCACTTACATACCGGACAAAAGTGTGCAACTCAAAAGGTATGTGAGGAACATTACAAATTTGGAAAAGGTACTCAAACCACTGGAGGTTGATAGTGCCTGGAAGAGACTTACTGATGGTCTCTCCGCTGTAGGTCATTGGTTTTCTAATTTAGGTAAAGGTTTTTTGTTAAAAGTACTGATGCCAATTGCAGTAGTAGGTTTTATCATATTCCTTATATTTGTCTGTTGCAAATGTCGCAAACACCAAAAGAAGTATACTGTGAACAAAAGAGGCGTGAAACGGAGTGTGGTTGAACTTGAATTAGAAGAACTGAATAATCAGATTTATAAAAGGGTGAAGAATTCACACCCTAACAAAGACACGAAAGAGAAATTGAATCGAATGTTGGAGGAGATTGAATTGGGAAAAATGTGAAAGTTGGCATCTGATTCCATTGGTTTTGTGATGATAGTAAATATCATCAAAGAGGGGATTGATGGAGCAAGGATTCGCACGTTACGCGACTTGCTTGAATTCATGAACCTCAAATAACATGTAACAGAGTAACTCAACATGTTTTGTCTTACTAATTTCCCTTTATTTTGACATTGGGAATGCCCAAGAGAGGCTTGCCTATGTGTTTACTAAAACTTAATAACGCTTGTCACTAAAAATGGCCGCTGCTTGGCGGGGTTTCTTCTGTGCATGCGTTAGTCACACTCACGTGATGTGACGTACTTGCAGTTCTGGTGGGAATCTTTGCGCTTGCGCACTAGCATTAAGATGGCCGCTTTGTGTCCTCACATGGTGAAGCTTGCGCTGATGTTTTTTCCCTGTTGTTGTTTACTTGCACTAAAACCTAATGCCATAGTTTATATAAAGTAAGGGGTATAGAGTAGCTATTCATGGTACACAGTGTATTCATTTATTTCTGTGTCTTAATTTGTTTTCGCTTACTTTTCATGTACCGCGTTCTTGAGGGTCTGAGAGACACTCGTGAATCCATCTTGAACAACCTTACTGCGCATGACAGTCTTCTGCCGGTGGCATTGAATCCCTGCCAACCAGAGGTCTCAGCCAAGATGTGCCTGGGAAGATGCACCCTCACCTAGTAGAAGAAGCTAAACTGTCCTGCAAATGCAACAAATGTATTTTATTCATTGTATTCCGTAGACTATGTCATGGGAACCCCAAAATCAATAGGCGGTCCCAGAATATGTTAATATAGGCTTATAGAATTGAAATGTGATTGGTGTGTTCACCTATCCTACTTGGGGACCAATCGAAATTGGGGATTCTGACACTTGCAACATTTGGGGGGTGGTACACTGACCCGAAAACAGTATAACTAGCCTAGGTTTAGCTAGAGAAATTGTCCGACTTGTCCGAATAGCTGACCTGTCACTGACCCAACGCACTCAATAAGTGACTGATACAGAGAGCTGCGGAGCACTCTGTCCGAAATTTCTATAGACTCGAGAGGTTTTGCTGAAAACCTTAAAGTGCTGGCGGAGCACTTTGCTTGGAAAATCGATAACCCGATCGGGGTTCTGGCTGATAGCTGCAGAGAGGGTGGAGCGCAGGCGTTTCTTCCAAACTGCGGGTACTGGTCGTGCCTTGGTGGTCCTGACCTGATCCTAATCTGGGTTGCCTGTCCTGTCCTGGGGTGTCCATTCTGCACCTGCTGTCCTACTGATGACGGTTTTCCTTTGGGGTTCCTCCCGTTCTTAACTGACCTGTTGCCAGGGTTGGTCTTCACACCATTCTAGGTAAATATAGTGCTGAAACTCTTCGGGGGCTCATGTTGTGTCCAAACTCTATAAACTCTGCCTGTCCTCACTCCCATCGTCTGACGTGGCGGTGCGCACCGCATGGGAATTGGATCTGGGCGCCCAGATCTCTGACGAGCAATGGGAAGCATGCTGTGCCATGACCAGGGAGGTTTCAATGAATAGCAGGCACAAACTTATACACTTTAAATTCCTTCGACGGCTGTACCACACCCCAGCGCTGGCCCACAGAATAGACCCGACCCGACCTCACACTTGTCCTAAATGCAATGCCCCTCAGGCCGACTTTGCCCATCTTTCCTGGATCTGCCCGAAATTACACTCCTATTGGGTTGAAATACACGACACACTGGGTGCAATATTGAGCCTATCGCTATCGGTCCTACCGGAGATTGCCCTGATGGGATATATGTCCAATTTTCCCCGCAAGATTCGCAAGTTGGCATCGGTCTGTTTCCTTCTGGCCAAGAGAGAGGTCGCGCTGCACTGGTGCTCACGACGTGCTCCCTCTGTTGCCGCTTGGCTAAGGAGTGTGGCATACTGCAATGTGAACAGTGTGGAATATTCTGATCAACTCCCTGCCTCTTCCCGCCCTACCGATATTTGGGGTCCGTACCGCCAATACATTTCAGGGAAGGTGCGGGAAGCACCCTCTCAGTCCCTGCACCCCAATACACCGACCGGGGTGGGTTAGACCTCGGGTCCCCCATTCCACATTCCCACTCTGGCGCTGCTTCTGCTGTTGTTTGCCGCTGTCCTTGGATGTGGATGCGGGGCCTGGTAAGCGGGGGCCCCGATGCTGTTCCCGATTCAGGGGTCTTTAATCCAACGAAGGAGAATGGCTTTTTCACGCCCACGCAGCCTGCCTATTTGCCCTTCACGACAATTTGGCAATGTGCGAACTCCTGCTGCTAGTCCAACTCATTCCTGGGTGGAGAGGTTCCTTGAATGCTTTTACCGGGATGGGGTTATTGGCTACGGTGCTGCCTGATGGGATACTGAAAGGTCCAGTGTGCTGGTCTTGCAATCTGGTTCTCATTATAACTGTCCTTTTTATCCTTTCTTTGTTTATTGTACGAATGATTATGTTTACTTTGTATTTCAGTTGCCTTATCAGGAAATTTTCCTACTGTAACATCTTACATGTTTCATGGTGCAACCCGAATGTTTATTTTGCTGTACTCATCAATCTGCTGATTAAGTTACTTGACTGCCATAAGCACGGACCCTGTACGCTGGCTTTGTTTCTCTTTCTTACTGTGGTTTGCACCTTCTGCCTCAATAAAGTGTTTAAAAAAAAATATATAGTGCTGAAACTCTATACTGCACCTTTCTATTTTCCTGTCCTTTGCTTTAATAAAGACATACCTTTGCATATATTGATTTTCCATGCTTTTCCGCAAACTACTGAATGAAGAAACTCATACATTGTTGATCATTCTCTTAGTATGTTCCTATGTTTCCTTTCCTTTAAGAAAAATTCTCTACACCGTTCATGAAAGTAGATGTGTTTTAATAATTTTCTCTGTTCAGCTGACTAAAGTGATGTTTCTAGAATTTATAGCGTGTCCCATTTTTACCTTTCCTATAGTGGTATAGCATTCCAAATTCTCGCAATATAAACCAAGTCCTTTCCTATACCCATTCATCAGAAGTATTTTCCATAATTTTCCCGTCCATAGTTATTCATTTCTTATATTCATTTCACTGAAAACTCTAACTAGCATGTTTCCCTGTTCATTCCTTTCTTTAGACTCGTAAAGGGTTAGCTTGATTTATTTCCTTTATGGATACGTACTCTTTATTATCTTGATTATTGATTGTTTACTTGTTGTAAATCTTTTGCTTTCCGAATCTGAACTTTAGATAAAGATCTTAAAACTTCTTGAGTTTGTGTTTATTATATGAGTGCAAATATATAAAGTATTTTTTTGGTATCTGCCTTTCTTTTACAGCAAGCTCCCTGATCCGTTGTGGTCATAGGTACCTGTAACGGTGGATTGGTAAGTCGGGTACAGCAGAAATAAAATAGGAAGGAACAAGGGTTACTGGTAGTAGAGTGTAAGGTCACCTGATTAATAAATATTGTAAATTGAAATATATGGGCCGATACGTATATGGTAAAATTGTTGGCCAGGTGACCTGCGCGCTCTATCAGTAATTTTCTGGTAGCCAGAGGATGGTTTTAGGGACTAGTTAAAGTTAGGTAGGACTAGTTAAGAGAGGTAGGTCGGTCGGATGCTGCTATAAAGATTTTGCTGCTAAACTGTGAACATTTTATTACTGTTGAAATTGAAATCACGTGAAATGTTTTTGCTTTGAAAATTATGAAATGTTTTAAATTGTTTTTTCTACTGTTATTTTGATAAATGTACTAACCCACTCGTTAGTGATTGTTATATGTTGTCTGGAATCCCCGGGGAATTGAATAGCGGGTGGTGAGGACAATCCACGCCGTACTGAGGTCATTGGCTTGAGGAAAATTGGTGCAGGTTAGGCAGAACTGGAAGCACTAATTAGGGTTTTCTGAATGTATGCTCGAATAATTGATAGCAACGAGTTCGCTGACGAAACTTCTATTGTGCTAACCTAGCAAGGTTCACACGGAAGGAGTAGCAGATTCGTCGGAGCTTAGGTGATAGCAAAGGGGTTCGCTGGTGAAACTTTAGACTTAGTATATATCCCGAAAAGAAGTGGATGAGTCAAAAGAAGTAGCAGGTTCTCTAATGCTTGAGTGAAGGGTAGGCAGAAGAGATCTATCCGTAGTGTATGAAAAGTAGACAGAAGAGGTTTACTTGCAGTAAAACGCATCTTTCCTTTCTAGACACTCGAGTACAGTGGCGAATGTGTTTACGTTGTTAATTTACTAAAGCACTTGCACTTTAAAAGGAGAAATTAAGTTTCCGTTACCTTGTGAAGGAGGGAGTCAGTTGCGGAGCAGCTCTGACGTCACTCTGTGCCGCGCTGGTATTGGTCGAAACAGCGGGTGTGTAACGGAGCTGGAATTATAAAGGAGGGGTGAGCGCCGAAGCGTGAGAACCTGTCTCGCAAAAAAGCTACGATTGGTTGCACGAAAATAAAAGCCGCATTTGGATTGGGAGTGATTTTGTAAACAAAGTCGCTTGTAGGAAGTTATATGTGGCATACGTATAGGCCAGTGACTAGACCTGATCCAAGACATTTAGGGTTTGAAAACGATCAGTGGAAGGGTCATAACACCAGCATTATGTACGGAAACAAGCGAAAATTGTCCCTTGTAAACAAAGTGAAGAATTATTTTAAAAAGGACAAACCTATTAAAACTAGAGAAGGTGTTGTCATTCCGCCACCAAATACTCCCACATCTTTCATGATGTTTGATAAGGGGTATCATTCATGTGCATGGTTGGGAAAACTGGGCGGAGTACACAAAGGATGACGGAATTTTGGCTTTCCCATTAGAAGGTACATTTAATGGCAGGATTCTATTCAATTTGAGAACTCGAATGAATGATTTGCATCCCAGACCCAGATTGACACAGTATGAAGCTTTAGAGGAAAGGGAGATAGAGGCTTTCGAAAGAGACAAGCCCCGAATGGATAAAGGTTTAACAAAATAGTATCCGAAACTGAAACAAGAAACCCGAGATAAACAGATGAAACAATGGAGACAGAATATGATAGTAGAAGGACTGTTTCCAATGATGGCAATGGGTGGTCCTGTGGGAGAGAAAAAGGCAGAAAAGACCAAACTCTGGGTAAATAGTGGGGAATCGGATGACGATTATTTGAAGGACTTGTTCATGAAGAATCCACCTCCTTAAAATGAAGGACCCAGATCCTCTAGTGTAGGGGATGCTTCCCAACGACCCCCATACTAGGAAGGGAATAGATCTGTAAATGCAAGAGACAGCTGTCAAATACCTTCCTATAATGAGGGCCTAGGACCCCTAGGTGCCAGAGATACCTGTCTAAGACCACTGTTTAGTGAAGAGTCAAGATATTCAGGTGAGAGAGACTTCTGTCCAAGACCCCCTTACGAGGGTGAAGCCAGACCCTTAAGCACAGGAAATCCGTTCTCAAGACCTAATTATGGTGAAGGACCGAGTATGACGCATTCAACTGCCCCAACATTGACTCCGCAAATAGTACCTGAAATAAGCCTAGAAAGAATACTGCAGGAAAGAGAGCGAGAGGCTCTAGCCAAACAAAGAACCGAAATAATTCAGAAAATCTCCCAGTTAAATACAAGCCCTGAAGCCTTGACTATCCCAGTAACTATTGGACCAGTTGTTCCTTTGTATGGGGATAGACAGGGGAGTCCAAAGGCTCCGATTATTACTCCAGCCGTAGTGCAGCCGAGAAAAGAGCCCTTAATTGTAGATGATCAGACGAGTGAATGTGAATCTGAAGTTTCTTTAATGGATTTGCCGATTAGGGACCCAGGAAGGAGTTCGCAGAAGAGGCATAATCCTTTCAATACGGGAGAGATTCAAATGGAATCAACTTCAGGTACTAAAAGTGTCACAGTAGATACTCCTGAAGAGATTGAAAGATGGAGTCGAGAATTAGAGAGACAAACTCCTCAGTCAAAACCCTTAGATATTTACAAACTGAGAATAGAAATAGAAGAACTGATGGCAGGAAACGTGGGGTTAGACAGATGAAATACCTATTCCGAGGAAGAGCTTCTATTTATCTGTAAAAGTCTTACCCGTAATACCAGAGTGTTCCATGAGAAATTAACAGACACTGCCGCCAGTATGGGAACAGATATTGGGAAATCAAAGCCATTACAGAAACCCTACAGAGCAGAATTCTCAGACAAAGATCTGGAGAATATGAATGTGTCAGGAAAGAAGGTACAGATCAAGGAATTGTTGAACGTGTTGCAAAAATGGGGAGACTTAGAAAAATGGAAAGCCAGCTGGACAAAGAAAAAGGAAGAGAGTAGATCCAAACAGATGACTTCTGAATTTGTTTTAAAGGAAGCTGACAAGCCAGAACAGTTATATCCTATGCGAGAAGTGCCAGGTGGAAAGTATGTGCATGTTCCATGGTCCAGACAGGATATTGTGTCCTTTACTAATGACTTTCCGAAATTACGAGAAAAACCCGTGGAGTGGTACAGACAGGTAGAAAGGTTTGTGAAAGTACAAAAATGCCTGTGGAAATATCTGGATGGGTTTTTCGATATAGTAGTTCCCGTAGACTTGTGGACAGAATGTAAAATTGCCATTGGTTGGCCTAGTGAGGAGTACCCGAGGAACCCTACTACAGGAGCTCCTTCCGATGAGGTAATGAAAAAATACGATCAGGTAATGTAACACCTGAAGGGAAAGGTGCCTGCAAAGGAAACTGATTGGACCAGAATAGATAGAACTACACAGGAAAGAGATGAGACTGTGCATTCCTTTTATGAAACACTCTTACTGGTGTTTAAACATACAGCGGCATAGATAACATCGAGATGAAGGATATGACCCACTTCATTTACAGGTTTGTAAATGGTTTAAGACCTGAAATTTGCCAGTGGATCAAAGACAATAAAATCTGTTGGCAGTCTAAGAAAATAGATGAAGTCTTGCGATACGCAAAGTATTGCGAAGACGAGATGGCTGATAAGCGAAAGGCTTTAAAGGAAAAAGTTATGTGGGCACATGTCAACCTAGCTGAACAACAAGAAAAGCAATTGGGTAAAATGAATAATAATTCCCAAACTCAAGGTTCTGGGGATGGAGGGAAGCCCAAAGTGAAAATGAGCCGAGAGGAAGCCAAAAAGAAGTTTCCCTGTCACGGGTGCGGGCAGATAGGGCACTGAAGAGACGAGTGTCCATACGCACAGAATAATAACCCCCAAACCACTGATTTAAATCCACAGACGCAGAATGAAAAACCAAGAAAGACCCAGCAACAGGTAAAATCGAGTCAGTTGCCTCGTGCACCTAGACCGAATTTTAAGGGAAAGACACCGCAAGGTGAAGACATAGAAATTTGGGGAGGAAAGGAGGATAGATATCAGCAACTTCGCAATTTCTGTTGAATGATACTTTCCTCTGTGATGATCAATACTGACGGGGCCTGAGGGGGGAGGACGAGGAGTGCGTACTTGGCACCTCCTTGCCGGTAGACCAGTCAGGGCCATACATTGAAGGAAAGGTTGAAGGCAATGATGTCAACTTCCTGTTGGACACTGGGGCTACCCGTTCTACTGTAAGAACAGCAGACGTTCCAAACCTATCCTTCTCGGGAGAAGCCATCCAAGTGGTGGGTGTATCTAATCAATTGATTAGTACCCTAGTTACTGAGCCCATGGAGATTACAATAGGGAATTTCAAAGAAATGCATAGATTTGTTGTCTGTGACACCAGTCCTGTAAACTTATTAGGACGTGATTTGTTGTGCAAAATGAATTGTACCATCTTTTGCTCACCAAAGGGCGTCGAAATTCAAACCCCAGACGAAGATGGAATATACAAATTAATGCTAATAAGACCTGACTCAGAAATTAAAAGACTGACAATACAAGACTTACCTGAAGAACTTCAACAGACAGTGAAACCAGAAGTATGGGATTTTACTGGAAAAGATGTAGGACTAATGGCAAATGTAGACCCAATTAAAATAGCTATAAAGGAAGATGCAGTTTACCCAAATACTAGACAATACAAAATGAGTGCAGAAGTGAAATCAGGAGTTACCATTGAAATAAAAAGATTGCTAGAAGCAAACATCATACAAGAAGTGTTGAGTAGTCCATGTAATCACCCATAATTGGAATCAAGAAACCTAGAGGTAAGTACAGGGTAGTACAGGACCTGAGAAAGGTAAACAAAATCGTTGTTCCTTGCTGTCCTATTGTTCCAAACCCAGCAGTGATCCTGTATCAAATTCCATGGAAAGCTGAGTGGTTCACCGTAATTGATTTATGTCACGCATTCTTTTCAATCCCATTGCATCCAGACAGCAAATTTCTTTTCTCATTTGAATTCGACAGTCACGTGTTCGTTTGAAATCGCGTCCCCCAGGGGTACACAGAAAGCCCCTCAATATTTAATCAGATTCTGAAAAAGTGCCTTGAATCTTTGGTCTTACCAGGAGAATCAGTTCTGGTGCAATATATAGACGACCTCTTGGTGGAGTCTAAAAGTCAGAAAGACTGTGTGACTGACACCATTGCTTTACTGAACCATTTAGGTGAAGGAGGACATAAAGTATCTCCTGACAAACTACAGTTCTGTACCAATTCAGTAAAATATCTGGGGCACCAGATAGAAAAGGGAGTCAGGAAAGTTACTTCAGAAAGAATCAGAATAATTCGAAACATGCAATTACCCAATACTCAGAAAGAAGTCAGAATGTTCCTTGGAGTCGTAGGTTACTGTAGGCAATGGATTGTGGGATTTGCAGTCCTAGCAAAGCCATTGATAAAAATGACAAAGAAAGGAGCAAAGGACCCAGTGGAATGGGATGAGGAGAGCTTGACAGCCTTTACAAAATTACCAGAATGTCTGTGTACAGCTCCAGCATTGGGAATGCCTGATTATTCAAAGGAATTTGCACTGTTTTGTGACACACGAGATAATTGTGCACTGTCGGTCCTAACTCAGGAGCATGGTCTGACTAGACGTCCAGTAGCATATTTTTCTGCTACTTTGCATCCAGTGGCTGCTGGTTTACCAGGATGTCTGAAAGCAGTAGCTGCAACTTGCATGAGTCTTGAACAGAGTGAATCCATTGTTATGGGACATCCTGTAACTGTGTATGTTCCACATGCAGTTGTAAACTTACTGACCAGAACTAAGACCCAGTATCTCACACCTAGTCGGCTGACTAAGTATGAGAGGATTCTTGGAGGTGCTGCAAATATAGTTATTACTCGGTGTAACATATTGAATCCAGCAACCTTATTACCTGAGTCACTGATTGCAGAAGCAAAGGGAGAGGTCGAACATGACTGCATTGACCTGACTGAGTTTAGTACTAAACCACGTCCAGATATCAAAGAGATGCCCATGCCAGTAGAAGATTACGAGCTGTTTGTCGATGGCTCTTGTCTGAGACACGAAAGTGGAGGCTTAAGTGCTGCTTATGCTGTAGTCACGGTATCACGCACTATAGAAGCATCCTGTCTATTTGGAGTAAAGTCTGCACAAGTAGCCGAATTGGTTGCATTGACAAGAGCCTGTAAAATTGGGAAAAATAAAAGAGTAACCGTATATACTGACAGTCAGTATGGGTACGGGGTTGTGCATGACTTCGGCCAATTGTGGCTGCAAAGAGAGTTTCTGACTTCTTCAGGTACTCCTATCAGAAATGGAAAAGTGGTTCAGGAATTACTGGACGCAATCCAGTTACCAAAAGAATTGGCAGTGGTCAAATGTGCTGCTCACAAATTTGGCGAAGACAATGTGACAGTAGGTAATAAATATGCTGACCAAGTAGCCCAACATTGTGCCAGACATCGAATGTCTGTCAATATCAAATTGGGGGGATATGGAAACAGCTGCCAACTTATGGTGTTTGAGAATGTGCCTACATGGGAAGAATTGAGAGATTTACAGAATGCAGCGACACCAAAGGAAAAGGGAAGATGGAGGAAGTTTGGTTGTCAACAGAGAAGCGAGGATGGTGTCATTGTTGGCCCTGATGGTAGGCCTGTGTTGCCTGACAGCCTGCTTGCTTCTATGGCCAGATTAATACACCGAGATACACACATTGGTAGGGATGCCATGATTCGTGTTTTCCCACAGACATGGTACAGCTCAAAGTTCAGGAATGTAGCAGAGTCACTCTGCCAGAGGTGCTTGACATGTCAGCAGTTCAACGCTGGGAAGAAAACGGTAGTTGAAATAGGTAAAATCGGGAAGTCGGGAGGTCCTTTTACAAGATTGCAAATTGACTTCATTCAGTTGCCCCTTTGTAAAGGAATGAGATATGTCCTTGTCATTGTCTGCCTATTTTCAAAATGGGTAGAAGCTTACCCGGCCAAGAAGAATGATGCCATCACTGTAGCCAAATTGTTACTGCGAGAACTAATACCTAGGTACGGGGTTCCAGTCACAATTGAATCAGATAGAGGTGGGCATTTTCAAAATGAAATAATTGGTCAGCTCTGTGAAGCATTCAAGATTACACAAAAGCTGCACTGTGCATATCGTCCAGAGGCTTCTGGAGTGGTGGAACAGATGAATGGCACTATCAAGTCGAGACTAGGAAAAATGTGTGAGTCTATTACCATGAATTGGATAGAGGCTTTACCTCTTGTTCTGATGGGAATCCGAAGTATTCCAGACCGAAATACAGGCCTGAGTCCCCATGAGATCCTGATGGGAAGAGTATTGAGACAAGCATGGGTACCAGGACACAATCTGATAAGCATTTCTGATGATTTGGTACTTGAGTACTGCAAGCAACTGGGTGACCAAGTGCGTTCTATCTCTCGCCAGATTGGGGAAGACGCCGTCGCCAGTCCAGCAACTCCAGTCCATAAATTGATTCCAGGTGATTGGGTGGTACTCAAGAAACACACTCGTTCAAGTTGCCTTGCACCGAAGTAGGGAAAACCAAGACAAGTGATTCTGGTGACCACAACAGCGGTGAAGTGTGCCTGTGTGCCGAAGTGGATTCATGCTGGCCACACCAAGAAGGTGACCGAAGACAAGAAAACTGACGCTGAAGGTTGTCCAGCTGAGGGGTCTCCAGACGTTGGTCCTGAAGTAGCTGATGACGAACAACCGAGCACCAGTCAAGATGAGTGGATACCTATAATCGACCTGACAGATGATCCCATAAGAACAAGAAGTCAAACCTACTCAGACGGTAAACAACGTTTACAACGAAACTTTTACCACGCACTACCATTAGAACGCAGGCATTACAACGCAAACCATTACAACGCATTGCGCTGGGGGGCGCTCTAGGATAGGGAATAAGTTTAATTTTCTATCCAACACCTTCCCTAGTGTCCACGGGGACTGGAGTTGGAATAGAAAATTATACTTACCACTATCCAGCACCTCTAAGCGCTATGCGTTGTAAAGGTTTGCGATGTAAAAACCGCGTTGTAAAGGTATGCGTCGTAAAAGTATGCGTTGTAACGTCATACATCCTACTCAGACAGAGAGTGGAATAGTGAGGAAGAGACAGGAATAGGAGGAGACAATCAGATTATCGAAATCCATGTCAAATCTGATGAAGAAGAAGATCAGATAGGGACAGAACAGGTGATTGACACACCTCCAAGAACTCCTGAAATCGAAAAGGGACAGACAGAAACAAGGGCGAAAGTTCAAGCGGAAGAAAATCAAAGGTTCGAAGTGCTTGAACAGGATCAGATAGAACTAGACGAAGGTGTTCAGGACACAGAAATTGAAACGCCCAAAACTCAAAACCAGTAGTTACCTGAACAAGGCCAGCTTAGTGACCAGGCAGAAGAAACTGAAATAAGACCTGGGACTAGTCAGACCGAAAGGGAAGAAACAGAAGCAGAAGTGCCGCAACAAAACGAGAATAAAAGAGCATTAGAAGAAAGCCAAACCACTGTGCCAGCTAAAAGGTTCAAGAAAAAGAATAGAGAACCAAGATACATTAAAAGACTGAGACTAAGACTAAAAACAGTTGAAGAAAAGCTTGAGCAAAGAAAACAAGGCACCAGTAAAACAGAGCAAACTGGAGAAAACTAAAAGCGAAGAAGTGATCGAATAAAAAGACAGAACGAGAAATATCAGGATCCTGAATGGACTTACTTGGTGTTGGAAGAATTTGAGGAACTTGAGATAACTGACGAAAGTGACGAAGAAGTGACGGCTGATCAGTCTGCCGAAGAAGAAGAACCAACCTGAAAATTGCTCAGTGTAAGCTACCTGTGCAAAGTTACAAAGAGGGGTTGAGAAAAGCTTCTTTTGAGCAGAAATGTCGGATTCAAGTGTGAATGGAAGACCTAGACGTAATTGCTGTAAAACATGCTGTAAAGTATGTATATGTAGTGTAGCCTTAGTGTTAATATTATGGATAGGACTAACCATTACTATTCCTTATATGATGAGCAAAAGTACTAATACTGACACCACAGAGACTGTGATGAAAAATGCAGGAGAAACGACATCACAAAGTGTAGAAGGACATGAGAAAGCACTTAGCATTAGACAAACTAAATCGGACTTAGAAGCATCACATGAGGAAGGACTACATTATCACGGAATCAAGAACCAGACTCATTTAAACGTATTCGCTAACCTTTTAGTGCATTATGTAGAAACCATGGAAATAGAAGATTGTTACGTTTGCATGAAGCTACCTACTTCTGTAGCTGAGGGAGTGACATACCATCACACATACCATCACTTGCCACTAACATATGGGATGTCCTGTAGTATTTTAGCTAGCTTATTTTACAAAAGAGGACCGTTACAGTACTACTACTCTATACGTGGAAACCTGAACCCTCTACATACCAAAAGTGACGTGACACGGTATATGGGAGAATACTTTCTGACTATAGGTACAATAGATTTAGGTGAAGCACACAGAGATAACTTGACCTGTTCATTGCATGAACAAGAGAAAGTGTTCTTAAACATGGCAGAGAAAAGAAGAGAAAGTTTCCAAAGAAAAGCGAATGATAAAAGGCAGAAAACTCCTAAGTGGGCTGAAAACATGGGAAGTGCCTCAAATGGTGGGGTTAGTCCTGCTTTGTTGCTGGATTTCGAGAGAAAAGGGAAACTTTGTGACAGTCTTCTGCCGGTGGCATTGACTCCCTGCCAACCAGAGGTCTCAGCCAAGATGTGCCTGGGAAGATGCATCCTCACCTAGTAGAAGAAGCTAAACTGTCCTGCAAATGCAACAAATGTATTTTATTCATTGTATTCCGTAGACTATGTCATGGGAACCCCAAAATCAATAGGCGGTCCCAGAATATGTTAATATAGGCTTATAGAATCGAAATGTGATTGGTGTGTTCACCTATCCTACTTGGGGACCAATCGCAATTGGGGATTCTGACACTTGCAACATTTGGGGGGTGGTACACTGACCCGAAAACAGTATAACTAGCCTAGGTTTAGCTAGAGAAATTGTCCGACTTGTCCGAATAGCTGACCTGTCACTGACCCAGCGCACTCAATAAGTGACTGATACAGAGAGCTGCGGAGCACTCTGTCCGAAATTTCTATAGACTCAAGAGGTTTTGCTGAAAACCTTAAAGTGCTGGCGGAGCACTTTGCTTGGAAAATCGATAACCCGATCGGGGTTCTGGCTGATAGCTGCAGAGAGGGTGGAGCGCAGGCGTTTCTTCCAAACTGCGGGTACTGGTCGTGCCTTGGTGGTCCTGACCTGATCCTAATCTGGGTTTCCTGTCCTGTCCTGGGGTGTCCATTCTGCACCTGCTGTCCTACTGATGACGGTTTTCCTTTGGGGTTCCTCCCGTTCTTAACTGACCTGTGGCCAGGGTTGGTCTTCACACCATTCTAGGTAAATATAGTGCTGAAACCCTATACTGCACCTTTCTATTTTCCTGTCCTTTGCTTTAATAAAGACATACCTTTGCATATATTGATTTTCCATGCTTTTCCGCAAACTACTGAATGAAGAAACTCATACATTGTTGATCATTCTCTTAGTATGTTCCTATGTTTCCTTTCCTTTAAGAAAAATTCTCTACACCGTTCATGAAAGTAGATGTGTTTTAATAATTTTCTCTGTTCAGCTGACTAAAGTGATGTTTCTAGAATTTATAGCGTGTCCCATTTTTACCTTTCCTATAATGGTATAGCATTCCAAATTCTCGCAATATAAACCAAGTCCTTTCCTATACCCATTCATCAGAAGTATTTTCCATAATTTTCCCGTCCATAGTTATTCATTTCTTATATTCATTTCACTGAAAACTCTAACTAGCATGTTTCCCTGTTCATTCCTTTCTTTAGACTCGTAAAGGGTTAGCTTGATTTATTTCCTTTTTGGATACGTACTCTTTATTATCTTGATTATTGATTGTTTACTTGTTGTAAATCTTTTGCTTTCCGAATCTGAACTTTAGATAAAGATCTTAAAACTTCTTGAGTTTGTGTTTATTATATGAGTGCAAATATAGAAAGTATTTTTTTGGTATCTGCCTTTCTTTTACAGCTAGCTCCCTGATCTGTTGTGGTCATAGGTACCCGTAACGGTGGATTGGTAAGTCGGGTACAGCAGAAATAAAATAGGAAGGAACAAGGGTTACTGGTAGTAGAGTGTAAGGTCACCTGATTAATAAATATCGTAAATTGAAATATATGGGCCCGATACATATATGGTAAAATTGTTGGCCAGGTGACCTGCGCGCTCTATCACTGTCTCCAAAACAAGAAGCGGAGTGGAGTCCAGAGGGCAGGAGCCCTGTCAAGGACACTGCCTAGCTCAAGTCAGAAGAAGACGGAGACCAGGAAGCAGAAGCCAAGCCTAAGACATAGGCGAGCTTGCGACAGAAGAAGGAGGAGAGCAGGTAGCATGAGCCACACCAAAGACTACGCCGAGTACGCGACGGAAGGAGGAGAGGACACTGAGAGCCTGCGAGGGAACAGAACAGCCCCACAAGAGAACTTGTAGGTAACCTGGAAGCAGAACAGCAATCCCCCAGAATGCTAGAATGCGAAGTTCTCTATTGGGGGAGCAGGTGAGTCATATAATCCTCCCCTGCCTATTCCCGCCCATTACTGAAGGTGGGATCAACAGGCTCGATAGTGCCTGGGTAAATGGATGAGTGCAAGGGTAGTACCAGAGGGATTGAATGTGTGCATGTGTAGTGCCTTGGTGAATGGGTAGTATGTGAGTGAATGCATGGGTGCAATGGTAGTGCCAGGGTGAAAGGATGAGTGCATTGGTAGTGCATGAGTGAATGGAGGGATGCAACAGTAGAGCCTGGTTCAACCGATGACTTCATGAGTAGTGCCTGAGTGAATGAAAGTTTGCATAGATACACCCTGAGTGAATGGATGAGTGCAAAGGTAGTGACTGGATAATTGGATGTATGCAGGGGTAGTGCTAGGATGAACAGATGAGTGCATAGGTAGTATCTGTCAAACTCTTACCTGTGTTTCCGCAGGAACGACAAGCAAGATGTAAAGGCCCGACTTCCCCTTATCACCTTGTGCCCAAAAGTTTCAAAACGGCATTGGTAACCAATGGAAGAGGGGATAAAATAAGGATAAACAAAACAATCCCCCCTCGAAGTCTCTACTCAAACTTAAGGTTAGTCAATCAGGGAGTTTCCTAAATATAAAAACAAAACTGTATTGAGTATACAATACAATGAAGAAAAGGAATCAATAGTGTTTTTTAACGATGTTTGGCTTCTTCCCTACCTGAGTAAATCCCCTCTTACTTTTTGTATCAACTTAAGCCGTCTTCTAAAACAATCACTATAATCAGCTAAGGTGAAAGAACAAAAGAGCAATGAAATCTGGGCCCCAAAAGAAAAATTACAATGATACGTCTTCAGGCTGGGAAATGGTACACACCTAACTTAAGCTGGGAGGCCCTCTCTGTGAACAGGTAATCAAAATTATTCGGCAACTAATTATATTAAAATAATATCTTGTTGTCCTTAATGCCAGGAAAACTGGTGCAGGAGCTGTCTCCAAAACAAGAAGCGGAGTGGAGTCCAGAGGGCAGGAGCTGCATCAAAGACACAGCCGTGCTCACATTGGAAGAAGGAGGAGACCAGGAAGTTGGAGCCATGCCAAAGACACCGCTGAGCTCGTGACGGAAGAAGGAAGAGACAAGGATGCAGCATCCATGCCAAAGACACCGCCGAATTCAAGACGGAAGGAGGAAAGGATGCTGAGAGCCTGTGAGGGAACACAAGAACCCCAAAAGAGAACTTGAAGGTAACCCGGAAGCAGAATAGCAAACCCCCAGCATGCTAGAATGCAAAGCTCTCTATTGCCCGAGCAGGGGAGTCTTATACTCCTCCCCTGCCATGCCCCGCCCACTACTCAAGGTGGATCAACAGGTTCGACAGTGCCTGGGTGAATGGATGAGGGCAAAGGTAGTACTAGAGTGATTGAAGGTGTGCATGTGTAGTGCCAGAGTGGATGGGTAGTATGTGAGTGAATGCATGAGTGCAATAGTAGTGCCCGGGTGAATGGATGAGTGCACTGGTAGTACATTAGTGAATGGAGTGATGCAACGGTAGAGCTTGGGTGAACAGACGACTGCATGAGTAGTGCCTGAGTGAATGAAAGTTTGCATAGATACAGCCTGAGTGAATGGATGAGTGCAAAGAAGGTCGCTAGGTGATTGGATGTATGCATGGGCGGTGCTTGGATGAATAGATGAGTGCATAGGTAGTGCCTGTCAAACTCTTACCTATGTTTCCGCAGGAACAACAAGCAAGGTGTAAATGCCCAACTTCCCCTTATCACCAGTTGCGCCCAACAGTGTCAAAACGGCATTGGTAACCCAAGGAAGAGGGGATAACATATGGGTAAACAAAACAATTATACCTCAAATTTTCTTCTCAAACTTAAGGTCAGTCAACAAGGGAGTTTCCTAAATGTAAAAACAATAAGTGCATTGAGTATATGATACAATAAAGAAAATGAATCAGTAGTGTTTTAAAGATGTTTGGAGTCCTCCCTACCTCAATAAATCCCCTCTTACTTTCTGTAGCAACATAAGCCATCTTGTAAAACAATGACTATAATTAGCTAAGGTGAAAGAACAAAAGAGCAATGAAATCTGGGCCCCAAAATAAAAAGGACAATGACATGTCTTCAGGCTATGAAATGGTACCCACCTAAATTTAGCTCCGAGGCACTCTCTGTGAACAGGTAAGCAACATTCTCCAGCAACTAATTATATTAAAAGAATATCTTGTCATCCTTAATGTCAGCAATACTAACTAAAGTCTTCTATATTTATATTTACAGGAACTTCCATTTAGGTGCCCAAACACAGGAAAAGGCAGATCCTCAGGGACGACAGAACATTACTAAGATAGATACTCCTTATCTCATAATTAAATAACTATCTTTAGGTGAAAAAGCACAGTTAACGTGCTGATGGCGGATTTTCTTTTGTTTTTTCTCTTTAGGTGAACATGGTGAATTGTAGGAAAACTGGAGCAGGATCTGTCACCAAAATAAAAATGCTGAGTGCAGTCCAGAGGGCAGGAGCACCGTCAAAGACACCACAGAGCTCACGTCGGAAGATGAAGGAGACCAGGAAGACACAGGCGAGCTCACGACGGAAGAAGGAAAAGAGCAGCAAGCAGGAGCCACGGCAAAGACACCGCCGAGTATGTGATGGAAGAAGGAGAGGATACCGAAAGCCTACGAGGGAACAGAACAGCCCCACAAGAGGACTTGTAGGTAACCAGGAAGCAGAATAGTAAACGCCCAGAATGCGAGAATGTGAAGCTTTCTATTGGGGGAGCAGGTAAACCTTATACTCTTCCCCTGTGATAAGCGTGGCTCAAATCCACCTGAGCGACTTACCTCACTCATCTATCATTCTCATATAATAAGCCAGCCAGGCAGTGGAGAAGGATTAGAAATATATTTATTAGGATACAAAAGTTCATCTATAGATGGGCCCTGTCAGGTCTGCACTCTAGAGAATGCATCGAGAGGACTGACTCATATCATCACAGTAACACATTATAATACGAAAAGCAGAGAAAAACACGCCCACAGTGGAAAAGTACTGGACCCCGGAGAGGGTGAACAATGGCCTCATACAAGAGGCATCTGCATCTGCTCTGTTATCACCTCCCAAGGACACGGAGCCAGGCTTTAGCATCTCCAGCACATGAGAACAGTTTGATAAGAGAGTTTCGCTAGTAGTTTCAGTCACAGTGGGCCGAGAGGCAAAACTGCTGACATGTGGAATATTCCTATTCCTACGGGAGGGGGAATGAGCAAGTGCAACTCGCACAGTAAGGGAGATGCTTCAAAATGGTGGCACACAGGCTAAGCTAAGAAAACTGAAATAATGTCACAGGCATGAATGATATAGAAAAATATAAACGCAAATGCATAAATGAATATATCATTAGTTAGACACATTCTGCTAACTCATAAACGTAATGTATGTAGTGGGCAGGGCATGGAAAAACTGAAACCTATCACCTGTCAAGCTCCGCCCATTACTCAAGGCGGGATCGAGGGGCTCGACAATGCCTAGGTGAATGGATGAGTGCAAGGGTAGTACCGGAGTGATTGAATGTGTGCATGTGTAGTGGCTTGTTGAATGGGTAGTACATGAATAGTTAGGCAAGCAAATACCTACTTTCTAAAAGTGGTATTTGTAAACACAGAATATTAAAATAAACTTCACTAAAAGATGTATTTTATTATTCTGAGTCCAGGCATACTAAACTCAAATTTCTACCATATTCTCTGAGTACGTTAGGATTATGTACTGTAATAATTCTAACAGCCCATTCTGGCCTATGGAGAACAGGTAGCCTTGCAATAGTTAAAAACGAAAATGTCTGTAATTCACTATTAGGACATGCCACACACATCAGGGCTTGTCCTCCCTTATACTTACAATGCACCCTGCCCTTGGGCCTACCATAGGGGTGACTAATATGAAGACAAGGGAAGGTTTAGGGACTGGCATTTGGGTGCACTTGCCCAGCCAGCATGACAGTACAAGACTGCACGCAGGCTCTGCAATGGCAGACCTTAGACACATTTTACAAGGCCGCTTCTGTGGGTGGCACAACCAGTGCTGCAAGCCCACTAGCAGCCTTTGGATTTTAGGCTCGACAGTGCCTGGGTGAATGGATGAGGGAAAAGGTAGTACTAGAGTGATTGAAGGTGTGCATGTGTAGTGCCTGGGTGGATGGGTAGTATGTGATTGAATGCATACAAGAGGCATCTGCATCTGCTCTGTTATCACCTCCCAAGGACACGGAGCCAGGCTTTAGCATCTCCAGCACATGAGAACAGTTTGATAAGAGAGTTTCGCTAGTAGTTTCAGTCACAGTGGGCAGAGAGGCAAAACTGCTGACATGTGGAATATTCCTATTCCTACGGGAGGGGGAATGAGCAAGTGCAACTCGCACAGTAAGGGAGATGCTTCAAAATGGTGGCACACAGGCTAAGCTAAGAAAACTGAAATAATGTCACAGGCATGAATGATATAGAAAAATATAAACGCAAATGCATAAATGAATATATCATTAGTTAGACACATTCTGCTAACTCATAAACGTAATGTATGTAGTGGGCAGGGCATGGAAAAACTGAAACCTATCAGCCCCTCCTTTTAGCAGACTGTGGCTAACTTTATTAACCAAAAGGAGGGCCCTTACATCAAATTCTAAGGGTCGGGACACAAACCTAATCAAGAACATCGTCATCAATGAGCATCAGCCAACGGGGGTCATAAGGTTCAAGATCATTGGAAACAGGATATTGTTTTGTCCGTCTTTTAGAAACTCGTATGTTACTGGCACACATAGAACAACAAGGAGGAAGGCAATAAACACATAGGCCTCAAATCAGTAACACACCCACAATTCCTACAACCCCCATCAAAATTTTCCGACCAGTATCCGTCTTATCTATGTCTTCAACTTGGGGAACCCTCCTTTTATGCTGCCCAGGCATTATAGAAAACCGTCGATGAGTCTTATGATAGTCCGAGGGTGCTACATAAACATGGGGAAGTAAATAAGCCAAATAACAAATCCCACCCCATCCCTCAGGCAACCACAGATATCCAGTGTCCCCACACACAAAGTAAATGTTCGGGGGAGTAACTAGTGAAGGACTAAGGGGCAGGCGAATTGAGGCAGTCACATTGCAGAAGCTGTCACCCACTTTAACGGGACCTCTACCCTGAATACAAAAGTAAGGTGAAGGCCCAATTGTCGCCAGGGGTACCAGAGATGCGCGCCGAAGCCGCGCCTAAGCCAAGCCCGTCTGCGCCCGTCCGCGACCGGACTGCGCCGGGCGCTGTGCATGCTGCCCGTTTACCGCGCACAATCAGGTATGATAACACTGCTTTACTCGCCTTACGGTCGCAAATTGATATTAAGTGCTTGCGCTGCCCCCCTATCGATCCCCTCATTAGCCCCCTCTTATGTTCCCATTGCAAATGGACACCCCCCACAATATTTCTAGATGCTCCTCATCTGTCTTGTTCTTCAAAGAGTAATCCCACTCACTTTAAGGCAGGTCTTATTAATGCGAGGTCAGTAGCTTGTCATGGCCAAGACATACATGACCTTATATTAGATCATGAGTTAGAAGCTCTTTTTATTACTGAAACTTGGCTAAATGACTCATCCAATCCCGACCTGGCTACTGTCCTCCCCACAGAGTTCACCATCTTTAGGCGAGACAGACCCACTGGACGTGGTGGTGGAATAGCACTTATCATTAAGAAGGTCTTTCCCTGCCACATTTTTGATTTGGCCCACCTTAAAGACAGTGAGGGCATGGGTTTTTCGATTAAACTTAATGCCTCCACCTCCTTTTCAGGGGGACTTTTATATCGTCCTCCTGGAAATGCCACTTCTTTTCTAGACTCTCTAGATGAGGCTCTTGGAGCACTTATGCTACAGTACCCCAATTTTACACTTTTAGGTGACATGAACCTACACTTGGAATCTCTTGTTGACCCTCACACCATCTCCTTTCAACATTCTTTAAATATGTTTGGACTTTCCCAACGTGTTGCTGCTGCGACCCACCGTGCTGGACATACTCTTGACGGCATCTGTACTAATTTTACACCTTTGATCACATCCCTTCCACTATCCCAAATTTGGACTGACCATTGTTTTATTCCATTTGATATCGCATTACCTGCTTCTATCTCATCCAGTATAAACCGACCTCACGCTATCTTCACAGTCAACTGGAAGAAAGTGGTGGTGGAACGCATCAAGCAGGACGCTCAACCTCTCCCAGATCTACCAATCATAACTAGAGATGTTGCAGTTGATTCTTGCAATTTCCGCACTTGGCTAGACCAAATTGTTTTGGACAATACTGACTCTGGAAGCCACCATGTAAAATGGTATAAGAGGAAACCAAATGCTCCCTGGTTCACCCACACTTTATCCGACAGTCATCTCCTCTGTCGGAGATTAGAAAGGCAATGGCGAAAATCGTACAATGAGGCTGCAAGAGCACAGTACGTCCAACAGAGGAAACTATATCTTACCAATATTAAAACAGCAAAAAAGGACTGTTTTACCAGGGTTATAAATGAAGCTCAACATAACCAAAAAACTGTCTTTAAAATTGTCAAATCTTTTACTCATCCTAAAGCCTCTATGCCCGAAATCCCTCCTTCTGAGAGCCTGTGTAATCAAATCGCAGACTTCTTTGAAGACAAAATAGTCAGTATTCAGATGGACTTTCCTCCTCCTTCGATCAACCTCTTAGAGGTTGTCGACAATCACCCTCCGCTCTCCACTTTTAAACCGGTTTCCCTCCAACAAACAAGCAAGGCAATTCTGGCTTGTAAATCTGGAGCTCCCACTGATCCCTGTCCCCCTATCATTTTACATCACCTGATAGAGACAGTAAACCCATACATAAATAGTCTTATCAATGCATCTTTTGAATCCGGCCTTGTGCCGAATGATTGGAAGAAGGCCATTGTAAAGCCTCTGATGAAGAAGCAGAATAAATCGCCCACTGATCTTAGCAACATGCGTCCCATTTCCTTGCTACCTGTTCTAAGTAAAATCATGGAACGATTAGTACATGATGAGCTCAAAACATTTGTAGAGGCCCACAATATCCTGCATCCTCAGCAATCGGGATTTCGTTCCGGCCATTCTACTGAAACAGCCTTGATCGAATTAGCTGATTCTGTCAAGTTCCTGCAGGATGAGGGAAGGCAGACAGTCCTCGTCCTGCTTGACTTGACAGCAGCATTCGACACCATCTCGCATGCCATCCTGATTAACAGAATGCGAGAGATTGGCGTGCCAGACACAGCCTTGGCATGGGTCATTTCTTTTCTATCCAATAGGTCCCAGACTGTGTCCTTGGGTCCCTATCTATCCAGCGAAAAATCCATTTCATCAGGAGTGCCACAGGGGTCCATATTAAGCCCTCTTTTTTTAACATCTATATGGCCCCCCTTCTTGCTGTGATAGAATCCCATGGGATCCTTGTCACGTCTTATGCCGACGATACACAACTTGTCGTTACCATCGATAAAAAGTGGCCTGATGCAGATCTTCGTTTTAAAAACTGCCTCTCGGATGTTTTCCAATGGTTGAACAAAAACCATTTAAAATGTAACAGTGCTAAGACAGAAATTATACCGCTGGGTAAAGATTTATCTTTCTGTCCGAAAGACTGGTGGCCCTTGGGATCGGAGGCCCCCCCCAGTGCAGTATCATCAGCACGGAATCTAGGAGTGCAATTTGATTCACTCCTTTCTTTCGATGACCACATCAGGATTACGGCTGGACGCTGTTTTGGTCTTATTAAATCACTGAAATTTTTTTTTGATTTCCTCCCCATTGCAGCTAGAAAATCAGTCGTGGTAGCTTTAATACTTTCCCGACTTGATTACTGCAACGGATTAATGGCTGGAGTAAAAAAGTCCACCCTTAAGAAGCTGCAGACTATACAACATACAGCTGCGAGACTGGTCTTACAACTCCCCAGAAGGTCATCAGCTTCAGCAGCATTGAGAGCTTTGCACTGGCTACCATTGCATAAAAGAATTCTTTTTAAATTGCTTCTCACCGTTTTTAAATCCATGCAAAATACAGGTCCCCACTACCTTACAAATCGCTTTATGCGTTATAATCCTCCGCGATGTTTGAGATCATCTGGGACTAACCTCATCATGATTCCCAGATTTAAATACAAAACCAAGGGTGGGAAAACTTTCACTGTCTTGGCAGCCAAGGCATGGAATAACCTACCAGTCAATCTTAGACTGACTGAAAAGGAGGGTCTTTTTAGAAAACTCCTTAAGACATGGGTGTACAAGCAATCAGATACCTCCGTACTGGCAGCCATTTAGTTTCATTGTTTCATCTACTTCATTTTTCATCTACCTACTGTTCGCAAGCTCAACGCCAAGATGCTCCCTTGGGAGCGAATGTTCGCGCTTTATAAAACCTCATAAATATCAAAATATCAAATAAATGGCCACTACCATTTGTAGCAGGGGGGTGTCTGTAGGATAGGGAAGAGTTCAACTGTAGAAAACTCTCTCGCACTTTGTCAGTGTCATTAGGCATCATGAATCGTTCCACCTTTTTCGAGCAAGTCTCTAAGAATTTTTGGTCAAAACGTCCGTCAGTAAATAACCGTCCAAGGGATGAAGGGGGCAGAGGGCGTACTCGCATTGCCAGTGTTGACCCAGTACCAGGGAGTCGGGGTCAGAGAATCAGGCTGCTGGAAAAACTTTACCATGCCTATCAGGGTATACCAGCCCACACAGCTATTCACAGGAGTCAATTGAAGTGCCAGTAACCTGTCCTTCTTATATGCAGCAGAGGGAAGCAACCCACAGACCCAGAAATCTGTCACATTATACACAGCATGAGCATGATGCAAAGTTTTTATGAAAACATTATCACGGTAGCCTTTCCTCATGCATTGTTCACCATAATCGACAGTAATCATATTGTGCTCTGGGAAGGGAGAGGGAGTAGGAACCAGTTTGTGAACGGGGTAAGCTTCATCCAGAAAGAACAGTATTCCAAGCATTATCAAGAATATAATAATGAACACCACAATAACCACAATTTTGCCTTTTCGTGGTAGAGCATGCCATGGTGAATCTTGCTCTGGTCTGCGAGGAGCAGCAAAAGGCTGTTCCTCCTCTGGGATAGGACGGCCAAAGGGATACATTTCACCTAATGAACAGACCAAGGGATATCCTAAAAGTTCCAAATACTAGGGGCACTACTAAAAAGTTCCGGACACTCCAAAACCGGCCGGAGGGGTGCTTCACCCTTCAAAAGGGCTCTTCTCCCTATGTCTGTTAAAGCCTCATAGGCAGGCTTTCAGTCTCGCAAACCCTAATCCCTCGATGGAGTCGCACAACTGCAGCAACTCAGGAGCACTGAACTTGGGCCCACACACAACTCTAGTGTTCCGTTCAGCAGTGTCTCAAAAATGCACCAGGGCTCTTTCAGCAGTCCATCCCTATTACTAGGCTAATCTGTTTAATATAGTCCACTCCTAATCCCTACCTCAGCCCTTCTTCCAGTGCTCAGTTCTTTCGCCTCTCCTTCCTGGGCCGCAAGTTATAGCGAGTGCTCCCTCGCACTTCGGGGTCTGAGAACAGAATTGGGGGATCACTTTCAAAAGAGGTGGCTTCCGTCGTTTGAGCACTGTGACCAAAAGAAGCCTCGCTACTTGTACTCAGGGCTGGCTTCCGCGCGTTCTCGTTGTGCACCTCCTCGGTCAGTAAAGCATCAGAGAAGGGGAGGTATTGAGGAACGCACTCCGTCTCGTGATCTGCGACGCCACCTTGGACCCACGCATCATAGGGTAGAGGAAGGGGAATTTTCTTCACATGGGAGGCATGCGTCCACGCCTTCCGACCCTCCACTCGAAGTGCGGTGCGGGTGGTGAGGAGCACCAACTTTGGCTCGGACCATCTAGGCTCCAAACAGGACTTCCGCTGGTATTTCTTCACCACAACCCAGTCCCCCGCATTGATGTTGTGGCCAGGCCCCTCAGGCAACAGTTTCAGTGTGTCTGCTACCTGCTGATGAATAGAACGAAGATCTTTAGACAAGGCATATGAATAAAATTCAAATTCCAAGAAACCAAATGAGGTCTATTCTGTGCTTTCATGTTGCTCTACTAATGTCAATTTGAAGGTGAACACATCGTACCTATCAATACATTTGTGCACTGACAATAGGTAATACATTACATATCTGACTTTTCGCTGTATTACCTGTTGATGGACGTATGCATTTATAGAATTCTAAGAGAAGAGAAAAAATAAAACAAAACAGACATGTTGTATTCCCCCATTTGCACTTGAGAAACAGCAAAAAGGGAAGTTCAAACCGCTCTTCCTATAGCGAGCACACAGCGTCTACTTTATGAACCTTCACTGTTGTGCAAAACTTCAAACACTTCTAATATTCTTTTTCTTTACTCAAAACAACTATATTTTTGCCCATGACCATGCTCACATAATATAGAGGCAGTAGGAAACTAACTTCTACAAATCTTTAATTTCTAAAAATATTTCTGCTGAGGATCACACAAGCATCTTTTCACCTTTCTCACTATTTCGACCATGTAACATTTTAATTAGAGTTAAACCTGTTCACCAGCTCTAATAGGGAATATCAGCTCAACTATACCGGCTAACTGATAAGAGACTTGTACACCTTTACTTAGTGCTGCACAATAATGATGTTGTTACCTAGGAATGTGACACAAAGGTACCGACCTATTGTTCCCTTCAAAGGTCAAATAAGGAAACACTAGTCAGGAGACAACTCAAGACCTGGCTGTTCGAGCAGTAGCGGACCCCTTCCCCCAAGCACCTTGGGACCCTCCCGGGTGAGTAGCGCGCTATACAAGTGTTATGATTGATCGATTGATTGGGCTGTTCCCTTCCTTTCATCCCTATCCAAATAAAATAATTCTCTAATAAAAACTCTCAGTTTACCCAACACTTGTAGAACAAAACTACCCACATCCAATTCCCCTTTTAGATCAAAGCAGGACAGGAGGGAGCAATACACATGTTACCTAGTTTTAATTTATATGAGAGCTAGCGGGAAGCTAGCCTCCTCCCCCATTTTTGACAGAAGGAAATCTGAAACATATTTCACTTCGGTCAATACCATCAACCACTGGGTGTAGCACTGAGCACATACAAAATTCTAGGGGATACATAGTACTTTTGAGAGGGCTAGAACATCTTTTAGCACATGTAGAAATGTCATTGCCATAAAATGATATGTGTGCCTATTAATATCTAATACAATGTAACTAAGGAAAAGTAGTAAGGAAAAGGAAATGGAACTGGGACACAGCTGAAGCCCCCCATAACTAGGCACTATGCGACTTTCATTAGGGAAATGGCTGTAAAAGGAAAATCTATAAATGAACAAAAATTACTTAGGTAATGGTCAGACTTGTGACACAACACCATGAGTACACCGTAGAACTCTCATATTTTCCCTCCATACCCCTTTTAACCAAATAGACATACACTGCTGAAGTGTTGTCTGTGAAATTTAGGGACCAGAACAAATTGCCCATAGAGGAGCTTGTTCTAGTATCAATAATAGAATTGTCAAAACAATACAATACAGAAACATACTTGCTAAGCACAGAAAGCATAGACAAATCGCAGTAACACATGCAAATGAGCTGTGACACACAATACGATGCCATGCATTTCATGCACAGTGAGCCTGTGGCCCAAAACCCAGCATGCTGGCCTACTTAATTTGTCAGGCTTAAGATCAATCAGCATACCATCCACGCAGAACAGAGCAAGCAATGCACAATAAGCCAAAGAAAACATAAAACACACAATAGCACAAAGGCCACAAAAGGAAAACACAATATTAGTTACTCAAAGGACTATATTTTTTTCTCATGCATATCATGCATCATGCAGTGTCAGTGCACACTTAATCTGTCAAACACAAAGCTGCATCAATACTCACCGTAACACACAGATTAAAAATATTTCCCATTGCACTGAAACGAAACAAATCAAAACACACACAAAAGAAACAACAACACAGAAAATATTGGACAAAAAAAAGGCAACCACTTAGTAAAAATACCTTCCACAAATACTTACCGTAAAACCTATGCTTGGAGCTCATTCATACCAATTCACTGTTCACTTTCCGTTCTGAAAACCCTGTCTGCTGTCTTAGACAAGAACCAGTTCTAACCTCCTTAACCGTCAGCCAAGAATATAAAACATTTAGCAGCATTGAAAATCACATGACAATCTGGTAATGGCATTTAATGCAGCATTAAAAAGGGAAAAAGATATACATTTACGTTCACATCATTCACTTGTCATGAGCCAGGAATTTCCATATTTGCGTAAAAATGTTATTCTTGTTATCAAAATACCAAATATTTCTGCACAGTCATCTTTCGCTGTGTAAATGAGCCCTCTTATAACCAATGCCATTTCTTAACTTTAAACAAAAGGGCGCCATATTCTCACCTCCAGAACATACTAAATACTCCAGTGCACACTAGCAGACGTTTGCACACTCAGCGGGTGGGGCACAGGGCCCACTGCAATGGTGTCCCATGGGCAAACTGCATACAAATACTGTTACACACATATAGACATTACACACATATATACATTCCCACCAGGCCGCTCCTATGAGCAACACAATCAATATTTTTACCTGCCCTGGCATCATCAGTACTCTCCACTGGTATCCACTAGCAAAGACACTAATCAGTATGCCAATCAGGGACCCCCCAACTCAATTATTATTGAAATAGAAAAATGTTATACTAGGACATGGTCCAACAGTGAAACAAAAAAAATCAACAACAAAAATGGACACAACAGACAACCAATAAATCTCTTTTTACTTTTTGCCATTAAACCGCACACAAATTAATCACTTACTGAATACCATTCAAACAATAGGAGTAACACTCACTAACATATTTAGTAAATTAATTTTTTTCAAAACAATCCTTCTTTTCTCAGACTAGGCCATGTTAAAGTGTAATTCTCTATGTCCAAATGGAATAACCTGTTGAAAGTTATTCATAATTGTGTTCCTAATTCTAAATCACATGTGTTCTGAACATCTGTATTATACTTCAATGTGAACCAGCAACAGTCTGCTGGAAAGAGCAGAACTCATAATTATGCAGACTCGCTGATGCTGGCTCCAACTGTGTATCTCTGCTGTCTGTGCCAGGAGCAGAGTCTCCTAGCCCCCCCTTAATCTTCTGCCTGTACTCTTCTCTCGCTCTCGGTGCTCTGCGAACCCATTGGAATGGTGCTGATAACACCAAGGTCACACCTGTCCTGCTCTACGGCTGCAAGCATCTATGTTTCCATCCTACATAATCTTCCAAAACTGAATAAAAATGCACACACTGTTATTCTAAACCTTACCAACTCGGAGTTCTACAACCCTTTTTTATTTGATTGTGGACTGAAACACATTCATTCAACAAGTCATGTTTAAAACTAACTAAACAACTGCATTTCACTCTCACGTCTTTCAAGAGCTAAGAATTCTGGGCTGCTAGCCAGCCTTCCGCCTCCCCTGGCATTGACCACCAAGGTCAAATCTGCCTCGCCCTCGTTGGTCTGGCGCTGACAAAGCCAATAAGCCTTCTTAACTCTTTCTAACATTCAATAATTAACACTATTTTGGCAAATACATTTCTCTTTCCTTTTTTTGTTTCTCTGCTTTCTAACTTTACACTTCTTCCTACATTCTATTAATATACATTCTGATTACTGGTAATCAGATCCCTTTTTCTCCATCTTCTACTGTTCACAAATTGAGGGAGTGGAAGAAACCAAATTCTTTTCCATAGAGCACAGCCCTGCATGCACTTTTAAACTACATGAAAAACCCACTGATAGTCAGGCACACCCATCTCAGATAGCTCACAAGGACCAGACAATCTAACTTATGCAACAAGATGCACTCACTTCATTCAAACAAACATTTACACAAACAAAAAGGCAGCCCACAGACTGCTCTCAACCCAAACCAATTATAACGAAATAAAACATGTTACATGAAATACATACCCCATCCTCTTAATCACTGCTCACATTGGCTCACTGAGCCACTAAAAGCAACTTTAAATGTACACATTTTGTCTTCTTTTAAAACTGAAATTTCCTCTTTCTGCCACAACCCTAGGGAATCAAACATGCTCTGACAGCAGTGCCTAGCAAACAATCTCTCTTGCAAGTGATCTATCTTAACTGCATCAGAAATATTAAACAAAATCAAGAGTCTTCTACAGGAGCGGGTTGGCTCTCGGCCAATCTGACATCAGTTGAACTGCAGCAACACCTAAAACATCGCAACTTACTGAAACACGGCATCTTGCACACTCAATCAAACGCCACCAAACTCACTCAATCAGATACCGCCAAAGAACCCACACATACCCAGGCACAAAAGAACCAAACAACTATCTCCACACACAACCACACACGCACACGCACGTCCTATGCATTGAATCCCTGCCAAACACGTGTTACCATAATGGGACAAGGCCCGTCGACCAAGTCCTGGGGAACCTGGACCCTACCGCAGACCGAACAGTACACTAACTGTTCTGAGGTTGGAGGACACATCCGGCACCCGGGCGGCACTGCAGACCGTTGCGCACTTTACCCCGGAAGATCTGGGACTCTTCCATCAAACCACTCACACTAGGGGTTTGGGTCCTTTCCCAGTATTTAACCGTGGTGAGCCACACTCCAGTCTCAGTACCACCCGGTCGGATGCTCTAAAACAGACATCCACCGGAAACCCTCATCACCAATAGTCTGTCAGAGCGCCACTTGCACTCTGAGTTCCCCGGAGCAGACTAGCCCCAGGAGCACACCGGCTCCTCCAATCACCAGAGACACACCGGTCTCAGAGACACACCGGTCTCATGGAGCATCCCAGCTCCCTCAATCAACAGTCGGACCACTCACCTTCTGCTCGCCGAACCGACATCCACCGTTCTCCACCTCCGGCTGCTGGGACCAACACGGTCAGCTCCAAGGTTCCGCCTTCTGGACTCCGGCGCAGGATCATGAACCAGGACCTCTCCCGATCAGCAGGGTGGGGCAGCGCTGCGAGAACCAAGCTCGGCATCAAAGTGGGTACCCGGGCCCACCGTGCCGACCAGAGGGTCGCCGGCCTTCTGCTACCCACTTACGGGTGAGAAAGATCCTTATCACGGAGTTCCTGTTCGGGCGCCATCTGATAAGCGTGGCTCAAATCCACCTGAGCGACTTACCTCACTCATCTATCATTCTCATATAATAAGCCAGCCAGGCAGTGGAGAAGGATTAGAAATATATATATTAGGATACAAAAGTTAATCTATAGATGGGCCCTGTCAGGTCTGCACTCTAGAGAATGCATCGAGAGGACTGACTCATATCATCACAGTAACACATTATAATACGAAAAGCAGAGAAAAACACGCCCACAGTGGAAAAGTACTGGACCCCGGAGAGGGTGAACAATGGCCTCATACAAGAGGCATCTGCATCTGCTCTGTTATCACCGCCCAAGGACACGGAGCCAGGCTTTAGCATCTCCAGCACATGAGAACAGTTTGATAAGAGAGTTTCGCTAGTAGTTTCAGTCACAGTGGGCCGAGAGGCAAAACTGCTGACATGTGGAATATTCCTATTCCTACGGGAGGGGGAATGAGCAAGTGCAACTCGCGCAGTAAGGGAGATGCTTCAAAATGGTGGCACACAGGCTAAGCTAAGAAAACTGAAATAATGTCACAGGCATGAATGATGTAGAAAAATATAAACGCAAATGCATAAATGAATATATCATTAGTTAGACACATTCTGCTAACTCATAAACGTAATGTATGTAGTGGGCAGGGCATGGAAAAACTGAAACCTATCACCTGTCAAGCTCCGCCCATTACTCAAGGCGGGATCGAGGGGCTCGACAATGCCTAGGTGAATGGATGAGTGCAAGGGTAGTACTGGAGTGATTGAATGTGTGCATGTGTAGTGGCTTGTTGAATGGGTAGTACATGAATAGTTAGGCAAGCAAATACCTACTTTCTAAAAGTGGTATTTGTAAACACAGAATATTAAAATAAACTTCACTAAAAGATGTATTTTATTATTCTGAGTCCAGGCATACTAAACTCAAATTTCTACCATATTCTCTGAGTATGTTAGGATTATGTACTGTAATAATTCTAACAGCCCATTCTGGCCTATTGAGAACAGGTAGCCTTGCAATAGTTAAAAACGAAAATGTCTGTAATTCACTATTAGGACATGCCACACACATCAGGGCTTGTCCTCCCTTATACTTACAATGCACCCTGCCCTTGGGCCTACCATAGGGGTGACTAATATGAAGACAAGGGAAGGTTTAGGGACTGGCATTTGGGTGCACTTGCCCAGTCAGCATGACAGTACAAGACTGCACGCAGGCTCTGCAATGGCAGACCTTAGACACATTTTACAAGGCCGCTTCTGTGGGTGGCACAACCAGTGCTGCAAGCCCACTAGCAGCATTTGGATTTTAGGCTCGACAGTGCCTGGGTGAATGGATGAGGGAAAATGTAGTACTAGAGTGATTGAAGGTGTGCATGTGTAGTGCCTGGGTGGATGGGTAGTATGTGATTGAATGCATGAGTGCAATGGTAGTGCCAGGGTGAATGGATGAGTGCATTGGTAGTACATGAGTGAATGGAGGGATGCAACGATAGAGCCTGGGTCAAAGGATGACTGCATGAGTAGTGCCTGAGTGAATAAAGGGTTCATAGATACATCCTGAGTGAATGGATGAGTGCACAAGTAGTGACTGGATGATTGGATGTATGCATGGGTAGTGCTTGGCTAAACAGATGAATGCATAGGTAGTGCCTGTCAAACTCTTACCTATGTTTCCAAAGGAACGACAAGCAAGATGCAAACACCCAACTTATCCTCGTCACCTTGTGCCCAACAGTGTCAAAACGCCATTAGTGAACCGAGGAAGAGGCTTTAAGGCTGCAGCCCGTGGGCAGATGATAGCTGCTTCCGCCAGGAAAACTAGGGTTTGATTATGACAAATCGCACAGCTTCAGCAGTTGTTGTTTAATGCTTCTAAACTCGTAGGCTCCTCATCTCGGGGTCTGTTGGAACAGGCCAGGCAGGCACTTAGAGAATTTTTTATTTTAGAAGAAATAAATAGCTCTCAGACATATATGCGGAAGGTGTACGAAGAAAGCCAAATGGTTGGTAAGATGCTAGCTTGGTCAATTAGGGCTCGACAAGAAACCACCTGTGTCGTAGAAAAAATTGATCCAAAAACAAATTCATTAGTAACTGACAGAGCTGACATTCCTCGAATTTTTGTTGATCATTTTCAACAAGTATATACCACAAAATACTTGGTTAATCCTGGCACGATCCATGAGTATTTTGCTTCACTTCAATTACCTACAATGAGTGTAGCTTTGCAACTCCAGAAGGAAATCACAGAAGCCGAGATATCGGCTGCGACTAAAACTTTGGCTGGAGCAAAAGCTTGTGGGTCGGCGCGTGGTATGCTGCGCTTCTTATGGGGCTCGTATGGTGACGTAATTGATTAGGCATACCGATACAGGCCTGAGGAGTTTTACTTTATGGTTTTCATGGTGATGGTACGCTTTTGAAACACTCCTGCTTGCCGTAGGGGTATTGCAGGTCATTTTTAGTTTGGCTATTATGGAGACTGATGCTGAGTTGGATTCTGCTGCCAAGGATGGTTCTTCTGGCTCTCAGGACGCAGTACCTTCCCTTGCATTGATACAGAAAATGATTAATACTGCGGTTGTGGCTGCCTTGCATGACAAGGACTCTGTCCCTCCTTCCAAGAAGGCCAGATGTGATCCTGGTCCTTCCCATGAATCAGAGGGGGGGGAGGATGTGGACCTTAAGGGTTGTTTTGAGCAGGGTTCGGACCTTAAGTATGTTCCTCAACACATCCGTTCCAAACTGCTGTTTGCCGAGTTCGAGGTGAAAGTGGAGGACGCTGATTTCTTTGCTTAATATCAAAGGAAGGAACCAGTATTGTTGCCTCTCTACTCCTCTGTTTTGAGAGTGTTGATAAGAGTAACTTTCCCCGGTTTCTGGCCAAACGATATCCTTTGCAGGACTTTTCTGTTAAGTTTCCTGCCTCTGTAAAGGTGGACTCCTTGATGGCTGGCTTGTCGTATCAAGGGACTATTATTTTGGAGGATGCTTCCCCAGCTGATCCGGTTGATAAAAAAGTGGATGTGGTGAAACACACTTTTTCCGCTGCTAATTTTTCCATTAGGCTGCTGCCTATTCCTCCTATGCCATCCAATCTTTGCTTAAAGACTTTCAATCCTTGGCTGAGTTGTCAGACCAGGGCGAGGACATTTCTCCCACACTCACTCTGATGGAACAGCAGGTTTGTCTGCTTTCTGACATCTCCTTTGACTCTTTGGGGGCAGCGTCTTCTACTGCAGGTTTTTCTGCGGCTGCTTGTCGACAGTTGTGGCTCCGCTCTTGGAAAGCTGATTCTGCGCAGAAGGTTTTGCTCCTGAAGATCCCTTTTTCTGGTGTGAAGTTGTGTGGTGCCGCCTTGGAGGATATGGTCAAAAAGGCTGCGGAAGATCGGAAACTGCTGGCTCGGGAGAGGGCTGGGCGTTCCCGCTTTTTTGTGGCTCAAAGGGGCTTCGGTCCTGCTGATCAGGAACGGGCTCCTCAGCCCTTTCATGGAAGGGGGCGTGGCCGGGGAGCTCCTTCCTTTGGCAAGTACCGGTTCTCTGACAAATCTACTTCCTCCTCTGCCCCCTCCAAGTCATGACTAGATTTCTCCAGGAGTGGGTCCTGTAGGGGGTCGGCTGTCTCTCTTTCTGGACGCCTGGAAGCATACTGTTTCGGATCAATGTATCGGTAGGTTTATCCATTGGATTCGACAAGACTCCCCAAGACTGTTTTCGGGTCACTCCTTGCCCCAGGGACTCTCTGAAGATGATGGCTCTGTGGTGGCAAAGGGTGTTGTCATTCCGGTGCTTGTGGATCAGCAGGGAATGGGAGTGTACTCTATTCTATTCATGGTGGAGAAGCGCACCGGGGACATCAGACCTGTTTTAGATCTAAAATGATTGAATTGGTTCATTCCTCCCCTGAAGTTCAAGATGGTATCCTTTACATCGGAGGGGTGTTAAGATTTTTCCATACCTGGATGATTTGTTGATTTCTGCTTCCTCTCTTTCAAAGGCGGAGCTCCATGTCTAGGAGGTTTGCCGGTATTGGAGGGTAACGGTTTTCTTGTGAATCAGAAGAAGTCCTGCCTAGTTCCTTCTCAGGATCTGACGTACATTGGCACTCACTTCAAGACTCAGTTGGGGTTGGTGTTCCTGTCTCTTGCATGGAAATTCACTCAGGTGTCTGCAATTCGGTCCCTGTTGTCAGAGACTTGTCCGCCTGTGAGAATGTGGTTGAGGGTCTAGGGTCTAACGCCCGCCTCCTTGTTGGTTGTTCCGTGGCTCGTCTTCACTTAGATCCCATTGTGAACCACATTTTGTCTCATTGGAGTCCCTGTGGCCAGGATTTCAATCAAGGGATCCTGTGTCTTCCCAGGTGAGAGAGGATCTTAATTGATGGTTGGATGACGTTCATATGTCCCGGGGTTGTCAGTTTCTGATTGTTCCTTCTCGTGTAGTCACGATGAATGCCAGTGGGTTGGCCTGGTGGGCTTCTCTGGGCGATGCCTCAGTACAGGGCGAGTGGTCACAGGATCTGATGTCCTATTTCTCAAATTACAGAGAACTGAGGGCTGTTCAGTTGGGTCTCTTGGCTTTTTCTGCCCTGCTGGTGGGTCACCATGTTCAGGTCCGGAAGGACAACCAGGTAGTCATGTCTTACATCAATCACCAGGGGGGTTGCAGAGTTTGTTCTCTCAGTTGCCTCAGTCTCCTAATTTTTCTTGGGCGGAGTCAAATTTGGAGTCACTGTCGGCGATTTATCTTCCAGGTCTGGAGAATATCATAGCGGACTGTCTAAGCAGGGTCTTTCCCTCCATGGGGTCTCTGTCTCTAACCCGGTTGATGTTCCGGACACTCCAGAAGAGGTTTGGGTGTCCAGTGATGGACTTATTTGCGTCTCCGGTCAATGCCAAGACCCGTTGTTTCTGCACGATTATGTCGTGTCTGGACACGAGAAAGGTGGATACGATGTCCTTCCTATGGCTGAAGGGACTGTTGTTTGCTTTTCCGGCGGTTCCCCTGATTCCGGCGGTGTTGCTGAAGATCAAGAGGGAGGGGGCCTTTGTTCTTTCAGTGGTCCTGTATTGGAGCTGTCGCCCGCGGTGTCTTCTCTTTTTGGATCCTGCTTGTGTGCTGGATTTTTTAAAGGAAGGTTTTGATTTAGGCTTGGCCCTTTCTACCCTCTGTGCACAGTGGGCTGCCGTTCGGGCTTTTCATGGACTCCCTTGTGCGTCTGTGGAACAGTTGGTGGCTCGTCTTTTTAAATCTCTTGCTTTTCAATATACCCGCCCCATTCTGTCTCCTTCCCTGTGGGACCTTCCGTTGGTGTTGAGGGTGTTGCAGTTGGTTCCGTCTGAACCTTTGGAGTCAGTGGAATTAAAATATTTGACTTTCAAAGTGGTGTTTCTGGTGGCCATTGCTTCTGCCAGGCGTGTTGGGGAGTTGGGCGCTTTCCTACGGTCTGCTCCTTTTTTATGGAATCTGGAGGAAAGGGTGGTCTTACATGCTCATCCTACTTTTGTCCCTAAGGTGGCCTCTTTCTTTCATCGTGCTGCTGGGGTGGTCCTCCCTGTATTCTTTCCTGTTCCTTAGTCGGCAGAGGAATCTCAGGTGCATTTTTAGATGTTAAGCGGGCCTTGGTCATTTCTTTGTCCAGCACCACTGCCTTTTGTAAGGTGGACAACTTGTTTGTCACTTTTGGTTTGGCTAGACAGGGACAGACATTGTCTATTTCCACTCTCAGTACGTGTATTAAGTAGGCAATTCTTTTGGCATATGATGCTCAATCTGTGGTTCCCTCTCATCCTATTAGGGGGCGTTCTACTCTCTCTGCTGCTGTTTCTTGGGCCGCCTTTAAAGGTGTTTCCATGAAGGATATTTACAGGGCAGCCACTTAGTCTTCTCCTCATACCTTCATGTCTCATTACCAGCTTGAGGTTGCAGCGGCGCTTCTGTGGCCTTTGTATCTTTGGTCCTGGAATCTGTTGTTTCTTGAGATGTGTGTCTTTCTCCATTGCTGCCAAAAGATATGTTTTTCTACTGCCTTCCTTGTATGGGCTGTGTTCCTTACAGGAAGCAGATATGGCTTTGGTATTGGCTCACTGTGAATTACTGTGGCAAGGAAGACAGACAAGGAGGTAATGCCCCGGTTTCTTACCGGTAATCTTCATTACTCCGAGTCCTAGTCTTCCTCGCCACAGTATGGTTTCCCTTCCCTCCCCGCCCTCTATGGTGGCTTCATGTCTACGGCTTTGTTTTTCAGGTCGTGTTGGGACTTTTGTGTCCTTTTATATGATTGCTTGCTGCCACTTGGGGCCATATTGGAGGGATAGGGAGACTAGTACGTATCTTTTTACTTGGAGTTTCTGTAGGAGAAGAATGCTCACGGTTAAATACTGTAGCGAGGAATACTAGGACTTGGAGTAATGAAGATTACCTGTAAGTAACCGGGGCATTAATGACATTTTGCTCTTTCTGTGTATGCTGTAGAATGCAGCACACATAGAAAAACAAAACGCGAGGAGAAATAAAAGTACTTCTCCTCGTTGTGCCATTCTAACACCTGCTCTCGAAGTGTTTGGCGCTGCCTGAGATTAACATCTCCGTGAAAATCTGGAGCAGCGTCAAAAGCAATAGGTATTGTGGTGGAACATCTACAGCAACATCCATTGCACGCCCCTTTCACACTAAGTAAGGCATGCAAAGGGGCCTTATTTACAAGGCGGCATTAAGACACAAAAAGTGGCTTAGCGCCGCTTTGTAAATAGGGAGACAGTCATATCGCCACCAGAACGTCACTAAAAGTGACATGCTGGTGGCGATATCCGCTTGTAAAAAAGCCCCTAACATTCTGATTTAATCACTGTTGCCAAACAAAGTGCAACTTTCTATGAACTTTTAAAGCACATCAAAGAAAAAACTAAGAGCTACTCTCCAAACAAAATTATAATGAACTTTGAACAGGCAATCGTACAATACTTAAATTATACCCGCACACAGCCATACCAGGCTACTATTACCACTCCAACCAAAGCATTTGAAAACATCTGCAAGCATCTGCACAAGTATACAATATGCAAAAAAAACTTTTTTCTTTTGAAATTTTAACGTTAATAGAGCTGGCATATATACGTGTAACAGGCGTAGCTATCCACTACAACAGGTTAATAGAATCCCCATTTTACCACAGAATTGAACAAAACAAAGTCCATTAATGGACTACCTCACATAGCCTTGGGTTGGCAGACTGCATCGCACTGGACACAAACACCAACCCATACTCTAAATACCATGGTAGATGATGAGAGCATCATGTCCACAAAGTCCACTAATGGACTACCTCAAACACACTTGGATTGGCAGACTGCATCGCTCTGGACACAAACACCAACCCATATTCTAAATACCATGGTGGATGTAAATGAGAGCATCATGGCTTGTGTCAAATTCTCTACATATAAAACAACAAGCCTGTCCTACCTTTTTATGTGCTAAATTCTCTGCCTCGATTGTGGAGTCTTTGCAGTCATAAAAATTAGTATTAGTAAAATTAAACTCGTAGTTTGTGAATACCATACAAATAGTAAACGTACACAAATGTACATGTACCTATGTGAATCAGACCCACAATAACTTCACATAAACATAAAAATATTTTTTTTCAACTACATAAAAAAGCTAACATTTAGTTAAGTATTAAAAGTTATTGTATAATTTATTTAAAATTATATATATAAATGTAACAGTTTTGTAACACTAAAACAATTCTATATTACATCTTAAATTAAAAAATCTAACATAATTAAAAAAAAATCTACAAATAGACTATTTAAAATTTAAAACATTAAGAGCCTTATTACGAGGTCGGCAGTCCGACCAGCTGACCGCTGCTCCGGCAGTCCCAAGAAGAGCGCTGCGGTGACAGTCTACCATCCGCCCTCCATATTACAATGAATGGAAGATGAGCGGCAGACCCCCATGACTGAGTGCTCTACACTAACGCTACAGTGGACTGAAATGCTGGATATTAGTCCATTGATGCCTTCACTGTGGCGATCTTCCGCCCGCCCAATTATGAGAATACTGCTATTCTGGCAGTCCCCTCACAGCGGTCCTCTGATGCCGGGAAGCCGTTGCAATTTGACCGCAGCCAAGCAACAGAACAGTGGCCATTGTATGGACACAATACAACACACCTGGTGTTCCTTGGTTAAGTGGAGACACCTACATAGCACACTACAAAACACACCCCATTTCAGATCATGATCCTTTGAAACTCCACAGCCCCAAGGCAGTCTGTAAGTTACATGGTTGACAGAGAGAAGGCAGGCTATATCTACCCCTCACTGGTCACACTCCACATACTTTTCTTGCTCCATCACTTTTTTTCTGTCTCCTAGGTGTTTTTTTATGTTTTGTTGTGTTAGTTCCTTCACCATTTCATTATAACACGTGAGAAAAATCCAACATTTATGGAGCAAGAGTTGTCAATCCTGTTGGAAGAGTCATATCTTTTTGGTGCACAAGTCCAACATACTCTTTTTAATAGGAAAAGGGAAATGTGGGACAGAATAATCTGCAAAGTGAATTTGGTAGGCACAATTCCTCGCACATAGGGGGATATTAAGCAGCGCTGGAACGACCACAGGATCAAGGCATGTAAACTGCTCTCCCAGCCCACCCATTTAGTTACTACTGTGGGAGAAGAAGGTCCGAGCCATCATCCACACTGAAGGCATGCATGGAATACCTGGGGGAGCAGAATCTGTTAAGAGTTACTTCACAAACTCCCATGAAACCTAAATAGCTGTTTCAGTCACAAACCAGACCTCAACAATGTGGGTAGCAAATATTTCCCTACCGTACACACTGGAAACTAACAGTCTCAGAGGTGAAACTATTCCTGTGTGAATGTGGTATTGAAATGATTACAACTACCAATATGCCCTCTGTCAGTATCCAAAACAAGACTGAATTTTCTATGTGCTCACTGTCAAATTTTACACACAAAACAACTGATTCACAACTCCCATGAAGTGAGCAGGCTACATCCAATGTGCTCCTCAGATACATGACACTATACTATCCTGTATGTAGACCTGGTCACATCAAGTGCGTTGTAACATGGCATGATGTATGACACAACACATGTTTTGGTACAACAGAGAACGACAGTAACGAAAATAGAAATATGTGACGTGGCAGGTGGCCGGTGACACATTGATTCACAACTGCTCACATGAACACAAATGGCAAATACAAACCAAAGTTGTGTCAGCTGCTGTCTTGTACTCATGAGGCCCTTGGAATAGTGTAACATTACCAAATACGTCTCTAATGTGTTGGATAGAATGTATGCTAAATGTCATGTATGCTACATTAACAAACACCATACAACTCTGAACATAATCTGAGCTGTGTATCTGAAGTACATGAAAATGTAATCTGTAATTGTCAGAATAACGTGCATGAAAACTGAAACTATCAACAAATTAATCCCTAACTATAGTTTTGCTCCATCTAGCTCACTAATTGTGTTACAAGGCTAGAAGGTACTTATTGCACATCAAATCATAACAATGTTCTCCATTACCCATGTCAATCGCTCATACTAAGTGGGCAGAGCTCTGCCAACAAAGAGACCACCACAGCAACCCCAGGAGATGCCAACAGTGAGGATGACAAGGCAGGAGAGACTGACTTGGACAACGGTGCTGGTCCTTCTGGTGTGACTGGACAGACCCCAACAGTGAGTCTCACTGTGGCCACAACACTAACCCCCTAAAAAATTACTCAGCCATCGCTTGTTGCCATAACCTATGCCCCTAGCACAGTGGCCCCCATCTTGTGCCCCCCAGGCCAGGCTCTTGAGGTCCCTGTCACCAACCCTGCAACTGAAGAACCAGGAACTAGTGGGGTACCCCAAACTGTGCAAGGGGTATAGATTCATCGGGGCAGGGGTAGTAGAAGGGTATCTGTTGGCCAGCACAGTGAGACCATTGGGGACAGTCACCCCCAGTCGAACATTCACCATGTCTTGGGAGCATACCATCAGTCTCAAAACAAGATGGACCAGATACTGACTGAACTCAGGGAGATGAATCAGGTGCAGAGGTATACAGAGAGTTAACAGCCCTACGCCCCAACATGGGCTGCCTCATTGGGGTGCTAGTAGACATGAATAACACTCTGACTATGGATTTTCCACCACCATCCACCTCTTCCTGTGTTGGCTCCCCATCAGGCCCCTCTACATCAGCTTCAGCCAAAAGAAGGCAGGCCCTGCCAGAAGAGGAAACCACAGTCAGCTCCCCAATCAATGCATCTGCGAATACCCCCACACTGGCAAGCCGAGGTGTCCACGAAAATATCAACCTCTTGTGTTGGCCATACCAAAACCAACTCCTTCACTGTACATTTTCATTGTTCCCAATACCACATATTGTTTATGTCCTCCTTGTTCATGTAAGTAAATTCCCTTCTCTGAAGGTCCTTTACTGTTGTATTATATCTGATATCTATCCAGCACATTCATGTATACCCATCTGAAGTTTAAAAATCAGCAAAGTGTTGCTTGTGTAGGACATGTGTCACAAAACACCCAAAAAATATTGGGAAAAATACAATCTTCCTTCCATCTGAAATACAATAGAGTATTATTATGTCAATTACACGCAAAAGAAAACAGTACACCAAAATGACTTTGTAGGAAACATGTTATAATCATTGATGTAACATACATGGAAGAAAGGAGCATGTTGGGAATTTTGGAGGTGTTAAGGCCAATCATCATGGCTCAATGTCATCATTTGGTACCAGATCTCCTACCTCACAACACAAATCCATTGAGTATCACACCAATAATCACAGTGAGGGCTGCACTCCATTTGTTTTCTAATTGTTCTGTTTAGCCCACAGGGTCAATATCTGGTGGGATGTGCTAGGATAACTCCTCTTGTATTCGAAGAGATACATTCACAGCTACATCCAGTTCACCAGAAGTCATGATTAAGCCAACTTAAGCCAATGTAAAGTGTGTTTTGCATAATTATGCCACACTCCCACATAGGATTGGAGTCCATGATGGTACCCATATCGTATCAAGATTAACACACAGCAGGGGACTAGTCCACAGTACAAGTCCAACCTCCCATTCAATCACTCTGCAAGTTGTCTTGCTTCTGGATTTATACTCCCAAACTCTGTGTCTGTCAGTTCCAGGAGCCAGCCATGTCACCCTTGTACTTCCAAACAGATTCATACACCTGCAGATGTCACAACTCAGAAATTCCCACATGAAGATGACAAGGTGTAGGTACCTAGAACAGGGCAACATATAAAGAGTGCATTGGAATTTAATCCTATACAAAAGTTAACATTGGTGGTCCGACCGCCGGTGAACTGCATCATCCATGTCACCACTGCACCAGAGGTTGACCAACCACTGTATTATGAGTTGTGCAGTCTGAAACCCAGACCGCCGGCATGGAGGTCCACACAGCGGTCCACAATTTCAGTGATCCAACCGCTGAGCATATTATGACTACACAGTTTTACTAGGAGTCTCACAGTGGTGCTCAACAAATTACGGTTACCCAACAGCACTCGACTGCCACAGTACATGACCAAAAATACAACACTGACCATTGAATTGATTTAAAAACTACACTCCTGATGTGCTTTGGCAACTGGGCATGCCTGCAAATCACATTATAAAACACACCCCATCCCTCACCAGCATACTTTGCTTCCAAACAGCAACCCACAACATAGACACCAGTCTGTAATGCTCATTTTTAGATAAAGCACACCTTTTCCCCATATGCATATTTAGTACTCTAAAGACTTTAAATTCTGTTTCTGAACTAATTAGTGGTGTGTCTTTCCCATCCACATTTTAATGTCACATTTTTGGAGAGTTGTTACTGTGGAGGAGTGTGAGAGAATATGATGTAAACAGGCTTGTTTTCAGTATAAGACTGAGCGCCATAGGGCTGTGTTAAAATGTTTCAAAAAGAGGGACCAAGAAAATATTAAATAGAAAGAGGAGTAACGAGGATCTGTGAATAACTCGTCAAGTTGGTGACATTTCCTCAGATAGGATTGGTTCAATGGTAAATTTCTGGGTATGATTGGTCATGAAAGACTGGAACTATTTTAAGATTTTGTGGTTGTCTTTGGCGACTGTGGGCAATTGATCTAAAAGGTTATATCTGGTGTACCCATTGATCATCACAGGCAGGTCCAACATGACAAACAAGTAGGCAGCTACTTCATCCACCCGGGGAAAGTCTTGCTCTGCAGCACCAGTCCTGTGGATGGACCAAAAGCCTGACTGCAGGGGGTTAGCCAATGAAGATTGTCCATATTGTGTTGGAGGTATACCACTTTCTCTAGAATTTTAACTCACACAAGCAGGTTGGTTATCGGTGTAACATTAAACAAGTTGGTGGGATTAGACTCAAGAAGTGTTATGACCTGACCCTTTGTTAATGAGGCTAATGTGCAACCGTCTGAAATGGAGAGATTCACCAACTTGCAAATAATCAGGGGGGAAGGGTGTGGAATTATTTAAGAAGATGCTGCTCTTTGGGCGCGAAAGTAGGGTTAAGGGAGCTCAAGAGATCTCAAAATATTTTACATTTCTGCGTGACAGCCCTCATTAAGAATGTGTGGGGTTTTGAAAAGAGCACATGGTTTCATCAAAGTAGCAGGCAGATGTGAAAGACGTTTAGCAGTCACAGTCATCTCCTAGCTCATGGTTTCAATTTTATCAATGAAATATAAATTCAATTTATTATAAATGTTTGCGTGGGCACAATTGCGACACAATCATAAGTTATGTCTGAGGACAGAATGTAATATTCTTCTAGAGGGCTGGCACAAGGTGATTTCTGGTAGACGGTGACACTTTGAAGATTGAGAAATCCTCAATGGAAGGCAGCTCTTTATAGGGAAAGGAGGTGATGGATGAGGCACTGAAGATAGTCTTCCGTACAGTCTGTGTAACATTCAAGCATTGTCATGTTGATATTGGCGCCTTAACATCAGTTTATTAAATGATGGACCAGATCAAATGACAGGTACAATGCAGAGTCTGGTAATTTAGCAATGCTTGAAAAATATGTCAATTAGAATATGGCCTTTGAAAAGGGTAGGAAAAATGTGTCACACAGATGTTTAAGGACATTAGCTACTCCACATTCAGAACAGTTTTCTAGCCATAGATCGGAGTTGCCAGTACAGTCAATGAGAGTGGCCGAGTGCAATCTGTAACCGAATGGTTGATTTAGATTGAGTCTGGCCAAGAAGAGTTAGTGTGACCACTGCTAGAGTTCTTCAATAATTATTTCTCAAATCAAGATTCAGGCTAACACTCAGTCTTCTTCATTAAAATATTTGTGGATGCAAATATTATTCAATAAAGATTATCAGCTTTTGAACCATACCTTGTGTGGATATTATCTGTTCCCTCTACAAGTATCACTTAGATTTACAATTCCGTTCCTAAAATGGGATTCAGAAACACTCGCTCTCATGTCACATTCACAGCACAAGGCTCGCGACACACGTTTTTCAGCCTGCAGGCTGTTGAATCAGAATATACCTCTTGGCTTGTGGTATACATATAGATCTGTCTAATTTTTTTATGTACCTGCATTGAGTTTGATGCTTGTTTAGAGATTCTAATATTAGAACTCAGCTACGTGGACACCGAGGAGACAAATTGGAACTTCTACTGATCTGCCCAAGAAGATCGTTATGAATCTAAGTACGCAGTTTAGGAAAGAGCAAAGCTTAGGAGCAGATAGGCATCAGAGCTGTCTTGCAAACCAGGGGGCATATTATCAAGAAACAGCGTTAACATTATCGCCGCTTTAGCTGCAGTTTTCTGCTCTAGGGTTGTAGATGTTCCAGCTAGATTACAATTATATCCAAATGTACTCGTATGAAAGCAAATGACAGGATAAAGTAACAATGAATTACTTAGGTGTCTGTGAACCCCAGTGCCAAATATTTTCTCCAGTGTTTGCCCAGACGGAAACATTTCTTGTAACCTATACAAGCATCAGTGGGAAAGGTGAAGGATTCATATATGCAGAACCCACTGTTCAAATTACAGAGCACAAAGATGTCCCAAATGAACACTAAAGACCAATAAACTCATGGAGGTCATAACTCTATTGTCATCACATCCTAATGTACCCATCTGTAGGAGGCCTATGATCACAGGTAACAATGAAAGTAGAATTGCAAAAGTGCGGTGATCTATTGATTCACCTAGAAAAGCACAACACAAAAGTAGGAAAGACGCCAAGCGAAAAGGGTGGGCTTTCAAAACTAGTTCTCGTACATTACTCTGCTGCTCTTCATACTTGCAACATGAGGCATCGCTTTCCACTTTACTGGTGGGAAATTTCCTGAAAGAGCAAGGACACTTTACAGCATGCAGATCTGTTAAATCAAAAGCTGAGTGGCTACGAGATTCAACATGAAAATTCAGATCTCAAAAGGTGGCCATTTTGACCTTTCAGAAGGCTTTAACGTGATAGTTGCCATCCAAGTCAATTGCATACGTAGAAAATAAACACACACACTGCATTGGAACAATGAATTTATAAAGCATCTTCACAAGAAAAGCAGCCGAGGAAGGAAGAAAAGCTAGTAACCCCTGGGACGATTTTTGATATCTTTAGTATGCTGGTTGTCACTCCCTAGCTATGTGTGTCTTGAACAAGATCCAGTACTCATATTTCACAAGTAGGGACAAGCACAGCTATGAAGTCGGTCTGAAGCCATATTTTAATACAATTTGCATAAACAAAGTTTTCATTAAAAAATTGCCTGTCGCACATCACTATTTTTCAAAGTAGAAGTCATCATCTACAATGAATAACATTTGTGAGTTATTGCACTGTTTGGAAGTAAATTACTTCCATGACAAAAATGAGAGTGAATAATTGGGGGAGGTGCCAAGCGCTCTCTCTCTATTCTGACAACAAAACTGAAGAAAGGCTAGCTGCTGGAAATTAAGGACTGAAGGGAAAAAAAGAACATCTGCACTTTTTAAAATCTAGTCCAAAAAGACATAAATTAATCTTCATGCAATCTTTCAATGTCTTTGTCTTAGTTGGCCATATTTTTTAAGGACTGTTGTTTTCTTTTTACTTAAAAACATCAAAATAAACTTTACTACTTCTGAAACAGTTTAACCAGACTTTACTAGGACGTTAACTTGTATGTATATCATGCATCTATCACCCAATGACTCTAAATTTATTGGGCCTGATTTACAAAGATAGCTTATGCTTTTGAGTAAGTTTACACTTTTGAGTATGTTTACTACTATTTGGTTTTTCACAATAGCATTCCGGAGACGAATGACTGGATCGCATGAACGTCTTCGAATCAGAAGAACCATTTTGACAAGTGACCAATCTTTACCTTTAACAAATCAAATAAAATTATCTTATGTGTAAAAAACAAGCGTCCTGTCTTTTTCCCAACCCCGGGAGTTACCTTGTCGTGGTGGTTGGGCTTAACTGCGGTTTTAGTTTTGAAACAGCAGGACCAAAGACTCCCTTCCTTAATAAGCAAACTATTTGGTTGAAATATTTAGCCACATCATGAGTTGTGGTGTTTGATGGTGGTCAAGCATGAGGTTTTACAAATAGTTCAACTTAAATCTTGTGCCTCTTTCTATCTTCTAGCTCAACCCAGATAATGAGTTATAGGTGTCCTTTTAGCGAAGCTGTGAAATTGAAACTCCAAAATGGACATGTAGTCTCCTTTTTTTCAAGTCTTGAAACAATGTAATGGCTGTGCTTGTTTTGTCAGATCAACAGCGTACCTATGCAATACCAACTTAACCTCTTGTGAACTTTATTTCTTGTGTCTGAAATCTTGACCAACAAGTGGGTGGGTTCATCCTTGAAACAGGAGCTCCACTCCTGGCAGCCTCTGACACATCCTATGCTGTCCTTACAAATCCTTCTAACAGTCTTCTCTGTGTTGACATGACATTGACGTCACACTGCTTATCCCAAAATACTTGATGTCACAAAACTCCTTATCAGGCAGTTTGAATATATGATTGTATAAATATTTTCATGAAACGAAGGTGCTTGTAAAAATTGTATTAACAATCATAATAGACTGAACTAAACTAATATTCTCTGCTCTCATTCTTTAAAATAATGTTTGCTGGGTCTTGATGCTCATTAACCCAAATGCCAGGGCACCCCATCTTCCTAAAAGATATGTATATGTTTGTAAATCCATGTCATTTGTAAGTTTCCAAGGAGTGTCAGTTTTCGGTCTCATCACTAATTCTACACTCTTAAAATGTTAATCCAATCTACCATAGATTATCCTTCTGTATTTGCATAGCCCCGTATACCTTGTTTGGGCTTTTAGGCACTCACCACCGAATATGTATTGTCTAGAAAAGAAGACAATTAGAAGTTAACATACATGCCCTAAATATGAGATTAACAGATCTAACCATGAGGCATTACCTTCCTTAGATTTAGCTTTAAACAATATGATGACCAATATCATTTGGTTTGAACATTTCCGCTTGTCAAGACTATGGCATGTAAGCAGATTGGTAAGCAGAGTCAAATCCCACATGCTTTTGAAAGCTAAAACTTCAACTTAATTGAAATGTAATTTTTAACTGTTTACCAAGTAACTTGTTGTTGCTGTGTTGTATTTAAATGTCGCGTTGTGTTTTTTCCTTTATGGATTGCTAATGCTTCGAATAAAGAGGAGTGATTGAACTAACTTTTTGGAAGAACATATATGGGCACAGGATAAGCAACAACCGTATATTGTGCCACATGAAGGCTGAATTTTAGGTGAGCAAGCAATATTGTCCATAGAAGTAGCCACAGTTCCTTATTTGTAAAAAAATAGGTGGCGGGTCCCAAAAATGATTACCCATTAGTATCGCCTGCAACAAACAGCGCAAATTAAGTACTAAGGGGCATATTTACAAGCCTCTATCGCCACCACATCGTCACTTTTCACGACATTGTGGTGGTGATAGGGGCTACGCCTTATTTACAAGGTAGCGTTAAGTCACTTAATGTGACACCCTTTCACACTATACTTAACGTGAAAGGGGAGGGCAATGGGTGTGGCGGTGGGCGTTCCACTGCAACATCCACTGATTTTGACTCTACCATATATTTACAAGCCTGGCGTGAATATGTAAAAGACACACAATTGATGGAGGGAATGCAGAACAAATCAAAACATTCACCCCCAGTCTATAGATCTGGGTTAAATCCAGAGAGGGAGAGGGGAGAGGGGTTGGCCTAACGGCTAAGGCGCTCGACCTCGGACCTGGGGAACTCGGTTCGAGTCTCGGTAACGACGCCAAAAAGCCCCTGTGATTCTGGGCAAATCACTTAATCTCCCCGTGCCTAAAATGAAAGTGTGTCCTCATGTAACGTAACTGGTGCTATGTAAAGCGCTCTGATAACTGATTCGGTTCGATTCTAGTTCGCGCTATATAAAACTCTAAAAAAAAAAAAATTTAAAAAAAATCCATCATTCTTTTGTTCACCATGCCACCCCAGTTTAGACCTGGCCATATCAATTCAGTCTTGACCCTGTGCCTCATGGGAACAGTCCAGCCCGAACTGACAAGCCAGGTCCTCCGTGGACCAGAAACAGGCATCCTAGGACCGGTTTCTGGGTTCACCCCTCTTCAGCCAGGATAGCTTGATTCCAGTGACACAGTGAGCCCAGGATCCACGTCTGGGCATACCTGGCGCACTTAGGACGAGAAAGCAAAAGACACACAATTGATGGACGGAATGCAGAATAAATCAAAAAATTCAGCCCCAGTCAAGAGATCTTGGTTAATTCCATCACCCTTTTGCTCACCATGCCACCCCAGGTTAGACCTAGCCATATGCAAATCAGTCTTGACCGTGTGCCTCATGGGAACAGTCCAGCCCGAACTGCCAAGCCAGGTCCTCCCTGGACCGGAAACATGCATCCTATGACCGGTTTCGGGGTTTCACCCCTCTTCAGCCAGGATAACTTGATGCCAGTGGCACAGTGAGCCCAGGACCCATGTCTGGGCATACCAGGCGCACTTAAAGCGAGAAAGCAAAAGACACACAATTGATGGACGAAATGCAGAATAAATCAAAACATTCACCCCCAGTGAAGAGATCTGGGTTAAATCCAAAATTCTTTTGCTCACCATGCCACCCCAGTTTAGACCTGGCCATTTTCAAATCAGTCTTGAGCCTGTGCCTTATGGGAACAGTCCAGCCAGAACTGCCAAGCCAGGTCCTCCCTGGACCGGAACCAAGCATCCTAGGACCGGTTTCAGAGGTTCACCCCTCTTTAGCCAGGATAGCTTGATTTCAGTGGTACAGTGAGCCCAGGATCCACGGCTTGGCCTACCTGGCGCACTTAAGGCGAGAAATCAAAAGACACACAATTGATGGGCGGAATGCAGAACAAATCAAAACATTCAACCCCAGTCGAGAGATCTGGGTTAATTCCATCATTCTTTTGCTCACCATGCCACCCCAGTTTAGACCTGGCCATATGCAAATCAGACTTGACCCTGTGCCTCATGGGAACAGTCCAGCCCGAACTGTCAAGCCAGGTCCTCCCTGGACCGGAAACAAGCATCCTAGGACCGGTTTCAGAGTTTCACCCCTCTTCAGCCAGGATAGCTTGATTTCAGTGGCACAGTGAGTCCAGGACCCACGTCTGGGCATACCTGGTGCACTTAGGGCAAGAAAGAAAAAGACACACAATTGATGGACGGAATGCAGAACAAATCAAAACATTCACCTCCAGTCAAGAGATCTGGGTTAATTCCATCATTCTTTTGCTTACCATGCCACCTCAGTTTAGACCTGGCCATTTGCAAATTAGTCTTAAACCTGTGCCTTATGGGAACAGTCCAGCCAGAACTGCCAAGCCAGGTCCTCTCTGGACCGGAACCAAGCCTCCTAGGACCGGTTTCAGGGTTTCGCCCCTCTTCAGCCAGAATAGCTTGATTCCAGTGGTACAGTGAGCCCACGATCCACGTATTGGTCTACCTGGCGCACTTAGGGCGAGAAATCAAAAGACACACAATTGATGGGGGGAATGAAGAACAAATCAAAACATTCAACCCCAGTCAAGAGATCTGGGTTAATTCCATCATTCTTTTGCTCACCATGCCACCCCAGTTTAGACCTGGTCATATGCAAATCAGACTTGACTCTGTGCCTCATGGGAACAGTCCAGCCCGAACTGTCAAGCCAGGTCCTCCCTAGACCGGAAACAAGCATCCTAGGAACGATTTCAGGGTTTCACCCCTCTTCAGCCAGGATAGCTTGATTTCAGTGGCACAGTGAACCCAGGACCCACGTCTCGGCATACCTGGTGCACTTAGGGCAAGAAAGAAAAAGACACACAATTGATGGACAGAATGCAGAACAAATCAAAACATTCACCCCCAATCAAGAGTTCTGCATCAATTTCATCATTCTTTTGCTCACCATGTCACCCCAAATTAGACATGACCATATGCAAATCAGTCTTGACTCTGTGCCTCATGGGAACAGTCCAGCCCGAACTGCAAAGCCAGGTCCTCCCTGGACAAGAAACAAGCATCCTAGGACCGGTTTTGGGATTTCACCCCTCTTCAGCCATGAGAGCTTGATTTCAGTGGCACAGTGAGCCCAGGACCCGCGTCTGGGCATACCTGGCGCACTTAAAGCGAGAAAGTAAAAGACACACAATTGATGGACGAAATGCAGAACAAATCAAAACCTTCACCCCAAGTCAAGAGATCTTGGTTAATTCCATAATTCTTTTGCTCACCATGCCACTCCAGTTTAGACCTGGCCATTTGCAAATCAGTCTTGAATCTATGCCTTATGGGAACAGTCCAGCCCGAACCAGCAAGCCATGTCCTCCCTGGACCGGAAACAAGCATCCTAGAACCAGTTGCGGGGTTTCACCCCTCTTCAGCCAGGAAAACTTGATTCCAGTGGCACAGAGAGCCCAGGATCCACGTCTGGGCATACCTGGCACACTTAGGGCGAGAAAGCAGAAGACACACAATTGATGGACGGAATGCAGAACAAATCAAAACATTCACCTCCAGTCAAGAGATCTGGGTTAATTCCATCATTCTTTTGCTCACCATGCCACCCCAGTTTAGACCTGGCCATATGCAAATCAGTCTTGACCCTGTGCCTTATGGGAACAGTCCAGCCCGAACTGCCAAGCCAGGTCCTTCCTGGACCAGAAACAAGCATCCTAGGACCGGGTTCGTGGTTTCACTCCTCTTCAGCCAGGATAGCTTGATTCCAGTGGCACAGTGAGCCCAGGATCCACATCTGGGCATACCTGGTGCACTTAGGGTGAGAAAGCAGAAGACACACAAATGATGGACGGAATGCAGAACAAATCAAAACATTTACCCCCAGTCAAGAGATCTGGGTTAATTCCATCATTCTTTTGCTCACCATGCCACCCCAGTTTAGACCTGGCCCGATGCAAATCAGCCTTGACCCTGTGCCTCATGGGAACAGTCCAGCCCGAACTGCCAAGCCAGGTCCTCCGTGGACCGCAAACAAGCATCCTAGGACCGGGTTTGGGGTTTCACCCCTCTTCAGCCATGATTGCTTGATTTCAGTGGCACAGTGAGCCCATGACCCACGTCTGGGCATACCTGATGCACTTAAAGCGAGAAAGCAAAAGACACACCATTGATGGATGGAATGCTGAACAAATCAAAACATTCACCTCCAGTCAAGAGATCTGGGTTAATTCCATCATTATTTTTCTCACCATGCCATCCCAGTTTAGACCTGGCCATATGCAAATCAGGCTTGACCCTGTGCCTTATGTGAACAGTCCAGCCCGAACTGCCAATCCAGGTTCTCCCTGGCCCGGAAACGAGCATCCTAGGACCGGTTTCAGGGTTTCACTCCTCTTCAGCCAGGATAGCTTGATTCGAGTGGCACAGTGAGCCCAGGATCCACGTCTGGGCATACCTGGCACACTTAGGGCGAGAAAGCAAAAGACACACAGTTGATGGATGGAATGCAGAACAAATCAAAACATTCACCCCAATCAAGAGATCTGGGATAAATCCATCATTCTTTTGCTCACCATGCCACCCCAGTTTAGACCTGGCCATATGCAAATCAATCTTGACCCTTTGCCTCATGGGATCAGTCCAGCCCAAATTGCCAAGCCAGGTCCTCAATGGACCGGAAACAAGCATCATCTTTCCATCCTTTGTTTGTTGTAACACTTTTCGCCCTAAGTGGGATGGGTATGCCCAGACATGTGTGGTAAATAAATAATTAAATACCTGTTCTATTTTTGACTAGATATACAATAACAGATAGCTCAATAAATAAGAGTCAAGATTCGAGGTAGCTGGAGTTTGCAGGTTTTAATCAGGCATAAAGGACAGGAACAGGACAACCTGCATGGGAATGGGATGGCAGCTGCCGGGGAGCAGGATCTGGGAGCATAAGGGTAACTTTTAATAACAGTGCACAATATTTATAGTTAAACAATTGCATTACATTCAGTATAGTAGGCGTAGCAGTGGGTGGAGTTCATAGCAGTCGCGAAAGATAAGGCATAAAGTGGGTGGAACAAGAGGCGTATACATAGACATGTGATGTAAACGTAACAGAATATGTCATAAACGGGGCGGAAACATGGAGGGGGCTACCTAAGGAGCCGGGACCTCTAACCTAGTGGTGCGCGCAAGCTGGCAATGACGTGTTACTAGGAGGAACTGGGGGCTATGACTTCTGCGCTAGAAGAGGAGACGAAAGTCTGGAGTGTCAGAGCGACATGTACCTAAACACTATCTAGTATCTGATGTTTAGAGAACATCTTGATAGAATCCAAAAGTTATCAGGGTAAAGGCTAACAGACTCTAAGACTGGTGCATGCATCATTCTATATGTAGTGCGTGTTGAGGAATATTAAATGACCATTAATACAGTATTTCTCTTACATGGAGACGTAAAGGCTAGACGATGACTGAAACTATTGATGCGATTCAGTAGCTTTAGGAATGCAGAGAAGGAGGGCTGGACTGATAACTAGAATCATAACATACTCTTGGCAGACTGGCAGGCAGAGCCAGGCCGAGCCGGGCACTGTGAGGCAGGAAGTAAGTGAAGGGTCAGGGATACAGGTGGGGGCTGTATCGCTCCTCAGCGAGGGTTCAGGAGACAGGAGCTGAATCTGGTGTCCGGGCCCTTTTGAGGCCTAGAAACGGAGACTTTTCAATGAATTAACGTGCACACTGTAAAACGTGGCAACATAACTTTACATAGGCCTAATACTCGTAGCTTTAACGAGAACTGAAAACTGGCATACTAGAGATGGACACAACTAAAATTGCGTCTTTAATCGATCATAAGGGAATACATATGCATATTAATCATGCACATATAACATAAGATGGGGAACACGTAGGGACACAGAACATGGCAAAATTTACTTTTCCACATTCCCTCCTTGTCACTACGTTTCCATCAGGAAACATCAATATTCATGATACCATCTATCATTTCATACAGTATCATTTGCTCGTCTCGAATTGTCTTGGAACGGGACTTAGGACTAGGACTTGGAATACAGGATGTAGCACAAATGCCGCAAATCGCAGGGCCACATTGTAAACAGAGGCAGCAACTGAAAATGATCATTACTGCTATACCTAGGAATGACAATACTTTCCATCCCCAGGCAGAGATTATACTCCAGAGCCAACCGGACCATGTCCAGGTGCCTGGATTCTGGTGTAACTGATGGGCAATTTTATGAAGTCTGGTTATAGCTGAATAAACAGACGGCGCGTTATTAGGAATGAAAATGCAGCAACTAGATCCGATGACTCTACATGCTCCTCCTCTATCGGCCAGTATGACGTCAAGAACGAGACGATTTTGGAGCACGACAAATCTCATAGCAGATTGCTCTTCGGTTAAGTTACCTAGAGCAGAAGTAGTCTCATTCACTACTGCTTCAAGGGTTCTGGTTAACCTACGGATTAACTTACTATTCTGGATAGGTCCTATAAAGAAGAAGAAACCTCTATTGAAGTCTGTATACTGTTCTAGAGCAGTTTCAGTTTGATCGACAATCGGGGACTCAATCTCCCTTCTATGTCTAATGTGTACTAGATGTGTGTTTCTATGATAATCGGATGGGGCTAGGAAAACTGGTGGCAGTAGGAAGGCAATGTAACATGTTCCATCCCAATCGAGGGGCAGACGAACATATGCGGTCTGACCACAAACAAAATAAGAATGACGTGAGGCTTTGAAAATAGATTTCCCACTGTCACTATACTTGACAATAGTAGTACAATCACTATGTCCTACATGTGCGGAACCATTTTTTCGGACACATAATTCGCCTTTGACTGGTAGTACTGAAATAGCAGGTAAATCTGGAGTAGTATCAGACTGAACATTCAGGACCATAACATTCGAAGAATAATTACCTAAATTATAAACTTCATTTTCTAGGTCTAACCCGGTTCTATGGGTGAGACCTTGCTTGTCTGGAAAACATGTACTATTCAGAAGGGACATATCAGTTGAGGATGACGTTAGCGTGGACCACGCTCCACACGAACCATTATGTGAAAACGGATAAGGAAAGAGTGGCAGAACTCCCTTCGGTGTCTGGAAAGGGGGGAGTCGACCACACACCCAACAATTAGTGGCATTGCTGGTCTGGTGTGAATAGTGTAACATACGGATAAATGTGTTATTGCGCATAGCAAGACGATAGGATAGCTCGTGAGGAGGCAGATCACTAAATGTGTGTTCTACTGTAGCATTAGAAAACTTATTTACATGAGAAATTGAAAAACATAAATGCAATGCATAACTTGTGCAGGTAACCATCAAACTCAAAAATAGAAGAAAACATAAAATAACAATACATCTGATGGAGTTTTGACTAACTCTCTCACTATGGGGGTCTATCTCATACATGTCAGAAACCTGTCTAACCGTTTCACCCGAGGGGGACTTAGACAATTAAACTGGCTGACTTATTTTACTAGACCGGAGCTTCTGTTTATACTCCTGCTGCGGAGTTTCCTCTAACAGGGGAGGCTTGGAATCAAAGTTTGTAGCGGGACAGTCCTTGAGAATAGGGCAGTTTTTAGAATTCTGGCAGTCCTTAAAAATGTTCTTGGCAAACTCTTTTTTTCGAAGTCCATGAAATTTCTTGACGTGAGACAGGTGGACCCACCCCTTGCGGCCTTCCAGCTTCACGGCCGTGCGGGTGGTCAGAAGGACAAGTTGAGGCAGTTTCCAGCGGGGCTCCAGCGGACTTGAACGATCAAAATTCCTCACAAGGACTAGGTCGCCTGGAATGACCTCATGTGGTTTCACCTCGGTATTGTCTGGAAATGCGGCGGCAACCTGTGAACGACAAGAGTGTAGGGCAGACATCAAGGAAGCTAGGTAATCTGTCAGCATATTACTGGAAACATCTGTAATACTTCGGGGTCTAGGTGTACCCCACATGTTCGGGGGGCGGCCGAATACGACCTCATAAGGGGACAGACCTGATCTGGAATGTGCGACCATGCGCATATAAAATAGGGCGACTGGCAGAGCTACTAGCCAGTCTACACCTTTCTCTTTACAGACTTTGGCAAGACGGATTTTTAATGTCTGGTTATGTCTCTCTACGAGACCTGCTGCTTCAGGATGGCGTACACAATGAAACTTCCACTGGTACCCTAACAGAAGGGAAACATACTTCATCAACTCTGATGAGAATGGCTGGCCGTTATCTGAGTACACGACCCTAGGGAGTCCATAACGGGGGAAGAATTCACGAACCAGCTGCTTGGCAGTGGTCGCGGCTGTGTAATCTGGGACTGGATATGCCTCTGTCCATCTGGACAAAGCGCATACAACTACAAGGACATACTTAAAACCTCGACATCGCTCCATCTGAATGTAATCCATTTGGAGGACCTTAAAAGGGTGGTCAGGAGGCTGGAATCCCCCTTGTTCCACCGGGACACTTTTACCTGGATTGAACTGACAACATATCATACAGGTACGGACTTTCTGCTTGGCTGCAGCTCGTAAATGCTTGTTGAACCAAATGTTCTGGATACTGTCTAACATGGCTTTTTCTCCTAAATGTGCAGGACTATGTGCGGTATTGATAATGACTTGAACCATAGAGTCGGGGAGAAACCATGTGGCTTTTCCCTTCGTCAACCATCCCTGATCTGTCTGGACCCCTCCTTGTTCGGACCATTTCTTGATTTCCTCGGGAGTAGCATGTGACTGGATATCTATGACATCTTGAGTGGGGTCCTTAACTGTCATACATGTAGTCGGATCTGGAGTGTGTGTCTGTGTCATGTTAACTGGAATGTCTGGAGTCTGGGCTGTAAACTTGGCTGTTCGATCTGCTAGATCGTTACCTTGGGAAATAATGTCAGTGACTTTCGTATGTGCTTTGCACTTCATGATAGCGATAGCTGTTGGTAAATGTATTGCATCTAACAGAGCTTGGATAAGGAGACCATGCTGAATCTTGGTTCCATGAGAAGTCATAAAACCTCTTTCTTGCCAGAGCACTCCAAAGTCGTGTACGACTCCGAATGCATAACGTGAATCTGTGTAAATGTTAACTTTCAGGTTTTTGGCACGTATGCAGGCTTGGGTCAGAGCAACTAGCTCTGCTGCTTGAGCGGACAGAGTGTCAATACGGTGCGTCTCTATAACTTCAGTCTCAGTAGTCACTGCATACGCGGCTACTAGTTCTCCTGTACTTGTTCTCATACATGAACCATCCACATAAAGTGTCAGGTCGGGATCTGGTAATGGAATATCTGTCAGGTCTTGTCTTGGCTTTGTCATGGTGTTAACTACTTCCACACAGTCATGTGTGGCAGGATTTGAAGTAACTGACGGTAACAGTGTAGCAGGATTTAGAACGTTGCAGCGTCTGATTTCTATGTGTGGCTGGAACAGTGTCAATTCATAACCTGTTAAACGTGCAATGGTCAAGTGCTGAGTCTGGGTTCGGTTTAAAAGAACTTCCACGGAGTGTGGAACCTGTACTGTCAGGGAATGTCCTAACACTATGGAATCACTTTGTCTGATAGCTAGTGCTGTGGCTGCAACTGACTTGAGGCCCGCAGGCAGAGCCTGGGCTACTGGATCTAATGTGCTCGAAAAATAAGCACAGGGCTTGTATTGTCCTGCTTGATCTTGTGTGAGAACAGATAATGCTGTACCATTACGTTCTGTGACAAAAAGTGTAAAAGGCTTACTGTAGTTCGGAGTAGCTAGAACAGGAGCTTGACATAAAGCTTTCTTTAACTCATTAAAAGCAAGTGTATGTTCCTGGGTCCAAGGGAGGACAGTCGATACGGCTGCCTCCTGTGTCGTTAACTGTATCAATTGCTTGGCTAGAAATGCATACTGAGGAATCCATTGTCGGCAATAAGAAGTGAGGCCGATAAAAGCTCGTACCTCCTTCTGGGTCTTGGGCTGAGGAAGACTCGCTATTAACTGGATACGGTCAGGTGTCAACTGCCTACCCCTCTTGGACAGTAAGTGGCCTAAGTAGATCACTTGCTGGACACAGAATTGAAGCTTCGAAGGGGACACCTTGTGCCCCATCTCGGCTAGGAAATACAGGACTGTAAGTGACGCACGCTCGCAGGCACGTTCAGAACGGGCTGTGATCAGTAGATCATCGACATACTGGAGCAGGGCAGTGTCAGTTGGCATGTGAATATTGTCTAGTTGTCTCTTAAGTGCTTGACTGTAAATACTAGGACTTTCTGTGAAACCTTGAGGAGCTCGTGTGAATTTATAGCTCCTTCCATTTAAACAGAATCCGAAAAGAAACTGACTGTCTGGATGAATGGGGACACTGAAAAATGCGTTTTTGAGGTCTATGACTGTGAAAAATGTAGCCTCAGAATCAATGGCTGTCAATAGGGAAGAAATATCTGGGACAACTGGGTACTGGGGAATGATACATTTATTAAGTTCTCGAAGGTCAATCACTAATCGATATACTGGAGGTGCATTTGGATCAGTACGTTTCATGACTGGAATGATAGGAGAATTACATACATTGGAGTCAGTTTCTACAACTACTCCTTGAGCAATGAGCTCGTCAATAATTTTGGATAAGGCTGCTACAGCCTCAGGTGGCAATCTGTACTGTCTGATTCGTGGTAACACTACACCTGGTTTGAGAGTCACACGATGGGGTGTGATTTGCATAAAACCAACATCAGTTGGACCTTGTGCCCATAGATGCTGCGGAACATTCAATAATCTTGGATCAAAATCACGTAATATATAGTGACCCTTAAAGTCACGTAAAAACAAACGTATTCCTTCTGGGGAGCAGCAAATAACTGCACCTAATTCTTTTAATGTCTTAATGCCTAACAAATTTTCTGGACATGATTTCGTGAGTAGCAGGTCAGTAGTTCGGGACAATGGACCTACTTCTAGAGTAACTGGTTTGGAAATCTCGTTAACAATTGGCTTTCCTGAAAATCCAAGGGAAACATTTCTAGAGCCTGAGAGCGGAGCCCCTGGAACCTCGTCATGACTGATAGTAGTCCTACTTGCCCCTGTATCAATCAGAAACTTTCTGTCTTTCCCTAATACTTGACTGTGAACATAGGGACCCTCTTGATCTACAGGAATCTCGATGAGAGGCAAGCCTACCTCCCTCTCTAGGCTGTTTCATGAATACGGCTGGTACTCTGGATACTCGGACTGTGCATACTGGTACATCTGCTGTGTAACATGCTGTGTTGCAGCTATAGGCTGCGGTGCTGTAACTGTCTGTGGTGTATTCTGTGGTAACTGGGAAGTCTGTGAAACTTGTTCTTGTCTAGGCGGACGTGGTCTTTCTTTAGTCTTACCAGTGGCTATGTTGTGTTTCAGAACTGCACACTCGTTTATAAAATGACCTGGCTGTTTACAATAATTGCAGGTCCCTTTAACAGGAACTGCAGGATGACTGGCTTGATTTGGACCCCTCTTCTGACTGTCCTGTGGAACAGATTGTGCAACTAATACTTTCATTTTCGTGTCTTTCATACGTTTCCTTTCGTGTTCTTGCTCTTCCCTGATTCTATTCTGGTGATACTGGAGCATCTGGAGCATTTGGGACGGAGTATTAGCCTGTTCGGGCGCCATTATGTGGTAAATAAATAATTAAATACCTGTTCTATTTTTGACTAGATATACAATAACAGATAGCTCAATAAATAAGAGTCAAGATTCGAGGTAGCTGGAGTTTGCAGGTTTTAATCAGGCATAAAGGACAGGAACAGGACAACCTGCATGGGAATGGGATGGCAGCTGCCGGGGAGCAGGATCTGGGAGCATAAGGGTAACTTTTAATAACAGTGCACAATATTTATAGTTAAACAATTGCATTACATTCAGTATAGTAGGCGTAGCAGTGGGTGGAGTTCATAGCAGTCGCGAAAGATAAGGCATAAAGTGGGTGGAACAAGAGGCGTATACATAGACATGTGATGTAAACGTAACAGAATATGTCATAAACGGGGCGGAAACATGGAGGGGGCTACCTAAGGAGCCGGGACCTCTAACCTAGTGGTGCGCGCAAGCTGGCAATGACGTGTTACTAGGAGGAACTGGGGGCTATGACTTCTGCGCTAGAAGAGGAGACGAAAGTCTGGAGTGTCAGAGCGACATGTACCTAAACACTATCTAGTATCTGATGTTTAGAGAACATCTTGATAGAATCCAAAAGTTATCAGGGTAAAGGCTAACAGACTCTAAGACTGGTGCATGCATCATTCTATATGTAGTGCGTGTTGAGGAATATTAAATGACCATTAATACAGTATTTCTCTTACATGGAGACGTAAAGGCTAGACGATGACTGAAACTATTGATGCGATTCAGTAGCTTTAGGAATGCAGAGAAGGAGGGCTGGACTGATAACTAGAATCATAACATACTCTTGGCAGACTGGCAGGCAGAGCCAGGCCGAGCCGGGCACTGTGAGGCAGGAAGTAAGTGAAGGGTCAGGGATACAGGTGGGGGCTGTATCGCTCCTCAGCGAGGGTTCAGGAGACAGGAGCTGAATCTGGTGTCCGGGCCCTTTTGAGGCCTAGAAACGGAGACTTTTCAATGAATTAACGTGCACACTGTAAAACGTGGCAACATAACTTTACATAGGCCTAATACTCGTAGCTTTAACGAGAACTGAAAACTGGCATACTAGAAATGGACACAACTAAAATTGCGTCTTTAATCGATCATAAGGGAATACATATGCATATTAATCATGCACATATAACATAAGATGGGGAACACGTAGGGACACAGAACATGGCAAAATTTACTTTTCCACACATGGGTCCCTTGCTCACTGTGCCACTGGATTCAAGCTAGCCTTGCTGAAGAAGGGTGACTTACCCTGAAACCGGCCCCAGGATGCTTGTTTCCAGTCCAGGGAGGACCTGGCCTGGCAGTTCGGTCTGGACAGTTCCAATGGGGCACTGGGTCAAGGCTGATTTGCATATGGCTGGGTCCAAACTGGGGAGCGTAGTGGGCAAAAGAATGATGGATTTAACCCCATCAATGGAGAAGTGCAAGACTTGAAGCATATTCTGTTTGTATGTCCTAATTTGACATTGGTTGATGCCAGAAAGCGGTACTTAAAATTAATTCAAATTAGATCCAATAGTACATCACTACAGAGCTTCACTTTGCTTCTTAAATCACCGCCTAATGAATTTGTGTGTTATAATCTGTTTTTAAAAACTTTTTTTAAATTGCATTGAAATAATAATTTTTTCAATAATAAATGTTTTTTCAAAATGAGAACTAAATCAAATAAACTTAAAGTTGAAACTTGAAACAAACATGTCTGCAAACTGGTATCCAAACTCCTCACTTGGACCCTACCATAGTAATTTCCGTTCATCTTTCCTAATGCTAATGTTATATAATTGTTACCTTGTCAGCCATACAACTTCATAAGTCTAGAACGATATATATATATATATATATATATATATATATATATATATATATATATATATATATATATATATATATATATATATATATATATATATATATGAAATTCATATTTGTTACACTTACTCTTCAATGAACACTTCATGTAAATTAAGATAACTTAAAGAGTCATGATCTCAACCAGCTTATGTGTAAGGAATCGTAGACAGGGCCATGTTAAACAGCCTCTTATCTCAGTTCTAGCTATCTGTAATATAAGTATCAATGTGCGAAGGGCAGATGTGAAATCCCTAACGTACCACTCTTGAATCTATTAAACAAGAAAAGCAATTGCATGCAACTCACCAAATGTCACTGAGTGGTAAGATATGCACTAATTTTAAGAAAATCGCCTGTAAAATTGATTGTGCCCTTATGTTGCAAGGACGATGAATGTAGCTGATGCTTGCTATATACACCATATTATGCTGTTCCATCTTATATCACCAGCAGGGGATGATGGCATAGAGGTCTCACTTGGATAACATATCCATAACATGCTATTAAAGATATTTTGCTTCCTGCTAAAGATTGACATTCACAATAAAGCACATCAGAATGTTAAACGAAAAGTATTGTTTAAATGCCACCTACATCTCTTGGCAACTTCTCATCATAAGTTTGCCTGCTCTGTTTAACGTCTGATGTAAGAAGTAGGAATTGCGCTGTGAATACCTTACATGTGCAGTGAAACCCCTTGAGTTGTTATTTAAAGTTCTCTTCCAGGGGATCCTCATCAATAGTCATGATTAATGAAAACATATATTGTTATTGTTAATTGAATTTGTAACGTGCAGTGGTTACCCCAAGGTGTCCTTGCGCTGTGCACTGCCTGTACATTAGCAGGGAGAAGGTCAATGAGTAAACAACCAGGTCTTCAGTCCCTTTCAAAGAAGAGGAGATCTGCAGCATTCCTCAGGTGGAACGTCATGTCGTTCCAGGCCTTGGATGTGCAGGTAATAAAACTCCTGCCTCCACAGCTGTTTTTTTTAAAGGTAGGGATTTGGAAATTGTTTGCTCCTGTGGACCGGATACATATATATATATATACATATATATATATATATATATATATATGTATGAGCAAGGTGCGCAAGCGCTTTTGCTAGGGCTCACCACGGACTCCAAACCCTCCGGCTTCACTGTGGCCCCCAGAGCGATGTTGGTGGATGCCTTCTTGCTTCAATGTGGAACGTCCGACGCGTTTCGGGGCCCAAACCCGCCCCTTATTCATGGACCAATGAAGGACAACATCCAAGCTGGGCTCACACTTCTCAAATGCTTTTTAATTTGGGAAGAACATAGTCCGCCCTAAGTGGGTGGAGTTACAATGCTGAATTGTGGGTCTTGTGGTTCTGTGAGCCAGGCAGTTCATTAACCCTTAAGTAGGGTGGTGCTTCCTTCTAAGTTCAATGTCATTCTTTCCTTAGTAGGAGGCGAAGGAAAAACGCCAAACATCGCTGAAATTTACACTGGAATCAGTGCTGACAGGCGGGAATGGTATGTGCCGCCTCAGTCCTCCGCTGCAAGGATGTTCGTTCCGCAGTGGTGGCGGAGCTCCTAGCTGCGACCCAGGCAGGCCGCCAGAAATTGTATGAGCAAGGTGCGCAAGCGCTTTTGCTAGGGCTCACCACGGACTCCAAACCCTCCGGCTTCACTGTGGCCCCCAGAGCGATGTTGGTGGATGCCTTCTTGCTTCAATGTGGAACGTCCGACGCGTTTCGGGGCCCAAACCCGCCCCTTATTCATGGACCAATGAAGGACAACATCCAAGCTGGGCTCACACTTCTCAAATGCTTTTTAATTTGGGAAGAACATAGTCCGCCCTAAGTGGGTGGAGTTACAATGCTGAATTGTGGGTCTTGTGGTTCTGTGAGCCAGGCAGTTCATTAACCCTTAAGTAGGGTGGTGCTTCCTTCTAAGTTCAATGTCATTCTTTCCTTAGTAGGAGGCGAAGGAAAAACGCCAAACATCGCTGAAATTTACACTGGAATCAGTGCTGACAGGCGGGAATGGTATGTGCCGCCTCAGTCCTCCGCTGCAAGGATGTTCGTTCCGCAGTGGTGGCGGAGCTCCTAGCTGCGACCCAGGCAGGCCGCCAGAAATTGTATGAGCAAGGTGCGCAAGCGCTTTTGCTAGGGCTCACCACGGACTCCAAACCCTCCGGCTTCACTGTGGCCCCCAGAGCGATGTTGGTGGATGCCTTCTTGCTTCAATGTGGAACGTCCGACGCGTTTCGGGGCCCAAACCCGCCCCTTATTCATGGACCAATGAAGGACAACATCCAAGCTGGGCTCACACTTCTCAAATGCTTTTTAATTTGGGAAGAACATAGTCCGCCCTAAGTGGGTGGAGTTACAATGCTGAATTGTGGGTCTTGTGGTTCTGTGAGCCAGGCAGTTCATTAACCCTTAAGTAGGGTGGTGCTTCCTTCTAAGTTCAATGTCATTCTTTCCTTAGTAGGAGGCGAAGGAAAAACGCCAAACATCGCTGAAATTTACACTGGAATCAGTGCTGACAGGCGGGAATGGTATGTGCTGCCTCAGTCCTCCGCTGCAAGGATGTTCGTTCCGCAGTGGTGGCGGAGCTCCTAGCTGCGACCCAGGCAGGCCGCCAGAAATTGTATGAGCAAGGTGCGCAAGCGCTTTTGCTAGGGCTCACCACGGACTCCAAACCCTCCGGCTTCACTGTGGCCCCCAGAGCGATGTTGGTGGATGCCTTCTTGCTTCAATGTGGAACGTCCGACGCGTTTCGGGGCCCAAACCCGCCCCTTATTCATGGACCAATGAAGGACAACATCCAAGCTGGGCTCACACTTCTCAAATGCTTTTTAATTTGGGAAGAACATAGTCCGCCCTAAGTGGGTGGAGTTACAATGCTGAATTGTGGGTCTTGTGGTTCTGTGAGCCAGGCAGTTCATTAACCCTTAAGTAGGGTGGTGCTTCCTTCTAAGTTCAATGTCATTCTTTCCTTAGTAGGAGGCGAAGGAAAAACGCCAAACATCGCTGAAATTTACACTGGAATCAGTGCTGACAGGCGGGAATGGTATGTGCCGCCTCAGTCCTCCGCTGCAAGGATGTTCGTTCCGCAGTGGTGGCGGAGCTCCTAGCTGCGACCCAGGCAGGCCGCCAGAAATTGTATGAGCAAGGTGCGCAAGCGCTTTTGCTAGGGCTCACCACGGACTCCAAACCCTCCGGCTTCACTGTGGCCCCCAGAGCGATGTTGGTGGATGCCTTCTTGCTTCAATGTGGAACGTCCGACGCGTTTCGGGGCCCAAACCCGCCCCTTATTCATGGACCAATGAAGGACAACATCCAAACTGGGCTCACACTTCTCAAATGCTTTTTAATTTGGGAAGAACATAGTCCGCCCTAAGTGGGTGGAGTTACAATGCTGAATTGTGGGTCTTGTGGTTCTGTGAGCCAGGCAGTTCATTAACCCTTAAGTAGGGTGGTGCTTCCTTCTAAGTTCAATGTCATTCTTTCCTTAGTAGGAGGCGAAGGAAAAACGCCAAACATCGCTGAAATTTACACTGGAATCAGTGCTGACAGGCGGGAATGGTATGTGCCGCCTCAGTCCTCCGCTGCAAGGATGTTCGTTCCGCAGTGGTGGCGGAGCTCCTAGCTGCGACCCAGGCAGGCCGCCAGAAATTGTATGAGCAAGGTGCGCAAGCGCTTTTGCTAGGGCTCACCACGGACTCCAAACCCTCCGGCTTCACTGTGGCCCCCAGAGCGATGTTGGTGGATGCCTTCTTGCTTCAATGTGGAACGTCCGACGCGTTTCGGGGCCCAAACCCGCCCCTTATTCATGGACCAATGAAGGACAACATCCAAGCTGGGCTCACACTTCTCAAATGCTTTTTAATTTGGGAAGAACATAGTCCGCCCTAAGTGGGTGGAGTTACAATGCTGAATTGTGGGTCTTGTGGTTCTGTGAGCCAGGCAGTTCATTAACCCTTAAGTAGGGTGGTGCTTCCTTCTAAGTTCAATGTCATTCTTTCCTTAGTAGGAGGCGAAGGAAAAACGCCAAACATCGCTGAAATTTACACTGGAATCAGTGCTGACAGGCGGGAATGGTATGTGCCGCCTCAGTCCTCCGCTGCAAGGATGTTCGTTCCGCAGTGGTGGCGGAGCTCCTAGCTGCGACCCAGGCAGGCCGCCAGAAATTGTATGAGCAAGGTGCGCAAGCGCTTTTGCTAGGGCTCACCACGGACTCCAAACCCTCCGGCTTCACTGTGGCCCCCAGAGCGATGTTGGTGGATGCCTTCTTGCTTCAATGTGGAACGTCCGACGCGTTTCGGGGCCCAAACCCGCCCCTTATTCATGGACCAATGAAGGACAACATCCAAGCTGGGCTCACACTTCTCAAATGCTTTTTAATTTGGGAAGAACATAGTCCGCCCTAAGTGGGTGGAGTTACAATGCTGAATTGTGGGTCTTGTGGTTCTGTGAGCCAGGCAGTTCATTAACCCTTAAGTAGGGTGGTGCTTCCTTCTAAGTTCAATGTCATTCTTTCCTTAGTAGGAGGCGAAGGAAAAACGCTCATACATTTTCTGGCGGCCTGCCTGGGTCGCAGCTAGGAGCTCCGCCACCACTGCGGAACGAACATCCTTGCAGCGGAGGACTGAGGCGGCACATACCATTCCCACCTGTCAGCACTGATTCCAGTGTAAATTTCAGCGATGTTTGGCGTTTTTCCTTCGCCTCCTACTAAGGAAAGAATGACATTGAACTTAGAAGGAAGCACCACCCTACTTAAGGGTTAATGAACTGTCTGGCTCACAGAACCACAAGACCCACAATTCAGCATTGTAACTCCACCCACTTAGGGCGGACTATGTTCTTCCCAAATTAAAAAGCATTTGAGAAGTGTGAGCCCAGCTTGGATGTTGTCCTTCATTGGTCCATGAATAAGGGGCGGGTTTGGGCCCCGAAACGCGTCGGACGTTCCACATTGAAGCAAGAAGGCATCCACCAACATCGCTCTGGGGGCCACAGTGAAGCCGGAGGGCTTGGAGTCCGTGGTGAGCCCTAGCAAAAGCGCTTGCGCACCTTGCTCATATATATATATATATATATATATATATATATATATATATATACATACATATATATATATATATATATATATATATATATATATTTTCACGAGTGATCCTGTCGCAGAGGGAACAGCTTCACAAGTTGGTGCTAGGTTCGGGACCAGGACCGGATCCCGTGAATTATTTTTCACGAACAGAAAACCAGCACTCCGCACTTCAGAATTAAAGGTTTATTTCAGACACTGTTTGAAGGCTTCAAACAGTGTCTGAAATAAACCTTTAATTCTGAAGTGCGGAGTGCTGGTTTTCTGTTCGTGAAAAATATATATATATATATATATATATTACCTACTGGCGGTCGCCAGTAGGTATATATAGTTAGGATTTTTTCTCTATGGGCTTTTTGAAAATTCTATGTCTAATAACTTTGGCGTTTGTGGACGGAATTGGCTGAAATTTTCAGGAAAATGGCACATTTTGTTTCTGAGCAGCCCTTGAAAATTTGGGGGGGGTTCGTCCAGTGGGGGCCGAGAAAAAAGGGGGGTCCCAAAACGTGTTTTTAACATTGAGTTTTCCATAGGGCGGTTGGCCTCACTTTTAGCCCGAACGGCTGAATGGATTTGCACGAAACTTGGCAAAATTGTAGGGACTGGTAGCCCGATGTGCCTTTTGTAGGTCTCAATATATGTGCTCCAGTGGATTTTGAGAAATTAACATTTAAAAAAAGATATATATCTGTAACAGCGGACCGGGCAGCGCTCTGGTTCGCGGACTTTTCGCGCAACGGAGCTTTGTGAAGCGAAGCTGATTGGTTCTCCGGCGTCTGTCAACATTCCAAACAGTCCGTAGCGGCCGCCATCTTGTCTCTCGGTAGGATCGAGAGACAAGAGGAGGCCGAAGCGAAGGGGCAAATGACCATGAGGGGGCATAGTACATTGTCGCTCACCCCCTAGGTTTGATGTGGAGGTTTTAAAAGGGCCCCGCGGGGCAAAAAAAAATAAAAATAATAATAATCGAACAGCTGAATGGATTTGCACGAAACTTGGCAAAATTGTAGGGACTGGTAGCCCGATGTGCCTTTGCTAGATCTCAATATATGTGCTCCAGTGGATTTTGAGAAATTAACGTTCAAAAAAAGGTATATATCTGTAACAGCGCACCGCTTCGCGTACTTTTCGCGTTACGGAGCTTTGCGAAGCGAAGCTGATTGGCTCTCCGGTGTCTGTAAACATTCCAAACAGTCCGTAGCGGCCGCCATCTTGTCTCTCGGTAGGATCGAACAGCTGAATGGATTTGCACGAAACTTGGCAAAATTGTAGGGACTGGTAGCCCGATGTGCCTTTGCTAGGTCTCAATATATGTGCTTCAGTGCATTTTGAGAAATTAACGTTCAGAAACAAGATATATATCTGTAACAGCGCTCCGCTTCGCGGAGATAAAATTATATGTGTATTACCTAGCTGTTGCTAACACCAGTTAGCGACGGCTAGTAGAAGATAGCGACCATCTTGGGCCCCACTTTGCATGTGAGTGATATTTATCACTAATGACATGCAAAGTGGGCATGCCAAGATGTTAGCGACTGGAAACAGTCGCTAACATCGCTATCTCCTATTATCAACTTTTGGAAATATTCGAGATAAGGGCGAATATCTCTAAAAGCTACCACCTGCCCTGAGCAGTTCTTAGCCATGTTATCCAATGGGAGGTGGATAACATGGCTAAGAGCATTAGCTCGGTAATGCATGAATATCGCTGAGTTTTCAGCGATATTAATGCATTGCGGTCGTTTTTTATCGTATTTCCGATAAACCTTGATAATAGCAAGGTTTATCTGCGATAATTTCTGACGGTAAAAAAATCGTTGCTAAGCATCGTTAGGGATAAATATCGCTTAACTTTGGTAATATGCCCCAACGTCTGTTAACGTTCGATTCGAAGGAAATCAGGAAGTGTTGAAAAACATTGTCTGCGCCATCTTGTCTTTTTTCAAATGCCACACTTTTGTCGTGCACGGCAGCCATTTTAGATGCCTTGACCAGACCCACTCTGTGCACGCTGTCGATCCTTAGCATGGCTCCCCACCCTCGCAAACATCTCCCCCAGGCAGTGGTCACCCCCGCTCTCTGTCTTATGCATGGGTAATAAACCTCCCCCATCTGCGCTGCTGTTCCTCGAGAATCACACCCTGTGCCCGCCCGACACCTCCCTTTCGCCCTATTCACTACCGCACCCTCTGACACTCCTTTTCCTCTGTGTCCGATTGTCCAGGCTGGTCCTAGGGTATCAGCTAGCCCTGCAGATGTAGTTTATGGCCACAGCTGTAAAGAATCACCCCTCTTCAAAGGAGTTATAGTAGATCAAGGCCCACACTCGATGAGATTCGTCACAGCAGAAGCGTTGCTATTATCTGAAAACCATCCTGTATTGTGATTGGGGAGGGGACCGAGCCTGAAGCGGAAGATTCCAGGGATGACTGTTTGTACATCAAAGTTTTTACAATTATGTGTCACATTAAAAATATATAGCACTCCGACAAAGTAGTAAGATTATAAAACTTTAATAATTTATAAATATATACAAGAAAACAAAAATAGTAATAACATATAAACATTTTTAGGGAAAAACAACGAAGTAGCGGTCGGCTGTGCGAATAGTCCCAACGCAGCACAACGTCCAGATTTCCGGCGTGGGGCGTCGCGGGGGGTGGGTCATCAGTAGCAAACTGTTGTGCGAATAGTTCCAAGGCAGCAGAACGCGTTGAAATCTAGATGACACGAAAGTGATGTCTAGTAAGTTGCCACCCAGCAAATAACGGCATGGGGCGTCGCGGGGGGTGGGTCATCAGTAGCAAACTGTTGCGCGAATAGTTCCAAGGCAGCAGAACGATGGCACCAAGGTGATGTCCAGTAAGTTGCCGCACTGGTTTTGGTATCCTACAATGCTGCTCCGAATAACGGCGTGGAGCGCCCCGGGGGAGGCGGCGTGAACGGGCCTCTCCAGGTGGAGTGTCATCTGTTGTAGTGGGGCGCCCCTTTACCGTTTCAGTTGCCATTCCGTCCGTTTTTGGTCCACTGTGTCAAAAGCCGCAATTCAGCTGAGTTGCGCCCACTCTTGCGGTGCAGCGATAGGCGGCTGTCACAGGACTCTCAAAATGGCGGCAGGCTGTTTCCTTTTTGGGCCTGGTCCACTGAAATGGCCCTGGGACACCTTGGAAATCGGACGCTTGTCTGCTAGGTCTTGGACCTCATTCTCGAAAGCGTCCCCTCCGCCTTGAGAATTCATCAAAAGTTTTGGGGGCTCCGACTCCTGCAGGCTTCTGGTGGGGAGCGGCTGCCATGATTGCTCGCGGAATGACCACGACTGAGCTACGAGATGGTGGTGCTTTCATGCTGACGCCAGCTTCAGTCTGAAACATCCAGAAACAAGGTGGGGCTTTCATCGTTTGGGGAAAAAAAAAAGTTTTCATCCTATGAAAAGTGTTGTTTTTAGGTCACATGATCAAGCCTTCCATCATTAGGAAACCAAAAGTAAAATGAACCAATGAAAAGTTTTATAAACAAGTCACATGACCTGTTATGCGGCATAGGGTGTAAAATTAGGAGAAAATACGTTGGCACGTGAGGCGGCGTCAGTAGCGGACCGATGTGCGAATAGGCCGAAGGCAACACAACGCGCCAAGATCTGGATGGCACCGAGGTGGTGTCCAGCAAGTTGCAGCACTGGTGTGGCCATCCTACAATGCTGAAAGTCGGCGTGGGGCGCCCCGTTGGCCTGTGAGTTTGCGTCAGTAGCGGACCGATGTGCGAATAGGCCGAAGGCAGCACAACGCGCCAAGATCCGTATGGCACCGAGGTGGTGTCTAGTAAGTTGTCGCACTGGTGTGGCCATCCAACAATGCTGAAAGTCGGCGTGGGGCGCCCCGTTGGCCTGTGAGTTTGCGTCAGTAGCGGACCGATGTGCGAATAGGCCGAAGGCAGCACAACGCGCCAAGATCCGGATGGCACCGAGGTGGTGTCTAGTAAGTTGCCGCACTGGTGTGGCCATCCTACAATGCTGAAAGTCGGCGTGGGGCGCCCCGTTGGCCTGTGAGTTTGCGTCAGTAGCGGACCGATGTGCGAATAGGTCGAAGGCAGCACAACGCGCCAAGATCCGGATGGCACCGAGGTGGTGTCTAGTAAGTTGTCGCACTTCTGTGGCCATCCTACAATGTTGAAAGTCGGCGTGGGGCGCCCCGTTGGCCTGTGAGATGGCGTCAGTAGCGGACCGATGTGCGAATGGGGCCAAAGGCAGCGCAACAATATTTTCTGATTTGAAGACACCACAAGGCGCTGAGATGCCAAGATCCGGATGGCACCGAGGTGGTGTCTAGCAAGTTGTGGCACTGGTGTGGCCATCGTACAATGGTAAAAGTCGGCGTGGGGCGCCCTGTTGGCCTGTGAGATGGTGTCAGTAGCGGACTGATGTGTGAATGGGGCCAAAGGCAGCGCAACAATATTTTCTACTATATTTTCGGAGTAGAAGACACCACAAGGCGCTGAGATGCCAAGATCCGGATGGCACCGAGGTGATGTGTAAGTTGCGGACGGATGTGCGAATGGGGCCAAAGGCAGCTCAACAATATTTTCTGAAGAGAATACACCACAAGGCGCTGAGATGCCAAGATCCGGATGGCACCGAGGTGATGTCTAAGTTGCGGACCGATGTGCGAATGGGGCCAAAGGTAGCGTAACAAGATTTTCTGTATGGAAGATACCACTAGGCGTTGAGATGCCAAGATTCGGATGGCACCGAGGTGATGTCTAGGAAGTTGTGCCACTGGTGTGGCCATCGTACAATGGTAAAAGTCGGCGTGGGGCGCCCTATTGGCCTGTGAGATGGTGTCAGTAGCGGACTGATGTGCGAATGGGGCCAAAGGCAGCGCAACAATATTTTCTGACTGACACCACAAGGCGCTGAGATGCCAAGATCCGGATGGCATCGAGGTGATGTCTAAGTTGCGGACTGATGTGCGAATGGGGCCAAAGGCAGCGTAACAATATTTTCTGTATGGAAGATACCACTAGGCGTTGAGATGCCAAGATTCGGATGGCACCGAGGTGATGTCTAGCAAGTTGGTGTGGTCATCCTACAATGCTGAAACTCGGCGTGGGTCACCCCATTAGCCTGTGAGATGGCGTCAGTAGCGGACCGATGTGCGAATAGGCCGAAGGCAGCACAACGCGCCAAGATCCGGATGTCACCGTGGTGGTTTCATAGTTGAGAGGCACTTCATCTGCAGTGGGGCGCCGAGATCCGGATGGCACCGAGGTGATGTCTAGCAAGTTGCTGTACTTGTGTGGTCATCCTACAATGCTGAAACTCGGCGTGGGTCGCCCCATTAGCCTGTGAGATAGCTGTTCTTTGGATTTGGGCCTGGTCCACTAAAATGGCCCTGGGACACCTAAGAACTCGAACGCTCGATTTTTTTTTCCTTTCCTGTACATGCAAAAAAAGGTAAATGCCCGGTATGTTACACGCTTCATCTGCCACGATGAACTCTCCAGAGGAACCGAAAAAATATATAGTTGTGGTAACTATACCATGCATCGTCATATGGAGAGGTGGCACCAATTAATTATAGTGCTGCATAAAAGAGAGATTTGGAGGAGAACCCCTGACCTGCTAGTACATTCATCAAAGAAGTGGCACTGAGAGCTTCAGAGGCAAGGGAAACGGTCCCAAATATTTAGAAGAACTTTGGAAAGATTAAAATGACATGTTTAGATTGTGGTAAATTAATTTCATGTGGGCAGATGAGTGTTACTCTAATAAATACAGCATATGAACATCATCATAGTCGATGGTTGGTAGAGACATTTTGACTATATCCTGGACCTGCCCGTCCTCGCCCAAAATGGCGCCGGAATAAATGGGACTCGTAACTCCTTGTTGTGTACTGGTTGCAGAACCTTGAAATCACGAGATACGTATGCAGTTTTGAAGCACATGGCGGGCGGGGACGAGAATTGATTGAATATTTCGACATCCCTATTGATATTAAGTTCTGATGTGTTATTGATTACTGTACTGTTGAAAATTCGAATTAACGTCACCCATGGTACTTGCCCGCAAATGTATATCTAGATAATTTTATTGTAACTGGCCCTGTCGTATTTTAATTATAAAATGTACGTCCACCGATTCCGTAACTGTTAGACACCTTAGTTTTTGCAACCTAATGGCCCGCCCGTTACGTTCCTCTACAGTGTAAATGTCTATTCATCATATACGATTACAGTTTGCTCCGTGGCAGGCCCACGTGGTTATAGGCTCGTATTTGTATAATGAAATTTTCACAATAAAGGTTTTTAAAAGAAAACATGGTAGTAGTGTATACATTGGTAAAGTTTTTAATAATAGTCACTGTTTTAGAATCATTAAAAGGCAAGTGAAATAAAGCAGACCAATTACATGAAGGGTAAAAGGTATAATACGAAGGAACGCAGTAAAGATAAATGGTCAAGGGCTGTTGTGTTTTCTATTCCTGCAACATAAAGTGATCGATAAGAATCTCATATTCAGGCGTATCGGCGACTAAGACAGCAGGTCGACCCTCTTTTGCTCAACGGCTCCGTCATGGGACGAAGAAACGCTCTTTTTCTCGAAAAAAGAATATATTTTACTTGCAGGACAGTTGTAAAATTTCCGGGAAAGTACATTAGCCTGGAACATTATAACATATATTTAAGAGAAAATAATGTTCGGAAGTAATTAAAAGCGTAATTTTTAGGTGATATGACCAAGGCTTTCATCATTAGAATAAGAAAAGTAAAATGAACCAATGAAAAGTTTTATTAACAAGTCACATGACTTGTTATGCTTACGTTACGCGCTGCGCGCCCCGGATGACTTCCGGATGCGCTAACGCGGCGCGTCATATGACGCATTACGCGACAACGCAGGTCCAGAATATAGTCAAAATGTCTCCACCAACCAGCGGTCGAAACACAACCCCTTTCAGCAGGCTAAATAGTTCTGTTAAATGACAACAGAAAGGACAGGCAACAAGAACCATCAGTCAAAGAGGGGAGGGCTAGTTCTTCTCTACCGGGTTACATTGGGGCGCTACCGGAACTGATCGAATTGGTAGTCTACAGTGTTTCTGGATATTTCAGACCGAAGCTGGGGTTAGCATGAGAGCAGCACCATTTCGTAGCTCCGTTGTGGCCATTCCGCAACCAATCATGGCAGCCGCTCTTTATCGTTATTTTGGGCGGGGTGGGTGGCGGAGCCGAGCTGTTTTGCAGCCATCATTGTGTGGAGTTCAGTTCATCTCACTAGTTTTGTATTTGTCATGAGGGGTTGTTCCTAATGATTCTATTTTAGCGAGGTCAAAAAGAGATCCCATTAGTGGCCTACTGATTTTGCTCGATTCCTTTTCTTTTTTTTTACACGATTTTTCGTTATCTGCAAAGACTAAACAGAGTATTGCGACTCTGTGTTTGTTTGTAAATAGAGAATGAACCAAAGAGAACTAATTCTAAAACAGTAAATACTTGGATAACAATCAATCAAATGGAGAGAGAAGCAGGCACGACGGATTACAACGGGGGCAAAGGCCTGCGTTAACTACCTTTCACTATCTGCAAAGAGAGAGTACTCCTAATAGAAATGAGGGGGGGGGGGGCACCATTCAAAGCAGATCAGTGTGCATAAACACGAAAATGTTTTCACTTACCACGTACTTGACATTCGACAGCTTATGATATTTGCTATTAAAAAAACATTGAAATTCACTGAAAAAACCATAGGTTATAGACCATATATAGTTAGGAATTAGCATTTACAAAACCTTGAAAATTATCGTTATATTAAAACGTGAGGAGATGCATTGTATTGTCACATGAATGATATCATCAGTGATGTGGTCATTGATGTCAAATGAGATGTCATCAGTGATCTCATCAGTGATGTCATTTGAGATGTCATCAGTGATGTCATCAGTGATGTCACTGACCATGTCATGAATGATGTAATATGTGACATGATCAGCAGTGGATTGCGGGTGCGCGATATATAGTTAGTGCAACTAACTATATATGGAATTTCAATGGTTTTGTGTGAGTAAAATAAGGTTTTTTAAATGCTAATTCCTAACTATATATGGTGTATAACCTATGGTTTTTTCAGTGAATATATATATATATGTGTGTGTATATATATATATATATATATATATATATGTATATATATGTATCCGGTCCACAGGAGCAAACAATTTCCAAATCCCTACCTTTAAAAAAAACAGTAGGGAAAGTGTTGGATAGCGTAGGGGTAAAAATTACTATTCCCACTCCAGAGAGTGCAACAGTAGGGAAAGTGTTGGATAGCGTAGGGGTAAAAATGACTATTTCCACTCCAGAGAGTGCAACAGTAGGGAAAGTGTTGGATAGCGTAGAGGTAAAAATTACTATTCCCACTCCAGAGAGTGCAACAGTAGGGAAATAGGGTTAAAAGTGAGGCCAACCGCCCTATGGAAATTAACATGGGAAAAACGCGTTTTGGGACCCCCCTATTTTCTTGGCCTCCCCTTGACGAACCCCCCCCCCCAAATTTTCAGGGGCTGCTCAGAAACAAAATGTTCCATTTTCCTGAAAATTTCAGCCAATTCCGTCCACAAACGCCAAAGTTATTAGACATAGAATTTTCAAAAATCCCATAGAGAAAAAATCCTAACTATATATACCTACTGGCGACCGCCAGTAGGTAATATATATATCAAAAACGGTATGCAGACAAAATATCGATATTTAAATATCGATATACAATTATATCGAAGTTTAAATATCGATGGGACAAAATATAGAAGGTAAGTAATATCGATAAATTTAATATCGATATTAGTAATATCGAAGTTTTAAATATCGATGTCAGTAATATCGATGTTAATAATTTCGATGTTACTAATATCGATTTTTAAATTATTTTTTGTGTATATTATTATGTATTTATTATGTTTTTAATTTATTTTTATGTAATTTAATTACATTTTGTATTTTAGTACTGTAGCGGGTTGTGGGTTTAGAGGGGAATAGGGTGGGAAGTAATTTAATTATGTTAAATTAATTATTAATTAGTAGGAATTATTAATTAATATTTATTTACTGGTAATTATTTTTAATTAATTGGTAATTAATTTTAATTAATTGATTAATTGATAAATATGTTCTGTAGCGTGTTGTGGGTTTATAGGGGACTAGGGTGGGAAGTAATTTAATTATGTTAAATTAATTATTAATTAGTAGGAATTATAAATTAATATTTATTAATTGGTAATTATTTTTAATTAATTGGTAATTAATTTTAATTAATTGATTAATTGATCAATATGTTCTGTAGCGGGCTGTGGGTTTATAGGGGAATAGGGTGGGAAGTAACTTAATTATGTTAAATGAATTATTAATTAGTAGTAATTATAAATTCATATTTATTAATTGGTAATTATTTTTAATTAATTGGTAATTAATTTTAATTAATTGATTAATTGATAAATATGTTCTGTAGCGTGTTGTGGGTTTATAGGGGAATAGGGTGGGAAGTAATTTAATTATGTTAAATTAATTATTAATTAGTAGGAATTAAAAATTAATTTTTAATAATTGATAATATTTTTTAATTAATTGGTAAATAATTTTAATTAATTGATGAATTGATAATTATGTTTTGTAGTGGGTTGTGGGTTTATAGGGGAATAGGGTGGGAAGTAATTTAAATGTAATTAAGTAATAATGTTCTTTAAGTAATTGTTTGGTTAATTTCTAATTGTTAATTAATTATTAATTGTTAATTAAATATTATTAAATGGTATTTTTATTAATTTTTTTCATTACATATATTTTGTTCACATGTTTTTAATAATTATGTATTGGTATTTGTAAATGGTTTATATTTATTTAATAGTTAATATTTTTATTATTTAAAATAAAACATTTATTTATAAGTATGATATTTTTACCCCTACGCTATCCAACACTTTCCCTACTGTTGCACTCTCTGGAGTGGCAATAGTAATTTTTACCTCTACACTATCCAACACTTTCCCTACTGTTGCGCTCTCTGGAGTTGGAATAGTAATTGTTACCCCTACGCTATCCAACACTTTCCCTACTGTTGCTCTCTCTGGAGTGGGAATAGTAATTTTTACACCTACGCTATCCAACATTTTCCCTACTGTTGCACTCACTGGAGTGGGAATAGTAATTTTTACCCCTACGCTATCCAACACTTTCCCTACTGTTGCACTCTCTGGAGTGGGAATAGTAATTTTTACCCCTACTCTATCAACACTTTCCCTACTGTTGCACTCTCTGGAGTGGGAATAGTAATTTTTACCTCTACGCTATCCAACACTTTCCCTACTGTTGCACTCTCTGGAGTGGAAATAGTAATTTTTACCCCTACGCTATCCAACACTTTCCCTACTGTTGCACTCTCTGGAGTGGGAATAGCAATTTTTACCCCTACGCTATCCAACACTTTCCCTACTGTTGCGCTCTTTGGAGTTGGAATAGTAATTTTTACCCCTATGCTATCCAACACTTTCCCTACTGTTGCACTCTCTGGAGTGGGAATAGTAATTGTTTCCCCTACGCTATCCAACACTTTCCCTACTGTTGCACTCTCTGGAGTGGGAATAGTAATTTTTACCCCTACGCTATCCAACACTTTCCCTACTGTTGCACTCTCTGGAGTGGGAATAGTAATTTTTATCTCTACGCTACCCAACACTTTCCCTACTGTTGCACTCTCTGGAGTGGGAATAGTAATTTTTACCTCTACGCTATCCAACACTTTCCCTACTGTTGCACTCTCTGGAGTGGAAATAGTCATTTTTACCCCTACTCTATCCAACACTTTCCCTACTGTTGCACTCTCTGGAGTGGGAATAGTAATTTTTACCCCTACGCTATCCAACACTTTCTCTACTGTTGCGCTCTTTGGAGTTTGAATAGTAATTTTTACCGCTACGCTATCCAACACTTTCCCTACTGTTGCACTCTCTGGAGTGGGAATAGTAATTGTTACCCCTACGCTATCCAACACTTTCCCTACTGTTGCACTCTCTGGAGTGGGAATAGTAATTTTTACCCCTAAGCTATCCAACACTTTCCCTACTGTTGCACTCTCTGGAGTGGGAATAGTAATTTTTATCTCTACGCTATCCAACACTTTCCCTACTGTTGCACTCTCTGGAGTTGGAATAGTAATTATTACCCCTACGCTGTCCAACACTTTCCCTACTGTTGCAGTCTCTGGAGTGGGAATAGTAATTTTTACCCGTACGCTATCCAAAATTTACTTTATTTTTTTAATTAGTTTTACATTGTTATTAATTGTTATTTATATTATTATTTTATGTATATAAATTTATTTGTAATTTATTATATTTTCATTTATTTATAAGTTATTAAAATAATTATTTTAGAGTTAATATTAATTAAGTATATACTATGTATTATATTTTTATTATTATTAGGTTTTATTACATTATTTATTAATTTTAAATAGTATAATATATTTTTAACTATGTTTATTATATTTATAACTATTATTTTGTTAATATTACATTTTATTTAATTTAAAAAAACGATATTTTCTAAAAAACAATATTTTTGACATCAATATATTTTTTTCGATATTTTTGTACTTACCTTGTTAGAGATAGGATCCCGATATTATTGTCCTCGATATTTTTGTTGCGATATTTTGGTACCTCGATATTTTTGTAATCGATATTTTGTCATAGATTCATCAAAAACAAAGGTTGCCCCATTGAAGATGCCTCACATGAAGGGTGCAGACTCAAACGCCCTCGGCGGCAGCAGTGTCAGCCCTCGAGCTTCCTTGCTTGGATTGAAATGCAAATGCCAAACGCGTTTCGAGCGATATCACGCTCTTGATCACTGGCTTCACTCTGGCTTGAAAACACGGAAACACAGAACAATTAGGAACAGCTGATTTATTGCTTACACAAGTCCCACCCCATTGGGCATTGTTGATCATGGCCTCATGGTTTTAGCAGTCCCACGGTATACTGCCATTGGAACGTGTAGTCCTTTGTAAAACCCATGTGGGTATCAGTGGTTCCGTTTTCTCAATAATTGCACAGTGCAAAATGTTCAAAATAACTGACCCCAGTGGGTAAAAGCAGTGCGGGAGTCACTTCCTGATGCCAATATATACCGAAGGCAAAGGTCCCCTTCATTCCTTGACAGGCTCACGGTTCCAAGCACTGAAGAGGCGGCGGGGCATCTACACGGCTGGGCTAGCCGATAATCATCAAAAACAAAGGTTGCCCCATTGAAGATGCCTCACATAAAGTATTGTTTAAATGCCACCTACATCTCTTGGCAACTTTCTCATCATAAGTTTGCCTGCTCTGTTTAACGTCTGATGTAAGAACTAGGAATTGCGCTGTGAATGCCTTACATGTGCAGTGAAACCCCTTGAGGTGTTATTTAAAGTTCTCTTCCAGGGGATCCTCATCAATAGTCATGATTAATGAAAACATATATTGTTATTGTTAATTGAATTTATAACGTGCAGCCGTTACCCTAAGGTGTCCTTGCGCTGTGCACTGCCTGTACATTAGCAGGGAGAAGGTCAATGAGTAAATAACCAGGTCTTCAGTCCCTTTCAAAGAAGAGGAAATCTGCAGCATTCCTCAGGTGGAACGTCATGTCGTTCCAGGCCTTGGATGTGCAGGTAATAAAACTCCTGCCTCCCCAGCTGTTTTTTTTAAAGGTAGGGATTTTGAAATGTTTTTCTCCTGTGGACCGTAGATAGATAGATAGATAGATAGATAGATAGATAGATAGAATCTAATAGATAGATAGATAGATAGATAGATATCCAAATCCAGTGGGTGCCATTATATCCCGTACAGCTGCTGTTTTAAAAACATATGGATAGCTGCACAGTACACTACTGAACACCTTAAATGTTCATGTCCCATCAATTAGTCACGAAGTTCCTTAGCGCCTCATTTCCCCAGCGCTTTGGATCCGCCGTCTAAGCAGTGGGGCGCCTCGCGACCAGAGCCGGCCGCTGTATATCCAATGACAGTTGCTCCCAATTGAGGCACCACACACTTTGTGCAATTTTACCCTTTTATTGACGGGGCTTCAAGGGTTCAGCAGTGCCCTAGCAACAAAATCAGCATGCCTTTCAGTCAATATCTTCGCCAAACATGTTTCGGGCTTCTTCCGCCCTTGGTCACTGGCTCAGGCAACAAGAAAGCGGCAAAAAGTTAATGGCGCACCTGCACCGTTTAAGACTTCTCCACCCCAGTGGGCGTAAACCATCACGACATTCTGGTAGTTGAAGTTCTACATTTGTAAATCCACAGTGAGTGCCATTATATCCCGTACAGCTGCTGTTTAAAACCGTAGTGGATAGCTGCACAGTACACGACTGAACACCTTAAATGTTCATGTCCCATCAATTAGTCACGAAGTTCCTTAGCGCCTCATTTCTCCAACGCATTGGATCCGCCGTCTAAGCAGTGGGGCACCTCGCGACCAAAGCCGGCTGCTGTATATCCTCACAAATGCTGGGACAAGTGCGCTGTGCTTCGCTGCTGCCCTAATGAATAAACAGGTGAAACCTTCAACATCGTGTGTGGCGCCATGGGCGTCCGCAGAAATGTTTCTAGGGGGGGCAACATTTTAACTTCATCACTCGCCTTCCAGGGGGGGGCAACATTTTAACTTCATCACTCAACTTCAAGGCAAGTTAAAGGCAGACGGCCTATTGTCATTCTTTATGCGATGATCAGCAGCAGACAGAATGACAATGGGCCTGTCCACAGTCTGCTCGAGGTCGGGGAGGTGCTGCTGCAGCCTCTAGAGTTAAAAGAGAAGTGCGAGAGGCCCCAAGTGAGAGATCATTTAAACTCCTGGGGCTTCTCGCAGGGGAACAGCTTGCTGTAATCGTGAAAATTGCGGGCCAAAGGAGTCCGTAAAAGGAATGGGACAGGCGATCCAGGTGGGGGCAAGCGCTCCCCCTTGCCCTCCCCTGCGGACGCCCATGTGTGGCGCTTCACTTTAGAGCAACCTTCATTTGGATATATAGTGGCCTGCTCCGGCCAGGAAGCCTGCCCCCCTGCTGACAGTGCAGGTCTGTGTGTTCCATGAGAGAGCACCTTTCAAGGACGATGTTACCTATTCATCTGGGCACAAGAAAAGCGACGATACAGGCGCAACCTTGAACGTGCAACCTGACGGACAAATTATTTAGGAAGGCGAAGTGAGCGCTGTAACTACTGGTGAGACCTATTTACTCTAAACTACATGAACCAGAATGCCATGCACAACACGCCCTTCTGGGCGGTACTAATAACTTTTAAAAAACGAGCAAAGACGCCAGGCAGCTGTTCCTTTCCTCTGCAGCCAGCCATTGAAGAAGGGAGGATGTTTCCAGAAACGCGTTTGGCAGATGGCCAGGAGTGTAATTGCTGGGACAAGTGCACTGTGCTTCGCAGCTGCCCTAATGAATGAACAGGTGAAACCTTCAACATCATGTGTGGCGCTTCACTTTAGAGCAACCTTCATTTGGAGATATATATGTATATATATGTGTATATATATATATATATATATATATAGTAGTGAATATAAAATCATGTTATCACAATGGCAACGAGAGGGGTTAATCACAAAAGACGAATTCAAGTTTTTACACAAAGAACATCCTGTATTGCCCCTATTCTACCTCATTCCAAAACTCCATAAAGGCCTAGACCCTCTACATGGCAGACCTATCATCTCTGCCATCAACAGTTGTTTTGAAAATACGTCCAAGTATGTCGACCATTATCTGCAGGATTTTGTAACAAGTTTGCCTACTTACTTACAGGATTCAAGAGACTTTTTATTAAAACTCAATGCCATTGAATGGACACAGGATATGTTGTTTATGACTCTGGACATTACTGCACTCTATACTTGTATAGAACATGAGGACGGTATACATGCAGTACAATACTATCTGGACCAAAGAAATATTGGCATGTACCAGCACAACAAAATGTTGGTTGAAATGATTAGACGATGTCTGAACAATAATGTGTTTTTATTTGACACCAAGATCTACAGACAAAAACGTGGAGTGGCAATGGGGGCATGCTTCTCCCCCAGCTATGCATGTTTACATGTAGGCTGGTGGGAGGAGCATGTCCTCAGAAGCCAACATAAGGCCCTGTATGATGCCCATGTAGCTCACATGTGGTGATATATTGATGATGTTTTCATCGTGTGGAAAGGCAATAGAGACCAGGCTTTGGATTTTGTCCGTATTATTAACGACAATGAGCTTAATCTAGCCTTCACTAGTGACATCAGTGCACACACGGTAAACTTCCTAGACATCAAAGTCACATTACTAGAAGGGGTCATTACCACTAGTCTATACCAAAAACCAACAGCTGGTAACACGCTCCTGCACGCGACGAGCTTTCACCAGCGCCACACCATTGACAGCTTACCCTATGGTGAATTTTTAAGAATAAGACGCGCGTGCAGCACAGAACAAGCTTGGACAGAGTCACAAGAAATTGCAAGTAAGAGACTGTTAGCTAGAGGCTATAGAAAGCACAACTTGGATGTAGCATTGTTGAAAGTAAATTCCATAGACAGAAATAGTCTGCTACAATCTTATCCCCTAGTTGACAGCGAAGAGGGAGCTATGATTTCCTGTACATCTACCTCAGCGGAAAGTCCTGTAGTGGAAGCCTCATGTAGATTCATCACTACATATAGCAAACAGTCACAAGCAATTAGAAAAATCTTGAATTCTCAGTGGCCCATAGCTTTGACTGACGGTGTGTTAAAAGAAGTCTTGCCCGTCAAACCAGATATCACTTACCGCAAAGCTTACTCTATGAGGTCTGATCTAGTCATCAATAGTCCGGAGGTAATCAATAAAGACTTCTGGGTATCTCCTAAATATGGCTTTTTCAAATGCAGTAGTTGTAGAGACTGTAAATTTGGTGCCAATACTAAAACATACCGCAGTGCCTTTAATGACAATGAGATCAAAATTAAGGGCAATTTTAACTGCAGAACGGAGTTTGCAGTTTACGTTTTAACTTGCATATGCGGACTCCGGTATGTAGGGAGCACCAAATTGCCAGTTCAGGCTCGCATTCTCCAACACCTGAGAGCCACTGTCAATTCAGACCAATCATATCCAGTGGCAAGACATGTCAAGACAGAGCATGGGGGCAATCTTAATGTCTTGTCCTATTTTGTAATTGACAGTGTGCCAGCTAACAAAAGGGGCGGTGATAGAGACAAGTCCCTCAGGCGGTTGGAGACTAAGTATATTTTAGAATTAGATACCAAGAGTCCAAAAGGTCTCAACATCTGTGAAGGCCTGCATCACTATCTATGATTACAATATTTCAGACATTTGTTTATCAGACTCTATATGCTTTGCGATGAGTAGATAAATGTATATATATGAAATCTTTTACAATACGTTAGAAATGGTTATTGATATTAAGATCGTTTATTGTGGGTGTTTGGTGAATACAGATTTTAGCATGAATTTATTATGAATTTATGGTTTTATCTGATTTTACTAAACGCCCGTTATTTATTATGACATGACCTGCAATGTATTTATATTTTCTATATACATCTATTTAAAGACATTTTTTAGTATCAGGTAATCAGTATGCATTAGTCACTTTATCCGTTTGTACAGAGTTATGATATTTGCACAATCTCTGTAACGTATTTTGGTCCTTAAGTTCTGCTTGTTCTTTCCCGTATCAGATTCCCCGGCTGGGGAATTTATTATTCAATGATTGTATTTTGCACATAGAAGTTTTACACTTTACACTTTGCACTTTACAGGCACTGCAGCACTTTTTTTCTGATTTTAACCAGTGATCAATAATATATGCTTATTTTAAATTACAGTTGACAGGGACTATTGTTCTTCATTTTAGGCATGTTTTCGGTGACCGTTGTTTTTATTGCGACTTATCATTGCAGCATGCGCAGAAACAGGCATATATGCTGGTTGCTATGGCACTATAGTCTGATAAATTTTAGTGCACACATATCTTTTAGTGTTCATAGTACATTTGATAATTTGATGCAATTCAACGTATTTGTACCGTTATAATTTGTGTTTACATAATATTATTCGCACATACAATGGTCAGAACATGCGGGTCTTTGATGATAATTATTAGTTGGCAATTATAATATTGTATTTGAACAGACAAAACACATTACAAACACCTTGCCATATGTGAAAAATCACCTTGCTGTATGATAGTCTGTCAATCATTTCCATTGATGTATACAATGTGGTCACATGGTACAGAACAAAGTGCTGTGATTGGTGGTTTGCCGTTTTTTAAAATAAGTTTAGTGTGCAATGGCAAACACTTTGTATTCCGGTGAACAAGGCGACAGGGTCGCCGAAACGCGTCCGGTCCATGGCACTTCCGCTGCACATGAAAAAATGACAATAAAATAGAAGACACTGCACTTGCTACCTGAGTTTGTGTCCGTTTTTCTCTGCGAGGGTGCTGCAGTTTGTGGCACTCTTTGGAGCGTTTCTACATATATATATATATATATATATATATATATATATATATATATATATATATATATATATATATATATATATATATATATATATATATATATATATATATATATATATATATCTCGGCTCCAAAAGTCCCTCCCCGTCAATAACGGGAATCAGGTAGCAGCACTCAAGGGTAAATCCACGGTTCAGTTTTTATTAATTCACAACGCGCTTTCGGCACTCGGCCTTCGTCAGTGTTCAAAAAAAAAAACCAAAAGCGCGTTGTGACGGGGAGGGACTTTTGGAGCCGTTATTGTGGTCGGGTGCACCCCCGGCGAGCAGGCACCAGCCAAGGAGTGCGACAGGCAGGTGCAAATGGAGCGTCTATATATATATATATATATATATATATATATATATATACATATATATATATATATATACATACATATATCATTTGTTCACAAACCAATACAGCCTCCTAGAAAAAAATCAAGGCTACTATGAAATCTTGTTTGTGCAACAAACACAGAAAAAAGGAGGACAACAAGATACTTGAACTCTCTTTATTGAACAGCAGAAAGTTGTTCTGCGAAGAACACAGGCATTGTTAGCCCATAGGCTGCATTGAAACCTTAACAGCATAGAAAATAAAAGTAATTGCAAGCATAAACTAGCACTGTGCCTTTAGGGCAGCCATGACCTTCAGCTTCTCATAATGCGTCAGGGGTAACAGTTAGGTCAATTGTTCTTTCTGGCTCCTTCAGTCAGGACCCTCGATTTTCAGCTCTACAGTTTTTTTACTTTTCTGTCAAAAAAGTTCTCAAGTTTTGCTGTAACTTCTGTTATTTCAACATTTTGCATTTGTTTATGTAAAGAGCCGCCATTTTCTAGCAGAGATTTGGCTTTTTTTCAGTCAGAGGATTCCTTCTCTTTTTGATCCCTGCCCCTCCTGTGTTAAAAGAAAAGGCAAAGACAGATTCCCATTCTGTTTGTATCCTCTTCCTTCCTGAGTCTCCTTCCCCTGAGACCTGCCATTACTACCAGAATCTGTCAAGACACACTCTTAAGGAAGAGAGAAAGAATCTGTCTTCTCGGTCTCTCTGAGAAGAAAAAGTCTACCCTCTCCAGAGGCAGATCTCCTGTGCGGCACAAGAAGAAAAGGCCCAGGTTGACTTCCAAAAGTTCTCCACAGGCTACTGTCCCTCCTGCGCTACGGGAAGAAGAGTCGAGATTTCCTTCCATTCACCCAGCTCCCAGATGGCTCCTTCCAGTACACCACTTGCAAAAAACGACCTCTACACAGATCCAACAGCCTCTGGACTATTCTAGCCCTCTCCACAGATCTCCTCTGGCTCGTTTGGTGCAGGCAGTGGATCGTTCTCCTACCATGCCTTCCAGGGGTCGACAACTTGACCGGACTCCATCTCCATCAGGTCAGAGGCCCACTTCACGCAGCGGCCGCAAGAGGCATAGATCACCATCTTGGTCTTCCTCCTCTACACACTCTTGCAAGAGAGACTATTCTCCCACACTAACGGACAGTTCACCCTCCAAAATATCGCAGGTGAATGACATTAATACCTTTCACTATGCACTGGCAAGAGGAGCGCAAACATTTGAATATTGAAATGTCCACCCATCAGACATCAATGTCAGTCATCTTTGAGACTCTTCACCAAACATCAGTGTCAAGACCTCTACTGCCTTTGGTTCCGGGCCTTCTGCAGATGGTCATGGATATCTTTCTCACCCCAGCGTCGCTCAAAATGGCTCTTGCAAGGACCCTAACATAGTAAAGACCATCAGAGCAGGGTCCAATTTTCCTCAGGGTGGATCCTCCACCAGACTCTGTGATCATTGCTACTGCTTTGTGTTCCATATATGGTCTTTCCTTTGCACCAACCTGTACCAACTTGTATTTTTCCTTCTTAGGTAATGGTTTTGAAACGTAACAGTATATATGTGATCTGTTGATAATGTGCCAGCAGTCTTCTCGGCGGACCTGAAGGGGATAGGTCGCGAGAGGCTCCTCTGGCAGAGTTGTTTGTATAATAAACGATTGAACCTTCTACACTGCCAACTGACTGGTTATTGGTAAAAAGGTATTGGGGCTATTTGTAAGAATAGCTCTATTGGGTGGTAAATATTTTTCGGTACTTCACCATGCCATTCCAGTTTGAACCCAGCTATATGCAAATCAGTCTTGCAACATTCCGCCCATCATCTTGTGTGTTTTGCTATTCGCCCTATGTGGGAAGGGTATGCCCAGACGTGGGTCCCATGCTCACTACGCCACTGGAGTCAAGCTATCCTGGCTGATGACGACTGAAAGACAGAAACCGGTCCTAGGATGCTTGATTCCGGTCCAGGGAAAACATGGCTTGGCAGTTCGGGCTGGACTGTTCCCATGAGGCACAGGGTCAAGACTGATTTGCATATGGCCGTGTCTGAACTGGGGTGGCGTGGTGAGCAAAATAATGATGGATTAAACCCAGATCTGTGACTGGGGGTGAATGTTTGCCAATGTGCAACATTCCGTCCATCGCCTTGTGGCTTTTGCTGTTCGCCCTATGTGGGAAAGGTATGCCCAGACTTGGGTCCGGTGCTCACTACGCCTCTGGAGTCAATCTATCCTGGCTGATGGCGGCTAATAGGCCTCACTCTGACTCCGCCACCAGGACATCGCCAGCACAACGGGAACATCTAAATCACCTCAGCGCAATCCCACCACCCTGATGGCAACAGAGCACTGTTAGCCAGCAGAGACAACCACTGCTGCGCCGCATACTGTGTTAATGCCGCAAATTCTAAATACAGCGGGTGGACCACTGTCAGCTCGACGGAGTACTTGGGACCACAGCATAGGTGGGACAGAGGATGTCCCGCCAAGATCTAAATCAGGCCCTATATGTTTAACATGGACTGCCATATATCAGCCACGGTCAATTCTTGCATATTTTGACTATCTTTTTTAAGGCGGCTCTAAATTCAATGAATATGAAGGCGAAAAAGATGAAATGCTCCTATTCAGCTAGTGTCAGAAGAGAACAGTTTTAAGAGTGTCTGCTCGGTTGCTCATTTCCCTCAGTCTTCCTCCAGTGACACTTTTCATTGCAATGACTCTGGTCCAGTGACTTTTAGATAGCAGAGTTGAATTATCAATTTGCAACAAGTATTGGTAAAGCTCATAGTTTGGCTGATTTATAGAGGAAGTATTTGGTACTGGTTGGGAAACTCTGGGCCTGATTTATAATGTTGCGAATGGTTGTATGTCCATCAGAGTGACTGAGTATCTTACTCTGTCACCGTGACAGACATGCCGGCCACCAAAGTTAGGGATGTCCGCCGCCCCGCAGATACCTCTTAACATTGGCAGGAACCACTTTCAGTGTTGTAAAGAGTTGACGGATAGCTCTGTCAAACATGATGGCAGTCCACCAAACTTTTACAAAGTTTTACAATTTTCAAAGACAAACTCTCAAAGTGAGAGTTTGTTGTTAGAAAATATCAAATTAATTGCCCACACCATGGGAGATTTCTTCCATGGTGTGTGAGGGGGGGGGGGTGAATATTTTTTTTACTGTCCTTCACTGCCATGTTTCACCAGGCAATGATGGACCGCATAAAAATACATCTGACCGCCCCCTCTAAATAGTGTGGGCAGTCAGATGACTAATCTATGACCGCCCGTAGTCTGTCAGGTCATCGGAGGAGTATGTCAGCTAAAGAGAAGGAGTAGCCTCCATCGTCGACATATTTTTAGTTAGTCCACCTCTAAATGACGCAGGAAGACCAACAGTTTGGGGGAGAGAGTATTCCATTGCAACCGAGTACCTTCTAGGCCACACACTAAATCAAGGCATTCATGTCTTGTCATAGCTACCTTAGAAAGAAAATCTCATCATGAATCAACACTGTGGGCAACACAACATGAAAGCTGGGATTAGGGCCTCATACCAGAACAGTCTACATAAGCACCGTATGCTCTAGTCTCAAAGAGTGTTATAAAAAGTAGTCAGAAGATTACATTTGTGTCATAAGTGGCAGTCTTTAAAGGCATGAAGTGAAAAATATTGCATAGTACTTTGACTAAGAACCATAATTTGTGTTGCATCGTTACCAAAGAGGTCTTTGCTTTGTGAACAAAAAGCTGTAAACCCCGTAACATGTTATACAAGCACAGTAATACAGATGAACGCAAAGGATGAAGAGTGAATTGCACTAGGTCCTAATGACAGGCAAATGCACCAAACAGCACATGCTTTCTAAACAAAAATGCCATAAATCGGCAATTAAAATGACATGTCAGCAAAGTAAATGGACAACAGCAAAATTGTTATGCAGCACTTGCTGAGACGCATCTTTGATTATACATTAAGCAGAGGATCACACCTTGGCTTACAAAATTACTAACCTTCTGAACAATATTTGAGAGATCAATGACACAGATTGTTGCTCTAGTACTAAGACAGGAAAGCTGAGCATTCTGGAAGTTTGGCTGAGCATTCCAATGACTTGAAAGAGCTGTGTGTCAAACACTCCAGTATTAGGATGAGGCAAACAAGAATGCTTTGTGATATGATTTCTACCCAACCGTCCAAGCTGTGCTCCCAGTTTTATTGTCATAATTATCAGATACTGTACATTTTTTATGTAGGTAAACATTTGTGTCTATAGGCTAAACTCTTTTGTATTGTCCCAAGTGTAATGACCTACATTTTGATCCCCGTCATTCATATCATGAGACCATCTGTACCTTTGCACTGGGAGATTTGTTCAGTGACATCTCAAAGGCCCCTGATATGGCTTTGAAAAACCCAAAGCATTCTTGGTAAACACTCCAAGGACCATTCTGTGGTTTCTATGGCAGACTTGACGATACAGACAAGAATGTTAAGATGTGGCAACATCACTGTCCCAGTGATAAAGCAATCACATACTCCAAATTATTTTTGGTTGTTGACTAGCGTACTGGCATGCAATTCAACACCATATGTCTAATTGAGTATGCATGTAGTTAATACCATGGCATCATTATTGGGCACTCTCCTTGTGAAACAAGTGCTTTATTTTGAATCTGTCCTAGAAGGAATATGAAGTGTTGTATCAAAAGGGTTCTGTTAGGACTTGGAAGATGCATGTCTTTTGACTAACCTGTGCCTGAAACAGACTGCCCAAGCCTCAGTCGAGGAAGGCCTTTTTCAATGTAGTAGAAGAATAGGGAATGTCTTGCAATCTCTTGTGCTGTTCATAGGTCAGTCTGTTGATACATGCAGATGAATATGTTCTCCATAGCTAAATTGCTCGGATCTCACCCATAGAACCCTTTAGCTGTCCCGCTTAGTAAGCTTACCCGAACATTCAGTGGCCTTGCTAGATGAAAAGCCAGCAATAGCCCTAGTGATCTTCACCAGGTTCACTAATCAGCGTCCTTGCAGAATTTATATTACTTGATTGCTCCAGCCTTATCGATGTATTAAATGCAGTTTTGTCTTCCACGGTACATCCATGTCCTAGATAGGAATGGAAAACCTTGCAGGGCCAAGTGACTAGTGGAACGCTTTAGTATGGACGTGGTCAGACCAGTGCTTCCTTGGGACAGAACATTAGTGTACATCATATGTGACTCAACTCAGTTGTATTTGTAAGCTAGTTCTGTCGTTTCTCCACTTCTAGATAATAGTGATATCCTCATGGCAATGTTCCAGCTGGAGGTATTACCAGTGTTCCAATTGTGACAATATTTTCTATGCCTTATGTTGCATACCTGACAGTGTACTTGTTTGTTTACAGTAATTGTTTTTTTTTTATATCATTCATGGCCCATAAACAAGGAGTTGCCAAAAAAGTACCCCAATTCAATATTTAAACTAAGCTTAGAAAGGCTGTAGGAAATGCTGCAAGTTAAAACTGAAAGTAGCAAAACTTCAATAAGATCTTATTCTGCTTCACAGCCAGAGGATTGCATTCTCCACCTGTCTGTGTCTAACTAATCAACGTAATCAAAGTAATCAACAGAGCTAAACATAAAGGAGGGTCAACGTCATTAGTAAGTTGGAGACCTTTTTCTCTAGCAGAGATTTTAATGTTTATGATCATAACATCATTGAATCTCCTCCTCTCTTGCCACAATAGGAGTGTTACAATAAGAATCAAGGGGCATATTATCAAGAAACGGCGTTAAAATTATTCTGGAGTGAACCTGGGCTTCTATGGGAATTCACAAGGGTATAATATCAAGCCCATTAGCCACTTTAGCGGCAGTTTCCTGCTGCTAAAACGGCGATAATTTTAATGCCAATCTTGATAATATGCCACCAAGAGACCAAACAAAAGCTAGCACTATTTTTTATTTTTGGGAAATATTGTTGTTTAGAAACGTCTTTCTTTGATTAATTAGTGAGTATTAAGTATTTTAAAATTAGTCAGATTTTTTACTGCACTTTTCTTTAAGTTTGATTACACAGTTTAAGACTTGATTTTCAAGTTACTGATCGACGTGTTTGATATTTTTTACAACCTTTTCTCTATGAGAATTCCTCTCTAATCCCCACAAATGCAATTCTGCTATTATATCAACTACTGTGAGGCACGTTCTCTGAAATACTAAATCTCCCACGTCCAGGGTGAATACTTGTTTAATCTCATATCTTCCCTCCGCCTCTAACGTTGATTACAATAAATGGTTTACAATGGCTCTACATCTCTACAACACATTGGCACATATTTCATACTCTCTAGGACAGAGGTTCTTAACCAGGGGTCCGCAAAGCCTGCTCAGGGTGTCTGTGACTGCTTAGAACATTAAATCATTTTTGCAGATTAATAAAGTATACATGCATATATACCAAAGGTATATTGCATACTTATTTACACATACACACATAAAGTATACAAAAAAGTGCAGCAAAATATAAAATATAACATTTGAGAATACTCTTTAAATGTGAAGGAATTTGAAATTGTAGTTTCATTCTAGAGAGCAGCGCAAGTACATCAAACGGAATCAAGCATGGGAGACTGGTGGCCTCAAGTCACTAATATGGGCCAACAAAAAGACAGCATATGTTTAGAGCAAGAGAGACACAACAACGTGCTAGTGTCTAGCATATCACTTCGTCTCTTAGATAGAAAACCAAATATTGAAAAGACCAACCTGAGAGAGCACTAGTCTGAGAAAAAATGTATAAGTGCACCATATTTACAAGCACGTAGTTAGTTAACATATACCTTGCACCAGAGTGTCTTATATTCAGTAGTAAAATGTATAGAGTGTTTTAATTAGGGTAACAATAATCATAGCAGTGTGAGACTAATGTAGAAAATGTTGGAATGAATATGAAAACCTCACGTTCTCATGTTAAAGGAATCATGTAAGAGTTAAGTGGAACTTTACAAACCAGTTATATTGTGTAGGCCTCATGGCAATTCACAGAAAATCTAAACGTGCTGCTAAAATAATGTGAGGTGGGGTTAACGTGGTTCTTCCAAAATGTATTATCGAATTTAGTTTGAAATATATGCTTTATAGATGTGTACTTTGAGAAACGTATGTTAGTTAAGAATGCTGTTTAAATCAAGTCAAATGTTTTCAGAGTGCAGGGACCCGCTTCATGTAAATCAAGTAGGCTCGAACTGATAGGGATGTTCCTTTGAACTGAAATGTGCTCGTTAGAGGAGAAGTCGAGAGGTGCCAAGTACTGTGCTTTCCATATGCTTTATGACCTATAGATATGAGGGAGCCTGGAATTTGAGGCCCACTGTAGGATAGCCTGTATGCAGGTGCGAGGGGTCCTAATCAGTCGAAATGAATGGAGCTTTGTTCAGTGGCGCTTGGCGCAGGCCTGTAGGAGTCTTCAGGAATTTCAGGGGGTATCGGCGCACTGGAGAAGAAGCCTGGGAACCAAGGTCAACTTTAACGAGGGTCTTGAAGAGTACCATCATGGAGTTTACCGCGCAAAGATGTACCACGTGAGGGGCGTCCCAAGGGGCGTTCCTATCGGAAATGTGATTTTGTATTAGGGAAAGCCACCCGGGAGGAGAGCAGAGCAGATGATTTTGGGAGCCTAAGGAAGCGGATGGGTAGGCAGATAGGCTGATCAAGAGAGACCCATTATCAGAGAAGAAAACTAAGAGAAGTGCGTGATCTTCTTAGGAAGTCACCACGGCTGACACCTTTTTGGGGTAAAGATCTTGTTAAGTAGGGATGTCATTTAGTCCAGTGTAGGGACAGACTAACTTGAATTTTCTTTTCTGTAATGACTCTTAGGTTGCAACTCATATCAATCCTTGCAAACCTAATGATCTTCGAACTTGTACTCATTATTCTGTTTTGTAGACTCAGATTATTCAAAGAATTTATGTTCATAGTGATACCAGTTTACCTTTTGAATCTCATCTTAAGAAGTTTGTATCTTCAGTTATCTTTGGTTTTATATTAAATTTTCTAAACTTAATCCTGGTCAGTGGTCATTTAGAGTGGTGTAAGTTCTTAATTGATTGACTTATTGTTAGATTGCCTTTACTCAATGACAGGTACCAACGATCCAGTCGACTTGGTTTGGGATCTGGTAAGGTAACTAGTAACCAGTAATCCCGCGTTAACAAACCTTCAGTTAAAGTTAAAATTGAGATTTTTGTACTTTTTGTTTGTGAATTAAATAAAATATGTTGTAATTTGTTCAAAGTATGCTTTTTTGTACATTGTTTCAAATAGCGTAGGTGGTGGTGCCTGGCTTCCAGTAGTAACTGGGGGTCCATAGAATCATAAGTTTAAGTTTAAGTCCTGATGCTCTATAGAGTAGAACCATTGAGTGTTGCCATCTACATTAACACAGACACATTCCCTTTGCCTCTTTTGAGAGGTTAAACTATCCTATCCCAGGCTTCAGGACTTGTGCACACATTATCAGAATGCCATTCTTTGCAGGTAAGATTTGGTATTTCTGAATATTCCCTTTTTAATTCCTTTAAGTGGAAGTGCTTATTAATTGTGAAACACTACTTTTGGAAATTATTGACACCATGCAAGCGGGTCCAGCATAGCCTAAGGAGGCCTGATCCGTATTATTTTCAGGCTATCCATAAGAGGTAAAGGTACAAACAGGTGCGGCCAGCACAGGTAAGAGCAGTGATGTGGCGGGGTGGCGGGTGGGGCTGGGATGTGGCAGGGGGGTATAAGTCGACAGGCGACAGTATAGGTAAAATTAAATAAAAAATAAATAAAACCACTTACCTTGTGCTCGATGCAGCAAGCACAAGGTAAGTGGTTTAATAATTGTTTTATTTAATTTTACATATCCCGTCGTCTGTTGACTTCCGCCACCCATCCCGCCCCGCCTCCGCCCTACCACCCACCGCTCTTACCTGTGCCAGCCGCGTCTGGGTACAATGATTCAAAATGTAAGTTAGGACTAAGAAAGGACACAGACCTCGCCTTACTGGGCCTACATTGGACACCACATATGATATCATTAAGTCCCACATACTCATGCATAAATGCTTGTTCCCTTCATACCATGTACACAAGGGTAGCAAAATATAATGGATTTCCTTTTTACTAAGTAGCTTTTGAAACACTTTGCCATGATGTGAGAACACCTAAGCAGTTATGGATGAAGATGACTTCAGTGCTGCTTTCTAGTTGCAGGAACTGGAAGCTGCAATTTTTGAACCCAATGAAATCCGTACCAAAGGACCTACTAAAATTGTTCTGTAAACCATTCAACTTTTAGGAATTTACACGTAGACCCCTTTGTGATCTGTGACCTTAGATGCCTGCCACATGGTAAGGTAAGAAGGTAGTTTGCAGTCACTAATTTGTCAAGATATGAACTAATGTTTATTTTGCGAAAGCCTTTAATGGTTCATTATGTTTTAGATTGCTTGCTTAAAAGGCGTGCATATACAATTACTGTTGTTAATGTTTACCAGTGTTTCCAGGCAACGTTTGCGTTGATTTAGAAACATTATTCATAGATCTGTATTGCCCAGAAACAAATGATGTGAATAGACCTATAAACAAACAAAGATCCGGCACTCCACTCAGTAATAGCATATGTTATAAATGACAACAGTTCAGAAACAAATCAGCCGGTCATTGTATAGCTTCTCTTTATTCAAATTTCCTCTTTAAAAAAGGAAATGAAGTAGCCAACGCGTTTTGTCCCTAAGGACTTCTTCAGGGCTGCAAACAAACATATATGAATACAGTTTTAGATAATATATATAAAATATTTACACATATATATATATATATTCACTGAAAAAACCATAGGTTATAGACCATATATAGTTAGGAATTAGCATTTAAAAAACCTTATTTTACTCACACAAAACCATTGAAATTCCATATATAGTTAGTTGCACTAACTATATATCGCGCACCTGCAATCCACTGCTGATCATGTCACATATTACATCATTCATGACATGGTCAGTGACATCACTGATGACATCACTGATGACATCTCAAATGACATCACTGATGACATCACTGATGACATCTCATTTGACATCATTCTTGTGCTAATACGATAAACCTCTTCAGACTCTAATATAACCTTAGATACACTCAGTGTATACAGACACTCACACACTGCCACTCATCCATGGAGTTACTCACACACCCAGTCAGTCATGCAAAGAAACAATCTCACCTCCATTTCTTCAACTATACAGTTAAACACACCTTACATATTGAAACATATACTAACACATATTTACTCTCTTATACAATCCCTGATACAAGTTCACAATGATCGATACAACCACTCACTCATTCAGTGGCTCTCATGCACAGTTATTTATATATGCCAACTCTCACATGTACTGTGTTTTACATATGTACTTACTATGACATGTAGCATTGAGATATCCATTCACTCATCAATACACTCATGCACACAGTCAACTGCCCATGTAGCTGTTTCCACATGCACTCTTGAACTCATACACCTAGTGAATAAACTGTTCACACATCTATGCATAGAGTCACACACCTTCCAGCCACCCCCACACAAACTCAATCTCCCATAGAAATACTTGGGCAAGCAATTAATAACACATATAGCCTCTCGTATAGCTAATGATCAACACATGCAGCAGTTTACAGAACAACAGACATAATGATGCACAAATTAAGACAGTTTAGTCACTAACCCATGCATTCAGTGAGACACATTTAATCACTCACTCATACAGTCAGTCACGCACCTACTAAATCCTTCATCCAGACACTTATACATCCACTCATTCTTCAATATGTAAGATATATTTTAACTTTACAGAAACATACAGTCACTGGATGTTGTCATCAGTGATGTCATCAGTGATGTCATTTGAGATGTCATCAGTGATGTCATCAGTGATGTCACTGACCATGTCATGAATGATGTAATATGTGACATGATCAGCAGTGGATTGCAGGTGCGCGATATATAGTTAGTGTAACTAACTATATATGGAATTTCAATGGTTTTGTGTGAGTAAAATAAGGTTTTTTAAATGCTAATTCCTAACTATATATGGTCTATAACCTATGGTTTTTTCAGTGAATTTTCAAGGTTTTGTAAATGCTAATTCCTAACTATATATGGTCTATAACCTATGGTTTTTTCAGTGAATTTCAATGGTTTTTTAATAGCAAATATCATAAGCTGTCGAATGTCAAGTACGTGGTAAGTGAAAACATTTTCGTGTTTATGCACACTGATCTGCTTTGAATGGTGCCCCCCCCCCCCTCATTTCTATTAGGAGTACTCTCTCTTTGCAGATAGTGAAAGGTAGTTAACGCAGGCCTTTGCCCCCGTTGTAATCCGTCGTGCCTGCTTCTCTCTCCATTTGATTGATTGTTATCCAAGTATTTACTGTTTTAGAATTAGTTCTCTTTGGTTCATTCTCTATTTACAAACAAACACAGAGTCGCAATACTCTGTTTAGTCTTTGCAGATAACGAAAAATCGTGTAAAAAAAAAGAAAAGGAATCGAGCAAAATCAGTAGGCCACTAATGGGATCTCTTTTTGACCTCGCTAAAATAGAAACATTAGGAACAACCCCTCATGACAAATACAAAACTAGTGAGATGAACTGAACTCCACACAATGATGGCTGCAAAACAGCTCGGCTCCGCCACCCACCCCGCCCAAAATAACGATAAAGAGCGGCTGCCATGATTGGTTGCGGAATGGCCACGACGGAGCTACGAAATGATACTGCTCTCATGCTAACCCCAGCTTCAGTCTGAAACATCCAGAAACACTGTAGACTACCAATTCGATCAGTTCCGGTAGCGCCCCAATGTAACCCGGTAGAGAAGAACTAGCCCTCCCCTCTTTCACTGATGGTTCTTGTTGCCTGTCCCTTCTGTTCTCATTTAACAGAACTATTTAGCCTGCTGAAAGGGGTTGTGTTCCGACCGCTGGTTGGTGGAGACATTTTGACTATATTCTGGACCTGCGTTGTCGCGTAATGCGTCATATGACGCGCCGCGTTAGCGCATCCGGAAGTCATCCGGGGCGCGCAGCGCGTAACGTAAGCATAACAAGTCATGTGACTTGTTAATAAAACTTTTCATTGGTTCATTTTACTTTTCTTATTGTAATGATGAAAGGCTTGCTCATATGACCTAAAAATTACGCTTTTCATTACTTCCGAACATTATTTTTTCTTAAATATATGTTATAATGTTCCAGGCTAATGTACTTTCCCGGAAATTTTACAACTGTCCTGCAAGTAAAATATATTCTTTTTTCGAGAAAAAGAGCGTTTCTTCGTCCCATGATGGAGCCGTTGAGCAAAAGAGGGTCGACCTGCTGTCTTAGTCGCCGATACGCCTGAATATGAGATTCTTATCGATCACTTTATGTTGCAGGAATAGAAAACACAACAGCCCTTGACCATTTATCTTTACTGCGTTCCTTCGTATTATACCTTTTACCCTTCATGTAATTGGTCTGCTTTATTTCACTTGCCTTTTAATGATTCTAAAACAGTGACTATTATTACAAACTTTACCAATGTATATACTACTACCATGTTTTCTTTTAAAAACCTTTATTGTGAAAATTTCATTATACAAATACGAGCCTATAACCACGTGGGCCGGCCACGGAGCAAACTGTAATCGTATGTGATGAGTAGACATTTACACTGTAGAGGAACGTAACGGGCGGGCCATTAGGTTGCAAGAACTAAGGTGTCTAACAGTTACGGAATCGGTGGACGTACATTTTATAATTAAAATACGACAGGGCCAGTTACAATAAAATTATCTAGATATACATTTGCGGGCAAGTACCATGGGTGACGTTAATTCGAACTTTCAACAGTACAGTAATCAATAACACATCAGAACTTAATATCAATAGGGATGTCGAAATATTCAATCAATTCTCGTCCCCGCCCGCCATGTGCTTCAAAACTGCATACGTATCTCGTGATTTCAAGGTTCTGCAACCAGTACACAACAAGGAGTTACGAGTCCCATTTATTCCGGCGCCATTTTGGGCGAGGACGGGCAGGTCCAGGATATAGTCAAAATGTCTCTACCAACCATCGACTATGATGATGTTCATATGCTGTATTTATTAGAGTAACACTCATCTGCCCACATGAAATTAATTTACCACAATCTAAACATGTCATTTTAATCTTTCCAAAGTTCTTCTAAATATTTGGGACCGTTTCCCTTGCCTCTGAAGCTCTCAGTGCCACTTCTTTGATGAATGTACTAGCAGGTCAGGGGTTCTCCTCCAAATCTCTCTTTTATGCAGCACTATAATTAATTGGTGCCACCTCTCCATATGACGATGCATGGTATAGTTACCACAACTATATATTTTTTCGGTTCCTCTGGAGAGTTCATCGTGGCAGATGAAGCGTGTAACATACCGGGCATTTACCTTTTTTTGCATGTACAGGAAAGGAAAAAAAAATCGAGCGTTCGAGTTCTTAGGTGTCCCAGGGCCATTTTAGTGGACCAGGCCCAAATCCAAAGAACAGCTATCTCACAGGCTAATGGGGCGACCCACGCCGAGTTTCAGCATTGTAGGATGACCACACAAGTACAGCAACTTGCTAGACATCACCTCGGTGCCATCCGGATCTCGGCGCCCCACTGCAGATGAAGTGCCTCTCAACTATGAAACCACCAGAAAACGCTTGAGTCAGCTTTGTGTGAAGCCGCCATTTTGATTCAATCAATAGCGTCCCCCTGCACACATTCAGGGACCTGGTCGTGTCTTCAGGTCAAACGAATTTGGGACAAGATGCAGAAAGGAAAAGGAAAAAAGTTCCGCCGGACCCCGGGAGGTGGCCGCCTATGTCATGGGCGATCTTAGGCCACACCAGGGCAATAGTGAAGCTGCAGCAGGTGCAAATAAGCTTCAGACAGTGTTACAAGCGCTGCTCAGAACTCTCAACTATGACACCACCTCGGTGCCATCCGGATCTTGGCGCCTTGTGCTGGTTCCGGCCTATTCACACATCGGTCCGCTACTGACGCCACCTCACAGGCCAACGGGGCACCCCACGCCGACTTTCGGCGCAGCATTGTAGGATGGCCACACCAGTGCGGCAAATTGCTGGACACCACCTCGGTGCCATCCAGATCTCGGCGCGTTGTGCTGCCTTCGGCCTATTCGCCACAAGTGCGCACGCAACTCAGCTGCATAGCGAGTGAAACAACAAGGGGCGCCCCACTGCAGCCGAGGAACCTCCATCTTGGGGGCGACGCACAGCATCACATTGCTTTCCAATGCAGTCAGATCCTCAAACAGCCCCCACTGACTGACGCGAACTCACAGGCCAACGGGGCGCCCCACGCCGACTTTCGGCGCAGCATTGTAGGATGGCCACACCAGTGCGGCAAGTTGCTGGACACCACCTCGGTGCCATCCGGATCTTGGCGCGTTGTGCTGCCTTTGGCCCCATTCGCACATCAGTCCGCTACTGACGCCATCTCACAGGCTAATGGGGCGCCCCACGCCGACTTTCAGCATTGTAGGATGACCACACCAGTACAGCAACTTGCTAGACATCACCTCGGTGCCATCCGGATCTCGGCGCCCCACTGCAGATGAAGTGCCTCTCAACTATGAAACCACCACTGTGACATCCGGATCTTGGCGCGTTGTGCTGCCTTCGGCCTATTCGCACATCGGTCCGCTACTGACGCCATCTCACAGGCTAATGGGGCGACCCACGCCGAGTTTCAGCATTGTAGGATGACCACACCAGTGCAGCAACTTGCTAGACATCACCTCGGTGCCATCCGAATCTTGGCATCTCAACGCCTAGTGGTATCTTCCATACAGAAAATATTGTTACGCTACCTTTGGCCCCATTCGCACATCAGTCCGCAACTTAGACATCACCTCGGTGCCATCCGGATCTTGGCATCTCAGCGCCTTGTGGTGTCTTCTCGTCAGAAAATATTGTTGCGCTGCCTTTGGCCCCATTCGCACATCAGTCCGCTACTGACACCATCTCACAGGCCAACAGGGCGCCCCACGCCGACTTTCAGCATTGTAGGATGGCCACACCAGTGCGGCAACTTACTAGACACCACCTCGGTGCCATCCGGATCTTGGCGCGTTGTGCTGCCTTCGGCCTATTCGCACATCGGTCCGCTACTGACGCAAACTCACAGGCCAACGGGGCGCCCCACGCCGACTTTCAACATTGTAGGATGGCCACACCAGTGCTGCAACTTGCTGGACACCACCTCGGTGCCATCCGGATCTTGGCGCGCTGTGTTGCCTTCGGCCTATTCGCACATCGGTCCGCTACTGACGCCGCCTCACGTGCCAACGTATTTTCTCCGCATTTTATACCCTATGCCGCATAACAGGTCATGTGACTTGTTTATAAAACTTTTCATTGGTTCATTTTACTTTTGGTTTCCTAATGATGGAAGGCTTGATCATATGACCTAAAAACAACACTTTTCATTGGATGAAAACTTTTTTTTTTTTCCAAACGATGAAAGCCCCACCTTGTTTCTGGATGTTTCAGACTGAAGCTGGCGTCAGCATGAGAGCACCACAATCTCGTAGCTCCGTCGTGGTCATTCCGCGAGCAATCATGGCAGCCGCTCCCCACCAGAAGCCTGCAGGAGTCGGGGCCCCCAAAACTTTTGATGAATTCTCAAAGCGGTGGGGACGCTTTCGAGAATGGGGTCCAAGACCTAGCAGACAAGCGTCCGATTTCCAAGGTGTCCCAGGGCCATTTCAGTGGACCAGGCCCAAAAAGGAAAGAGCCTGCCGCCATTTTGAGAGTCCTGTGGCAGCCGACTATCGCTGCACCGCAAGAGTGGGCGCAACTCAGCTGAATTGCGGCTTTTGACACAGTGGACCAAAAACGGACGGAATGGCAACTGAAACGGTAAAGGGGCGCCCCACTACAACAGATGACACTCCACCTGGAGAGGCCCGTTCACGCCGCCTCCCCCGGGGCGCTCCACGCCGTTATTCGGAGCAGCATTGTAGGATACCAAAACCAGTGCGGCAACTTACTGGACATCACCTTGGTGCCATCGTTCTGCTGCCTTGGAACTATTCGCACAACAGTTTGCTACTGAAGACCCACCCCCCGCGACGCCCCACGCCGTTATTTGCTGGGTGGCAACTTACTAGACATCACTTTCGTGTCATGTAGATTTCAGCGCGTTCTGCTGCCTTGGAACTATTCGCACAACAGTTTGCTACTGATGACCCGCCCCACGCCGGAAATCTGGACGTTGTGCTGCGTTGGGACTATTCGCACAGCCGACCGCTACTTCGTTGTTTTTCCCTAAAAATGTTTATATGTTATTACTATTTTTGTTTTCTTGTATATATTTATAAATTATTAAAGTTTTATAATCTTACTACTTTGTCGGAGTGCTATATATTTTTAATGTGACACATAATTGTAAAAACTTTGATGTACAAAGAGTCATCCCTGGAATCTTCCGCTTCACGCTCGGTCCCCTCCCCAATCACAATACAGGATGGTTTTCAGATAATAGCAACGCTTCTGCTGTGACGGATCTCATCGAGTGTGGGCCTTGATCTACTATAACTCCTTTGAAGAGGGGTGAATCTTTACAGCTGTGGCCATAAACTACATCTGCAGGGCTAGCTGATACCCTAGGACCAGCCTGGACAATCGGACACAGAGGAAAAGGAGTGTCAGAGGGTGCAGTAGTGAATAGGGCGAAAGGGAGGTGTCGGGCGGGCACAGGGTGTGATTCTCAGGAAAGAGCAGCGCAGATGGGGGGAGGTTTATTACCCATGCATAAGACAGAGAGCGGGGGTGACCACTGCCTGGGGGAGATGCTTGCGAGGGTGGGGAGCCATGCTAAGGATCGACAGCGTGCACAGAGTGGGTCTGGTCAAGGCATCTAAAATGGCTGCCGTGCACGACAAAAGTGTGGCATTTGAAAAAAGACAAGATGGCGCAGACAATGTTTTTCAACACTTCCTGATTTCCTTCGAATCGAACGTTAACAGACGTTGGGGCATATTACCAAAGTTAAGCGATATTTATCCCTAACGATGCATTGCAAAGATTTTTTTACCGTCAGAAATTATCGCAGATAAACGTTGCTATTATCAAAGTTTATCGCAAATACGATAAAAACCGACCGCAATGCATTAATATCGCTGAAAACTCAGCGATATTCATGCATTACCGAGCTAATCCTCTTAGCCATGTTATCCACCTCCCATAGGATAACATGGCTAAGAACTGCTCAGGGCAGCTGTTACTTTTTGGAGATATTCGCGCTTATCTCGAATATTTCCAAAAGTTGATAATAGGAGATAGCGATGTTAGCGACTGTTTCCAGTCGCTAACATCTTGGCATGCCCACTTTGCATGTCATTAGTGATAAATATCACTCACATGCAAAGTGGGGCCCAAGATGGTCGCTATCTCCTACTAGCCGTCGCTAACTGGTGTTAGCAACAGCTAGGTAATACAGATATAATTTTATCTCCGCGAAGCGGAGCGCTGTTACAGATATATATCTTGTTTTTGAACGTTAATTTCTCAAAATGCACTGAAGCACATATATTGAGACCTAGCAAAGGCACATCGGGCTACCAGTCCCTAATATTTTACCAAGTTTCGTGCAAATCCATTCAGCCGTTCGATTATTATTATTATTTATTTTTTTTGCCCCGCGGGGCCCTTTTAAAACCTCCACATCAAACCTAGGGGATCAGCGAGGATCTACTATGCCCCCTTATGGTCATTTGCCCCTTCGCTTTGGCCTCCTCTTGTCTCTCGATCCTACCGAGAGACAAGATGGCGGCCGCTACGGACTGTTTGGAATGTTTACAGACACCGGAGAGCCAATCAGCTTCGCTTCGCAAAGCTCCGTAACGCGAAAAGTACGCGAAGCGGTCCGCTGTTACAGATATATATCTTTTTTTGAACGTTAATTTCTCAAAATCCACTGAAGCACATATATTGAGACCTAGCAAAGGCACATCGGGCTACCAGTCCCTACAATTTTGCCAAGTTTCGTGCAAATCCATTCAGCCGTAAGATTATTATTATAATTTTTTTTTTTTGCCCCGCGGGGCCCTTTTAAAACCTCCACATCAAACCTAGGGGGTCAGCGAGGATCTACTATTCCCCCTTATGGTCATTTGCCCCTTTGCTTTGGCCTCCTCTTGTCTCTCGATCCTACCGAGAGACAAGATGGCGGCCGCTACGGACTTTTTGGAATGTTGACAGACGCCAGAGAACCAATCAGCTTCGCTTCACAAAGCTCCGTTGCGCGAAAAGTCCGCGAACCAGTGCGCTAACTGGTCCGCTGTTACAGATATATATCTTTTTTTAAACGTTAATTTCTCAAAATCCACTGGAGCACATATATTGAGACCTACAAAAGGCACATCGGGCTACCAGTCCCTACAATTTTGCCAAGTTTCGTGCAAATCCATTCAGCCGTTCGGGCTAAAAGTGAGGCCAACCGCCCTATGGAAAACTCAATGTTAAAAACATGTTTTGGGACCCCCCTTTTTTCTCGGCCCCCACCGGACGAACCCCCCCCAAATTTTCAAGGGCTGCTCAGAAACAAAATGTGCCATTTTCCTGAAAATTTCAGCCAATTCCGTCCACAAACGCCAAAGTTATTAGACATAGAATTTTCAAAAAACCCATAGAGAAAAAATCCTAACTATATATACCTACTGGCGACCGCCAGTAGGTAATATATATATATATATATATATATATATATATATATATATATATATATATATATATATATATATATATATATATATATATATATACAAATTTGATTTATGTACATTTAAAACGCCTATATTTAAAAACACACATTTTATTGAGCTCACATTCGATATCATCTGATTTTCTATTCATCAAATGTATTTCAAACTGACATAAATAAATAACCAGTTACATTTTGAAAGACCATCACGAAGTGGGGAAAAGGTTTGAATTCCCTTGACACATGCTATTCAAACATGACCTGCTGATCAACATCAATCTAAATTACATCCTGTTCGAAGAACCATACTGAGGGTCAGATTCCAAGCTTAACTTTCATGAATTTGAGACATTATGACTTTCAATAACAATAATAGTTAAATACAGAAGATAGGCAAATCACACAATTTATTTGAAATATCATCACCCACTATAATGAGTGATATATGTCATCATAAAATATTTTAAGAGTTTTCTCCATTTCTAAGTTAAAGGTATGCTATGAAGATTCTATACAAAAAAGGAAACACTACCCAAAGTTTACTGTAAGGGGGCTTATGTGAATAGACCTGTAGTCTGCCTAGAAACGTATGATGTGCATCAGTGGTGTTTTCTGCCTGGCAATGGGGAACGTTTACAGCAGTGCTTGAAATGGAAAAATAGAACTGCAGGTACTCTGTACCAGAGAACCTGCTTGTTTCTGAGGAGTGTCTGAATGTAAATTTAAATGTATGTGTCTTGTAAAGCGCACTGCTGCCCTGAGGCGTCGTGGCGCTGTAGACCGCTGGGGAACCCGTCCTGGCTATCCCTCCCCGGCGAATGTGGGGGGCTGTTGTAGAGATGAGGCAAACTAATGCCCAGAGTTGCCGAGTGTGATCCCTGGTTAGAGTAGGCACCGAGGCTAGAATTATCAAGTCCACTGACCCTGGTCCACGACCCTGCCGCGTCGGGAATTGAACCCTGGTCCTGGGCCGTTCTCTACTTCTGGGTCTGCCGCCTCTAACCAGTGAGCCACACCACTCCACTCTCCACTCTGTACTCTCCATTTAAAAGTATTACATTTCTCTTCAGAAGTGCAGGAGCTCTCCAATTAAAACAATCACATATCTCTTCAGAAGTGCAGGTACTCTCCAACTAAAAGTATTACATTTCTCTTCAGAAGTGCTGGTACTCGCCAATTAAAAGTATTACATTTCTCTTCAGAAGTGCTGGTACTCTCTAATTAAAAGTATTACATTTCTCTTCAGAAGTGCAGGTACTCTCCCATTAAAAGTATTACATTTCTCTTCAGAAGTGCTGGTACTATCCAATTAAAAGTATTACATTTCTCTTCAGAAGTGCAGGTACTATCCCTCTCAAAATAACAAATCCGGTACCATCCCATTTAAAGCACTGGTTCACAGTGTTTTCCCAGTTATCGCATGCACACTAGGGACTTGATCTCATAGTTGTGGGGGAGGCTCCGCACTCTGGGCGGAATCTCAGCAATGAGGATTCTCATTGCGAAGATTCCTCCCCGAGTGTGGAGATTCCCCCATGACTGTGGAGCCTCCACCACGAGTGCAGAAGCCCTACTTTTCTGTCATTTCAAGCGTATACATCTGTCCTATGCCACAGTGTATAAAATCCTGGGGCTTATTTACAAGTCCCTTGCGCCGCCGATGCGTCACTATTTCGCCATATAAAAAGTGACGTATTCGTGGTGCAAGGGACTTGTAAATAAGTCCCCCTATGTTTATGTTTTAGATGTCATGGTTGGTCACTCAACTCAAAACTGAACTGTAGGGTTCCTATCCATGGCCCCTATCCATGTACCTGGGTTTTACATCTGCAATGGGTGCACTCACTTCATCATTTTCTAATAATTGCCTATTTCATACTTTCTACTTTAAATTAAAATTTAATAAACAGTTCTAAGTATATTATTATGGTATTCATTTCCTTCTCAGGGGCAAAACAGGGGTCCAAATTATATCAATTATCCATGCCAGGGTATCTGGTCGATCTTATGCAGTCTCAATACTGATCAGTTCAGGATTCGCAGAAGTTCAGGCTAGCCATACAGGTTTTGGGGCCAAAGACTATCCAACCTGGGAGGCAACTTTTTATTTTGCTAGTGACATTTGGCGTGTGAAATCACTAGCATGATGCGCCTGCTGGAACTATATCCACTGCAGAATATGTTGATTTAAGCTCTTGACAGTGAGGTGACATAGAAGGTAGAAATCATCACTAACTAGTGAGAGTGACAATTGCACAGAATGTATAGTTACAAAATATGAGTGGTAAAGGGCAAGTGAGATCCTTGAGGAAGAAGGAAGATGTGCTAAAATGTCCTTTATTTTAAAAAGACTTTGTGGCATATTTACAATGAAAGTGGCAGAGATTGGCGTTAAGCCAAGAAGGCTAACGCCAGGGTTAGTCACTTTAGAAACACAGGGCTCCATCGTATTTACAACAATATGGTGAAGCCCTGCGTTTCGCCCTACACTGGAGCTAAATTTAGCTGCATCCATAGTGCAAGAGTGTCTGCGTTGTGGGAAATGTTTGTTTATGTGTAGGAAGGTGTTCATTCTTGCACATAAATAATCATAAATGGCAATTTGTAACTTCTATGCGTGCAGCTTGTGCAACACACATAGAAGTTGCAACTCGTCATTTTCAAAATAATTGTTTATGTGCAGGAAGGGACACCTTATATAATATAAAGAATGGGATCATGCCCACTATCCCTATTCAAACTGCAGTACATACCTCTCTGTCATCACGTAAGAACTGTAAGGTACATATGTCCTGCTATAATACAGATGGTTACAGTCCTCAAAATTGTAAAGCTTCTTCACTTCAGTTTCTGGGATTATTGCCACAGGATCCCTATGTAACATACAAATACATCTATATCTGAAAGACACAGGTAACCACTACTAGGAATATGGGTTAAGGTTTTGAGTGAAGGGACATTTAAAATGCCTCACTAAATAATGGTATGGTCTCTCTAGATTTCTTAATGAGATACTGGACCAGATACAATTCGATCCTAGGTCGTTGAAAGTCCTAGAGTGTATAGAAATTACTCAGGAATCCATGTTTGACATAACAAAACCTGGCAAGGTATGACACCTGATGAGTTTTTTAACCTGGATGACTTTGAGTGTGATGGTACAAATTGGGCTGTCTGTGGAAATGGCTGTATTATCAGGCTATAAATGTTTTTTATTATAGCTGTTATTTTAAGAGATTACTCATGTTTGTTCCTACATTTTCCATTTGTTTTTATGTATGTGCAATGTAGATAATACAATTCATAAGTGGGGAGATATCAACATTCCTGAAGAAGGTGGTTCAAATAAACTTCAGCCCACCGAAACGCATTGATGCCTTTTTTATGTATAGACACTGAATAGCTAGGATGTTTGTGAGTCATTGAAAAATACTATGTAAAGCAATTTTGGCTGTGACAGATAATCCAATAGCCACTGGTGGTTCTATACAATGATATGACCTTTTTGTCTACTTTCTTCTCCCGCCTGTATGTTTAAAAACTGTGACATTTTATATGTGTGGTTATATGTTTCTCTTTTGACACAGTATATACATTTATTATGTCCTCTTCTGTACATTCAAGAACTGATTTTTATTGTTTTTAGCTTTCTTTTATACAACATATTTTAATCTATTGTCATAAACTGTTTTTTTTAACAAACTAATAAATATTGCCTATTAGCATTTGGAGTAGTGTGCATTTATGCTCTGATGATGCGGTATGGATGGACTGTGGGTTTTTGAATGATTGACAGACTTACCAAAGAGGGAATTTGGTTTTTGACTTGAGTCTATTTTGGTGCTCCACCTCTTTTGGTTTCAAGGAGCCCCTCTCTGTTTTAAAATAAATATTCATTTTTACAAATGCATTATGTGTGTAAAAATGCAAGTGTACTTTTTAAGACTGTATTCTTTTTTTATCCAGCACAGTGTTGATGTGCCCAGTGAGTTGATCACCTGAAAGTTGTTGCATCAAGAGGAAACGCCTTAAATTTTAACACTGGAATAAACTTACATTTAACAAAATATATGTGTAAGCAAGCATTAGCAAAGCCGTCGGTCTGGAGTTAGCTGCCAGACTTTTGGATTTGTCAATGCATGCTTTGTTTTGTCCTAGTTTTCATAAAACTTCATTTTTAGAGAAGCTGCAGGGCATTTACCAATATGAAAAAAAACTGTTAAAAGTACAAATATCGAGGAGGAGCTTCGCGCGCATCCAAGATGGCCGCGTGAGCTTAGGGCTCCCGAGACCTTCGTAGCCCCCCGAATATATCCTGTCATTTATCCTGACTACTGTGGAGTGCTTCTTGCAGAGGAACCGAAGGAGACTCGAAAGCTGAAAAACGCGTCTTGAACGTTCCCCGGAAACCGGAGTTACAGGATCGCAAACTTTGAGGCCTGTTCCCCTCGGACGACGGGTGATTTCGTTAGCACTGTGCCCGAGTGGTAATGCAACAACATCGGCTTTTGGTACCGGAAGTGACTGGCTTGGCTCCGCTTCTCCTCTTGGTTTCACTTTCGATTTCACCTGAAACGCACTTGGGTCCACTCTAGATCATCTTAGACCCTTATCGGCAACAAATATGCTTTGCCCGGATGTAGCTGCAACAGACGGCTGCCCTCTGGATTGGCATTTGAGGAGTTTTGGCTGATTACTGCGCCAAGCCGATTACTGAATATTACGTAGCCACGAGAGGCTAACGTACTTTCATAAGATTTGACAACAAAGGGCGTGTTGCTGGTCTGAATATTGAGAGTTTCGATCGCTATTTCCCCTGAGCTGAACGGTGAACGTTGATTTGTCTCACAATGGCGGCCAAGCCGGAGGGAGATAAACGACAATCGAAAGCCGTCAGAGGGGGAAGGTATACCCAATCTAATAACATGGACCGATATGCTCAGTCGAAGGGGTCGCCGAGTGGACTGGGCAAATTTCAAGAAGGACTTAAAGACTCCTCTGTCCTGGAACTGGAGCTGACGTTGCAAGATGTTATGGCCACCATTGATGGTGTCAAGTCCACTCTCGGACTAAAGATGGAGACTCTTGCGCATAAGTTGGACACTGCATCTATTGAAGTGAATCTGATTCGGGCAGACCTCATGAAAACTAGTGAGAGGGTGAAATCTCTGGACATAAAGACTGCCAGTCTTACGACTGATGTCACGGAATTGCAAACAGAAGTCCGGAATTTGACGGCCTCGAATGACCTGGCTCTCCGTAGACTGGAGGATTTTGAAGGGCGAGCTCGGAGGAACAATGTGCGTATTATTGGTGTACCGGAAAAAGCAGAGTGGCAGTCTGCGGACCTCTTTGTTGAAGAGTTGGTACTAAAGCATCTTCTGCCCAAGGGTCTTAGAATTTTTTTTACTGTTGAAAGAGCGCACAGTATTCCCGGAGGTAGGCCTCGTGTTTGTGTGCCGCCGCGACCTTTGATAGAGAGAATATTTAATTTCAGGGACAGAGATGCGATCCTCCAGGCCTCTAGATTTAAAGGCCCTTTGCAATACGAAAACTCATCCATCAGTTTTTTTCCGGACTTCACACAAGTAGTCCAGAAGCAGAGAATGAGCTTCATGGGGGTTAAACGGAAGCTTCGCGATAAGGGGCTCAAATACGCTATGATGTACCCTGCCAAGCTGAGAATTGAACATGGCGAGAAGGTCTATTTTTTTGATAAGCCCGAAATCGCGGCGGACTTGTTGGACACGCTAGTTGCTCAAGAGGAACCTCGCAGACAGAGTGGAGATGAAGGAGGGGGTGCACAGGAACGAGAATAAGTACTGTTGCCGTGAGAACTCTGAAACTTGGGGAACGGACTATGGTTCTACTCTTTATAATATCATGTTCTGACACAGTAATTTGGGAGGGTTAACGGGTTGTCCATGGGTCACTTTCCTCCTCATATTTAGCTTTTTTGTAGTGTAGTTTAGATGTTGGGGCGACAGGCACACTGCGAGATGGGGTGGCTGGATAGTCGTGAGCAGGGGTGCAGGGTGGGGGGTGGCGTAACTGTTAGTTTAATGGGGGGCTGGGGGGAATGTTGATCTTTTGCTTTGTTTTTGTGTTTTTTGTGTTTTTTGTGTTTTTCCAAGGCATTGTATACCAGAATTTCTTCATGATGGTGCGAGGACTGGAGGAGGGTTGGGCCTTTTTTATGTTTTTTGATGGGGGTAGGGGGCTGCGAGTATTGAGTCGGAATGTGAATGGGCTGGGGGATAAAATTAAACGCAGTGAGGTTCTACAATTCCTCAAAAGGCACTCTCCGGATGTCGTTCTACTCCAGGATACTCATTTGGTGGCAAATGCTTGTAATGCGATGCATAGAAAGGGCTACCGTCTGGTGGCACATGCCGGATTTACTTCGGGGTCAAGGGGGGTTGGGATCCTCCTTAAGTTCAAGTTCAAAAATTTGTATAGCGCGCTACTCACCCAGAGGGTCTCAAGGCGCTTGAGGGAGGGAAGTGCTTTACTTATCGAATATCCAAGTTTTTAGTTGCTTTCTGAAGGAGAGGTGATTCTGTGTAAGGCGGAGGTGGTTGGGGAGAGAGTTCCAGGTTTTGGCCGCTAAGTAGGAGAAGGATCTTCCCCCCATGGTGGATCTGTGGATGCGCGGAATTGTGGCGAGGGCTTGATTGGACGATCGTAGTTTGCGGGGAGGGTGTAGAAGGATAGTCGCGTGTTGAGGCATTCGGGTCCTAGGTCGTAGAGGGCTTTGTGTGCGTGGGTGAGGAGACGGAACGTTATTCTCTTGTTGACGGGGAGCCAATGGAGGTCTTTCAGGTGGCCGGAGATGTGGGTTTGCCGAGGAATGTCCAATATGAGTCTGGCAGAGGCGTTTTGGATGCGTTGGAGTTTTTTCTGTAGTTTGACTGTGGTTCCGGCATAAAGGGTATTTCTGTAGTCTAGTCGGCTTGTGACCAGTGCGTGGGTGACTGTCTTTCTTGTTTCGGTGGGGATCCAACGGAAGATTTTTTTGAGCATGCGTAGGATGTTGAAGCATGATGATGAGACGGCGTTGACTTGTCTGTTCATCGAGAGGGAGGAGTCCAGGATGAAGCCTAGGTTACGTGCGTGGTCCGTAGGTATGGGTGCGGTACCCAGGGCCGGTGGCCACCATGAGTCGTCCCAGGCAGAGGGGGATGATCCTAAGATGAGGACTTCCGTTTTGTCCGAGTTTAGTTTTAATCGGCTGTTTTCATCCACTCGGCTACTTCTTTCATTCCTTCGTGTAAGTTGGTTTTGGCGGTGTTTGGGTCTTTGGTGAGGGAGAGTATCAGCTGGGTGTCGTCTGCGTAGGAGATGATGTTGAGGTTGTGATGTTGTGCGATGGATGCGAGGGGACTCATGTATATGTTGAAGAGGGTGGGACTGAGTGATGATCCTTGTGGTACGCCGCAGATGACTTCGGTGGCCTCTGATTTGAAAGGGGGGAGGCGGACTCTCTGGGTTCTTCCGGTGAGGAACGAGATGATCCAGTCCAATGCTTTTCCTTGTATTCCGACGTTGCTGAGGCGTTGTATGAGGGTGCTATGACAGACTGTGTCAAAGGCTGCGGAGAGGTCAAGTAAGATGAGAGCAACTGGTTCTCCGTTGTCCAGTAGAGTTCGGATGTCGTCTGTTGCTGAGATGAGGGCGGTTTCGGTGCTGTGTTTGGCTCGGAAGCCGGACTGTGAAAGGTCGAGGGATTTGTTGGATTCGAGGAAGGTGGCGAGCTGACTGTTGACGGCTTTCTCAATGACTTTGGCAGGGAATGGGAGGAGCGAGATGGGGCGGTAGTTCTTAAGTTCGGTGGGGTCTGCTGTGGGTTTCTTCAGAAGGGCGCTGAGTTCGGCACGTTTCCAGTTTTCCGGGAAGGTAGCGGAGTTGAAGGAACAGTTGATGACATCGCGGAGATGGGGAGCGATGATGGAGTCTGCTTTGTTGAAAATGTGGTGGGGACATGGGTCGGTTGGCGATCCTGAGTGGATGGAGTTCATCAGGCGGATGGTGTCTTCGGTGTTGATTGGGTTCCAGGTGCAAAGGTTGTTAGAGTGCGGTTTTGGGTCGGAGGTGGGAGAAGTGGACTGGTCTTCGGACTGGTTTTCAAAGCTGTTGTGTATTTCGGCGATTTTGTTGTGGAAGAATGAGGATAGAGAGTCGCAGAGGTCTTGGGAGGGGGTGATGTTGTTGGTGCCGGCAGTGGGGTTAGTAAATTCTTTGACGATGTTGAATAGTTCCTTGCTGTTTTGGGCATTGTTGTCAAGTCGATCCTTGAATGCTGATTTCTTGGTGGATCGGATCAGTTGGTGGTGTTTGCGGGTGGCGTTCTTGAAGGTGGCTAGGTTGTCAGTGGTTGGGTTTTTTCTCCAGGTTTTCTCGAGAGTACGACAGAACTTCTTGGATTTCTTAAGGTCCTCGTTGAACCAGGGGGCTTTTTTGCTACCTTGCTTGATTAGATGGTTTTTCAAGGGTGCTAGTTCGTCGGCGCTGAGGGTGATCCATTGTGTGAGGTTGGTGGCTGCTTGGTTTGGGTCCGATGATTTGGCAGGGGGGTTTTGGTGAAGCGATGTGAAGAGCTGGTCGGTGGTGATTTTGTTCCAATTTCTTCGAGGAATGGGTTGTGGGGGGTTGTGGATCGTGGTCTTTTTGTAGTTGAAGTGAACGCAGCTGTGGTCCGTCCAATGGAGAGCTGTGGTGTGGTCGAAGGAGACGTGCTTGCTGAAGGTGAAGATAGGGTCAAGCGTGTGTCCGGCAAAGTGGGTGGGGGTGTTAACGAGTTGTTTGAGTCCAAGATTGGCCAGGTTGTCCAGAAGGGTGGTGGTGTTGCTGTCGTTTTTCTTTTCCAGGTGGAAGTTGAGGTCTCCCAGTAGAATGTAGTTCTCGGAGGGGAGGGCATGTGGGCTGATGAAGTCGGTGATGTTTTCGTTGAATTGTGTGCGGGGTCCTGGTGGTCTGTAGATGAGGGTGCCTCTGAGTGTGGTTTTGGGGTCGGTGTGAATCTGGAAGTGAAGGTGTTCGGCGGTAGCGAGGTTATCGTCGGAACTAGTCGTGATGCGGATGGTGTTCTTATGGACAATGGAGATGCCTCCTCCTGTTTGGTTGGTGCGATCTTTTCGGATGATCTTGTATGCGTCCGGGATGGCTATGGCGATGTCGGGCGCTGGTGAGGCGTTCATCCATGTTTCTGTAAGGAAGGCGACGTCCGGCGATGTAGTGTCAAGCAGGTTCCAGAGTTCAATGGAGTGTCTGTGGACTGAGCGGGTGTTGAGCAGGATGCACTTTAGGTGGTTAGTGTCGGAGCTCTGTTTGGAGTTTGTGGATTTGGTTTGGGTCATGGTGCAGTCGAACTTGCAGGAGTGGCAGGTGAAGGGTCCATGGGTGTGTCCTGGGGCGGCTAGGTAGCAGTTTGAGAGACGGCCGGGGTTATGGGCTGAGAGGGTTGCGGCGTCGTAAGTTATGCGGTTGGAGTGGGTTTTGCGGGGGGCAGGGGGTCTGTCGCTGGGCGCGGTCCAGGCGCGGACGGGCGTAGACGGGCTTACCTTTGGCGCACCTTCGGTGCGCCTAGGGCGCGTCCGCTGCGCGTGGACGCTGCTCACGAAGGCATCTGTCATATGCGGATAGTGGAGGGGGAGGGGCGAGGGAGGAGCAGCTGGGAGGCGGGAGTGGGGTGGAGAGCCGGGCAGGGAGGCAACAACAACAACAAAATGGCAGCGAGCCAAAAGCGAAACAGGCAATCTAGCGCAACGATATAATTGTAATAAGCAATCAGGCAATAGCAGTTGTGGGAGCAAGGCGAGGTAGCAGACAGCAGTCTGGCGGTATAGCGCTACGATACCAGGCGGCAGGCAGAGCAGGGAGCAGCGTGAGGAGCGACCGCTTCTGATGAGATCAGGACGGTCACTCCTTAGAAAATCTCTTCCATTTGTAGTTGACTCCGTCACCGCAGATGATAGGGGTCGATATGTAGCAGTATCAGGACGATGGGAGGGATACACTCTCTTCCTTGTTTCGATTTATGTCCCCTCGGGTCTACAAACCACTACCTATGCTGAACTGGGGAAGATTGTTTTGGATCTCCACAGAGGGTTGCTGATTCTGGGTGGGGATTTCAATGCTGTAGTCTCTGGCACCATGGACAGATCACCGCCCCATGACACGGGACGGGCACATAGATGGCTTCCTGATTTTCTAGAGGCTCTGGGCTTGATAGATAGCTGGAGGTTGTTCCATACTAATCAGCGACAGTATACTTTCCACTCCGGTGCTCATGGTAGTCTCTTGCACATTGATTATAGTTTAGTACCGGCTGCCGAAGCGTCATATATTGTTGAGGTGAAACATCTGGCTAGAGGAATTTCGGATCACTCGCCGCTCTGTATCAGATTTGAAATGACCCTGGGTACGGGTGGTAGAATCGCCCCTATAAATCCCTGGTATTTGCGTAATCCTAAGGTTCGCAAGGAACTTTTGAAAGCGTTGGAACACTATTTTCAAGACAATGAGGGTTCGGTTTCTTCGTCGGTCTCGTTGTGGGAGGCCTTCAAAACAGTGATTCGAGGTCAAGCCTTGTCCCTGATTTCGGGAGTTAATAAACAGACAGAGGAAGAGGTGGTGGGGGTTGAATCGGACATAGCTAATATTGAATTGGAACTGGACCAGGGGACTACCCGTGCTAAATTACATGCCTTGCAACTTAAACAGCTTGAGTACAGGACGTTGGTCACTGATAGTGTGAAGGCCCTGAGCCCTGAGCCAAGAGCAACATGGGCGTTTATATGATGTAGGGGATAAAGCAGGTAAGCTGATTGCTTGGCTGGATTATAGGGATCTTGCAAATCGGGTAGTTCCTGAGATTGAGAATGCGGGGGTGATCGTATAACTGATCCACAAGGGATAGTGGATGGTTTTGCGGATTACTTCCATAATGTGTATACCTCTGTCTCGGATAGACCGGAGGCAGACTCATGCCAATTGCTGAGGGATATTCAGCTTCCATGTTTGACTGAGGAGGACCGCGATTTCATGGATAGTAAGCTTACGGTGGAAGAGATTGCTTTGGCGGTGCGCTCCCTGAATTCTAGGAAAGCAATGGGTCCCAATGGTCTTCCGATCGAGTTGTATAAGCTTCGGGCGGACAGGATTGCCCCGTATCTGAGAGATATGTTTTTGGAAGCTCAAGAGCATGGGGTCCTACACCAAGATCAGAGAGTGGCCTCGATAGTAGTTATACCCAAGGATGGGAAGCCGAGATCTTGTTGTGCCGCGTACAGGCTGATTTCGTTGCTGAATTCGGAACCTAAGATATTGGCAAAAGTGTTGTCCAATAGGTTGAGCAAGGTTATTAGTGAACTGGTACATCCCGATCAGTCTGGATTTATTCCTCACAGGAACACGGCTTGAAATCTGCGGAGATTGCACGGAGTTCTTGCTAGGGGGCATACCTTACGAGAACCGGCCATACTAGCGTCACTTGACGCTACGATGGCTTTCGATACGGTGGAGTGGCCATATTTGTGGGCTGTTTTAGCTAAATTCGGTTTTGGTCCTGAGTTTGTTAGCTGGGTGCGGCTCCTGTATACCGAACCTCTGGCCCAGGTTGGTGTGAACAATCGGGTCTCGGCGCCATTTTGTCTTGGGCGTGGCACTAGACAGGGATTTCAGCTATCCCCCCTTCTGTTCTCGCTGGCTCTAGAGCCCCTGGCGGCTTGGATCTGTTGGGAGACCTCGATAAAGGGTATTCGTTGGTCCCCGCAGTTCGAAGATCGGATTTCTTTATATGCCGAAGACATATTACTTTATCTGACTTCTCCCAAGAAGTCCCTTAACGTAGTCTGCGACGTTTTAACCTCTTATGGTAGGAACTCGGGATTGAAAATAAATTGGACAAAGTCCTATCTTTACGTGTTGTGCGGCGAGGTCCCCGTCCTGCCCCGTAATTGTTCTGTACAGAGAGCTAGGGACGGATTTAAATATCTTGGGATTTATATTTCACTCGATCCCGCAATTCGCTATGATAAGAACCTTCTTCCTCCACTGGCCCGATTGAAAAGCGACGTGGCTGGCTGCAAGAACCTCCCGCTGTCGCTGTTGGGATGAGCGGCCCTGTTTAAAATTATGTCTTTGCCCCGGTTCCTCTATGCCCTTCAAAACACTCTGGATGTAGTACCAGCTAGTTACTTTCGGGAGGTGGAGGGATTGCAGCGTAGTTTGCTTTGGGACGGTCGATCACGTATAGCGCTGGCTAAGCTGACGGTCCCATGGTACGACGGGAGAATTGCCCTCCCCGATATTAAAAGATACTACTGGATGTCTCAGTTGGGAGCTATAAATCATGGATCCTATGGGTCCAATGCGGATCCGGTCTCTGGAATGGATAGATGGCTGCTCCCTGGTGGTAATTACAACAGAGCGCTGTATACTAGATCTGTGGAGAAAAGTTTAACGGGCCCGACTAGAGTGGCAGTACGTATACGGCACAATGTTACCTGTTCATTGGGATGGAAAAAACGTTTGACTCTGGCTACCCCTTTATTTGGTTCGGATAGGCTGGGCCGGTTGTGGAACACGAAAGGTTTTGACAGATGGGACTTGATAGGGATTTCTACTGTGGGCGATGTTTGGACGAAGGGAAGAATGAAGTCGTTTGTGGAACTACAGACTGAATATGAGTTGAATGAGATGGAATATTTTCGCTATGCGCAGGTGCGGCATGCATTGAAGTCGATATCCCCCGAGGGGGAGATTATACCAAAATCATCCCCGTTAGAAGACCGAATACTGGATGGACATCTACCAGAAAGGACCATCTCTCTCATTTATAAAAATTGATAAATCACAGAGCGGATCTATTGGTGGTATTAAGGAACAAGTGGACGCAGGAAGGTGTTGAAATAGATGATGAAGACTGGCAATCTGGGGTTTCTTCCCCTTAGGAAGTCGCGATTCCGGCGAGATTGAGACTCGTCCAATTAAAAATTTTGCACAGGGTCAATGTTACCGGTCCACGTCTGATTATAATGGGGTTCTCGGAAGATGGCTTGTGTAAGCGTGGATGTGGTCAGTTGGGAATGCTTTTCCATATACTGTGGGAATGTCGATATATGGTGGATTACTGGAACAGGGTACATACTGCTATGCAGGAAGTGATGGGTGTGCCGCTCTTACCAGAAGCTAGGAGATGTTTATTAAATATTTGGGAGCCTACAGACCTAAACGCTGCACAAATTCGATTGGTCACTCTTGGGATCATGATTTCAAAGCGGAATATTGCACAGCTGTGGGGGTCTGCAAGGCCACCTACGATGGACCGATGGAAAGAAAGTGTGGATTGGTGTATGTTCCGTGGAAAAACTGTCTACCTGGCTAGGGGTCGCCCTCGAAAATGAACAGTATATGGGGGCCTTGGAACCAATATAGAGGGAATATTTGTACACCACCTGCAACTGTTGAACTTGACGCTCGCCTTTCCCCATGATCCTTGCCTATGAATCTACCTGTCATTTGTACTCCATGCTCCCTCTCGCCCCCCCATCGCCAATATTTTTGCACTATATATTGCATTTGTGAGCGACCCTCTTCTGTCATATGCACTGCTGTATTTTGTTGATGCCTTGTTTTAATAAAAAGAAATATAAAAAAAAAAAGTACAAATATCTTTTGGTTTCAAAAACCACGGTGCCATAGTAGTCCCTAGCACAGAAGGAAATTATTTCGTGAATTGCAAAATGCAGTCACTCACAGTAAAGTTAGCTAATGGCTGCATTGGACTGACTCTTTGCTCATGATGTATGCTGCAGTGGTCACAAGAAATAATTGAATGACAGCGCAACAAACGAATGGATGGAGAGAGGTGGATGTGAGTTCTTATACATAAGTATATCATATGCTTATATTTACTCACATCGAAAGGTCTTGGCTAACACCAGACCTAAAAACAAGTTTACTGTCTTTTATAGACTGGATTCTGGTTTTTCAACACAGAGCATTGAAGCATCCAATTAGTTTATCATCAGAAACTTGTATTATTGGGATTAATACATCTTTAAAAATAGTATGTTCATATAACAAATGAAAAAGACATTTTATGCGTAAAAAACAAAGTCTGTCCTTTATAGCCTGTAGTCTGTTTTTGAAACAAACGTTGAGGTGCTGAATGAGTTGACCATCTGAAAATGATTGCATTAGGAGGAAGATTCCAATACTTTTATCACTAGTATATTCATTTTAGCAAGTGCAATAGTGTCATTTTACTTACAAAAAAACAAGTGTATTTTTCCAATAGTGTCGAGATGCCAATGAGTTCAACATCTCAAAGTTCTTGTATTACGTTAAGGCCCGTATATATCAATGTTCTGCATCGCCCTTGTGCCACGCAAGGTCGACGCAAAACCTAAGTGAGATTTATCACGAGACGCAAGGCCACCTTCCGTGGCCTTGCATGGCTTGATAAATCTAGAGTAACAAAAGGCACCTTAATGGCTGCTTTGCATTACTCCGCCCCAAGGAGGCGTTCATTGGGTCGAGCGTGGGTGTTCTCACACATCCACCCATGGATTTTGGTGCATTCCCAGATTTACCATTAGTGGTAGTCCTGGGAAAGCGTAAAAATGCTACACCTCCCCAGGTGAGGCGTAACATGGAGAAATATCTTTACTTCTCCTTGTTTTTTCCTCTAAGTCTGCTGCATTCTGCAGCACAAATTGAATGAGGAAAATGTGTCTCAGGATTTCTTTTGTGCACAAAGGTATCCCTTCTCCCTGCCAGCACAATAATAATCCTACCTACAAGCAGGCACCCTTGCAACATGACGCAAGGGGGCCTGCGTTGGGGCTAGGCATCCAAGAGTTTGCCAGCGCTAGGAAAGGACAGGCATACGCTGTATAATGTTAAATACAGCACATTCCAGCCTTTTCCCTTTCACCCAGCGCAGCAAGGTGATTTGCTGACTTGTACCACATAAAAGATTGATAAATCTGCTCTTAAATCTTTAATACTTTTTTAAAAACTCAGGGGCATATTCATCAGAAAATCAAGTCACCTTGCTGCGCTGCATGATAGGGAAAGGGTAGAAATGTGCCGTATTTAGCATTATTCAGCACATTCCTGTCTTTTCCCTGTGCTGGCACACAATGTGCTGTTCCCACATACCCACCCATGACTTTTGGTACATTCCCAGATTGACCAAGATTTATCCAAATTTCCTCTTTGTAAGTGAAAAAGGAAAACACCTCTAAGGATTGATTTTGTGCAGGAAGGTGTCCCCTCTTACACATCAACAATCATGTGTGCAATGCTGGAACCATTGCACCATGGTGTAAAGGTGCCTGCGTTGGCAGTAAGCAGCACACAATGAGCCAGTGCAGGGAGAGCAGGAATCGCGGTGGGATGCCTCTTTGGAAGCATCCGTGCGCTGTACTAATGCAATTTTATTGGTTTGATATCTTGATAGATATGGTGCATTCTTGAGCCTGCCTTTTGACACAGTGCAGAAGTTGTCTTGCTGCCTTGCGCTTCATCGAATAATGATAAATGTGGACCCAGGTCTTTGCTTTATAAACAAAAACAAAATATAAAACTAACATGACAGTCAAATAAAACATATCAATGCGTAAGCAATCAAATATTTTGTACATCACTTGGGAGTACAGCTCTGTGTACCAACAAATTCAAACTTATGATGTGGTATGGAAGAATGCTCTGTTGAACATGTATTGTATATGTTTTTTTACCAAACTATTAGGTTATGTTCACAGTCTTATTGACATCATCATCCCATGCTGTAAATTGTCTTTGGAAGGTAACCAATTCTGTATGGCTGTGTGCAGATACTAAATGATCCTGTGCGGACCCAAGTGTTAAGGCATGCTTGTTGAATCCCATCGTCCACGTTATGGGTTCATTAATCTGTACGTAAACATGGTGCTACCTTTTGTGCCTTTATTCCAGGAGAGATAAATCTGTATTTCTAAGGCAGACCTGGAGAAACACAAAAATGGTAAGGGCCTGCCAGGATCTATCAGATCTATTCCATATCAATGTTCCATATCATAATGACACTATAAACGCATACTCTTAATTGTCACTGGGTGTTATCCAGTGGTATACTGCAATGTAATTTGACACTGAGGGGCATATTTACAAGGAAACCTTTGGAGCACTGTGTTAGTATTAAATCTTTTTATTGCAAGAAATATCACAACAGGAACATTGGCTCATGCTGAAGGTGGCGCAGATCTCCCATGCCAATACCGGCAAGTGAGGAGGCCCATCCTGCGCCCAGTTCGTTTAGTGTAGTACACAGCAAGTCGCCTACAACCCAACTGGGCCGACCGCGTAATTAAGGTTCAGGAGCCGCCATCAAATGTAGCATGCCATAGAGTGAAACAGTAACAATCCCAACTAGTCCCCCCCCCAAAACCCCACCCATCCCACCCCCCTCCTCGTCCAACGGGTGTGAGCTGCAGGCAACTGTTGCCGTCCTAGATCACGTCCTGGGAGGCTGCGTGTCGCCGAGCTCTCGGCCCACGAGATTGTGCGGTAGGGTCTGTGAGTGGAGTGTCCGCCAGGTGCAGCAGACGCAGGTATCGGGGGCAGCTCAACTCCCTGAATTCCCCGGTAGGCAGGGTCAGAAATGGCCCCCAAAGTTCTGCAAATTCATCCCCCCTCCCAGCTTTTGTCAGTGATAACTTCTCCATCCCCAGAACCATCCAGAGTCTATGTAACCACCCAAGCTGCGACGGGGGCTGAATGTCCCTCCAGTGTGCCACAATTTTCTGTATTGCCGCACCCAGCGCGATCGCTATGAGCCTCCCTCTCAAGGATTTCAGGGGGTACATCAAGGCATTAGGGAGGCCAAGCAGCACATAGGCAGGGAACCTAGGGAGCTGGGTGTCTAAGTGTGCGTCTATTAAGTCAAGTATGGCAGACCAGTAGGGTTGCAGATGTGTGCAGCTACACAGCAGATGTTCTAGGGTGCCAAGCCCCCCGCATCCCCTCCAGCAGCGATCAGTGACTCGGGAGTCCCAGCGATGTATGCGTTCAGGCGTGTGATACCAGTGTGTGGCTACTTTAGTCAGCGTTTCAGTTAGGCCCATATGATAGGCCGAGTGGTGGGCCCTGTGATATATGCCTTCCCATTCTTTGTGAGTGAGTGTCCTCCCCAGGTCCCTCTCCCATCTGGCCCTCCCCGCATTGTAGGAGTGAATGTTAGTGAGTAGCAAGTGTTGATACAAGTCTGAGAGTAGCTTCTTATCGGAGGTGCGTGTCAACAGCCATTTTTCGTAGGACGTGAGGAGGCGCTGTGCGCCGGGTTGAATGGACGGATGAAGCACCCAATGATGGACCTGAAGGTACAGCAGGCGGTCGGATTCTGGAATGCCGTAATCCTCCTTCACACGCGGAAAGGAGAGAATACCGTTGGGGTAAAACATATGGCCTACCGCTCTGCAGGGTGTCGTCCTCCAGACCGTAAACGCCTGAGGGTCAAGACCTGGAGAAAAGTCTGGGTTGCCGAAGATCGGTGTCATCGGGGAGGGGAACGACGTGAGGCCTCGCCGTACCGCCACCGTATCCCATGTGCTCAGGACCGTACTCGTGATTTGGGACGCATAAAGGTTAGGGGGTCTATAGCGACGCGGTAAAAATGGGACACTCTGCAGAGGCCGGCCCGCCACCGCCTGGTCTTGGAAGAGCCAGTGTTTACTCGATTCTAATTGGTGCCATTCTACTAGTGTGCGCAGCTGGGCAGCTTGAAAATAGAGGGTGAGGTCTGGCATCCCCACGCCCCCTTGGGCCGGGGGAAGTGTAGCAATCACATTCTTAAAGCGCGGCCGCCGGCCGTTCCAAACATACCGCACTAGGTCGGATTGCGTCTTGTGGAGCCACTCCACCGGGGGGCGTAGGGGGAGAGTTTGAAAAACGTAGATTTTGACGGCGGCAATGCGGCCCAGCCAGGAGAGGGTGAGGTGTTTCCACCGTCCGAGCTCCCTGTGTAGTCGTGCGCTAAGCCTCACGAAGTTGGCGTCCGGCGTAGCTTTCACCGTCGGTGCCAACAGCACCCCGAGATAGGAAACGGGGGAGGTGGGCCAACGCAGGTCGTATTCAGCTTTGACCTCCGTCAGCACCTTGGGCGGTAAAGAGACATTCAGGGCCTCTGATTTCCCCACGTTGACCTTGAAGCCCGAGGCCAAGGCAAAGGTGTGGAGTTCCACAAAGAGCGCCCGAAGGGACTGCATCGGCGACATCAGGGAAAGCATAATGTCGTCCATGTACAGGCTGACCTTATGTGTGTCGCCGCCGAACGGGATACCTTCAATGAGGCGGTGTTGTCGTATTCGCTGTGCTAGTGGCTCCATATACAGAGCGAACAACAGGAGGGACAGTGGGCACCACTGCCTGGTACCACGGCCAATCGGGAAGCGCGGAGACGTATGGCCATTGACTCTGACTGTCGCAGCTGGCCGGCGATAACAGTTAAAAATCCGGTTGCGGAGAGTCTCCCCCATACCAAACTTCTGGAGTGCCAGGTCGAGATATGGCCACTGCCAGTGCACTCGGTCGAATGCCTTCTCGGCATCGATGGTAAGGAGCATGCAGCCCGGCCTCGTTCGAGACCCGGCCTCTATCAAATGGAGAACCCGCCTGGTGTTATCGCTGGTTTGCCGTTGCGGAATAAATCCCGCCTGATCAGGATCCACCAGCTGCTGCATATAAGGGGCATGCCTGCTCGCGATGACCCCTGTGTACAATTTGAGATCTATATTCAAAAGGGATATCGGCCGGTATGATCCACACCGGCTGGGGTCTTGGCCAGGCTTAGGTATTACCGATATTGCAGCTTCCAGTAGGTCCGGGGTAACAGCACCGGGCTGATCGAAGGTGTTAAAGAGATCACGTAGTAAGGGGGCCACCTGGGGGCAAAACGCCTTGTAAAAGGCCGCCGAGTATCCGTCTGGATCTGGCGATTTACCCAACTTGTGGCGGGATATCGCCGAGATCACTTCCTCCAATCCTATGGGGCGATCCAGGAACGCTGCCTGAGCCTCATTCAAGGAAGGGAGGGTCGCGCCCTGGAGGTAGTCTCGGCCGTGTTGTAGATCTAAGCGGTCCGCCTCATAGAGGTCAGCATAAAAGTTCCCGAAGGCAGCGGCAATCGCTCCATCGTCCATGACCGGGTCGGAATCCCCAACCTGAATGGACCGAACGAGCCGTCTCTGTTGCTGCTCCCTCAGTCTGCTTGCCAGGAGCCTCCCACAGCGGTCTCCTCCAGTATAGTACGCGTGGCGCAGCCGAAGGGCCGCATACTCAGCTACATCCTGGTCTAAGGCCGCAAGCATCTTCCTTTCTGTACATAATTGGCGCCAGGCCCGGGCGGCTCCCGTGCGTTGGTGCATTTGTTCCATCTCCGCCACATGTTGGGTGATCTCGGCCCTCTTTTGCGCACGTTCCTTATTGTTCGCCGCGGCTAGGGAGATAAATTCACCCTGGAGGACCGCCTTGAGAGCTGCCCATTGGGTGGCTCTAGTGGTGTCGCCGTTCGCGTTGTGAGCGAGGAAGTGGCTCAGGGCAGTCTTAATGTGCTCCACTACAGCCGGGCTACGTAATAAGCTGTCACGCAGTCGCCAGTGTCGCTGGGGCCTAGGGGTGGATGGCATCAGGAAGGATGCCACTACTGGGGAGTGGTCCGACAGAGAGGCCAGTTGGATCTCAACGTCCCGTGTGCAAGACGCCAGTTGGGAGGAACACAGGAAACAGTCGAGACGCGCGTACGTTTTGTGGGCCGCCAAGTAATACGTGTACGCCGTGGTGCGTGGGTGCATCTGTCGCCATAAGTCAATTAAGCCCAAATCCGCAAGGCGGGACTGTCCCGTTTTCGAGAGTGCTCCCACCTGACCCGAGTGTTGACCGGACCGATCCCCGATGTTGTGAAACACCAAATTGAGGTCCCCCCCTAGTAATAAGTGCGTATGTGTGTTGGCTGTGACTGCCTCCAACGCCCTGTGTAGGAATGCCTCTTGACCATCATTGGGTGCGTAAATGGAGCCTATCAAGAGTGACTACCCAGCAATGGAAAAGCGATGTGCCAACAGCCTGCCTTTGATTTCAGCCTCCTTATGCAGGACCCGTCCCTCAAACGTTTTGGCTACCAATATTGCTACCCCAGCCGCTTTCTTATTAGCAGAAGAGAAGAATTGCCACGGGAAGGAGCGTGTTTTAAGTCTATGGTGGTCTTTGGAGAGCAAGTGTGTTTCCTGCAGGAGGCAGATATCCGCTTTGGAACGCTCCAATAGTGAGAGGATCGCTCTACGCTTGATAGGGTTGTCGAGTCCTCGCACGTTGAGAGCGAGGATAGTCAACGGGCGGGTCATGGCAAATCTGCAAGGGAAGAAGCTGTGTCGCGCGCGTGGGCCTCAAGGCCGAAACAGGAGAAACGGCTCCGCGCAAGGCCTGTGGACAAGGAGGACCCCCCTCCCAACACCCTGCCCCCCTTTCCTCCCCCTCCCCCCACCAACTCCCCCCAGCAACTCCCCATCTCCCCTCTGGACCCCCCTCACCCCGCATTAACACCCCCGTCTCCACCCGGATCCCCCCCTAACCCCAACAAGAAACCACAAAAGAGCATCCCCATAACAGCCCCAAAACACATTATTGTCCAAGTCCGGTCCCTAGGGGACAAGTCAATGGAAGTTACCTGCGTGGACGTCCAGCCACCAGGCTCCTCCCCTCCGCCCCCCCTCCTCGGGGCCCAATACCTGCAAGATGATCAATGCGAAAGTGTTCTCCCCCTGAAGAAGCCTCAGGTGGTTGGCGCAGTGTCGCGGGCCACCTCTCGCACTGCGTTAGCCATCTCTGCCCTGATAGACTGTGGATCAGGGCGCACACTGGATCCCGATGAACGACGTCTCGAGACCCTCTGCCAGCCATCTCTTGTGAAGCGCCGCCGCCGTGGGGTGGACGCATCCTCCTCGGTCGCTGGGATGCCTAGCACCCCGCAGGTATCCTGGAGGGAGCGGAGTTGATGCAGGGCGCCATTCCACCTAAAGATGATGCGGAAGGGGTGACCCCAGGCGTACGGCGTCTCGTGTTCTCTGAGAAAGTCTGTAGCAATCTTGAAGGATTTACACTTTTGGAGCGTGATCGCGGAGAGATCTTGATATAGAGCCACCGGGTGGCCTCGGAACTGCAGGGGCTGCTTCTTTCTGGCCTCCCCGAGGATACGCTCCTTGAGGGGGTAGTCCGGGAGAAAGGCCAAGATGTCCGGCGGCGGAGCTGAGGTCCGTCTTGCTAGCCCCACTCGGTGGGCCCTGTCTATTTTAATGGGGAAGTCAGCGGCCTCGCCTAGGATGTCTCGGAACAAGTCCTGGAGGTAGCCTGTCACATCGGTACCTTCTTCTTTGGATGGAACGCCCCGGACACGGATGTTGTTCCGGCGGGATCTGTTTTCAAGGTCTTCGGCGTGGGCCTGGAGATCCAACTGCTGGTCCGTCAGACGAATCACCTCTTGCTGCAGCTGCACGATCTCCTCATCTCTGGCGGTGTCAGCACCCTCCATGGCGGCCACTCTCTCCCCGAGGCTGTCGACTTCTCTCCGTACCTCCCGGACTTCACCCGCTACCTCCTCCTTCAGGTAAGGAAGTTCTCCCTGAGGGAATTGAAGAGGGATTCCAGAAAGGAGCGAGTTATAGGTGGTTCGCTCGCATCTGCATCCTGCTGGGCTTTCGACTGACCCGGTGAAGAATGTACCCTGTCCGTCTTTGCTTGGGATTTGGACAGCATCTCAGGCAGCGTCCGTTCGCCTTTCTTCCCCCCTCTCTGGGCGGCCATCTCGAAGGCGACTACCCCTGCTTCGCTCGTGTGCCTGACGTGTGCGGCAGATGCTCAGGCCTCCTGCCCTCAGAAGTCAGGTGGACCCCCAGGCAGTCCGCGGCGCTCGGCCCGCAGCGGCACGCACGTGGCGTTGATGGTGGGCTGTGGGCCCCGTAGGTGAGCGCACCAGTTCTGAGGCCGATAGTGTCCAGTCCGTCCCCCGCAGCTGGGCGGGCCCCATCAGCGTCAAGGCACTCGGTCTATGCGGGGCGTTGGTTCCGGCAGGCTCGTCCACGGCGCACCAGCCGCCTCCAGGCCCGGGCGCGTCGAAGCAAAATGGCGTCGGAAGGCCCCCGCGGTATCTGCTCCCCGGGGCCCCCTCCGGCCAAGTGGGTGCTCTACCGTTGCCGCCGCCGCGGGAAATCTGGGCCGGGGCTCGAGGGGTGGGCCGGGTCGACTACGGTGCACCAGCCGCCTCCAGGCCCGGGTGCACCGAGGCAAAATGGCGGCGGAAGGCCTCCACGGCGTCTGCTCCCCTGGCCCCTCTCGGCAAAGTAGGTGCTCCCCAGGCGCCGCCGCCGCTGGAGGTCAGGACCGGGGCTCAAGGGGTGGGCCGGGCACAGTAGCGATCGTCCCACCAGGCGTCTCGGCAGCTAGCGGGAGGGGCAGCACCGTGTAGGCCGCAGGCGCGGCCTCGATTAGATGTCCTGGTGGCCGTCTCCGCCACCCTCAGTCGCCAGGCCCCAGGGCCCCCAGAACTACCAGGCCACGCCACTCCAAAGGGTCAGGTGGTGTTCCGTAGTTGTGTCTCGGTATCACAGAGTGGGGTCGCGGCCGGACCCGATGTCGTCTGCCCCGGGGCCGGCGCCCCAACTGTCGCCTCCGACTCCGATCACCGAGACGGGCCGCCTTATCGTGTACTCGCCCTCCGTGTCAGCCGCGGGGGCCTGGGTGTGCTGCGGGGTCGTCGGGGCTGTCGAGAACGCTCCCGCCGCCTCTGCCGCGGCAAGGCAGGGGGAGAGCGCTAGAAATCAGGATCGGGCCCAGACGGATCGGAGGATCTCCGGAGAGAGGCGTCTGTTCACTCCGCCATCTTGGCCACGCCCCTGGAGCACTGTGTTAAACCAAATTTGCTCGTGCTGCGCTACAACAGTTCCAAAATGCAGGGATGCACCGTATTTACAAGAATGTGGCAAAACCCTGTATTTCTCCTAGCATTGGTGCTAAATTTAGCTGCCTACCACCAATGCAGGCATCCTAGCACCATAGACTGGTGGTGGCGTTCCAGCTACTGCTGCACCAGCTGTCTGACTGCCCTGTTACAAGTTGGACGGTCGGACGGTAAGTCGACCCCTGGCTCAGCCGGAGAACAGCCATTCCCTAGTGGTGGTGCAGTGGACAAGGCCATTGTAAGATGTAGGTGGTGCCGTCACGACCCTGCCATGCATATTACAAGTTTCAGGACCACCAGGATTTTTACGGAGGTCTTTCCTCCATTAAAGGCTGGTGGTGCTGAAACAAAGGGACCCCCTGAGCCCCCTCAACCTGTGTGGCATTCCCATTGTGGTGCTTTTTTTAGAGTAATCTGTGCCTTTGAAAGAGGCACCGCCGCGGGAAGGGCCACGCCGCCCACCCACCAGACCACAAAATTGTAATCTGGTGGGCGGGCGGCAGTGACTCTTGGCGATGTGGGGGTGTGGTGGTGGCGTGCTGCCTGCACCGCCAAAAGTCATACTCGGGCCCTTAGTAATGCAAAGCAGCGCTTGAGCTCCTTTCAAGTGAATTTCCAGTAAAAACAAGTTTGGCGCTGGAAATTAAAGTAAATTGGAAAAAAAGATTTTGCTGTGATTTCTGTCTTTCATAACACAAGCACAGAGCTAAATCTTATATGTACACGTGTCTACCAATGTAGGCCCTATTTTGAGATCATTATTTACACAATTTTCCCCTGCAACAGTACAGAAATGGAACAGTCCCGGTAAAGACTTGAAAACTCACAAGAGTTCAGTGAGACACTTGCCTGTTTTCCCAGATTTGTAGATGCACAGACTAGCCACAAGTTTGGGGACCACGGGACATCCAACCTAGGGCGCAAGCACCTTCTTTGCTCACAATATTAGGGGTGTAAAATCAGCAGAACTCTGATTCTGGTACTAGATGATATTTACAGAAAAACACTTGTTTGATTTGCAAACTATTCTTGTTGAAAATCTCAGTGTGAAAGTGTATCCAGTTGGTACAATTTCTACATCCCAGGTCCTTGGATGCATAGCCCTATTCAATACTTATATCTAATGCACTAGCAGGTTGGATACCGGGTAGTGGAAAAGCATAAAGCCTGAAATTCTAGAGCAAGTTTAGTAATCTTCTAGTAAGAAATATATGGTTACATAAGCGAACACACATTTTGTAACACCTGAGGTCTATGTCTGAGGTAAGCAGGAAACATTGTATAGTCAAGTAAAAATTGTTGGCAGCAATCAGTACCAGCTTTATCATCACCATAAAACACATGGATGATGTGCTGGTTTGCATACATTAAAAACAGTTTTTACTGCAGCTGCAATTTGCAACTCCAATTATTGATCAGTATCTATGAGATACAGCTTTATGACAGAATGTCATTCACAAAAATATATTGTGGCACGAACATTTTTTGTTAAAATAGAAACAGCCAAAATATTTACTTCACATACATATAATGTACAGCACAAGAATATTGACTTCAAAAATACGGTGGACCAAAATATCAACATTTCATCAACAAGCATAATGATGTAAATGCAACTAGTATTTGTGTAGTTAAAAAAAGGTAAATATATGTATTTGAAGGTAAAGCATGACATATAATTAAAAATGTAGAATATTTTAAAAAATGTAATCCTTAAAAATGCACTTAACTTTAAAGTAATTGTAACAATTAACATAACAACTGTAATATTAAATTATAAATTAAAATGCATGTATCAAACAAATAAACAAAATTTTTAAAAACATTTACAAACATTTTATATTTAAGAAACCTTCACTAATACATTTTATAAACATGTAACAAAAATCAGTTTTCTAAACATGTAAAAATATATTACGTTTAACCACTAAATCACATAACAAATATAGGAAATAATTTAAAAAGCAAAATGCAATAAAACATTTAAAGAAGTGAAATTATTTAATGAGTATAAATTCAAATGAAATGCCCTCAAAATATTTTGTAACAAATACAGAAAAAAGTAAAAAATTATAATCTAACTCCAAGCCCTTGGAGAACACTTGGGGGCACACAGGGAGCAGTGGGCAGGCATGCCAGCACATGAAGTAAGTTTGCAGAGTGGCAGTCCCTCCAAAATCCCTGCAGGCAGCAGGCCAGCACAACAAAGCAAGTAGTTCAAATGGTGGTTCCTCCTGGCAGCACAGCAGTCCTCTGCTAATGTGCAGTATGTCGAGCCAGCAGCATCTGGCTACAAGTCCCATGCAGTGTTTAAAAACATGGGGTCCCTGTCCTTAAAAAATGACTTTGATGAAGGGGTAACTTCAAAGGAACCCTTAGAAGTTCACAACAATCTCTTTCACCCCAGGCCTGGATCCAGACATTTAGTAGGTGGTAAATCAGTCCTTTGTGCGAGGGCAGGAGACAGCCTATACAAATGTAAAGTGTGAAACACCTTTCCCTCTCCCAGCCCAGGAAGACTATTGGTATGCAGATGAATACAGATGTATCCCCTGTCACAGTCAGCCCTTCCTGTGTTGTGGCTGTCTGGAAAGTATGCACCAAGTGTAGCTGTCACCCAGCCTAGATGTGTAATGGATCTCCTTGTGTTTGCTTTAGATGTGTATTGGAGGCATGCTGCAAAGCACGAACAGTCATAAGCACAGAGTAATACCCACTTTATAAAAATAAAAAATGCAACACAAAAGTACCATTTCTACAATAGTAGTGTAAAATCCAACTACACCAGTAAGTAGGATTTATCACCACTATTCTAAACATACAAAACATGGCAACTCCACGCCTCTCCGATCAGGAATTCCCACTTAAAGGCATATAAGGGAATTCCCAATTTTAGCCTATGAGAGGACTAGGCCTCACAGCAGTGAAAAATGAAATAGGCTATATGTCACTACCAGGACATTCCACACATAAAGGCACATGTCCTACCTTTTACTTCCACAGCACCCTGCCTCTAGGGCTCCTTAGGGCCTATCTTAGGGGTGCACTAAGCGTAAATAAAGAGTTTAAGGCTTGGCACGTAGTTTTAAATGCCATGTCAAAGTGGCAGTGAACTGCTCACACAGGACCTGCGGTGACAGGCCTGAGACAGGTTTGAAATGCTACCTCTGTGAGTGGCACAAGCAGTGCTGCACACCCACTAGTAATATTTAATTTACAGGCCCTGGGTATATGATATACCTCTCTCCAAGGAAATTATGAGTAAATCAAATATGCCACACAGGTGTAAACCAATCATATCATGTTTAGAGGAGAGAGCACATACACTTTGGCACTGATTAGCAGTGGTAAAGTGCCCGGAGTCCTGCAAAAAGGGCCAGGTTCAACACAACTCTAGCCGCAATCCTATTAACATTGGGGGAAATACACACACAGTGGGAGAAGGTCAGATTTACTCTCTATTTCCAATCTAATAAGCATTGGGATAAGTGCATTAGCTCAGGAGGCCGGGGGAGGGGGTCAGATTTACTATTCTAACTCAAGTTTAACAAAGACGGGAAAATGCATACATAAAGGAAGATCAGATTTACTATTTTAACTCTAGTCTAAAAAACAGGGGAGATTGCATTCACAGGGGAAGGGAGACAGATTTACTGTTAAAAATCAAGTTTAAAAAGATAATAGGGAAAGTGCATTAATGGTGGGGAGAGTCAAATGTACTATTCTAACTCTAGTCCAATGAACATCGGGGAAAGGGCATACATTGTGGGCGTAGGGATCCCATTTACTATTCTATCTCTAATTTAAGAAACATTGGGGAAAGTGCATACTTTCAGGGTCTAATTTACTATTGTAACTCCAGTCCAACAAACAGAATGGAAAGGGCATACATTGTGGTGGTCCAATTTACTATTTTAACAGCAGTCTATCAGGCATTGGGGAAACAACACACATTGTGTGGTTGGGAGATGGTAACATTAACTTATCTAACTCCAGTTCAACAAACTCTAGCGAAAGTGCATATCTTGGAGGGGTGGGGGTTCAAATGTACTATTTGAGCTCCGGCTCAACAAAAATTGGGGAAAGTGAATACATTAGATGAGGTCAGATTTACCATTCTAATGTGAGTTTAAGAAACACTGGGACAGTGCATACATGGGGTAGACATTTAATATACTCTAGTCCAATAAAAGCTTGGAAATGTTCATAAATTGGAGGTGCCATTTTATTCTAGCTCCAGTCTAACAAACATGTATATGTATATATATTGGGCAGGTCAGATTTAGTATTCTAACTCCAATTCAACAAATGTTTGGAGAGAGTGCATACATTGGAGTGGTCGGATTTCCTAACATGCCCACATTGCGGGAATTCGCTATTCTAACTGAAGTTAAAAAAATACTGGGAAAAGTGCATATAATTCAGGGATGTGGAGTCAGAATCACTATACCCAAATAAGATCTGTCCATTAAAATGATTCAAGGAAATAAACTAAAATGCTGAAAAATCATTGATATGTTTTAAAATAGGTAAAAAGAAAAACAAAATGTAAATACAAAGACTCACACAAACATTTCTTTTAAAATGTACTTATTTCATTTTTTTATTTACTTATAAATACTTTTTTTAACAAAATAATCATTCAGTCCTCAATATACTCAACAACTCATTACAATATTTTAAATTTTAATAATAATTAAAGCTACAGTGAATTTCTAATAAGAAATATACAGAATTCATGCATTAAGCAATTAACATCAATGTATATGAATATTTTAATAACTACCCAACCAATCCACTATTAAACCTCACATCCCAAAATTTAAATGTAATACATAATTATAGAAAATAAATATTTAAAAAAATAGCAATTCAAATGTATTAAATAATTAGCATAATAATCAATTAACATTAATAATGTTTTATTTATTGCTTAAGAAATTCTATGAGGATGGAGATTCGAGCACTGATGATAGCTCTGAGGAAGAGATGGTTCATACATGTACTGCTCTGTATATGGCGACCAAGCGAGTTTCTATTGTAATCATTGCTTGATGTTTTGCTCGATGACTTGGTTCAGTTGACAAGCTGCACTTACCATTGTATGAACCTCTCTGATGCTGTAATACCTGACCCCCCCCACCACGCTAATCCCACATCTGCAGCCCCATGCAACATCAGTCAAAGATTCAAAAGACTAATCTCCTGTGCCAACATCGGTAAGGCGGATCCTGCTACCTGGGAGGCATCTAATGCTACATCTCCTGGCCCCTCATCCAGCATCAGGCTCTCCAAAATTTCTGGACAATTATGAGGAATTGCGTAAAATTATGTGAACTGTAAACCTGGCATTTAGCACTATTTTCTAGTATGACATTTTGGAGGTGAGGATGCATTTCATTCTAAAAGAAAGTAGTAAATTGCATATGACATGAACCACAGGCACTCGTATTCTGTTCGTTTGTATTGTTCCTGTGATAGGATTTTTCCCTGAAGGGAGGGAAATAAGGGAGGCATAATGGTGTAATTCTGGGCGTTTCACATAATAAGCATAACACGAAATGGCAGAAACACTGATTATGCAGGCACCGCGAACATTTTACCCGGACCTAATATCAGAACTAAAAACTTTGCCCCTGTTATAGCAAAATATTTATTTGAGGCTTTTAGCCCCATACCAAACTGAAATGAGATTGAGGTCAATTTTTACATTTGAGAATAAATTCATCCAAAGTCTGTGTGTCTCTCCAAATAGGCTTGCCATTGCTGGAAGCTAAATAGAGGCATGAAATGTGGTTGTCTCTGCTGGAAGATGTATGTTTAAAACTCCAAATGAGAGTGATATGCAGAGTGTGGGTATCCGGGTGTATTTTATGATATGCTAGGTAGCCTTATCATGGAATACACTCACAAAACCTTTATTCGGTCCAGTCAGGCTCATTTGTAAAACCTTAATCTCAACCCTGGGTAGTTGTGGTTTCGTGCTGCAAGGCCTAGACAAAGGAACTTAGTGTAAAGCATTTAACAGTACCAAACAACAAAATATGAGAGCCACACAACACCAATTTCTAAAACTAGAGTATATTTTTATGAATTTTTTGAGATCTTGAGCAGAATCTGCCAGAGGGTTCTGGAGATACAGACTTTTAAAGGTTTTATCACTTTTAATTCCAACCGCAAACAAGCCCTGGTCAACAAAAACGTTGTAAACTTTTTTAAAGTTTGAAACAGTTAGTTTGGCTACTCCTGCCCAGTTTGGGCGACCAAATCCGACAGGAAGAAAGTCTTGGGGGCCACTGGGCATAGAGTTGGACAGTTACCTGGCCACTAGAGCATTTTCCAGTCCAGTTCCAGCCTTTACTCGATGAAAAGATACTCAATGTGGTAATTCCTAGGTCCACCAGGTCATGTGGGGTGACTTTGGCCACAGAGGTCGGGGTCCCAAGAAGTTCTCTTCAAGACTGTAGAAGGTCAGCTGCTGCTGGGCTACTGGTCTCCGAGCACATTAGCTGGAGCGAAATCCATTAGTGGGAGCTAGTGTCCCTTTTGGGTGACCAATCTGGACTCTGATGGCACTCCCGGATCCGGCTGACTCAGGTGCAACTTTTAGCTATGTAGGATTGCTCTTGTGGGGCACCCAGTGGCAGCTAGCAGCTAATTTTTTCTGGTGACTGGGACCAGGTCGGTTTCGGCTTCTTCAGCACTTTTGTCCCTGGAGCTGGTTCTAGGGAGCCAGTCAACTGACCCTTGAAGTCACTGCTTTGGTCTGTGAATTGACTTTTCCCTGAGACAGGAGCCAGAGGAACAGTACTAATTTCGCTAGCCCACAAGTTCAGCAGGTCCAGTCCAGTAGATGGTGCAGCCTCTCTTTGTGAAGTCCAGGGGCAACAGGCCAGTCCTTGTCAGTCTTTTTGTCAAAATCCTGCACCATCAGGATTCAAGCAAGCCGGGCCGAAGACGGCTGCAATGCCAGAAACCGGTCCCCGGAAGCTTGTTTCCTTTCCAGTAAAGAATTGGCTTGGTAGTTTGGTCTGCCCTGTTCCCATGATGCACTGGGCCAGGGTGAGACTAATTTGCATATAGCCAGGTTCTGAGCTGGGATGGTGCAGTGAGCTAAAAAACGGTGATGGATCAAGCCCTGATCTTTTGACTGGGTATGAGTGTTCTGTTTAACTCAGATGCTCTGTCCATCACCACCCCCTTTTCTGAATCGTTCTGGCCACTATAGGAGTGGCAGGGTATGCTCAGACATGAGTCCCTTGCTCACTGCACCATCAGGATTCAAGCAAGCCGGGCCGAAGATGGCTGCAATGCCAGAATCCGGTCCCCGAAGCTTGTTTCCTTTCCAGTAAAGAATTGGCTTGGTAGTTTGGTCTGCCCTGTTCCCATGATGCACTGGGCCAGGGTCAGACTAATTTGCATATAGCCAGGTTCTGAGCTGGGATGGTGCAGTGAGCTAAAAAACGGTGATGGATCAAGCCCTGATCTTTTGACTGGGTATGAGTGTTCTGTTTAACTCAAATGCTCTGTCCATCACCACCCCCTTTTCTGAATCGTTTTGGCCACTATAGGAGTGGCAGGGTATGCTCAGACATGAGTCCCTTGCTCACTGCACCATCAGGATTCAAGCAAGCCGGGCCGAAGACGGCTGCAATGCCAGAAACCGGTCCCTGGAAGCTTGTTTCCTTTCCAGTAAAGAATTGGCTTGGTAGTTTGGTCTGCCCTGTTCCCATGATGCACTGGGCCAGGGTCAGACTAATTTGCATATAGCCAGGTTCTGAGCTGGGATGGTGCAGTGAACTAAAAAACGGTGATGTATCAAGCCCTGATCTTTTGACTGGGTATGAGTGTTCTGTTTAACTCAGATGCTCTGTCCATCACCACCCCCTTTTCTGAATAATTTTTTTCAAATCCAGCATGATATAGGGTTCAGGGTGCCAGGGGTGCCAAATTTATCCTGTGTAAGTGCCCTGAGGGGACAACGCAGTCACTAGCCAATGTGCTACCAAGTCAGCTACTACTATGTGATGAATTTTCGGTGGTGTGTAGCATCTGGCGATCCCAGAGTGCACTATTCTAGCCACTCGAAAGATGTCTGAATCATCCCTCGACTGTAAGGAGCTTGGTACCACACCCTAGAAGTGTGGCTACCAGAGTGCTGCACGCCCAGAGAAAACTAATGTGGGCACTGGTCTTCCCTCTCTGGCCCTGTCTCCAGCCTGTCTACATTAAATAAAAGGAGAGCCCCTCTGGAGGCCTCTTCTTTGAAACTCGCCTTTTGGCCTGACACCCAGAGTGGCTTCCTGCAAGGGGGAGGTGACACCTCTACCTGCTGCAGGCTGCTATTGTTTCAAAGCCTGAGAGTCTTTCACACAACTCCCCAGGCAGGCAGAAAGCTGTCTGTGGGGCAGTGCCCGTATGAGGCCACTGGAGCAGCTAGGACACAAGTGGCAATTTTCTAAAAGTTGCTTTACTGTAATAGTGACATTAAATGTGACCTGGGCATCAAGTCAGGTTTAATGCCGTGATTAATTTGTTATATTACAGTACCCAGTTAGGTAGTCCCATTCAGAGGTTAGCCAGACCGGGGTGCCTACCTGTAACCCTTTGTTAGCCAATGGAGCTACTAACATTTCTACAGCAAAACGACAACTTTAGGGGGTTTGCTGTTAAGACACATATTAACTACATGTCCTACTTAATAATATACAGCTCCCTGCCTTAGGGCTCTATGGACCTTTCTTAGGGGAGACTTACGTATATCATTAAGGGAAGCAGTGACTTTGCCATTAATGGTAATGACAAAGTCAAACTGGCATTGTGACAACTACCCTTCCAGTCTGAAGTAGCAGGCTGGGAGTCATTTGTACTTTTTCACACACAGGGTGTCACAAACAGTGCTTCAGCCCTGGGTGGACACTGTGTCTTACATGCCCTTAGTACCCTGGGTACCATATACTAGGGATTTATAAGAAAGTCAGTACTTGCTAATTGGGGATGGCCAATTCGACATACACTTTGTAATGGATACGAACATTGGTATGGAGCTCTGGTTAGCAGGCCTCAGTTACACTCTCTGGACCCAATTCACAGAACTAACTTAAGGCAAAATCCTAAACTTACTACCATTTTGGTATTCCCAGAAGGCACTTACTCATTTTGGTATTCACAGAAGGCACTTACTCATTGATTTCAGAGTCAAAATACCAGCAATTAGTAGTTTCTGTTTCAATTTCCTTAATATATTCCAGTTAGGTTACACCAAGAAGGCTCTGCAAAATAAGGGATTTCCTCCCGTACAGAAGACTCCAGAGGATGTTATTCACGGAAAAATGCTGACCGCAAAAGCCTTTTTTCCCTTTTGCTCCTGTGTCTCTTTGTCAGATATGTATAAGGCAGGGCCTGTTTGCTGATTATGGCCTTAATATATGTACATGTCCTAAATCCATAAGTTGAGCGGGATCTGTGTAGAACGGCATGCCCATACTTTTTAAGTTTTACACAAACAGTTCCCCTAGATTTAGGTAAAAAAATAACAGTCTCAGAGGGGCGTGGCTAGCAGCCAACGATGGCGGCCGCAACTTAGGGAGGCTCCTGGGCAGAGGCGGCTTTCCGCGATAATCCGCAACACAATCCTGTTCTTTGCTGGCGGAAAGGGGCGGACCGGACCCGTTGTCCGTGCGGCGAGCAGCGCTGAACTTTCTGGGAGCGGCGGCGGCCGGAACGGGCATGTTCTCACTGTCGTGAGGCGGAGGAGGAGTTGGGCCCGACTGCAGCCGTGACGCCGCGGAGTGACGGTGCGACTGAATCCGGCCGGAAGTGGCCTAGAGGCGGGGGTGAGTGGCAGGAAGCGTCGGTCTTCCGAGAGCATCACCCCGAAAAAGCCGCGAAACTCCCCTCGCCTCAACCCAAGCACCCGGGAAAACAACGACACGGCCAGGCAGCGCTCCCCGGTCCAGCACGCATCCACCAATAGCGCGACGGGAGCTGAGCAAGTGCATCCCCGTGCCGCCATTACCCGGCCACACCGACGGAATACGCCAGGCCCCAGCAGCGGCCAACAAAGCCACACAGCGGCCGGCGGCGCCACTCGGCGACCTCTGCGGTCGACGGGTAGTAGGCATTGCGGGCTTCCCACCTGGAGCACCGGGAGCCTTGCGCAAGAGGAGCCGCCAGAGGGGCAGACACCTGGGCAGCGCCTATTGCAGGGGGACACTGAAGAGGACAACCGCGACAGCCCCTCCCAAGTGTGGGTTGCACCTTACAACGCACCGCCGGACTCCCCTTTGAGCCCCTTGCTGGGGGGCGACTCGGCGCCTGGCCTGCACGCTATCGCTAGGGGAGTGTTACACCACTGCATGCCTAAGGGGAGACGCCGCCCCCTACTGTAGTGACCACGTACGCAGAGAGGCAGCCCTGCGCAACCCACAGACGACCGTTCTGACCATCTGGCAATCGACTTCACGGCGGCACCATGTCCCAAAGGGGCCCCAGACACAACACAACCCAGGCCAAGTTGGACAAATTTGCATATGAGAGGCACTCGCCGCCCCAAGACCAACGCAAGGCCACCGGACAGACGGCTGAACCCGAGGGGGCGAGGAAGGCCACGCTTGATGATGTCCTAGCAGCACTGGCCCAAGTACAAACAACGGTGGGCGCCACGGCAACGGAAGTCACCTTGATAAGGGCGGATCTCCAAAAAATGAACGAGAGGGTCAAGCAGGTCGAGGTGGTCACTAAATCACTGGTCGAGGACGTGTCCGAATTGCAAACAGCAGTGGAACGTCTGCAAACCGATAACAAACTGCTTAGGGACAAACTGGATGACCAGGAAGGGCGCTCCCGACGCAATAATATCCGAATTTTGGGTGTGCCGGAATCGGAAGACACGGGGGCGTTGGACCTCTACGTGGAGGACTTGGTCAAAACGCGGCTCCAGCCCAAGGGACTCTCAAACTTCTTCTCCGTCGAAAGGGCGCACCGCGTTCCTGGAGGTAAACCCAAGTCGGGGGCCACACCGCGACCAATACTGGCTAGAATGTTCAATTTCCGAGATCGGGACGCCATTCTACAGGCCGCTAGAGTGGCACCGGCCATCCAAGTCCAGAACTCGAGGATTGCTTTCTTCCCGGACTATACGGCGGAGGTGTCTAGGAGAAGAAGAACGTTCCTGGAAGTAAAAAAGACCTTGCGAGAAAAAGAACTGCCGTACTCAATGCTCTTCCCGGCTAAACTGCGGGTGGTAGCGGACAAGAAAGTGTGGATCTTCGACTCTCCTGGTGCAGCCCGGGACTGGCTGGAGGGTTGGCAAACCGTTGGGAGACAGCGCAAAACACACAGACCGGATCGAGACCGTGGAGAAGGTAGTAGAACTGGCTCACAAACATCAGGTCGAGTGGAGGGCGCGGGTCACTCGCCCTCACACGGATTTTACGGGGGAGGCGAGGAAGAGTGATTCTGACCGCGGACTCTACACACTGAGCATTCGCCGACCGCCGAACTGACTTATCGTTTTCACCGCTGCACGTAGATGATGGCATGGCTGCCCCGAACGCCTTCTGGGAAGCCGCCTGCCTGGAGACACACTCTCCCCCCCTACAAGCAAGTACTCTGGTTTTGGGATGGGTAAAGCACTCTGCTCAGTTGGGGTGGCGGGCAGTTCGAGGTCCGTTAAGCAGGGGTGCAGGGAGGGGGGTTTGTTTTGAACTGTTTATGTTAGGAATGTGCATGAAGGGTCGAGGACAATGTTTCAGTGCTTATGGGCATCAGGATACCTTGCTGGGTACGGACAGTGACATTATGCCCCCATGATGCCTCTGAACGCTTTGCTGCACGATGACGCGGCCGATGAACCGGTTGCATTACTGAGGCAATGCATCATGTACCTACTACCCCCCGATGGCTAACAGTCCCGTACCGACGGAGGGGGTGAATCACTCTGACACACAATGCCCACCTATGACCTTGCTGTCCTGGAATGTGAGAGGTTTGGGGGATAAGGTTAAACGGGGATTGGTACTAACTGCTATTAAGCGCCTGCGGCCTACGGTAGCCCTGTTGCAAGAGACACACCTGGTGGGGGGAGCTACGAAGGCCTTGGATAGGCGAGGCTACAAAATGTGGGCCCACTCTGCTTTCACGTCAGGCTCCAGGGGGTCCGGTGTTCTAGTACAGAAGAACTCACGTTTCATGCCCCTATCTATAAAAACTGATGATCAGGGCTGCTTCGCGGCCGTGCAGGGACGATGGGAGGGGAAACTCTTTAATTTGGTATCAGTGTATATTCCACCGGCTTTGCATTCGGTCCACCTCCCAAGACTGGGGGACTTCCTTTTGACACTCCCCGAAGGTGAAACCATTCTAGGGGGGGACTTTAACGCGGTCATAGACCCGCAACTAGATAAATACCCCTCCCCCACCCAGACAGGGGGGGAAACATACTTTCAACGATTTATCACGGCCATGGGCATGACAGACATCTGGAGACACTTGCACCCGGGCATGCAACAGTACACATTTCACTCCACGGTGCATGGCAGCCTGTCTCGCATCGATTATTTCCTGTCGCTGGGGGGGGCCCTTTGTCAGGTGGATACCCTGGTGATTCACCCTCGTGGTATTTCGGACCACTCACCGCTCACATTGACGCTTTCACTACAGACGAGAGCACGTAAGCGCATTTACCCCATGCACGCATCATATTTTAAAATTACACAGGTTCGCAAAGAACTCAAACTTGCCACGAAACACTACTTTCTTGAAAATACCCATTCAGTGCGTTCCCCAGCAATGCTCTGGGAGGCCTATAAAACGGTTCTGCGGGGCCAAGCCATTAACACCATAACCGGACATAAGAAACAACAATCACAGGAACTGGCCGATCTAGAGATTACGTTGAGGGAGCGGACCGCGGCACATGAGTCTCACCCTTCTCCCACTGCCCTGCACGCACTCACTCTCCAGCAACAGCTGTACAATGATCACCTACGGTTGGTAGTCAAGGGTCTCATAACCGACACGCAGAACAGGATTTATGAGGTGGGGGACAAAGCAGGGAAAATGCTAGCATGGCTCGATAAACGTGAGGGTGGCTCCAGGGGGGTCCAACGTCTAAAGGATGAGCAAGGAGTGCAACACACTGATCCGAGGCGTATAACTGAACTGCTTGCGACCCATTTTGAACAAGTATACACCCCGGCTCGTAATATTACACCGGAGAGTGCCAGGGCGCTCTTGGCACCAATCGAAGTTCGGACCCTCACAACGGAGGCGTCGAGCGAGCTGGAGGCTGACATCACTGCCGATGAAATTCAGCTGGCCATTAAGGCACTAAACCCGGGTAAGGCATTGGGACCTAATGGGATACCCGTGGAATGGTATCAAGTGATGCCGGACACCCTCAGCACGCATCTGCTGGGGATGTTCAAGGACTGTTTGGAGAGGAGTTCCCTTCCCCCGGACCAGCGTGCGGCTACTATAATACCGATCCCCAAGCCGGGTAAACCCCCAGAGGATTGCTCCTCCTATCGACCCATTTCCTTATTAAACGCAGAAGTAAAGATCTTGGCCAAGCTTCTGGCACAGAGAATCCTACCCCATCTGTCTGCAATTATACACCCGGATCAGTCCGGGTTTATGCCGCACAGGAACACAGCGCTAAATTTGCGGCGACTGCATGGTATCCTGGCCAGAGCTGACACCATCACCACGCCGGCAGTAATCCTGGCACTTGATGCCAAAATGGCATTTGACCTGGTGGAGTGGGAGTACCTTTTCGAAACGATGTCGCGTATGGGGTTCGGGCCTCGGTTTTTAGCATGGGTCAAACTGCTGTACACAGCCCCTGTGGCCCATGTGGTGGCGAACGGCCACATTTCCCGCACTTTCCCGCTGGGACGGGGCACGCGACAGGGATGCCCTCTGTCACCCCTGTTGTTTGCCATCTCATTGGAGCCCCTTGCGACTCTCCTACGAGCCACCCCCCTCCTCAAGGGTATACCGGGGACCGGGGGTTGGGAAGACCGTCTGTCCTTGTACGCAGACGACATGCTGCTGTATCTAACAGACCCCGAGGAGGGAATACCGGCCTTGTTACGTATTTGTGACACGTACGGCAGGATCTCCGGCTACACGCTAAATTGGTCCAAGTCTGAGATATATGTCTTACGAGGCTCGGCTCCGGATCTCGAAGATACTTGCCCGCTGCGACTGGCGGGATCCTCTTTTAAATATCTAGGCATACACGTTACTAAGGACCCGACTGAATTCATAGATAAGAATCTGAAGCCGCCCTTAGATAGACTCAAGCGGGATGTGGAGTTCTGGTCCGGCCTGCCGTTAACGCTCCTCGGCAGGGCAGCGCTTTACAAGATGATGGCGTTACCACGCTTCTTGTATGTCCTTGACAATTCCCCCTATCCTGTGCCACCCAGGTTCTTCCAGAAAGTAGCGGCTCTGGTATCCAACCTACTTTGGGGAAACCTCCCGGCGCGAGTGGCGCAGTCCAAGTTACACAGAGACTGGTATAGCGGAGGCATTGCGCTACCGAATTTAAAACTGTACTATTGGGCTGCGCAGCTCAAGCCCATCAATCAGTGGATACACGCATCACATACCGAGCCAGCGTTTCGCTCGGATAGGGTGCAGTTGGGCGCTGATAGTCTATTGGGTCCACTGTATGATCATCGCAAGGTGCGCACTCTGGTCGGCCCCACCAAATTAACAGTGCAGATATGGCACGCAGCTACGGCAGCTCTGGGCTGGAAGGGGAGGGTCACGGGGATGACTCCGCTGTGGGACTCACGCACACTGGGCAACCTGAGGAACACCAAGGGGTTCGCACAATGGGACACGATAGGCATCTCTGCGGTGGGTGACCTGTGGGAGAGGAATGAAGTGGTCCCCTTCGCCCGACTGAAGGAACTCTATGAGCTCAATGACAGGGAACTCTACAGATACATTCAGGTTCGTCACGCGCTGCTGGCAGTCATTCCGGCAGGCACACCGCTCCCTGAGTCCTCACCTTTGGAAGATCGCCTCCTCACCGATTACATGTTAGAACGGGCGACATCCCTCACTTACCGTAAGCTACTCAATAACAGCCCTGACCCCACGTCGCACCTGAAAGTGAAATGGGAGGGTGAGATTGGCGACATGGATGAACCTGAGTGGCACGAAGCACTTGGGTCCCCTAGAGAGGTAGGCATCTCGGCACGCATGCGGCTAGTGCAATTTAAGATTTTACACAGGGTTTACTATACCAGGACGATGCTGCATCACATACACAGGGCGCCTCATCCCTACTGTCTGCGGGGGTGTGGGGAGGAAGGCACGTTCTTCCATACTATATGGGACTGCTCCAAGATCCAGGAATACTGGAAACAAGTGCTCCGCACACTTTCGCAGACATTGGATCACTCCATACTACCTGACCCGAGGAGGTGCTTGCTAAATATATGGGAGCCTACCGACTTAACCAGATACGACCGACTTTGGGTCACGGCGGGACTAATGGTGGCGAAACGAGACATAGCACAGCGCTGGGGGGCTGCAGAACTGCCAACCAAGTCCATGTGGTGCTTGAACATGGATCGAGTAATGTTGACCGAGCGAGCGGTGTACATCAACCGAGCCTGTCCCGGGAAATGGAATAAGATATGGCTGAAATGGAATGAATACAGGGGGGACATCTGCGAACCTTTGCGCGAAGATGATCAGGATGAGTCAGACGAGGAGGGAGAGGAGGGCTAAACCTAGGCGGGAGGAGGGGACGGGGTGGAAGCCCGGGCTGCTGCAGGGGATTTCCTCTTAAAGCTTAGGCAGATGAGCCGAGGGGGCAGGGGCGGGTGAGGTGCGTGGAGGCATGCGCGCATGGTGTAGGGCTGTTAGGTTCCCATACTCCCAAGAGACACTAGAAACTTGAAATTCTTTGATTTGTGTTGGACCACACTGTCATTCCTAACTGTTGTTGTTATGTGTTTGTTATTTTTCGAACATCGATCAAAAACCAAAAAAGTGAAAAATCCATCAAAACCTCAATTTCTGCCTTGAATAATGGCTCAACCGGCGCTTTTATTTTTTAAGTATACTCCACCTCGAATTTATTGTAACTGTAATTTTGTTATCCTTTTTGCTGAAAATCACTGTATACAACGATCCTCTGATGGCGGCCAGCCCACAGGGTTGTAGGCATTCCGCTGTGTACTATGCAAGTGCAATAAAGGTTTTGAAAAAAAAAAAATCAAAATAACAGTCTGTGGATGGTAAATGCCAAGGATCACTGAAATAATATCGACTACCAAAATATCGACTACCCAAAATATCGACGAGCAAATATCTACAACCAAAATATCGAGTTTGTATGTACAAACAGGTAAGTACAAAAATATTGAGTACAAAATATCGTTAACAAAAATATAGTTGTAAAAAATATCGACTTTAATAAAAACAATGTTTAATTACATTAATATAAAAAATTAATTACTAAAATATAATTAACAATACTTAAAATAACTTTTAATAATTAAATAATTAATGAAAGTAAAAAAATAATATTTTTTTAATCATATTTCTTAAAACATATATATATATAGTAACAAAATTTAATTAAATAATAGCCAATATTATTAACGTACAAATACAAAAGAGTAAAAATTACTATTCCCACTGCAAAGAGTGCAACAGTGGATATATGACGTTACAACGCAACTTTTACAACGCACTACCATTACAACGTAAGTATTGGTAAGTATAAAATAATTTTTTTAATTTAAATTATTTAAAATTATTTAAATATAATTTAATTTCATTTCATTTCATTAAATTAAATTAATGTAAATTTAATTTTACTTTATGTTTACACTGTACCCCTGTACCCCTGTACCCCAAAACTGACCCTGAACCCTAAAAAAACCCTTTACCCAAAAACCCAAAACTGACCCTGAACCCTAAAAATACCCCTTTACCCAAAAACTAAAAACTGACCCTGAACCCTTAAAATACCCCTTTACCCAAAAACTAAAAACTGACCCTGAACCCTAAAAATACCCCTTTACCCAAAAACTAAAAACTGACCCTGAACCCTAAAAATACCCCTTTACCCAAAAACCCAAAACTGACCCTGAACCCTAAAAATACCCCTTTACCCAAAAACTAAAAACTGACCCTGAACCCTAAAAATACCCCTTTACCCAAAAACTAAAAACTGACCCTGAACGCTAAAAATACCCCTTTACCCATGAACTAAAAACTGAACCTGAACCCTAAAAATACCCCTTTACCCAAAAACAAAAAACTGACCCTGAACCCTAAAAATACCCCTTTACCCAAAAACTAAAAACTGACCCTGAACCCTTAAAATACCCCTTTACCCAAAAACTAAAAACTGACCCTGAACCCTAAAAATACCCCTTTACCCAAAAACTAAAAACTGACCCTGAACCCTAAAAATACCCCTTTAATTTAACATAATTAGCAATTAATCAATTAAATTAAATTAATTACCAATTACATTTTAATTAATTAACAAATATTATTTAATTACCAATTAATTAAATATTACTAACAATTAATACATTTACATATTTAATAAATAATAATTAAATTACTTCCCATCCTATTCCTCTATAAACCCACAACCCGCTACAGGAAATACATTATTTTAATTTACATAATTAGCAATTAATCAATTAAATTAAATTAATTACCAATTACATTTTAAATAATTAACATATAATATTTAATTACCAATTAATTAATTATTACTACCAATTAATAAATTTACATATTTAATTAATTATAATTAAATTACTTCCCACCCTATTCCCCTATAAACCCACAACCCGCTACAGAATAAAATTACACAATAATTTAAAAAATAATCATTAATTAAAAATAATTATAACATAAAATGACACTTTTCACACATATAACATAAAAACACTATAAATAATTACATATTATATAAAAAACGATATTTTTTACTTTCGATATTATTTACAGTCGATATTACTTCACTTACCTTAAAAACGATATTTTGGCTGTCGATATTCTGTCCTGTCGATATTTTCTCCAAACGATATTTAAAACTCGATATTCTGTCCAAACGATATTTTGGAGTCGATATTATGTCTGTGCACCAAATGCCAACAGTTGAGTTGTCTCGGATGAAAAGTAAAAAAGGAGTGATCTCTTGTGGAGCCAAGGGAGGAACAGAGCGAAGGAAGAAACAAGCTTTCTCACCAGGATGTCTGCTACCCAGAGAAATGTAAATGTGTGTAGTATTAGCTTTAATTGATGACAAAGATGTATTCGTTTTAAGAGGTAATGTAAGGGTGTCACCAGCTGGATAGTGGAATGCATGGTTTTTAATGGACACCAATAAAAAATGTTTGCAGTAGGTTCAGTCTGGTTGCCTATTACTAAAATCCACATTTTGAAAACACATTTTTATCTTAAATCTAAATCTTTCTGCATATTTTACAGCATCTCGTCCTATACTGTATGTAAAGCAACTTTAAAATAATTGCATTCACTGTGCTTTCTGTAACAGGTCAAGAAAGGTAAGCAAAAGGTATGTGAAGAGGTTGTAGGGCTTCTCCTGCATATTTAAGGCCTAATGGCTGGCTGCAGCAGGATCTACAGTGAAATTCATCAACAGTTTGAACTGGGTTTGCATCACATAAGTGATACACATTGACGCAAAGTGTTGATTTGGGGATTTACTTTCCAAATCCCGATTTGTCTTTGAATGTAGCCTAAAGTATATGCAAAATAACACTATCCACTGCTTTTTTTGCTACCTTGCATCAAGGTGGAGCACCATGGGTGGTACATGAGCGTTCTCATGCAATCGCCCATAGGTTTTGGCACAAATACCTATCTACTAAAAAGATAGATAGGGGTTTGTATCAAAAAATGCCACCTCCTTGAGGGAGGGAGGCAAAAGATATGGAAAAAGTTTATTTTCTCAACGTTTCTAGTTTTGCACATGTGTCGTACTGTAGAGCACACATCCAAAGTTAGAAAAGATGTTTACTATGTGTAAACATAGTTTTTTGTGCTTGATGGGCACCCTTCCAATACGAAACCTATGCTTGATATCACACAAACACCCTTTCACCATGGTGCATATGTGAGTGGGTTTGCGCAAGGCAGCCACAAGTGCACCAGTACTAGTGGAGAGAGCAGCAGGGCCACATCTTAGAAGATATTGGGCTGACCTGCTCTCTTCTTTTGATGCAACACAGCACAGCAATATTGGTTGCCGTGCTACCTTGCATCAATGTTTATTACATTTCCCCTCCCAAGTCTGCACCAAGTGTCAAAACTGCAAACACTGGCCCTGGCGTAGCAATTCTGACTAGGATCTGAGATGCGTAGTAGAAGAGCATGAAATCTGTTCCTTGGGATCATTTTCACCAGGTTCATGTGTATGGCTTAGAACGCAGAACACCTAGAAAGAGGAAAAAACAAGGAGAAATAAACATGTTTCTCCTCATTACACCTCCCCTGGGAAGACGTAGCATTTTTGATGCATTCCAAGGTCTACAACTCATGGTTGATATGGGAATGCGCCTAAATCAATGGGAGGCGCGCTTCTCCAAGGGAATGCCTCCCTGGGGCAGAGTAACGCAAGGCACTCTAGATTTACCAGGCTTGGTAACTCTCATTCTGAGTTTTGCGTCGCCCTGTGTCCCCTTGCGTGCAAGGATGACATAGAACCTTTGATAAATATCCCTCTCAGTTATTTTCCCAGAAACAGAGCCGACGCCAGCACTCAAACCTAGGTCCCCAAATCCAGAGTCAGCAGCTCTGACCATTAAGCTATATCCTCGCCCCCTCTACTTCTTTATTGAGATTTGGCAGATTAGAGTGAGCGTCTTCGCAATGGGATCGTAATTTTGCCTTCAACTCGTAATGAGGACATACTAGGTAGCTTATTCTCTGGTTTTGCCCTTAGTTGACTGTGCAAGAGGTAGCGCAATTATTGTACCCTGGCCTCTTCTTGCTAAGCGTTTGAAGGGCTAAAGCTGGTATTGATGAATAAAACCTTTAAAAATGACTTGAAATAAGGTGAAATAGTTTCCTTGAAAGTTAATGGCGATAACAAGTTTTTTTTCTATTTAGTTTGCAGTTTTGCATTGTTCAAACTTGGCCAAAGGGCATTAGAGAACTTTATATGAGAATCAGATTACATTACACATTTGTTTTTCTTCAGGCACAAGGAGATCAAGTGATCTGCCCAGAATCACCGGATGTTGAGCCAAGGCCTACACTCAAATCCGATTTCCATGGTCGGCTACTCAGGCCTCCAAAAGCAAAGCTCTGTCATGGGGCTGGCCAATGGAATCATGGGATTTTGTTGTCAGGGTGTTTTCCGCATATTTATGGATCTGCTGCATTGCCACATAATGCATCTTCTCCTGCATAATCTTCAGTTTACATCAAAAAATCTCCTGCTGAAACAAATCAAAAGTTATTAAAAACATGGCGACATACAGTGGAAATTCTCTTCTCAAAGGTTGACTGGTCATCTTTAAATTACGTATTGCTGTGTAGGTGTTAAACCGGTACTAATTAAGGTGAAATCTTTGCCCAGGCAGTGTTACCATGTGCAAAAATAATAAAATAAGGAAGTCATTGTATGACAAAATGTGCCACATTACACTGCACAATTTGCCTTTTCTTGACGCATAATTTATTTAGTCGACCCTGCTGCATAATTTGGTCCTCCCCTGCCACATAATGCCAGTGGCCCTGGTCATGGGGACCACCAAGTTTGGGCGTAGGGCCACATATGTATGTCATGCACTGAAATCAACCAGCTGTTCGGAAATAAGGCCTCAATTCTCACCAATTACGTTTCCCAGCTGCGCGCAGTTCTTGTGTGACAGCAGGGCTGCCACTCATTAAGTGGCAACGTGGCCTACAAAGAAACAGAGAAGTCTTGCAAAGGCTGATCCGTTTAATCCCTCTAATGTGTTATTCACGTTCCAGTTGCCGAAAGCTCCAATTATCCAGGTGTCCTGTGAAGCCTGGTGCAGTAACTCCCAGTGGCATCTGGGACACGGCCTTTGCACAGCGGCCATTTCCCTGTTGGCGCAGCTAATGCTGCAGAACGTCACGTAATGACGCCGGCAGGTGCTCCGGCTCTTAAAGACACTTGCAACTGGATACATTTAATGCACCGACTCACAACCCGGAATTAACAAATATTTCAACAGGAAGGGAAATGTTCAGCATCAGCGAGCGTAGACATTAGTGAGTTCAGACAGGTGCATATAAGACATCCCCAAAAGCTTCCCAGTGCCTCGGCCTCCTAAATCAGCTAATACGAGATGGAAACTACTATTTTTGAATGAAAGTAAACTTGTCGTACTTAATTATCAGCAGTAATTAGGATTCTCCTGTGACAACCCGTGAAAGGGGCCCAAAATATTAATTTCTTCCTTAAAAAATGCTAATGCAACTTGTGTTCCCCTGTGTATGTAAAGCGCTCTGATACCCCCCCCCCCCCCCCCCCCCCCCGGGTCTAGCTAGCGCTATATAAAACTTACTAATAAATAAATAAATAAATACTAACTTTATTAGTAAAATGGGTCTGTTGAAATAAACAAAGTCTACAAGTACCAGAATGCATTAGTATTTTTTTAAGAGCCACAGGGTCAGGACTTACTGTCTCAGTGACATGAGAGCATCTAGTAACTACGGTGACCAACAGTAACATAATTTACTCTGAGCAGGTGGTAAATGCGAGTGAGGAGTGACCTACAAGAGTAGGGGGTATAGGCAGGGTGTCAAGGGACGGGGTTGGGGGCTGGTGCTAGGCAGGGAGGAGCCTTCCATGCTACCCCATTCAGTAGCAGCAAGGCGGGATGGGAGCTGGGCTGCATTTATACCCATAGAGCGCGCCCAATCCTCATTCGATTTTACTTGATATTCCATCTTTTGGAATATGCAGTTGAGGGGACGCTGCGCCAGATTCATAATCAGGGTCTATATTGTAACAGTGTGGTATGAGCATACAAAGAAACACATTGAGGGAGGCCCAGATTTTGACCTTGGGAAAAGTTGATTTTCTGCCTTCACCAACTGCAGTGACTCCAAGGATCAGTTGACTGAACCCCTGGAACCAGCTCCAGAAACACAAGAGCTGAAAGTACCCAAATCGACATTGGGGTAGCCACTGCAGTTGTCGTGCCACTGCCAGTCCCCGGACACACCGAGAAACAAATCTGAGATAGCCAAAAATTGCACCCGGTGCTGTCAAACCCAGGAATGCTATCTGTAGGTGTATTAGCCACACCAAAGGGACGCTAGCCCCCACCAAGGCTATTCGATGTCACCGCAGTGTCGCGAGACAGAGTGCCTAGGTGCAGCTGGCCTTCTACTGCAGCAGCGGCTACCATTTATGGGTAGGGCGCCGTGTGGGGGGAGTGCCGGGAGCACAGGGGGTTGAGGGCGGGCAAATAAAATAATATTTTTTTTTAAGTTAGACTTACCTTACACATCCTGAGCTCTGGACCTCTTCATTCTCGAGTGCCAGGCTGCGGGCACAGGCAAACTTCCTTGCCCAATCCTGGAGCTGCTCACATGCTGCATGTGAGTAGCTCCCTTATTGGAGGGAGTGCCCAGTGTCAGCGCTCCACAGCGCACTGGAGGCTGGCCGTCGCAAGACGACCGGCCAAAAAAACAAGCGCACTTTGAACAGTGCAAAGGCACATGTTTCAGCCCAGTCATTTTGACTATCCTCTCCTACCGGCAGCGTACAACCGTGTTCCAGCACCACGGAGCGGTTGGAAGTGCGCATGCACCTTAAGCTTTTTCGCTAAGGGCAGCTAGGGTACTGAACCTGACTGTTGCAGTTACCACCGGTGTATCCAACTATCTGTTTCAAACTGGTTCACTGGTTTTGTATCTTATCTTATTTACCAATATTTTGGTTATGGCCATCAACACTTTGTTCACAGACTTGTATGCATCACTTGTATAGCAGTAGCAGACACTAGATCCTGGAGAAAGCCAGGACACCTTTTGTGTTATAGGCTGAAACATGATCTAAGCAGTACAATTTACTGTAATGACTCTTATCGTACTTCCTGTTTTTAATCCTAGCACAGGCCAGACCGAATAAATAATGCGGTAAACCCTGTAGTTAGTTTTAATTTAACTCACTATTAGCACTGTACTCCTCACTATAACGAGCTAGCTCACATTGGGTCTTAGCGTTACCCCCTCTGATAAACAAAACATCCCTGAGCTCCTCCCTTGCAGCGAGGGAGTTGTAGCCTGCACCATGACTAGGTTCACGGTGCAAACAGTATTCTTAATGATGAAGCCTGCCACCTTTGGTTGGTGAGGGAAACCGTCCTTAAAAGGGACGCCTCCTGTATAGTCAGCCTTTCTCCGTCTTTTTCTTTTTCTTTTCCTTTTCCTTTCCTTTTTTCCTTCTTTTCCAGACCCAAGGGTCAGAACTATCCGAAGTATCCATACTAGACTCCTCTGCCCTGTTGGAATTGGTCACCCAACTTGGGTTGGAGTCTCGGAACCAACAGTTACAATTTTTTTTTAAAGTTTGCAAAGTTTTTGTTGACCAATGTTTGCTTGTGGTTGCATTTAAAAGTATTTATTTCTTCTAAAAACGGTATCTCGGGGATCCTCCAGTCGATTTTGATGATCAAGGATTCAAAAAATTAATAAAAATATGCTCTAATACTATAAATTGTTGACATGTCTCTTTATTGTTGAGTGACTTTCCTATTCTGTTTTCTGTTGCTTTTAAATGCTTCATAATAAGCTCCTTTGCCAAGTTTTACTGATCGTAACCACAGCTACCCAAGGTTGAGCTAAACTTGAGTAAACAATAGTGACTGGACCCAAGACGGTATCTGTGAGAGTACTCCACAATAAGGCCCCACAGCCATATCATATAGTATGCCCAGATCCACACAAAAACGATACCGCTAATTTCTTTGCACAATTTTACGGTGTTTATACCCACAGATCCCTGAGGTGTTTCAGAATAGGGAATCCACCAATATCAATTTAAAGCTGCTAAACTTATGCAATGTCTTTGGCATGCAAAAACAAGCATAAATGAATGATGGCTTAAAAGCCAAATGAGATTGCAGTTATCATCAATGATCATGTTTATTTTTATAGTTGATCTATACCCTTAAGAAGTTCTGTCACAAGTGGGAAAACCCCAACCTAACTCACAATGTGCGTTACAAAGAATTTGAGGATCAAAGCATAGATACCCGCACTAGTCTTAACATCCCTGATTGTTAAATACAAAAAGGAGCAAAAGGACTTGAGGCACAATCCCCTATACCTCAAAAATAGGGAAGCCAGTAGTTGCCCAACCGGTTTTCCAAAAACAACAGCAAAAAGGTCAGCCCAGCACACTTATAAATGTCAAACAGTGAACAGTCTTAGAATATAGATATTTTTCCAAAGAAGAGTCGATGTTATGTTGTCATGTTAAACTTCATCCTTTATTTTTCTGTTTTAAAAACGTTTTGCAACCGCCAACACGTTTCGTCCACAAACTGACTTCTTCAGGGCTCACAGTATGTATTTGATGTGCTTTCATATGACCATTGTGAGTGTATTTTAACCAATCAGTTTAAGAAAAGTCGAAAGCTCAAATCAAGGGTATATTTCACCCCAAAGTGATTTTGTTTCAATGTTGAATTTGTATCAGTGATGGAGTACAGTTCCATCGGCACGATCATCCAAAACAGAAGCAGCAACAATGTGCATTTCCATCTGAAACCCAGCTGCCTCACGAGATGTGCTGAAACGCACATATAATCACTGGGCTTTCTTATGGTGTTCATATACTTTCAACCAGCAGCATTTGAAAGGAGCCCACAACTGTGATTCATACACTTGAAGTCACCCTCTACAAAATAATTTTTTTACAGATGTAACTTCTTGACAATAGAATGAAATAAAATAACAAATATTCCTCTTTAGAGATTAAGGACTGATTACAATGCAGGCTGGCGGGATTCCTTTCCGACAGACCAGTTTCGATGGGGTGGGTCTGAAGGGAATCCAAATCGATTTTCCGAATGGCTTTCGACGGGCTCGGAAAACCTGCAGTAATCCCTCGGCTGGCTGTTTACGGCCGAGGGATTATGATGGCAGCTTTCCAATGCACAGAAAGGCATTGGAAATCTGTCTTTGGGGGCCCCCAGCAGGGCCCCCATGGGTGCAAGGTGCAAGGTGCAGGCACTCTCATGTCAGCAGTCTGTTGTTAAGGCTCTCCTATGAGCCTAGCAGACTGCCGCCGTAAGACCACCACAGCACCGCCTGTCCGCTCTGGATTCAACTTGGAATCCGGCAGGCAGGTGCACCACAGGCTTTTTGGTCCTCCTGTGAGCGCAGGGGTAGCGGTCCTGCAGGGGGACCCCAAGACGGCATGAACATTTGGCATTGTAAAAACCACAAAGAAATTGTTTCCCTTGATGTCTTGACCAAGAGTGCTAGAAATAAGTGTACTTTCATTCAGTCAAAATTCACCAAGGGCTGGACTGTATACCAATGCATGTAGATCAACAGCCCTTGGCAAATCACATTTGGTGCATACAAAGGTATCTGCCCAGACAAATTCACAGAGAAGACGACATAGGCAAACCGTTACTCATTATGGGATTCCTAGAGAGTTCCATGTGGACCACTGTTTCCTGTAGTATAGGACTTCCTGTAATATGGGAGTCCCATCTGCATCCTGCTTGAATATTACACTTTGATAAGGGCCTGTAAGACCTTTAAATTAACCTTATTAAGTATTTGGGAGTACATAACCTATAGACGAACTGGTCCTTGGAATATGGTTATAACATATCCTTAAGAAGTGAACTCAGCTTAGTTTCATCTGGAGATCTAAAATTCTTTAACTGGAAAGCACACTGGTAAAGCTGAATATCTAGTGATGCTGGTCTTCTCTTCTTCAAAGACTGCTATAGTGTTTTTTGTCAAGACAACCTAACCCCTTTCGATTCCCAGACAAAGTTGTTATGAATTGCTTGAATGTTAGCTACAGTTTTCCATCCCACAAAGGGGAAAGACTTGAAATAATAAGCTATATTTAGAAAACGTAAGCAGCTTTATCTTACTATGTATTAAATATACCCAGTTATATTTGTTCATTACATATTTGAGGTGAGGTATATCCTGAGATCCCGACCATAATATGTACTTTAGCTTTGTTAAATATCCCCCTCACAGTATCCTATAATCCTTGACAATCTCACCTACCTACCGAAGGTATTATTTCCAATTGATATGAAAAGTATATTTAAAGTCGTCTGCAAACAGAAATATTTTCAACTGTCCCCTCTGCAATGATACAAGATGACCTCCATATTCCACCTCACGCATGGTGCCAAGGCTTTAATCAATAGGTCAAAGAGGTCTAGCCAAAGAGGACACCTAGTCTAGTATTTCTTTAATAGTAAACCCCAGAGTAAGATTCAAGGTTTTTTTTTAAACTTCTGTTTATTGGCATTTTTAAAGCGTTTGCAGTATACAGCATATCATCATGGAACAACACAATGTGGTAAATACTTATTTTCAGTGTTACAGTGATCTCTCCAGTCTCATCTAGTATCACATCAGTTCCATGTGCCCGCAGAGTACAAAAGATGTCCCCTTGCTTTTATAAATAATGCAATATAAGGATATACAGTACAGTCACAATGGTAGCCAATTTGTCTAGCAGGGGTAGGGGGAAAAGAAGAAACAGAGAGAATAACGAACAAACCATATAGACACAAGTCAATAACCCAATCGGGTTTGTGCTATTAATCAAAGATACAGGTGGATAATAAATACCGGTTATTTGGCACGCGGGTGGGGGGTGTTGGGAGCCCATCCCCATGCAGCTCTCTTGGACTAATATAACATATGGCCCTGTCACTCGAGGTGCCATCTCCAGTCCTGCTCAGGGGGTGTGGGAGCCTCCACTCCGCTATGCTCAGCACCAGCGTGGGGACCCCAGGCAAGCGTCACTCATTCTCCTCCCAAGTTAGCGCCGATTCTTCTCTCCCCTCTTTGCCCCTCGTGGGTTCCTCTGCTCCTCCCTCGGATGCACTATCATTGGCCTCTGGCTTCCCCCCAAATCGCACTCCGGGTGCTCCCCAGCCACCAACACCTCAGTCCATAGATCCGCTATAGGACGTAGTCTCACCCCTCTAGTTTCCTCCAGGACCAATGCCCGCTCCTCTGCTCTCGCCCGCCGTGTCACATCAGATTTCAAGACACCAATCATGGGTCCCATCACAGATTTCCAGGGCATGGCGATACACCTTTTACCCAGCGCGAGAACCACGTCCGTGTGCTCTGCCTCGGAAAGAATCGCAAGAAGCAAGTTTCCAGGGAGCAGGGAAGGGTGCGTCCTAGCGTGGAGTCTAAGGCAACAACTACCTTCTCCCAGAAGGGATGCAGTCGGGGGCAATACCGCACCATGGGCCAGATGTAGGTAGGCAAATACCGGTCGGTAACAGCCGAAATTACCAACCGGAATTTGGAAAAATGAGATGTAGGTGGGCATTTTACTGATTCGGTAATTTACAGAATCGGTATTTTAAGGAATCGGTAAATTACCGATTCCTTAAAATACCGAATCGGTAAATTACTGATTTTGCTATGTAGGGAGCACTCAAATTAGTGCTTTTCCCCTTTTAGGATTCGTTATTTACCACCAACTACAAGTTGGTGGTAAATAATGAAAACCTTGGAAAAAGCATTTTTTTTGCTTTTCCAACAGTGCCATTTTGCGGGCTGTTGCAGACATACATGCCCCTAGGGCATGTATGTCTGCAACATTTGCACCCATACATAATTGAGGGGTGCAATAGGGTGTCAAAGTGACACCCTGCCACCCTTCAATTATTCCCCCTTTTCCCGAATCGGTAATTGGCTTATTCGGTATTGGGTTATTTCGATAATTGGCATTCATTCCTATGGACTTCCAGGCCCATAGGAATGAATGGCAATTACTGAATCGGTATTTACCGAGTCGGTATTTACCGAAACTTACCGATTCGGTAATTTTTTCGGTAAAATTACCTACATCCCATTTGCCTGTTCTAAAATACCGAATCGGTATGATTCGGTATTTAAGAATCGGTAATCTGGGATTACCTACATCGGGCCCCATATGAGCAAGGTTAGCATTAAGTACCTACATCTCGGACAGGACCTGGGTGCCCCCTGTAGATGACTTGAATCTTATGCAGTGTCATGTAAGTCATATGAACATAGTTAAATTGGAGGTACTTTAGTCTTGTGTTCCTAAAAATCTTTTTAGGGGAGGCTATTATTCTACCGCACTCAGGGTCTGTTAGACTGCAGACTCCCCTCCCATTTCTCTCGCAGAGTAGATAGAGTGGTACGGACTACTGCCGATAGGGCTCGATAAAACCAGGTCACCAAGTGTCAGGTGGAATCCAAGGTGACCACTAACTGCAGGACAGCATGACTCATAGGCTCCTCGCGCTCACCAAACCACAGGTCCTGGAACACCCAGATCATTGCTTCATGGATGTATGACATTACAACGCATGCTTTTACATCGCATGCTTTTACATCGCAGTTTTTACAACGCATGCTGTTACAACGCATAGCGCTTTGGGGTGCTGGATAGTGAATAGTTTAATTTACTATTCCAACTCCAGTCCCCGTGTACGCTAGGGAAGGTGTTGGATAGTAAATTAAATCTATTCCCTATCCTAGAGCGCCCCCCAGCCCAATGCGTTGTAATGGTTTGCGTTGTAAAAGTTGCATCGTAAAGGCACTGCGTGGTAAAAGCTGCGTTGTAAAGCTTGCTTCATATATAAGGAATTGTCCCTCCGGCAAGTCATAATGTTCCAACAAGTCTTCCAATGGCAGTAGTGTTCCCTGCTGATAGCAGTCCCCCGCCGTCACTAGTCCAGCTTCCGTTCAGGCCGACAATTGGCCTGTAATAAAATAAGAAAGGAGTTTTCCATGGAGGAGCTTCATTAGGGGCTGTGACGGTGCATACTGAGCTGTTCCCGCGGTTTGCAGGAAGCATCAATGCTAGCACTTCAGTGCCACAGATAGTAGCTCTCCCAGTCCTGCGTCTACCACAATTTTACTAATAGGATTACCCCAGCTCCCCCTGATTAGCCATATCAAGCCATAGCGTAATCCATTGAAGCTGAGAAGCCAGGAAGTAGTCAGTGGGCTCACAGGGACCCAATGAGCTCGTTCCAACACTAAGAAAGAGGTAAGTGAGTCCTGAGCCACCTCTGACCTCAGCCAGCCCTCCAGATGAGTTAACATGTCTCTGTTTTCCACTCCTTCAGGAAGACCAAACACTCTGATGTTACTGCGCCTGTTGCGTCCTTCAGCATCTTCTACACAGCATTCAAGAACCTGGGCCATATCTCTTAGGTCAGTTACCTGGCTTGCTAGCACTCGGGACAGAGTTCCTCTACCGAAGTTTCCACCTCCTTGAACCTGTCCTTTAGCTTTTGGTGTTCCGCCTGCAGCAGGCCAAGGCCCACTAACACCGTGCCAATGTCCTGCTAATGGGTGGTCTTGGTATCCGCTTTGGCCGCTAGTATCTTGTCATGTTGGAGTTTTATGGGATCAATGGTTTGGGTGGCATCATTATCCTCCACCAAGAGGCCATGCAAGTGTTCAGCAGGTTTAGATGTGACCTCCATCAGTCGGCGTCTAGGCTTTCCCATCTGTGCAGTCATAGGCGAGGAGTAAGCTGGTCCAAGCCACAAAGAGGGCCAGAGGGGCCCAACACAGACTATCCACAGCGCTGTGATCAGATACGTATCCTGGGGCAGGTTGTGTGCTCAGGGCAAGTCAAGCAGCTCAGGGGTGCCTAGCTATGGGAGGGTATCTGCGGGCATAGCGAGTGTGACGCACTGTTTTCCAGTACCTGCTGCAGCAAGGCATATGAGCATCCAGTCTGCAAGGCCCTCGGCCAATGCTCCGGTCCTTTAGCAGCGGCACCTCGCCACAGGGGGAGGCCTTGTTTGTGGGATACGCGGGTTATCCCAGGGGGGCAGATAAGGGAAGAAGGAGGATCACCCATTACCACGCCACTCATCGCACCCTCTTAGCAGTTCACCTCTGTCCTCCGAGGCATGTCCGTGCTCGCAGGGTCGCAACAGGGCCGACCAGGCCAGTGCTGATGCCTTAATTGACCACAGCCCTCACAGCCCACCAAGTACACCTCTTCACTACAATTCCTCACAGGGGCTCCTGGCACATGTAGTCAATTCTGCAGTCTATCTGCATGTGGCCAGTTAGGCCTGTCCCTAGTCTTCAGCAGCTGCTCCACACATAAACCACGGGGGCTGGCCTCTCCTGCCAGGTTCCCTTAAAGCCTCTTGCGCTGCAGAGACTTGTCAGGGGTCTCATCACCATTAAAATTTTTAAATCCCAGATTACTCCTCCCGGTCCTCTTACTGAACCAGTAAATGCTCAAAAACGCTGTGACGAACTAGCAAATTTCTTCGCCACAAGGTTTTTAACATCTACTCGCTGTTTCAGCAAACTGATTCTGAAGTACAGCTTCCTCCACCCGCTCAACAAGCTAGGTTGGAGGAATTTGCTCCGCTTACAATATCCAATCTGCAGCGACTCTTGGGGAATCTTAAGTCGGGATCTCTGGCCAATGCCGCGCCTCCCCCCATTCTGAAGTTGGTCTCAGAGATTGTCTCCCCAGTTATTCGGGATGTAATTAATTCATCCCTTGCAACCGGACTGGTCCCGTCTTTATGGAAACAAGCAAGAATTAAATCTCTACTGAAAAAACCTAATTTAGACCCTGAGGACTGGGCTAACTATCGCCCCATTTCTTTATTCCCAGGTATGAGCAAACGTGCTGAAAAACATGTTAATTCCATACTAGCAGCGTTTGTGGAGAATAACAAAGGCCTACACCCCACCCAGACTGGCTTTAGAAGCAAGCAAGGCACGGAGACTGCCCTTCTTGCCGTGGTTGAAGAAGCCAGGAAAATCGTGGATACAGGAGGCTGCGTGGCCATTATTTTGTTAGATCTCAGCGCAGCCTTCGACACGGTAAATCATTGTATTATGATTCAAATACTGAAGGAGGTGGGTGTAGCAGGGACTGCCCTTAAATGGTTGCAGTCCTTTCTCTCTGACAGATCTTTCGCGGTGTTTGAAGAGGATGTTCTTTCGAAACAGATTCCTCTGCAGTATGGCGTCCCCAAGGGATCTTCATTAAGCCCTACCATGTTCAATATCTACATGAGGTCCCTTGCGGACGTTGTGCTTCCCTGGGGGGTCCGGCTGGTCACCTACGCTGATGACACCCAGCTGGTGGCGTCCCTCAGCCATCATGATACTTGTGACAAGAACCTTACTTCTTGTCTGAGCAAAGTATCTGAGTGGATGGATTTGTATTTTCTTAGACTCAATGGCTCCAAGACAGAAATTATGATGCTAGGACACGCGGCTCCAATGAATTTAGATCCCTGGTGGCCTAGCTGTCTTGGCCCTCCCCCTTTACCTAAGAAACAAATTAAGAGTCTAGGCGTATGGTTGGACCCTAATCTTAGCTTCTTAGCACAATTGCGTAACGTTGCTGCTACCAGTTATGGTCTGATCAGATTGATAAGGAAGATTCTGCCTCTCCTACCTTTTGAAGCTAGACGTCTTTTGGTTCAAGCCCTTATTTTATCACGGCTAGATTATGCCAATACGGTTTACCTGGGCACACCACAGGGAACTATTAAGACTTTGCAGATTGTCCAGAACTGTGCCGCCCGACTTTTAATGAATGTACCAAAGTGGAATTCTGCTAAGTCAGCACTCTGTCAGGTGCACTGGCTGCCAGTGCAGCAAAGGATCTGGTTTATGGCCATGTGCATTGTTCATAAGTCCATTACCGACAACGGACCCCCTCTGATTCAGCCTATGTTCCAATTATATCAGATCTCCCGGACTCTTAGATCCAACAATAAAAACCTTCTGACAGTCCCTAGGATTAAACGGGCATGGATGGGTGGCCGACGTTTTTCACTTCATGCAGCGAAATTCTGGAACCAGCTCCCTGACTCTATTCGTCTTGAACCGAACTATCTCCGTTTCAGGAAACAGCTGAAAACCTTTCTTTTTCCTTGATCAGTGAAGAATGATTAGGTGTCATCAATGCGCTGGGATGCCCTTGGGTAGCCATGCGCTATATAAATGCGTATTCATTCATTCATTCATTCACCGCTATCTTCCGGGGATGACTGTGCCAGAAACAACCACACCCCAGATGGCGTATTCTGGTGACTTCAAAACTGTCCCCCTGTTATCAACCGTGTGAGATACAGGGTCGGGCTGCAGCCTCCATATAGGAATCCCAGGGACACCACGATGCCTTTGGTGCTGCGCCTCGGAGTCTGCAGTCAGTACGGGCACGGGCCCAGCGCCTCGTCGCTCAGGAGCGAGACAGCCTCCACCCGTTTAGCAGCACAGTTCCAGCCTCTTGCCATTCTCCTAGCAGCCACCAGGGCAGAACGAAGCCACAGACCATGACCGCTGTGGCTACACATATCATAGCTGAACCTCGCCGCTAGGCTGCTGTTACTTCAACCAGGATTCTGCAGCGAGTGCACGTGCCATGGACCTGCCCCGCCTGCACCTCTAGACTCTCTGCTCCTCAAGGCTCCATGGTGTCAGTTGGCAGACTCTCCACTCGGAGGCATGCACCACGGGTCTGGGGAGTCCAGGGGAGTCCACAAGTGGGCTGTTGTTCACCGTAATGCAAGATAATATCCGGGCCATTAGGGAGCTTGTTTAGTGAGCATCCCCACAATCCCAAGTAAAATTCATGTTGCTGATAATTTATAAAGGAACTGCACTTTTGTCTGTAATTTAATACCTAGCTTGAAATACTTTACTGCCTGCCTAAAGTAGGACCATTTGACCCGGTCAAAGTCTTTGCTGGCACCTCCAGTATATATTGCCAAGAGACTATTATGTGCAAATGCTAAGTAAATCAACTTGATCAATGTTTGCTTAAGATCACTAAGATGCCTAGATGTGATAAACCTCTTCCCATTGTCAAGCTCTATGCAGTGAATAAACATATTCAGTCCTTGGCCAGAATTCCCGAAGTACATTGACCATCACAGTTAAGGAAGGAAATATGTCTATAGCCAATGCTATGTGCTGTGTCCTTATGACGTTTTAATACCAGGGAGATAGTTACATTCTGCCATGGACCTAGGGCTTATTGCCTACTCCGATGTCATTATAACGGTCATGTCACAGAGGCATAAATAAATCAGCCATTGCTTTGTATACCTCGACCCGTGATGGTGCTTTAACAAACTCCAGCACCATGTAAGTTGAGCTCCTTTTGCTGAATCCTTCTCTCTTTTGAGACATAGCAGGGTAGGCAGTAAGAGAAATTATGTTAAATTCTGATTTCTGCCCTTGTGGACCCTTGGCATTAAGCACTGACAGTTGACTCCAAGTGGGAGAAACACCCTCCAGAAGGGATTTACCTCATTTAATAGTGAAAATAGTTCTGAGAGGAGAACCTTACCTTTTCACTTATTTTCTACCACTTGGGTCCTTGCATCCTTCTTGGTGCCCATAACTCAAAGTGATATGATCCCACTCTAGAAGTCGTTATTAGGCCGGTGATCAGTTGACTATTCTCAAACCTTGAAAGGAAATGATACTCACATGACACTGGGAAGGAGGCTGGGGTGAAACAAATGTCGATGAGCCCAGCCGCTTACAGGCTTTGACGGGCCAGTTGCGCTGGGCACAGCCCCAATTTTACAATGAAAGTCAGCCTCTAGACAGATACAGGGGCGAAAGCTCCTCAGGACTTACCAGAGATGGAGTTCACAGCAGAGCGACCTTGGAGCCCTCAATGACACCCACGGCTCTTCGAATCCACAGCCTAACATGCATGAGGTGAATATGTTGACTTGAACTATATACCTGAAAGTGGAATTGAATGGGAGAGAAACAGAGAAATGCATAGCAATACTCTGACTTGTCATTCAGGTGGGCACTGACTGGTACTGGTTTATACCTGATATGTAAAGACAACATACAGATCTTTTAATGACATCAATCGCGTTACGGTGTCTAATACTTTTTATTATGAACAATATGCCGTCAGCATGTGTTTCTGGCTCTGTACGTTATGGTGTAACTCTGAAATTCCTGAGAACCAAAACATAAATATTATCTATGAAACTAAGGCCAAAAGTCTAGGAAATTACCTTAATTCACTTACTTATCAGGTAACTACCTTCCACTCCATGGCAACATGCTCTGTGATTCTGAACTATATTCAAGGTTGTTTTATTAAACTGTATTGCAACAAACATGCATTAAAATTATAAAGTTAGCCTGGATAACAAACAATCAGTTTCACAACCTGTAACACTACTTTTAAACAGTATGTGCATTAAGACAAATATATCAAGTCTTTAAAACTAATGAGGTTCCCTCCTGATCCACATAAACAAGGTGTAGCTGTCAATACAACTTTATAATCCTTAAAATATGGCACTAAAACAGTACTTTAGCACAATAGTTTTAGCACCACAAATACAATTTCATTCCTAACAATGTTGATTTTATGTATTTAATAATTTTTTTAATTTATGTCTACGGTAAGATAATTATGAAATATTTGACATTTTTATTTTTAGTTGTATTAATGTGTAAAAAATAATGTATATGTAATTTGTTTTAGTAAAGGGGTCATGGGCTTTCAGGGGATAAGAGTGGGGAGATTTTAAAAAAGTGAATATTTTAATTTAAATGTAATGTTAACTTTTTATTTATATACACATTAATACTGGAAAATTAATAAATGTCTATTGCTAAAGTACTAATGTTTATAAATAATCTTCAACATTCTATTTTGCATGCTTTTGAATTATATCAAATTAAAATAATTATTTTATTGTAAATAATAAAATTATTTGTTTAATTACAGAAATTTAAAAAATACCATTTATTTCATTTGAATTTAATAATGTAAACATTATGTCAATTTTATTTTATTACATATTTTTATTTATTACTTTGTTAAGTATTACATTTGTTTTAGAATTGTGTAATATGTTATGTTTTTTAAAAAAATTAAATTATAATTTCATGTTAAAAAGTAATTAGAATTAATAAAAGAGACTCATGTATTTAAAAATGTGTTAAAACAAATGCATAATTAAATTATGAAAATAGAATCAATATGTATTATTTATGATGGATTATTTAAGATGTATTTTTATATTTACATTTTATGGGTTTATTTATTTAAATTTTATTGCAAAAAAAATGTTAGTGAATTTTTTTGTTTCTATTATTGGAATACGTAGTTTTGCAGGGAATACATCCTCTATAATGTATTAATTTAAATGTAATATAAATTATTTTTGTTTGATAATTAGAAAAATAGTTTTATTTATATATATATTCATTGATTTTTAAATTTGGATTATGCTTTTTATGTCCTGTTTCCAAATTTAGGATGATTAATAAATAATAATTAAGATATATATATAATATAAATAGTAATTAACATGTTATTTTATACAGTAATGTTTAATTTTAAATATACAGGTTTTTAGTTTGGGTTATTGTGTCTTCTAAGTACTTTTTCTTTTATTTTATATATGAAGAATTCATTGTTAGTATGAAGTCTGTATTGTGTATACAAATATTTGTGTCCAGTACCTTCCCTAAAATGGTTTAGACTAGAGTGGGAACAATGTCACCCCCTTAGTGTCAGCACCTTCCCAAAAATGGTTTAGATTGGAGAGGGGATAGTAAATGTTGCCCCTTTAGTTTCCAACATCTTCCCCAAAATGGTATAGATTGGAATTGGAATTATAACTGTAACATCTTTAGTGTCTAACACCTTCACCAAAATGATTTAGATTGAAGTCGGAATTGTCAATGTTGCCCTTTTGATGTCCAATACCTTCCCAAATTGATTTGGATTGGAGAGGGAATAGTACATGTCATCCCTATAGTGAGCAACACCTTCCAAAAAATGGTTTAAGTTGTAGTGGGAATAGTAAATGCCTCCTTTTAGTGTCCAACACCTTCCCCAAAATGTTTTACATTCGAGTGGGAATTTTAAATGTTACCCCTTAAGTGCCCAACACTTTGTCCAAAATGTTTTACATCGCAGTGGGAATATTTAATACAACAATTATAGTGTAAAATTCCTTTGCGAAAATATGTTTCTATGTAGCAGGAGTAGTTTATGTCAATTAAATGGTATTGTTGATGTTTAGAAAGATAATTAACATAGTAGTTGGTTGTATATTTGCAATAAATAACATTATTAGTTACATATTTTCATAGAATGAAGATATGTAACACATTCTTCCAATTTTTCTTTACTTTTTCAATGTATTTATTGTATATTTTTCCTTTTTTAACATATATAGTTATAAAACAGTTTGATATATTGATAAATAAAACAATTTTCATACATTCTTATCACAAAATAAACAATGTAAATCATATTTAAATAGTATTGTATGTTGTACATTTCAGGGCTTTTTCTGTTGTTTAACATTTATTAACATTAATTCAGTTGTTTCATATCCATGTTCTTAACATAATTTTGACATAAGGTTTTCAGTATATCTTAAATCATTTTATATTTTTATGCTGTTATTGAATTGATACTTTACAATGTTTTACAATTTTTTAACATGTTTTAACTTTTTAACAGTTTTGAAAACATTTGTAACTTATTTTCCCATTCATTTCTATGGGAGATAGTCTTTTTTCTAGTTTCATTTAGTGGCCATGTCTTTTACTGCTACCTTTTATTTTTTATTCTATTTGTGTTATTTTTAATCTATTTCTGGTTGAAGGAATGTGCTGCTGTTCTTGGAACAGGTAAGTCCTTCTAAAAGGTTGCTTTTAGGATTTCGAGGGTAGGTGGAAAAAGAGAGTTTGCGAGGTTAGTTATGTTATGTTATAGGTTTTGTAGAGCGCACAGCTGCCCCGGCTAAGGGGCATCCCAACGCTGGCTATTGCAGATATAAAGAGAGGCGACTGAGAGAGAGAATAGTGTTGTTTGTGTGTTTTCTGTACATTTAGCTGTAGCAATTGTAGTGTTTTTCACTAGTGTGGTAATTTAAGTTTACCTACAATGTTTTAGTAATGTATCAATATGTTCTGTTATATTGTGTTATGTTACCTGCTTTTTGATGCTTAAGTGCAATGTATATGTATTTTTATAGTACTTGCGGATGGGTTTTCTGTTTTACTATACAGATTTTTATGTACGAAATCTGTTTTGGTTTTTGATAAACCAATATTTTTACTTTGATTTTTTTTTCAGGTTTCCAGGAGTGTTCTTGTTTTTCAAAACACCTTTTCTGGGGGTGTTTTTTTGGTTCCTAGACACTGTGAATTCTCTCGATGGATATCTATAGGATTGGTTTAATTATTGCTTTTTTTTTTGGGTCTTTTTGAAAATATTTTTCTATTTTTGGGAGGATTATACTTTTTTACTATGACGATACAGAGCATTATTTTGTAGCTACAGAACAGTAGACCATATTTAATTTTTTTTGTTTTGGGTGGGAAGAGTTATTATTTATTATTTATGTAAGCATTACGTGATTGCTATTTGGTATAGTATATTTTATGTGTTACAATTATTTTTCACAATGGACTGAGTTTGTTGTATGAGGTTTTTGGCTGGTGAGGTTTAGATTTTTATTTAAATAATTAATTAATTAATTGTGGGTTTCTTAAGCGCTAGAATCGACTCCCGAAGGAGTATCTTTGCGCTGTAGACCACTGGGGAACCCGTCCTGGCTTTCTCTGTGAGCTGGTCCCTACTGGGTATCTCCAAGGAGAAACCAGGCATCCCCGGCGTATGTGGGGGGGCCGTTGTGGAGATGAGGCAAGCTAATGCCCAGAGTTGCCGAGTGTGATCTCTGGTTAGAGTAGGCACCGAGGCGAAAATTATCGAGTCCGCTGACCCTGGTCCACGACCCTGCCGCGTCAGGGATAGAACCCTGGTCCCGGGCTGTCCTCTGCTTCCGGGTCTGCTGCCTCTAACCAGTGAGCCACACCACTCCATAATATCTATATTATTTTATTGCATCAGTGTTATTTAAAACTGGAGTTTTATGTAATGCTTTGATTGATGTAATAAAATATTATGCTTATTATTTATATAAAAAAGGATTTGTAAGGTTGGTTAAGATTATGCTATGCTTTTTGGGGAGTTGTGGGGTGTGTTTGAAGGCGAGTGAGGAGAAGCAGAGGTTTATTGCAGGCAGATGGAAGTTTAGTCAATGGTTGATGTAGGATGGTCCTTGATCTTGTAGAGCTTTGTAGGCGTGCATATTGAACTCGCATCTCTTTTGGATGGGGAGCCATTAGAGGTTTCTGGGTAAGGTAGCAGGGAGATCGGTCTGTAATTTCTAAGATCGCTGGGTTTAGCAGAGGGTTTCTTTAGGCGGGGTTCTATGTGGCTGTCGGGTTGGAGAATTCCTTGACTATTTTGAAGAGTTCCTTCATGTGGTTGGCTGCTGTGTCGATGAGGACAGTGATAGCTCTCTTCGCTTCCTTGATGAGTTTGTGGTAGTTGCTAAGGGCTGCTTTGTGGGTGGCTCTGTCAGAGGGGTTCCTAGTGCCACCCCATTGTTTCTCGAGTTGGTAGCAGTTGCACTTGGTGGTTCTGAACTCCAGGGTGTACCAGCTGGCTTGTTTGAAGGCTTTGTTGTTTTTTGCTGGTTTCAGTGATGCAACAATGTTGGTGCATTTGGTGATCCAGGTTGAGGGTGGACAGCTGGTCAAGAACAGCTGAAGTTTTGGGTTGGGTGGTGCTCAGGGCCTGTGACCACTGGATCCCGGTTACCTATTATTTCTAAGTAATCTACTCCTTTGTTGGTTACGAAGTTTTACTTTACATTTTAGCATGTTATACATTCTTTTGATTTGTTTGCTAAGTTTAGGTGCAATTTGGGTTACAGATTGCTCCAAATTATAGGGCTTCTATAAATTTACAGAGTGTAGGTTGGGTGCTGCCTAGTGTGGATTGGAAGGCTTTGTGCCATCCTTCCACAGGGTGCTTTATTTTAGCTTCCTTTGCCAGGGTGCTGTCATAGATATTCCACTATGTTATTTGCAATTTGGGTTGGCATCTGTGTCCAGTGCAATATAGTCTGTCAACACAAGTATCTTCAAAAACAAACACAAGCATCCATGTTTCTGCCAGGATTGTGCCTGGCACATGGTGCATGGGTGTTTAAAAAATGCTCATTACTATTGCGGCTTGAGCAGCGACCCTTTCCCTGTGCCGCTGCTTAAACTGCAATGGTAAACAGCATTTTACGACTGCCTCCACATTAATTGGGCTGTTGGGACTACTGACTCCTTTACGGATGGTCCTGTGCCTAAAATGATGGCGGACAGATGCTCGTCCGACCGCCATCGTAATAAGGCCCTTAGTGCAGATTGTTGGAGATGTGTCCATATGTAAACAGCATTTTACGACTGCCTCCACATTAATTGGGCTGTTGGGACTACTGACTCCTTTACGGATGGTCCTGTGCCTAAAATGATGGCGGACAGATGCTCGTCCGACCGCCATCGTAATAAGGCCCTTAGTGCAGATTGTTGGAGATGTGTCCATATGATTTGATTGAAATGGTAGTAGCAGCCTTGTATGGCTGTCTTTTGATAAACTTTTAAAATGGTTTGAATCATGGCTTGTTCAAAGTCCATGATTACATTTTGTGGGAGTAGCAGTAATTTGTTTTGTGTTTAATGTGGTTTAAGAGTTTGTAGAAAGTGCTACTTTGTGTATTTGGTAGTAGGGCAAATAAAAGGGATAGCTGTGATATTCATCATGTATGGTGCATTAATGAATGAATGGTTTGTGGGCACATTTAGAAGATCCCATCCATCGTCCAGGTTTGACAATGGCTTAGTTTTAGTAAGTTATCTAAAATATTAGGATTCTTCTATCATTGCTTAGGTTGTCATATAACAGAAAGGGGTCCTCATTATGTGTCATTTAATTTTAAGAGTTCAAGTAGTTCTATATCTTGGTATCTTCTAGGGGCAGGGGGGTATCACTAGTTATTTTTTAGTTTGTGCAATTAAACGTTTTAAAGTGGGTATAGGTGGTAGTTGGCCTGTGATGTGTTCAGGGACTTTAGGGAGTATGTATATCTGTGGACTCCTCTGAACTAGTGCTTTCCTCTCTTATAACTTGCCTTATTTCTATTTATATTACATTTGGGAGGGTGGTAGTTGTAGTCTCTTTCCCTAATTACTAAGGGTGGGTGGCGAACACTGCAGACTTTTGCCCACTCCGCGCTCCGCTGGGAACGCAGAGTTCAGCAAAAACTCAGATTTCACGGCATAGCGGATTTTGACCTGCCACCCACCACGAGGCTGCAGCGGCTTACCCGGTCACGGTGCTTCTCCGCCGTGCCCTGCCCAGGCTGTCCTCCTCCTCTTGGCTATCTCCTCTTCAGTCTCGTCTATGCAAATCAAAACCCCTACGCTCTACGTCTTGGGAAGACAACCCGGGCACGGCACAGCAGAGAAGCACCAGGTAAGCCACACAAGTGGCTGCCTGTATCATTCTGCAAGCAGACAGGGGGTGGAGCGGAATTCCACTGAGTTTTTAGGCAACTAAGTGGTATTCTGCGAAGTGGCACTCCGCCAACTCTGCCCACCTCTTATTAATTACAATATCATATTTTGTAGTGGTCCTCCCATGCCATGCATTAGAATAGTATTCAGTTCATGTCCAATCCACAGTATTCTTCAATGTTTTTTCTTGGTTGTAGGTGTAGGTCATGTGACTTAATAATTGCTTTGTTTTCTGTGATGTTATATATCTTGCTTTTTATGTCAGGTTCAGTTTTTTTGTTTTTGATAGAAGTAAAAAATATATATTTTTAACAGTGATGTTTGTGTTCTTGATATTTATGGTTTTATTAGTTAAGTATAGGAAGGCAATATTTTTATTAACAATATTTGATTTCCAGTATTTTGCATATCGTTAATGTGTGCATCGATATTGTGTCATTGAACCCATCCTGAGAATCTCTCTCCATGTGCCACAAAAACTGCACATGCGCCACCAGCCTTTCCTTCATCTGAATGCATCTACTGCCTGTCAAATCAGGGTATTTGCAAATTGCACATGTTTTGCAGAAGGCACATTAACCCTCTGTGCTACTTTATGATCACTCAAAATTGCCACTAGACAGAACTCCATCTCTCTCCTGCGGGTATTTTAATCATAAGAGTTATCTTGGCATATTAATTGTTGCCACATGGATTATGACAAAAAGTGGTGAAGGGGAGCTCAATGGACAGGTCCCAAAGTTAGGGGTCAAGAAAATGTAGATTGGGATCCATATGTTGTGGTTCGCCCTGATTTTAGAATGTAAGCAATGCCCCTTTTTGGATTCAGGGACTGGAGCTCCTCACAGCTTGGAGATGAAGTTTGCAGTGGAGCAACCATGTAGTCTTCTTTAACACCAGCTGGTTATGGGGATAAAAGTACTTTGGTTTGGGGAGCGGGTGTGTGGCTCAATATACTGGCCACAAGTTTGAAGGTCAGAAATGTAGACTGTGACTCGCCAAATGTCATTTATCATTTTTATAACACATGTACACCGTAACATCTTGGCACTAGGAAATGTGTGATGGTTCTATATGCATGTGTAAAGAAAGCACAATGTTTGGACATGAGAAGCAACTTATTCCTCAATCCTGAAAGCGCACAAAGGCTAACTGGTTTGCAAAGTTGGGCTAAACAAGTCCATTCTTTCACTCTGACCCATAAGAATGATACCACCAAAATCCTTAAAAACAAAGGCCACACCGAAACTTATAGTTAAAATAGCTCCCGAAAATAATACATAGTAGATAGTGGCTGCCAGACCCCAATCTTAATAGAGGAAGTACCAGGATTCATACCACTACTTGGTCTCCACAATTACCCTTTTTGTCTGAACAATACTACAGTTGTTACCCTGGAATTGTGAAAATGTAGACAGATCACTCTGCGCAGATGTGAATACCACAATTAAGGGGCGATTCCAATGTCATTCGGAAAGCATTCCTACCGAATTGGTTCCGGAATGCTTTCCTGAAGACTCAGATCAGGGGAGTCCGACTGATCGATTTGGATTTATCCAGGTGCTTAATGATACGATTCGGTCAGACTCCCATTGACTTCAATGGGACCCTGTGTTCGATTGAGAATACAGACTCCCATTGAAGAAAGGCGAGCTGGGGAAAACCTTGCACCCTGTGGCGGGCACCTCATGTTGCCTGCCACATTATGCATGGATGGAAAAGGGATCCCTTGGGTACCCCCACGGGCCTGATTCGGAAGGCCCCAGGTAAGGGGGGCCTGCCACAGGTCGCCAAAGGCAGATTCCGGCAGCCGATTCATTCCGGGGAAACTGAATTGGACTGTCTGTCCGAATCTGTCATCATACTCGATTGCTCCTAAACTGAGTCTATAGATCTGTACGATTTGACTACAAAAGATACAACCTGTCTGAATGCCTCAGTTTGGACAGCCCTACTGGTTTCCAGGCATCGTACTTGGTCATTGGGAAGTGTGTACATTTCGGTCGGCAACAAGGGTTCCGGATCAGATTTGGCAAACCCAAATTAGATTTGGAGCCCCTCCGAATGACACTGGAATCGACCCAAAAGTGCTCAATTCCTAAAAAAACATTCAAACAGAGATCAACGGATGAATGGGCAACATACTTCAGCAGATATTGCAAGAACAAAAACCAGTTAAAAATTATGGGCCTCATTTACAATATTTTGCGGTAGGGCAGTGCCACAATCATTCCTGCTGCACTGCCCTACGTGACAAGAAAAGGGCAGGGATGTGCCATGTCTATTAGATACGGTGCATTCCTGTCCTTTTTCCCTGCACTGGTGCTCAATTGTCTGCCATGCACAAAATCAAGCACCATTGCACCATGCCGCAAGGATGTCTGCGTTGAAGGGATGATTGTTTTTGTGCAGCAAGGGACACCTTCCTGCATAAAAACAATCAATGGAAGTGATTTCCGCTATATGTGCTTCTGAATGCAGCACATATAAAAAAAGGTTAAAAAAAGGAAAAATGATGTTTTTTCTCCTCATAGCGCCTCCACTACGTCTCCCCTTGGGAGGCATAGGCTTTTGATGCATTCCCAGATTTACAACTTGTTGGAAATCTGGGAATGTGTCAAATGCCATGGGTGTTATGTGGGAACACCCACATGGCACACCTCCCCATCATAGTGTGACTTGCGCTGCTTTGCCTCACTCCATATCTACAAGGCCCTGAAAAGCCACGAAGGTTAGCTTAACGTGGCCTTGTAGATATGACTAAGCCCTGTGCGCCACCGGAACATCACAAAAAGTGATGTTCCAGCAGAGCCCCTAAAACTCTGGGTTAATCTAAGTAAATATCAGTTGTCTTATCCCTCCACCATCAGAAATACCTGCGGGCTTCAGCATTGTACTCTGTCATTTGCTTGAGCAATCACAACCAAAATTAAGTTCACCTGCTGAAGATAAAGTGAAACGCTTTTAAAATCCTGCATATAACTCACTGCCCTTAAGCTCTCTCAAAACTATTTTGTCAACTTCCTGTACTGCAGTAAGTTCTGGTACAGTGTTACTATTCAGTGGTGGCTCCTACGCGTATTCGGATGAGCCTTGCCCCACTGCTCAATAGGAAATATAAAATGATAATAAAGTATTGTTATTATCATTTTAGTTTTCCAATTATAACCAGTGGTTCTCGGGATGGGTGGGGCTGGCCAGGGCAGGGGTAGGAGTGGTTTGCTCTCCTTAAGTGCGCAAGACTGCTTGGCCTGCGCTCTTGGGCTGGCCAAACAGTCCTGCGCACTTTGCATCTTCCCCACCAGGCTGCACTGATCAGCCTGGTGAGGAACATGCCCAGCCTCCCATTCCCCATCTGAGCACCGAACCACAGTGATCAGACCAATCACAATGCTGCATTACAGCGTTGTGATTGGCTCAATTGAGCCAGTGAGCCTGGGTGCTTCCTGTTGCTGGGACCTGAGACAGGAAGAAGACTACGGAGGGAAGGCGAGGTGATTTCTTTTTTCGTCAATCCGCCCCCACCACCCGGGTCTGGTAGCAGCTGCTACTGTTACTATTGATGGCCATCCAGGCTTGACCACTCATATGCATATTGTGCTCGATCGTCTCATCCTGCTTGAATATTGGTGTTAATTTTTTTATCTATCTCCTGACATCAAATCCAGATGGATGAAAGCCTGACTTAACTTCACCTGGATTCAAACCCTTTTAATATAGGTTATGGACAGATCTATGAAGTTGACACATTAAGCTATAAATTATCTTATATACTTAATTGTGCAAAATGGGTGAGAGGTGGAAATTGGCATTTGTTTCTTGGCTAGAAAGGTAGTCATCTGACTGAAATGCGGATGCACTAATGTGCCTTTCTGGAATCTTCATGTCACTAACTGGCTTGGCACTTCGCTGGATCAGCTCAGCATTTCATGGTCATGGTCATGGTCATGGTCATTATGTCTTTATTTCGAAATAAAATTCATAAAAGACAACATACAGTACATGAAATATTATTAAGAACAACATTCATGAGCACCCCCCCATTATTAAAAAAATTTTTTTTTAAACATTCAATGTTTTTTCAGAAAACAGGACCTTATACATTATCATTTTAAAAAGTGTTCAAGTTCCTAATACGAATCAACCAGGCCCCTCCCAGAAACTTGGCCACACAAACCACAACGTACTCAGATCTAAAATTTCGAAACTTCCGTAGGGCTTCAAGGTGGCCCCTACAATCCAATCTTCTACATAAGGGTTTCAGCCATTTTAGGCGTGGGGCTCGATAAGCTGGACATCCGAAAAACAGATGACCAATACTTTCCACATGATCCGGGCAACAGGGACATTTGTTGTTTGCATGTCCCGCCCACTTTACAATGAAGGAATTGATAGGAAGTGTCCCGACTCGGAATTGGTGATACAATTTCCGGTCGAGGGTTTTACATATCAAGTCCCAATATGGCTCTAAAAAAGGTGTCAATTTGTGGGTTAAAAAAAGCCCGGTGATATTGGTATCTGAAGATTGGGTGACTACATTAGAATTAACAGATGCCCAGAATTGATCTTTGAAATCTTGTCGGGAGGGGAAAATGGAACCCCCCCGGATTAGACCACAGCTCCGGAAGACCCATTGTAAACAGGATATGTTTGACTTCCCTAAGCCAGGGGATTCTATAAGCACCCCACAACGATTTAACCTCCTCCAATTCATTGGCAAAAAGGCTAAGCTCCGGAGTCGTCCAAAGCCGTCGCCATAGTGCCACCAGGCGAAACCGCGCCATCTCATTTAGAGGTTTACAACCTAAGTCTAACAGCAAAGGTTTGGTGGGTGTAGACTGGGGAAGCCCTACCAGATTTCGCATAAACTTATTCTGGGCTGTGACCAAGGTAGACAGATCCTTATAACCCCAAATGTCAGCACCATACAGGTAGCTGTATTGATCTTAGCCTTGTATATCTTTAAAACAGGGGCAATGCGTTTGGTCAGGGATTTCTTCTGTTCCTGCAATAGACAACCTGTGAGACGAACAAATTTAAGGTTTAATGCCTCAATCTGGGGTTTCCAACTTAGTTGGTAATCCAAGGTCACACCTAGATAAGTCATTGCCTTCACCTGTTCGATAAAAGCACCATTCAAACTAACAGAACATGAAATCGGTTTTTTTTTGCTGAAAACCATAAATTTGGTTTTGTCTACGTTGATCTGTAGATCATTTACCCTGCAAAACTCTGCAAACCTATTCAGGGCTGTTTGCAACCCGCTACGGGTTTTTGAGAGAAGCAGGGTATCGTCAGCAAAAATTAACATCGGGTACTTAGACCCACCCAAAGATGGTGCATCTGTCTGAGAATCAGTAAAAAAATTGACAACCTGGTTAATGAAGAGGAGGAACAAGGTGGGGGCCAGCACGCATCCCTGGCGCACCCCACGTTTTACCGGGAAGCTGTCGGTCACCTGGCCCTGCTTACCCCACCTCACTCGAGCAAAGGTGTCCTCATGTAATCTCATGACTATTTTCAGAAGATCGTCGGGTAAGCCCATATGTCTCAATGAATCCCATAATTTTGCTCTAGGGACCAAATCAAAAGCCGACTTAAGGTCAACAAATGCGGCATAAATAACCCCTCCACCTAAGAAAACCACCTTCCAATAGAGCATAGTGAGTCTGAACACCTGGTCTATAGTACTTGTGCCCAGTCTAAACCCAGCTTGCATGGGGGATAATATATTTTCCTGCTCTATCCAGCCCTGTATTCTTACAAGAACCATTCTGGAGACTATTTTTTGGAGTGAGTCTATCAGACTTATGGGGCGATAATTACTTGGCGATGAGCGATCGCCTTTTTTAAAGATTGGCAAGATCTCTGCCCCTTTCCAGGATTGGGGGATCCTGGCCCCAGATGCAATTGCATTGGCCAGCATGGTAATATACGGGACCCATACATCGAGGTTAGATTTGAATAGGTCTGCTGGGATTGCATCCAATCCCGGTGCTTTCCCTGGCTGAACAGAACCAAGGGCGTGCTCCGTATCAATAAATGAAAAGGTAGGTACAGCCCCAACATTATGGAGGATTATATCCGATGCGGGATTGTTTAGTGTGTCAGGGACTGCACTTGAGTCTTCAAATTGGGCGGTAAAAAACCCACCCAGTCCAATGCAGAGACATAGTTAACAGGTGTTTGGGAATCCGGGTCCCTTCCCCACTTGACTGTCTCCCAAAACTTCATTTGATTAGATGATTTACAAGCCAAGAGTAGTTCTGACCAATAAATGTCTTCCCATTCCCTCTTAGCTGTCCATAATACCTGTTTGTAAATTAGCCTAGCATTCTTGATGTCATTAGAGATCCTCGATTTAACTGCAGCTAATAACTTACCATGCGCTTCCCTACAATTCTTATTGTACCACCTTTTACGAACATTAACTTTATTAGGCCTCAGTGGCTTTGTGAGCAGATTTTTTAGTTCCGTGAAGCACTTCTCATGTAGATTAATAATTGGAGAATCGACCTCACTAGAAGGAGGTAGATCCAGCATTTTAACCATAGTTCTTGAAACCACCTCCTCTATTTCTATAATGAGCAGAGGCTCTGCTATGACCCTAGGCCATTTTACCCGTCTTCTATCATTACACAGAATGATATCAGACGTCTGGCAGGTTGTAACACCGGGTCCATCACTCGGACCGGGTACCGTAAGGCCCAAGGAGAGGGGATTATGATCACTCTCTGGCCTTATCTCTACCTCCATATTTATCACAAGTGACCAAAAATCGACTTTGACTAATATATAATCGATACGACTCCTACTGATTCCGTTGTCGAAGGTTGGTTGGCCTACTTGTCTGAGGGTGTGCGGCCATTAACTGCCCGCAGCACCCACTCCATACAAAATCCTAACCAATGAAGGGCCGCCTCGGTTCCCCTAACACCCCTGCCTATAGTTAGTGGAGGGATATTCCAAACAATGTCCTCATCTGCTCCCACATCCTCAGCTAGGCTAAGGATGGGTTGAAATGAGCAGTTCAAGTCCCCTGCCACTAGGAAAAAACAATCTCGGCTTAATTTCCTCAAAAGGAAGTCTAAATCATTCAAAACCGATTGCTTACGGCCACCTTGACTACCTCGGGCGTAAATATTAATTAAAACTATACTCTCGTTAGAACCCTTCCTGAGGTTAATACATAGGAGATCAGCGTTATCTACCATGATTTCAGAGGATTGATACCCCAAGGAATCTCTAATCCACACTACCAGACCTCTGGAAGCTCTTCCCTTAGGGCCCTGAATGGCAGGCTTATAATGATTCAAATACCCCGCTCTAAATAAGGGGACAGTTGCCCAGCTTTCTTGGAAAACGGCAATGTCATAGGTGTCGATGAAGTCTGCCCAGTCGTCATTATTCAAACGACCCCTTAACCCTGCTATATTCCATGAAATTACTTTAAGCGTTCCCGCTTGACTACAGGTAGGAATAACCTCTGATAAGCTGACATCATTCACCCTTGTCTCTTCAGGCCCAATTACAAGAGTTAGGTCCGAACGCGATCTTCCAATAGAAGCAGCACTATCAATGCCTACTTCTAGCGGGCTCAGAGCAGAACCAATAGGAATTAAAGTAGGTTCAGGATAGTGTGTTGAATCGTTTACCCCCCGAAGTCAATCGACCTCGTCCAAGCATCCGAACATGTTAGAGGTTGGAGCCCCTTCCCACCAACCATTTTAGCCTTGCCAACCTACCCTACGCCCACCTCACATAGTATTTTGGACTGTTGACCAGTTCCCCTCTATATTTACATTGTGCTGTGGGGGGTAGAAAAAAGTCAGTGGCCTAACAACAATAGAAGAATTGTCGCCTCCTGCATCCCATGAGCATAGATGTTGTGCTGTACATGCATTTGCAAAGGTGACGACAATACAGTCACCTGGGATGGACTTTGGAGTAGGACCAACCCAAGGAACCCTACGTACCATTAGAATATTGCTTCGTAAGTGACCAGGTAACTGTCTATTAGCGTTAAGCCAATGAATAACCTTATTTTTCAATGACCAATGATTCTCTTGGGGTTGTGGTTCCAAAACAGGAACACCAGCTAACACTACAACATATGGCCTAGCATCAGGTGGTAGATCTATAAACCCCCCCCGAAAGTTATGTATATTTCCATTTCTAGGTCCCTGGAAGTGTGTACGTGGGTTTGCTGTCTTGATAGTTTGTTGACCTGCGACCCGTAACCCAGATTTTGTAGGTAGTGTGCCTTGTGCAGGGCGATGGATTGGGGCAGTAGTTTGTGGGGTGGAAACTATAGGGTTACAATCCTTTGTGCGGGGTTTAGGTATGGGTTTAGGAATAGGGGCGAGCTGGACAGGTGTGGCTGCAACTGGGGCCTGTGTAGTGCTCTCATCGCCCTGTAAGATGTATGGTTCCATTTGTTTTAGACTAAGACTAGCTAAGGTAACAATTGTCTTGTCCATTTCTAACAGGTTATTTTCAATACGTGAGAGTCTGAGTTCCAAGGGGGATAAAAGCTTTTTCAATGTCTCCCATACAATTGTAAGGAAATTTTCATCACCCCCCTGATGCTCACCAGGCTCACCTAGCGAACCCTCTATAGCCCCCTCAGCTAGATCTAGAAAGGTGTCCCCCTCGGTTGGATCTAATTCAACACTGTCTATACTGGCAACAGTATCCTCGCCCTTCGCACTGGTGCTTGCTTGGGGAACCTCAATACCTACCCTATTTAAACCTGGGTGTCGACGGTTATTAAAAAAATGTGCTCTAGCAATTTTAGCCTTTTTACGGGCATAAGCTAATCTCGCAAGACGTTTCCTTTTGTGTATAACATCTCTTTTATTAACACTTACAAGAGGTTTGGGCATCTCAAATTTTTTGGGGATACCTACGACCACTCCAGGGGTATTTGACATCAAAATCTGGGTGGGCTTAGGAGGTACCAGTACTGAGATAATATGCTGCTCGAGGGGTGGAGTTGATGGGAGATGGTGAATATCCGCATTAATTATCAATGGGCGGGGACCAGACGGACGCTCGGGCGTTTTTGCAGAGGCAATATTACCTAAAGATGATTTTTTAGAAAGGACTGGGTCCTGGGATAATCTACGTGCTGCTTCTAGCTCTAGAGATACTCTATGTTGCATTTTACTAATTTCAAAGTCAATAGCGGTGTTAGTCTTAATAATAAAGTCATCTAGGGTCCCATTGGGCTTTTGCCCTCCCTTAGCAGTTCTACTACGACTACTCCTTGTGCACATGATGTCCCGTTAGGCAATAATAAGTTATACAATATAATAAAGCAACAAGGGGGGTAGCCCAGTCCAGACCTCTCAGTCCTCGAACGGCCTCAAACGGCCCACTCTTAGCCCGGTCTTCGCCCCGAGCTGCGTCCCGCGCTGCGGGAGGATAGGGCTTTAATATAGAGGAACGTTAAGGGCGGTGGGCGGGACAACAGGGAGAGCGGACCGGAAGCTGACAATCGGTCACGCAGGGACTCCTGGGAAATGGAGTCCCTGCAACGCTCGCAGCCCCGCTGTCTGCCTCAGCCCAGTTCAACACTCCTCAGGTCCTTTGGAAACGGACGTGCAGCCCCTCACGCCACAGGCGATACGGACCCGCGAAGCGGGTGCGGCGAGGTCCGAGGCTGTGAAAGGCGAACTCTCCTCCTGGTGGTGACTCCAACAAGTAAGAAGTAAAGTGGCAAGTGCTCCCGCGATGAAAGGCAGAGTAGGGATTTAAAAAGCCTCCAATGAGCGGTGGGCGGGACAACAGGGAGAGCGGACCGGAAGCTGACAATTGGTCACGCAGGGACTCCTGGGAAATGGAGTCCCTGCAACGCTCGAAGCCCCGCTGTCTGCCTCAGCCCAGTTCAACACTCCTCAGGTCCTTTGGAAACGGACGTGCAGCCCCTCACGCCACAGGCGATGCGGCACCCGCGAAGCGGGTGCGGCGAGGTCCGAGGCTGTGAAAGGCGAACTCTCCTCCTGGTGGTGACTCCAACAAGTAAGAAGTAAAGTGGCAAGTGCTCCCGCGATGAAAGGCAGAGTAGGGATTTAAAAAGCCTCCAATGGGCGGTGGGCGGGACAACAGGGAGAGCGGACCGGAAGCTGCCAATCGGTCACGCAGGGACTCCTGGGAAATGGAGTCCCTGCAACGCTCGCAGCCCCGCTGTCTGCCTCAGCCCAGTTCAACACTCCTCAGGTCCTTTGTAAACGGACGTGCAGCCCCTCACGCCACAGGCGATGCGGCACCCGCGAAGCGGGTGCGGCGAGGTCCGAGGCTGTGAAAGGCGAACTCTCCTCCTGGTGGTGACTCCAACAAGTAAGAAGTAAAGTGGCAAGTGCTCCCGGTGTCAAATATGGTGCAATTCTCAGTTTTTTCCCAGGAGCTCACATGCAGGAATCAGCCCAGGAGCTCTTGCTCACATTGACGCAAAAGAAACAATATTGCTGTGGGCGAGGATGCATTCACGTCTAGCTCCTCCAGACCCCAAGTCCGCTGGGAAATGTCACCGGTTGATCAAAGATTCACCGGTTAACAAGTGTACAACTCCCGAATTGTGAAACACTCGTGTCCATCTGCCAAATCCAACAGTCTCAGCTTCTCTTCAGCTCAGCATTTCATTCTTCTATGACAACCAAAATAAGAACTTTTGCGTTGGCGAGAAATATCTCTCACTGCGTTACCACTGCAACCTTTAAAACCCTGTGCCTTGAAGCCCCATGTTTCTGGATCTGATGCTCATAATGCAAACCATGAACGCAAAACCAACAAAACAGCTTTTCTGGATAAAATATAATGAAAACCGTCAATGCAGTCAATAGTGATACAATCCAAGCAGCCTTTGAACCAAATGCATGTATGTCATTACACTAAATAAACGCTTATATAGCTCACTAACTTTGTTGCATTTAATAGCTTGTGTTTATTGCCAACTGACTGAAACAGTTGTATAAGCCTTAGAACAAGGACAGTTTAAGTGAAAACCTGCAAGGATCCAAGACACTAGGATTGTGAAAATCGAGGAGACAGATTCAGAGACTCGGGTCTGACCTTTGCCAACTATTAAAGCGATAGATTACTGATGAAGACAATAATCCTTGCAGATTGAGACTGCTGGATAGTAAAGACACGTCTTTCTGTCATTCTCACACTTACTTATATATCTATGAGCAACTTCATCGTCCTGATGATGGTCCTATGGATCTGTTAGACCAACGGGGGACCGAAACGTCGACACCCAGCACCGTTTAGCTTAATTTTCTATTGTTGAGATTATGTACTTGATGAAATGTTATGGTTGATTTTCATCTGATATGGTATTTCAGTTGTCCATTACTCCAGCAGAAGGTGTTTTTACTCTACTGTAAATAAGTGTACAATTTCCAGTATTGTGTTGGTTGCCAAATTTCAAAAAGATACAAGAAAAAGAAGAATATGTGAAAATGCAAATAAATATGAAGTTTTGACATACTGAGGTATATGTATATGTTTATATATACTTTTTTCCTGCAGGTTAATTATTGATCACTTATGTGGCATAATTTTGAATAATAAGGAAGTTAAAATAGTTCCTCAAGAGCCAATTGGATTTTGTTATAGGATCCAAAAGAGGCAATTTGGACTCTGACTCAGAAAGTAGCACGATTTGGGCAGAGAATACACCATTCTACCATTTTCACTTAAATAGAGTGTAATGGGTAGTGACAGATCTTGCTACTGTCATCTACAGCTGTGTGTCGGCAAATGTCATTGTATTCAATACTACAGAGAGCCAATTTATGTTCCAGATTGGATGGCTTTCATGTCAGTCTCATTTGCCTTGCTCAAGTTTGTTTCTTTCCTCCCTTTCTGTGTTTGAGCCATATGTAGGAGCTTTTTAGGTCGAGTCTGGGCTGCGCATGTGCTGCTCTGAAAGGCATGCTGTAATCTAGATTGTGGCTTGAAGCACCTTCCATCTTTTCCATTCATTCCAGTTCTTCATAAATGCCTACTTTTGTTTGGTCAGCATGCTTAATTAGTCCCACCTTATGATGTTTCGGACCCTCCCAGCAAACTGCCCCTGCTACATGTGGTCCTACACTTTATTATATGTACATTCTTTTGTGCATTTTTTTGGGGGTTGTGTATCAGCACAGCGCCAGCTTCGGGGATGCTGCGCTTCCATTTTCAAAGGAGTAAATTTGTATTATAATCAGAGCGACTGCCGCCGCTCTTTATCGCATCAGTAGACGCATTTCATGTAGAGCAAATAGGGGCCGATTCCGATCTCTCTTCCGACTGAATCAGTTTCGGAATCGTTTTCGAACGAATTGGGTTCTGCGAGTCTGACCAAATGATTACGAGGCTTCCCAACATCGATCGTTCAGATTCCCATTGACTTCAATGGGAGCCTGTGTTCCAAACAAGAACATTAGGGTTTAATGGGGAAAAGCATGCACCCTTTGACGGGCACCCCATGCTGCCTCCCACACTGTGCATGGTTGGAAAGCGGGGTCCCATGGAGACCTCAGGGTGAAGAGCTGTACGAATCAGCTCCGAACAACTCGGTCTGTCCGAATCCCGTTCTGAACCAATTCGGATAGCCCGAATGATTTCCTTATATCGTAATTGGTCGTTCAGAAAGGTGTCCGATTCGAACGGAAACATTAGTTCCATATCAGATTTACTGAATCTGAATCCCTTTCTGAGCTTTCCAGACACATTGAAATCAACCCCATAGTCTTTAAAGGGCATCTTTTGCATGTGCGGAATCCAACCTGGCCAGTTACGCTTCTGAATGCGATGCAAATCGCTATCATTTCTGTAAATTCTGCAGAAGTCTCGGGGTGGCTCGTGTGCTGTTTTCCATCGGTCTGAGATGAATGGCCGCACCCATCCCTTGCTGTTCGGTGTCATTTTCTGCTTTGTGGCTGCTGGCGGATTTAAGCGTCCTGGTGGTTCATTCATGAAAGTGTGTACTAAATTCTGCTCCTCTTGTGATGGCCAAATTATAAACATTTGCAATGGGCAGGGTCTAAACAGCCACCAAGCAGGGGATGGTAATAATCTCTATATTTTTTACCTTATTTTGTATTTCAGTGATAAACATTCACGGCCACCAGCGTTTCATCTTTTTCACGGCTCCTTTTTGTTTGCCTCTGCTCGTGTTAAAGTTTTGTTCACTTGTTCTTCATTGACCTTTAGCTAAGAATCTCCTTTTCACCACTCCCAATGAGTTAACACAACTGGAGCTACCACGCCCTCTCACTTCCCCAGCAAGCCTTTATGATGTTCACGCATTTGTGATGTATGTGTTTTTAAAATATATATATATTTAACAGCACAACCTCCACCATAAGGTATCAGAGCGTGTTACACAAACACCAGTTGCATATTTACCCACAGAGTGCGTTGAGCCTCCCGCACATACACAAAGCGTTCTCCCTTCGAGGTCAGCATTTAAAGTGGCTGGTACTCCTTTGGAAGGCACAATTAATATGCTTTCCAAAACAGTGCCAGACATCTTGTTTTCAAATGCTGTAGCGCCGTGTAATAGTGTAGCGTGTTGGGTTTGTGCACCACAAGTATGCTTCTGGGGGGGGGGGGGGAGACTCGCATATCCTATACTTTGGCAGCACCTACTTTAAATCACTGTCAGCGGTGCTTTCAATTGCCCCTGCAAGAGGGCGTCGGACCTTCCCTTCAAGTGTTCACTTGACACTTTCTTGGGTTTCAGAATGGAGGCCTTGGAAGGGACTTGTTGTCATAGGAGTTCGGAATAATGTGATTTGGAAGTGACTGTACGTGCACGCATACACAACACCAACCCAACTCACTGCCATGCATGATGTGCGCAGATTGGGCACTTAATGCAGGTGAGTCCTTCCGCTGCTGCATAAAGGCATGTCCAATTGGCTTTAGGTGTTACTGGAAAATCAGGGGCCAGAATTTTTGCCTGTGCACCATAGTCATCATTGTCATTGTGCAAGCTTCCCTCAGACAGAACACGCAGTAGCTTGCATGCATTCTCCCACACATCGCTTTGGATAGCATCAACAGCAACTGCGCAAGTTGCCCTCGTACACAGGGCTCGAGTTGGGGGACCACGCGGGTGGATGGCGTCCCCTCACTTATTTTACAGGGCGGACGCCGTCCCCCCTGCTCAAAAGCTGGACCATCTAAGATGGCGAGTTACTTGCCCGCACGGCGCCCCTAACTTACTAAAATACTTTCCCGTCCATCTCAGTGTAGCGTGCGAATGCGCTACCTATCAAAGTTATGCGGCTGCCCTCTGCAGTGTCCATGACTGGGAGGCCGAGACGGATAATTTGCTATTAGCATCGAGCACAAGGGGCTTCAGCCACCCCCTCCTCCCCCTTCGTGTGTGTCAGCCGGGGATGAGACATCCCCACCCGAGTACTTCGCAGGTCTTTAAAAGACCATTTGCTTGTGAATGAGGCTTTGTTGTTATTACCCCTTCTCAGAGCACCTGCAGCTCCAGCCTGGCCTGTGACAGCTAACCACCGACTACCTCGCCTCATTCGATCGCCTCCATTTTCAAGGAATGTGGGAATAAAGTTTACACTGTGAGTCAGCTTTCGTCTTCACCTGTGATGCGGTGTATAGGTCATCGCTTGGTCATCTTTGAAAGCAGTGGGATGAAATACTTGTCACAAATCTAGCGAAGTGAGGGAGCATGTCTGATGACTTCTAAGGATGGTTGAGGAGGGCTGTATGTGAGAGGGGATGTTCTCTCCATCCATTCCTGGCTCGAACATTTTGATGAAATGGGCTAAAATTGTACATTTTAGAACATCATTTTCAATTAAATTTGTTCAAAAGCTCTGCCGGGGCACTCCTTACATATTCAAGTACTTCCATGGTGTGCCAAGCAGCATCTACGGGGTGAGCGAGGGGAGGCAATGACCCTGATGGTGCAAGCCACCTTTCATGATGTCACTTCCTGTTGTGATGTCACTTCCGGTGACAGCGTCCCCCAACTTCATTTTTTAGGTCTCGCCTATTATATCCCGCATGGATAAATCGGAGAGATTTATAGTAAGCGGTTCAAAAAGTCTACCAAACTGCGGATTGAGTACAGTTCATGTGAGCTATGCGCGTGCACACAGCCAGCGATGAGACACACCACCATTGGTCTGTGCCTCGGCATCAGACTTCAAAGACTGCCGCTCCCCTGCCCCCACGTGCATATTGCACACCACCATTTGTCTGAGCCTTGGCATCAGACTTCAAAGAAATGCGCTCCCGCTCCCCTGCCCCCCCACCACAGTAATGCCGAGAGCTTGTTTTTTTTGCATTCCTTTCGCGGGGAAGCCGTGTTTTGTTTGACGTTCTCTGCACCTTTCTCGTTTTTTTTTCTGGACGAAAGTGAAAGCCTACCGTGCTTGTTTACAGTAGCCTTGCTCCTCAAATGCTGTTGCTGTGTTGCCACCTCTCTAGGGAGACTCAGCTTGAAAACACTCGACTTGCTAGCTGCAATGCTACAACCGCTATGCTTTGCGTCTAGACACGTTGATCCCTGGCAGACTGTGCTGACTCTGCCCCTCCTGATTCTGAAACTGACCAACGCAGTCACCACGCATTCTCTTCTCTCTGTCTTAAGATGTATGTCCTGCCACCATTTACTTCTGACCCTCACCCTCACACCTCCTCACCCTCCAACACCCTCACACCCTCTCACCCTCACACACCCTCACACACCCTCACACACTCTCACACACTCACCCTCACACCCGCTCACCCTCACAACCCTCACACCCTCACTCACCCTCACTCACACCCCCACATACCCTAACCCTCACACCCCCTCACCCTCACCCCCTCACCCTCACACACCTCCTCACCCTCACACCGTCACTCTCACACCCCATCACCCTCACACCACCTCATCCTCACCCTCACACATCCTCAACCTCACACACCCTCACACACCCTCACCCTCACTCACCGTCTCACCCAACCTCTCACCCTCACAGACCCTCTCACTCTCACACACCCTCTCACCCTCACAACCCCTCACATCCCCTCACCCTCACATCCCCTCACCCTCCCTCACACCCTCACCCTCACACCTCCTCACCCTCACACCCCCTCACCCTCACTCACCCTCTCACCCACCCTCTCACCCTCATACACCCTCTCTCGCACACCCTTTCACCCTCACACACCCTCTCACCCACCATCACCCACCCTCACCCTCACACACCCTCACCCTGCCACACCCCTCACCTTCACACCCTCACCCTCACACACCCTCACTCTCACACCCCCTCCCCCTTGCACCCCCTCACACCCCCCACACACCCTCACACACCCTCATCCTCACACACCCTCACTCACCCTCACACACCCTCTCACCCTCACACACCCTCTCACCCTCACACACCCTAACCCTCACACACCCTCACTCACCCTCTCACCCTCACACACCCTCTCACCCTCACACACCCTTTCACCCTCAAACACCCTCTCACCCTCACACATCCTCACCTACATACCCCTTCACCCTCACACCCCCTCACCCTGACCCCCCTTACACCCCCTCATCCTCACACCCTCAACCTCACACCCCCTCACTCACCCTCTCACCCTCACACACCCTCTCACCCTCACACACCCTCTCACCCTCACACCCCCTCACCCCCACACCCCCTCACCCTCACACCCCCACACCCCCACTCACCCTCACACACCCTCTCACCCACACACCCTCGCAAACCCTCTCACCCTCACACCCCTTCACCCTCACACCCCCTCACCCTCACACCCTATCGCCCTCACACCCCCTCATCCTCACACCCCCTCACACTCACACACCCTCTCACCCTCACACACCATCTCACCCTCACACACCCTCTCACCCTCACAACCCTCACCCTAACACCCCCTCACCCTCACACACCCTCAGCCTCACACCCTCACCCTCACACTCCCTCACCCTCACACCCCTTCACACCATCACCCTCACACACACCCTCACACACCCTCTCACCTTCACATACCCTGACCCTCACCCCCCTCATCCTCACACCCCCTCACCCCCTTCACCCCCTCACCCTCACACACCCTCAATCCTGTCACCCTCACCTTCCCTCACCCTCACACACCCTCACACACCCTGACACCCTCACCCCTACCCTCACAACCCTCTCACCCTCACTCACACCCCCACACACCCTTACCCTCACACCCCCTCACCCTCACACCCCCTCACCCTCACCCCCTCACACACCTCCTCACCCTCGCACCCCCTCACTCTCACACCCCATCACCCTCACACCACCTCATCCTCACCCTCACACACCCTCAACCTCACACACCGTCACACACCATCACCCTCACTCACCCTCTCACCCTCACACAACCTCTCACCTTCCCAGACCCTCTCACCCTCACACACCCTATCTCACCTCACCCTCACAACCCCTCACCCTCACATCCCCTCAGCCTCACATCCCCTCACCCTCAGCCTCACAGCCTCACCCTCACACCCCTCACCCTCACACACCCTCTCACCCTCACACACCCTCACCCTCACCCCCCTCACCCTCACACCCCCTCACCCTCACCCCCTCACCCTCACACACCCTCAATCCTGTCACCCTCACCTTCCTTCACCCTCCTACACCCTCACACTCCCTCACCCTCACACCCCCTCACCCTCATACCACCACACCCTTGCACCCCTTACCCTCACACACCCCCTCACCCTCACACCCCCTCACCCTCAGTCACCCTCACCCTCACACCCCCTCACCCTCACATCCTCACACACCCTCACACCCCCTCACCCTCACACCCCTCACCCTCACATACCCTCACACCCCCTCACCCTCACATCCTCACACCCCCTCACACCCCCTCACCCTCACACCCCTCACCCTCACATACCCTCACACCCCCTCACCCTCAGTCACCCTCACCCTCACACCCCCTCACCCTCACATCCTCACACACCCTCACACCCCCTCACCCTCACACCCCTCACCCTCACACACCCTCACACACCCTCACACACCCTCACCCTCACACATCTTCACACACCCTCACTCACCCTCACACCCCTTCACCCTCTCACCCTCTCACCCTCACCCACCCTCACACATCCTCACACACCCTCACACCCCCTTACCCTCACACCCCCTCACCCCCCTCCCACCCTCTCACCCTCACACACCCTCACTCACCCTCACACCCTCACCCTCACACACCCTCACACCCCCTCACCCTCACACACCCTCACCCTCACACACCCTCACTCACTCACACACCCTTCCCCTCACCCCCCCTCACACCCTCTCACCCTCACACACCCTCACCCTCACACACCCTCAACATCACACCCCCTCACCCTCACACCCCCTCACCCTCACACCCCCTCACTCCCCCTCACACACACTCACATACCCTCACCGGCATAGCATAACAAAACATAGCATAGCATAACAAAACAAAGCATAGGATAGCAAAACAAAACATAGCATAACAAAACAAAACATAGCATAACAGTAGTAGTAGAAACAAGCTTTATTTCGATATATTAGACATATCTTAAAAAGCATTACAATACAATAAAAAAACATTAAAATCTCATTACATTAGTAAAAACATTTAGTTTCTTATTTAAAAGCATACAAATTGAACATTAGCACAGGTAGGAAGGGTATTTGTGGCAGACTCAGTAGCCTGGAGGATCTAACCCGCCAAGCCCAACCAAGAAATTTGGCCAGGCAACAAGCAAACAGAGGGCAGGGGTCTGATCTTAAAATTCGTAGGGCCTCCAGGTGAGATCTGGTACCAAGGCTCCTGCAGAGTGGCTTCAACCAAATGCGGCGCGGGACTGTATAAGCTGGACACTCAAACAGTAAGTGAGGAACTGACTCGGGCCTATTTACACAGAAGGGGCAATATGGTGTCGTTTGCGCCGGTACCTTCCAGCTAGCAGTTAATTTCCCCACTGGCAATACGCCCACCCTGAACTTAAAATATAGTGCCCTATCCCAAGATTTGGAAAAGTATGGTTCACAAAAGGGGACCTCCTTGACCATCAGAAATTCTACAGTAGTTCTACACAATTTGGAGTTACAATTTCTGCCATCTATCACCCATGACCAATATAACTTCTTTAGAGTCAGCTTAGGCGGGGCAGTTCTATTAGCCCAGGCATCCTCAAGGCCCAGGTCAAGAAGAAGGCACTTAACTTCTTTTAACCAACGGACCTTGTGCCAACCAGATGTTGAAAGGAGTTCCCTTAAGCCTTCAGCGTAACTAGACAGTTCTGGTACCCTCCAAATTCGTGCCCATAAGAGTAGGGGGCGCAACCTTGCCTGATCACTTATTGGGCGAGTACCCGCGTCTAAGAGAAGTGGAAGAGATGGTGTACTATGCGGTAAGCCCATAAGTTCTTTGTGGAATTTATTTTCTGAACGGGTCAAAAAGTCTACTTTCTGTACACCCCATAATTCAGACCCGTACAAAGCTGCACTCACCCCCCTTGCCCTATAGATGTCCAATACAGGACCAATGGGTTTAAGTGGGGAAGCACGTTGTTCCTTCAAAAGTGCCCCTACCACCCTCTTGTGAGTTAACAATATCTTTTGATGGTGAGATTTCCAGCTCATGGAATCACATAGGCGAATGCCTAGGTAATCGAACTCTTTTACCCTCTCGAGTGGTACGGAGTCCAAGGAAGGTGGAATAACAGTTTTCCTCGGAGGGTTTTAGACCAGGAACTTAGTTTTACCTACATTAATAGCAAGACCCCTAGAATCACAGAAGTTCTTAAAGCTGGTAAGTAGACATTGCAGGCCTACTGGGGTTTTTGAGATCAGGAGGGTGTCATCTGCAAATAGGAGGGTGGGGATTTTCCTACCAGCCAGGGAAGGTGCGTCTGCTGATTGTTTGAGTAGATGCTCCACCACTCCGTTAACATATATAGAAAACAGAGTGGGGGCTAACACACAGCCCTGGCGGACACCCCTATTTACAGGAATACGTGAGGTTTTTTGACCCTGTTCACCCCACCTGATCTGTGCAAAGTTATCCTCGTGCAACTTTATGAGCATATTAAGTAGATATGAGGGGATACCCATTGCGTCAAGGACACACCACAGTTGGTCACGTGGGACCAGGTCAAAGGCAGTCCGTAAATCTATGAATGCAAGATACAGACTGCCCTTGCCCAGTACAACCACTTTCCAGTAGATCATTAATAACCGGAATGTCTGTTCAATGGTCCCCGTGCCGGATCTGAACCCAGCCTGATAATCCGAGAGTATTTGTTTTTCCTCGACCCACTGCAAAACCCTTCCTAGGACTACCTTGCCAGCTACCTTCTGTGTGGAGTCTAACAGACTAATTGGGCGATAGTTAGCGGGGTCGTCCCTGCTCCCTTTTTTAAAAATTGGGACGACCTCCGCGCCCTTCCATGAGTCCGGCAGGCGCCCACCCATCAAGGCAACATTCAGAAGTAGGGCAATGCGTCTACTCCACTCTTCTGGGTTAGCCCGGAGTAGGTCGCCTGGGATACCGTCAGGTCCCGCAGCCTTATTCGGAACCAGGCACTTAATCGCCCCCTCTACTTCCTTGGTAAGGAAGAGATTGGCCTCATTGTGATCGGGACATTCAATATGCGGCAGGTCCGTCGGGGTGACTGGAGGACCCCCAGGTAAGGAGTAGAGCTGGGAAAAGTGGGTAAACCACGCCTCCCCGGTTATATTGCATGTCAATAGGGAATCTGCGGGTTTATCCCTTACTCTCATCAATTCCCAGAACCCCTTCGAGTCTTTCCTGGAGCTAGCCGCCATTACATCATTCCAAAATTGAGTTTCGTGCTCAGCCCTAGCTGTGACTAGTGCCTTTTTGTAACTTTTCCTAGCTAGACTGATGTGTCCAGTAGCCTTGGATTTCACTGCTCTAATGAGTTCTCGTTTTGCGGAGCGACAGGCAAGGGAAAACCAACTCGCGCCGCCCTTAGGAACACCTCTTTTCTTATCCCTTGCGCCTGCTGGATGGACAGTGAACAATTCACCTAGTGCTTTGGTTGTCTCTGTAAAGAGATTCGGGACATCAGGTTTACTGGGACCCGGGGAGTCTAACCGCATCTTCACATTAGACATTATGGATTTTGCTAGTGTCATCTTTCCTTCGTCCGCAGCAACTTTTTCCATTTCCGCCGCCTACCACAGTTCGAGGGGCATACTTTGTGCGTTGATTTCCATATGTGTGAGGGTGAAATTGGGGTCACACCCTTCCAGGGGGGGGGACAAAGTCAAGGCTAGTGGATTATGGTCGCTATCAGTGGTTGACAAGACCTCCATATCTAGCAAATGTGCCTAAAGCCTATAATTCAGGAGTATATAATCGATCCGTGAGGTGTGGCCCACCCATATGTGTGTACCCCTTGGGAGTCAGACTTAGATCTACCATTAGTTGCCCTAAGGCCAAATTCCATGCAGAGGGCGTTAAGATCTATAGCGCTCTGGGTCCATTTTTTGATGGGTGGGAGAGTGAGCGAGGGGATACCTCTCCTTGCATCTTCTTCCCAGATATCTAAGATATCCTCACTAGCAAGTGGTTCAAAGGAACAGTTAAGGTCCCCAGCTAGTAAAACAAGGGAGTCAACATTACAGGATCCGAGTTCCTCCTCAATACCTGTGAGTGGCAGCATAGAAACACCACCCCTTGCCCCCCTTAAATAGATGTTAAAAACTTCTAGCTTTTTCCCCCCATGGCCTTTAATTGATACTCTCTACAGGTCAGGTGACTTTGTGGGCATGTGCCTAATAGTTAGACCCAACGAAATACTAGCCCAGATTAGAAGGCCACCCGACGGGCGGCCTTTGCTGCCAGGTGGTTGTGACGCAGGCACAAAGTAGGTAGTGTAACCCACCCTGTGACGTGGTTCCAAGCACCAGGTTTCCTGCAGAAGGCAAATCCCGAAGGATTCAACAAGAGAGTTCCAATCGGGAATGTCGATGTTACGTGCAAGTCCTGCTACATTCCAGCTAAGAACCCTCAACGCTGGGCTTCCAACAACCCTCGGCCCTAATGTAGAGGCAGACACAAGGGGATCGAGAGCAGGGCTAGGCCTCCTTGCCTCAGGCAGCGACAATAGATTCGCATCATCTTCCCCCGATAGGATTTGTATGTCCTCCACACTTACAATTTTAGTTTCCGGGGAATCGAAATCAATGGCGACATTATTTCTGTTAAGAACAACAACGGTCCCATGCATACAGAATGCTGTAAATTAATAAATATAGACAGAATCAATTCTATATTTGGAGCGACATGTCCAGCCGGACAGAGGTCTTCAAATTTACTCAATACGAAAAGAATTACAACCAGAAGGAATACCTTCAACATTCACCAGTGTGGGGCACAAACCTGTACCCTGACACTCCTAGATTCCACACAGAGAGGAGAAAAAGGAGGGCTTTTGTAAGGCAAAAGTGACGTTTTCTGTTTCAGAAGTTCATATGTACAGAAATATCATAGGGCACCATTTACAGTACATTACATATAAATCAAGTTATGTATAAGGTGCGAGGCAGGTCGACGGCGTTTCGGTCCCACTACTTTAGATCATGGGGACCATCATCAGGACATTAATTAATGCCTTAACGTATATTAAGCCTTTAAATGCCGCGTTCAGAGTCCTAACCGATTTGGGCGGCAGCTGGAGATTACCCGGTTTAGAACGAGGAGCCCATTTATCGGGCTTGATGCTATGTACCGCGTTACAATGATGTAATCGAACGGTGCCAGGGGATTACCGTTTCAGTCGGCAGTATGGTCTGTTTCCTGGCTTCCTTTTGATGGGTGGGAGAGTGAGCGAGGGGATACCTCTCCTTGCATCTTCTTCCCAGATATCTAAGATATCCTCACTAGCAAGTGGTTCAAAGGAACAGTTAAGGTCCCCAGCTAGTAAAACAAGGGAGTCAACATTACAGGATCTGAGTTCCTCCTCAATACCTGTGAGTGGCAGCATAGAAACACCACCCCTTGCCCCCCTTAAATAGATGTTAAAAACTTCTAGCTTTTTCCCCCCATGGCCTTTAATTGATACTCTCTGCAGGTCAGGTGATTTTGTGGGCATGTGCCTAATAGTTAGACCCAACGAAATACTAGCCCAGATTAGAAGGCCACCCGACGGGCGGCCTTTGCTGCCAGGTGGTTGTGACGCAGGCACAAAGTAGGTAGTGTAACCCACCCTGTGACGTGGTTCCAAGCACCAGGTTTCCTGCAGAAGGCAAATCCCGAAGGATTCAACAAGAGAGTTCCAATCGGGAATGTCGATGTTACGTGCAAGTCCTGCTACATTCCAGCTAAGAACCCTCAACGCTGGGCTTCCAACAACCCTCGGCCCTAATGTAGAGGCAGACACAAGGGGATCGAGAGCAGGGATAGGCCTCCTTGCCTCAGGCAGCGACAATAGATTCGCATCATCTTCCCCCGATAGGATTTGTATGTCCTCCACCCTTCAATTTTAGTTTCCGGGGAATCGAAATCAATGGCGACATTATTTCTGTGGCTGATTACAGGAACCGGGGACAATGTTGTTAAAGAGGTCTGGGACAAAGTGCCAGGAGCATGGACCGCCTTATAGGTAAAATTGCTCAGCACCCCCTGCTCGGCTGCAACATCCGAGATTAATTGGCCAAAAGAATGTGTTGCGACTGGGATAAGATCTGGAATACTAGGCGCTGGCCTGTCTAGGTCCGTTTCTGTTCCCATAAATGGACTACTCCCGCTTGAGTTGCTCTCGGGAGGCATAGAGTCAATGAACAGTGGGGGCAGTTTGTCCTTCACATCAGGTGGTAGTCCCAGAGACATGGGGAGTCAGTCTACCTCTTCTAGACAGCCAAACCTATTAAAGGTTGGTGCCCCGTACCACCTTCTATTTGGACCTTGCCATCCATCTCTCACCCCTCCACGGGCCGGGTGTCGAACCAATGACCAATCCCCCCCATAGTTTAAGCTAGGACAAGGAGGATAGAAGAATGTTAGTGGCCTAACTACAATGGATGAATTCTCCCCACCCGTGTTCCACGAGCATAAGTGTTGGGCCGTACGTGGGTCCTCAAATGAGACTACAATACAATCACCTGGAATAGTTTTATGTGAGGTACCTATCCAGGGAACTCTACGCACCATTAGAATTTTGCTTCTCAGATGGTTAGGAATCGGTCTATTTACATTCAGCCAATGAATAACCTTGTTTTTGAGGGACCAGTAATTTTCTTGATAATCGTTCCCATTTTCTGGTACACCAGCTAATACCACCACATATGGCCTTACATCTGGGGGAAGATCTATATATCCCCCACGAAAGTTGTCTAAAGTTTGTGGCCCCTGAGGGTTGGTTCGATGAGCCTTAGTATCATTCAACCTTGGAGCAACGCCTTCTGTATGTGGTATAATTGGTTGTTGAAAGGGGTGCATTGGTGACTTAAGTGGGAATTTGGGGGCTTTATGTTCGTAACCCTTCGTACGTGGTTTGGGTATTGGCCTACTAGGGGGCGGTGCTGGTGGGGCAATGGTAGGTGTTAGTGCGATTAAATCAGCTTCTGGAGGGATAGTAATTTTGTTGTCCTGGAAGCTAAGGCTTGCGAGGGTTAAGATACTCTTTTCTACCTCCAGAAGATGGTTTTCTATGCGTGAGAGTCTTAGTTCTAGGGGATTTAGGAGCTTTTTTAGGGTCTCCCAAACTATTTTTAGGAACTCCTCATCTTTTCCCTCTGACTCGCCTAGTTGTGCCCCGTTGTCCTCTTCTACAGTATCTGTCTTAGTAGTGTCCATAATTGAACAATTCACATCTAAGCTAGGGAACTCCTGCACTGGGGCTACGGTCCTTCCTACTTCTCTTTGTACAGGGAGATTTCTATCAGTAGGATAGTGTGCCCTAGCAACTTTGGCCTTCTTCCGTGAATAGGCAGATCTTATATTGCGTTTTCTTTTGTGTACTGTACCCTTAATGTTGGAGCACAGGGAGTTATCATGCACCTCAATAGTGAGTGGAGTATTTTCAATGAGTGTGCCCAAATCTGAATCAGTGACAATCAAGGAAGGGTTCCGGTTAGAATGCGGATGGATAGGACCTAAAGTCAAGATTGTCACAGGTGATGTGGCTGGGGTGTGATGAACATCAACCTGCGTTGTGATGAGTCGTGGATTAGATAGTCGCTCGGGGGTTTTTGCAGTCGCTATATGGCCTAAGGATGATTTTTTGGACATAGCAATATCTTGTGACAATCTTCTAGCTGCGTCTAAATCCAGGGAAACTCGCTGTTGTATTTTGGTGATTTCATTATCTATAGCAGAGTTTGTTCTAGTTATACAATCATCGAGAGTCCCATTCAACATCTTACCACCCTTTGCAGCCCTGCTACGGCTTGCCCATGAACACATGGTTCCTATAAGGCCTTGCTAAACTAGAGTTACAATGAGAAAACAAAGGATAGTACCAGTGGAGCGGGAATAACGAAAGGGGTAGAGCCCAGTCTAGTCTCTCCAGTCCTCGAACGGCCTCAAACGGCCCGCCCTTTGCCCGGGCTTCGCTCCGCGCTTCGTCCGCGCGCGTCCCGCGTACGCGAGCAAAGTGCTGCTTAAGTACTGATGCTGTGTGGGCGTGGCTTGCGGGGAGAGCGGGCCAAGTGACTTGAATTGGCCTCGCAGGGACTCCTGGACACTGGAGTCCCTGCTCTCAAGCTCGCAGCCCCGTTAAGCCTCCGCTGCCCCAAGGAGCAAAGGATGAAGCGGGACCCGCGGAGCGGGTCCGGCGAAGAGTAGGAGCAGAGGGATTCTCCGGCGCTGGTGAGTAGCAAGGGTCCTTTCCCTTACACAGTCTCCTCGCTGTAGTGCAGTTTCCCACCAGGTGAAAGGAGGGGGGCTGGTTTTCACAGCCCCGTGCTGTGTGGGCGTGGCTTGCGGGGAGAGCGGGCCAGGTGACTTGAATTGGCCTCGCAGGGACTCCTGGACACTGGAGTCCCTGCTCTCAAGCTCGCAGCCCTGTTAAGCCTCCACAGCCCCAAGGAGCAAAGGATGAAGCGGGACCCGCGGAGCGGGTCCGGCGAAGAGTAGGAGCAGAGGGATTCTCCGGCGCTGGTGAGTAGCAAGGGTCCTTTCCCTTACACAGTCTCCTCGCTGTATAGCATAGCAAAACACAACAAAGCATAGCTTAGCATAACAAAATACAACAAAACATAGCAAAGCATAACAAAACATAGCATAACAAAACAAAGCATAACATAACATAACAAAGCATACCAAAACAAAACGTAGCATAGTAGAACAAAACATAGCATAACATAACAAAACATAGCATAACATGACATAAAACAAAGCAAAGCATAACAAAACATAGTTAAACACAACAAAACATAGCATTGCATAGCATAGCAAAACACAACAAAACATAACATAGATAACAAAACATAGCATTGCAAAGCATAGCAAAACATAGCATAACAAAACACAACAAAACATAGCATAGCATAACAAAACACAACATAGCATAGCGCCCCTAACTTACTAAGATACTTTCCCGTCCATCTCAGTGTAGCGTGCGAATGCTCACACCCCCTCACCCTCACCCTCACACACCCTCAATCCTGTCACCCTCACCTTCCCTCACCCTCACACACCCTCACACACCCTCACACCCTCACCCCCTACCCTCACAACCCTCTCACCCTCACTCACCCTCACTCACACCCCCACACACCCTCACACCCCCTCACCCTCACCCTCACACACCTTCTCACCCTCACACCCCCTCACTCTCACACCCCATCACCCTCACACCACCTCATCCTCACCCTCACACACCCTCAACCTCACACACCGTCACACACCCTCACCCTCACTCACCCTCTCACCCTCACACAACCTCTCACCTTCACAGACCCTCTCACCCTCTCACACACTATCTCACCTCACCCTCACAACCCTTCACCCTCACATTCCCTCACCCTCATATCCCCTCAGCCTCACACCCTCACCCTCACCCTCACACCCCCTCACTCTCACACCCCTTCACACCCTCACCCTCACACATCCTCACACACCCTCACCCTCACCCCCTCACCCTCACACCCCCTCACCCTCACCCCCTCACCCTCACACACCCTCAATCCTGTCACCCTCACCTTCCCTCACCCTCACACACCCTCACACTCCCTCACCCTCACACCCCCTCACCCTCATACCACCACACCCTCGCACCCCTCACCCTCACACACACCCTCACCCTCATACCCCCTCACCCTCATTCACCCTCACCCTCACACCCCCTCACCCTCACATCCTCACACCCCCTCACCCTCACACCCCCTCACCCTCACATACCCTCACACACCCTCACCCTCACAACCCCTCACCCTCACACCTGCTCACCCTCAAACCCCCTCACCCTCACACACCCTCACCCTCACACATCCTCACACACCCTCACTCACCCTCACACCCCTTCACCCTCTCACCCTCTCACCCTCACACACCCTCACACACCCTCACCCCCCCTTACCCTCACACACCCTCACCCCCTCTCACCCTCACACACCCTCACTCACCCTCACACCCTCACCCTCACACACCCTTACCCTCACACCCCCTCACACCCTCTCACCCTCACACACCCTCACCCTCACACACCCTCAACATCACACCCCCTCACCCTCACACCCCCTCACCCTCACACCCCCTCACTCCCCCTAACACACACTCACACACCCTCACCGGCATAGCATAACAAAACATAGCATAACAAAACAAAGCATAGGATAGCAAAACAAAACATAGCATAACAAAACAAAACATAGCATAGCAAAACACAACAAAGCATAGCTTAGCATAACAAAATACAACAAAACATAGCAAAGCATAACAAAACATAGCATAACAAAACAAAGCATAGCATAACATAACAAAGCATACCAAAACAAAACGTAGCATAGTAGAAAAAAACATAGCATAACATAACAAAACATAGCATAACATGACATAAAACAAAGCATCCTTGTGTAGGGTGGATCTGAACACCCGTAATCAATTGTAAGGGTAAGGTTGTGTATGCTTTGAAAAAATCTTAGCGTGCTTTCTAGAATGAGGGATGTGTGCCTGACTCCCTCCTAATTAACAAGCATTCAAATACAAGCCCAGGGAAGCCCTGGACTGCTAGAAGCACAGCTGCTGGGCATTAAGCCTTTGTAAACTCAATGAGGTTTTAATGTATATACACAGAGTTCAACGTGCACATTTATTTGTCAAAAGATAGCATCTTTTCTCATAAACAATTAGCTTCAAAAATATATTTGCACATGTATCAATGAACATTCGTAATCAATGTTAAACAATAGGCACATGAAAATATTAACAAGTCATATTTTCAATTCCTGTTAATTAGTAATGACCACAACTCAATGATTGTTCTTCAAAAACAATATCCAACATCCCAATGCATTTCGGGTTACGTAATGAACCCTTCTTCAGGGGTGTAATTATATACAATCAAAAGTACAATATTCCATAGGTGAATGGTCTCTCGAAGTGCAGATTCGACAGGATCTAAAAAACAGCAACATACCAATCTGTATTGAGTTCTCTCATATATACAACTGTTCATCACAAAAAACGCTCAGCAGTAACACTGAGGGGAAAGAGCCAAACAGGCAAACCACCAGGAAAAAGCACCCATGTCTCACAGATCGATTAATAAGTGTTGAATGCAAAAAAGCTACTTTATTAAAAAGAATAGCGAGTCAAAGATGCTGCGCTTTCATAAGTGAGGAATAAACCAACATGAGTTATCGTAAGAGAGAGCATGCTAGTGACGTTATCGGCAAGTGAATGAGAGTGGTAGATTATCAACCCTTAAGTGTAAAAACGCTACATAAACGTAAAGAATACATACACTCATTAAACAGCTCCGTGCTCGTCCACTAACTTATCCAGCGTGAATAACCTTGTCTTTACCATACCCTAAATAAAAAGTGAACGGAAACCATTCTCAATTATAGTGCAGTGTGTTACTAATACAGGCTCAAATGTAGTTCCAGTTACTGGCTTACCGCCAACTCCAGACGAGACCACACGCAGTTCAAAAGTGGTAGCCCAGCGACATTCTGTGTATGAAAAGAAAACTCATAGTGAGTTTAAAACTGACGGACTGAAAGCCTTACCGGGTGAAACCGTAATTTTTCAGCTTGTAAACCAACCTTCCGCCTCCAGCAACGGCGTCCCGTGTGAGTCCAATGTTGCGAGTCCGCCCAACAGATCACGTGGTGCGGAACTCGCCAAATGAATACAGCGTTAATAAACACTAAGAGAGGACTTTTGTCACCGAACTAAGTTTATCCTCTCCAATCATGGTGGTTAAAGTGCGCCCAAATAAGCGATATGCAGCTCTAGAGCTGCTGGATAATGAAAGCGTCTGTTTAAAGACTGAGAGTGTACTACTGGTAAAAAATGTATGGATAAAAATAAAGTATACGGAGCTCAATCAGGAAAATAGATTACAGACAAGTAACTCATACATAGGAGAGTGCTCAGATACTCAAACAGACAAACTCAGAAAGAACCTATACAGTACTACCAAAAACACTTGCTGTGTTCCTACACTAAATCAAAAAGTGCAGAATAGAAAAAATGAAGATAGAGGGAAAAGTACTGAGCACAGTTGAGTGATTTATAAAAAGAAACTGGGACAAATAAGTGAGTGAAAGAACTTAGTGTTCCCCCTTACAATCTAGAAAACCTTCACATATATAATTAGAGAAAACACAATAATTCATAATGATCATTTAAACCATTGGGAATAACAGTTCCTAAAAATTGTATCCAGTGTGTTTCCCTTCTGGCTAGAAGTGTATTCAAGTCCAATCCTGGGGAGCGCTCTATGCGTTCTAAGACTGTATACCTAAGCTGGGGAATTGTGTGTTTGGCTTCTACCCAGTGTCTGGCCAATGAGGAGTTTGTGTTGCGATTCCTAATTCGACTTTTGTGCTCTACTATTCGAGTCTTTATTTTTCGACTTGTGCGTCCCACGTAAACTAGTCCACAGGGACACTTGATCGCATATACTACTCCTTCCGTATTGCAGTCTGCATTGTGTCTTAGTTTGATGCTTGCACCCGTTTGCGGGTGCATGAATTGATCACCTGTGATAACGTTACCACATTGTCCACAGTTATAGCATTTCATCATGCCCCTCTCTCTTTGTCTTACAGTACATTTTGGGGATTTCAAGAATTCCCTTAGGTTCTTGGTTCTAGTATGTGCAAAAAGGGGACTGCCATGAAAAACTGTTACAAAATCAGGTTCATTTTCGATAAGTTCCCAGCGATTCCTGATTATTGTCTTGATCTGTGTGGCTTGCGTTGAATTCTTAAGGACAAATACCTCGCGTTGCATGGGTGATTTCTCTTTTGATGTCAAAAGTTCATCACGAGTTTTTCTTGACATAATCTGGGCAGCTTCACTGAGTATTTGATCTGGATAACCACGCTCCTTGTATTGTTGAAGGACTAGAGGCAATAGAATGGCGATTGTTACACTCAGAAATTGATCACGATAAAGCAGTTTTTCTTCTGGAACTACTACATTTTGCACTTTATAACAACTATTTCATGTGGCAGGACAACTTTTTCATTCAGCGTACAGGGACAGCGATGGGTTTTCCAGGAGCACCGTCATACGCAAATACCTACATGGCTCACTTTGAGGATCAATATATACTATCAAATTTGATGTGGAAAAGACATGCAGCAGTTTTCTTGAGGTACATCGATGACATCCTAGTCATTTGGACAGGCACGAGAGAGACACTGGAAGAAAGTATTTGCAAATTGAATGAATTGAACCCCCGGATTCAGTTCACACATAGTATTGAAAAAGAGAAGATCCATTTTCTGGATATTGAAATAAGCAAAACATCAACCGGGTTATCCACGACTGTATACAGGAAGCCAACAGATGTTAATAATGCGTTGCTTTTCACGAGCGCACATCCGTATAGTTTGAAGAAACATCTTCCGATCTCACAGATGATGCGAATCAAGAGGATTACATCAGATGAAGAGCAATGTAAGGAAGAAATTAAAAAACAGATTCAACAATACAGGGAGCGTGGTTATCCAGATCAAATACTCAGTGAAGCTGCCCAGATTATGTCAAGAAAAACTCGTGATGAACTTTTGACATCAAAAGAGAAATCACCCATGCAACGCGAGGTATTTGTCCTTAAGAATTCAACGCAAGCCACACAGATCAAGACAATAATCAGGAATCGCTGGGAACTTATCGAAAATGAACCTGATTTTGTAACAGTTTTTCATGGCAGTCCCCTTTTTGCACATACTAGAACCAAGAACCTAAGGGAATTCTTGAAATCCCCAAAATGTACTGTAAGACAAAGAGAGAGGGGCATGATGAAATGCTATAACTGTGGACAATGTGGTAACGTTATCACAGGTGATCAATTCATGCACCCGCAAACGGGTGCAAGCATCAAACTAAGACACAATGCAGACTGCAATACGGAAGGAGTAGTATATGCGATCAAGTGTCCCTGTGGACTAGTTTACGTGGGACGCACAAGTCGAAAAATAAAGACTCGAATAGTAGAGCACAAAAGTCGAATTAGGAATCGCAACACAAACTCCTCATTGGCCAGACACTGGGTAGAAGCCAAACACACAATTCCCCAGCTTAGGTATACAGTCTTAGAACGCATAGAGCGCTCCCCAGGATTGGACTTGAATACACTTCTAGCCAGAAGGGAAACACACTGGATAAAATTTTTAGGAACTGTTATTCCCAATGGTTTAAATGATCATTATGAATTATTGTGTTTTCTCTAATTATATATGTGAAGGTTTTCTAGATTGTAAGGGGGAACACTGAGTTCTTTCACTCACTTATTTGTCCCAGTTTCTTTTTATAAATCACTCAACTGTGCTCAGTACTTTTCCCTCTATCTTCATTTTTTCTATTCCGCACTTTTTGATTTAGTGTAGGAACACAGCAAGTGTTTTTGGTAGTACTGTATAGGTTCTTTCTGAGTTTGTCTGTTTGAGTATCTGAGCACTCTCCTATGTATGAGTTACTTGTCTGTAATCTATTTTCCTGATTGAGCTCCGTATACTTTATTTTTATCCATACATTTTTTACCAGTAGTACACTCTCAGTCTTTAAACAGACGCTTTCATTATCCAGCAGCTCTAGAGCTGCATATCGCTTATTTGGGTGCACTTTAACCACCATGATTGGAGAGGATAAACTTAGTTCGGTGACAAAAGTCCTCTCTTAGTGTTTATTAACGCTGTATTCATTTGGCGAGTTCCGCACCACGTGATCTGTTGGGCGGACTCGCAACATTGGACTCACACGGGACGCCGTTGCTGGAGGCGGAAGGTTGGTTTACAAGCTGAAAAATTACGGTTTCACCCGGTAAGGCTTTCAGTCCGTCAGTTTTAAACTCACTATGAGTTTTCTTTTCATACACAGAATGTCGCTGGGCTACCACTTTTGAACTGCGTGTGGTCTCGTCTGGAGTTGGCGGTAAGCCAGTAACTGGTACTACATTTGAGCCTGTATTAGTAACACACTGCACTATAATTGAGAATGGTTTCCGTTCACTTTTTATTTAGGGTATGGTAAAGACAAGGTTATTCACGCTGGATAAGTTAGTGGACGAGCACGGAGCTGTTTAATGAGTGTATGTATTCTTTACGTTTATGTAGCGTTTTTACACTTAAGGGTTGATAATCTACCACTCTCATTCACTTGCCGATAACGTCACTAGCATGCTCTCTCTTACGATAACTCATGTTGGTTTATTCCTCACTTATGAAAGCGCAGCATCTTTGACTCGCTATTCTTTTTAATAAAGTAGCTTTTTTGCATTCAACACTTATTGATCGATCTGTGAGACACGGGTGCTTTTTCCTGGTGGTTTGCCTGTTTGGCTCTTTCCCCTCAGTGTTACTCCTGAGCGCTTTTTGTGATGAACAGTTGTATATATGAGAGAACTCAATACAGATTGGTATGTTGCTGTTTTTTAGATCCTGTCGAATCTGCACTTCGAGAGACCATTCACCTATGGAATATTGTACTTTTGATTGTATATAATTACACCCCTGAAGAAGGGTTCATTACGTAACCCGAAATGCATTGGGATGTTGGATATTGTTTTTGAAGAACAATCATTGAGTTGTGGTCATTACTAATTAACAGGAATTGAAAATATGACTTGTTAATATTTTCATGTGCCTATTGTTTAACATTGATTACGAATGTTCATTGATACATGTGCAAATATATTTTTGAAGCTAATTGTTTATGAGAAAAGATGCTATCTTTTGACAAATAAATGTGCACGTTGAACTCTGTGTATATACATTAAAACCTCATTGAGTTTACAAAGGCTTAATGCCCAGCAGCTGTGCTTCTAGCAGTCCAGGGCTTCCCTGGGCTTGTATTTGAATAAAACAAAGCATAGCATAACAAAACATAGCAAAACACAACAAAACATAGCATAGCATAGCATAACAAAACACAACAAACCATAACATAGATAACAAAACATAGCCTTGCAAAGCATAGCAAAACATAGCATAACAAAACACAACAAAACATAGCATAGCATAACAAAACACAACATAGCATAGCATAACAAAACAAAGCTTAGCATAGCATAACAAAACATAGCATAACAAAGCATAGCATAACACAACACAACAAAACATAGCATAGCATAACAAACATAGCATAGCATAACAAAGCATAGCATAGCAAAACACAACAAAACATAGCATAGCATAACAAAACACAACAAAACATAGCATAGCATAACAAAAAACATAGGATAGCAAAACTAAAGATAGCATAGCATAACAAAACAAAGCATAGGATAGCAAAACAACACATAGCATAACATAACAAAACATAGCATAACAAAACACAACACATAGCATAACAAAACATAGCAGAACACAACAAAACATAGCATAGCTGAACAAAACACAACAAAACATAACATAGCATAGCATAACAAAACATAGCATAGCAAAACAAAGCATAGCATAATAAAACACAACAAAACATAGCATAGCATAGCATAACATAACAAAACATAGCATAGCATAACAAAGCATGGCATAGCAAAACATAGCATAGCATAACAAAACATAGCATAGCATAACAAAACACAGCCTAGCATGGCATAACAAATCAAAGCATAGGATAGCAAAACATACCATAGCATAACAAAACAAAACATAGGATAGCAAAACAAAACATAGCATAGCATACAGCATCACTCCGCACCACCACAGCATCACTCAGGGGCACCACAACATCACTATGCGCTACCACTGCATCACTGAACGCCACAGCGTCACTCGTTAGCCATCACAACATCACTCAGCGCCACCACAGCATCAATCTGTGCAACCATTCAACAACACCTGGTTCAAATATGGGCTCTCAATGTTTCAAGCTTTATTACAAATGTAACAAAAAGATGTTAATATTTAACTTCTGTTCTTGGATTTTCGTCACAATAAAATACACTGAACATAATCTTCACAAAAGTTATTTACAAAACTTTAAGCTATTGCCATTATAAATTACAATAACTTTTATTTAAGTATGAATTATTGAAAAAAATGTAAAAGCCATTGTTATTTGTAATATCAATACATGTAAGTCACGTAAATACAACACATATTGCATTACAAATGCTATAGGTGTCACATTTGCTAAAGTTACAACTATTGGCATTGTAAATGACAAAGCTATTAATTTCGCTATTTTCAAAAACAAAACATAAATAAAAAATGTATCATTTACAATACCAATAGCTCAAACGTTCCTAATGCGAGACCTATTGCATTGCAAATGCTTGTTAGGACTTGTGCCCTGCTCGTACAGCATGGTATACATAGTAGTTCTGTAACACACAAACAGGCATAGCTATACACTAACCCCATACCGTGGGTGACACCACCAACCAGCCCTGTCTTTTTAACCAATTGCACTGCAATCATGGCCATTAGTTTCGCTATAAAGATTGTAAATAGGGGCTCAAACCTCAGCTTGCTTTTGACAATAAAGTCAGCGCTGGCTGAAGAGGTCACCCATAATTTGGGGGCTGGCTATAGCAGTAGTACACTGTTAGAGGGGCGATCCCAGGGGAGGACAGACTTGGCAACTGACCACCCTGTGACCCACCTCTCCTAGGAACACAGCCAAGCACTGGCGGGAGACCCTCAGGGAGAGGATCTCGAATCTAGGATCGTACGCGCTGCGCTAGCACCACTCGACAAAGGGACACCACGCCGTAGGATTAAGAGAACGTATTCTTTATATCTTCAGGCAAAAGAAATGGATCTTTATAATCCGCAGATTCTTATGTTCAGGCGAGCAAGGGCTCAAAGAGTCTCGGTAGGGGTAGGGTAGTGGGACAGTCTCAAGGTTCAAAGTCACTTGTGGGTGCGTATCCGGCGCACAGCTCTCAATCCTCGAGCCGGGGGATACGGGGTGATCTTGGGTCCAGCCGGACCAGGATAGTCTCTGAGCCGCGATCGAATCAGCAGGGCTCGAGCAAGGAGGTAGCAGTTCTTACGGTCTTAGGGAGCCGCGATCGAATCAGCAGGGCTCAGGAGTCTCAAGGGTGCAGGGGAGCCGCGACAGCGTCAGCAGGGCTCAGGTGGTCTCAGGCAGAAGTAGTTCTCTGCCAGGTAGGAGCCGCGACAGCGACAGCAGGGCTCAGGTGATTCTTCAGGTTGCAAGGGAGCCGCGACAGCGTCAGCAGGGCTCAGGTGGTTCTCGAGTAGAAGTCCTTCTCTGCTTGGTAGGAGCCGCGACGAGGTTAGCAGGGCTCACGTAGTCCAGGATACAACTGACTTGATCATCCCAGAGCCACCCTTGATATAGGACTCCTCGCCTTTGATGTCCGGAGTCCTCGCAGGTAGGGGTCCTAGCACCTGGGAGCCGGTTGTTGGGGGTTCCGCCTCGGTGGCTCCTTTCATCCTTTCAAGTTGGGTCTGGAGGGATCCCAGACATTCAGCAGGCCTGGAGCCAGCCCTCAGGGAGGCCGGATGGGTGATCGAAACTCATCTCTCGAGGGGAGGTGGGAGGTGTGATCGAGCTACTCCTCCCTCTCTCGCTCACGGGGAGCGCTCTACCCCCTGGCCGGGTATGGCGCCGAAGGCCGAGGTCGGGCTGGGGCCGGGCGGCCATCTTAGGTGCAGGGACATGGGCCTCGGCCTCGGGTACCAGGGAAATGGAGGGAGAGGACGGGGAAGCCCTGTGTCGGGGATGTGGGTCATGGAGGGAATGGTCGGGTGAGTCAGGGCCATGGGGAGCTGCACGGGTCAGGAGGGATTACTACGGGTCAAGGAGGACCACGCCACGAGGCCGGGTCCAACACGCGTCCCCCCCAGCTGAAGGTCGGGGAGAACTACCCATCCTCTTGGGGGTTTTCTTCGCTGAGGCGGAAGAACCTGGAGAGGCCGTCAGCGTTGGCGTGGTCGGTACCAGGGCGATGTTCTACTGTGAAATCCATCCCCTGGAGGGAGATGGACCTTCGCAGCAGTTTGGGGTTTTCTCCTCTCATCTGCATGAGCCACCGCAAGGGCCGATGGTCTGTTTGGACTCGGAAGTGGGTTCCGAACAGGTAGGGTCGGAGTTTCTTGAGAGCCCAGACTACTGCGAACGCTTCTCGTTCGATGGTGCTCCATCTCTGTTCTCGGGGCAGTAACCTTCTGCTGATGAAGACTATGGGCTGATCTATGCCTTCCTCATTGAGCTGGGACAGTACGGCTCCGATGCCATGCTCGGAGGCATCGTTCTGGACCACAAACTCCTTGGAGTGGTCCTGGGCTTGGAGCACAGGGGCAGAACACACGGCGGTCTTCAAGGCGTCGAACGCCTCTTGGCATGAGGGCGTCCAGTGCATGCGCGTGGGCTGCTTTTTGGACGTCAGCTCTGTGAGGGGACCCACTATGCTGCCGTAATTCTTTATAAACCTCCGGTAGTAGCCGGTGAGGCCCAGGAAGGCTCGGACCTTGGTTTGGGTGGTGGGTGGTTCCAAGGCCAGGATGGCATCGATCTTCGGCTGGAGAGGGGCGACCTGCCCGCTTCCGACCTGATGGCCTAGGTAGGTCACTGACCCCTGCCCAATCTGGCACTCGCTGGCTTTCACCGTCAAGCCTGCCTGGCGCAAGGCTAGCAACACCCTCCAGAGGTGCCGGAGGTGCTCATCCCATTGTGAACTGAACACCGCAATATCGTCCAAATATGCGGCGCTGAACTCTTCCAGCCTGGCCAAGACTCGGTTCACCAGTCTCTGAAAGGTGACCGGGCGTTTTTCATCCCGAACGGCATCACTCGGAAGCAATAGTGCCCGTCCGGGGTGGAGAAGGCGTACCGCTCCTTGGCTCCCTCTGTGAGCGCAATTTGCCAGTATCCGCAGGTCAGATCGAAGGTACTCAGGTAGCGAGCAGACCCCAGGCGGTCGATGAGTTCGTCTGCGCGGGGAATGGGGTGGGCGTCTGCTCGGGTGACTGCATTGAGCCCCCGGAAGTCCACACAAAACCGAAGTTCGGGGACAGACCCAGGGGCCGCGGCCTTTGGGACCAGTACCACTGGGCTGGCCCAGGGACTGTCGGAGGGCTCAACCACTCCTAGGGTGAGCATTTTTGAGACTTCGGCCTGGATGCAGGTCCGGACTCGGTCAGGCACTCGGTAGGCTCGGTGTCGCACCGGCAGGCTGTCTCCGGTGTCCACGTCGTGGACACACCAGTCTGTGATCTTGGGGACCAAGGAGAACAAATCAGGGAACTGCCCCAAGAGCCGGCGGCAGTCTTCACGCTGCTGAGGAGTGAGGGAGGGAGAGAGGCTCACTCCGTCTACGGAGCCATCCTTCTCTTTGACACACAGGAGGTCAGGAAGAGGCTCCGTTTCCTCTTCCGCTCCGTCGTCGGTCGCCAAGAGCAAGCTCAACTCCGTCCGCTCGAAGTGAGGCTTGAGGCGGTTCACGTGGAGGACCCGAAGGGGGTTCCAAGGGGACTGGACGTCCACCAAGTAGGTCACTTGGCTTTTCCGCTCCACGACCTTAAAGGGGCCGGTCCATTTGTCTTGGAGGGCGCAGGGTTTCACCGGGGACATCACGTATTTAGAGATAAAGTTTGTACCGCGGTCACTCACGACCTCGCGGGGAAAATCCACTCGGGAGAAGATCCCCATTAATGCTCGGCCCACCACGGGGGCCGTTATGGTGCGGAGGGGGATGGCCTCGGGGTATCGGGTGGCATGATCCACCAGGACTAGGATAAATTGGTGACCTTGGGAGATTCTAGGGTCCAGGGGCCCTACTATGTCGATCCCGACCCGCTCAAAGGGGGTACTGACGACGGGGAAGGGTTGGAGGGGAGCCTTGCGCGTTGCTCCACTTTTTCCACTAGCCTGGCACATGAGACAGGACTTGCAGTGGGCTTCTACATTCGCTCGCATCTTGGGCCAATAGAAGTGTGTAACTAGCCGGTCATAGGTCTTGTCCTGGCCCTAAAGTCCCGCCAGGGGCAGATCGTGGGCCAGGCCCAGGAGGAAGTCTCGGAAGCGTAGGGGTACCACCAGCACCCGGGCTGACCCTAGCTCGGCAGACTTCTGCTCGCTGTATAGGAGGTCATTCCCCCAATACACGGAATGGGTTCCAGACTGGTCGCCCACAGCTTGGGCCGTGGCCTGTCGCCGGGGTCCGACCAGGGATGGGCAAGTGGCTTGCTCCCGGCAGAACTCCTCTCGGGAGGGGCCCCCCTCGTGATGCCACTGCGCCAACTCGGGCAGATCATCCAGCTCAGGGATCTGTGCGGGATCGGGATGCAAGGGTTCGTTGTCGGTGACGGGTTCTCCTCCTGGGGAGAGGCCGGTGGGTTCAGTTCGGTCATCCCTAGTATCGCCTACAGGGCGGTGGCTGGGAGGCTCGGCGTCGACAGCCCCGCGGGGGGTAGTGGGGCGGACATGGATCGGGTGGTGGCGCACACCCACTCGGGTAGGCCCATCATGCCCACCTGTCCCCACAGGGAACTTTCTAGGTCGTTGCCCAGGAGCCAGTCTACAGGTTGGGAGGCTCGGACAGCGACTCGTAATTTTCCTATCACTCCCCCCATTCGAACGGTACTAGGGCCATCTTACATAAACTCTCTGTGTTGTCAGCGGACAGTACGGGGCACAGGACATTCAGAATGATCTGATCCTCTCTGACTAGGTAGCTGAGGACACCGGTGATACTTGCCCCAGTGTCGCGAAGGGCCTCCACCCGGTGGCCGTTCACCGTCACCAGTTGCCGGTATTTCTTGGTATTGTCGGGTAGGGGGGCCCCGGTAATCATCACTCGGTCTCCTAGGGAGACTAGGGCCATGGCAGCGGGTTCCCACTCTTCGGTGTCCTCCATCTCCTCCCCTAGGGTTACGTTGGCTACCTGTCTGGCTGGGGGAGCTGTCGTGGAGGGTCGCGGGGCCAGGGGACACTGGGGGTCACTGGCGTAATGCCCTGGCTGCTGGCATCGGAAACAGGAGATCGTGATCCGGTGCCCACGGTTACCCTGGGGAGCAGGGTTGGCTGGAGGGGGTGCTGGTAAGGTCTGGGGTTGGTTTCGGGGGGGACTACGCTGGGGTCTGTCTGTTTTCCTTGGTTCCCCCCTCCCCTCTGGCGGGGAGATCCCTGATTGTTTCGGGGTAGTCTCCTACGGTGCCCCGGGGGACCCGGGTGTTCACCCAACGATCGGCCTCCACGGCCAGCTTCCTTGGGTCTGCCAGCTTGCTGTCCAGCAAATGCTGGTGTAGGTCCTCAAAACAGTTCGCGGACAAGTGTTCCCATGCAATGAGGTCGATAAGTCCTTCAAAGGTGGCAACTTTGCTGCCCTTGATCCACCCTTCTAATGCTCGACTGAAAAAGTTCACGTACTCCACCCACGTGGTGCCAGGGATCTTGTTGCACTCTTGGAACCGCTGGCGATACATCTCGGGGGTGAGTCGGTATCTCGTGAGGAGGGCCTCTTTCATGTGGCTGTAGGAGGTCTGTACTGAAGACGGCAGATCGAGCAGGGTGTCTCTCCCCTCGCTCAGGAATCGACCCCACAACCCAGCTCCCCAATCCTTCTGTGGAACGCGGTGGGAGGTCATGGCGACTTCGTAGGCCTTGAACCATTGCTGGATATCATCGTTCTTATAGTATTCCCTCACCACATCCTTGGGGATGTGGACTTTTGGCTCTACCGGGGGGCGGCTTCTCGGTTCCCTGGGAGTCGGTTTTCTTCACTCCGGGCCTTTAGCTCGATCTCCTTCAGGCCGCGCTCGTGCTCCAGCTGGAGTCTCTTGTCTTCATGTTCTCGTTGGAGTTTCTTCTCTTCCAACTCTCCTTGTACTCGTAGCTGCTCTAGCGCTAGCCTCTTTTCTGCTAGCCTTAATTCGCACTCAATTTTGAGTTTTGCCAATTCCAGTTCATGATTGCGGTTTCTGTCTCTGTCCGCTAGTTCTTCTGGGGAGAGGCCCCCATCTGGTGCGCTGCTTCGTACCGGAGTGCTGCTGCCCGTTCTTGGGTTGAGGTCGGGTTCGGTCGGCTGCTCCGCTCCTCCTCCTGACGGGGGAGGGTTTTCTTCGGACTCTACCCAAGCTTGTAGGGCTTTCTGCATATCTTCCTTCGTATTCAGGCCTGTGGTAGCGATGCCTCGTGCTTTGCAAAATCCTTTCAGTTCTTTGTGCGTGCACTCTTCCAGCTGTTCCGCACAGAATGTGGTAGTCACGTCGGCTTCCGTGGAACTCTTGGTGTTCTTTTCCGTCATCTTTGTTTGGTAGTGCGTCAGCTGCTTACTGTACGATCTCTAGATTGTGAGCTCGGATCCCACCGCTGCCACCAATGTTAGAGAGGCGATCCCAGGGGAGGAAAGACTTGGCACCTGACCACCCTGTGACCCACCTCTCCTAGGAACACAGCTGAGAACTGGCGGGATACCCTCAGGGAGAGGATCTCAAATCTAGGATCATACGCGCTGCACTAGCACCACTCGACAAAGGGACACCACGCCGTAGGATTAAGAGAACGTATTCTTTATATCTTCAGGCAAAAGAAATGGATCTTTATGATCCGCAGATTCTTATGTACAGGCGAGCAAGGGCTCAAAGAGTCTCGGTAGGGGTAGGTTAGCGGGACAGTCTCAAGGTTCAAAGTCACTTGCGGGTGCGTATCCGGCGCACAGCTCTCAATCCTCGAGCCGGGGATACGGGGTGATCTTGGGACCAGCCGGACCAGGATAGTCTCTGAGCCGCGATCGAATCAGCAGGGCTCGAGCAAGGAGGTAGCAGTTCTTACGGTCTTAGTGAGCCGCGATCGAATCAGCAGGGCTCAGGAGTCTCAAGGGTGCAGGGGAGCCGCGACACCGTCAGCAGGGCTCAGGTGGTCTCAGGCAGAAGTCCTTCTCTGCCAGATAGGAGCCGCGACAGCGTCAGCAGGGCTCAGGTGATTCTTCAGGTTGCAAGGGAGCCGTGACAGCGTCAGCAGGGCTCAGGTGGTTCTCGAGTAGAAGTCCTTCTCTGCTCGGTAGGAGCCACGACGAGGTCAGCAGGGCTCAGGTAGTCCAGGATACACCTGACTTGATCATCCCAGAGCCACCCTTGACATAGGACTCCTCGCCTTTGATGTCCGGAGTCCTCGCAGGCAGTGGTCTTAGCACCTGGAAGCCAGTTGTTGGCGGCTCCTTTCATCCTTTCAATTTGGGTCTGGAGGGATCCCAGACACTCAGCAGGCCTGGAGCCAGCCCTCAGGGAGGCCGGATGGGTGATCGAAACTCATCTCTCGAGGGGAGGTGGGAGGTGTGATCGAGCTACTCCTCCCTCTCTCGCTCACGGGGAGCGCTCTACCCCCTGGCCGGGTATGGCGCCGAAGGCCGAGGTCGGGCTGGGGACGGGCGGCCATCTTAGGTGCAGGGACATGGGCCTCGGCCTCGGGTACCAGGGAAATGGAGGGAGAGGACGGGGAAGCCCAGTGTCGGGGATGCGGGTCATGGAGGGAATGGTCGGGTGAGTCAGGGCCATGGGGAGCTGCACGGGTCAAGAGGGATTACTACGGGTCAAGGAGGACCACGCCACGAGGCCGGGTCCAACACGCGTCCCCCCCAGCTGAAGGTCGGGGAGAACTACCCATCCTCTTGGGGGTTTTCTTTGCTGAGGCGGAAGAACCTGGAGAGGCCGTCAGCGTTGGCGTGGTCGGTACCAAAGCGATGTTCTACTGTGAAATCCATCCCCTGGAGGGAGATTGACCATCGCAGCAGTTTGGGGTTTTCTCCTCTCATCTGCATGAGCCACCGCAAGGGTCGATGGTCTGTTTGGACTCGGAAGTGGGTTCCGAACAGGCCGGGTATGGCGCCGATGGCCGAGGTCGGGCTGGGGCCGGGTGGCCATCTTAGGTGCAGGGACATGGGCCTCGGCCTCGGGTACCAGGGAAATGGAGGGAGAGGACAGGGAAGCCCAGTGTCGGGGATGTGGGTCATGGAGGGAATGGTTGGGTGAGTCAGGGCCATGGGGAGCTGCACGGGTCAGGAGGGATTACTACGGGTCAAGGAGGACCACGCCACGAGGCCGGGTCCAACACACACAAATCTCAAACTCATTAAAAAATCTCTTCGTAAAAACAATCCACCTCACCAACAGGACTGTTTATGGTTAGAATTAAAAGCCACTGAAATCTACAACAATGTAATAATAGATGCGCGATTTTTTTCTCTTTAATCATCATTTACGGTCTAAACTCCTAGAAATGGCCATTTAGCCAAAGACAATAGCAGAAGTTAAGAAGCGACAGAGGATTAAATGGTGCAGCACTCCCGGCTCACCATCAATCTCTTTTTGTTATACAAAATTCGCTATGAACTCACTGGCCCTCTTACCTGTTTCTCCTATCTTCTTTTTAATAATTCATTTTAACAATTGAAACTGACTCATGCAAATGTTGGAGGCAAAGACAATAGGCAGCAGGCAGTTGGTCTGTGTTTCCAAGGGTCTTCGGAAATGTGGCACTGCCTCAACCCACCTTTGCAATATGGCGTCCATGTTTAGCATAGCAATAATAATTATTTGCCTGTTGTGGCTATAAATGTCATGACTGTGCTCACCTATCATGTCACTTCTGCCATTAATCAATGTAGGTTTGTGTTAGGTTCCAACAGGCCCGGTTCTAGCGGGTGGGCCGGATGGGCCAGGCCCACCCAAACATGAGCCTGGCACACCCAAACAGGAGCCTTGGCCCTCAGCAGTTAGGGCTGGAAAGCAAGCGCGCAACGCGCAGGTCATGTGTGTCAGCCCGGGCTGAGACATCTTTCCCGGGCGCACACACTTAGACAGTTTTAGAGATTATTGCAGCCCCACACCCGAATACTTCACAGGTCTTTAAAGACCATTAACATATTTACGAGGCTTTGTTTATTTTTTCACCCCTTCATCTCGGCATGGCGAAAGGTGACAAATCCTTTCTTTGACACTGGTAACCTTTGGTAACCTTTGCCTACTGTCCTGCTGCGTTGATATTTCTTTTTCTATGCAGCTCATGTGAAAAGAAGTTTGTTTATTCTTAGTCACCTTTCCTAACCCCTGCAGTGGTTTATCACATCTGGCTGTGACACAAAGTTTGACTAATGGAGTAGGTAAGAGAATGTGTTACTAATTTCTTTCCTTTTTAAAATCTGCACAGGCCCAGCAGGACACATACTTCGTGTGAGCTTCATTTAAACAGTTTTTATCTTTTCATGGCCAATGCAGGACAGCAATAAGACAACACAAAGTGCCCAGATAACGCTGGTGATTAATGATCCTTCTGGAGAGCAATCATTTGTTTGTTAGTAGTTTTTAAATGCAGATGAACTGTATTGTATCTGTATAGCTCAGTGGCTTACTGCCTTTGTCACAGAGATCCTTGTGTTACTTGGAGTTCAGAAGTTACAATCGTATCATAGGACAGTGACCTATGAACTGTCATCTACGAGCGTCCTACAAACATGAATGGTATAGTTAGAACTTCCCCAGTCTTTCATTATTCTAATGTTGCTAAAATGAGTATGTTTGGACAGATATACATTTTTATCAGTAAAGCTGACCCCCATGGAATAGTCTTTAAATCCTAAGGTTGTGTTTCCCTGTACCAAACCCTTTTAAAATATACTGCCCACCAGTATGGATGACGTGATTCATACACCTTGTAATCCTCATTGGCTTATGTGACATTCCCTATAGATTGATTTACATACTTGTATGATTCATTGTCTCTGTATAATGTGTGTGTGATGTAAAGTACTGACACACACTACACTGATATGAGTAGCGCTATACAACAAATGAAATGCATATGAGAGAGGGGCTACGTAAAGATGAGGGGCACTGTTGGAGGGTTGCAGTGAGGGAATCCGAGGAGGAGGTCATGGGGTGGAGGGGAAGCTAGGGAGAGATGAGGGGCACTGGTGTAGGGTGGTAGTGAAGGAGTCAGACGAGGAGGACTTGAGTGGGAGGGGCTACAGAGAGATAAGGGGTACTGGTCTCCAAGGAGGAGGTCATGAGGGGGAGGGGCTATGGGGATATGAGGGGCACTTGTGGCGTGAGGCAGTGAGGAAATCTGAGGAGGAGGTCAATAGGGGGGGTCATGGAGGGATGAAGGGCACTGTTGGAAGGTGGTAGTAAAGGTATTTACGGAGAAAGAGGTTATTGGTGTGGCACCAAAAAAGACTTTCGCATCAGCGATAAAGCCGGCCCTGTCATGGCCTTTCTGTTTTTGTTTATTTATTAGCAGTCGGGTCATAAGGGCTACTGTGGAACATACTTTAAAGTGCGTGCTAATTACATTTACTGCTATATTCAATGTTTTAGGTTTGAAGGTGATTTTTCTAATGTTTTTACCGGGCAAAATGAAAGTGGAGCCCGATGGTGCCTGATATGGGGCTGGGGCCCAAGGTCAGCAGTGACATAAGGTGCACTGGAGAGGAGTAGTGGATATTCAAGCCTGTAAGGGAGTGTGTTGCAGAGTCTGGGGTCAGGTGGAGGTAGTAATGAAGAGGGATTCTCCCTGAAGGCTCGCACAGAGGGAGCCAGAGAAGTGTCATTTGCCTGATACCCCCACCTCGGAAACCTCCTCTTCCCATCAAAGGAACATTACAAGGAAAAAGCACTTTTTGAGAGTAATAACATTTAGAAAGAGATTTGGAAAAGAGTGTGTTTTACTGGGCCTTGCAAGAGTAGGAAGAGATAAATGAGGGCCCTGAAGCAGGCCTGCCCAGAAATATATGCGACAAATTGAGTCCCAGTGGCCCACCCAAATGCACCCTTGGCCCACCCAAATAAAAATTACTGGAGCCGGGCCTGGGTTCCAAGTTGGAACCTGTGGCATGAGCCACAGTGACTGTTTTGTCACCGTGGAAGGTTGGGGGCTGGATGTCAGTAACTGGCTGCTGTTTACTCTGTCGGTCTCAATAGCATATACTTAATTAAGTGAGGAACCTTACCTTTGTGTTGGTGCCTCATTGGAACGTTTTAGTTTATCATTGTATCAACAACTGATGCAATTACTGAAAGCAATATTTAAGTAACATTATTTGCATTCATCATTTCAATTCCTTTACGTTGCAGACTTGCCCTGTCTGGTCATAAATGTCATTTCCACAGTTCATTAAATAGCATGGAAACCAACATTGGGTGTGTGGCCGTTCACAAATGGCACATGAAGTAACAGTAGATGTTGTAGCACCAAAGAAAATGTGCTACATGTCTAAACACTTATAAGGTCCCAAAGGCCAGACCTATTGGCTATGCCAATGCTTGTTTGGCTTTTGTGTCGGTAGATTTGGCATTAGTCATCTGACAAACGCTGCGTTGAAAACATAGCCACCTTTAAACACCTCCGGTTTTCTGCCTTTCACTGCCACCTAGTGGTTACTCGAAAAACTGGTTAAAACATCGACCTTTACAAACATTGAATACTATTTTAAACAGACATTGGCAATCTCAACCGGTGTCACTTTTGTGTAAAGGTAAGCGAGACCGATTGGCATTGCTAAAGCATGTTTGAGTTAAATGCACCTTTGGGTTCCAGCCCTGAATGAGTTAATAGACGCATTTTAGGCATCCTGGATTCCTGGAAACCTGCAATTAACATTTGAATACAATTGGAGTGTGAGCTAAAGCACCAAGCCAATTACATCCTAGTCTCTCACCTGGATGCTGTAGAAAAAGTGCCTGGTATGCTTCAAATTACCCCGTAAAGGAGAGGATGATCGAGAAAAATAGTTACCACTTGAGACAGCACTGAAAGGTTTGGCTGTGATTACTGACCAATGTGATCACCTGTATATAATGTGTAATATATATGTAAGAATCAACAAATTTAAACTATATAAAAGATATGGCCAATTTGACAACTTACTGAATATTCTACATGTTGGCAATGCAAGGCATTGAATATTTGGTTCTTCAATTGAAAGCACTAAAGGATTTCCTATTTCTATGAGTAAAAGGTGCAGCTGTGTCTTGGTATCAGTCTTGTTTATTCCTTTGTGAACGAACAACATATGTTTTTATCAGTCTAAATTCGGGCACATCTATGTTCAATAGAACTAGAGTCCTCTTCCTTTCACTATTTGTTGACAATGAAGTACTTTTGACCCGAGCAGAGCAGAACTTGGTATGTACAAATGTATTTCTGGTTTTGCTGAATACTGCTAAATGAAGGAAATGTTCTCTGGTAATAGCTTTCAGCATGAAGAGATAATATCAGCTCAGCTGGCTGTGTAATGTACGGAAACATTGAAAACCGACTTAGTTCAATTTTCAAGGGTTAATTGATTCCAATTTAGGGGCAGATGCACAAAGCAGTGCTTCGTTTGAGCTGGTGTTTTGCCAGAGGTAGGCACCCATTCTTAATACTAAACACCAGCACTTATGACAGTTTCTCACACGGTGGCACTGTTTGTCTATTTTTGAAGTGAACACATCAGCAGAGTGTTTAGCAAATATACACTAAGAATGAATAATACCAAACAACCAGACATTGCTTGCAACTTTGGGTGGTGGCCTAGGGGAATGTACATAGTAGGAGCTATAGGATGGTGACGATTAGTAGTTGTGTTGGTACTGGAATGAAGCAACACTGGCAGAGCAGGGCCTGTTGCAAGCTGCAGTGTCCTATTGAGAACTACCTTGGCCCATGGCATTTACTTTTTTGCAAAACAAGCACTGTTGCAAATGCTCCAATTCCCAGGTTGCAACCTCAAAAGTGATTTTAGCAATGCACTTAATACATTTTAGGAGTCTGTAACTTTTTACTGAATCCTAAAATAGGTTTAGAAATGAATAGGGAATCACTATTTAAAAGGGGAGTGTAGTCGGGGTCCCTTCCAATTAAGGATTTCTATCTATCAAAATAGCAAAAAAACATTGAAAAGTTACCATCCCCAAGTTGGAGTGGTAACCAATTCAAAACAAGCATTTGCAATGCAATAGGTCTCGCATTCAGAAAGTTTGAGCTATTAGTATTGTAAATTACAATTTTTTTATGAATGTGTTGGTTTTGAAAATAGCGAAATTAATAGCTTTGTCATTGACAATGCCAATAGTTTTAACTTTCGCAAATGTGACACCTATAGCATTTGTACTGCAATATGTGTTGCATTTACGTGACTTAGATGTATTGATATTACAAATAACAATAGCTTTTAAGGAGGAGGAGCTACGCTAGCAACCAAGATGGCCGCGTAAGCTCCCGGTTCCGCCGACCTCCGCCAGCAGCTCGTATATCCTGATATTGATCCTGAATTCGCACCGGACCCCCGTGTTCATGAGGTGTTCCTGAATCTAAAGGTGCAATCCCGAGATTTCTACCTTCTCGAATTATGAAGATACGCCGTGTTTTCATTCTCGGCCTAACCCAGCATGGAAGCCGGGTCCTCGATTTCTGACCCATCCGGGTTGGAATTGAACAACATCGGCCGCGGGACTTGGGCTACGTCCGGTCTCCCGAAGTGTGCCATATTCTGATCGTTTTGGATGACGACACTATGATCGGCTGATTCCAAGGATACGGCAACGTGACGCACCGGTTGCTATGGTCGGGGGACCCTCGCCCGGAGACTCTGCTAGCCGTCCGGGGTCGATGGGCTTGGGCCCTCGCTTGCGGCCAAGGTATCGATATTGAGAGATTGAGAGCGCCCATCGTTGTCATTGGCTTTACGTGTGCCTGTTACCCCGGAGTAGTCGACCTCCGGGGTTCGAGTCCTGCTCTGTCACTTCGTGAGAGGGGATGGAGCGGGCGGACGGTACGCCATCACTTCAGGCGTAATGGCCGCCATTGGGGCGCTCCACTCGCAGTTCACCGCCGCTTTCCAGAGGATGATTGTAACAGTGGACAATATCTGCCCGAGACCGGACTGCGACCCTTCGATATGTTTTCACCAAGCTGTGGTGCCTGCGGTCCAGGGTGCGCTAGAGACTGAGGACCCCGTTCGGAAACCGGATTTGATGTGTTTTGTTGGTTCCCAAATAACAGCCTGCGAGCCTCGGACTATCGTCAGCTCATCTGGCTTCATCCCGATACTGCCCAGAATAGACATGGACATTTCTATACGCCGTAATACGTTGCCCAGTGACTATTGGAGTGTTTTATTATCCTTTTCCTCCGTCTTAGTTCAACAACGTTCTTGGGGCTTATTTTGTGTGGACAGCTATCCTTGTTTGATTTGTGGATATCGAGAACTATTATCCTGGTTTCGATCCTACTGCACGGACTTGGATTTTCCTGAGCGCTCTGATTCTTCTATCGAGATGGCGGTACGGGTGCAAAGGGCTCGCACGAAAAATCGTAGTGGCCAGGGTTGAACTTAACTTACTGGGTTTGCCAAAATACCTTGCTTCGATAAGGGAACTGCACCTATAATGATGTGGGAGTCGGGTGGTTTTTGCTAACTCCCCCGATTGGTCAATAACTATAGCCTCATACTGTCTTGATTATGTTTCGGGGTGGTCGCTTCTGGCGGGGGGTAAGGGAGACCGGGGGCATGTTTGATTTTTCCTCCTCCGTTCTTTTCCTTCTTGTAGGGTTAGTTCTTGGGCGACAGGCACGCTGCTAGTGGGGTTAGGCCGTAGCCATTGCAGGGGTGCAGGGTGGTGGGCTTGGGGGGGTTTGGTATTTTAATTTATTTTGTTCTATGGCCCTTTTCTTTCTTTCTTTCCTTTTATGAGAGGTGGGTTGTTTGTCCTACACTGATTTTCTCATTCATGTGGGTGTCTACGTCGACCTTAATTATTCTGTGTTTTGGGGGGATAGGTCTTGTAGACGGAAGTTAAACTGCGCTGTTTAGCTCATTGTATATTCTTCTTTACATGCTTAACTAGGTTGACGTTATAGACTCCTGTGTATTTGATTATCTACATTGCCGTATTCGCTCATCGCCTACTGTACTATGCTCTAAAGTATGACACCCTATTTTTGTAATGCCTCCTCTTGTTTTCTTCAATAAAAAACTTTAAAAAATAAAATAAAAAATAAAAAACAATAGCTTTTAAGTTTTTTTAAATAATTAATACTTAAATGAAAGTTGTTGTAATTTATAATGGCAATAGCTTAAACTTTTGTAAATTACTTTTGTGAAGATTATGTTCAGTGTATTTTATTGTGACGAAAATCCAAGAACAGATGTGAAATATTAACATCTTTTTGTGACATTTGTAATAAAGCTTGAAACATTGAGAGAACATATTTGAACCAGCTGTTGTTGAATGGTTGCACAGATTGATACTGTGGTGGTGCTGAGTGATGCGATAGATAGAGTGAGTGCGATAGATAGAGGGAGGGAGGGTGATAGATAGATAGAGGGAGGCCGATAGATAGATAGAGGGAGGGCGATAGATAGATAGAGTGAGGGCGATAGATAGATAGATTGATAAATAGATAGATCGATAGATAGATAGAGTGAGGTCGATAGATAGATAGAGTGAGGGCGATAGATAGATAGAGTGAGGGCGATAGATAGATACATAGAGTGAGGGCGATAGATAGATAGAGTGAGGGTGATAGATAGATAGAGTGAGGGCAATAGATACATAGAGTGAGGGCGATAGATAGAGTGAGGCGATAGATAGATAGATAGATAGATAGATAGATAGGCAGACAGACAGACAAGATAGACAGATAGATAGATTGATGGATAGATAGATAGATAGATAGATAGATAGATAGATAGATAGATAGATAGATAGATAGATAGATAGATAGATAGATAGATAGATAGATAGATAGATAGATAGATAGATAGATAGATAGATAGATAGATAGATAGATAGATGGATAGATGGATAGATGGATAGATGGATAGATGGATAGATGGATAGATGGATAGATGGATAGATAGATAGATAGATAGACAGATAGACAGATAGATAGATAGATAGATAGATAGATAGATAGATAGATAGATAGATAGATAGATAGATAGATAGATAGATAGATAGATAGATAGATAGATAGATAGATAGATAGATAGATAGATAGATAGATAGATAGATAGATAGAGTGAGGGCGATAGATAGATAGATAGAGTGAGGGCGATAGATAGATAGAGTGAGGGTGATAGATAGATAGAGGGAGGGCGATAGATAGATAGAGTGAGGGTGATAGATAGATAGATAGATAGATAGATAGATAGATAGATAGATAGATAGATAGATAGATAGATAGATAGATAGATAGATAGATAGATAGATAGATAGATAGATAGATAGATAGATAGATAGATAGATGGATGGATGGATGGATGGATGGATGGATGGATGGATGGATGGATGGATGGATGGATGGATGGATGGATGGATGGATGGATGGATGGATAGATAGATAGATAGATAGATAGATAGATAGATAGATAGATAGATAGATAGATAGATAGATAGATAGATAGATAGATAGATAGATAGATAGATAGATAGATAGATAGATAGATAGATAGATAGATAGATAGATAGATAGAGTGAGGGCGATAGATAGATAGATAGAGTGAGGGCGATAGATAGATAGAGTGAGGGTGATAGATAGATAGAGGGAGGGCGATAGATAGATAGAGTGAGGGTGATAGATAGATAGATAGATAGATAGATAGATAGATAGATAGATAGATAGATAGATAGATAGATAGATAGATAGATAGATAGATAGATAGATAGATAGATAGATAGATAGATAGATAGATAGATAGATAGATAGATAGATACAGGGCTCGAGTCGGGGTACCACGCGGGTGGGCGGTGTCCCCCCACTTATTTTACCGAGTGGACGCTGTCCCCCCTGCCAAACAACTGGACTTCACTCTTTGGCCTCTCTGGGATGAGATCGGAGCCACCCTTGGTGACGTCACTTCCTGTCGTGACGTCACTTCCGGTGACAGCGTCCCCCCACTTTTTTTTTAGGATAGAGTGAGGGCGATCGATAGTTAGACAGATAGATAGAGTGAGGGCGATCGATAGATAGATAGAGTGATGGCGATAGAGTGAGGGATGGCGATAGATAGAGTGAGTGAGGGCGATAGATAGAGTGACTGAGGGCGATAGATAGATCGAGGGCGATAGATAGAGTGAGGGCGATAGATAGATAGAGTGAGGGCGACAGATAGAGTGAGGGCGATAGATAGAGTGAGGGCGATAGATAGATAGAGTAAGGGCGATAGATAGATAGAGTGAGGGAGATAGATAGATAGATAGAGTGAGGGCGATAGATAGATAGATAGGCAGATAGGCAGAGACAGATATACAGACAGATTGACAGACAGACAGACAGATAAAACAGATAAGACAGATAAGATAGATAGAAAAGATAGATAGAATAGATAGATAGATAGATAGATAGATAGATAGATAGATAGATAGATAGATAGATAGATAGATAGATAGATAGATAGATAGATAGATAGATAGATAGATAGATAGATAGATAGATAGATAGATAGATAGATAGATAGATAGATAGATAGATAGATAGATAGATAGATAGATAGATAGATAGATAGATAGATAGATAGAGTGAGGGCGATGGATAGATAGATAGAGTGAGGGCGATAGATACATAGAGTGAGGGCGGTAGATAGATAGAGTGAGGGTGATAGATAGATAGGCAGGCAGACAGACAGACAAGATAGATAGATAGATAGATAGATAGATAGATAGATAGATAGATAGATAGATAGATAGATAGATAGATAGATAGATAGATAGATAGATAGATAGATAGATAGATAGATAGATAGATAGATAAACAGATAGATAGATTTTTAGATTTTATACAAAGGATGCACATTGGTAACTATGCCAGAATCAGGTGTGGGGCCCAAGGGGAGCTGACAGAGAGGATCGCGGTAGGCAGGGGGGTACGCCAAGGTTGTGGGTTGGCCCCCACCCTATTTTCAATATTCATCAATGGGGTGGTGGCCCACCTCAACAAGGAGCCATCTGATGCTCCAATGTTGGCAGGGGAGAAGACACCCACCCTCCTCTTTGCCGACGACACTCTCCTAATCTCCAAGTCCCCAGGTGGCCTACAGAAATTATTGAAGAGTTTCGACTCATTCTGTAAAGAGCAGGGGCTAATCATCACACTAGTAAAACCAAGTTGATGACTATTAACCCCTCTAAACGCTTTAGGAACAACATTAGCCTTAACGAAGTCCCACTAGACATGGTTGAGTCTTTCGACTACCTGGGGATCAGAGTTTCAAAAAACATGAAGTGGTCCTTACACCTAGATAAAATGCTTTTAAACCACAAGCGGGTGTCTGGTGCAATTGTCAGAGAACAGCATCTTTCGGTTAGTAGACCGGTTGCACCAGCACTCGCAATTTATGACAGGAAAGCTCTACCCTCGGCCCTTTAGGGGGCAGAGCTTTGGGGCATGGAGAACATCACCGAATTATCCATGTCAGAAAATAGATTTTTAAGAAATCTTGTGTCACTTCCCACCTCCACCCCTTTGAAGCCCTTGTTCTACGACACTGGTAGGAGGCACATCCACGACATCGCCAGGCTTCGTCCTCTGCTCTTTTGGGCTCGTCTTAAGAGGACGGCAGAGCTTTCTAAGTATGCCGCGGGGTTTGATGAATTGGTAGCGGCAGATAAGGGAAGCAGGCTAAAATGGCTGTCCGATCTGAAGCACCTTATGGGCCTTATCGGCCTAAGTGAGGCATGGGTGACCCAGACTCCCCCTTCCAAGCCCGACTTGAAGCGGGCATATTGGGATTGGGTGTCAAAACGTGAGTTATCGTGCCAGCAGGCAGGGAAACTCACAGAGAGATTCTTTGAATTCAAAAGCATCCCTACGTAGATTAGAGCCCTATCTCGACTTTATTCAGGTCCCGAGGGACAGGACCTTGTATATGAAGCTGAGATACGGCACCCTGCAGGTTATTTCAGTGATATCCTCTTGGAAGAGGTCGAATTCGGTCCCTGCACCTTGCCCTACCTGTGGCCATCCCGATGAATCTATTGCCAATCTTTTCCTGGCATGTCCTGCCTATATAAAGGCCAGAGAAAAGTGGCTTAAGCCAGTCTGTAAAGCGCTAGGCTTTATGAGCCATGTGGCTGCCCTATGCATCATGAAAACAGACACCTCCTCTCTGACACTGATCTGCGAAGTAGCCAAATATCTGGGGTGTGCCTGGCTACTAAGACTAAAGGCGGTAGGCAAGAACTTGGAAGGTTCCCAAATGAAGGATTTGGGATGAACGACTGACCTGATTTAACAGCTTAATCCAGGGGGCAATAAGTGGTTGTTCTCGCCTGAATACAGGAAATGGTGATCATGATCATGTCCCATGAATGTAATCATTTTAAACTGTACATTATATGCTGATTTTATTGGTTTTAATGGATTGATCTTGTGATACGTGTTTTGTGCTCCTTTTTTAATTGTGGCTACATATTTGTATTCCTGTAATGCTTTTATGATAAATTTTTATCGAATAAAGCTTATCTGATGATAGATAGACAGATAGATAGATAGAGTGAGGATGATAGATAGATAGAGTGAGGGCCAAGATAGATAGATAGATGGTTGTGTGTGTGGGGGTGTTGGGTTTGTGGGGGGGTTGTGTGTGTGTGAGGTTGTGTGTGTGGGGGGTCTGTGTGTGTGGGGGGTTGCTTTGGGGGGTTGTGTGTGGGTGGGTTGTGTGTGTGGATGTGTGTGGGGGTGTGTGGGTTGTGTGTGTGGGGTGTGTGTGGGTGTGTGTGTGTGGAGGGGTGTGGGGGAGTTGTGTGTGTGTGTGTTGGGGTTGTGTATTTGGGGTGTGTGTGTGGGGGGGAGTTGTGTGTGTGGGGTGTGTGTGGGTGTGTGTGGGGGGGGTGTGTGGGGGAGTTGTGTGTGTGTGTGTTGGGGTTGTGTATTTGGGGTGTGTGTGTGGGGGGGTTGTGTGTGGGGCGTTGTCTGTGTGTGTGGGGTTGTGTGTGTGGGGTTGTGTGTGTGGGAGGGGTGTGTGGGGGGGTGTCGGGGTGTGTGTTAGGGGTCTGGGTGTGAGGGGTCTGTGTGTGTGGGTGTGTGTGCGCGTGTGTATGGTTGTGTGTATGTGTGTGTGGGGGGGTTGTGTGTATGTGTGTGTGGGATTGTGTGTGTATGTGGGGTTGTGTGTGGCTGTGTGTTTGTGTAGGTTTGTGTGTGTGTTTGGGGTTGTGTGTGGGAAGGGATCGGTTAACCAATTCCAGCTGTTAACAAACATCTATTTTATTTATTGCTTAGCAGTTTTATGTAGAGCTTTATTTATTGTTTTGCACTTTTATGTAGCATTTTGAAATCTGCAGGTATAGAGTGTTTTACAGAGGTCGGTTTCTAGCTACATGCAGGAAGTTTACATACGATCACGGACACTGACTTTTGGCAGCAGCTGCTGCTGGTATCTCGCACAAAGTCCTATATTGTAAAGGGGCCTTTCCAGGCTTTCGCCACATAATCACCAGACCCACCTTCTGATCCTGGCGAGAGAATACCTCAATGCTGTTCCGCCAAAGCGCACTACTACCAACACACGCTACAGTGGGGTGGAACCTACAGATTGGTATTGTGTGCCATATTGTAATAGTTGTCACTCGAACGACACTGTCTTTCTAATAGGTTGTGCAAAATTTTAAAAAATTTAATAAAAAGAGAAGAGTTTAATAAATAAAAAAAGAACGAACAACAACACACCACCAGGCTCCAGTATCCAAAAAGTGCACAATCTCCAAACAACGTGTGGCTGAAAAGATAAGGTTGAGACAGAGGCAGAGTGAAGTGAAGTGGAAAGAGATACAAACAGAGAGGTGGACCAAAGAGAGATGAGTTTGAGAGTGAGGTAAGGCAGATGGAGTGAGATACGGCGAGCTGTAATGGAAACTGCAGATGTTGAATTATAGAGAACTATTACAGGGGTAGAGAGAAGCCTAGAAAGTGGTAAAGAGACAGATGGAAGACTGATAAAGATTCAAAAGGCAAGTAGACAGAGGTGACACTGATAAGTGTATTGTGAGTGGTGAGGTACACAGAGGTGAGTTAAAGCAGGGCTGGTTTTGTAGGTGAGGTGCATAGAGATGTAGAAAGAGGGTAAACGAGAGGTAAAGAGGAGTGAGGTAGAAGAGATGAGATGAAATAAGGAGAGATGGGATAGAAAGATATGTGAGGGAGACCGAGAGAGACAGGCAGGATGTAGTAGAGAGGTGAGACAGAGATAGAGAGAAAGGGAAACGGAGAAGCGAGGTAAAGAGATGAGCATGAATGTTGTGATTGGTGAGGTAGAGAGAAAAGATACATGAAGACAGATTGGGAGGTACGGGCGTGAATAAAGATTGTGGGAATGACTGCAGGGGGTGCACTAAAGGGGCATTAGGGATGGGAGAGGAAAATCCTAGGACCAGAGGAGTTAGTGAGAGAGGGAAGGCATGAAAGATTAGGAATTATAAAAGAAGAAGAGAAGGGAACAGAACATGGATAAAAATTATGGGCAGACTCGAATCTGAGCGACGTCATGGTATTGCAGAAAGCTAAAGAAGTGAGGGATGGGAAACATAAGGAGCGGAAAGGAGCGAGGATCTGGGAAAAGAGGACCCGTTTTATTAAGAATAAATAATTCAGTAAAAAAGCTAACCTGTATTTGACAATTTATCTCCTGCTGTGCTTCAGTTCACAAGCGGCCCATGCAGCCGGTGTCTGTTCACGAGAGGCTCTTACAGGAAGGAGCTCTTGGTGCACAAACGGCCGTCACAGCAGTGTATTGTGCACACGACGCTTTCTATGTAGTCCGATGTTGAACTTGAAATAGCCCTCGCAGCTTGTGCGTTTCTGGGAGGCCTCGGAGACGGTGACAGTGCACGCGAGGCCTCACACCTGTGTCTGCTGACAGAAGAGTGCGAGCGTGCTCGCGCGCGCGTGCGTTTTTGCGAGAGGGAGTAAGACAGGGGATATGAGGTGGGGAGGACTGCATGAGACTAAGAGGCATGACAGGAAAGAGTCCGAGATTTACACAGAGACAGAGAAAGATAGAGAGAAAGTGGTTAAACAAAACAGAGGAGCGGGCCACGGTGACAGGGACACGAGTGAGGCACACTGGCTGACAGAAAGAGGAAAGCAGGCAGACTTGGTGTGACTGGATCACACTGAGGTCACAAAGTCAAGAAAGAGGCAGAGTGCGACCTGGAGAGACGGGTCAGAGAGGCAATGGAAGAAAGATAAAGAGTGACACTCGGAGAACAGGACAAAATGACACCGAGAAAAATAGACGACAAGGGGAAAAATGTACTCGGTGAGGTAGAGTTACTCGGGGGAGGCTGAAGTAAGGTGTCAGAAAGGGAAGCTGACAAATAGGGTAGCAGAGACTCCGAGATAAAGAGACACCGAAAGAGTCAAAGAGTGACACAGAGAAAGAGACAAACATAGACATACCCTCGAGGGCAGAGGGGCGCTGGGAGAATATAGAAAGTTGTGGAGATAATGATAAGCAGAGACACTGGGTGCAAGAGAGAGGGGGCCTACTGGAACAGGGTGTCACTGGAGAGAAGGTACAGTCACAACTGAAGGAAAAACATGTACATGGGTGGAAGAGACCGATAGGTACATGGAAGAGAAAACCGGGGAAGGGACAGGTTGAAGACACCCTGAGACTGAGATAGGTTGTGAAAATACAGAGTGACAGGGTGACACCGAGGGAAGGGCAGAGTTGCACGGATAGACAGACTGACACCGCAACTGTCGATGCGGGAAAAGTGTCGAGTGACACAATGCAGAGCGCAGGCGCTATGAGTGAAACGTACTTAGGCCCTGGGCAGGGAAGGCATTAGGGAAACAGTGATAACGACACAGAAAGACCGAATTAAATCAAGGGTAGAGTGCAGCTAATACAGAGAGACGGTTAAAGTCAGAGAAACAGGGTGACACTGAACTGCGTGACTACGAGAAGCAGCCACCACTCTGAATATGCAAGATGTACACGTTGTAAGACAACGAATTTGCAGACCGTGCACGTTTTGCGGCATTACAGAGCTGCGCATTTGGAGAGTAGAGAAGCAGTGGACCTGAGAGACATATCGCAAGAAGTTAAACGTGACCGGGCAGTGGCTGGAATGAAGCAGAGCCGCACACGTTGGGAGTCAAGATGTCGCATTCCAGAATATCTAGAAGGAGACATCTATTGATGTATGGAATAAGCTTTGTACTTCAGCGTCTAGAGAGTGTGGAGCTGTAAGCAGCTGTTGCGGGTGGAGAGGAGTGAGGTGGGTGGCATATAAAGAGGGATGGGCAGTGTATTGTGCAAGGAGCAGGCACTTCAAACAAGCCCTCGGCATTGCTGTGGTGGGGCAGGGGAGTGCATTCCTTCAAGTCTGATGCGGGGGCGGCGGAGCGCCAGCCTTTGAAGTCTGATGCCAAGGCACAGACAAATGGAGGTGTGTGATGTGTGATGTGGCTGGCGATGATGTGCACGCGCCTGGCTCACATGAACTATATGAGATCCGCAGTGGGTAGACTTTTTAGGTCTGCTTACTATAAATCTCGCCTATCATCCCTTCGGGATGTAATAGGCGAGACCTAAAAAGGAAGGCATCCCTTGGTGAGCCCTTTCCCTTTGTTAATGTTAAAAAAGTTTATATGGGAGTAGGCAGGGGTCCACTGAACCACTGCAAACTCTCATACAAAATAAAAAATGGTAGATATTTCTTTTTAAATGCAGCCCGGTTTCCTTTCAGGAAAATCAATCAGGAGGTACTTGTAAAGCACTGCTTATCACTCGAGAGGGTATCCAGGTGCTGTGCTGCTGAGTCAGTCCAAAATCCAGGTCTTGAGTCCCTTCCTGAAGTGAGTCAGCAAGGGCGAAGTATGGAGGTGGAGGGCAAGGGTGTTCCAGGACTTAGCAGTGAGGTGGGAGAAGGAGCATCCTCCAGTGCAACACTGATGATGCGTGGTATTGGAGCAAAGGTAAGGTAAGTGGAGCAGAGGTTCCTGGGAGGTAGGTGGATATTCAGGTGGTGGTTCATGTAGGTGGTTCGTTGGTCATGGAGGCTCTGTAGGCGTGGATCAGGGGCTTAAATTGGCATCTTTTCTAGATGGGGAGCCAGTGGAGGTCTTCCAGATGCTGGGGGATGTAGGTCCTACAAGGCAGGTTGAGGATCAGTCTTGTTGCTGAGTCCTGGATCACCTGGAGTCTTCTCATGAGTTAGGTGGTGGTGCCTACATAGAGTGCATTGCCGTAGTCCAGCCGGCTGGTGATAAGAGCCTGCATCACCGTTTTCGTGGTGCGGATGGAGAGCCACTTAAAGACTTTGTGGAGCTGGCAGAGAGTGTGGAAGCAGGCTGAGGAGACAGCATAGATCATCATGGTGGGGTCTGCTGCGAGTGAGAGGATGAGCTAGGTGTCCGTTGGGTTAGTAGATGTTGTTGATGTCATGCGTTCCAAAGATGTCCACGAATAGTGCCATATACATGTGAGTTGGACTGAGGGATGCGCCTTGAGGGACACCGAAGATGGGGAGCTTGGGTTGAGAGGTGAAGGGAGGGAGACGGATTCTCTGGGTGCGCTCAGTGAGAAAGGATGCCATTGAGCGTGTCTAATGTGATTCTGATCTGGTGTAGCCGGTCAATGAGTGTGAGGTGGGAGACGGTGTTGAAGGATGCAGAGAGATTGAACTGGATCAGGGTTGCTGATTCTTCTATGTCTAGTAGGGTGCGGATGTCGTCTGTTGCAGCGCTGAGGGTTGTCTCGGTGCTGTGATTGCCACTGAATACAGATTGGGATAGGTCCGGCAGGTTATTTCTCTCTAGGTGTTCAGTGAGTTGGAGGTTGATGGCCTTCTACAGTACTTTGACCACTGCATGTTTCCAGGTATCAGGAAAGGTGGCTGTGGTAATGTGGGTGCTGAGGATGGTGGTGAGCTGGAGGCTGATCTTGTCTCTTCCGAGGTTGAAAAGACGGTGGGAGCAAGGGTCGATAGGTGCTCACAAGTGGATGGAGTTCAGTGGAGGATTTGTGTTCTGTGAACTAAGCTGTGATTGGGTGGTTGATGCCAGTTATCCATGGGATGCTGATGAGGTCAATGGGTTGGGGATCGAAGTTTCTGTAGATGGTAGTTACCTTGTTGAGGAAGTGGTCAGCAAGGGTGTAGTAGAGTTCCTGTGAGGAGGGGATCGAGTTTTTGGTGGCTGATGTTCTTCCTGCTGGTTTACCATTTTCTTTACAGTTGTTTGCATCTGCGTTTTGAGGTGCTGATTTCTGGAGTGTACCAGCTGGCTCATTTGGTGGGTCTGTAGGTTCAGGCCGGTTTGGTGGGAGCTACTCGGTTGCGGGAGCTACTTGGTTGGCAGTGTTAGTGATCCAGGGATTGAAGTTTTCTACTGCCTGGTTCAGGTCTGTAGAGACGTTGGGCTGTGTGATGCTGAGCCCTTCAGTCCACTGGTGCTGAGTGACCTTGGTCCAGCTGCGGGAGGGGGCTCTGAGGCAGTTGGTGGTGGTGCGGTAAGGTCTTGCGATGGTGAAGCGTACAAAGGAGTTGTCCAACCAGGTGAGTTCCTTGGTGGGGCTGTACTTGATTTTGTTACTAGACATGAAGATGGGGTCCTGCGTGTGTCCTGCTTTTTGTGTGGGGTGCATGACTAGCTGCTTGAGGCCGATGTGGTCCAATCATTTAAGGAGGTTCGTGGAGTTGGTGTCTGTGGGGTCATCCAGGTGCAAGTTTAGGTCTTCCAGGTATACAAAATGTTCGGATTTGATGGCGAGTGCAGTGATGAATTCAGTTATGGCATCGCTGAAGCCAGTTCGTGGTCCTGGGGGTCTGTAGGTGAAGGGTTCCTTTGATGGTGGCTGCATTAAAAACAAAGTTGACTTTATTTAAAGGCCATCGCAGAAATGGAGGTCTGCTGACCGCAGCAGGCCACATTCCCTGTAATGGCTTCCAATTGTAGTGAGTTGCAATTACAACCTACCTCAATATTATTCATGAAGTAGGTCAGATTGCGACCCACTATGATTCTGAATTGTAATTACGATTCAGAATTTTAAGAACTGGTCTTTTAATCCATAAGTTGGTTCTAAAAATTCTTTACTGCTCGCAAAAAAACCTGCTGCAACTAGTATTTTGCGACCAGTAAACAGTACGGGCCCGATTCACAGAACTAACTTAAGGCAAAATCCTAAACTTACTACCATTTTGGTATTCACAGAAGGCACTTACTAATTTTGGTATTCACAGAATGCACTTACTCATTTTGGTATTCACAGAAGTTAGGAGTCCTAACTTTAGGACTCCTAAATGCCTTCTGTGAATACCGAAAGTCTTAAATTAGGATTTTTCCTGGTCACAGGAACTACACGGGGATTGCGCTCGAGAAACTCATGGATTCAAAGATCTCCTTCGAGTATTACAGCTAATTTTCGACGGCAGATATGGGGTTAAAGCACACTTGTCCAGCCTTGACCGTGCTCACTAATGTTTTGGACTGATTAAAATGTTGGTGAATTTGAGCTTCAACTCGGGCACCTGCTTTATTTATATCTGTAAGTGCTTCCTGTTGAGGTTTAATTTTTGTGACAGGAGCTTCGTGCCAGAATGAATCCTGCCCTGCATAGTTATCCACGAAGATGCCACCCTTTTGTGCAATACCTCTACTCAACTGGAGTACTTTCTACTGGCTAATCCAGTAAGTGCTACCTCGTTGGGTAAATGTAAAGTGCTTTTCCTACACTGCAGCTGCATAAAGGGCCAGAAGATTTGTCTCCACTGACCATGTGTGCCCGTAACTTTGCCACCACTCCAAAAGGCGCTGAGGTCCCTTGAGTGAGCTGTCCATCATAGTTGGGAAAGGGCGGGAAGACGTTTGATACAGCTAGTGTGTGGTGCGGGGCTTCTATGCGTGTCAACATGCCTCTTGTGTATAAAGGGTCAGAGAGCGAGCAGGGCAGCAGGTGAGGAGAAAGCAGCTTCCTGGTCACTGGAACTACACAGGGATTGCGCTTGAGAAACTCAGGGATGCAAAGACCTCCCTCGGGTATTACAGCTAATTTTCGACGGCAGACATGGGGTTAAAGCACACTTGCCCAGCCTCGACCGTGCTCACTAATGTTTTGAGCTGATTAAAACGTTACTGAATTTGAGCTTCAACTCGGGCACCTGATTTATTTATATCTGTAAGTGCTTCCTGTTGAGGTTTAATTTTTGGCCCACAGGAAGCACTTACAGAGTTAAGGCAGGTGCCCGAGTTGAAGCTAACTTTGTAACCATTTTAGAATGGTGCCGGCAAGCTGCCAGAGTTGCTTACTTGCAAGTTGCAACTCTGGCAGCGTGCCGGCGCCATTCTAAAACGGTTGCAAAGTTAGCTTTCTTCAACTCGAGCACCTGCCTTAACTGAAATCCGCCCGCGAGTGGATTTGCAGATTTTTTGGCAATTTCGCAAGATTCGCGAATCGCGAAATTGCCGAAAATCCGCAAATTCCGCGAGTGGAACGGATTCTCCGCCCATAGTTACTCTGTGCCCCAGATCCAAGACTTTAGTAACTGAAATGGTGGTGCGCACGGTCATGAAGTCCAGTAGTCAACAGTAGTGCAAAAAAAAGACTTTATTACAAATACACAAATAAACAATACGAAAAGCGCAGCCAATGCCCAACGGGTACCCTCATCAGGGCAACGTGTGGACTCAAGTAACTGCATATGCTGTGGGAACTCCCCAATACAATTCCATACTCCGGAAGTCAGTATGCAGAAACCTGTTGGACAAATGGTGACAATGGTCAAGCGTCTGTATAGTCACAAACCCAATCTGGTACAGTGTATAGCACTTGGACAAACCGGAATGCTTACAGGAAAGACAAATCCTGCTCAAAAAGACCGTAGCAGAAGTACGTGTGGTTGTACCCTTCGTAGGAGAGAAAAGGAAGGTTACGGACACACGAACCTCTGTTACGGTCTCATGATGCAGGATTTCTCATACCTGTAAGCTTCACGGGTTGTATCAGCTTGATACCCATGCACCTTGACTCCCCCCACCCAGTCACGAGGGCACCGCCATGACCGGTGGTGCCTACGCAACCCTATACGCCTGCTGCACCCCAGCCCTGGACCCCAGACCGGTTCGCCACCCAGGGATGACTGCCCACCCCTGCGCACCCAGGCCTCAATGTGCACCTGCCGCCACCAGCGAGTCTCCAAGAGGGCCAGACAGAGTCCGTTAGGGAATGACAAGTTCATCGGAAGAGGAAGAGTTCTGTCCTCAGTCTGATTGCTGTGTCATTGGAAACCAAACAGAATATGATAGTCCATGTTGAGGTCCAAGGTAAGTGTCGCAGAGTGTATCAGGGAACAGTGGAAGGTGATGAAGCAGAGGGCAGAACCAAGCAAAAACAGGCCATATGGCGGAGATGAATGCTACAGCGTCCTTCTTACTACTGAGGCATAATCTTCCACATCTTCGTCCTCTGATGTATCATGTGCCTCACATGTGGGTGGTGTTGTTTTGTCTGCATCACTATGTGGCAGTGACACATCAGGGGCAGGAAGTGGAATGTCTGCCACACTGTGTGGCACTGACACCTCAGGGGGCGGAGATGTGGATGGAGTGGAAGCAGCAGCATTCATCCGCGCCAGGCCTTGTGGCAGCAATGCCATGATGAGGGTCTGCAAGGCATGAAAGAACCCAGCTACCTCTCGCTGGTGTGCAGCCGTGGCAGCCGTTCTTTCCGCCTGCGTCCGCTCCATGTTCTTCATGATCCTCCGCATGTGTCCTAACTCCCGGTTGACATCGCTGGAGCCACTCTGACTAGACAGTTGTTCTTGTCTCCGAGTCAGGACTCCATTGATCGTTGGAGAGCCTGGAGTGGACTGTGAGTGTCCATTAGGGACTGTAAATGGTCCCTGATGGAACTTAGACACCCATGTAGGGCATCTAGTTTGACTTCCATGCGGTCGAACCCCACCCGCACCTGTTCAGCCATCTTCTCCTGGCACCCCAACACACGGCATTGGACGGCCACGTGTTGTTCGTGGGGGGTCCTGGGAGGCAGCTGTGGTGGTGGGTGCTTCCTGCTGTGTGATCTGTGCAGGGAGTGGGGTCTCCTCGATGTGACTTGGCTGCCCTGCTCCTGGAGGTGGAGTGCTGAGGGTGTCCATGAGCTCTTGGAGGGCGTTAGTGTAAATAGTGGGGAGGTTCGCTTCGTCATCAGTGAAGAGTTGTTGGGCCTGCTCCGCAGGAGATGTTGATTCTCCCTCTGCAATGTGAAGGGGAGATGCAGTTTAACATTGTGTTCACATGTATGTTGACGCATTATATATATTTACATACAGACTGTATGACAGTGTACATTGTGACTGTTTTTGGAGGAGCTGCCTATTTGATGCGGGACAGTGGACATTTCGACAACATCACAGATGTGTGTTTGTACTTGTACATTATCAACTCACATTTCTCTGCTATGCCTAATGTGATTTGCCAGTTTCTACACACACGCGGCACCAGTTGTGTCCTCTGTTCTGTTGTGAACTTGTTGCAGTTTGTACCACATTGTTGTCAATGATGATGTGCTCTGAATGTTATGTGTGTATGCTGCATTTGGGAAAGTCACTCCTGCAGCTCTGATTTTGCTACCCCTTATCCCTTTCATGTGGTGTGCCTTTGACTTCTGTGCTTGGTGTTGCATACTTGGGTACATTGGGCTCTTGGTGGGAGTTGGGAGTCTGGGGCATGGTTTGTCCGCAGATGTGTTGTTGACATCAGGGGTTGTTTGTTCACGTGGATGTGTCAGACTGTGACCTGCTCCTTTACGGATATGGTTGCTCACAGACTCGCCGCTTTGCTGGGTTTAGCACGTGTGCATGGGTTGGTTGTGAGATTGGTGGTGTGTGGGAAGGGCCCCCTCTGGGTACATCGTCGACGGGGGCCTACTTGCTGTTTCTAAGTGTGCTACAGTGTGCCAAGGGGGTCAGGGATATGATCCAGAGTCATTGTGGGTGTGCACTGTGCTATACCTAATTGTGCATGTGTGCCATTGTGCCCATCTCCCCCCATCCCCCCAGTCCCTGGTCATTACTCACCCTGTTGCTGTTGTGTCAGGTCATGTTGAGCAGTGTCCAGTCCCCCAACTCCTGCCACCGTCTCCACACTGATGACTGTGGACACCATTTCCTCCATCTCATCCAGCTCCTCCTGTGGCGCTGGACTCCCACTTCCAGTCTGCATTGCTGCCTTCTGGTTGTTGCCGAGTTTCTGCTTGGTTTTGCACTTCACATCCCTAAAATATACTAACAAATTAATTCTATCCCATCCCCCAGTTCCAAATATTACCTTCCTCTTGAATTCCAAACCTCTCTTCCTTTCCTTACAAGCCAGAAACTTCTTACTGCTATTCCAATAAACTGTTATTCTTCAAGCCTAAAACTTAATCGGCTTTCTTTCCAGACTTCTGCATCAGACCCAGGCTGTCTTGATTTTTCTGCTCGCTTGTGTTCTTTCTATATACTTCCAGAACATTTACAGCTGCTACCGATCAGAAGTGGTGGGGCAGGACCGGGGTCGGGGGGGGGGTGCAGGATGGAATAAAACATAAAAAACACTTACCTGGGCCGGCAGGCTGCCGCCTCTTCTCTGTCCTCTTCTTCCTGTCTCCACTAGCTGCAGGAAAGAGCAGGAAGCACCCGGGCTCCCAGGCTCCCCATAGTTAATCACAATGCTGCAATGCAGCATTGTGATTGCTCTGAGCGGCGAACCATTTTTTTTTTTTTAAGAAGTTTTTATTGCAGATGTACAAAACAAACATCGAAATTGGTCAACCTTCACAGTCATTACATCATAAAGTACCTCTGCATATATAAGTTTGCACACAGCCATATAGCCCACATCCCGGAGGTAGGGCGGCGTATCAACAAGTTCAAGCAGAGTACACAATTGCCAATTCTAGGAAATGTCTGGTCAACAGCATAATATAGTATCCGCTTTTATACCACCAAACTCCCTTCCCCAAGTCACCACTAAGTGTAGTCATCTATCTCGTATCGACGACGCCGGAACACCAGTGCCCGCTGTGTCAGGCCTACACTATTGCTCCCCCACGATGGTGGTTCCTGAGGTCCACCAATTTTCACCTGAGGTGTCCCCAAGTTACAAGTCCCAGAAGTCCCTGTCCATCAGTCCCAGCTACCTGATCGTACCACTGGCGCCCCCCCATCTCTACAGCGGTTCACTTTTGCGGTCCCCCCACCCCTCCCTCTCCCCAACTTCTGCTGATGTGGGTGGCAACTGTGGGTCTTGGCACAAGAGTACGCTACTAATCGGGTATGTGCATTCGTGCCTCTAGGCCTCGTGGAACCCCCTTCGCTTACCCCTCCTACTCTTCATCCTCTGTCATGTAGTCTTTCAAGGCCTGTACTATGACCTCCCAGGCCCTCGCTTTCTCTAAGCTCTTTTCGTTACCCGTCCTGGCAGCCAGTCGCATTCTAATCACTCCTTCACACCTGGACCATTTCAACAGCTCATTTATCCATCTCCGCACCGATGGGCCCTCCTTGGACTTCCAGTGCCAGGTTATCTCCCTCTGGGCTAGAATGAGTCCCAGGTCAATAAATTTGCTCGTGACTTTCGTCCTAGCCGTGTGAGGGAACCAAAGCAGCAGGCAGGCCGCCATGTCAAACTCCACCTCCCGGTCAGTAACCACATTCAGGAGCTCCCCCACAGCAGGCCAATATGTCCCCAGCTTCAGGCAATCCCACAGTAGATGGTCGAATTCAACCTCAGGTGCTAAGCATCTCGGGCACACAGCATCTTGCACTCGAAAGTACCGTTTGATCTTCCCCGGGGTCAAGTAAGCCCTATGCAGTATGAAGAAGTGCACCTGCTGAAAGCGGGCGTTCCTGCAACCCGTCCATGTCCGTTCCAAAATATGGCCCCAGACCGTGTCCGGTATGGATTTGCCTACACTTTCCTCCCATGTTGCCTTCAGCTTGGTTAGCGGTTCTAAGCCCTCGCGTAGCATCCGGGAGTGGAGACAGGTCACCGCCTTGAATGTCCCCGCTGCCATTACCACATATTGGCAGGCCATGGTCGTGTTCGGCTCCATCAACCCTCCCGTGCTTCTGCATTGCCGCGACCACTGCCGCATGCAAGAGGTAGCTCCCATCTGGGAGCCCAAATTGGTCTTGCAATACCTTAAAGGGGACCAGCGTTCCGTCAAGATATAGATCCCCACCATCTGTAGGCCCAGCTCTTCCCAGTCCAGCAATGGGGACCAGTCACCCCCGTGCGGTAGCGCTGTCAACATCCCCAAATGGATCTCCGGTGCGTATGGTCGTGCTGCCTTCGCCCTTTTCAAACTCCTATGCCAGCATAATCGAAGGGTCCTCTCCTCTGCAGTCAGATCCCTCAATTCCAGTGTCTGTTGCATAACAATGTACGACAAGATGTGTCGCTGGATACCGGTCCCCCGTGTATGGTCCGGGCCTCTAAATTCTCTAGCAATGCTTTGCGTCAACACTTGCAACTGAGCCGCCAGGTAATATAGCTCAAAATCGGGGACTGCCATCCCCCCTTCGAGTTTGGGTCGCGTCAGAGTATCCAATGCAACCCGTCCAGGCCCCCATACGAAACCGATAACCATCGTCCTCAATTCTTTGAAGATCCGTTGTGGAATCCATATCGGGAGGGTGCGGAAGTAATAGAGCAACCTTGGCAGTGCCACCATTTTCAGTAGCGCTACCCGGCCTAGCACCGACAGAGGGAGGGAGGCCCAGAAAGACATACATCCCCTCGAGGGCCCGCAAACCGCGCCCTACATTGCCATCCAGTAGATTCGTGGTATCATGGTAGATGCGAACACCTAGGTAGGTAAAGCACGTACCCTCCCAGACCACATCCACCGTAAGAGGGGGATACGGCGTGTCCGCCCGCAATGGGTAAACACAAGTCTTATTCCAGTTTACGTTGAGACCTGATAGCCGACCAAAGTGTGACAGCAACTCCACAGCCCCTTCCAGAGCCCTTTCCGTGTCCGCCAGGTACAATAAGAGATCATCTGCATACAGTGAGATATGATGGATGTCCCTACCGTGCTCAATCCCATTGTACCATATCCCTGCCCTTGCCTGCGCTGCCAGCGGTTCCACTGCCAAAGCAAACAACAGGGGAGAGAGCGAGCAACCCTGCCTCGTCCCTCTGTGCACCGGGTAATTGGAGGATATGACAGAACCCAATCGCACCCTGGCAGTGGCCGAGGAGTAGAGAACCCTCGTCCATCGTCCAAAGCCGTCTCCCAGGCCGAACTTCTCAAGCACCTTGTCGAGGTATGTCCATTCAAGGCTATCGAAGGCTTTTTCGATGTCTACTGATAGGACTGCCGGCCTTTGAGCCGAAGTCCATGCACCGTCCAATAGGCGGACCAGGCGGCGGATGTTTATGGAGGTGTTCCTAGTAGGTATAAACCCAGCCTGGTCCCCGTGTACTAGCGTGGTCATGTGTGGTAACAATCTCGTGGCCAAGATACGGCTCAGGATCTTATAGTCCACTGTCAACATAGACAGGGGCCTATACGATGTCACATCCGAGGCCTCCCTACCAGGTTTCAGCAGTGGTATCACTAGGGCTTCCCTCATCGATTGGGGCAGACGCCCGAGCGACAGGGCCTCAGAGTACACCGTCAGTAGCTTGGGCGCCAGAGTATCGATATATTTCACATAAAATTCAATCGGGAAGCCATCTACCCCCGGTGTCTTATTTTTGGCCATCTGCTTGATGGCCGCTCGAATCTCTGACAACGTTATCGGGCCACCCAAGGCCTTTGCGGTTTCATCCTCCAGCCGTGGGAGATGGACGGTTTCTAGACAGTCGCCTATTGCAGAGCCCGTCACCTCCAGCCGACTCGCGTACAGGCTCGTATAATACGACTGGAAGCGCTGTAAAACCGCAGTCTGAGAATAGACCATCACCCCCGTTTCCGCTTTAATGGCCATAACCGGGCTACCTCTAGGTTCCTGATTAGCTAGTTTAGCAAGCAATGTGCCCACCTTATCCCTCTCCGCATGCACCTTGGTGAGATAGAGCTTGTAATCGTAGCACCGCAGACGTTCCGTCTCTGTAGCAACAATTTCCCTCGCCTCAATCAGTCTCTCCTGCAAGTCAGGCCGCTCAGGGCTACGCTGTTCCAGATCTCTCAACACACATTCCGCCTTCTCCAGGTCAGCCAGGACCGTCGCCCTTTCATTCGAAAATCTGCCCATACAGACACCTCTCACCACCACTTTCATCGCATCCCATTCGATCGATCTCGTGGCCGCTGTCCCTTCATTCTCAGCAAAGTAGCTCTCAATACCCTGGAGGACCCTATCACTGAACACCGGGTCCTCTAACGTGTCAGGCCGTAGCCTCCACGTCGGGACCGCCGACCTCACCCTCTGCCACCTAATCGTCATCAGTAAGGGATTGTGGTCCGAAATGGTTCTGGTTAGGTATTCCGTGTGGGTTGACAGGGCAGCTAAGGGGCCACTACAGAGGATGGAGTCTATCCTAACATGTAATGCATGCAGTGCCGAAAAGAAAGAATAGTCCCTAAAGTCCGGATGATGCTCCCTCCATACATCAAGAAGGCCCCACCTTTCCTGCCAGTCCTGTCTGTGTGAGGCTAACCTACGCACTGGGGAGTCAACCAATGGTGGATGCGACCTATCTAAGAAGACATCAGTGATCGAGTTAAAGTCGCCTCCCCGTATTATGGGGCCCGTCAGAAAGTGTGCGAGCGATCCCGTCAAGCCATCAAAAAATCGAGCCTGGTCAGTGTTTGGGGCATATATACTACACAGAACCACATCCCGACCGTACAGCCTCCCCTCCACCGCCACAAACCGATCCTCAGAGTCTACCAGCTGGTTCAAGGCCTGGAATGGGATCCCCGCTCTCACCCATATCAGCACTCCCCTGGCATAGGCCGAGTACGTGGTACCAAATACCTGACCACGCCACCTCTTCTGCAGCGCAGTGCATTCCTGTTTAGTTAAATGGGTTTCTTGTAATAGTGCAATTTGGATGCCTCGCCGCACCAGATGGGTGTGCACCTTGTGTCTCCTTGACATCGTTCGGAGTCCACGGACATTCCACATGAGGCACTTCAAATCAGGTAACGTCCCCATTGCGGCCATCACCCAACCACCTCCACACTATCAATCGGCCACCCACATCATCGCAGTAAAACCCCCCGCACAGAACACCCCAGAAAACTCCCCAAACCCCATTCCCCAGAACAGGACCTAACAACAAGTCATCAGCCCCCATCCAAACTCGTAACACAACACACAGTTCGCTACTCTGTAGTCGTTACTACAGAAGGCCTTAAGGGCAACGGGAGGGTGATTCAGATCCAACCGGGGGCAGGCAGGTACCCCGCCCGAGCCTTGATCCCATATGACACTGCAACACAATACCTGTTAGAGCGCAGAGCACCAGGGTATCTTGTTCTAACGGAAATAGCTGTCACTGTCCCCGCCCAGAGTGTCACTCGTTAAATAGTCCATCTGCCGTCTGTGGGGTGACCGCCGGTCCGCCAGAACTGTCCACCTCCGAAGCTTCTCCTCCAGACTTTCCTCCGTCCTCATCAGATTCCGAGCCCACCGATAGTCTGTCAGGTTGTGAGCCCGTAATGGACGCTGTCGCGGCCAGCGCCCCTTTCCTGTCCGCCGCCATCTGGTCGTCCATTAGCGCCCTCTTGAGTTTATTCCGGTTGCGGATGCGTTTCGACTTTCGCATCTGGAGCGATTTCTGTCTCTCACGGTCACCTTTACCTCTGCGATCTGTACCGGCCCGATACAACACCAGCCACGACCATGCCTCGTCAGGGGTCTGAAAAAATTGGGTTTTGCCATCCACAATCACTCGCAATCTGGCCGAAAAAGCAAGGAATACTGTATGCCCTCATCCCTCAGTTCTTTTTTCACGGAGAGATAGGAGGCCCTGCGCCTCTGGACCTCTTGTGTGTAATCGGGGAAGATCGTGACTGAGCTGTTGTCCACTTGAAAGGGGCCCACCGAGCGTGCCCTCTGTATCAGGAGGTCCCGGTCCTTGAAATGCAACAGCTTGACCACCAAAGGCCTGGGAGGGCGGCCCTACATAGGCGGGCGGGCCGGGACCCTGTGCGCCCGCTCCAGGGAGAAGAAGGGGGACAGACCCTCCGGCGCCACGGCCGTTTTAAACCAGTTCTCCATGTAGGCCACTGCGTCATGCCCTTCAACTTTTTCCGGAAGGCCTACTACTCTCACGTTATTTCGCCTATTGCGGCTTTCGGAATCCTCTGCACGTTTCTCCAGTGTCTCCAACCGACCGAGTATATCAGACAGTTTGTGTTCTGCGGTCACCACCGCAGGTTTGAGCTCCTGGAGCAGTAACCCGTTTTCTTTCACTCTGTCAGTAAGCTTAGCATGATCCGCTCTTAAGAGACCCAGTCCTGTGGCGACCTGCGCTATATCCGTATGCAGGGATTCCTTGGTCGCATTTATTACCTCTAGTATTCCATCCAGTCGCATATTCAGCCGCCGCTCCTGTGCTGAGACTTCCGGGTCAGTATGAGCTCCGCCATCTGCGCCCTGTACAGTCGCCTGGCTCAGTGCAACGCCATCACCTTCAGCGGCCATCTTGTGCCCCGTGAGCGCCATCATCGGTTCGCTTGAGGGGGGACAGCCCAGCTCTCACCCTCGTCCGCTAAGCAAGGGTGGCTCCGCGACCTTTCTGGTAGCTCAACAGGGTCAGTGGACTCCCCATGAAACGATCGCCAATCCCAAGTGCGAAGGCGTCTGCAAAATGGCCGTTCATTCACCGCCTCATCCTGCTCCGGGCAGGCAGCTCCCACACCTAACCCGACTCGTGAAAGCACCTGGGGCTGCTCCTTACCCAGTCTCTCGTTACCCACAGTATGGCTACGCCAGGGCCTCAGGCAGAGATCAGGAATGTCCAATCCAACCGGGTAGAGATGCCAATGGCGTATTCCAGGACAGGCAGGGAAACGTAATGTGGGGCCAGGTGCACAGTCTGCAGGGAGTTGTTGCCCTGTTTAGTGGTCTGTGTTCTGTGTCCTAGCGTCACCTTTTCTCCGGGGACCACTCCGCATGCAGCCCAGCAGTCGCTGCTGTGGGCCGTCGCCTCGTTCAGGGATCGGCGACCAGCCGGGGCATCCGGTCGGAGCGGCTAGTCGTGCTCAGGATCAGGTGCCGGGTCTTCCAGGACGTAGTTCCGACCCGTTTCCGATATGCCCTCACTCTCCGATATGCCCGATCGGCGTCCAAGCCACGCCCCTCCTGAGCGCCAAACCATGACGCTCAGATGGGGACTGGGAGGCTTTGCATGTTCCTCGCCAGGCTTGTGTAAAGTAAGTCTTGTGGGGAAGATGCAAAGTGCACAGAACTGTTTGGCCCATCAGAGAGCACCGGCCAAGCAGTCATGCGCACTTAAGGAGTGCAAACCACTCCTCTCTGTGCTCTGGTCAGCCCCGCCCCGAGAGCCACTCATTCGATAGGAAAAATAAAATGATAACGTTATTATCATTTTATTTTTTCCTATTGAAGTCAGTGGGGCGACACTCCTCTCCCTTAGCAGAGGAGCGACCACTGTGACAGGACCCAGGATCAAAATCTTCCCTGCTCTCTCCCTGCCTTAATCTGAGCTCTGTTTTTCCCTTATTTACAGCGACAACCAAGCACGCCATTATCCACAATGCCTTCCACAATTAAGTGTTTAATTTGAGCTGGTGCTTTCCGGTGCTGAGCACTGGAACTTAATTGGTTTCCTGTGCTCTGCACCGGCACCTAATTGTCAACACCACACTTAAGGCAGTATCCCACATGGTGGTGCTTCTTATGTAATTTAGAGATGAGCAGTATAACAGTTGTTTAGGAAAACAATATATATATTTTTTTAAATGCTAATACCTGCCTCCCAGCCGTTCTTTAAGCTTTGCGGATCTGGAATAATCTAAACTGTCGCATTTACATGCGAGAGAGATGGTTAGTAGTTTTTTAGGTTTTGCCTGGCGAAAACGATGCGAAAGCATCGTTTCGCTAGGCGAAAACCTAATGAGTATAGTATGGGGCTGGGAATCCGCCCCCGTCTTTCATTGGCTAGCTCCATAAATGGAGGCTAGCCATTGGAAGACGGGCCTGTCCGTCAATGCCGGACCAGATTCGGGGGCGTTCCCGAGAATTTTTGGCTTTTGGCTACGTCAGCCGAAAGCCTCTTCTCGTCAACGCCCCCGAATCTGGTCCGGGATTGAGGGTACCCGCCTTCCTGCTCCTGTCTCACGCGGCGCCCGGCCTCACAGTGCCCTCTCTTCCTCCGGGTCGGCGTCACACCACAGGCCCCTTCCTCGGTGCCAGCAGGAGCAGGCACTTACATGTGGAGCTTGAACCTGTGCCAGCTGAGCGCTCCGGCCGCTCTGCGAGGCTGAGGAGGAAGGGGAGAGGCCGGGAATGAACAGACTCAAGAGTCAGAGAGCAGAGGCAGTTACCGGGCGTGCCTCACTTTTCAGGGCTGCTCGCTCCCATCACTACCGCACCCGGGCGCTGCTTATTGGCTGCGAGAATTGTTATTATTTAGATAAAGTTACAAACCACACCAGAACACAGTAGGCCCAGAATCAGCATACCCTCATACACCTAATCCAAACACACGATTTGAGGTAACTTCACACCGAACGTTGTTACTTTGCAAGCACACCTTTGGAGACCAAACAACACCTATCCCTCCCTCACCACACACCTTCCTGCTCCATGCATAGCGCATCCCCAAAGCGCAATGCCCGTCCATCCTCTGACACCAAGCAATGAACACACTTACATTCACCTAACATTCAAAATCAATAACATCGGAACACAAAATGTAACCTAGCAACCGACACATAACTCTTTACAGCACACCCTCACACATCCGGTCCTAGCAGACTACTCAGCAGCCGGTACACACATACCTCACTCTACTCAAGGTAGCTTCTTCGCGCGCGCACCCCAAGACATGGTGCACTCCGAGTCCCGTCACACTTTGCCAAACACATCACACAAACTATACCACGATGTGCCTGGCATGCCTCCACGCACACATCAGGATACCACTCCATGCACATCACACACACTCCCTGTTGTCGCCCTCTGCCAGCACGCACCGACTCCTAGAACTATATGTATGTGCGTGTGGGTATACGTAGAGTGTGAAACTATCTTAAGGGCAACGGAGCACTGAACAGTGGGGTGCTCCCAAGACAACAAATCACAACAAGGAGCAGAGTGCTTGATGATGGCGATCCTCGTGGTTTTCAAAAATACCAGGACACTGGCAAAAAGCAAACAAACAGGGAAGTTGAAGAGCATTCCAATTCTATACCACATTATCCCAGAGTGACGAGAACCCTGTGGTATTTTAAATAAAACCACAGGAGTATCATTACATCTACAAACTCCAACGCTCAAGGTCTCTCAGTCCTGCATCTTTATATATCACATTACCAAGGTGCCTCTCATTCTGTCTAATGAACGCCAGATCTACATGCAGCACTATAATGGCCAAATTGATTCCTGCGCTTGCATTAGGATGCCCTGTTTCTGTGCGATGCCAGATTTTTTTTATTGTGCTTTAATCGTGGGGCTGAGAGTCAGCTGAGCACAAGCATGTGTTCGTGTCAACTCTAGATTTAGTGAGAGCATGAAGGTCCGTTACGATAAGGGGGCTCTCAGTGTGTGGGGGGGGCTCTCAGTGTGTGGGGGAGGCTCGCAGTGTGTGGAGAAGGCTCGCAGTGTGTGGAGAAGGCTCGCAGTGTGTGGAGGGAGCTCGCAGTGTGTGGGGGGCTCGCAGTGTGTGGGGGGGCTCGCAGTGTGTGGGGGGCTCGCAGTGTGTGGGGGGGCTCTGTGTGGGTGGGTGTTGGGGGGCTCTCTGTAGGTGTTTGTGGGTGTCATTTGCGAAAGATAAAGCTAGTGGCATTGCAAATGACAATGCCATTTATTTATGTAAAAAAAAAAACATAAATAAAAATAATGTCAAGAGCATTGCCAATAGCTCAAACTTTAACAAAGGCAAAACCATTGCACTGTAAATGCTTGTTTTGCAGTAATGACAAGGGCGATGGGTGGTGCAAGCTGCAGTGGCCTCCTGGTCAGGGCCCTGGCATTTAATATTTTACAAATTAAGCACTGTTCCACATCCTACCTGGATATATGGATGCTCTGTTTGTCGAAAGAGCGGGAGGTAGGACTTTGCACGATTCAAGGGATTAATGAATCCCTGGTGTGCAGGCGCAAGTAATGCGGAGCGCGGCCGCTGTAAACATCACACCTCCACATCTTGCTGTCGCTCTTCCGCAAACATTGTCGTGGTGCAAAGACATTCCTCGATAGTGCGAGGGGCTCATTTGGAACTCTGTGAAGCATGTACCCCAGACACTGCAAATGCAAGATTGTCAAGGGGCCGTACTTAGCATTTCCCACACACCAGCCTGCTGTAGCCCCATTCCGCCAATGGAGTAAGGCAGAGGCGAAAGACAGGTGGACTGTGTAAAGTGAAAAGTCTAGGTCACCGCCCCCTCAAATAATTGCCATTGGTGTCCACCAGCACAACCCGAATTAATTAACTGCTGCGCCATCACTCACTCATTCTCTCAGGTATCACTACGCTGCAGGGCACAAGTCCTAAAAAAAGAAGTGGGGGGACGCTGTCACCGGAAGTGACATCACGACAGGAAGAGATGTCACGAAAGGTGGCTTGCACCATCGGGCTCATTGCCTCCCCTCGCTCACCCCTTAGATGCGATTGCATCTGAGAAGCGAGCGCGTGAGCAGCATGCTATGAGCTCCGAGCTCCTCGTCCCAGAGAGGCCAAAGAGTGAAGTCCAGCTGTTTGGCAGGGGGGACGATGTCCACCCGGTAAAATAAGTGGGGGGACGCCATCCACCCTTGTGGTACCCCGACTCGAGCACTGCTCCGCTGGTTCTCCATATTATAATTGTTCCCCTGTCTTCCTGTTAGTATTGCTATTAGGATATAAAGTAGCGCCAGAGTCTGATGTGCCATGTGTTGATGAATAAACTCAGATATCTTTCCATCACCTGCTGGTGATTTCTGTGCAGATGAAGTCACGGAGTCCAACTCAAAACCCGAAATGCAGTCTCAACTCGACTTCTCCTCCTAAGCCCAGCTGGACATGTCATTCACAAAACATGTTACTGATTTAGAACCTCCTCAAGAGCCATTTAAAACAAAAGGCAAAATGAACATCTGGCAAAATTTGTACTCCCTAAATTAAATTAGAGCAATAAAATGAAAGAACAATAAAAACATTTTTTATCATTTAAACTGAAAGAAAGCATTGGTATGGTTTCTCTCGGCAGAAAAACATCGTTATACTTTTCCATCTCCAAGAGCAAAACATTTTTTTGCTCTTGTTATCTATGACTGGAAAATGTATTTTCAAGAAAATCACCCCCATCTGCTCGACAGTAACACGGCGCGTTTCACGGTTCCAAAAGCAGCAATCTCTCTGCACGAGCGTCGCTGGCAGAGAGCAGGCGCAGCCGGTCTGCATTCAAGGAAACTTGTTTGTGTTATGCTCCAGGGGCGCTTCCAGGCAAGGCCGCGGCTTACCTCTGATATACTGTGGCTCCTGGCTTGGTGGATGGTTGAAGGGCTGCCAAGGGTTTCCTTGAGTGATGAAGAAGGCAGGCAGTGACGTATGCTAATATATTTGTTTTTTCACTCACTCAGCCTTCGAATTCGGAATGCCGTTAGACTGTTGTCTTGATCGTGTTTAGGGCGGGAAAACCACGTGTGCCGTTACCCTGCAAGCGTTACCACGCTTGCCTTAACCATGTATAAGCCTTAATGGTCAAGGCATATGTGCGGTGTCTAGATGCTGGAATGGGCAAGCCCAGGAACAGGTAGGATCGGGAGAGAACGTGGTGCGGTAAGTGGGTCTGGGACCGGGGTTTTTTTTTTGGGGGGGGTGCATTGTTGGGGTAGTTTTAGGGTTGGGGGTTCGGGGTTGTTTTCAGGTTTCAGAGGGGGAGAGGTCGGGAAAGTTTTTAGGGCTTTGGGGGAGTTGGGGTACTTTAGAGGGCTCTCGGGGGAGGGGGTCTGAGTACTTTTTAAGGCTCCATTCATTTTAAGGTCGGGGTAGTTTTTAGGGCTCAGGGCGGGTCGGTGTAGTTTTTACAGCTCGTGGGAGGGGCTCGGTGTGAACTTTACCACGCATATCCCTTTACCAGTCATGCCTTTACCACGAAATTGCGTGAAAAGCATGCGTGGTAAAGGTATGTGTTGTTCAGATGCATTCGTTGTTAGGGCAGGGTTGTAGAGGCACAAGTGGTTTCGGCATTTGTGCTTCTATCATACAACCATTTAGAGCAACGCGTAGGCCACGAAGTAAAAACTTCCTAAACAATCCTCTAGAAAATAACGCTTCCCCACGCTTCCTCACTTTGCCTCTATGAGGAGCCAAACTGACATGAATTCAGTCACCATTTATGTGGCACATAATCTTCACACGATCAGTAATGGTTTGTATGCACCATATTGGTTTCTGTATGGTAACACACTGTACTGGTTTCTTATTAATGACATTGGTTTATAGCCTCAATATTTTGAATGATTCCTTTGTCCATTAGTACAGCTACCGTATACATAATTGCCTCATATGAGAAACCACACAGAGGCCCTTGAGTTACACAAACAGCACCACTATGTGGCAGCTGTCATAAGTGCAGGTTCCAGCAAATAAGTGACTGTTCTGAGCACAGGAAACCACCGGCTCAAATTAGGCACCGTTTAGGACCCTTCATATCTTTCATGCTACAACCCATGTAGTCCAGACTAGCAGCCAGACCGTATTTCATTATGTTTAATCCCATGATGTTGTCATTTTAATATTCATGCACCACTGTTGTGTGCCACTCCACCAACACGCCCATGCTCTGGGAGGCCTGAATTAACCATGTCTCTTTTGATGTGCATATCAACAGCTTTAGCTGTTGCCAGAGCTCATGTATTCAAAAAACAAAACATATAAAGAGAGGCACTATAGCATTTACATATACATTTGGGGATCCTAACTCATGGCCTTTGCCATTTGCCCTTGTTACTACAGCACAGTATACAATAAAATAAAATCTTACTATTGTTTTTGTTAAGAGTTTTTTTAGAACCGTTATGCTGTCACATATGCACATGTTCATGTAATTATGCTGAGTGCCGACATAATATAACTGGTACATGCCTGTTAAGAATAGGATTTCACATCAATGCCATTTTGTTTTCACACATAACTTACTCATGTAGGTTTCTGTGTATCTGTATTTCTCACAACTAATTCTCAATCACAATGTAGGAAGTTAGGGCTGCCATTTCATCTCTTTTTCTGCTCTTATCTGTATTACAAACATAGAGGCTGATTATGATGGAGGTCGTAGGCACCTCCGCGGTGCTGGCGGTGGTGGAAAACATTCATTTAGTTACTCCTGTGGTGCTCCTTGCAACCGCCATATTACAATGGGCAAAGATAGCCCATTTTCCGTTCGTCGCAGAGTTTCCGGATCCGCCAGATTTTTCGTTTCGCAACGGTGCCAGAGGGAGCCAATAGAGAAAGAACGCTATGCGGAATGATATCCCTACCGCCGGACAGATCACGATGTGTAAAACAACCCATAAGAATGCAGCGGAGAAACCAGCTATTCGGAGATGGCAGAAGCACACCTGCGGAGATATAAATTCGAGTCCGAGACACCTCCACATGTTTCTGGCCACCATGGATCCTGCTCTACAAGCCCTACTGCTGCTGTACTTGATCCACTACCAGCAGATAAGACGGAGTCGCGGTCCACACCGCAGGTATGTAAAAGACATATCCCTGCATACAACTGCTGTACAACAACACACACCTGTTGCGGTGAAATACATGTCATGTCTACAACAAACACCCTGGTGGAGACAGGAACATATCCCATTGTCCAATTACACATGTCTTGCACGTAACAAATTGTCACCTCTGCAACGGGGTCACCCATCTCCATAGAAATTATTGCAACAAGACCTGTCATGCCCGTCACGTCACCACATGGGTGAAGACGTGGTAAAATCTGCCCACAATGTAGTAGGAGTCCAGGACATTGTCCCAGGCAAGCAAGCCCAACATCACAACATCCACACCACATGTATCATAAAAGAAGCACAACTCTGCACAACATATCTGCAGCAAGAAGTCATGAGCAGGGACACTGTCTATAGTGACATCTCATTAGGATCATCAGCAATTGTATAGTAACACAAGTGTGGGGTGAGGCAAGAGTCCCTTCAAAATGACAATAGTCTTCATTGCACCCAAATAAGGGTCAGTCTGCATACAATGTGGAACAGAGGAGGGCAGAGCAATCAGGGTGTGTATGTGTATTTCACAGTAGTCCAACAAGGTGTTGGAATGAGTCAATGAGCCAAGGTAGATGACACATCATATTAAACACCACTGCCACATAATCACAGATCGCCACAGCCCCCATGAAGACATTCATAGGCTCATCACATCCAATGGCAGACCATATCACACAATGACAGCGCATACCATGAAACACAGTACAAAATTCCTGACTCAAACAGCAAACTCAAAGAAAGCACCACTGTGCATTTGACTCACAAGTGTACTGCTGCAATAAATGACACCATGTGAGTATGTCCAGTACATCAACAACACTGACTACGCTGCCAACTCAAAGAACACCTACACACCATTACTCCATCTCAAGAAAGTTAGCACCAACTACAATGTAGTGAATGAATGCCAAAGTGTCAGGAAGAGTCCATCTTGACAGCAGGAAACTCTGACCTGAGACTCACGACAACCCTCCTCCTCCTCACACCTGCCTTCCACTCATGTGAATTAAAGTGAGTAATTGAAGAAATGAAGAGTCACTGTGCAGATTAGCAGTCTTTGAACTGTTCACACTGCATGTTAAGTCCTTGATACAGCTCACACACTTAAACTCTGCCTTATACACATACCATAAGTCAGCCGCACTGTATCATAATAAGTAAACTATCCTAAAGTGGGGTGCACAGTGCAGGAAAAGCATGTAGAAATGACTGGTACCATTTGTACATGACATTCAAGAGGTACCACATATCACACTACACTTAGGACATCAAATCATACATGGTTGGCACAGAGATTAAAATTGAATGAAAGTAACATCTGTGCAATATCCCTGTACAGCAATGCAAGCAATGCATTGGCCCAGAATGATATGAACTGCCATAAGCCATACAATGACCAGCCCCTCACCTGTTTCAACTATCCTGACATGTGTATGCCACCAGCACAACACTCATGGCTCACAGTGACAGTCCCTGACTGTCAAACCCAAGTATGACCTTACCCCTCATCTACCCATCTCCCACCTTCAGTACTCAACACCTGGGAGAAGCACAGATAAACATGAAAATAAGGTCATGTGAGTTCCCTGATAACCAATGACACACCCTGGTGTGTATCTACAAATGTCTGAATCCCACTCAGGGATGTCTGAACCAATGGTGATCCCAAACCAATTGCTAAAGACATGTATCCCAAACTCCATCAAAATGAGTCTAACAAGCTCAGCCATGTGCAGCCAAAGAGTGGATAGGCATTGTGATCCTAGACAACACTGGAATAGATAAGATTTCTACTCTGGCTAAGTGCACAGACAGCATCATCCAAACGAATCCAAAAATACATGAACAAATGTCAATCCTAAACACAAACAGTGTGCAACCAGACAAATCTGCAAACACAGACACAGCCACTCCACCAGTTACAAAACGAGCATGGTGTCAATGTGTAGCACAAGCATTCACATGCACAATCCTGACAAGTGACTGTTCAAATATAGGAGGCCATAGCACAATTGTGGAGCCAAAAAAAGCTGATGAACAAGACTACACATTGCCGCATGTGATATTCACACAAGAAATACAGAGTATAACTTCAATACAAATCTGAATGCATTCAAATACACAAACTCCTCACACACAATGTCATGCTAAAAAACATTACACACACATGGACCTGTCAATAGAAAGAGCCAACACAGGATAAAGACTGCATCCCTCAACAACAAATACATAACATATGCACATACAAAACCATTACATAGCAAACTCAGCTGGACATCAGGGGGACTCACACCTGGCAAGGACAATGCAACATCCACAGACAGCAGTGCATGCACAGTAAGCAGTGTGTGAACACCACCAAAACCAGTATCACATATATCTGAGTGCTCCACCATGAACTTTAATATCACAAACCATCACAGCACACTGATCACATCACACTCGGGATGGGTAGCAGTACCTCAGCAAACAGATACACACTTTAGCTATCACCTACTGCTGCACAACTCAGGAAAACCCAGCTGCATGGAACCTGACTAACCCTTTCCATGCTCATGACGAGCTCAGCTCGTCATGTAGTACAGTGCTCCTGTGCTCTTGACGAGCTGAGCTCGTCATGACTACACCCGTTTTTATTGCTGTCCAGCACAGCAGCAGAATCGCTCTAGCAGCGATGCGGTTAAGAAAATAGCACATAACAAATTGTGAAACAGTCCTGAGGGGCCCATTGGTTCTGGACACAGATCATCCTCCCACAGTATAGTGTCAAACTATGAAGTGGAGGGGAGGGTCAAACACTGGTAAGGCATGGAGTGGAAGATATTAGACTGAAGTGGTGTGTACATTAGTATTGTACAGGTGAGGAGTAACTCACAATGTGTATGCATCTAAAGCTCCTCTTGGAGCTGGTATGACTCTGAATACCAAATAGTGGTCAAAATAAAGTGTACATTGACATAAATGTATGTGAAAAGTAACTTATAATGTTTGTTTGCTGGAGCCTGTCAGCACAGTGAGCACAAACGTTAGAAAGAGCCATGGCTGATCACAAAACCACAACACAGGCATTGCAGTGACACACTTTGGCGTTGACAACAAGTAGGTGTGCCCCAGGACTGCAAGGTCATACCGACACACTGCACATTGTTCAACAAACAACTCCTACATGTGCCCACAATCTACAACAGGTGTCTGATCATATAAGACATGTAAACAAACAGGCACTCATCAACTGGATCATACAAGGGTCATGCTCAAGGACACATACACATCAACACTTCAGCTAATGACACAACAATCACACTGTATGACTACTCAAGTGCACACATCCTAATGTACCCATGTGACTATGAAGCCAGGCCTACACAAGATGATCACACATCTACACTGCTGTGTACACATCAAGATAGATTCCACAGATATGATGAACCCTGTCTACAACGCGAGTTATCATGTGAATAGAATTCTCTGCTGTTGTGGTACAGCATCCAAATATGACATGTGTACAAAACTAGAGACCTGACAATAGAATGAGTAGGACAAGAGTAGACCATCACAGACAAGCATCATTGCACCCTCAAGCCTCTGAGTCAAGAAGCACAAAAGTGGCTGGAACCTCTGGCAAGCACTTCAAAAGAAGATCAAGCTGATGCCAATGTGAATGTGGAAAGTGTTCCCAAACTTGGTAGGGCACACACAGTGTTTGCTTAAATACTCCCCACACACCAAAAGGGCCCTTGGTGTCATGCTTAATCATAGGGTCTTCCCGCCCTGCTGCGAGACGGGGCGTGCTACGACTAGCGACTACACTGGAGCACTGTTATTGTAGTGCTATGTGTGATGTATGGGTAGTGAGAGAAAGGGTCAGGGGTGGATGAGGTGAGTGGATTAAAAGCTACCTGGCCTTATAGACTTAAAGAATTTAATAGGTCATAGGCTGGTACTGTTAAAATGGTAATTTGGAGATATCCCGCGTTTTAATGTGCGGATACTCTTGGTCAAGTCAACATGTTTCGAAGCTTCAAGGCTTCTTCATCAGGACTAAAGATGATCCCTTCAGTGCTCACTATGTTGCTATCAATTATTGCAGAATAAAAAGTGCTATGTACAAAAAGTGATATTAAATACAGTACCCAGTCGGTATTGTTAATATGTAAGCTCAGTCAGTATTTCTGAAAGTAAGCTAGAAATTATAGGAGTCAGTGCTCCATGAGCGGGCGGGGAGGAATTGGCCACTGTGATTTAGTGGTTAGGAAGTCATCGCCTCGACTCGTGCCATCCCGCGTCGGGATTGCACGGGTGGGCAGGGTCCCCATGTTGTAAATTGACAGCAATGGGTTAGCATTAGAAGAAGCCATCCTGTATTTAGAAGTTATCTTATCCATTTTGTGAAAGCCATTTTCTATTTCTGGCAGCAATTGTGTCTGCCATGTGCTGCCACGTGCTCGTCATGTGCTCTGTCCTCCCTCAGTGTTGACTGCTCTTGTAAGCTGCCTAGAAACAAACTATATTTAGCATCTTCCACCTTCGCATATGCCCAGAAGGGCCTAGCTAGTAGAATGCACCTGCTTCTCTAGTATAACTGATTCAGAAAAGGGGGTGGTGATGAACAGAGTGCCTGAATTAAGCAGACCACTCTTACCCAGTCCAAAGATCAGGGCTTGATCCATCACCGTTTTTTAGCTCACTGCACCATCCCAGCTCAGAACTTGGCTATATGCAAATTAGTCTGTTCCTGTCCCAGTGCATGATGGGAACAGGGCAAACCAAACTACCAAGCCAATTCTTATACTGGGAAGGAAACAAGCTACCGGGGACCGGTTTCTGGCATTTCAGCCTCGTCGGCCCGGCTTGCTTGAATCCTGATGGTGCAATGAGCAAGGGACTCACATCTGAGTATACCCTTCCACGCTTATGGTGGACAAAATGATTCAGAAAAGGGGGTGGTGATGAACAGAGTGCCTGAATTAAGCAGACCACTCTTACCCAGTCCAAAGATCAGGGCTTGATCCATCACCGTTTTTTAGCTCACTGCACCATCCCAGCTCAGAACTTGGCTATATGCAAATAAGTCTGTTCCTGTCCCAGTGCATGATGGGAACAGGGCAAACCAAACTACCAAGCCAATTCTTATACTGGGAAGGAAACAAGCTACCGGGGACCGGTTTCTGGCATTTCAGCCTCGTCGGCCCGGCTTGCTTGAATCCTGATGGTGCAATGAGCAAGGGACTCACATCTGAGTATACCCTTCCACGCTTATGGTGGACAAAATGATTCAGAAAAGGGGGTGGTGATGAACAGAGTGCCTGAATTAAGCAGACCACTCTTACCCAGTCCAAAGATCAGGGCTTGATCCATCACCGTTTTTTAGCTCACTGCACCATCCCAGCTCAGAACTTGGCTATATGCAAATTAGTCTGTTCCTGTCCCAGTGCATGATGGGAACAGGGCAAACCAAACTACCAAGCCAATTCTTATACTGGGAAGGAAACAAGCTACCGGGGACCGGTTTCTGGCATTTCAGCCTCGTCGGCCCGGCTTGCTTGAATCCTGATGGTGCAATGAGCAAGGGACTCACATCTGAGTATACCCTTCCACGCTTATGGTGGACAAAATGATTCAGAAAAGGGGGTGGTGATGAACAGAGTGCCTGAATTAAGCAGACCACTCTTACCCAGTCCAAAGATCAGGGCTTGATCCATCACCGTTTTTTAGCTCACTGCACCATCCCAGCTCAGAACTTGGCTATATGCAAATTAGTCTGTTCCTGTCCCAGTGCATGATGGGAACAGGGCAAACCAAACTACCAAGCCAATTCTTATACTGGGAAGGAAACAAGCTACCGGGGACCGGTTTCTGGCATTTCAGCCTCGTCGGCCCGGCTTGCTTGAATCCTGATGGTGCAATGAGCAAGGGACTCACATCTGAGTATACCCTTCCACGCTTATGGTGGACAAAATGATTCAGAAAAGGGGGTGGTGATGAACAGAGTGCCTGAATTAAGCAGACCACTCTTACCCAGTCCAAAGATCAGGGCTTGATCCATCACCGTTTTTTAGCTCACTGCACCATCCCAGCTCAGAACTTGGCTATATGCAAATTAGTCTGTTCCTGTCCCAGTGCATGATGGGAACAGGGCAAACCAAACTACCAAGCCAATTCTTATACTGGGAAGGAAACAAGCTACCGGGGACCGGTTTCTGGCATTTCAGCCTCGTCGGCCCGGCTTGCTTGAATCCTGATGGTGCAATGAGCAAGGGACTCACATCTGAGTATACCCTTCCACGCTTATGGTGGACAAAATGATTCAGAAAAGGGGGTGCTGATGAACAGAGTGCCTGAATTAAGCAGACCACTCTTACCCAGTCCAAAGATCAGGGCTTGATCCATCACCGTTTTTTAGCTCACTGCACCATCCCAGCTCAGAACTTGGCTATATGCAAATTAGTCTGTTCCTGTCCCAGTGCATGATGGGAACAGGGCAAACCAAACTACCAAGCCAATTCTTATACTGGGAAGGAAACAAGCTACCGGGGACCGGTTTCTGGCATTTCAGCCTCGTCGGCCCGGCTTGCTTGAATCCTGATGGTGCAATGAGCAAGGGACTCACATCTGAGTATACCCTTCCACGCTTATGGTGGACAAAATGATTCAGAAAAGGGGGTGGTGATGAACAGAGTGCCTGAATTAAGCAGACCACTCTTACCCAGTCCAAAGATCAGGGCTTGATCCATCACCGTTTTTTAGCTCACTGCACCATCCCAGCTCAGAACTTGGCTATATGCAAATTAGTCTGTTCCTGTCCCAGTGCATGATGGGAACAGGGCAAACCAAACTACCAAGCCAATTCTTATACTGGGAAGGAAACAAGCTACCGGGGACCGGTTTCTGGCATTTCAGCCTCGTCGGCCCGGCTTGCTTGAATCCTGATGGTGCAATGAGCAAGGGACTCACATCTGAGTATACCCTTCCACGCTTATGGTGGACAAAATGATTCAGAAAAGGGGGTGGTGATGAACAGAGTGCCTGAATTAAGCAGACCACTCTTACCCAGTCCAAAGATCAGGGCTTGATCTATCACCGTTTTTTAGCTCACTGCACCATCCCAGCTCAGAACTTGGCTATATGCAAATTAGTCTGTTCCTGTCCCAGTGCATGATGGGAACAGGGCAAACCAAACTACCAAGCCAATTCTTATACTGGGAAGGAAACAAGCTACCGGGGACCGGTTTCTTGCATTTAAAGCCTCGTCGGCTATAGGTGTGGCAGGGTATACTCAGACATGAGTCCCTTTCTCACTGGTCCATCAGGATTCATGCAAGCCGAGCCGAAGAGGCTGAAATGCCAGAAACCGGTCCCCGGTAGCTTGTCTCCTTTCTGGTGAAGAATTGGCTTGGTAGTTTGGTCTGCCCTGTTCCCATGATGCACTGGGCCAGGGACAGACTAATTTGCATATAGCCAGGTTCTGAGCTGGGATGGGGCAGTGAGATAAATAACGGTGATGGATCAAGCCCTGATCTTTGGACTGGGTAAGAGTGGTCTGCTTAATTCAGACACTCTGTTCATCACCACCCCCTTTTCTGTATCGTTTTTGGCCACTATAGGTGTGGCAGGGTATACTCAGACATGAGTCCCTTTCTCACTGCTCCATCAGGATTCAAGCAAGCCGGGCCGAAGAGGCTGAAATGCCAGAAACCGGTCCCCGGTAGCTTGTCTCCTTTCTGGTGAAGAATTGGCTTGGTAGTTTGGTCTGCCCTGTTCCCATGATGCACTGGGCCAGGGACAGACTAATTTGCATATAGCCAGGTTCTGAACTGGGATGGGGCAGTGAGATAAATAACGGTGATGGATCAAGCCCTGATCTTTGGACTGGGTAAGAGTGGTCTGCTTAATTCAGAAACTCTGTTCATCACCACCCCCTTTTCTGTATCGTTTTTGACCACTATAGGTATGGCAGGGTATACTCAGACATGAGTCCCTTTCTCACTGCTCCATCAGGATTCAAGCAAGCCGGGCCGAAGAGGCTGAAATGCCAGAAACCGGTCCCCGGTAGCTTGTCTCCTTACTGGTGAAGAATTGGCTTGGTAGTTTGGTCTGCCCTGTTCCCATGATGCACTGGGCCAGGGACAGACTAATTTGCATATAGCCAGGTTCTGAGCTGGGATGGGGCAGTGAGATAAATAACGGTGATGGATCAAGCCCTGATCTTTGGACTGGGTAAGAGTGGTCTGCTTAATTCAGACACTCTGTTCATCACCACCCCCTTTTCTGTATCGTTTTTGGCCACTATAGGTGTGGCAGGGTATACTCAGACATGAGTCCCTTTCTCACTGCTCCATCAGGATTCAAGCAAGCCGGGCCGAAGAGGCTGAAATGCCAGAAACCGGTCCCCGGTAGCTTGTCTCCTTTCTGGTGAAGAATTGGCTTGGTAGTTTGGTCTGCCCTGTTCCCATGATGCACTGGGCCAGGGACAGACTAATTTGCATATAGCCAGGTTCTGAGCTGGGATGGGGCAGTGAGATAAATAACGGTGATGGATCAAGCCCTGATCTTTGGACTGGGTAAGAGTGGTCTGCTTAATTCAGACACTCTGTTCATCACCACCCCCTTTTCTGTATAGTTTTTGGCCACTATAGGTGTGGCAGGGTATACTCAGACATGAGTCCCTTTCTCACTGCTCCATCAGGATTCAAGCAAGCCGGGCCGAAGAGGCTGAAATGCCAGAAACCGGTCCCCGGTAGCTTGTCTCCTTTCTGGTGAAGAATTGGCTTGGTAGTTTGGTCTGCCCTGTTCCCATGATGCACTGGGCCAGGGACAGACTAATTTGCATATAGCCAGGTTCTGAGCTGGGATGGGGCAGTGAGATAAATAACGGTGATGGATCAAGCCCTGATCTTTGGACTGGGTAAGAGTGGTCTGCTTAATTCAGACACTCTGTTCATCACCACCCCCTTTTCTGTATCGTTTTTGGCCACTATAGGTGTGGCAGCCAGGTATACTCAGACATGAGTCCCTTTCTCACTGCTCCATCAGGATTCAAGCAAGCCGGGCCGAAGAGGCTGAAATGCCAGAAACCGGTCCCCGGTAGCTTGTCTCCTTTCTGGTGAAGAATTGGCTTGGTAGTTTGGTCTGCCCTGTTCCCATGATGCACTGGGCCAGGGACAGACTAATTTGCATATAGCCAGGTTCTGAGCTGGGATGGGGCAGTGAGATAAATAACGGTGATGGATCAAGCCCTGATCTTTGGACTGGGTAAGAGTGGTCTGCTTAATTCAGACACTCTGTTCATCACCACCCCCTTTTCTGTATCGTTTTTGGCCACTATAGGTGTGGCAGGGTATACTCAGACATGAGTCCCTTTCTCACTGCTCCATCAGGATTCAAGCAAGCCGGGCCGAAGAGGCTGAAATGCCAGAAACCGGTCCCCGGTAGCTTGTCTCCTTTCTGGTGAAGAATTGGCTTGGTAGTTTGGTCTGCCCTGTTTCCATGATGCACTGGGCCAGGGACAGACTAATTTGCATATAGCCAGGTTCTGAGCTGGGATGGGGCAGTGAGATAAATAACGGTGATGGATCAAGCCCTGATCTTTGGACTGGGTAAGAGTGGTCTGCTTAATTCAGACACTCTGTTCATCACCACCCCCTTTTCTGTATCGTTTTTGGCCACTATAGGTGTGGCAGGGTATACTCAGACATGAGTCCCTTTCTCACTGCTCCATCAGGATTCAAGCAAGCCGGGCCGAAGAGGCTGAAATGCCAGAAACCGGTCCCCGGTAGCTTGTCTCCTTTCTGGTGAAGAATTGGCTTGGTAGTTTGGTCTGCCCTGTTCCCATGATGCACTGGGCCAGGGACAGACTAATTTGCATATAGCCAGGTTCTGAGCTGGGATGGGGCAGTGAGATAAATAACGGTGATGGATCAAGCCCTGATCTTTGGACTGGGTAAGAGTGGTCTGCTTAATTCAGACACTCTGTTCATCACCACCCCCTTTTCTGTATCGTTTTTGGCCACTATAGGTGTGGCAGGGTATACTCAGACATGAGTCCCTTTCTCACTGCTCCATCAGGATTCAAGCAAGCCGGGCCGAAGAGGCTGAAATGCCAGAAACCGGTCCCCGGTAGCTTGTTTCCTTTCTGGTGAAGAATTGGCTTGGTAGTTTGGTCTGCCCTGTTCCCATGATGCACTGGGCCAGGGACAGACTAATTTGCATATAGCCAGGTTCTGAGCTGGGATGGGGCAGTGAGATAAATAACGGTGATGGATCAAGCCCTGATCTTTGGACTGGGTAAGAGTGGTCTGCTTAATTCAGACACTCTGTTCATCACCACCCCCTTTTCTGTATCGTTTTTGGCCACTATAGGTGTGGCAGGGTATATATACTCAGACATGAGTCCCTTTCTCACTGCTCCATCAGGATTCAAGCAAGCCGGGCCGAAGAGGCTGAAATGCCAGAAACCGGTCCCCGGTAGCTTGTCTCCTTTCTGGTGAAGAATTGGCTTGGTAGTTTGGTCTGCCCTGTTCCCATGATGCACTGGGCCAGGGACAGACTAATTTGCATATAGCCAGGTTCTGAGCTGGGATGGGGCAGTGAGATAAATAACGGTGATGGATCAAGCCCTGATCTTTGGACTGGGTAAGAGTGGTCTGCTTAATTCAGACACTCTGTTCATCACCACCCCCTTTTCTGTATCGTTTTTGGCCACTATAGGTGTGGCAGGGTATACTCAGACATGAGTCCCTTTCTCACTGCTCCATCAGGATTCAAGCAAGCCGGGCCGAAGAGGCTGAAATGCCAGAAACCGGTCCCCGGTAGCTTGTCTCCTTTCTGGTGAAGAATTGGCTTGGTAGTTTGGTCTGCCCTGTTCCCATGATGCACTGGGCCAGAGACAGACTAATTTGCATATAGCCAGGTTCTGAGCTGGGATGGGGCAGTGAGATAAATAACGGTGATGGATCAAGCCCTGATCTTTGGACTGGGTAAGAGTGGTCTGCTTAATTCAGACACTCTGTTCATCACCACCCCCTTTTCTGTATCGTTTTTGGCCACTATAGGTGTGGCAGGGTATACTCAGACATGAGTCCCTTTCTCACTGCTCCATCAGGATTCAAGCAAGCCGGGCCGAAGAGGCTGAAATGCCAGAAACCGGTCCCCGGTAGCTTGTCTCCTTTCTGGTGAAGAATTGGCTTGGTAGTTTGGTCTGCCCTGTTCCCATGATGCACTGGGCCAGGGACAGACTAATTTGCATATAGCCAGGTTCTGAGCTGGGATGGGGCAGTGAGATAAATAACGGTGATGGATCAAGCCCTGATCTTTGGACTGGGTAAGAGTGGTCTGCTTAATTCAGACACTCTGTTCATCACCACCCCCTTTTCTGTATCGTTTTTGGCCACTATAGGTGTGGCAGGGTATACTCAGACATGAGTCCCTTTCTCACTGCTCCATCAGGATTCAAGCAAGCCGGGCCGAAGAGGCTGAAATGCCAGAAACCGGTCCCCGGTAGCTTGTCTCCTTTCTGGTGAAGAATTGGCTTGGTAGTTTGGTCTGCCCTGTTCCCATGATGCACTGGGCCAGGGACAGACTACTTTGCATATAGCCAGGTTCTGAGCTGGGATGGGGCAGTGAGATAAATAACGGTGATGGATCAAGCCCTGATCTTTGGACTGGGTAAGAGTGGTCTGCTTAATTCAGACACTCTGTTCATCACCACCCCCTTTTCTGTATCGTTTTTGGCCACTATAGGTGTGGCAGGGTATACTCAGACATGAGTCCCTTTCTCACTGCTCCATCAGGATTCAAGCAAGCCGGGCCGAAGAGGCTGAAATGCCAGAAACCGGTCCCCGGTAGCTTGTCTCCTTTCTGGTGAAGAATTGGCTTGGTAGTTTGGTCTGCCCTGTTCCCATGATGCACTGGGCCAGGGACAGACTAATTTGCATATAGCCAGGTTCTGAGCTGGGATGGGGCAGTGAGATAAATAACGGTGATGGATCAAGCCCTGATCTTTGGACTGGGTAAGAGTGGTCTGCTTAATTCAGACACTCTGTTCATCACCACCCCCTTTTCTGTATCGTTTTTGGCCACTATAGGTGTGGCAGGGTATACTCAGACATGAGTCCCTTTCTCACTGCTCCATCAGGATTCAAGCAAGCCGGGCCGAAGAGGCTGAAATGCCAGAAACCGGTCCCCGGTAGCTTGTCTCCTTTCTGGTGAAGAATTGGCTTGGTAGTTTGGTCTGCCCTGTTCCCATGATGCACTGGGCCAGGGACAGACTACTTTGCATATAGCCAGGTTCTGAGCTGGGATGGGGCAGTGAGATAAATAACGGTGATGGATCAAGCCCTGATCTTTGGACTGGGTAAGAGTGGTCTGCTTAATTCAGACACTCTGTTCATCACCACCCCCTTTTCTGTATCGTTTTTGGCCACTATAGGTGTGGCAGGGTATACTCAGACATGAGTCCCTTTCTCACTGCTCCATCAGGATTCAAGCAAGCCGGGCCGAAGAGGCTGAAATGCCAGAAACCGGTCCCCGGTAGCTTGTCTCCTTTCTGGTGAAGAATTGGCTTGGTAGTTTGGTCTGCCCTGTTCCCATGATGCACTGGGCCAGGGACAGACTAATTTGCATATAGCCAGGTTCTGAGCTGGGATGGGGCAGTGAGATAAATAACGGTGATGGATCAAGCCCTGATCTTTGGACTGGGTAAGAGTGGTCTGCTTAATTCAGACACTCTGTTCATCACCACCCCCTTTTCTGTATCGTTTTTGGCCACTATAGGTGTGGCAGGGTATACTCAGACATGAGTCCCTTTCTCACTGCTCCATCAGGATTCAAGCAAGCCGGGCCGAAGAGGCTGAAATGCCAGAAACCGGTCCCCGGTAGCTTGTCTCCTTTCTGGTGAAGAATTGGCTTGGTAGTTTGGTCTGCCCTGTTCCCATGATGCACTGGGCCAGGGACAGACTAATTTGCATATAGCCAGGTTCTGAGCTGGGATGGGGCAGTGAGATAAATAACGGTGATGGATCAAGCCCTGATCTTTGGACTGGGTAAGAGTGGTCTGCTTAATTCAGACACTCTGTTCATCACCACCTCCTTTTCTGTATCGTCTCTAGTATAACTGTCAGGCTATGTTTGCTGCTGTATGGAGAAGTAACTCTCCTCCCACTTTGTTGAGCAAGCAGATCATGTATGCCCATCTTAGTCATTTTTCCATGCTTACATGTGCCAGGACTGCCCCTTGGTCTTATGATGACTATGTAATCCTAAGCATATATAAGGCCCCTGTTTTCTGCACTCCTCAGACTGCCTCATACAGTTGTTAAGGCTACTGTGTGACGTTGTCTCACTCATTTGAGGTTAATAAAGATACATTTATATATTTCAGCTTCTGCGCCAATTTCTTCTTTGTTGGTTTAAAAGGACCAAGTATCAGTGGTACCCCTGAGAAGGTTTCTATTTTCTACAAATGGCGCTCCAACGTGAACCTCATCAGAGAATTGGCTATCTAAGGAGTGATCTTGTCAGGAAACAGAAATCTACTGTGGAAGACAGGACTCTACTAAGGAAGTACTCTGTGCACGGAGATTCTGGGGATTCCCTGTCTCTGCAACCCAGTATATTTCTGGTCTTCCTGATTTTGAACCTCCATATGATGTCACTCCTGACTGAGAACCTTTTTGGCGTGCGTATTCTAAAAAGACCGTTAGGTCATTCAGAACTTGGCAGTTAGAATTTGGACAACCATTTGTTTGGTAAGCGTCGTTCTGCGGGACTTGCTGTTGGTTTGATGCCTTGGATTGGTAAGGTAGTTTAGTAATGCTTATTGTGGCTTTGGAATTTTGGAATTTGTGTTGGCCAACTTTGGATTTGTATGGGATAGATATACGAATTGCAATTTGTGTAGGCAGGTAATGAGGAGATTTTTCTCTGTTTGAATTTGTTTGAACGGCGCAACGTACGAAGAGTACCTTAAGCACTACTTTGATTATAATATTTGAATATTCTGCAATATTTTTGGCATGCCTGTTTCAAGCACACATCGAAGAATGTGTTGCTTTTTGGAGGTACCATAGTGAGATGTGAATTAAATTAGCCGGCTCCCTTGAGGGAATAGCTAAATAGGTTTAGGTATAAAAACATATTTCTTCCTTGGTGATTCTGTATCCCATGGAATTCAAATAAGGACATAATTCTGCGCACGTTTATAAAAGGAGATATGCAGAGCGATTTGTTGGTGTTCTGCCCGACAAAGCTAGTGAATTGAATGTATTTTGGCTTCTTAGAAATAAACAGTTTGTTGAGCTGTTTTTTTTGCAGTCTTTTGGAATACTATTGAGAAGCTCTTCTAGTAAATATGACTTACAACTAGTATTTACAAATGGTTTGGTTTGAGAACAGTCTGTGGGCTGTCCTTTGTTTCTGTCCTAAGTGTTGATCTGTGGGTTAATCATGTGTTTGAATGTCTATGTGGTTCGTGGTTTTACATTGCAACTTCTGTGAGTAAATAGCGATTGCACTATTTGTGAAATAATGGCTCTTAAGCGCGCTGTATTGTGTGTCCTAAGTCTTTTACCCCCTTCTGTGTATGTCTGGAATGAGCTCGATGTGTGTTTATGTATTCTTGCTGTCAACAGTCTGTTATCCATATGTCATTTCATTAATATTAAATAAAAATTAAATAAAAATCCAGAAATGAACCATATGATATGCTAAATAATTATGTTACATTTAAATTATAGAGTAAGCAACTATGCACATTTACAAACTCCTAATGCTTAAAAGATAAAATTAGAATTCACATTCAATAGGAATAAAATAGGCCTCAAAACTAAATTGTGTGTTTTGTAATACATAAACAATTATAAAGCATTTTCCTTAGATACATTGTATTAGATATTAACAGGCAAACACATCATCTGAGTAAATTGGATGTTGTTGAACTAAAACTCATATTATAGAACATGCATTGAAATGCTTCAGTTTTAAATAGGCAGTCACTGTGCTTCCATTTCAACACTAAAAAAAAGCTTTACAACAACTGTGTTTTAACTGCTGAGCAGCAGCTGTTGTTTTGATTATAGGCCACGGAGAGAATGGAATGTTGACTCAGCCAGGATTTTGTCAGTTAAACACGGGGTGAAATCCTGCATTTCAGACTGCTGTTTTAAAAAGTTTCAAAAATCAGGTTCATTATTTTGGATAACAGGAAAACATTTAACGTAAGGATTTCCTTTCTTAAAGTCTTTTTATAAGCATATTCGTGGTTCTGAAGTTAAATAATTGTCCTTTTAAAAAGTGGCGCAAAAATGTTTCATGTTTCAATTTAGGCTTCTGTGCTTAGGCTTGTGAATGAATGTGTCTCAATATGATAGGCAAGGGATGCAGCTTGCTTTTCATGTGGAATTATCCAAAATTATTGGGTTTATTATTTTTTTTAATTAATTATGAAAAAATATTTTAAAAAATGAGTGCTTTTAAATTTGTTTTTTAATATTTATAAGGCTTAATACTCATACTGTGACCTCCTAGCATTAAAATAAAACTTAGGTTGTGTTGTACCGCATAATGAGGATATTTGCATATTCACTTTGCGCAGGCATAAAAAACTCATTTTTATAACGGTATATATGATTATTTCTGATTTCTCACTCCTGGGCTATCTAGAGAATATTTTGAGGGTGACTATTATGTAAATAAATTATAGTATATTCATTTTAAGTGCCCCAAATATCAAAGTCAAAATTGGGCAAAATTCACTATTTAAACAGCATTTTTTTTCATTCAGAGCAGCTTTTAAAGTTCCTTAGGCTTCAGTAAATGCATACATTTAGGTATAATACAAACAGCTGACTTCTATATTGTTAGACAAGTATATTGCATACTGCTTATAATTGAGCAGAAGTTATTAATCTGTCAAACTGGGGAATGGGTCAGCTTTCTGTTTTCAGGGTGACTTTGAATAGGGAAAGCTGCATGGAAAATTTGAACACAGAATAGGACAGCTGGGAAGAGTTAAAAGTCATTTCTATATTTAGAAGCCTGGCAGAGCTACCAGAGCAAGTTCTGCTTTGACATTTTGACATCGGAAACTTTTTGAAAGACAAGATGGCAGCTCAGGGAAAGATGGATGAGTTGTGCTTATTTTCTTTGTTGGCAAAAGCAAGTTTTATGCACTCATATGAATATACCACAATACAATTGTATAAGTGAGCTTGGCCATATATACAGCACTAATGCTTTTAGTTTGGTGCTTACTAGGGCTGAGCCAATGGGATTTAGTTTGAATTCATTAGCCCTTATGTTTCACTTGTACATTTGCTAAAAGGATTGGGGTTTGGGTATTCATATTCTTTACCTCCTCAAAAGTGCTATGTACCTCCTATAACTTTGTTTATGGCCAGTTGCTGAAAATAGGGGTTGATAGTGTGGCCGAAGTGAAACCTGTTTCAGGTTTCCTACTGTAAAAACGGGGGAAGGAGGCTAGCTCCTCTGCAAATTAAGGCTAGGTAATATGTATGTTGCTCTCTCCTTTTCTCAATTTTTTTTAGCCTGTCTAAATTGTCTGTGAAATAGCAATAAGACATTTAATTGGCTATTCAGTAATACTGTTTTAAACATTGTTAGCATTAATAAAATAAATAAAATATATATGTTATGTTACTGCCCATCCTGTTTGATGAAATTATGACAGGTTCAGTAGTCTAGATTGTTGTTCCCTTATTTGACCTTTAAGGGGAGCTAGATGTGGGTAGTTTTTGATCTAAAATTCTTAGGTGATAACACCATTATTGTATGTTTTCCATGCTACATAGTTTTGCAAGGGCATTGCTAGTTTTTTATTAGCTAGTCTGTGTAAATAAACTGACAGTCCTTATTAGAGCCGATGTTGCATAGTTTGGATCATGAAAAGTAGAATGCCGGGAAGATGCCCATGTGATCCTTAGCAAAAAATGTTTGGAAGAAAATGTTGTTTTATAGATAAGAACCCTGTTAAATTAGCAGTTTTAGATTTTTCCTGCTGCTCCTATAACATGAGAGCATGGTCCTAAAGCGTCCAATGTAGGTGCTTTTTATTAAGACGAATCATTTTAGAAGTGTCTGCAGTCCTGTACCAGTAACGTAAAGTTTATGAGCAAAAGTGTAGAACATTTCCTTTTTTTGAGGGTTTTCAGATTAGTACACAGGAATACACCAATGTAAGGAATTAGGGTATGTCTGTGTTGTTTTTCTCTTTTCCTCTGAGTTTAGTAAATTAATACAGACTTCCTTGGCTGCTTGGTATTGGGTGATATATTACTCTTGTTCACCAAAGAGTTCCTTTTATACTTGCCAATAGGTCCAGGCTGTTGTTTTTTTTTACTTTCCCATAGATAGATGAAAGTGGTTCTTGGGTGCTTTGCTAATATATGGGGCGTCCCAAGACTAAGAAGTATTTTGAGATTATCCTCTCTGTTGATAGACTGTTTCTGTGCCTTGTCTAAAGACCTTTTGTTCAGTCAACCAATAGATATTTGCTGCCTTACAACCATTGCCAGAGGGGCCCGACATCAGATTCAGCCTGGGGAGTCAGCGTCAGCACCAGTCCAGCTTAAAGCCAAAGTGAAGGTAACCAGCACAGGCATTGCTGGCAACTTGGACCTCAGTGAAGGCGGAAGCCCTGGGATGTTAAGTGTGTGCCCCTGCCACTATCTTGGGCAAAAGACGGGGTCACAAATCAGAAAGGAGAAATTGCGGATCATGCCCAGCTGAGAGTCACAGACCTACCAGAATGACGAGGAGGCTTTGCTTGAGGTGACCCCTTTTGAAACAAGGGTTGCTTCAGAGATCCTAGCATCAGGCCTCTGAATCCTGGTCCTAAAGTGAATGCAAGTTTGCTCCTTTGTTTGTTGGTCAATAGATACCTAGATACACTGGATGCAATGTGTATCCCCAACGAATGAGCAGTGCGCTAGCAGAGCAATAGATGAGTTAGGGAAGGACTTGAGTTTAGGGTACAGGTGCTGCGTCTCTGGTACCTGTTAGATTGAAGTGAAGAAAACTGGTGCACTGCCTGAGACACTGGACAGGATCGCTAAGAGCATTTGCCTGGTGGGTGACTGCCCTATCCTGAAAGAAGAGACTTTTTTTCCCTTGAAACTGGGCTGTGATTCTTGAGTTGCGAGTTGTGCAGCTCCACCATGGAAACAACAAGAGCCTGCCTGTGAGGCTCAAACGGACACTGGGAGAAGACTCCCCTCTGGTTGGTTGTACAGCGGCTTCAATTTCCCCAAGGACTTCTTCTTCTTTTTGTCAATAATGTACCCCTTTAGTCTTCCCGTTTTTAAGGAGGAACAGCCCTTTGCAGCTTTTCGTTCTAATTTTTATGGCCCTGTGTGGTCCTCCTAGTCCCTTGAAGCCAGAATTGTTTTTGTAATAATCTGTTTAGTAGCTTTAATATTTGCATTAGTTATATTTATTATGCACGAAAAACATTTTTCTGAGCAATTGAGAAATGTGACTTTGCCCTTTCCTTGAATGTATTAAATTGATGTTCTAGCCCTCATAAAAGGAAAATGTAAAAGTAAATTGGAAAATGTTTTTTATTATATATGTGTTGTTGGCTATTCTGAAATTAAAATGAATAGTCAATGAAATGCATAGGAGCCCTGAAAATGTTTACTAGATGATTTTAGGATTTGCTTTTGCTTAGGACTAGGAAAAATGATAATTCTGTTTGTAATAGTGGTCATTATTTTCTCCTGCTATCTGAATGTTAATTATGACCCGATGCTTTGTTCTCTTTGTATTCATGCTTATACCTTACATGTACCCGCTGAATGAAATGTTTAGAATGGAAAATGCCCACCTAGCAATGAATTAGGATATTGATACATTTATGAAAATGAATGTGCAAATATTGTCTATGTTCCTACTGGATCATAGGAATGTCTTCAGCTAATGCTAAAACGGTCGTCTGTTGTAAATTGACAGCAATGGGTTAGCATTAGCAGAAGCCATCCTGTATTTAGAAGTTATCTTATCTATTTTGTGAAAGCCATTTTGTATTTCTGGCAGCCATTTTGACTGCCATTTGCTGCCACATGCTCGCCATGTGCTCTGTCCTCCCTCAGTGTTGACTGCTCTTGTAATCTGCCTAAAAACGAACTATATTTAGCATCTTCCACCTTCGCACATGCCCAGAAGGATCTAGCTAGTAGAATGCACCTGCTTCTCTAGTATAACTGTCAGGCTATTTTTGCTGCTGTATGGAGAAGTAACTCTCCTCCCACTTTGTTGAGCAAGCAGATCTTGTATGCCCATCTTCGTCATTTTTGCATGCTTACATGTGCCAGGACTGCCCCTTGGTATTATGACGACTATGTAACCCTAAGCATATATAAGGCCCCTTTTTTCTGCACTCCTCAGACTGCCTCATTCAGTTGCTAAGGCTTCTGTGTGACGTAGTCTCACTCATTTGAGGTTAATAAAGATGCTCTTTTATATTTCAGCTTCTGTGCCAATTTCTTCTTTGTTGGTTTAAAAGGACCAAGTATCAGTGGGACCCCTGAGAAGGTTACTATTTTCTACACCCAGCATAAGAGTGGGGGGACAAGGGTAAACAGAGGGAGTTCAAGATAGGGCCCCAAAGTAATTCCCCAGGGAACCAAGGTAAGGGTTCCCAGCCTCCCTCTGAGAATAAGTCAGGACCCCCCGCCAAGGAGAAGAACCAAGGAAGCTAC